>NC_041006.1:2627000-3938000 GCF_004193775.1 Glycine soja | reverse complement strand
CTATAAGTCAAGTTCACCCTTACCATGCCTCTTGAGTAGTTGTAGTTTAGTGAAAATTGAATACTCAATTTGTAGAAATTTCACGTTGAGTAGCGATAGAGCTTTATATAAACGAGAGACTAACTCTTGTCTTATGAATTAGATTTTAGAGTCAAATTAGATTTAAACTTAAATTTTAAAATAAATATATTAAAGTCTATCATAGTGATTATTGTTTGATATATCCAAACATCGTCACGAAGATATGTGTCAAATATTTCACATTAATTAATAAATAATAATATACTATCATCAAACCAAAACAGTATATATAATTTAAATAATTTTCACCTTATAAACTACGTTTTGAGATTGAATTAAATTCTAATACAAATTCTTGACAATTAAAAATCAATCTTGTTGCTAACAGGACAGGGCATCTATGTGACCTTGGCACTGTATCCATTTAATAATTTTAGGTTAGTTTACTTACATGTAGGAACTGAGAATACTTATAAATTTATCATAAATGTTGAGATGATTGGATTAGGATATACTATATTTTGGTTTAAATTTGATACCATTTGCAGGGCAGCTTCTATTCCAAGGGGCAAGGGCAGGGCTTGCCTTCAAATGAAGTTAGTTTACAATAAACTGGCACCAGTTTTTCTGTTCTTATTTCAATGGATGGATTACTCACGCTCGTGTCTATCTGTGCTCTCTACACATTTGAATCTTTTACCGAGTAGTTGCGTACAAGGTTAATGTCTCTCCCCTTCTTTCTTATCTATGCCTAATTCTTGGCTTCTTTCTTCAATTTTCTTATTTTTATTGACCTATCTTTTTTATTTTTGTTTTCGTTTCTAGGTGCACAGCAATGGAAAGTCAGATATCTATTCTAGTGGAAGGAAAGCAACCATAAGGGAGTTCTACAGTAAGTGCTAACCCTTTCTTCCGCTTACATTCACTATGTTACTGCATATAGAAGGTTGCAAACTCACAATTTACATACATGGATGCCATGAAACTATTAATATTAAAACTTCAGTTCCTTGAGTACTTTTGATATTAAAATTTCAATTCAATAATGTGTATAATAAAGGTTTACATTTACATAAGTTAGATGAACTTCAGTTATTATTAGAAAATAGTACTAACAACATTTAAGTAACTGCATAAAAGTTTTGTCTTGTAGTATTATTGCATTTTGCTTTATACAATTATACCCCCCTCTCCCCCTTTGATATACTCAATTTAGTGGTGTAAACCTTGCATTATTGTTTACTTTTCTTTATGAAGGAGTGAGCAGTGAGTACATTCAATAGTGTTCTCGTTTTTCTTTCAGCGTTTAACTAGATGCATTCATTGATCTACAAAATACAGATGTTATATTACCCTCACTTCAGCGCCTTCATGGTGATTTAGTAGAAGCTGACACTACTCAAGAAAATGATCACAGCATTGAGATGATTTCCAATAGGAGTGAAGAGGATAAGAGGAAGTCATCTGATTTGGACTTGGAGAGAGAACATGAGTGTGGCATTTGCTTAGAGTCTTGCACCAAAATGGTTTTTCCTAATTGCTGCCACGCCATGTGTATAAATTGTTACAGTGACGGGTAATCATAAGCTCAATTTCCCTTAAATTAACTTGTAATTGTTGTTATAAGAATGGAGTTATTCTTAGCAATTAATATTTAATACATCTTTTATTTTTTTTAATCTCTTTATGATACAGGAACACAAGGTCAGAATCTTGTCCATTATGCCGGGGAAGTATAAAGAGTTAAGTCGGGGGATTTGTGGGTTCTAACATGCACTAGAGATGTGATTGATATACAACCCATACACACAGAAGATTTGTTGCGTCTCTATCTCTTTATAAACAACCTTCCCCAATATACCCCAGATGCTCTTTTTCTTATGTATTACGAGTACTTACTGTAATTGAAGAAAAAATGTTAATCATATGTTTATAGAGTTCGTTCATTTCCCCCCTAATCTCCTTGATTTTATTTGTCGAGTTTTCAATTGTTACAAATTTTGCGTGTATTTAACCATATATCATAAAAAAATGAGGTGACACTTACTTTCAGATTTCTTATGCATTAACATCTTCCTTGTATGGTTGAGTAGAAAGGAAAGAGAAAATCCTTATTGAAGTGGAGATAAACAGAGCTATTAGTATTAATAAAGCGAGATATGTATACCGAATATGTCTAATTTATCTATAGTAAAAATGAGGTTAAACAATTATTATAAATATCAATAATTTTGAAATATATAAAAGAATGTACTAATAATTTGCCATGGAGTTGTTTATCTATATTTTTTGTGAAATAAGTTAGACAACCCCTATATTTTCTCTCTTGTATCCAACATGAGCAACAAAAATTAGATATATTTTGTTTTAAATATAAATAAATCTCAATTAATTTGACTTTATTTAATGATGAATAATTTAGAAAAAATATTTTTAAAATGAGATTGATACAATTAAATGATTTTTAACTATTTTTTTTATAAATGTAAAAGTATTCTTTTTTCTTATAATGAGATAAGATGAAATATGTATTTATTAGTTATAATTTATATGATGATGAGGAGATCCACTACCATTTCAGGACTGGTAATTGTGAGGTAATGTACAGTATATGTTTATTAGAGTGCTTAAAATTCCCTTTTTATAAACACTTCATATTTGCAGACTGGTAAAAATGTGTTTTGGTCACATATGGTGAGTTGTTGTTGTATTAACAAATTAACATTTATAGATTAAAAGAAATTGTGGAGTTTGAATTAATGCAGCAAAATGCAAATGACCAATTACCGTACTGAGAGCAACAGAAGGGGATGTATTCATGTATAATATCTATCTTTTTCAATTATTATGGCCGTCGACTTAGGTAAGCATTAAATGTTCCCCAATGTTGTTAATAGTAGTATGATTTTGTGTTTGATGTGCTCCTTTTAATTTTTCTTTCCTAAAGGAGGTAACTGTCCACAACCACCAGCATGTGCTAATTACTTTTGATCAAGTTCTGCAAACATCAAGCAGACTTGAATGCATCAGACTGCAATGAACGAAGTCAAAATTATGGCTTGAATTTAATAGTATGTGACTATGTGGTATTCTAGATTCCTCCATCCTTTAATTCCTTTCACGGGTTCCAAGAGGCCTACCCTTAATTTGGAAGAAGTAAGGCCAAAAATGTATGTTTAGGATTCATTTTTCTCTGACTTTCTCTGAAACTCTCCACCCTTTGTCTTTGAATACTACATCTGAATTCAAATATAAATAAAAAAAGTAAATGACATATTTATTCATTTATTTTTCTTTTTTTCTAATTTATTCCTTTATCTTTAAAAAAAACTAATTTAATTCTTTATCGTATTGTTTCTTCGGTTTAGTTTTTTATCTTTTTAAAAATTTTATTAGTCTTTTATTTTTTTTTCAGTTTGATCTTTTATCTTATTTTTTATTTTAGTTTGTCTCTTTAATATATTTAAGATTAATGTTATTAATTATTTAAAAATAATTTTTTTGGTTCAATTTTCTTTCCTTTCCCTCCATTTCTTTTTTATCAAAAAAAATTCATTCTTAAATGATTAACACATCAATCCTAAATGAATGAAATGATTAAACTGAAAAAAAAAAAAAGATAAATAATCAAAATAATTTTTAAAAAAATTAAGAACTAAATTGAACAAAGAAAAAGATAAATGATCAATCAAATTAAGAACTAAATTGAACAAAGAAAAAAAAATAAAGGACCAAATATGTCATTTCACCTTAAAAAAATCTAATTTTAGTAAAATACTCTAAGTAAATTTGATTCATTCAACTCTATTTAATGTTACTCTTTGATCCTAGATCTAATTATCTAATTTATTAGATTTAAGGAAAATGATTAATTTAATTTATAGTAATAAATATGTCTTAAATTTATATTTTTGTAAAATAATTATCATTGTTTTTAGTACTCTTTTCTTTCTTTTCTTATTATTTTTCATTTCAATATCTCTTTCAACCATGGGAATTTTAATTTAAAAATAATTAATATAAAATATCATGAGTCTTCTAAAAAAAAATAAGTATAACTTTTTATTTAAGTCTTATAAATAATATAAAAGGAAGTATTACTTTAAAAATATCCTTAATTTAATTTAAATGTGAACAAAATCTTCAATAAATATGATCAAGTGCAGTTTAAGAAACATGGTTCATTTTTATATGAAATGAATAAAATTAAATAAACTTAATTAATATCCTTAATCAATATGAAATTAAATATTTTTATTTATAATCAAGTCCAAAAGAAGTATTGTATTCTTTAGAGAAAATAATTGCATACACTACTTTTTTTGGTGTGTACAATACTTCATATGATAGTGAGAAACTACACCAAAAATAAAAGAGAATTATTAAAAATATTGAAAGAAATTTTAAGAATAGTCTTATTAAATAAAATAAAGTTAGTTGATAAATTTTTTAATCCGTGAGAATAAAAAATGGATACTATAATAACTTTGTAACATGTTTAATCAATTGAGCCAAACTGCCTTCATAATTAGTTGATAATTACTTTTATTTGAAACCAATCCACTTTTTTTTTTTTTGCTTATATTCAAAATCAGATGAAGTACTAGTACACCACTAATAGTTGACATTAAAAAATAGCATATTTAAGAAATTATTAATTATGAAATTCTAAAAATCAATAATTTTATAATAAAAAAGGGTAAAACATCTAAAAATATATGAAGGCGTAGGAATTCTTTGGGGCAATTAAGTTTTTCCCACATTCACGACCTCAATTCTTTACTCTTAAAAGCTTAACTTCTATGCATGGAATGTGTAAAGAGTTTTTAAATTGTAAAGTGTCAACTAATAAAAAATTATGGTTAATATAATTTTTAAATAATTTTTGTAAAAGTTAATAAATTCATCCTGATAATTTTTTATTGAATGAAATTATAAAATTACATTTTCTTTAAATTTATTTGTAAAAAGAAAAGAAAAAACACTTTATTAACCCAAAATCAACTAATCTAAACAAAGTAAGCACTAGCTAATACCGAGTTTAAGACAGCCTTGGCAGATACTAATACAAATACAACATATTCCTTAGAACTTCTCATCATATATGATGTGCAGAGGACACAAGTTGTAGCAAAACAGGTAAGACCTGATTCCCTCACTTATAGTTACATTAGCTGATGCATTAAAGTCATAGGGACAAGCAAATCCCAAATACTAACCATTCACCCCACCCTCTCCTTTTTTTCCAACAAAAAATTAAACGGAGGTTGGGTGAAATTTCCTTGCAAAAACATACTAGAAATTACTTTGTACATGGCCTCCGTGAGATGAACACCATCCCAATTGATGTACTGAGAAGGGCTTGAACACACAGTGGCATTAGGTGTGCCACATGTGGCAAACACAGTGAAGTTATAAGGTGGTTCTCCTGATCCACAGCAAACGTTGAAGGTCTCTTTGAATCCGTATTTGCTTGGATTCTTCATGACAGTGCGGTAGGCATCATAGTAATCAGCATAAAGTATGACAGCTTGAGGGTACTGTTTCCTGAATTCTTGTAATTTGTCTTGTAGCACAAGATTGTGGTAGTAGCTTTGGTTGTTAACACTTTTAACACATCTAATGTCATCCCTATCATCTGGAGGAGCCAGGTACATGGACAATGTCAAGCACCCAGTTAGAGGCATACCCTGCACAACTAGGTACTTGGCACCCTTCTCAAGCAACGTCTGCAACGCAAAGAATGAATATTATAAAATTAGGATTAGATGATCTGTGCACAAAATTTCAAGTTTTTGAGTTTTAACTACTTAGAATAAATTAAAGAACAATTAGGACAATAAACGATACCACAAAACTTAGATGAAGATCTATAGATGCTTTTAGTGTTGTTTTTCAATTGAAATTAGAGTTTCTACCTCGATAACTCAGTTAATAAAAGTTTGAATTAAAGGTCAACACAAATTATCGAGGTGAAACAGCAATTCTGATAAGAGAATAACACCAAATACAACTAAAGAAGTGAGACTTCAATTTTGATGGGAGAGCAACACAATAAGCACCTAAAAAATTATTTGTAAATTTTGTCCTAAATCATACCTGTAAAGCTCCTGAGACACTGCTGATTGCAAGCTTCCTTATGGTCTCATCTGAGACAGTAGATCCAAGAGTGTAGGCATAGTCATTGACTCCAATCTCCCCAAACCAAAACAGAGTGTCATCAAAATCATTACACTTTGATTCTTGACATTCCTGGCTCTCTAGGTACCTGTTGAACCATATCATCTGGGTTTGGATGGACTGAGCAGTGATATCAAGGGAGAGGTTGTGCTTCACAAAGAACAAATGGTTTATGGCTGTGGAGCCAGCAACAGCAAAGTTAACACCAAAAGTGTCATTGCCTTTGCTGTGACGGTAGGGGGGCAAGTAAGGCAGTGAAAGTGCTTCAGCTACAAAATCAATCACAAGCCTACCATCTGAGTACCTGTTTGTGGAGTGGTTGAAGAAAGTGGTGCCGTAGGGAGAGTTTGAAACATGACCAAAGCCACTTGGACCTTCGGCATTTTTGGTGTTGCCAGTGTCTGTGAAAGAGTCTCCAAAGGCATAGACCCTTTTGAAGGGCCTTGTTCGTCCCTCCTCTGTTGCTGCAGATGCAGCTGACAGAAGTGAGGACAGTGTGCAGATGGCAATTAGGATGAGGATGGTAGAAGACATGGATGACACACAAGAAGCCATTTTCAAATGGTATACCTTACTTGGTTTCCCACGAGTCTTTGCCAGTTTAGCTAGAGTTTTCAGCTTATATATACAACAATTTCATTACTTTAAGGTTTAAACATTAAGTCATTAACTATAACGAATTTTACTTTTAGTTTCTTATAAAAAAATTACTTTTCCTGCTGACATGTTGTTTATCTGAGTAAAACTAAACAAGGTTGAAATCTTTTAGATAAAAAAATATATAATTAAAAAGACTATTTTATTAGAGATAATAATCAGGTTTTTTTCTCTCATGAACTATATAATTGGTAAATTTAATAGACATTTTCTATCATATTATGATCACCCAAAAAAAATTACTTTTACTATCATTTATTTTAATGGTCGGCCAAACGGTAAGCACTTAAAACAAACTGTATATTGTACAAGGACATAAAAGTAAGATTAAAAAACAAAAATGTTGGTGACATATTTTTCTCCTAAATAACCTATTGTCAACTACTAGAATTAGACTCCTTCATGTTTTATAAGTGTTCTGAATTACAAAGGAAAAAACATGTATAATAAAAAAAATACTTAAAATAATTTGACTTAACTTTTATGAAATTTAAAAACTACTTAAAATTGAAGTTAAAAATATAAATACAAATTCAATGTTAAGATTATTTAATACCTTTATAGTTCTTTTAAGTTTAAAAATTATTTTCAAGTTAAAATTTCTCAAATAATATGTTTTTAGATTTAATAACTGAAATAAAAAAAGAAAAGGAGAAATAAAAATAAATAATTTTTTTAATGTTCTTTTATGAAAAAATTTCCATTAAAGAATAAAAGTAAGAAATAATTTGGACCAAATAAAAGGAATATAATTCTTAAAACAATTTCATTCAAAAATAAAAATTTATAAAATAAGAGTTATTTTTCAAAACTAAAATTTAGAAAACAACAAATTACGTATTGTTTTCAAGACTGTCCGAGCATTGTGCTTTTGTTAGTGTTACATGAGTCTCTTTTTTTGGTTTATGTCACATAACGTTCTACAGTAATAGTTATTTATCCGACCACTGCTTCTGTGGAATAAAATGTATTATTATATTATTTTATATTATTATATTAAATAAAAAAATATTACATTTTAATGCTAACTCACTGGTGTCTATTAAAAGTGTGACACTGTTAGGGTGTAACTTTTTCCTTACTCTTTTGTCATGCACCGTCTTGCAGTGCAGTCTATGCAGATCTAAGCTAGTAGTGTTCATCTTACATTAATAATCCTATTAATACTTGTGGTTTGAGAGGGGTAGCTGGGGAGCTAGACTTATTAACTAGGTTGACATCATAATATTTTTTTATAAATGCTGATCAGTTTTTCTTGGAAGATATATGATATGACAGCATAATTTTTTTTTTACATTTTCTTATAATTTATATGATAAATATTTTTTATTTTTATTGATTAACAAAACCCATAGTTTTTAAATAAAAATGGAGATATTTAAATTTTTAAAAATAAAATCTAATAGTACAAATTTGTATTTAATAATATAAATGGAAACTTACTAACAAGTGGTACTTTAAAAGTACAGGTTGAAAATTTAGTAAATATATTTTTATTAAAATCAAAACTAAATTATATTATTAATATTATATATTTATTTACTGGTTATTTAATAGTAGCATGCTCTTGCGTTTTATAAAAAATACAACTATCTCTTGCAGTAAAAAAAAAAAAAGTAGTATGCTCCATAAATATATTGGTGAGGAGATTGATTAGGGAAAAAAAATTAAATCATTGAATTTCTAATAATTGAGGCATTAAATGAGCATGTTGGCACCAGACCAACTGTTTTTTCACGGTGATTTTATGGTGAGCGGCGGGAGAAACATCCGTACCGTAGCCCTTTCTTTTGTTATGTTGGAAGTAAATTTGCGAGCCAACTTTGGTTACTTTGGTGTGTCATTCATTAATGGCCAACAACGACCACTGTTTACCATATTAGAAGAATTTTGAATTTAATTTTTTGTATAAATATTTATTTAATTGTTTGAAAGAGTCTAAAAAAATCATTTTATGATATGTTTACAAGCTGTATTTTTATATATAAATTATATATTTTAAATTACTTAATACATTTTATTAAAAAAATATTATTTAATTATTATCAGTTTAACCATAGATCGTTTAATTTTTAGTCATTACTTACATGAATTCAATGACCGGTCTATTTTTATAAATATCGGTTTAGGGAATATTATTTTTTTTTTTGTTTTTGGACTAAGAATTAAATAAAAAGAAAAATAATTTGAGGATAATATCCTCCAACGATTGAAGGATCTTTGTTGTGGACTATGCAATTTGAATAGTAAAGGAATAAATGATCGAAAGTTCAGAAAGGTAAATTCACGACCGTATCAATTTTTCATATAGAGAAACTCTTAGCTAGACACCAATCCAACACTCGTTTTTAGATACGACCAATAAGAATTTTACAACTAATAAAATAAAATAAATAAATCAGAATATAAAAATTAAATTTGATGATTTTTTTTTGTTTTATTTTATAATCTTCTTTCTATTTTTTTTCTAAATTGCATTGAAATTGAAATATAAAGGATTATAATTCAAATTTAGAAAATATAATTTAAATCTCAAAATAATATGTTTTGGTGGTGTAAAATTGTAGAGTATTTTATTTTAAATAATAATTTTATTAATGCAAATAAACACGTTAATTTTAAGCGATTGTAAGACTTTGTTGCCATTGAATTTATAATTTAAATTTTTAGAATACAATTTTAATTAGGATTGATAAGTATTACTGTAATATTAATATTCAGTGCATTTACAAAATGAAGACATATTCAGTTAATACAATATATCAAAAGTTTAAAATTAAAATCAAACTATAGTTATAATTAAATAATTTTTAAAAATAAAAATTATAAATAAAAATTTAAAATTAAGAAAAAAAAACTCTCAATTTGTAGAGTGTTTTAGTTTTTAACTTACTGTTTATAATTTTTTATTTTTAAAAATGATTATTAATTATAATTATAATTATAAATAGAATAAAGTCTCACTTCATTTTTTTTAATATGCTGCTATACATATTTTTGTTGTCCGTTTCCGCATTTCATGCACTTCATCAAATCAAAATTCTATGAAAAGTTTTCGACTTACCTTCAACATTAATAGAAAACACGAGTATTATATATTAACAAAATAATTTTAAAGAAAGTTTTATTTCAATTTGTTGTCATTATAATTAATTAATTTAAATTAGGTGTTTAATTGTTTCTATAATTTAAGTTATGCATTTTTTTTAATAGTGTTTGTGTATGTGATTAAAATTTTTCTTATCATAAAAAAGAAAATATTATTAATATATTTTATAAAATATTTTTGGCATATTTTTATATTGGTAAAAATTATTATAAAGAACAAAATTTTGTTATTTAAGAAATTTTTCTCATATTCTGTATCTTTAATTTACCGAAAAAATCCGGAAGAAGATTAGGAAAAAAACGAAAAAAATATCAAATTTTACTTGATATTGTGATTTTTATTTATTTTTTTATTTTATTAGTCGTACAATTCTTATTGGTTGTGCCTAAAAAATGATGTGTTAAGTTCTGTCTACCCAAGAGTTTCTCTTTCATATATTTACTAAAATGTTGCTTTTTCTTTAAGAAAATTATTTAAGAGTTTTGGCCATGTATCATAATTATCCTCTTCCTAACTAAAATAATGTTATATGTCAGTAATTATAATTCTAGCACTATTCTAAACTAATCAAAGTAAATATACAACTCACCTAATTAATACCGGGTGTTATAATTTAAATCAATCAATAAATATTAGTTAAAAATTCTTATTAGGCTATTATCAATCAAGTTTAACAATATTTTAAATTAAATTAATCAAAAGAACTATTTAAATTAATAATTAGTATTCATTATCATAGTTTATTCGAGTAGTGCCCATTTTACATTATGACTACCACCTTGTTGCATTACTAATTTTGTTCTTGTTTATGCTGTCCTTTTCTTTTTAGAGGACATCCTAGCCCCATAGTTTTGCTTTCCTTCTCAAACTTATTTTTTTATGTAAAAGACACCTATGAGTGAATGAATAAGTTTATCTTGATGATTTTAAAAAGACGAGAGCTAAAAGTAAATGTCATAAGTCAGAATTTAGGTCATGTATAAGTTATTAACTAAAACAAAAGTTTGGTGTAAAAGACTACTTTCAGGACTTACTGTTTAGCTGCTGCTGCAACCTTGCCACGAGGATTTATGCCCCTCTTGCTATTTCATCAACAAGGCTCATTATAGGAATCCCATCAATATATTCCATAACTAGGACCCTTCTGTCCAATACACGAAGCGCATCATTACTTAAAAAAACTTATCACAAGATTCAAAACTAAAATATGATTTATTAACGTTCACCCACTTTTTTCTTTAGAAAAACATGTTAAGAAAGTAAGTGGTGTAGTTTTCTTGTCTATTCGATCAAGTCATCATGATCGAATTGTTGGATTTTTCTATTTGAATAATTATTTGTGACTAATATTATAAGATAATTATATTAGATATATATCATTAGTGAGTTTTATTTTATGTAATCAAATTAAGTGAGTACGTTAAATAATCAAATCACATGATATGGATTTACATAAACAATGCTATTGTAGATTCATTAAGGGATAACAAGAACCCTATTAAAACATTATAAGAAGGTTATGGTTTCCAATATACCGAGCCACCACACAGTTTTTCTTCTCTCATCTAAAGAGTTACGAAAGTCTTCTTATTAAGGAATAAAGAAGTTCTGGTTGAGGAAGAACCATGAAGCCACCGATTACGCTGTCAATTATTCATTCTGTAATAGATCCTAAGAAGAGTACATAAATAAAAAAAATTACCTACGGATTTAGATTCCGTTACATTTGTTTGATCAATCATTATGGATCTAGATATTCCTAAAAACTCTTCTTGATATGTTCCTAGAGGTTATATTGGTATTTTATAAGGATATCTTAGAATTCAAACAAGTGATATCAAAGCCATCATTATTATTAGATTATTAAGATTTAAAGTTATTTGATTCTAATTATACCTATTGCTTTGGTTCTATGAATCCATTTTTTTTTGGAACAACACATATTAATTGTCAATAAATTCATATATTGTCATATTGGATATTTGATTTAAATTCGAGTGTATTTGATTTTGTGAACGACTTCTCTCATGCCATTGTTCATATAATATATATATTGTGCATGCAATTTTTGTTTTTATTTTTTTATTTTGGTTTAAAAAATAAAAAAAAAAAAAAGGAAAAAGTTATATAAGAGTGTACACAATAAAAATATCTAATTTGGCATCAAGATTAAAAGCATTTAAGCTAGAGCTTGAAGACCAGCACTTAGTTTTGATTTATATGTTGACAATTTAATATCTACATGTCAACTAAGTAGGTACAAATGGCATTTAAATTTTTTCAATTGTGTGAATTAGTGGGTTCATCAATTTAATTTGATTTGATGAACACTCTGCATATATACATGAAGTATTTTATTAAGAATTATTTCTAACGTAACTTGATCTCTCTTCTAAATATAAATACTTCCATTTTTATTTATTCTAAATTTATTTGTTTATTTAGAATATTCAAATACCACATTATCATCTAACCAATTCAGATCAAAATAATAATATGGAATTTAAATGATAGCTTTCTATTTTATGAACCTTAATAATATTATTTTTTGAGAGTAGTGATATATCTTCCTACAAATATCCTAATACTTTATGTAAAAGTATAATATAAAAAACTAAATACATTATTATTATTAATGTTTTGAAATAGAAAACGGGTTTAGGTCACATAACAAGGATGGTATGCGACATTCAGTGTCATTCTGTCCTTGTGTGCGTTGTGACTGGTGAGAGATAGAGATCATAGTCTAAGCCCCATGGTCGCACGAATTAAAGCACAGCCATGGTATGGTAATCTTTATCTCTTTGAGCCTCATTCTATCAGAAGGGAAACATGTAGAAGAATTAAGAACAGAAAGCAACTACATCTAAAGGTGGCACACTCACCGATTATATAGGGTATCAAGTACTCTCCATTTCCATCTAGCAGGACTCGGAGGAAATCGGGTGTAGGAACAGCAGGGAAACGTAAAAGTCGCCAAACACAAAGTACAATGATCAAACATGTGTGTGTTCGTGCACGTGTGAACATATGTGCCATGTGGGCTAGTCATATCCTACGCAAGCAGATGAACAATACATTCATCACATAAACAATTGAAAACTGATTGACATATTTGGATTTGACAAATTTAATTAATCATATTTGCACATCAAATGGACTACAGAAATGCCGTGCCTCACCCTCGTAGTAAAATACCGTGAAATTGTCGTTATCTCTGCCTTTCCAATAAACTTTTAGTCTAAAATGCAAAAAATGACCTAAAGATCTATCACACGTGACAATTTCTGGATCCGATTCAATAGGAAGTCCCCTTGCTTAATAGTTGCTTGGTAAAGAGCATTCTTAGCATCAGGGCGATTAGTTTCAAGAACACCTTCAACTTTATCAATCTTACAATGAAGCTTCCCTGCTGCAATAAAGCGTGATAGCTCCCTGGAAGCAAAAAATGTAATGAGTTGCCTTCTATGACATCTAAAAACTAAACAAATAGGGTCTGTGAAATGTATTTACTTACACATCAATGAAATCCTCTGTCACTCCAAAGGCTTTTGCCATGGCTTCAATTGTCACACTCTTGTAAGATTCCAAAAATTGGGAATAAACAACGGTTCTGACCTCCCTCATGTAATATCGGAAGTGTGGATGCAGATAGCGGTCCAACTTAATTTGCTCCGTCAGGCCAGCTGAAACAAATGTCAAAACAAAACAAAACTATTAGCATCGAACTAAACATATAAGAATGAATTAAGTGTCATGACATTGAAGTTCCTATTGTACATTGGATGATTTCCAGACTCTCAAACTATAACACCGCAAAAAATTAGCTTTATAGCATAAAATGACTCCAGTGAAGAGTGAAAACTAAAAAAAAAAACACTAAATTACTGCAATTTGGCAGATTTCAGCTCACCAAATGCTGAGAAAAAAGACTTGTATTGACAATCATATAAGGAGTTCAAAAACTCTGAAAGATAAGGGATTTTGCCAATCACTGTCAAGATCTCTGGAGCATCCACTACCTGTGCATATTAACCTAAGTTAATAATTTATAATATTCAGAGCACTTGCCAAGAAACATAACAACAGAAAAAAGAAAAGGATAAATAGTGTAATGATCACAAGAAAGAATCATCATACCTTTTGCTTTAGGGAAACTCTATCCAATGATATAATGCTGGTCAAAACTGTATAAAATATAAAGGTGTCATAGGGAAAAAGTTCATAGGTGGTAAAGGTTGAAATGGAATCCAAAAACAACTTGGCAGCCTTCTCGAAATTTCGAGTGGACATGCAGTACAGTCCTTCGTACACTTTCAGCCTATTCTTCCTTTCCCAATCACCACCTTCTTCAAACAAGCTGTCGCCATGATGTGAACAGTTAGAAAACCGACTCTAAACAGAAAAATATGGCAGAAGGCATAACTAAAGATGTTTGTAATTCAAAGCATTACTTTTTGGCTTTGTCAATGCTCTTGGAAATGAGATCAAAATCCATGTCAAAGAAACCAAGCTGCAATGTATAAAACACCAAGTCCATTTTCTGGCCAACAGCAACTGTCTTGGTTTCTGTTACCTTGAGATGTTCCAAGGCTTTCTCCTTGTACATAAGAAAGAGCACTATCAAAATTTGATTCCAGTATCATACAGGAAATAAGCAAGTTATAATTGTTATATACCTTGTCCATAATCCGGATGAAAAACAAGGATTTTGCCAAGTGAGCCTCACGAACTTCACTCTCTCCTAAGTTTTCCTCAGCATCAGCAATCCTAAAAAGAGGCATTCACATGTATTATCATGACTGCAAGTATTATTAGACTCGACACTATTGAAATCATAGTTTGCATCCCAAGGAATCACAAAATGGAAAATAAAAGTGCAATACATCTGTCCCAGTCTCAGCATTTTTCATTCTCCTGTTATCATATTTTTTAGTTTTCTGAGAATATATTGATATTTCCTTCTTTTCACTCTAACATGTTGGATTACAAGTGTGAGGTGAAGTCCCACATCGAGTAGAAGTGGAAAGGTTGAGCACCATATAAGTGAGGAGAAGACCCATAAACCTGAGCCTTAAGGTTTTGGGTTAGAGTGTGGTGTCAGGTCTCCTTATGTGATGACTCCTGGTCCACAGGTGTACCCCTCGAATCTCCCCAACATAACAATATTGTTTCCAACCTAGAATAAAAAGAGGAATCTATCCTAAAGCATGTGAATCAGTCAGCCCATGTTTTTGTGATTTTATGGGATACAATGGTCATTCAGCTTTTTCCGTCAAAATAACACAGAAAACACAACAGAATGAACTCTCAAACTAACATGCAAAGCACTAAATCTTTGGAGCCAAACAAATGTGTCTTTATTGATCCCCCTCTTTCTTGAAAGCAATACATAATTCCATATCATCCTAAAATTGTCTCTGAAGTACTTTTCATCAACAATTTATTCTGATTCGACCTTTGTTTTCTTCATTTTCTACTGTTCTTGATTTGGTTGAAATATAAATCTGTTTTATGATGGTTTTTCATTAAATAAGATATTGTTTACTTATCCTTTAGGTCTATGTAACAATGTTTACATTTATTATAAAAAAATGTCTTGCTTAAATACAGTGTCTACTATACCATCTGCAATGCATCATATATATTTTAGGATTTGCTGCCATTGATAGCCATAAGCCACTCACAACATTGGGTATAACATGTATAATATGAAATAACCCAAATATTTAATCATATACTTTCATGCATACAACAAGAACAACAACAACCAAGCCTTTTCCCATTAGGAAGGATCAGCTACATGGATCATATGATGCCATAGATTTATCTCTAATAGTAGTAAATGAGATGATAAACTCATAGACCAGTTACCTCTGAGTCCCTCTCAATGGTTTGACCTATCGTTTCCTTTAGTCTCCCCTCTACTACGATTATTGGACTATCTTCCATTTTCTTCATTCTTTTTTTTCCTAAAATAGGAGCTACTCCCATTGTCTATCTAATGATTGTATTCTTAATCCTATCTTACCTTGAGTACCTAGTACCTTCTCATCCATCATTATACTCCCATTTTCACGACATTAAGCTTACTTTTGAGTTGACTCCTAATTGAACAACACTCAATCCCATATAGCATTGCATGTATTATAGTACAGTGAAATTTTTCTTTAAGCTTGTGAGGTACTTTTCAATGACATACCACATCCAATTGAATTCAACACAAGAATTGCTTTTAGCACCTAATTTCTTAAATTCAATAACCTAGGCGCAAGTGACGGCAAGATGCATAAGAATAAAATAAATTGAACTAAAATACATTTGTATAATTCAAAAAAAAAAAAAAAAATCTCGTGAAAGTCTGTGGGTTAGTCCAAAATCCCGAATCAGGGTTCACAAGCATGGTAGGTAAAGGGGGAGAGAAAGTCACTTTTCGTCGAGGTTGGCGAGCTCATCGTGAATTTTAGCGCGCATAGAGTCCAAGAGGGCACGATCCAAGTCCAACACGGAATCGGCCACTAGGGTTTCATACAAGGGGACCATATCTGAAAAGAAAGGAGAGTGAGAACATGTTTCAGATGAGAAAAACTGACAGGAGACGAGAGAGATAGCGAAAGAGAGTTACCGTTTTGGTTGATGTGAGTGAAAACATCCTCCTTGTAGCGAACCTTGTCAATGTCTTGAACATCGGGTTGTCGAAGAAGGAATAGCTTGTCCCCGAGCACCAACTGTGGCTGCTGGGAACCCTCTTCTCCTTCCATTGCCGCTTTTGTCACGAACTTCCTTTACCTCCTTCCAACAAAATAGCTATTCCTAGTTTATATTTATTATTTGTTTGCAACTACTCGACCATGTATATATACACTCTCTCTTACATGCTTTTTGTCCTCCATGTTAGGCTATTCGCTTTATATTTTAGTTTTTTTTAGTTTAACTGATTAATGTTTTATTTTGTTTTCTTCATGATCTCTTACATTGTTGTTTAATTCTTTTTTATTTCAAAATTTCATGTTTTCTATGATAAGTTTTTAGTTTTTTTGTTACATTTTTATTTACTCTTAAATAATTTTAAATTTATTTTAATATTTTTCATGTGTTATTATATAATTTTTGCATTTTCTATCGCTGAAATAACATAAAAGATTCCAAGGATAAATTTTACAAAAGAATATTTTTATGATTATTTTATAGTTTTTTCATAAAGAAAATTCTCATATATATATATATCAAGAATCATATCTTACATTGTTGGTACTTTTTATTTCAAAATTTCATATTTTCTAGGCTAAGCTTTTAGCCTTTCTTGGTCCTTTTTGTTACATTTTTTATTTACCCTGAACTAATTTTGAATTTATTTTAATATTTTCATGTGTTATTATATAGTTTTTACATTTTCTATTACTGAAATAACATAAAAGACTCAGATGATGATAAAGTTTACAAAAGAATTTTTTTATAATTATTTTATAGTTTTTTCATAAAGAAAGTTCTATCTTTTTTTATTAAGTTTGTATAAAAAGTTCTAACTAGTAGGATATGAAAAATTCATTTGTTGATTATATATCTTAATCTATATTTTTTTATACCTTAATCTTTTCTTAAGTAGTTGACCATATACATATTTACTATACCATGATGTAAAAAGCATTAAAGACTACCCAAGGGGTTAAGAACAATAGAAAAGAAACTTAGTGTTTGGGTCACGGTTAAGAAGCGTCCAAAGGATCATTAAACAACAAAAGTTATAAATTCTTACCCAAGGTGCGTCCCTTATTATTATACACCCAACACTCAAGTAACATATCTGTTTGAAGTGACATTGAGTTAGTACATTTGAAATGAAAATCTTAAATGAGTCTAATAGATAACAAAAATCATGTTAAAACAAAAAAAATTGTTGTTAGTTACCAACTAATATTAATCATTAAAAATACATATTATATGGGTAACACATGAAAAAAGTCTTAATGTTATCAAAACAATAATCTTATTTATTTTTTTATATGTATCCCTTGATTGTTACACAAATAAAATTATGACTAATTTCTAACAATATGCATCTCATCTCATGTATCTATCACTAAGTATATAATAAACCTTATCTTCAAACCTTATTTTTGTATCATTTGAATTTTTTTAATCCCAAAATATATAAAATAAGTTTACTTCATTTAGATTTCATATTGCATGTCATCACTAAAATGTTTTTTTCAACATAAAATATATTGTTAATTATCTTTCATTAATTTATTCATGAAAAATAAATTAATAAATAAATAATATTTTAATGTAGTCAAATTACAATCATATTATTTTATACTTAATTGATAAGTTTAAACTAATAAATAAATTTAAAGTAAATTATTCATGTTTTTAGAATTGTCATTACTTGATTTTAAATCAAATTAACTTATAAAATATAAAAAAGCAAAACTAACACTAAATTGTAACTAGTACATGGAGTAACGTACAACAATCTCGTGCAATACATATTTAATTTATTAATAAAATTATATATGTCAAATTTATTCACTTTAATTTAACCCACGTGTTCTAAACTTTCCCCTAATATTAAGTTTTCTGGGAGTTGAACTTGAATCTCATATGAAACCTTTTGAAACAATTATATGCTGACTGTTGTGTAAATATTCTCATATAATTGATTAATGGTTAAAAAATGAAATATGAAAATAAATATTTTATTAGAGTTTATATGTAATTAATTTTACTTTTATAAAATTATAAAAATATATTTTATAATTACTAATAAAAATATATCAACTATAAAAAATGTCATACCCCTTTTATTATCTACACTTGCATCCTTTCTGTAATACAAATTCTTACTACCAAAGAAAGGAAGTGTGAATTGAGTGAGTAATTTGGTCATGAACAAATTAAAGCAGGCACGATATATCGATATTGATAATTGATATTAATTACTAGTAGTATTAATTAATTATTTTCGACAATTTCGTTGTATCAGGCTACGAGCTAAACACGGATGCCATTTATGAAAATTTTGAAAACGTTATTGCAAACAAACTAGACGTTTGTTAAGAATAGGTCAAATTAGTTTATTGTTTTTATTTAAAACGTCATTTAATTTATTTCCTTTCCTGTTTGGGTTTTTATTATTTTTTAAAATCGGATATTGTATTCTGAAGGTGGAGCTAAAATTGAAAACGAGGCTGTTTCTGGCGGTTGGGAAAACAAGAGGACGTGCTGATTGGTCCAACAAAGCAAACGACAGCGTGTTCTGTTGTTGATGCCGTTTCCCACGTATTCCTGTCTGCCCTAATGTATCGCTCTTCAAATACTTCAATTTTTCTTTCACCCTACGTGTTTCTGTTCCTCGTTAATTCATCGTTGGTCTTTTTCTCTCTCAATCCAAACCTGCGATTCTCACCCCTCCCCAATGGCTTCGGTATTATTCTCCTCTTCTCTCCCACCGTTTTCAATTCTTTGTTTTTTCTATTCATCCACAAATGACAAATAATTCAGGTTTAGAAACTTGTTTGATATATAACACGTTTGTCAAATTGATCATTCATTAGTTGAGTCGAATTTCCTCCTTGGAATGACTAAGGATCCTGATTGCTTGCATCAAAAGTTTTAAATTTATTGTAGGAAATTGCTGACAAATGCGGCTGCTTTGCGGTCATAGAAACCCAAAATTTTGATTTTTGTCGTTAAAACCTTTTTGAAACCTTTGCATCATTTGAAAATTGATAATGTAATGTATTTTTTTATAATTGTGTCCCTATCTTTCAGTTTATGGATTGTGTATTGATTTATTAAATGAGTTAGCACTTGTGGTCAATGAGAGGGATACAGGGAATGAATAGATTGAATTTGGAATCAGAATTAATAACACTTTTCTTTTCTCCTTTGGAAACGGTGCAATTGAAAGTTCTCGTGTATCAACTTGCTCAAGCTTGCTAGTTTAACCCTGTTGTTTCAATTGTTGAAACCAGTACTCAATTATTCTGTTCTGTTATGTATGTGCCCGGCTGTAATTTTTTTTCTTTTGGGCAAAAGGGTGAAGAAATGTTCTTATTTTTTTTAATCCAATTCAATGCAAGAGATCTTATTGCAATTTATACAAATGAGACGATGCATAAACAGATCAGTCGTCAGGTTTAGAGAATATACATTATGATTTAGAATCATAATATGAATTTGCAGCAATGGAAGCATGAATGCCATGGAACATAACATGCTATTAATAAGGACATTAAACTCATCATGTACTAAGTGTTCAACTTTTTCTTCATATGCAGCAGGAGAATGGTCGTCCATTACCTAAATTCGGTGAGTGGGATGTGAACAATCCTGCCTCAGCTGAAGGTTTTACTGTCATATTCAACAAGGCTAGAGATGAGAAGAAGACTAACACGGCAACCCCACGTAGATCTGATCCTGTGTTCAAGAATGAGAATTATAACACTCCTCAATATTCTGGAAAGGTGAACTTAAATAGTCAAAACTAGTGGTTCTTTTCAGTATCTGGGTTTAGACTGTGTTTAATGAGCCTTATTTAATTTCTGAAATGAAATTTAAATGCAGAGAAAGTGGTTTTGCTGCGGCTGAATCTAGAAGAGGGCATGATGGTTTATGACCCTATTTGCTGTGGACCATGATCCCGCTAATCAGGTGGAGCAAGGAATGGTTTATGATCCTATTTGCTGTCTTTCACTTCTTCTTTTTTCCCTTTTTTCTTTCTTTGTTTCGCCTTTGTGTGATTTGCAGGATCGCAACATAATACGTTGTTGTTAGTTGTAAGCAAATTGAAATTTCACACATTGTCTTTTTGCTTAGGTGATCTAAATTAATAACGTTGTTACTGGGTATGAATTGATCACTTGGGCAAAAAGGTAGTGTGGCATGTTGTGTAATAGAAAAATATGTACAAATATATTAAAAAAGAGAGAGAGAGAGAGAAAAAATGTACAAAACGTCCCCTATTATTATTGATGATCTGTCTACTTCTATTCCTTTCTTCTTTCTTTTCTACCTTGGTTCTTACCAATTCAGGGTTTATGGCAATAGTTTTCTCTGTAATACTAATCAATTAAGGATTTTCTTTAATTGATTAGAATTAAGCAAGAAAAATATTTTAAAGGTTAGGTCATAAACATAACACGAATTAGGCTAGTAGGATGTGGATACTAACAGGAATTGAATCTAGCAAAAGAAACCACTACGTTGCTTATAATATGATAAGTCAATGTTCGAATTCTCATTGTAAGGGGATTTTGAATTTAATGTCAGACATTTTCCTCAAACAAAGTTGAGTATGAATATGATAAAGGATACTTGTAGGATGTGGATGTGGGCACTTTCATGGCTTCGATTTTTCTTTTTTTAATCAAACAATACTATAGAAAGTGTTTATCCATTTTAAGGAGTTAGGATTTATTAGTGTATTATCTATTAGCACCGATTTATCAATGTAGGACTTTTTTTATAAGCCAACTATGATCGCTTAGCTTTTACACACTAGAGTTTGAGAACCTTATTTTATGTTTGAAAATGAGTATTTGGAAAAAAAAATAAAATCTTTGCTGGTATCACCAGTTTCTTCATGCACTCCAAATCAAACATGATAAAAATATAAAATTCAAGGCCATAAGTCAAACATGATAACTCACTCATGAATACGTCCCCGAGACTGTCTTCATAAGACACGTGGGAAAAAAGAATAATGGCTTTATAAATTTTGTTAGCAAATGTAAGGTAATTCTTTTTGCAAAAAAAAAAAACTTATCTCCATTTTATTGATTTATCAATTTATTTTTACCCATCAGATGTATTGACCAGTTGCCAATTCTGACATACCAAGGCTCATAACCCCGTTGGCAACTGTAAAACAAAAATATCCACATTGACAACCATTTCAAAACAGTCTAATTATTATCCAACACTGATCCAACTGACAGAAAACAAACCATAAACAAGAGATAATCTACAGATGCAGATGTTACTTGTAATAAATACATAAAAACTGTTTGATATATATTATATGTCAGCTATTCCTTGCAAAGCTTGTGCTGCATTGGACAGGGCTAGGAAAAGTAAAATAAATTTATCATGTTTAAGAAGAAAACAATTTGGGGTGATATGCATCCTCAAAGCAAGAAGATCCTCAGACAAACATGTTTACACAGATTGCTGAATTGTCGCATCAGTTACGCCTGTACTTCCACCTATCCCAGCCACCCCAGCACTAGCTGAGTTTGAGTAGGATTGTTGCTCAAGTCCAGGAATCATCACGGGCTGCAAGTTTATCGGGTGGTCAAACTTACAAGCTGGTCCAAATTTGCAAATTCCATAGCGACTGTAATGTGAGCAGACACTTTGGTCCTGGATTTCATGACAAATAAAATATTAAATAAGAGAAACTAGCTAATCAAGCTTGTAGTCCCATATGGCTAAGCAAACTAAAGGAAATATCTTTCCAAAATCAGAAACTCAATCATCTCTAGGTTTCAATGCCATGTTAAGTTAAACAAAAGAAAATAAATTTCAAGCTGTTAAGAATAATAAAGTCTTACAGGTCTCAAAGGTAGACCCTTGTCACTGAGGTTGCATGGAGGTAATCTTGTAACCCGATTCTTGGGATGGTGAAATTTACAATTAGATTTGAACTTGCAATCCCCAGTTTTTAAGAAGAAGCTGCATTCAGGTTCACCAGGCCTTTCTGGAAACTCATCAACAGGCATCTGCTTTTGATGGTGCATGTAAACATTTGTATCAATTGCTGGGTTGTTCATGACAAATGTAGAAGGTGGATGAATGCTCCTCTCAGGTAAGTAGACAGATGCCTTTAAAAACCACAGATGGGTCACAATTTGATGGGAAAATAATCATTTACAAGAGTTCAACTGGAAGAATAGTTAACTCAAGTAAAGGAACAAGAAAAAACCACTTGGTGTCTTGCATCACATACCAATGAGTCAAATACTGCCCCATAAAAATCAAGGCAGAGAAAAAAAAATAACAAATACTAGGGAGGAAGGTAAGGGAGCTTCAGAATGATCACAAATTCACAACATTATATACCACACATCATATATTTACTTTTAGGGATCCGTAAAAGGTGCAATTTTAAATTCACTCCCCGGCATAAAGCCAAATGTGCATTGCTTAATCTGCATGATTCTTTAAAATGCCTGCTAGTTCAACAAAATGGATCACACACCAGATAAACAAAATTGAGACTCATAATTCCTAAGAACTTTTTTCTTTTTACTTTTAAGTAATTGATTTGGGCATATAACACTCAAACCTCAAATATTCTAATACTCATTTTGCTACAGTTCCAATGTACCTGTAGCAAAACACATAGGACTAATGACAAGTCTGGAATAGTCAACAGGTGACATAATGAAATTATCTCACAATCTAGAAAGTCATTTAAAAAAATGGAAAGCAATGGCAGGACAATATGCAGTTGCAAAAAGAAAAAATGAGGACATGGCATTGCCAATGTATGTGCAGCAACAGAGAGCATTAACATTACAACAACAACAAAGCCTTATCCCACTAGGTGAAGAGAGCATTAACGTTGCATGATAGAAAACTGGAAGACTAAATGTTATCTTGTACTAATTATATAATAAATTGTTCCTTGCCATATATGGTTATTGGCATTGACTCTGTTTACCTGATATCCATTCCAATCAGAACTTTGGGTAGAAACTCCTTGAGTAGGTGAAAGCATCATTGGCACAAAAGGAGATGCTTCATTTAATGTTCTTGGAGAAGACCAGGAGGGTACAGATGTTTGTGATACACCTTGTAATGAAATAGACCCTCCATTACCATACCCTGAAGGAGGATTACCTCCTCCTCCTCCAACAGCTGTAGGATCAGGATGGTTGAACTTGCAGTTTGCTCCAAACTTGCAAGAGCCAGTGCGCATGTAATAGGGGCACTCTCTTTCCCCCTATCATGAAAAATGACCTTATTAAATAACTTGGAAACAACTATTTTAGAAGACTGCAGAAAGAGGAAGAAATTATATATATATATATATATACATATATATATATATATAGAGAGAGAGAGAGAGAGAAAGAGAGGTAAGTAACTAAGGTCTTACCGGACGAATAGGCAGGCCAAGAAAGTTAAGTTCCAAAAGTGGTGCTGGTGCTGTTGAAATTTTTCCTCTTGTGTGGTTATATTTACAAGATTTACCAAATTTACAACCCCCAGACCTTTGATAATACTGCCATAACATCAGGAAAAAGTGTTATGAATAGTGACATATGCTGATTACATGGTTTGGGCAAGAGAAAAAATCATACAAACTTGCTTTCCCCATAAGTTGTTTTGGAGGTCCAATAATTTTTCAACCTAACAATTTATAGTGTAGTTCAAAAGCATTTACTTATAATTTTTTTCATCCATTCATTTTATAATAATTCATATCATTGTCATCATTATCCTTGCTAGGGAAGCATGATATAGCAAAACAGAAAGAACTCAGCCAACAAATTTGCCATGATAAAACCAAACCACCATGACAGAAATTTCACTGCTTTTCCGCTGTCCATATCTAATGTACACTATGTAGATAGCATAGATCAACACATAATGCAAACAAGAGTAATCAAAAGAGACATATATTAATTCTCAGCCACAGGCAACTATTATGGATCAAGAAGTTCCAATATAGAATACATTGAATTTATATTACTTTGCCAAACCCACACTCCATGAGTCTAGAAAAGACAGAATATGACATCACCCAAAATTGAACATAAAGCATATAAATGATCTATGATCTCACTGTTACGGAAGGAAATGAAAAATATAAAATTATATGTTATGTTGAACCACCTTGAATTAACCTTACAGAGGTTTACACACAATCTTCCATGGCAAATCACATAGCTTGAGGAACTTAGTTATATTTTAATGATTATAACATGAACACTAATGCCAACGTGATAATATGCTGAAATAACATGGAACTTAAAATTTACAAAATAATTTGTTTAGAAGAATAATTCTGACAATAACCTTGCATTCTGTCATGCCTGATCTTTCTGTGGTTTCTTCTCTTTCTCCTGCCTTCTCTTTAACAGCCTTAGTTCATCGTAAAAACACAAAGACCAAGAAAAACGTTTTAAGAAGTGAACATTGTATAATATAATTCCAGTCATAAAATGGTCAAGAGAACCTCATTGATATACTCAATCACCACACACCTTATTAAGTCTGAAGAAGTAATACAAGAGACCTCACAAAAATAGGCAAATTTTGAAGTCTTAATAAGTCATTTGGCAATGCTGTAGAGCCAAAAGACCGACCAAAACAGACACAATATAAAAGCAGATAAGCACATTACCAAAGATAGCAATTCCTCCAAAAAATTACAATTCAATATCAAGTACCAGCCATGATGTAACAGTTATTACCAATTACCAGTCCCTCCAATCAAAAGTATAACTTCAGCAAAGGCAAAAATACCCTTCTTCTCAATCCAGCAATTCCACTAATAATACAATGTCACCATACACAAAGGAAATATCAGACCAAAAGACAACCTTTTACACAAGTCAATCATTCTAAAGCTTAACTCTCAACAATGCAATATCAAAACCAAAGCCCGTACGTGGATCACTAAGATAAATCAATCCAACCGACCATATATCTAAACCTATGCATCACTAACAAACATAGCATCTAAAAAAGGCAAAAGAAATACCTGACTTTTCCTCTTAATGGGGTGATTGAACTTGCAATTAAACCCAAACTTGCAATTCCCAGTTTTCATATAAAATGCACAATCCTCAGCTTCAGGCCTCAAAGGGTAGTGGTGAGTTCCACCACTGTTTCTCCCTTCCTTCTTCTCCACTTCATCATCACCATCAACATCACCATCAACATCATCATCACCATCACCATCACCATCACCATCAACATCAACATCAACACCCACTTCCTCATTCCAACTATTGGTCTCCCAACCCTTACTATCTCCATCACCCTTACCAGTTTCTTCATCACAAACTCCTCCACCATCGTTAAAGTCCGAAACTTTCTCCTCACTTTCATCCACATCCTTCAAATCCAACTTGCTCTGAAGCTCCCCGGAGAGTGTCTCTTCCTCCGCCGCATGATTGAGATCTGACGGCTCAGGAGGAGCGGCGGGGGAAGAAGGTCGCCCCAATTGGGGCTCTTCGCCATTGGAAATGGAAAGTGACACAGAATCGGATTCAGAGCCTTCCATTCTCCCTCCACATTTCAAAACCCTAATAAGGGAAAGGTGATTTTTTTGTTCAAGATAAAAGACACGCACGGAGAGAGCAGAGAGAATAGAAAGGGGGAGAAAAAAAGGTTGCGTTTTTATACGAGGGGAATCAGAAACCAGAACCAGTGTGTGTGAGTGTGAACATAAAAAGGGAAAATAAAGTGTGCTACTTTGTGTTGTTGTTGATGTGCTGTGTAGTGTTCTAGAAAGTATATTATTTTGCCTTCTATTTTAGTATTTTATTGCTGTACTTTTCATTCACTAAAAGAAGATTTAATATATCTGCCGCTCCTTGAATTTTTTGGGGAAATTTTTAATTAGATCTTAAATTAAAAATATATATATTTGAGTCTTTGATTTTCTATGATTTTTATAATTAAGTCTTTGGACTAAGTTTTTAGAGGCTTGAAAGAAAAAATAAATCGTGACGGTTTTACTAATTCCAGGAACCCAATTACAAAAGTTATAAAAGATCAAGGCTTAATTATAACTTTTTTAGTTTACGAACATAATTAAAAAAATTCAAATAGTTCAAGAATCTAATGATGCATTAAATCTAATTACAATAGTTCACAAAAAAAACTAATTACATTAAAAATCATATATATCATATATTGTAATTAGTTGACATTGTAAAAAAATTTATACTAATAATTTTTAGATAATTTATTATTAAACACGTGGATTAAGTAAGATGAAATTATAGAATAATTAAACTCTTACAATAATATAAGGATACTTGTGATATATAAAAAAAAAGCTCTTATATGGTTTTTAGAATAATTAAACTATTGTAAAGGTATAAAAATTAAATTTTTATACTCAATTACTGAAAAATTATTTTTATATGACTTTTAAGATAATTATTATAATTTTTTTTTAAAAAAAGATAATCATTATAAAACTTAATAAATTACTTTATATGATAGTTTTTCAAAAAAAAATATTGGTATTCAATCATAAAATGTTATATAATAAATTTGTTGACATTTATAATACTTATTTTAAAAATTGTATAAAAATAATTTTGATTAATTATCAATATAAAACTTCTACATTGATAACATGTCTATTAAACTCTTGTAATAATAAGTCCAAAAGAGTGTAATTTATATGCATTTATATTTTCTAGTGTAAATTTTTTGCATAGGCAATAGCTAGAATTTTATCCTACAGCATATGTAAATTAAATTCTTATACTAATTTTAATTAATTTATTTTTATTATATTTATTATTTCCTCTCTCTCCTAAGTGTTAAATGAACGTTTTTTTCTTATGACCGTGCATCTTGCATACATTCGTTGGTGTAACCATATCATAAGTGGTTGTTAATGCCCATTGTACATCTTTGGACCAAAACGAGCGTTTGTTATAGCTTAAGCCCCAATTTGGAGAAATGCGTTAAGAGGATAACGATGAGTGATATAGTAAAAGAAAAATGAAAATGTTTTTGCTCTCATCCAAAGGGTTTTTGTTCATAAATAATTGGGTGTATGCGCATTGGACTAGACTCTACCAACGTGGAATTTGTATCTTTCTGAATGAAAAATGTGGCAATGTATCATCCTGTGCTACAACATTACTATATGTTCTTTGTTGTTTTTTTTTTTTTTTGTGTGTGTTGAGTCAAATTAAAGTAAATGGTGTATGTAATTTACCATCCAAAGCTAATAAGTCAGGGAAGAATCTTTCAACTTTCATTGCAATTTGTGAATAACAGAAAGGATGTAAGAATCCGTGGGTCGATCGATTTATGCTCTAAATTCAAAAATGGCTTAAACAAGTTGGCCGCTGTTATAAATGTAAACATCCAGCTCATGGTTTTTGCATACTCAGTTTCTTTCTGTTATGCAGTCAAGCATCATTAAATTCTATGATTTTTTTTTTCTTTCAAAACAGTAATATTAATAACTGTAACGATTGTACGTGAGAGCATTCGAATGGTTAAGTGGGGTATTTGTGCATGTCAATATATTTTTTTTCCAAAAATAAAATACTTATGATTGTCAGTTCTGGAAACAGTTCATGTCTTCATGATAAAGTCATGTTCATCTAGAATTGCCTTTTTGGCCTTAGTTTTCTTAATCAGGTTCAAAAAGAAGAAAAGCATATCAAAGTATAAACACAATTAAAGATATAAGATTAACTTGATGATTGATGGAAGAATGAAGGAGAGAGAGATCACCATAAATTGAGCTTTTAATAAAACTTATTGGAACAGTTTAGTTTGATTCATATGCCACACTTAAAAGGATAATTTGTTTAGGTTCAATAATTCATGACTCAATTCAATTTGTTTATATCATAATTTTAACCTTATATTTGATTAAATTAAAAAAATTAAAATTAACATATATTTTATAATATATATTTAAAAATAATTAATGCTAACATAAGCATAATGTCCTATTAAACAAAATATTATTAAGAAAATAGCTTTATTAATGATATACAATTAATAAAAAATATAAATTTTAAAAGAGTATGAACTAAATAGAGTTGAGAAAACATAAACTATAACTTACTGACTATACTTTTTAAAATTTTGAACTTATCAAGCATGAGCTCGATGGAGCGTGATGAACCCTAAACATTAACATTTTTATTGATTACAAGTATTTCTCACAAAAAACAATTATATAATTTATATTTAAGTCGGATAAAATTATTATAAATAATAAAACTCTCCTTCTAAATGCTTAAAGAAACTGTATATTCAATATTTGAACTCAAAATTATTGATTAAACTAAAATAATTTTATATCACTCCGTGTTTTTGGTATAGAACACTAATTTGATTTAAGGAAATTAAACAGATTTCTAAGAAATTTGATGTCCCTTGACTCATAATTCTTTGATATGATTTGAAATGTTTAATCATGCACATTGGTTTGGTCTATTTTAAAGAAAAAGTTCAACTTCTAAGAATGTTTTAAGGTGTCTTCCATAGTTTTTTTGAGAGTTGAATACTTTAGAATTCATTCCATGTTTAAGGTCTAAGTAAAGAAATCTACTGTTTCAGAAAGTGTTGTGATATTGCAAAATCCAAAGAAATTCTCCTTTCACTTAGTGGGCCGACAATGATATTGTAAAACTGACAGTGATTACTATTATTTTTTAGTTGGTCATACGTCAGAGATTCCGATCCTTTTGATGTTTTCAATAGTGAGTTAATAACAACATTACTACATTGATAGAGTTGCTTACAAATACGAGTGCATCATTACAAATCTCTTTTGATAATTACATATTCAAAAATAACTTTTGATTGAAATGTGAAAATGACATTTTTAATATCTTTTATCTAAAAATCACATTATTTTAAACTCTTATTTACTCAAACAATTCCACAATCATGTCGGTCAAAATCCATTCTATAAATGCTCAATCAAACACATTTTCTACCTAGTTGCGTTAACCAGACGCGTAATTTTTCTAGTCAAACGCAAAACCACACAAGCTATAAATGTAGAAAAAGAACAAAGAAACAGCCACGATGCCATAGCCGAAGATTTGACAAAATGAAAAACGAGTCGATACTGAAAAATACAATATATGCCCTTCTGAAATACCTCTTGGTGCAATACAACATCCTAAAAAGCTGTTAATGGAATGCGACCAACTTAACTTTATACAATGGCTGAGATAACAGGAAACTCTGTCGGTGAGATGATTCAGGGAAAAAAGAGTAAGTAAAAGGAACAAAAAAATAAAAGGATCATTAGAAGCCAGATTTATCCATTATCCATATTCACCATTCGGTGGGAGCTAAAGGACAACACACATGAGAGAAACAATAAGACACAAACGTCCTCAAAAAGCTGCTGCCGGGGGTAATTAGGCATCTGTGGCAGGTGAATCAAATGAGGGTAGAAGCCAGCCATTCGACTGAGCATGCTCCACATAGAAGCCAAATTTCTCCTTTGCGTTTGGAATGTCCAGAGCCAGATCATCAAGTCCATCCTTTATTCGGGTGAAGCCTTTAGTCATCTGATTAATGGTGATCAGGCCTTCACTGAAGCACTCCTGCAGTAGATCTAGCATACGATCATTCTTTTTCTCCATGGCCATAATCAAAGCTTTCTTCACTACTTCATGGTTAAAGAAAGGCATTCCCAGGTCACGGATGCATTGGCAAGCTTCACTCACAACCCCGCCACTTTCATACTCTTCCAAGAGCTTCATGATCTTGTCCTTGGCATCCTCCACAGCCCATCCAGTGCCTCCACCCCAGCATCTCAATAGCCTCTCACCAGCATGACGAGCAGCAATGAGTGACCGAGCCATACGCACAGTTTCACTACCACTGCATTTTGGTGGTAACCTGCAGCCAATTTCTTCCAAATTCAGTGGGGCCAATACATCGTCAATAACAGCCCGAGCTAAGAACAGAGCCAGCTCATTTGAAGCATCCAATATATCCAGTGCTGTATCTTCAGCACTTTCCAGAAGCATGACAAAACCATTAACTATATCCTCTGTTGAGAAGATCTCTATATGAAGAGCAGATAGCAGTACAGATGCCATTTCCTTTTCTCTGTTCTTTCGGTCCATAGCAAGAGTGATAAGCTTCTTCAAAAATATTGGGTTATACTCAGGTGCTCCAAGATCTTCAAGACTTTGAATCAGTTCAGGAATGTCATCAGAAAGAAAATACTCATGAATTATAGTTACAGATTCCTTTTTGTACTTCCTCACCTTCTCATCTTCTTGGATTTCCCCATCTTCAGTTGCAGGTTTGGTAAGTGAAGCATCAAGCCATCCTTCAGATATTGCCTTGGGGACAAATGACTGAAACAATGCCTTAGCTGATGGAATATCAAGAGCAAGATCATCTAGGGATTCTGCCAAACGAGAAAACCCTTTCACCATTTGGCTGGAACTAACCAGTCCTTCTTCTGCTGCTTCTTTTAATAGCTTCAACATTGGAGGTTCTGCGGAACGTATCTCCATGGCAAGTATCAGAGCCCTCTTAACAACCTCATGATGGAAGAATGAAACCCCCAACTCACGTATACACCTACAGGCTTCCAATGTGTCACCACTATCCACATATTCTCTAAGTAAATCAGCTATCTTCTTCTTCACTTCTTCAACGGTTATGTGAGTGCTACCACCCCATCGCCTTTCCACAAGTTCTGCATGGTGTGGAGCTGAGAGATAACTCTTTTCAGCAGTCTGGATTACCTGAACTCCCTTGGAAGATTCTGGAAGAGCCTTCTTAGCCCTGGCAAGAAAGGCTGGAGGAAGAATGTCATCAACAACAGCTCGAGCTAAGAATAATGCAAGGATGTCAACTGCATCCAGTATATCCACAGCAAGATCATCAGCAGATTCAAGAAGTATAAAAAACCCATCCCTAATCTGTGCAGGGCTGATGACATCAGCATAAAGTGCTGAAAGCAGAACAGAAGCCATTTCTTTCTCCTTATCGTGTCTGTCCATTGCCACGGACACAAGGCGCTTAATGAAGTAAGGATAGTATTCACATGAGCCAAGTTCTTTGAGGTCAGATGAAGCCAATTCCACATCTCCATTACTGAAATATTCCTCTATGATGGATACCACTGCTTTCTTGAATTCATCCAAGGGGTCAGTGACAGTAGTTCCAACCAGCTGATAGGGTTCCTGTAAATAGCAAGAGTATGTAAACAAGTATGTGTTATGTGCTTTTATGTAGTCCAATTGCAATAGATGCAGGGAAAAAAAATTAAAAAATAAAGCAGGCAACAAATACAGTTTACAAGAAATTAAATGAAAAGAAAGTACTACAGTCTACACTGATACTACATGCATTTAATTATTTTTCAAGCAGCTAGTGTTACATAATCAATGTTGCCAAAAACTACCAACAAAAACAGGGAATAGAATTTACCTCGCCACTGTCATAATTTGGATCATGCCGGTCTATGTGAGAAACAATATCTGTATCAAGCAATTTTCCCCAAGTACCCTTACCACCAGCACCATCTGCATCCCCAAGATAAAGAACATCAAATTACCATATGAAGATCATTATAAACCCAAAAGCATATTCTATCATCAGATATTGATATTGCAAAAGAAAGCTGCAAGCAAGCAACAGCATCAGCAACTTCTATCATGATCTTCCACCCAAAATAGAAAAAACTAAAACCAACAGTCAGAAACACTGAAAATTTTACTTGGTTATTTGATCCAGCCAGTTTCCTTTTGATTAGTTTATGAAAGTCAAGATAGGTATCTTGCATGATATGCATACAAAACAGATTACTGAACATGTCTTGGGAAAATAATCTTTTTCCCCAAAAAAAACTTCCTTAAGAAAGCTGGGAAAAATAATTAATTTCTCAAAATAAGCAAGATAGTTGAGTCCACAAGCCAGTGCTGTATGAAATTAAAATTAATGAAATGGAGAACAATCAGATTAGCCCAAAATTTAGGAGAAAGAAATACTACCTCCGTCCTTATATATAAGACTCTTTCAACTAATTCACGCCCTTTAAGAAAAGTAGTTAATCACATTAAATTTGTCAATAATTTAGACTACTACTCTTCCAAGATTACCCTTCATTTCTCTCTCCACTTAATTGCTTATCATCTAATTAATTAATGTTGCTTCTTCTATTTTCCAACCCTAATAAGAGAGAGGGTAATTAATTAAGGGTATTCTAGGAAACAAATATTTAATGCACCAAACAATTAGAAGAGGGTCTTATAAAAAGGGACAAACAATAAAGTAAAAGGGGTCTTATATATAGGAACGAAGGTAGTATTTGATAAAGAGAAATGCTAGGAGCACACCCTCTAACACTCTATTTTAAACACACTATTCATTATTGGCAGCAATTTATACGAAATTACATAATTGAGCAAGTTTCACACCATATTTAATGAGCTCTCAATCATGATTTTGTAGTTTCCAATAAATTTCATCCAATAGTAGAGTGCATTAGGAGAATGTTGCTAGCACTCCTCTTAGATCAAAAAGCTTAATACCTGCCTCATGTTAACAAAAATTTAAAAAGATATATATAAATAAAAGAACAAGAGTTATAAAAGATTATCAAAGTAACATGTCATAACCAAATTTAGTATGAAATTAGTAACTTCTGAATGTAAATGCAATATATTTTTTCTGTTAAAAGTAATGAATTTCATTCTAGTGTTGCATTTATGTATGCCTCATAATCAATAAGATTGGAATCAATAACATAATAGTTAATCACGTCACTTTTAAAATTAGTGCACAAACTTCCACCTTTGAGAATGAGGGGAAACCAACTCTCATACATCAGGATTCAGGAGTCCAATTCCCAATCGAGCCCTACTATTTGCAGCCATCCCGCATATCACATACGTTTCAATTATTAACCTCCAAAGTGCTATCTTGTCTAGACAAAACTTCTATCTATCAATCGGTCCCCCTAGGGAAGGCTAAACCACTGCAGTTAGACCATAATTGATAATACTAACAATATCAATATCTTACCAGCCTACATCCATAATTCCAAAATTGTCAGAGTGGACTAGCAAGCGAACATGTAACATTTGCTGAGAAAAATAATAAAACCATGAGCAGCATGTGCCAAGTAACTGTTAAAAATTAATCATGTCCCAGTAGGAGTACGCTAAATCCAACCAAAATTCAAAGATCCAAATCAGTTGACCAATTGTCTGAGTACATATTAAACTCTCTTCTAAAACCATCTCCTATGCCCATGAGTGTGTTTGACAAGACATTTCAGCTAGGTTCTAGCTTTTTTTAGTAGCTGAAAACTGAAAAACTTATTTGATTGTTTGATAAACGAGCTTTTTTTTTATAACTTTTTAACATTTTTTGAAATGCTACTTTAAGTAGCGTTTTACAAAACACTAGCTTCCAGCTTTCTCATATTTATTCCCCTTTGTGCTTGAACATTTATTGGATTTCTTTTTTAATCTTTTCTATTTAAGGTCAAATTTTATGTCTATTTATGTAATTTTATATTTTTCAGATACTTCAATAGATAATTTTACCAAACTCTTGTGATTCAATAATATAGCCTTTCAGCTTCTAGTCAGATTTCATCTACCAACTAGTCAGCTTCTAGCTAACTTTTCAGCTAATTTTGTCAAACATGATCCATCATGTAATTTGCTCATCAGAAACACAAGTGATACACATAGCATAGTAATCCATTCAAACCAAAACATAAGAAGGACATCAACTCACCCTTCTTCACCTTCCCATACTTTCCCGAGTGTGACCGACGCACATGCCTCACAGCTATTCCAGCGGTTTGTGCCTTACCACCAGCAGGGGCTTTCACATGATGGTCAGACAGCAAGGACGACTGAGACTTCGGCGACGAAGACAGATTCTCCGCATTTTGACTTGCAATTTTTAGCAGTTCCCTCTGGCCATCGGTCAGAAACCCCTCGCTCGAAGCCATTTATACAAAGAGAAAAAAACAAGCCAAACCTATACACACGTTCACCAGTTAATCCCATTTACTTCATCAATAACAGCGCAACTCAAAACACAATGCTACATTAAGCGTGCTCAAGTTAAAAAGCTACTTGAATCTGGCAACGAATTAAAAACAATAACACTCTCAAATACAAACGAAATCAATGCATATAACCAAATACGAAATATCCATTAACTCCACGTTGATTATTACAAACTGCAGGAAATAATAACACAGAAAACATTTAAACACACACACACACACACACATCTAAAACCTCAAGCATTTCCGCCTTCGACACGCGTCACTTAACTCTATGAGCACCAAACACAACTCCCCGTTTTACTTTCAACACAAAATATAACAGCATGCTAATAAATCACATCGCCAAATCAAATGAAAAAATGAAAATAGAAAACGCAAAAGAGAAAAAGTGAAGAATACGAACCAGTGAGTACAAAATGCAAATCAGAAACGGATTCTTCTGTGCTTGGCCCGGATCTCGAGCCAAGACAGGAGAAGCAAGAAAAATTTTACGAATCGAAGAGAACGATGCAAAGTGAGGAAGATCCAACAAAGAGGAGCGAAGAAACCCTAAATGGCGACGCAGAATGGTGCGGTAATCGGAGCGAGTGGGAGTGAGTGTCCGAAACTGAATCGGTGGGAGAGTGAGACGCGAGAAGAGAAATGGATGAGAACGAAATAGAAAGGCTCCGAAAAGAGAACGTTTATATAGGGAGGCTATGGTTACCTGTACACGTCACCATTGGGCGAGGTTTTTGGGTTTGGGCCTATTCTATTCAACTAGTGTTGTTCCATTCTGTTTACACGTGGCGTTGGCGCTATAGGCTAATGCCAATCTTTAATGATGTGCCCTCACTCTTACTACATAATTAACCCTAATCAATCTAGTGCCCTCCTTTGGACCACCACATCCATCTTATGTTATGCATTCTTTGTTCTCAGAAAGAGTCGTGCTGTACAAGTATAAGCATAAATTTATTCATGCCGTTTTTGCAAGGAATCTTGTCGTGACATGCTTATAGGAGGTGTTTGTAGATCCATTTTGATTCATTGTGATGAAATTCAAAATTAAATAGAAAAGCAGTAACATTCATTTATTTAATACCATCAACATAATATTCTAAAACAGATTAATACAAGTTAAAATAAAATATATTCTTTAATGAAATTTACTATATTTATTTTATCTGAATTACAACTATTTCTTATAAATCAATTTCTTGTAATAAATTTTGTTACAACCAGACTTACTAAAATCAAATTTGCTGAAACAAATAAATAAAATGTAATTCATTAAAATTATAAATATGATAGAAAAAATAAATATGAAAAAAGGTAGAACAGATAACAATGTACCACCTAAAGGTAATATCTTAAGAAGTTATAATACTAGTAGTCCCAACACTTGCCTTCCGTTTCAACATTTGGAGTATTTGAAGTCAAATCAAACAACTCTAAAAAAAAGTAATTAGTTTGGTTCAATTTTAACCCTAATAAATGAATGATCCAACCTAAATTATAACTGAAGTCAAATCAAACAACTCTAAAAAAAATTAATCAGTTTTGATCAGTTTGATTCAATTTTAACGCAAATACATGAATGATCCAACCTAAATTATTCGAATTGGTTTAAGTCAACGGATGACCTCACATGCTTAGGTGTTTGAGTGCTCTCACGTATGAAGTAATATAATTTTTTTTGTTTGTTTCGGTAACCTTCTTTGCAGGGGAGACCAATTAATGTCTTTTAAACAATTAAGAGAAATTAGTATGATATTTTTAAATAATTATAGAAGATTATTGTAATGATTAAAAAAACAAGAAAAATTTGTATAAATATTTCATAAAACTTAAGGATGATTTGTATATTTGACTATTTTTTAAGAATGTATTATTCAAATTTTACCTATATAAAAAGGTGCAGTACCTATTAAAATATATAAATTCCTTGAATATATCTTCATCTCTCAATAGATTCGTCTATAGTTCTTGGTCAGAGAAATCCTTTATTATAAAAAGAGATATAAACATAAATGTTTTCCATCCTTACCAAAAATGAAATGTGGATAAGATCCTCTGTAGTACTTTTTTTTTTTTGTCTAGTAAAAGAAAAACTTGGAGAATAAAAGGCTTAACAATCTTTTTATATACAAAAGGCATCTTACTTTGTTTCTATTAAGAATACATTACAGCTAGCTAAGGGCTTTCATCATCTCACTGATCCGATAATTTTAATAATACAGTTGAACAAAGTAAATTCGAAATATTTCATTTGGTTCAAGTCACAAATTTGGAATTTTCAAATTAAGTTACGTAACCTGTTTGTCTAACCTAGCCTTTTATTCCCCTAATGTTGTAAAGCCGTGCATTAACCTTGAGGCATTGTTGATGTTTTAAGTCTTGAAGTTCTGGCTAGTTCATTTCATTTCATGACTTAAAGAGCATACTATGCTAGGGGGAGGAAGGGAGAAAACTGCAATGGTTGGTAATTTCATGACACCTTAAGGTTGAAGGAAGGGAGGAAAAAACAACCTTATTAATTTTCAGCAAAAAGGACTTCTAGGTTTAAACACACATTTACATGTATTTGGTTGTGTGAAAAGAAAACGAATGAAAGTAAGATTATTTGATTGAAGCAAAAAAGAGTAGAAAGAAGAAGAAATATTTGAATTAAAATGATTGTGTAAGGAAAAAAAACGTTGACTATTACTATAATTTCCATTTTATCCCTGATTAAAACAAATTTGTCCGATTTTTTTTCTGCAGAAACATCTTTTTTTAAAGGCATATAACCGGTTGTAAGAAGGAAATAATGAAATATCAACAAGGAGACAACTTTGCAAATGCAAATGGACAAAAAAAACTCAGGCCTGATGAGGCTATTTTTGTAAAACGGAATCCAAGGCAACGTTATCTCCCTGTGTAGCTTTCTACTTAGTTATGCATGGAAAGCTATAAAGTTGTGGGGCACATAATTTTTTTTGGAAATTTGCCTGATAAATTAGCTTAACCAAACACACATATTTTTCATCTTTCCACTTTTGTCCTTGCCTTTCTCTTTCAAATTCAAAACTAATTTATAAGCATCTAAATTTTTATGTTCAATCTTACAAAAATGCTTAATGGCATGAATATCAATTTTAAATCACAGTTCTTGTCACTCTCCGAACAAAATAACAAAGCTTTGCTTACAGAAATACTTAATGGCATGAATATGAATTACGTGGGAAGAATTATAACTTCTGTTCGCATTAAAGAAAAATGTTCACACCCTTAAATATCTACAGACTTAGAAAGAACCAAAACCTATAAGATTATAATGGCTAAAAAAAAGTAAGCTCTTAAACTAAATAAAATATGGACTAAGTGTGTGTAACTATTTGTTGCTCCTCACAAAATAGTGCATTGGAACGCGACGGATTGAAACAGTAAAACAAACACACCCTAAGGAGTAGGGATAAGGTAGTTAAGTCTGTCAAACCGAGATAATCAATGAAATTGCACTGACATTGTTTGTCATTAGCATACTAGGTGTTGCATAAAAAGCCTTTTGTAAGACATAAAAAAGAGGAGAAACCTTATGATCAAAGTTCAAACATTATACCACCTCCACTCCACCATCATAGGTTGGTTGGTTGTTGTTGTTGTATCAGGACCAGCACGGTAACCAAATCTCAGATGCCTAAAAGCTACTAAATTTCTAAAGGATTGGGCTTCTGTTAGGTTGGGATAGGTAGTTTTCTTAGCCCTCAACTGAGCCTAGATATGGTCTAGAACAAAAAAATTTGTCAGCATACATAAGTAATTTCAAGTAACCTTTAAGTCCACATTAATAAACAAATCTCTCGTATTCAGGACAGGAGTAGTTATTTGGAAATTCTCATCCCATATCATTTTGGAACCATGAAGATTATAAAGAATATTGAGGAAAATTTGTCTTGTTCTTCTAAATAATTGGTCCAAATCCGAGCTAGAGTACAACTAAAATGTCTACACTACGAGGATGATTGACCACAATATACAGCAGGCCACACCATCCTCCCTAGCAGCAAATTACTCCAACTCCCTGCAAAAGATGTGCTGGAAGTTCAGGAATAACTGCATTGTAGATTTCAGCTGATTTCATCCAATTATCCTAGGTATATAATATAACTGCAGTGTCAAAAAAATTTAACAAAGCAAACAGTGTCTCTGGACTCTAGCTCTATGAAGTTAACATACACTATGCGCTGAAAAAAAGATGCATGATATAAAGTCATAAACAAAGATAATTCAAGATGCAAAACCACCTACTTTTCCTCAATGGCTTTGGTGCAGTTGTTAGAGCTGTGGGAAAAGATACAGGGTTCCAGATCATATCTATAAGTCTCAGAACATTTGAACTTGGGGATAGATAAAACAAAATTCTTCTGTTGTGATGCATATGAAGAAGAGAACTTTTTATGAAGCCAGCGGGTTCGGGGAAAACAGTCAGTCTGATTATCTAAATCAAGGGTTGATGGAGCTAGATGCTCATAATTGCATCCCTCTTCCTTGAGAGAATCAACTCTAGAACAAGAAATTCTTGGAGTCTCTTGATCTTGCCTATTCAATAACATTTTCCCTGAGCTTAGCAAATTTCCTTCACTACTTCTCAAAGTTGTCATGACCTGCATTCCATTATAGGACTCAAATGGTGGCACCGGAGGTTCACAATCAGAGGAACAAGTTTGAGTTTGATCCTTCATCATGGGCTTTTGAGAAGTGTAATCAGCATAGTCTGATTCACTTCCTTGTTCATTAGATGGCAAAGATTTCCAACGAATTCTACGAGAACAACCGAAGAAATTGAAAGATGTCCTCTTCAATTTAGCATATATAGAATCTGAAGTACAGGAAGGTACATAGTTGATTCTGAGCTCAAGGTTACAACCCAATATGAACTGCAGAGAACTTGCAATCAGCTTCCATGACTTCTCAGCCCTACTTACATAGTCACGGTGGTGGAACTCTAACTCAGCAACTGCACGGCCTGAAAATTGGAGTATTTTTCATTCAATTACTTAGTACATAGTATTCACTGTACTTAGGAATATACGTTTCATAAATATAAAGCATATTTTTTTTCCTCTAGAAACACAAGGGTAGAAGTAGAATTAATGACGACATAATACTATGTAAAACCATAAAATACATACTGCAATATGTAAAATCATTTCATACATACTACTACGTCAAAAAAAATACTTGGTATATAGTGCAATATGTAATTCACATAAAATACCAGGTCAAAGAATATAAAAATGACTGATCATGACTATCAAAAGGAAGCCGACTTTAATAGCACATTATACTCATGCCATCATAAATATTATTGCTGCAAAACCATGCTTTTATGTTGTAAACAACTTCCATACCCCCAATTAGAGTACCTGCAGCTCCTTCAAAAGAAATCAATTTAAATAATAATAATAATATGAAAAATTATAAGCGAAAACCTTTTAAAAAAGGTTAGTAATACATGTTTTTGATACTCTCTTTTCAACATTATTATGGCAAGAAATTCCATCTAGGTCCGACTAGGCCCTGTTTGGAAGAGATTATGTATGTACAACTTACTTTGACTTGTGAAATAAGCACTTTTGTATGCATTTAGAAGAGCTTCTGAAAATAGCTTATTATGATATGTCCATAAGTTGTTTTCAGCTTATTTCAAATCTCTCTAGGATAGCTTGCTTATAAAAACAACTTATACCTTATATAAAAACAATTTAACTCCATTTCCCCTGTGGTTACAAAAACAACTTATACAGAAGTACTTGTATAATAAATACTTAATAAGACCTTAATTAAGTTGTTTATCCAAATAAAACCTAAACAACTTATTCCCACTCTCTAGTGGTGGGACCTACATGGGATTTAACCCAATAATAAAGAGTATTAGAAAGAAAGTGTCAAAGAATATGTTGCAAGCATTTCTGTCCACAAAAACAAGCACAAAAAGAACTGACCATAACTGTGGGACAAGATTATATTACATAATGATGCCAGTAATTTTGAAGAAAGCAAATTTAATCTCTGGACAAAAAAATAGTGTAAATAAAGTACAATATGTATACCTTGACTAATACAAACTGAAGACAACTTCCCCTGTTTCCTGAGAAAAGTTTTGAGCCTGCTAGATTGACACATCTCAGTGGCTTTATACCATATAGAATCCAATGTTCCTTTGTGATCCTCCTGTACTCCTAATCCTAATGTATATGGCTTGTCATCACATTGACCTGTTGTAGCAAGATGCTCCAAGCTGTCCCCTTTAGGAGGTGTGCTGCAGATATCACCATCTGTATCCATTAATAGACAAGCTTAGAGTGGTTCAACCTGATCAAAAGCACTCCAACTGTGCCAGCTCCATCCCACAGACACGCTCAGGAAAAAAATAAAAACATAACAAGTGGAGGAAAAAAAATTCAATCCCACCTCCATTGGACACAGCTCGTGCACACAACTTTGCATCATTTGTATCCACAGATGAATATTCTACGGAGCTCAACTGTAGAAGAGCAGCAGTGAACCATGTTGTTTGATTCTTGGAAATTCTCAACTGCTTCTCTGTTTCAGACAGTATTCTTAATGCATGACTTAGTTTCTGCATGTCTGCTTCCGCTATGATTAGAGAGAACAACCAAGTTCAGACAACAGAAATAAGATAAAAGCAGACACAAGTATGGGCTGCAAACACAAAGAAGGGCTAATGTGATCAAAGCTAAAAAAGATATAATACATTTAAAAACACTTACAGGTATATCTATTACAAAATCTTGTTCTGGTTTCAGAAGCACCAAGTTCACATTTCCCTGCAAGAATGTCCATAATAAGATTTGCCAACTGTGATATAAGTTGCAAAGGATCTATCCTTGTTCTGACAAGTTTGCGGGCTCTTATAACTGTATTTGAAGTGTCAGATGATAAAGCCAAATCCAGCAATTCGTCATCAGAAATGACCCCAGTCTGCAGAATAACAAAGGGCAAAACATAATGCTCAGAAGAAAAAAATGAAGACAATTTCAAGGACATACACGCACAGAACAAAGCACAACACTTACAAGCTCGTGGACTAAGCTAATAGTAATTTTTTTACCAAGCAGACTCAGTTGATCCAGCATAGTTTCAGCATCCCTAAGAGAACCACAGGATCTAGCAGCAATGAAGTCCAAAGCAACTTGTTCAGATTCAAGACCTTCTTCAACACAAATCTTTTTCAATCTTCTTGCTATGTCAGCATCTTTAATCTTTGCAAAGTGATACCTCTGAGCCCGGGAAACTGCACTCCGAGGAAGCTTATCCAAATCAGGAGTGATCATCACAAAAACCACACGTGGAGAAACATTCTCTAGGCAATTCAAAAGACACGCCCATGTTTCTCCATGCAACACCTGGCACTCATCAACAATGAACACCTTAAAACTTGAGGAAGCTGGAGGAATGCATGCACTCTTAACAAGGGACTTAACCTTGTCTGCACGGTTGATTCTCAAAGAATCAACTTCCTTGACATTTTTACTTCTTCCCAAAAAGAACAAAACACATTCTCTACACAGACCACACGGCTTTTGCTCCAGAGGGGAGAGGCAATTCATTGCAGCGGCAAATATCCTAGACGCAGAGGTCTTGCCTGTGCCGCGTGGTCCATGGAAGATATAAAATGATGATATCCTTCCTGTAGAGATAGCACCCAAAAGAGACTTTCCTATCACATTTTGCCCAACCAAATCACTGAAAGATTTTGGCCTGAATTTCATAGATAAACTTCTAGGAGTTTCTGAAGTTGGACTAATTTCAACACCAATGTGTCTCATGCTTCTATGTCCATTGAGATCCGTCTCATTTACATGCTGCAATATCAACGGAAGGCTTTCTATTTCAGAATATCGATTTGATTCTCTAAACCTTGGTGACTTTGACAAACAACTCCTTAATCCACATCCATGGTGACTATCTAAAACATCAACCTCTTGAGCAATATGTTCCGAGGCACTACGAGCTGAGCAAGCATCAAAAACAGAAAGGCATTGTTGACTTCCTACATGGCTTGCAATATCACCAATCACTTCCGATGGTTTCACTTGATTCTTGCATAGGGATTTTCTTGCTGACTTTGAGTGTTCTACTCTTGTTGCAATTGACAAATAGCATGACTCTCCATCCTTCAAATGATTAGATGAAGGCATGATGGAAACCAAATCCAATCCTCTACCTTCATGGTTGCTACAACAGCTTTCATTCGGTGATTTATCTCCAGAAATACCTTGTTGCTTAGGATTAGAGTAAACTAGTCCATCATCTTGTAGCCCTTCCTGACATGAGATCCCACAATAGTTCATCTTAGAGTTCCACATTTCTAATTCAAACTCAGCAGTGTCCTGCTCTTTTTGTCCCTTAAAATCTAAACTACTTGATCTTAAAAGACCATTACCATTAGAATCACATACATGAGAACCATTCAGGAACCTCAAACTCAGAGAAACCCCATTACTAGAACCATCTTCCCAATCTCCATCATCAACCAAAGGAGAGAGTCTGCTAACACCATTAGTAGATGGATCCCTCAATGATCTTACTCTCTTCAGTGCCACAAGAGTTTTGGAAATAGGAATATCAACAGAATGCCTCCTACCATCCATCACTGCCTCCCTCTTGCATAACCAGAACCCACATGAAACAGTGCAAAACAACCTAGAAGAAAAATAAAAGCCATAAAAAAATTCATCAAAAGAGCACAGTTGGCACAAAAAAAGAGGAAACAAAGAATGAAATGAAAAAAAAAACAAATAAAGTAATAAACCACATGATTCCAGAAGAAAAGCACAAAATCTCTGAAGGGTTCAAAACCAGAAGCAAATTTAGTAAATTAAATAGCACTAACGGTGATTAAATGGCGAAAAAAGCTAACTAGTTTCTCACTGAGAGCTTTGCAGCACTGTTGTAGCGGGGAAATGAACTTCATCATAAATTGAACAAAGAGAAGAATAGGAAAAGAAGCGCAGTACCTTTCATCAGACAAGAACCATAAGCAACCCCATTAAGGCATTAAGGTCGGTTCTTATATCAACAGCAAAATGTACTGTTTCCATTCCGTCAGTATTAGAAAGAAAAAAGGACACGGAAAGGAGAGAATCTTCAGTTCAAATTTTAATATTTAACATTTAACATATGAAAAAGAAATGTATATTGACGATGGACACACACAATGCAATGCGTGCGAAACGACAAAGCTGGGAACACCAAAAAAGAAAAAGAAAAGGAACCAGAGCAAATGAAAACAAGCAGAATCTTGGAAAGTGACAAAGAGAAATCCCTTGAAAATGGGTTGTTGAAACAATAATGAATGGTGGTGTGATGAGCATAGAAGAAGATAAAGAGAAAAAAAAGGGAGACAGAGAAGTAGAAGGCAAAAGTGGCAAAGTAGTAAAAAGCAATAAATGCGAGGGGGTGTTAGGAAGAGCATGGTGAGACTGAGGTGTGAACAAGTGTCAAGTGTGAGGTTCTGACGAGTGAACAGAGAGAGGGGATTAAAGAGAGAACTTTTGGGGATTCAGAAGGTTGTTTTGTACCCTTTATGACAGAGGCAGGTGCTGTGGCAGTGCAATGTGATGAAGGATCAGAGTGCGGATAGCATAGCATAGGGTGTTTTGTAATTTGAGTTGAGTTTGGAACAATTCGGTTAATTTCAGTTGAAGAAAGAGAAAAGTTGTAACTGTGGTTCTTTCCATTTCACTTTGAGGAGGAATATTCTTATTATTATTTGTACAAAAAAAGGTGCCTATATACAGAAGAATTCACCGAAAACTATGGAGGTTGGGGATTATCGACGAAATATACGGACACACGAAGAAAAGAGGAATAAAATGCAATGCCTTGTCTATGAAACGAATTTTGTGATGGTACGGGAAAATCATTATTGAATGATTTTTAAATGAATTTTTTTCATTTATAGTATGATGGAATAATATAAAATGAATTTTATCATTTAATATTTTACGACTTAAATTGAAATATATATTAATCGAATTGAATGTATCCGATCATTTTTTGTTTCTTTTTTTTTAAAGAAATTATGTGTTCAAAATATTAATCATTGAATGCATAGTAGTTTTTGTGGTGAATCAATTGGATAATATTAATTAATCATTACATGTATTTCAAAAGCAGAGTATTCTATGAATAAAAAAAAGAGTATTCTAATTATTTTAAAATAATAAACTACTTATTTCAGTTAATTTTTACACAAAATCACTTTTTTTAAAATAATAATATTTTTTTTATGATTTTTAGTGTGTTTGCCTCAATAATTTTTTAGAGAAAAAAAACTACCTAAAAATTCAAAATTTTAATTATTATAAGAAATTACCGTGAGTAATTTCTAAAATATTAAAAATTTTAATTATTTTTTAAATAAAATAATTTTTTATAATTATAACTATGCCAAAAAAATTTCAAAGGATTTTTTTTTTTTGAAAGCAAGATATTTTATAGCCCAAAGATACGAAATTATTTGTATGAGAGATTCTCTTAACTAAACAATTGAATTTTTTTTTTTTTTAGGAACGAGACATGTTAGTCACCTCTTATGTGAATGACATAATTATTATTATGTATATTTATATAAGCAAATTTATCATTAATTTTCAATTTGAATGTATTTGAAGAAAATATTACATTGTTTTTATTTAAATTTTAAGTATTTTGCTGTGTGTGAATTATGTCAATTATATTATATAAATTATTTTAAATGTTGCTATATTTTTTACATTTTAAATTCTTTTAATCTAATAGATATTTATAAACACATAAACATTATATTCAATTCAGCAAAACAAAACAAAAAAACACTTATAAACATTCAAAAAAATTGCTTATATATATATATATATATCAAATCCATTTAAAATCTGAACCATTAATATGCATGCAGGTACGTACGACACAGAACGAGATAGATTGTTTACCTGCAAGAAGTGGTGCCGAAGATTACTATCCGTGACTAAATTCAGCACGCCCCGTTGCTATCCGTCGTATATTACTGTTCACTCTGCAACTTAGAATGGATTTCTTAATAATTTGTTCAGAGTCATAATTGTTAAGCAATCAAGAGGAATTCAAACACATTCTTGAGTTTCAAAATTAAAAACATTATATAGTTACCTGTAATCAGTACTATTTGTTATTGTTATTGACAGTGAAATTCTTATTTAACAAGCATTATTTATTTAAAATTTAATTATAAAGCATTGATGAGAATTTAAATACAATTATTTAGAATGTATCTGTTTATAGATTATTATATAATTGAAAATATTGATTTTGATATTATTTAATTAAATGTTATAAAGTAATTTTTATAATCAATGTAATTAGAATTTTTTACTTCTCTCGTCATTCTGAAATATTTTAAAAGTTTCAATTTTTTAAACGATTAATCACAATCTAGATGGTCACACCTAAAGTTTTTATCTCATTCAAGGGATGTATTTCGGGGAAATTGAACTCAAGTTCTTTATGGTAGACTTTGTTGACTAAGCTACATAGACTCAATATAATTTATAATTTAATGTAAAAATCTTTATGTTAATAATATATAAAAATTAAACTCTTGTATTTATTCAACACATATGCTTAAGAATTAAGATGTTTCTGTATGTTATTTTCGTTTAATTGACATGTATTGTTAATGTAAAAAATAATTTTTAATATAATTTTTAAAGTAGTTATGATAAATGTTAAGAGCACAAAAAAAATGTTAACGAAATTATGTATGTTTTGTGATTAGAAAATAGTATAAATTTATTTTATATTACACTCTGTGATAAAATGTTATAGAATTTTGTGATTGTATATTATTTATTCATATTTTTCACGTAAATTAATTTTGTTGGACAAAAGTTATGTATGGATTAAAATTTGTAAACTTAAGTTTTGGTTAAACTTAAATTTACAAACTAAATTTATAATAGTGTTTCATATTTTACTTTCACAAAATTTTATTTTTAAACATGTATTTTTTAAGGCAACAAAATATGATCTCAAACATATTTTAAAAATTATTCCATTAAAAATTCAAGCATACCCTAAATAAGCTTGCCGTCTCATATGCTACGTTTTGCGAACAAAGGAAATCTCTAAGAGGCATCCCTATGCCCTCAGCAAGCTTAGGGCTTCCTGTGGATCCTCTAGCGTGAACAATTGCTAATATAATCTTTGGGCTAGGCCCAGTTGAATATAAAAAAAATGTTAATATAATTTTGTTTTACATATATATTTAATAAAAAAAAAATTTATTATGGGATCTTCTTATCCTTTAATTAGTACAATGTAATGGTAAGATAAACTTTTAGATGCCGTATAAAAATTATACTGAAAATATATAAATAATAAATTGAATCCATTTTTATCGATCAATAACTTATTGGTCCAAATAAAATTAGATTAAATCATTTTAAATAAAATCTCGAGTTTCAAGAGGAATAAATTTAAAAAATATACCAAAAGGGCATTGAATTTTTTTACCTTTTAAATTATTTAAATATTTAATTTCTAATAAACAATTATTTAATAAATATTATCTACTAAGTTTGTTGTTGCTGCCTGTTACCATTTTGAGTGTCTTAATTTATTTAATGGACGAACTTTGTTCTCTTACCTGAATGTAGTTCATTAATTAAAATCCATAAGTAAAAAAAAATTATTAATCGTACCAACAATATAGTTAACAAAAGAAAGAAAAAAAAAACTCAGATTCTCTATATAAATAAATTAGTAAATTAACATTGGATAATTAGTTTGATCTTGAAAAAAAAAAATGAGGGTTTGTGGATAAGATCTTGAATTACAGATTCGAGTTTCAGGCTTAAAGAGTTGTCGTAGTCGTAGTCAGAGAGGGTGCAAAGGCACAAACCTATATCAAGAAATATACACTGGCACCCATTTCCATTTACTGCATGGTTATATTATTATGATGGGAGCGGCGTTGAACATGTTACACTGTAGACACTGTAAAAGAATTGGGTGAATAAGAAAGAAATGTTCAATTGGATAGGCACTCTGCAAATTACAACTTGGAAAAGACTCTGTGCAGGTTATTTGTGACCACAGACAGAACCAGCCACAGCCCCACATAACGCAGACTGCACTTTTGCCATTATTTCCATGACATGAGTGCTCAGAACAGAAGCAATCTTCGCTGGCCCTGATATTTTCAATTTCATGCATCGATGGTCGATCTGCAATGTATATATGTACGTCTAACACCAATGACAAATGAATCATTGTGTACCAGTATGTATACACATACACAGATGACTAAGAATAAATGTTAACGTTATTTAATTCTGATTTCCATTAATAAAATATGCATTAAATTAAATATGTTAAGGAAATTTAACTCGGTTTTTGTTTTTGAATATGAATATGTAAATATAAGTTATTGTAAATCTCGTAATATAGTCTTCCATTCCCACAAATCTATATATATATATATATATATATATATATATATATATATATATATGGGAATCAGTTTAAATTAAATTTTGTGGACAGATTCATTTGATGAGGCCTCTAATGGACCTGGAATGCAAAATGCGTATAATAAATAATGTGATAAAAAAAATAAAAAGATATCAAACAAATCTAAGGAAAGAAGGGCGTTGAAAATATTTAAATTGAGGTTTTTATTATGAAACAAAAAAGAAGAGAGTAGACACCAGTCATCCTGTGAACAGTTCGGTTTCACACCTTTTGGTCATGCATGTATTATTTCATAACAAGAATAGGGTGTTTTGTCATTTACTAATCTAGTTGTAACAGCTATATAATTGGTTATTTTAGACTTTGAGGGAACAAAACAATTATCAATTTGATTAATGGATTAAAAATTATTTTATTTCTTAAATCAAATATATATATATATATATATATATATATTTACTTATTTTCAATCATTTTATTTTCTCTATTCCGTATTTCCATCCACTATTTTTCTTATCATTTTTTTCCTTTCTAGCTACCAAACACATCGTTAATCAATTTTACTACACTATACCATCACTCATCATCACATATAAAACAACGTTACATAATAAATTTGTACACCCTGGTGTTTGAGCCCTTGCAACAAACGGGAAGTTATTTATTTACTTCTCATTTATTATAATTTTAATGAATATATATATATATATATATATATATATATATATATATATATATATATATATATATATATATATATATAAGATGAACTTTTTTAATGCTCGACCAATCACAAACTTTTTATTTATTTTTATTGAATATCTATCATATACGAATCTGCCTTTACAACTATTGCTATCCTCCCTTCTTTATTTCAAAAATGTCTCTCGCGGCACTGCTTCTGCAGGGAAAAATAATAACCCAAAGAAAGAGAGAGAGAGAGAGAGAATGAAGAAGTGGAGAGAGAAGATGAAAAGAAAAAAAGTTGAGAGATAGAAGGGTTGGACAAGAACGGAAGAAAAGTAAATGGAGAGGATCAAGTCTTCTTTTGTTCAATTTTGTCATTGAACGTGGTTTTGAAGTGTTTTCAAACATACTCGAAGTCCAAAACAATATTTTCAAAGGAAAAAAAAAATCCTTTAAAACAACTCGATAATAACACGTTTCTTGGTGTCTAGAAGTCCCCAATGACGACCACAATTAATTAGAACCAATTGCAACAATTTTTACTGTATGACTGTGGTTGTTCATAGTTGATGGATACGAAATTCAACATTCCAATTTTTGGGTTAATGTCTATTGAGATATTGCCAACTTTTTTTTTTGTAATCCTTGTTATTGAATCCTTATTCGTGGAGGAACATATCTTGGGTTTATATATCTTAAAAAGATTGCTAATACGGAAGGCAAAACATCTATATGGATACTAACCATCGCTACAAAACTTTACCTTTAATTTCTTCTTCTGCCGTCCCATTACCATTAACATATATCTGATAGGGTTTACGTTGGGATATATTCTTGCATAACACTATAAATATGTTATATATATACACGATGGATTCATTTTGGACTGAAGCAGTAGTCATGAAAAATTTCATCTTTTTTTTTGCTTCTTCTAATTCTTACAAATCTTTAATGGAGCCTATTTCGGCAAGAAGAACAAATTTTAAAAATGGACTTTCAAAAAGAAGCCCAATTGGTTTTTGATCCAAAAGACACCCTATTGGTTTATCGAGATAGTTTGTGGGATCGGTTTATTGAGATAGTTTATGGGCTGACCTCACCATTGTATAACGTCCATAAAGAAAACCCAAAATATTCACACGTGTTAAAATGATTGTGAAGTGTTCATCAAAACGGTTGTTGTCACTATCAAAGTTATAATGCTGGGTATGAACTATAACTATCCTAGTTGAAGATTGTTTGTTGCAGACGGAATTTCCTTCAAGAATTTCTTGGCTTTCACTCAGATTTTAATTAGAAAATTATTGTTAGTTTTTCTAGTTTTTAATTATTACCAAGTTTTTTTTTCTTTGTACAATAATTAAAGTTTAAAACAAAATGATTGAAACAAATAGTTAATATATTGAAATTAAGATTATTTAAGTAACACTCGTTTAATCCTTGAGAAAATTATTTTTGATCAAACTTTAGTTATCTTCCCATCCAACTCCCAATTAATTAAGTCATGCCTGATGAATATATATATATATATATATATATATATTATTCCCACAGACTTTAGTGAGTTAATTTGATGGTAAATGTTATAAGAGTTATATCTCTTTAGTTAAGGAATATTTAAAATCTTCATTGTTACTAATCATTTAAAAATAAATATTAAATATTTTATAATAATTTTAATATATTGAATACTACGTTTTTTATCTTTAGTTTTTAAGATTTTTTTTCTACTTTTTTTATCATTTTAAAGTTTCAATATTATAATAATTACTATTTTATCAATTTAATAATTTGAGAAAATATATGCAAAATACAAAAACAAGAGAAGATTGACACTATTTTGACTATTTTTCTCAATTATACCTTATAAAAAAAAGAGAAATAAATAATATTATATTTGTCAGAGTTATAAATAAAAGAGATAAATGACATATATATGAAAAAATTACAAATAATTTAATAAAAATAAAATTAATTATTTTTTAATGTACTATAATATGGAATGGCAGATAAAAAAATGGAGCAAATATTTCATATTTTTCTCAATTTTATTAACGTTGACTCTTAAGTTTTGGGATTGATTCTAATTTCTAAGAATATAAAGCTATAATTTTTAATTGAGAAAGAAAGCATTTATCACACTGAAAAGTGTAATAAATATTCTTTTTTTCAATAAATAAATGAGACATGTTAAAACTTTTCAATTTTTTTTCCAATAAAGTCTTTATTTAAGAAGAAAATTTTTGATGTGGTAATTTGTCAAACAAATTGTTAAAATTGAAATAAGGTTGGTCAAAGGATAAAACAGTTAAAATTTAAGTTTTAAGTTCGAAAAAAACAATTTTGATTAGCTTTTATAAAACAAAAATATTCCTATGATGATAAAAAAATCGCGAATCTTGGAAAAAAAATATCCAATATATAATTCTCACATTTAATATATTTTTTTAAAAAAAATATTTTAAATCTTATTTAGTGTTGGATCAACTCTGAATTGAAATAAATGTTTGGCTTACTTCAATAAAAGAGAAACAAATTGTAATAACATAAGTTTTTTTTTTTTGTTGGTAATGCATAATAACAAAAGGTTCGTTACCGTGTCTATTCAGCATTGAGTTGTTTAAGGGTTGCAACTTTGTTTATAAAATATTGCATTGAAAAAGAATCAGCAACTCTATCCATAAAAGAGTGTTCGCATACCCATTTTTAAAAGTTATATCAATATACTCCCCCATTTCTATTTTTTTGGTAAATTTCTATGAGTGATCCTTTTTTTATGGTAGGCATTTTTATGAGTGATCCTTTTTTTATGCAGCTCTTGAATGAGATAATTTTCCTTTTCAGTACAACTTCACAGAGAAATATTAATGTATTAATGTTTAACACTAGGTACCTTTTAAATATTAAAATTTTTAACACTTCACTAAGAAATAGCCTTAATTACTCCACTATATTTAAGAGTATAATTGAAATAATCTACAATTATATATTATAATTTTTTAGGGAATATATTAGAATTCTCAGACAACAAAATTTTGAAATCAAAATAAAATGCTAAAACAATAAAAAAAAATAGATACTAGAACTAAATATCAAAGTAATAAATTAGAGAAATAAATGGCATACCGAAAAATCACAGACAATTTAATAAAATGGAAATTATTATTTTTCTTAATGCACAATAATATTAAATGACAAATAAAAATTTATCCAAAAACAACAAACACAAAGAAAAGGAGTAATTATTTCATAATTTTGTCAGTTTTATCAACATGACTATTAATTTTTAGGATTTTTTAAGTATATAAAAGTCATAAAAGAAAGTATTTATTACACTTTAAAAGTGCAAAAATAAACTTTTCCCAATAAAAAAATTAACACATTATGAACCCGACCAAAATCTAACACAACTTATATACATATACTAAAAAAAAACACAACAAAATACTAATTATATATTAAAACTAGAGTTTAATACTTATCCAATGACAATGTAAAATAGTTTTACACTATCATCCAGTCACAAATTATCGTTTAAATTATTTTAAGATAATTATTTTAAGAGTTAACAAACTTACCATACATGGTGTGTTATGGTTGTATGATTGTGCAAAACTCTTTACACTGTGAGTATATAATCTTTTTTCTCATAAAACTAAATAGTAAATTACTAATATAGAAATTAAAAAAACCCTAAATGCTAAAGTCACTTTGTCACTCACTATTGTCGCAATAGAGTTTCTCCCTAAAATCCTAACATTGTCTTAGTTACTTGTCGATGTCGTCATAGTTGTAAAACCATAATTGAAGGAGGCATGGAGCAAATGAATAAAGTTGATTGGCTTATCTTTTGTATAAATAATGGTATATTTTTAGTTGTAAAACAATATATTAATGATTTATCTTTTTCTATCTACCTTATTAATGTTGGGGAAGAAATCACTCACACACACATAGTAAGCAAGAAAATATAGTAATTTTGTATTGATTACTCTAGTGCACATACATTCACCCTCAATCTCACATAATACTTGGTACTTAAGCTTGATTTTATACATCGCACATATAAAACACGTTTATCTAACTAATTAACTGATTATACAACAAACAGTAATTAATTAGACGACACATAGTGGATGAGACACATTGAATAGGTCTAGGCCTTAAACTAGATGACCCAAGTCTTAGATGGGTGACACTCCTCTTACCTCCACCAAATTAACAAACAATAATGAATAATATAATGTTTTTATGAAATATTGATTTTTAAAATCATCCCTTACTTTTTTTTGAGTTTGAATACTTTAAAAAAAATAATTTGAGACTTAAAAATGTAATAATTTTTTAATGGCTCAACCCAATAATCAATCTAATATAATTAAAGTTGAATTGAGTTAAAAAAAGAAGATAAATCCAACCAATTAAATTTAATTAGATTATATGAAAAAAATAATAAAATTCAATCCAACTCGAGTCACTTACACCCTAATGGCCTGTTTATGTTGAGAAAATATTATTGTATTTTTTAACTTTTAATTACAAAAGTATCATTTTATTCTCAATTTGTTTGATGTTTTGAAATATTTATACAGAAAACAATGGAAACAACTTTGTTAATTTTCTCTGTTTGGATTATACATCTTCAAAAATTGGAAATAAAGCGAGTTTTGTAATTAAAGTGAAAGCAGAGAAAATTAAACCAAAAATAAACATGCTATTTACATTTTGCTATTTTTATTTCTTCAATCACTATCATAAGCACTTCCATATTAGTAAATTTCTAACAAACCGTGTGAGTAATTTATTTTTAAATAACCAAGTCTCCGTTTAAGAACAAGAATGTTGGTGTGATTGCTTGTCAAACAAATTATTATCAGTTATAAAAACTTATATTAAAATGATTGTTTGGCGTACGACAATAAAAGAGAAACAAATTGTAATAACAGAAGGTTTGTCAGTTGTGACTGTGTCTATACAACTTTGAATTGTTTACCGGTTGCAAGTTGGTTTCTAAAATGTTACATTAAAAAAGGATTTGAAACTCCATCCATAAAATGATAAAAATAATGATAGTGGTAAAAGAATGTTTGCTTACGTATTTTTTTAAGTTGTATGCAATTATCTTTTCTGATTTTATTTATTTTCATCTGTAACTGTAAATATTAAATATATTAAACCGAATAATGTTAAATCTCATGGGATTCGTTTATGATAATATTTTTTGCTACAATAATTCATCAAAGTTTGCAAAGGGAGGGATATGGTAATCCTTGTTGCGTATCATGACTGTGTCTGGAATAAAAAAAACAATATGAAAAGAAAAGAAAGGTAAAGAAATGGCAAATAAAAAAAATTCTAATTAAAAGTGAGAAAGGTATAATGAAAGCAGAGAAGAGAACAGAAAGAAACAGGGTACGTGTCTATCCACTATCCAAAAAAAAAAAGACTGCATGCAATTATGAAACGTTTTTGACTTCTAAACCACAAGTCATGCCAGCACATGATTGATGAAGCAGAAACACCTTGATCACAGCATATAATTAGGATTACTTAAATCAGCCAAATGGAGTTAAACGTGTTTGATATAATAACCATAGCACATGACTTCAAATGATTGTGTAACTATGTGATCCTCCTAATCAGTCTCTTCTAGATAACACACTTCTAATTAAGTACTATCAATTAGCACCTTAATTCCGTTTTCTTTTTGTCCACATCAATGAACAGTTAGCCATATCTGCACAAGGCAGGCTAAGCGAACCAATATTGATATATTGAATATGTCCTGAAAATAACAAGGACCAAGAAGGGTGAAACATCACACATGAATTTAGTGGAAATTACATGTTGCATTATATTCTATGAAATGTTGCTCACCAGTGCGTTACATTGGTTCTACTAAAAAAGGCACACGTTGTTACGCCCACAAATGAACCCTCTCTAATTTAATTATTCAACCTTGATGTTGCTAGGATATATGCATTGGAAAGCTGGGAAACACACACACGGCCTTATCTTTGACTTATCTGAGAATATATAGGTTAATTGAGAACAGCCAGGCCAAGCAAATAAATAATTGATGCATGGTAATGCTGAAGTGATATCGTGATAATACTTTACAGATAACCGTTACGTTTCAACAGAAAAATAATTGAAGTCGGGTTGATGGGGATGGATTTTAATAAACAAGACAAAAATAAACATGAAAGAAAAGGTATCATTAGAGAAAGATGAAAAGGGAACTCAATCAATCTTTGGGAAAAGAATTTAGTCTTATCTTCAAATTTATATACAACAATATTGCCTAGCTACATAGTATTTTAGCTTTTGATTAAAAAGTTTGTCTTAGCGAATTCTGTTGGAGATTCCATATTGATCCGTGATCATAATAGTGTACATAATAAGTGAAAGATAATTCTTATTCTCTGAATTATTTGGGATTAAGTCGAAACATAAATTCCAAGAAATTCTCTGATTTCATGTATTATATTAGCTAGCATGATTCATGCGGGTTCTGGCTAATACTAGCTAGTGCATGTGTGAACATGAGCCATGTGATACTAGGTATTAAGTGGAAGAAGAGGGGGGAGAATACGAGTAGTGTCCAATAATAAAGCTTTGGAGTTTCAAGCTATGATTCATTGGTCTTTTGACAACTTGGTTGGCATATATCTCTCTTATCCAATTTGGTGCAGGACAGAATGGTACCCATACGATGCATTTATACATTTCTTTGGAAGCTATTTGGTAATTGCCACTGAACCAGTTAACACAAGGGCCTCATTTGGCCCCTCCCCTTACAAAAAAATATGGTTGAGAATCGTCGGTTGAGGCACTTTTTGTTCACTATTAGCTCCACCCAAATGCCTTCCTATTCTAATTATTCGGACAATAAATGATGTTTGTTAAACCTAAATACTAATTGGGTCTTTTCTTATAAATGATGATGGTATATGTACTCCACGTTTAAATACTAATTGTGCATTTAAGGGTCTAGTGTCCTTCCATTGACATGTAATGACATAATAGATTAATAGTGTCTTTGGGGCAGAGTTAAAAACGCAATTTAATTCTCTTCTAAACAAAATAAATCGTCGGTAGAAATTGTACCCGAAATTATATGCAATATTTGACCACATTTATTGTGCACACAAGAAATTATTGACTACTTTAGAAGTGGTAAGTTAAGTTCATGTGTATTGGCGGGAGTGGGAGGGGATTGAGTCGTAATCCATTAATCAAGGAATAATTTTATGAATTTCTGACCAAAATAACAAAGAATTGGAAAACGAAGGGGGGCTTTGATGTGAAGCCGCATGTGCTCTTGCATGTGCACAAGGGAGAAATTATTGTTGATATGAGAGAGACTGCCACATGGCAAGGAGCAATAAGCACCAGGTGATTGAGTGTGTATAAGTAGAGGTTGCTATGTAATTGTCACAGGTACCCTTTCTAAACCACCACTTCTTCACTCTTCACTAGTCTTCATCCCATGCCAACTAACATGGCTGTGCTTTTAATCAAACCCTGCCTTAACAACTGCTTAACAAAGACCCTCACGTTGGTTTGAATCAAGTTTCATTAATCGGATTCTCATTCTTTTTTACATATAATCCGCACGTATCTTGAGTTTTTATTTCACACCAAATCGACTATCTTAAAGTAAAATAATATTTCTAATTATGATTTCATTTTAAGCTAATAATTGAATTTCATAGTTTGATTAAAAGACTTATGGATCGTATTTGTGGCAAGAACTTTTGAAGCTGAATTCTCATTCTTATTCCCCTATCAAGTTTCAATCCCCACATCCTATGCGCAACGGCTGGGATGGCTCAAAACGACAAGCGTATCACTCGAGAAGAACAAAATCCACAAACGTCACAACGCAAACAGCTAGAAACAGTGACGCAAGTCATCAGCATGTGTCCACTGCGTTTTCGTTTTTCAAAACGACAAAGCATCGGTCCCGTGTGTCGTCGTAAGAGGTTCCCGTGGTGCCACGTCAGCCTCGTATACGGTATTGGTGTGAAATTTCGGCGAAGTTTGCGGTTGAGAAAATTTAATATAACGGGGGAGAGAATCAAAGCATAGAAGAAGGGGATACGTTTGACCCTACAAAAAGCCTCACGAGTTTGATTTTTGAGTGCAAAGCATGTGCTTGTGTCACCAAGGGTGTAATTTTAGATCCTGTTTAATTACACGCACATATTGAAAGAAAAAACAAAAAAAACAAGACAACAATTGAGCTTAACAAATATTAGGATTCTCTGTTTTTTAGGAAGCCGAACAACTTAAATTCACGTTGCCAAATAAAGTTCTTGCATTAATATTTAATAGCTTCTTTTGATTACTTGAATGTGTTGTCTTCAATGTTACGGAAGAAGAAACTATTATCCTAAGTGTTAGAGTAATAAGTACGGCTTAATTTCCAATTAAAATGAAACTAGGGCAGATTTTTCGCTCCAATCCTCTTAAATAAATGACAAAAATATATTTCCTACACCTTCGTCAATGCTCCACATTTTAGTCATGCAAAGAATTTATATACTATAGAGAGATGAACCTTCAAGGATGGGACAAACTTTCAAGTTGTGCTTGATGAGAGGAGCGACTCATGACGTCTGGATGGTAAAATGGGTTTGCTTCATTAAATTAACTTATTTAATTCAGCAAGCATTCAATTTAATCCTTAAATTTATATTTCGTTGTCATTTTTTTAGTCACTAAAATTAAACAAAGAAAACTCAAATATATTCCATAAATTTTTTAGGATGAATTTAAGTCTTACCTTTTTCCCCCTCTCATTTTGGTCTATAAACTTATGTTATAATAATCAGTTAAGTTTCTGGACTAGGCACCAAAATGAAAGGAAAAAAAAAAGAAGTTTATTTGCAGGGAATTAAATAAAAACTTAAAAAAATTAAAAATTATTTGAGTTTTCTTTAATTTTAAGAAGTAAAATGATAGTACGGTAAAAATTCAATAACTAAACTAACCATCTACTCTATTTAATTTGCTAAACAATATGTATTATATTGATATTTTCAACTCATTTTCAAAACGGATTCAATTCATTTTAACTTTTTTTTTAATTTGTTGAGTTAACTTTAAGAAAATATATATTTGATATTGTTATTGAACTATATTCATATTTCTATTTTTTACTTTTTATGATTATTGGTGGATGTATTTGATATTTTTATTTTTTAAATGTTTTGATGGACTAATTAATGATTATTAACTTATTTATATTTTGAATTTTTTTATCGTATTTAGATTAAAGTATATTTTTGGTTCTATAAGATTAAAAAAGTTAAATTTTTGTTCCTATGAAATTTATCCTACGTTTTTAATTCTCTTAAAATTTAAATATGTCATATTTGACTCAAAGTTAAGATTGAGTTAAGTGAACTTATCTCCGAGCTAAACAATAACATTTTAATTTTATAAACTAACATACTATTTTTTGCAAGAGTTATAAACTAACATTTTAATTTTATAAGGAAAAAATTGTTATTTATTTATAATCTTTAAGCTAAAATATGTTTTTAGTCTGTGTAAAATAGAAAAAAAAGTTTGAATTTTATATGTCTATAATTTCATTCATTTTTCATCCTCTTAAAATTATAAGTGTTAAATTTTGGATGGAATTAAAATTCGATTATATCCGAAACTTACTCATATGATAACAATTTTATAAGTTATACGCATTAGGTTTTGGTGCCCGTTGATGGAATATGACAAGTTTATAAAGTTTGTTATGAATACAAACATTTCTATATATATATATATATATATATATATATGCATTTTTGTGTTGTTGCTCTCTACATACTTCAGCCGCTTTGCCACCATTTGTTACTGTCATTTCTTATATGTTATAATCTTATATTACTTCACTCCTGTCACAAACATTATTTAATCATAATACATATTATTCGTAATCATCTTATTTACTATAAATTTACCATAATTAAATATAATAATGTGTTTTATGAAGTAAAAAATAAAAAAGATTAATGAAACTTATGTTGAAAGTGAATGAATATAATGACGAGACATAACATTTGCGATTTGCCCACATAGAAAAATATTCTTTTATGATAATAATAATAATAATAATTGATTATGTATTTTTATAAATTAAAAATTGGAAAAATATTTCATGTAGAAACATTGATTGTTTATTTCATAATTAAGTATTTTATAATTAAGTAATTACTTTAATTACTATAAGCATTTTTTTATTAATTAAAAATAAAATGAAGAAATGCAATGGTATTTTAATGGAGAAAAAATGAAAATGATGTTATTACATGCTATTCAGCTATGCAACAAACTTTTTTTTATATAACATATTATTGATTATTGAGTTGGACCAAGATTTTCAACCCATTTCTATAAGAGGTTCAATCCAACCAAATTTTTTAGCCTAGTGGAAGACAAGTTGAGTTGGATTAGATTGACTCGATTTTGTTAGGGATAATTCAAAACAGTTACTAGTTTATTAGTAATTGATGGTTAGTTAGTTGAGTTAGTCTATATATATAGTCATATCATTACGTGTAACAAAATATATACAATAGAATATCAGAAATTTTTCTCCAATCCTTCTTTCTCACGAGTTCATGTGTTTAGATTGATTTCTGTGTTTCTTGTTTCTCCTATTTGCTCCAACAAATTGGTATCAAGAGCATTGGTTCATGATCTAGGGATCATTCATTCCTTTCATCTGTTTCGTTTTGATTGTCGCTGCGATCATAGGGCCAAACGGAGGAGCCAACTTTCCGGCGAACTTTCCAATGTTAAACGGCAAGAACTGGGATCGATGGCGAGTTCAAATGAAGGCATTGTTGGGATCACAAGATGTAAATGACATTGTGGAACAAGGATTCCCTGATCTTGCTGAAGGGGCAACTGAAGAACAACGCGCCATGTTCAAGGACAACAAGAAGAAAGACTGTAGAGCTTTGGTTCTCTTACACCAGTGCATAGATGATGCACATTTTGAAAAGATCTCCAATGCAAAGAATGCGAAACAAGCATGGAAAATTCTTGAAACTTGTAACAAAGGAGCGGAGCAACTGAAAAAGGTCTGGCTACAAACTCTTCGCCGCCGATATGAATTAATGAAAATGGAGTCAAATGAAAAGATAGCTCAATTCTTTAATCGAATTATCACTCATACCAATGCCATGAAGGCATGTGGTGAGATAGTTTTTGACCAATCTATTGTTGAAAAGATATTGAGAACGCTAACCCCAATTTTTGACCATATTGTTGTGGCGATTGAAGAATCCAAGAAGCTAGATGAGTTGAAGGTAGAAGACCTTCAAGGCTCACTTGAAGCTCATGAGCAGCGGCTCATGGAGAGATCCACAGAAAGGTCTGGTGATCAGGCTTTGTTTGCTCAAACTTCTAAGAAAGGGAGCAATGGTGGAAGAAATGGATCTCGAGGAAGAGGAAGGGGCAGAGGTTCCAGAGGTGGAAATTACAAGAACTCTCAATATCAGGATCAAGAAAGATCTGATCAAGACAAGTCAGAAAACTCAGAAAGAAGAGGTGGCAACAATCAATGGAAAGGTGGAAGAAAGATAGTGGATAGAAAGAAATTGAAGTGCTTCAACTGTGGAAAGCTTGGGCATTTCTCTACTGAATGCAGAGCCCCTCCCACTCAAAATGAAAATAGAGGCAAGCAACATGATGAAGCAAATTTGGCTAAAGAGGATACCGAGGTAAAGTCTGATGACCAACCTCTCTTGCTTATGATGACTATAAATTATGGTATGAGTAGCTGTGAGAATAATTGGTATATAGATTCAGGTTGCTCTAATCATATGACTGGAAATAGAAACTGGTTAATTAACTTTGATGAGAATAGAAAGAGCACAGTCAGATTTGCTGATAATAGATCAATTCAAGCTGAAGGAGTAGGTGATGTGTTGTTAAAAAGAAAAGATGGTAAGGATGCTATGATAACTGATGTGTTGTTTGTACCAAAGATGGATACTAACTTGATCAGTCTAGGGCAACTCCTAGAGAAAGGCTTCACCATAGGATTTCCAAAAGGCTTTCTGGAAATCTATGATCGGAATGAAAGGCTAGTCATGAGGGCAACTATGGCTTCAAACAGAACCTTTCAAGTTAGTCTAACAGCAATGGAAACTCAGTGTCTGAATGCTACTTCTTTAAATGAGGAATCTTGGTTGTGGCATCAAAGACTAGGGCATCTTAATTTCAGAGATTTAGGAACCCTGAAATCAAAGAATATGGTTCTGGGATTACCATCAATTTAGACTCCAAAAAAGATCTGTGACAATTGTTTGATCATCAAGCAATCAAGAAATTCTTTCAGCTCATATACTGCTTCCAAGGCCAGTGATTTGTTGCATGTTGTATATTCCGACGTGTGTGGTCCTTTTGATGTTGTTTCACTTGGAGGCAATAAATACTTTGTCTCTTTTATTGATGACCTGAGCAGGAAAGTTTGGATTTATCTCATCAAACTCAAAAGTGAAGTCTTTACTGTGTTCAAACAATTTAAAGCATTGGTAGAAAAGCAATCAGGAAGGAAACTGAAGATCCTCAGAATAGATGGAGGTGGAGAATTCAACTCAAGTGAGTTTGACATGTACTGTAACGATCAAGGTATCGTGCATAAAGTCACTGCACCTTATACACCCCAACATAATGGGGTTGCTGAGAGAAGAAACAAAACTATACTCAATATGGTGAGAAGTATGTGGAAAACAAAGAATCTACCATACAGTTTTTGGGGTGAAGCTGCTATTACTGTTGTCTATGTGCTAAATAGGTGTCATACTAAGAAGCTAGATTCGATGGTACCTGAAGAAGCCTGGTCTGGATTGAAACCTTTAGTCAAACACTTTAAGGTATTTGGCTCTTTATGCTATAAACATATTCCTGATCAGAAAAGGAAGAAGCTAGACAGCAATAGTGAAGCAATGATCTTTATTGGCTACAACCCCAGTGGTTCATACAAACTGTATAATCCACTGACTAAACAAGTGGTGTATAGTAGAAATGTTCATCATGTGGAAACAGAAGCTTGGAACTGGTCTAAGGACAGTATTACTCCTATGACTAGTTTGAACCTGGATTGGGAAAATGACATTTTTGATGATTCAGCGAGGGAAAAGGTTGCTATTGAGGTAAATCCCAATGCCTTAATTCCTAATGATGATCATTCACCTCCACGTCACTTACATGTAGAAAGACCACAAAGACAAAGGAATCTGCCATCCAAACTTAAAATTTTCAATTATATCAGGCAAGTCCTAGTACTGTGACTGCAGAAAATGACTTAGCACAACACTTGGTGTTGTTAGCTGATGCTAAACCCTTGAGTTTTGAGGAAGCAATATCAGATGGTAAATGGAGAGAAGCAATGACTGAAGAGATTAAGTCCATAGAGAGGAATGGTACTTGGGAATTGGTTAATTTACCAATGAACAAGACACCAATAGTTGTTAAATGGGTTTTTAAAGTCAAGCTGAAACCTGGTGGCACAGTGGCAAAATACAAAGCCAGGTTAGTGGCAAAAGGCTTCATGCAAAAGGAAGGACTTGATTACTCAGAGGTCTTTGCACCAGTGGCTAGGTTCGAAACAGTAAAACTATTGGTAGCTATAGCTAGTTGGAAAAATTGGAAATTATGGCAATTGGATGTAAAATCAGCTTTTCTAAATGGTCCTTTAGAAGAGGAAGTATATGTACACCAACCCCCTGGTTTCATCAGTAAAGGAAATGAGGAAAAGGTGTTGAGATTTAGAAAGGCACTCTATGGGTTGAAACAGACACCTAGGGCCTGGAACAAGAGAATTGATAAATTTCTCTCTGATTATGGTTTTGAGAAATGTTCAGTTGAGCATGGTGTGTATGTCAAGCTTACTGACCAGGATCAGGAGGCATTGTTCATTTGCCTATATGTAGACGATCTACTCATAACTGGCAGCAGCTCCAAGAGAATTGAAGAGCTGAAACAGAATTTGAAAAATGAATTTCAAATGACTGATTTAGGAACCACATCCTATTTTTTGGGCTTAGAATTTCAGCATTCTGAGAAAGGACTATTCATGCATCAGAGAAAGTACTTACTTGAAGTACTGCAGAAGTTTAATATGATGGACTGTAATGTTTCACTTACACCAGCTGAGGTGAATTTGAAGTTGGATAAGTGTGAGAATGAGGCTACGGTGGATGGAACTATATTCAGACAAATTGTGGGAAGTCTGAGGTATATTTGTCATACAAGACCTGAGTTAGCATTCAGTGTTGGGATGATTAGCAAATTCATGAGTGATCCTAGGCACTCTCACATGGTTGCAGCCAAAAGAATTTTGAGATATCTTAGAGGTACACTGAATATGGGCATTTTATTCCCACATCAAGATGAGAAGGTTAGACCACATCTTGTGGCTTATTCAAACTCTGATTGGTGTGGAGATGTTTTGGACAGAAGAAGTACCATGGGATATATATTCATGATTGTTGGTGCACCTATATCCTAGAGCTCAAAGAAGCAAAATGTTGTAGCTCTTTCAACTTGTGAAGCTGAGTATATTGCAGCATGTTTAGTTGCTTGTCAAGCTTCATGGCTGTTTTCTTTGCTTCAAGAACTTGGAGTCATTATTGGAATGGCTATTGAATTGTTAGTAGACAGTAAATCTGCTATTGATCTAGCAAGGAATCCAGTCTCTCATGACCGAAGCAAGCACATTGAGACTAAATTTCATTTTTTGAGAGATCAAGTGGCTAAAGGAAAAGTTAAGCTAGTGCATTGCAGAACTGAGGTTCAACTAGCTGACATAATGACTAAGGCTTTGAAGGCTAACAGATTCAAGGAGCTGAGAAGGAAAATAGGAATTCAGAGTTTGGAGGATTAAGAAGTTTTGTTCAATAAATGTTGTTGTAATGTTCTTGTTGTTGATTCACTGTTTTTGAATCAAAGTGGGGTGTTAGGGATAATTCAAAACAGTTACTAATTTGTTAGTAATTGATGGTGATTAGTTAGTTGAGTTAGTCTATATATATAGACATATCATTACATGTAACAAAATATATACAATAGAATAACAGAAATTTCCCTCCAATCTTTCTCTCTCACGAGTTCATGTGTTTAGATTGATTTCTGTGTTTCTTGTTTCTCCTATTTGTTCCAACAGATTTGTCAACTCCAATAGTGATTTTCTTTATGTATACATGAAGAACGGTGTTCATCGGGAGAATCTATGAAACTACTGGTGCGATGGAACCAACAGTCATGAGGAACCAGTCAATATTCTTAACCAAAAAAAAGAAAAAGAAAGAGGAATCATAGTTCGCGCGGCTGTGAAAATAAAACCTCTAGCTCCGAGATGGAGAAGACTTTATGATAAGATTGCGTATTAAAATTAATCTAAATGTCATTAGTAGTGATGTATCATAGACCACATGAGACAATGGTGCATCCAAGCCATCGTCCTAAAATTAATCCAATTCAAACAGGCACCCGGTTTTAACTTTTCTGGCCTGTACCAAAATCAAAGTTAATTTTTTTTTCCTTTTTACTAACACTCTTAAACGCAATTGTTCTCCCTTGTCACGCAAGCAAAGCAGGAGTACTTCGGGACCCCATATAATCCAAGGATATCATTGAGCAAGCAATTATAAGTTAGCTAGAGTAAAAAATTTCTCTCATGTCGTTTTAGGCGTCTCCATCTTATTATCAATTTAGATTCTTACAATTTCTCAAATCGAAAGCACCTTAAATAGTATTGTTTTTCTTTCTCTGGGAACCTATCTAATATCTATATACCTATATGCTTAACAGCAAGCATGTGTGGGCAATATGATTAGATAAAGTTCAATATCAAACAAAAAAAAAGCTATGGGTTGTTATCCACGCCTTGATTAAAGCTCTTTCGGTGTCGGTGTATGTTTTCATCGTCGTATCATTTTACCTGCGTACACTTGCTCTGCAAGTGTATATTAATTCAATAATGTTCTTGCATATGGATATTAACTAATAACCAGTTGTGTGATATATTAGTATTGGCATACAAGAAAACTAAACAAAGAAAGATAAATTTGATACCCTTTATGATAAAAATAAACAATTTAATAATTAATTGCAAATAAAAAATTACTTATCATTTTATCAACCGTCCTTTTGTATTTCTTTCTCTTCTCCTATCGTCATACAATGTATTGTTAATAAATGAGCTTCTCTAATATCCCAATTGCAATTAAGAACGCAGGATATATGGATATCGAGCTCAAGGTTTTCCAAGATGCCTCTTTGATTAAAGTAACATATGGACCCACCATAGGAGCAAGTAAGTCAATCTCTTAAACCCGGTAACGTTCCCATTTTTCACGACCTCACTCGTTTATAGGAAACAAAAGTCAAGATGTAAAGAATTTGCTGCCTAGATGTACCAAAAATGGGATGTAGAGTTTATTTTTCACAGCCAATATGAACATAGTTAACTGAAGTAGTGCTGAGTACTTCATTACATCACATGATCCCTGCTTTTTAGGTGGCTTTTTACTTTTACATGCCCATTGAATAACTCAATTAATCAAAGTGCCCATTACTCGTTACGCCATGCCTCCTTAATTTAATTATGCAAATTAATGTGGCAAGGAGAAGTAAGAAACTTTTTCTAAGAATGTCTCTATAGTTGGGACCATAATGGTACCCTTCTATTAAAGAAACGGAGGCAGTAATTAACCAGTAGTAACACTGTAATAATCCAGATATAGTTTGTACTAAACTCTCATGTCACCATGTGGTAAGTGGTAACCCAATGTTTAAAGTTAAAACCAACAGTATAATGAAAAGAAAAAGGAAAACGCTAACATTTTCTTAAAGACACTTATTAATGAATCAAAACCAAAAAGTTTTCTTTTATAAGAAAGAGTAACATTAAATCACTGAGAGTAACATTTAAGCAGTGAGAGTAAGTGAGAGTTACATTATTTAATAAACAGTGGAGATGTAGTAAAAGAAGGTAACATAATGCAAGAGTACAATATTTGATTGTCGTGCAGTGAGCACATTCCTCTTTTTTATGTTTTTCTGAGAGCCTTATTTACAATGCAAGAGTGTTAGGAGCTTCCCCCATCATTTGGGGCTTGCTTAACGGACAAAACTGCCCAACTGGTATCCCGTAAAACCAGAAATCACGAAGCATTTGGGTCCTACATGTTCAGTTTAATCACGCCATTTAGCCCGGCTTTAATTCCTTTATATACTACCCCCAACTACGTACTTTCTTCTCATCCCTAGCCTCCTCACACAACACAAACACCAAATCAAACATGGCCACCACTTTTCTTTCTCTCCTCTTCCTCATCTTCTCTCTCCTCACCCCAACCCTCATTTCCTCTTCCCCTGTCCAAGACCCTGAATTTGTGGCCCAAGAAATTAACAGGTAAACCCACATTGATCTCTTTTACTCATGCCCCCCACTACCTAATTGTACGACACACATCTTAATGCAATGTCCTTCTAGTTATTAAATGTCACACTATTTGTTTGATGTATGAGAATCACGCATATTGTTAAACCAACCGAGCTAAACTTCTTTGGTGCACTTTGGTGCACGTTAGGTGTATAAGCATGAGACACAATAATGAAATTAATGTTTTTTTTTAATGTATTTATTTGGTGCAGGAAAATCAATGCTTCCGTAGCTAGAAGGAATTTGGGGTACTTGTCCTGTGCGACAGGGAACCCCATTGACGATTGTTGGAGGTGTGACCCGAACTGGGAGAAGAACCGCCAGAGGCTAGCGGATTGTGCGATTGGTTTCGGGAAAAACGCCATCGGAGGAAAGAACGGAAAAATCTACGTGGTGACCGATTCCGGCGACGACGATCCGGTGACACCGAAGCCGGGAACCCTCCGGTACGCAGTTATTCAAGACGAGCCTCTCTGGATCATCTTCGCAAGAGACATGGTGATCAAGCTGAAGGAGGAGCTCATCATGAACTCCTTCAAGACCATCGACGGAAGAGGCGCCAGCGTGCACATTGCGGGTGGTCCATGCATAACGATACAGTATGTGACCAACGTTATAATCCATGGGATAAACATTCATGACTGTAAGCAAGGTGGGAATGCTATGGTGCGGGACTCCCCACGGCACTACGGCTGGAGGACCGTGTCGGACGGTGATGGCGTGTCGATCTTTGGAGGGAGCCACGTGTGGGTTGACCATTGCTCTTTGTCTAACTGCAATGATGGGTTGATCGATGCCATTCATGGCTCTACCGCGATTACCATCTCCAACAATTACATGACTCACCATGACAAGGTCATGCTTTTGGGCCACAGTGATTCCTACACTCAGGACAAGAACATGCAGGTTACTATTGCTTTCAACCACTTTGGTGAAGGCCTTGTTCAAAGAATGCCAAGGTAAAGTAATAAAGTACTAAAATCTTGTTTCCGTTTTCCAAAATTGCTTTACTTGTGAAATTTGAGAAAGAGTCAAAAGTGAAAAAAAGCTTACTGTGTTAATAGCTATTACTATGTGGGGCCACTAGTGATGAAAATTGAAAAAAAAAATGTTGGTGATGAGTGCAGGTGTAGGCATGGATATTTTCATGTGGTGAACAATGACTATACTCACTGGGAAATGTATGCCATTGGGGGAAGTGCTAATCCTACCATCAATAGCCAAGGCAACAGGTTTGTTGCACCTGATGACAGATTCAGCAAAGAGGTAAATAATTAAATAATTAAATAAAATTATTAAATTAAAGTATTGTTTTTTTATAATGAGATCATATGATACTATTTATGTGAAATTGTGCAGGTGACAAAGCATGAGGATGCAGCAGAGAGTGAATGGAAGGGGTGGAATTGGAGGTCAGAAGGGGACTTGTTAGTAAACGGTGCGTTTTTCACGGCATCGGGGGCTGGAGCCTCCTCTAGTTATGCAAGAGCTTCTAGCTTGAGTGCAAGGCCATCTTCACTGGTGGGGTCCATAACCACTGGTGCGGGTGCACTCACCTGTAGGAAGGGTTCCCGCTGCTGATTATGACCCCTCCAGCAAGCAACTGTATCTGCAGGCCGCTCCATTAATTCCAAAAAAATGGAATGGAATCAAGAATCAAGGGGGGAGGGAAGGGGAAAGAGAATGACCTTATTAAATTAACTATGGTCATTTCTTTAATAGTTAGGATGTATATTTTCCTATGATTTCCTTCCTGCATTCTTTTCTTTTGTTTTCTCTAGTTTTTTTTTTTACTTTTGGGTTTCTGATTTGGTCTACTTTTGTATGATTACAATTTACAACCTCCGCCTGTAAACCTCATAGAACCAAATTTGTGAATCTGGTATGTGAGAAAGCAAGTGCAGAAGAGTTGATATATATGATGATGATTACATGTTTTTTATTTTGAATATTGAACTCTTTCTCTTTCTCTATCTCTCTCTCTGTATCACCGACACATGTGCAGAGTGTTGACTAAGACCAGAAAAATAAAGTGAAGGCAAGTGAATTTAAAAGAAAATATTCTAATCCCACCAATCAAGCTAAAATGATAGGTGTATTAGCGGAGCAATCCAAAAAGTTCAACGACCGAAATAACTGTTAACTAATCGACAAAAGAAGGTACAACTACAACTACAGACTGAGTATAATACCATTTGCTGTGTAGGTAGTAGTATTGGTTAACTTCAATAATGATACTAACTACTAGTACTAAGCAGTGGTGTGTTTTTATTTTGGACCTACGTATGTTGGGGAGAATAATTTTTTTATTATTATAAGAAAACAGGGCTTGATTGTGAATAAAATTTTCAATAATTTTGAACTAATTGAAAATGAAAAAAAAAGGTTTGGAAAAAGAATTAAGAATTTCATGGGGGGAAAAATTTCTAAGATGAAAATGAGAAGTAAAAATAGATTCTGGACGTGTTTGAATTCGTTTCAAATCGCGTCACTTTCACTATCAATGTGGAAATTTATATGATAGTTTGCGGTTTTCACATTCTTAGGCACGTTCAGGGTGTTGGACGTGGAACTAACTATGAACTCTAAGGTGAAAATGGGGGAAAAGTGTTATTTATGTATCTTAAACATGTTTCTCATTACAATTTCGTTTCTCCACATTATGTAGTGTTGAAACAGAAATTTGAAAATCATATTCTGTGTATTTAACTTTCCTTTTGTTATTATCACTCCCTCAAACTATAAATATATTTTTTTTCATAAAAGATCCGTAGAAATAATTAAAAGGAGTGAGCGGGATGTAAAAAGCTACCTAACATATATATAACCATAGTGGTAGGTAGAATTGTATGAGGACACTGGACACTTTATATACTTTAATCATTTTTTGACCAAGATAAATATTTCTCTTTCAACCAGCATGCAGGTGAAGCGTGAATGTAGAATTAATAATTAATAATTTGAAGAGAGAAAAAAAAAGTGTCCCGACAGAATTCTCGACAGTTACAACTCCCTTCCATGAGTTTGGGGGAATAGCGTAGATGGATGAACCAGCCATGCACGCCGGATTCAACTTTGAGCTAAGAGCAGGTGGATATGGAGGAAAAAAGATACAAATGCACATGGGTTGAGCCTCTTAAGTGGAACTTCTTTTCATGGACGTATTTGATTTTGATGTATATGATTGCCGGTGGAAATTTAAATTAGGGGTTTGGCTTTAGAATTACTGTTTTAAGAAAACAAAACATTCATTTGAATATATTACTGCGAGATTTATTGGACACATTTCATGATTTATTTAGTTTCACTTAAAATTTGTCTTATTTAAATGTTGTATAAGTTAATAAGAGTAGCCTAATAATCCCCTGGAGTTGGCCTAGTGATGGGATTGAGGTAGAATACATAAGGTCATGAATTTAAATTTTACTATGACTATTGTACATAAAATAAAAAAAGTGACCTAATAATAATAAACATCTTTCTAATTTCGCATGGGATTGATTTAAAGTTCGACATTTACTAACCCAAAAAATGTGTTTTGAGTCTGTGTATTTATGTTTGGAGATCTTGATTTATGAGATATTATCGAGTGAGCCAGAATTATTATATATTTTTCCAACTACTAATATGTATATGACACATGATTGAGTATGATTAAAAAAAATTATCTAAAAGACATGAATACACTTAAAAATTGATTCATGGTGTATGTTAGAAGTTGAAACTTCCATGATGTGGGCAAGAATATATAGGGTGTATTTGGTCATTTGGCAACTTATACTGTGAGTTAGTACAGATGGGATAGGACGTATCACTCTTTCTTTTTCTAAGGGGTTAAAAGACATGGATGCATCGAAAGCTTGGTTCGCACGCAAGGTAGGATCATAACGACTGGGACATCGTTTTTGGGGTCACTCTCTACTACCTGTGCATAAACCGAAATGATGTTGTGTTATCTTTATATTCTGCCATAGTTGAGGGGATGGTGGTGAACATTATGCAGAATAAACGAGCTTCCCAACTAGATGGGAGCCTCCCAACGATGGAGCTTTAAAATTGAATTGTGATGGGGCGGTTTCTGAAGATGGGCAAGCTGCATGTAGAAGAGTTTTACGTGACCACAATGGGACAGTGATATTCTCTTACGCATGCAAGATTAATGTGTGTTCTATTCCTCAGAATGAATTATGGGTCAGGCTCACTAGATTAGAATTGGATGGTCAAGAGGGTTTAAAGTGTTGTCAGTTGAATCGGATTCCCATTATACCATATCTTTGCTAGAAGGAACTTGTGATAATTCTAATAATTGTTACCAGTTAGTGTCTATGATTAAAGAATTTATTCAGAAAGGGGTAGTTATTCCCTTGGAAACATATTTATTGGGAGGCAAATAATGTAGTTGATTCTTTGGCTAAGTTTTCTCTATAGATGGGGATGGTAGAATTTTTTATGTCATGCTTGATTTCATTTCTACCTTTGTACAAACTGATGTTTCTGCTGTTCATTCCCGTAGTGGTACTTAATAACTTTTCTTCTTCGGCCCTTGACCCCTTTTGGCAAAAAAAAAAAAAAAAACTTATCTCGTGAGTTCAAGTATTCAACACCACATGAATAAGGCTTAATTGTATTTTTTATTTTTTTAATATTTTATCTTCTGTCATTTATTTATTAATAAACGAAAAAGTTAACAATAAAATTTACCAAAAAAAAAAGTTATGAGTAAAATTAGTAAAAAATATTAGGTGCAAAATTTATAAAAAAAAAATCAAGAATAAAAAGTATAATTATGTCAAGAGAAAATAAAGAGAGAATAAAATTCATAAATTTCTTAAAAGTTCAAAATAAAATGCTCAAACATATAAATAAATACTCAAATTGGAGTCAAGCCATCATCATGCCAACCTCATATAAGAGGCAACGAAACTAACAACGATAATTCAATCCATTTTTTAGTTTGGCTTAATGACTAACTTGACTCACTTTTCCGAGTTTACTCGGTTTTTTTATCAACAAAGACTACATATATATTAATAAGAGTACAAGGGACACCCCAACCCTTATACAAAAATTATTCTCGCCATAGAACTATCATGTAATACATATTCATAGAAAGAAAACTAGAATCCCTTCACTTGTGCATTTTTACCACAATGAGATCAGAATTTTATAAGATCCAACACATACCCAATATTGGCACCCTCAACTTTATAACTGTTTATATGCAACCATGTATTGGAATATAATTTTCATATTTTCATATTATTACTACGTCAAATTCCCAATCTCTCTTCACGCATCTACTCGCTACCTCTGCATCCTCACTCACCATCTCCCCTGCAATGCGAACCACACGCAGCCCCAACAACTCCACCGGCAGCTCCATGAGGGCAGAGGATGGCGTGTGGGAGCTGGGAGTTGATCACTGTTGTTGGTCTTGGTGTTGTTGTGTTAGTGGTGGTAGAAGTGGAAATTGTTGTGGGTGGGGGCGCTGGTTGGACTGGGAGAATTTGATGGCTGAGCGGGGTAGTTGTGTCCATTCCGTCTTTTCTGTAGGTGCAGGAAGTAATTGCCCAATTGCATCCGAGACCAATAAACGAACGCCTAACTTGATCCACATTATTAATGTAACCCATAATAATTCGTCCTTCAATTTTTGTCTCTAGTGATTTTTGTCTCTCAAACTTGTTAATCATATTTAGTTCCTCAATCTTTTCATTTGCTAGTTATTATTACAATCAAGTATTTTATTTTTTTTTTCAATTGTTACAAATCAATCCCTTTATCAATTTTTGTTAACTCGACTTTCATATTCTCATTTCTGTTTTCCAATTTTGGATGAATTGGATCTATTAAATTATTCTAATATATTTTTTTGTTCGATATTTGTTAATTAACATATTCTATGTCAAATTAAAAAAATTGAAACTTTTCCACCTTGAAAACCTTCTTAACCTTATTCTACATTTTTTTAACGTGGTCTAAATTTGTAACTTCTAAACCTTTTAAACTTGTGTATCCCAAAGCTTTCCCAAAATCCTAATCATTTGAATAAAAAAAAATATTTATTTGAACAATTAAGCTTATGTGATTTAAACATTTTTTGAAAAAAATAAAATCATGCATAAATCACATTAGAAGTGCCTGTGAACTCTTGTTCTTTTTATCTTTAGAATAGTGTCATGAACATTAAGATAGGATAACAAAAAAATGTCTATTTTAATTTTGGAATGTATTTTTAAAAAAATTTAAATATAAAAATAAAGAAAAAGATAATGATATACACACTATTAATTTTTTATGCTCAAGTAATAAAATTGGTATGTTCGAAATATGAAACAAGCCCAAATGTCAACTGAGGAAAAAGAGACTTCCAATGGCAATTGGATCCCTCTACTTGTGCAAAAGAAAATATGGGCCTGGGCCCATGACCATCCATCAATGACATTCTGAAATACTTTCCTTTCGCCTTTTCATAACTCACAGACATGAGATATATGTCAATAAGTGTATGCCTTTAGTATGTCAAATCTGCTCCTATAATGTGACTCTCATATGCATTATAGACTAGTTTTAGTATCCGTGCAAGGAACGAGGACATATAAAATTTATTAATAAGTATTATAAATACTATCATATTAATGATTAATAATACATAGGTATTAACATGACCATTATAAAAATGTTCATATTGTTCTTAATTGTTTAAGCACATTCTCTTATTTTATTCATGATTATATCAATTAAACGATATAGAAGATTTTTTCTCCTCAATGTGTGATCCAAAATTATTCAACATTTATAACAATTAAATGTGTAAAAGTTATTATTTTATTTTATTTTACGAAGCTCAAATTTCTATGAGTAAATTGAAGATAATTTTATAATAGAAAAATGAACATAATTATATTTAAAATAAAACAAATAAGATCATAAGAAATCACAAAAATAAAAATAGACACGATTACTTGATGAAACAAATGTGTAGTTATCAACAAAACAAATTATTTGTACCAGCAATATTAGATTCGATCTTTTTAAATAAAATTTTGAATTTAAATTTTATGGATGAAAAAATTATGATTGAAATGAAGACCCATTAAAGATGATAAGATAGTTTATTCAACAAAAATTAATCATCAATAAAACTCATGTAAAAAAAAAAACTATGCCATATCAAATTAAAAGGACTAGCAGCAACAGAAGTAACGCCTCGGGTAGGTAGGTAGTGAAAATATGGTGTAACTGCTGAAATTTGAGGTACTCCGAGTAGGTTGACTTGACTTCTCTTATATGCTATCCGTAGATCCACGAATCCTCTCTCGGGGTGAAAGTAGTATCTACTGTCTATGATCACATTTCAACAATCAAGTTAAAAAAAGTCTTTTTAACCTACTTCCACATTATCAACTTCTTCCATTAAAAAAAAGGACATGATCAACTTCTTAAGATGAGAATGGTTAAGATTTTATTTTTTTTAATCATTAGAATGGGTAAGATTTGAGTAATGTTTTATAGTACTTTTTTGTTCTTCTTTTTTTTATCTATTTTTAAAAATATGTATGTAGAAATAAAAAAAATATGTATTAAAATTTCTAGAACCTAATACAATAGTTGTGAAGTTTTTTATTTTATTTTTTCATTTCTATTTCATAATAAATGTTTATGGAATTATGGGAAAATTAATGAAAGATTAGGAAGAAACTAAGAGTATAATTAATAAAAGAGCAGTTGATATTATTTAAAACTTTAAAAATGACAAATAAAAAAATATTTTTTCAAAATCTACCAATTAAAAAGAAGCAAATATAATTTTTATCTGATTATCGTAGTATCTGCATTGAAAAAAGATATTTGTACTCAATCTCATATGCATGTAGATAATAATTTTAATGTTCATTTTCATACACTTGGATACCTATAATACTAACCCAGACCTTCTTTAAATGCAAAGTGTGACAAAAAATTCTAAAGTTTTAGGCAAAAAAAATATATTCAATATTTTACTTAATGTAATTTATCAAATCTCATTTTTTTATTAACTATTGTATTATTGATCAAAGTTTTATAATTAATTATTTTTAATGTTTCACTATCAATATATAAAAAGATAAATTATATACCGTGAAAATTTACACAAGTCTTCTTATTTTGTGTATTATATTTTACATGTACTAGGGTGTATTTGGTAGGAATAAACAAATAGAAGAGAAATAAGGTAAATAGAAATAGAGAAAAGAGAAATAAAATAAGTGACAATAAGTAGAAATTGGAAAGTTTAAGTTAAGAGAAAAAAAAAAAAAACATTCCATGCTTCTACTGTGACTGCGAGCCATGAATTGGCTACTGTTCATTTCCTCTTACTTTTGTGGAGAAATAAAAAGGCGTGAGATTAATATATTTTTATTTCTCTCCCTACCTACTTTTTTTTTCTACTAAACACTCCATTTATTGTCTCCTTTTTATTTTGACCGTGAGAAATCTGTTAGTAAATTAAGTGATGAACTAAATTTTATTAATTTTAAAAGTAGGAAAACTTTATTTAAACTAGATTAATTCAAATTACCCGTTTGATAAATTTTAGGGAAAAACACAATTAAGCAAAATAAATCATTTCATTAAGACATCCAACGACAACTTAATTGAAGAATTATATATTCAAGTAATTAAGTACAAATGATTCAAATGATTAATATATTGAGATTAAGATTAAATTATTTGGATAATATTTAAATTTAATATTCAACGAAAATAATTTTTAGTTAAATTTTATTTGTTTGTTTTATTGTATGTCAAATTAGACAGAATTTTTTTTTCAATAAAAAAATCGGAGGATTAAAAAAGAAATTAAATAAACATTTTAAAAATTCATATATGAACTTGATAAAAAGGCGAAAAGGAAATAATCAGTCAATCAAATGGAAGCATTGTTTATTCGCGTCTTCTACCAAAAAGTGCATAATATTTGATATAACCTTCAATTTATTAACATATTAATTAATAACATGCATATACATCCTAAGAGAAATATAATAATATGTGCACACAAAAAAAGGGAAAAGTGTCGAAAATTATGTGGCAGAGGCAGCGGCAGCGGCGAACCACTCTAGGGCTGATTACGTTCACAAATTCTTAGCAGCGTCGACTCCGACACAAATCACAAACGACAATATTTTTGGAGGTGGACCCTGTCCTATGTACAGGTCAGTGGTCAATTTTTTATTAAAAAAATGTTACCTACCACCAATACAACAACAACAATAGTTAACGAGAGAAAAATATCTATAATTAATAAGACTTATGTTTGATAAAAAAAGAGATAAAAAAAAAAGATATTGGTGAAATATTTGAAATAATGAAATATTTATGTATTATTATTTAACGAATAAGAAGTTGCAAGGTAGAGTGTGTCCAAGAGTAAAATAATTAAAACTTCAACTTTAGGTTTATTATAAAAAAACTACTATTAATTTTTATAAAACAAAAAATGTTGCATATATTAACAAAAAAATTAAGTTTTTTTAGTAAAAATATTTATCATATAATTCTCTCATTTTAAAAAAATTCTCTTAAAATTCACTTTAAATCTTACTTATGGTTAGATCAGTCACACTAGACAATGAAAAAATATTCTTGAACAATAATATTTGAATATCCCGTAATTTTAAACACTTCATCAATATATTTTACTTATCTTCATCTTTTTATTTCTTTCACATTATATTTATATTTTTCTTTTCTCTTTCACTCGCTAGGTATAAATTATTATTTTGGGTTTCCAAATATATTTATTCATTGTTCGTTCCTGATGAGTTGGAATGGATGAGAAGGAGTTTCACCTTCATAATAACGTGCTCATTAGGCTATCTCCGTGCATCCGTGTTCTTTTTTTTCTTAAAGTCCATCTTTTCAATTAAACAATGTATCTTATATTAAGCATTAAATGGTTAGAGAGAGTTTTTATTAAGCAATTGTCAAGCACCGAGTGCTTAAATAAGTACTGGAATTGTAACTTTGTGTGAGCCCTTAACGTATAAAATAAAACAAAAAAAAAATATGTAACCACTAGGATTAGTCTAAAGGCGGAAGATTGAAGCACTATGCATGAAATTATATATTTAAATTTTAGTATGATTATTATTAAAGTTATATTGATAAAAAAAAGTAAATATTGATAAAACATACGAGTGTGAGACTTACTTAGTATAAACATTAAAATTATTAGATTAGATAAATAAGTTGCTTAAATTATAAAAAATAAAAAACTGAGTTATCACAATAAAAATGACTGTATCAATAAAATTAATAATATTTTGTATTAATAATATGATAAAAAAAATATAAAAATGATCTCAAATGAGAGAGCATTAAATAAAGACAAGAAGAAATATAAATAATGTTATATTGATTAAATAAAGATTAAATTATTTTTTTTTAAAAAAAATTAAAATTTTTCCTCTCATTACTGTAGAAGCAAAATTTTCAAGATTATTTTGATGATGTTAAAGATTATTAAAAATCCATTCAAACAAGATTAAATAAATTAAGAAGATTCAAGATTAAAGAGAAGACACAAGATATCCAACAACCTCAAGAAAAAACATCAAGATAAGTATAAAAAGAATTTTTCAAAGAAAATATTGAATAACACAATTTGTCCAAAAGAATTTTTCAAAAAAAAAAAATCTTTTACCAGAATTTTTACTCACTGGTAATCGATTACCAGAAGCCCAAAACAGTTTTATAATTGTTTTACAAAGTAGTAATTGATTAAAATGGATATGTAATCGATTACCAATGTTTTTAAACGTTGAATTTTAAATTTCAACTTGTGATAAAACATTTTCAAATTTGTGTAGTTGATTAGACAACATTTGTAATCGATTATCAGTGTTTTCAAACGTTGGTTTTCAAATCTAAACATGAAAAGTCACAACTGTTGATGTGTAATCGATTACACCATAATGATAATCGATTAATAGGGACTGGTTTTGAAAAATAAATTGTCAAAAGTCACAATTTTTAAAGTGACTAATTTTGAAGAAAGTCACAACTCTTAGAGTGACTAATTTTGAAGAAATTGTCAAAAGTCATAATTTTTAATATGACTTCTTCAAGAGTCATCAAATGACTATAAATATGTGACCATGACATGAATTTTATAATTGATTTCATTCATTCATTTTAAACATCTTTCTAAGAGTTTTTGTTCAATACTTGTTTTGTCAAGAAAATTTCATTGGGCAAAAACTTGTGTTATTCTATTTTTTTCCTCTCCTCTATTCTTATAAAAAGTTTTTCAAGAGACCGACTCTTGGTGACTGTTTTCAAGAGAAGGTCTTTTTGGTTAATCATTGGACTCAAAAGACTAACCGCTTTTGGGTTCATTGCAAGAAGCGAATTTGCTTCTTGGTTGATCACTGAACTCAAAAGACTAATCGCTTTTGGGTTCATCGCAAGAAGTGTGCACAACTTCTTGATTGTTATCACTGGACACAAGGGACTAACATTCCTTGGAATTCATTACAAGAAGTGGACATAACTTCTTGGTTGTAATCACTGAAAACAAAAGAGGGGATTCCTTTATGGTTCATTGCTTGTAAATGATTTTACAAGGATGGTGAAAATTTCAAGCGGGTTGCTTGGAAACTGGACATAGTCTAAATCCGGTTTTGCATTCTCTCTTCCCTTATCTATACTTTCTTTTATCTCTACATTTTTCGCAAGTTATTTTTTTTCATTTATTATTTCAGTAACTTATTAACAAAGAAAGCCACTTGTCCAATAATTACTCAATCAATTTCTTTTTTCTTCCTTTAGTTTTTTGGCCGATCATTTATACTCACTCTAAACTCATATATAGGTAAAAAGATCTCATTATATTTTAAATTTAAATATAAACAAATTTAACTAATGTTATTCATATTTAATGATATCATTCATTTAATTACAATTCAATTTTTAAGGATTTTATTTTCTTGTTGGTATCAAATTTTAATAAATAATATTTTAGAAATAATCTTATTTTTACTTAAATTAATAAAATTAATATATATAATTCACATAAAATGACATGTTATTTCTCTTAATCATCATGGAAAGGATGAGTTTATTAACGTTTCCGTGGTTCAAGGGGCGTTTTTAAGGAATGAGGAGGTTCCACGTCCTTAAGCAGTCCCATGAGCTGGTTTATCCATAAGCTTACGAATTCCCTATGAGCCTATGGTTTAATAATGGATAACCATTCCACGTCAAATCATCACAATACAATCCACGTAATCTCCTTTTTTGTTGCAGCAATCCATGTGTGTATCCAAAGCGGAAACCGTTACACTTTTTTGTATTTTTTTTATTTGTCTTTTTTAAACAGTAGTAGGATCCACTTGGCAAGTGTTAGATAAAAAATTAATAAATATGTTTTTTTTTTTATTAAAAGTTGTAAAAACTAATAAGTACAATTTGAAAGTATAATAAGAATATTGGTAATATTTTTATAAAAATTGTGATGGCATACTATTGACTTGTGTGTTAAGAATATTTGTTAACATTATTTTTTAAAATATTATTCATATTACCAACAAAAACAAGTTTAGTGGAAGAAACTAGTATCCTAAAATATGGTGAATTAAGTTTTGAATTTTCATAAAAATTTATATTTACTATTTGATTATCGAATGAGATTGTCAGTGAATAAAGATATTATTTATATTTATCTGTTTTTTTATAACATGAAAAAATAGTCAATGATTAATTGTTATCTTACAACTTTTCATTTCAATAAGAAATACCTTCTAATATTTCTGTTAACAAAAACTAGCTAGTATTAATGTAGCAATTTAAACTTAGTTTTTTGCATTTATAAACTCATAGTATTCTATATGACTTGGGACAATGATTTTTAACACTGGTATTCACTTATCCAAACTTTTCCCTGGTCAATTCTAAGTTTAAATTCAGTTTTTATTTTTTTATTTTATTAATATGTAGTCCAAAAACAGAGGAAATTAATGATCTTCTCTCCTTTTTATTTTTTTCATTGTTTATTATATTATGATTTTTTTAAATATATATTCAATGTATTTATTAAAAAAATCTCTCAAGTGTAAATTTAGTAATTTTAATTAAATATAATATTTAATGCATTTATTAGACCTATAATTAAAAATTTCATTAATAAAATTATATTATCATAATTATAAATATTTTTTACTAAAATATATTTATGTTCATTCTATTTTATTATAATTATTTTAAATTGTATACATAACTAAAATGATTTTAACCTTTTAGAAATACTCAAATAAAGATAAGATTAGAAAGTAAAAAAAAATATACTGATGGAAGTGCCAATAACTGTCTCGTTTCTTTTTTATTTTTTACGAAACCAATAACTCTCTCCTTAATACACAAATCAATGAAGATATTTGCAAACCAACATTGACAAAAACCACTAAAGATTGTCTGATATGAAAAATTTCAATCTTCTCGTCTTTCAATCAAAAAACCTATCATGAATTGGCACATACTACGATAGTAATGGATGGATTTTTATATCTCTAAATAAATATCTTCTTCACAGTATTAATCTACGGCATTACTAACATTATGTTCCTTCGAGTGAAATTTTTTTTTGGGCTATTTGAAAAATCATAGAAAATATTTCTTTCTACAAGTGTTTTTAAACTATGCGAATTATCTTGCCATCAATGAGTCAGATCCTAACTCAACTATTTTTTCAGGTAAATATGTCTGTAATCTATAAAGTTTTTATCTTTTGGGTCTTTGGCTCATTCAATAAAAAAAAAAGTGTAAATTAGTTTTTTTCATCTCTTTAATTTTTTTTTTGTCTTTTTAATTTTTCTAATTTTAAAATACACAATTTTTAATCTTCGGAATATTATTCAAATCACTTTTATAATCTGTCTATAAAGTGATATTTAAATGGACCTAAAACAAATTAAAATATCAGGAAAAAAAAATCAACCCAGTTAATCGAGTAAAATACATAAATTATTATAAATGATTCATAGAATAAAAAATAAATAAAAATAATGAAATGAAATTTAAATTAAACTTTAAAATTTTAACGAAAGCATTATTATTATTTTATTCTTTTTAAAGTATTTCTTGGATTGTGTTTTCGTGTTGGGTAAAAAAAACCTGGCTTGTTAGGAGAGTGGAAGACAGAGAGAGAAAGGTAAGAGCAGTAGTAATAGAAGGTTGCTTTATTGACTAATGTGATGTGAAGGGTAGGCGGTGGGCAATAATGGGGCGTGCGAATAAAATGAGACACGTTCTTGATTGCTGAAGCAGAAGTTTCTCCATTTGCAACTATATATAGTTCACATTCATCCCCCATCTCTCATCATTCATCATTCATCATTCATGGCTCCCCAAACCATTTCCATTCACTACCACACCACCCGCTTCTTACCTCAACCCGATGTCTTCATTCGCACTTCCCACGGAACACGCATTCCAGCCCACGCCGGCATTCTGGCTTCCATGTCCCCTGTTTTTGACAACTTTATAGATCGCCCTCGTAAGCATCGGAGCTCCGAGAGAATTATCCAAATCCACGGCGTCCCCTGCGACGCCGTCACCGCCTTCGTCGGATTCCTCTACTCCTCCAGGTTAGTTTACACGCACATAACATTAATCAATTAGTGAATTTGCGGCAAATGTGAAATGACGGAGATGCCCCCCTCTGCAGGTGCACGGAGGAGGAGATGGACAAGTACGGGATGCACCTTCTTGCATTGTCGCACGTGTACATGGTGCCGCAGCTGAAGCAGAGGTGCATCAAGGGTTTGACCCACCGCTTGACCACGGAGAACGTGGTGGACGTGCTTCAACTCGCGCGTCTCTGTGACGCGCCGGATCTCCATCTTCGCTGCATGAAGCTCCTCGCCAACAATTTCAAAGCGGTGGAAGCAACGGAGGGGTGGAAGTTCCTCGTCAAACACGACCCCTGGCTCGAACTCGACATTCTCCGCTTCATCGACGAACACGAAACCGTAATTAATCTATTAATCCATTTTCAAATCGAATGAAATTTGTTTTTCTTTCATGGGTTAGAGAGCATGACTCTCTCTTGATTCTCTTTATTAGAGACTAATCTTACTGGCGTCAATATGATTGTACATATCAAAAGAATTTTTCAGATGATAGAATCAAACATGATTCTTCCAATCCGCCAAATGAAATATTTTGACGCATGTAAAGGCAGTGTTGCGTCAATTAAATTGAATGAAATTAATTACAATTAAAGTATTAAACGGGATTGTTTGTTTGACAGAGGAAAAAGAAATCGAGGAAGTATAGGATGGAACAGGGGCTATACGCGGAGCTGAGCGAGGCGATGGAGTGTTTGGAGCACATATGCTATGATGGGTGTACCCACGTTGGACCGTACGATGCTGCGGAGGAGAAGAGGGAGAGGACGCCGTGTGGGAGATTCGCCACGTGCCAGGCTCTTCAGGTTCTGATCCGCCACTTTGCCACGTGCGAGAAGAAGGTGCGCGGCGGCTGCGTGCGGTGCAAGCGAATGTGGCAGCTCTTTCGACTCCATTCCTATGTTTGTCACCACACCGATTCCTCCTGCAAGGTTCCTTTTTGCAGGTAATTTCCAATTTTAAATTGAAATCTACACTCGTGTGAGTTGTGACTTTCTTTGCGCCTAGTATAATATTAATACAATATTAGTAATAAATTAATAAAAAAAGCCACGAGGAATATTATATTATATATAATTATGGTTTTTATGACTTTAGAATCATGCGATTTGTCAAAGATATTTGGCGACTAGACTATATTAAGGAAAAGTATTTGGTCCCGACTTTTCTTATTTTACTTTTTCTTACCCTTTTCCCCGTCTTTGAATGAACAAAACTAGTTTCTTGCAAACAAACGTAGTTAATCGGATTTATTTTTATTTGTTTTATTAATTATTAATGAATAAGAGATTGGAACCTGAGGTTGAGAATTGCTTTTTTATTTTCTTTCTGTAGTATTAATTCATGCTCTGAGCTGTGCGCATGTGTTTGATTCACACAGCAGAAACTCCCCCCACCTTTCATTTTGGTTTAAATTAAACAAACTAGTTCCATTCCATGCACACAAAAGTAGTTTTATAGGACTAGTTTTATTTGTTTAATAGCAGGAGCATGAGGAGAATTAGCTTTGATGTACCTTTTTAATTTCTGTGATGATTAAGTAATTAGTCCATGATTAGTTTGGAAATTACTGTTTAGTTTCCAAAGGAATCAGATTTTTTAGCAGAGGGGAGCATAAATCGTTTTCATTCAAGACATAACTTAATCTGGATGTGATATTATATCTGATTCCCTTGTCTGGTTACTCTATTATTAGATCTGGGGAATGAATCAAAAAAAGAAATTATTAGACTTGGGGTCCCATCATAAATTGATTCATGTTCATCAACGGATTAGTTTCGTGTTCTCTAGCCTGTTCTTGATATTTTTCAGGGCCATATGTAGTTGGCCGGCTCGTATCTTTATTCAATTGGTCCATCGTAGTTGTCACCAACTCATCATTTATCACTCTGCCATTCTTCACCACCACCAGCTAGTGCCTAGTCAAGTCCTAGTCACGGTTTTGTTACATTTCATAAACCAAATTCACTTGTGCGATCCATAAATTCCATAAGACCAACGTGGTGATAGTTATTAGATCTACCTTCCCTTTGAGGATCATGAGTCAAAACATGCCAAATATTTATCAGTGATGAGATCATGGGACCCCTACGAAATAAAATATCCGTGGTTACTGATGTATATCTACTTTCTTTATTATGAAAAAAAGAAAAAAGCGTACTAAGCGAGTGACATAAATTGGGCCTTGGTTTTTTTTTTTTATCAATCATCCCTCTAAGTGATTGGTAGATTTACAAACCAACGAACATTTTTTTTAAAGATAGATGTTAGTTGTTAAAAGTATTAATTTTGTTAACATAGAATAAACCTATAACTTTTTTCTTTCTTTTTTAATCATCCAACTCTTGTAACTCATAAGATATTGTGCGCCAATGAACATTACTTACTCATCTAATCAAAACATTAACAAATAATAATATTCTCATGCTTATCTCAAAAATCAATTTTTTATTCATGTATGAAACTTTTCGAACCAAATTGCATTTCTCATATCTTGAATTCCCAAGTTGAAGTTGTCTAATATAACGTCCATTTTCAGTTGGTGGTGCACCCCAAAGCCCATGTCGCTGTCCTTGTTTTCTTCTAATCTTATTATGATTGTGTTGTCTTATCTATTTTGAAAATTGCTCAGTGTCTCACTCATGGTTAATAGTTAACATTGCTTTTTTGGGTGAATTTGACAGGCAATTTCAATTGAGAATGCAGCAAGAGAAACGGAAAGATGATGCTAAGTGGAAACTACTAGCGAGGAAGGTGGCCTCAGCCAAAGTCATGTCTTCATTGTCTCTGCCAAAGAGGAAGCGAGATGAAGAAACAAGAGTGAATATAAACAATCCCGGGATTAGAAGTTTTAAATTACTATGAATATTGTAATGAATAATGATGTATAGGAAGGACGGTGTGTTTCGTGTTACATACTTGATAGAGCAGTTTCTACAGGGAGAGAATATTCTGCTTTTGTTCTGTGTAAAAGCAGGTTTGGATAGTGTGAACAACTTCTTGTACCTGAATGGCAAATTGTTGAGTCTTAGCTTGGAAAATTGCATATGAAGCCTTGCTTAATTTTCGTCAATTCCGTTACTTTTTTTTCTTTCTTTTACGTAAGTATTTTTTAGTTTAATATCTATCCGATTAAATGCAAACAACTGATTTTTGTTTTGTCATGAATATTTGTAGAGAGAGAATACAAAGAAATGTGTCAGTACTCAGTAGAATAAATAGGAAAGAAAAATAATTACTTTTTCAAATAAAACATAATTAATTAACTATTCAAATTTGGTTAAAAGTTGACATTTAAAGATGCTTAACCTGTGCAAACTTACATAGAATAGAAAAATCCTAATATCTAAAAAGAAGAACAGAATAGTGTGAATGATGATTAGGGTCCTTAATTTCAGAGTCAAAACAATAGGTATTGGCCTGCATGTTAGTCCACAATGGCACAGACTGACAGACATTAATCCTATGAAATAGCCAAAGAGGTTCACATTTGCTTTAGTGATGTTCTTGAGGAACCCTTTGAGCAAACAACTCGACATTTGCTTTAGTATGTGCCATTACCACGCACAGGCCGTTATCCTAGACAAAGTTAAGTGCATGAATTTAAATTGAGAGGCACTGTCGAAAGAACATTGTAATACCATTGACTGTTTGGAAGTCCATCATTGTGGAAATGTGGTCAATATGAAGCAAGCATTAACCTAGGGTTCCACAAACTTGATCATTGAGGAAATATTATTGTGTCACAAAAGGTTTGTAAACGGATTATATTAAAAACGTCATATGACTCGTCAACTTTTTTTTTTTGAATGGTGACTCTGACTAATATCACTTCTACTTGTTTAGGAAAGTAAAAATTAAGTCATATATTGTCCCACTTGGATGAATCAGAATTATTACTAAAACTTGTAAACATTAGATTTATTAAAACTAAAAACAAAAAGAATGAAAAGAAAGTGATTTTTATTTAGTTTCTATAAAAAATAATTTTAGTGAGTTTTTTTAGTCAAAATTTGTTTTCTTCTAATTTGAAAAGTGGTAAAAAAGAGATAAATTAAAAAAAATGATTTTATAAAATATTTTTCAAACACTGTTTTGTAGATATTAGAAATACGAAAAGAAGATGTACATAAAATGAGTAATAAAAAATTAATATAACTTAAAGATGTTTTAATTTTTTATTTTCTTGTCTTTTAACAAACAGAAAACAGTTTTTAACATCTTGTATACTGTGTCCGACGTCTTTCCTCTAAAACTGAAACATTTTTTAAAAAAAAGTTATTGTATAATAAAATATAACATTATAGAAATGTTAAATAAATTATTATAAAAGATCTCTTTTTTATGGTAGTTTGACATTTCGCAAATATTGTTAGAATGAAAGAAAATAAATTACAAATAATAATATATTTTGTTTTATTTGATTGAAAATAAAATATCTTATAATTTTTATTCATTTTTATTTAATTTAAATTTCATTTTTTTTCTTGTTTTCTTTCCATTCTATCATAGATAGTATGCATATAGTCACTTTCATTCTCACTATGCATTTAAAAAAAATAAAAATCTCACTACTGCTGCTTACGTCATGGCATGGGTCACCATTGATTTCTTTTTCTTCTTTTTTTTGGTAAAAGGTCACCATTGATTTACTATAGTAAAATAAAATAAAATAATACGGCAAATATAGTCGATTTCGTTCTCAGTGCTTCTTACATCATGACATGGGTCACGTTTGATTTGGTATAATCAAAATATAATAATAAGTGGAAAATGCTAACAAGCGTGGTGTTGGTTAAGAAATTAAATATAAAAGTATTTTACTAGAAAATATTATTAATATGCCTATCGTGATTTTTATATTTTCAATGTAACTGGTAATAAAAAAATAACTAAGGTTGTTTTATATAAACTTAGAAAATTAATAAATAGATTAGTAAGTTTACTACAAAACTAGTCTTATTTAATAGATTAAAAATAATTAATATCAAATTTAAAAATTAAAGTGATATTATTAGGAGTTTGGTGATAAAAAATAATTTATATCACGTTAAAAATTAAATGTGATATTTTGAGATTTTTTTTTATCTGAATACGGAGGGATAGGTGTGGCAAGATGAAAAAATGTGGCCTCCTACTCTCTCCAGTCTCCCCGCTCTGTTATGTCTAGAAAAATTAAGTTACTACTATTGAAATGCACATTTTCTCTGATTTTTTTAAACCTCGGGATCAAATATTAAGTTGAATCTAGTGAAAGGATATAAATATTTTTTTTAATAAATGTTTTACAAAGTAGCGAGTTGTACCTTTAAATCTTATTATTAAGAGATTTTGAAAACAAGATTGCGTGACAGAATTGAGTTAAATAATATTTTGGACTACATATTCAAGCTGGACCTAGGTTAAGTCCAAAATATGTTTTGCCCATAACTGAGAAATATCGGGCTTGATAGTTGTATCTGAGACGTGTGAACCCAAAAGTTTTTATATGGTATGTGAACCCAATATATTTTTCGACATTGGAGAATTGGAAAACTCTTTGTTTTTGTTTGTTTAATACACCCAATATAAACCTGAAAGCTCGCCATTTTTTTTGGGTACACAGTAAGCGTTGAACGAAGATGGCGGTAATGAATGCAGGCACTGGAGCGAAGGGAAGAGGTTCTGTGGAGGAGGGCAGAATAAGTGCAGAGGTGGTTGGTGGTGGTGGATGGCTGTGTGGAGAGGCTGCAACGGAAAGAGGTGGATTTTTTTTTTGCAGACCATGATCATAATCAAACCAGCAACACAAGCCCAGGCATGAGAGGGTTTGGCAAGGTCTTTGCATCCTGAGTAGGTTTGCCATGGCAAGATACATAAATTTTCAATAAATTCCAGAACTTAACACATTCTGGAAACTAATTGCCAGAAGTCTTGGATACTTTCTGAAAATTAATTTCCAGAAATAGATATTCTTGGAAGAAACAAATACCAAAAACTGGAGCATATATGTATCCATGTAGTTAACATTACTCATTAAAAATATGACAACTTTCAACCGCAGGTTATGGGAACAAGTTACTTGTTGCACGTTAATGGGACACTATAATTTGCATCAATGACAGCCTGCCGGTGACATGTCATCAAATTTTGCCAATTCAACATTAGTATTTAGTAAAACAGAAAGGCTTCATGCCTTCATCACAAATTAGTCTACTCAAGTTTCACTTGAGACTAGTTTATTTAGATGAAACATCGTTAAAAAAATAATAAATACATGGTTCCTGATTTGAATGGTATATTATACCTTGTATGAACATAAAACCGTAATAAAGAGTTTAACCACCCAATCTGAAAACTGTACAAATGAGTAGTACCACACCCCTTGCATATATGCAAACCTTATCTATTTTAGTGTTGTCAAACCTCTAAGCGTATCCAAAGAAATGAAAGCCCATCATGTCCAGACGCAAACAATCCCATTCTTATCAGCAGAAGCTAGGGGTTTTCCAATTCCGCTCCACCTACAACACAGAACAGAGGAAGTGTGTTCCTTCAGAGTACTGACTATATCACCTTTAGATATTGACCAAATATAGACAGATCCATCAGCAGACCCTGCAGCAACGTGATTGTCATCTGGGCTGATACAGGAGCGACTCCAATTAGAAGCCACTCTGTTTCCCATGGCTTTTAATGTGCCACAAACTTCCAGAGATCGCACATCAAACAAATTGTGTAAATTGTCCCTTCCACTGGTCAGTACAACATTTCCATTTCGAGAAAGGGATAGTGATGTGACTGCAAGTGAATGTGCAGCAACCTCACTAAGTAACTTTCCACTTTGAATGTCCCATAGCCGAAGGTTACCATCAACATGTCCCGAAAATATGGTCTGACCATCCATGCTGAAGGAAAGAGCATTGCAGTTGCTGTGAAATATTATTGTGTTTGTGCAGTAACCTTTCACTAAGTCCCAAACTTTTATTGTACGATCATAGGCAGCACTGACAACATGACGACTTGAAATCTTGCTGACATCTACAGCACAAACTTTATCTGTGTGGCCAGTAAGGGTATGGCGGACACGACCTGAGTTGACATCCCATACATACAAGTTGTTTGAGCTGCTTGCAGCAATGACAGATCGATTATCATGGGTGATTGTGAGATCCAATACTGAGCCAAGGCAGCCCTGAAGAGTAGAACTTAAGGATCCTGTATTTGCATCCCACATTTTAACTAACCGATCTTGTCCCCCAGTAATCAATTTACTGGAATTGTATTCAAACAACATGGAAGCACAACCACCTTCATGTGCACGAAGCCTGTATTTACATATGGAAGGGATGTTTGACTCTAAAAAGAACTCAGCACCTTCTTCACTTTGGCGAACTATACCATCCACCTGCCGCCTTGCAAGTTGTTCTAACCCACTGGCCCTTAGTTTCTCAACCATCTCTTCATACAGTGCGTTGGCCTAAAGTGATAGGAACTAAATTATTAATTAAGTAGCATATGTAACAAGAATTAGCAAGTGGCATCACAGTTTTGTGAGGATTCTACACATAAGAAACTTGCACTGCTAATGTAACTATTGTAATGATTCACTTCTATCATGCACTGACTTTTAAATAGATAAATCACTAACAGACAAGTTTCAGATGCCAAACTATCAAAAAGTTAGTTCAGAAGTACATGGCAATATTGGCTTAACATTGCTGAATCAAGCAAAATGAAATTTAAGCATCAGAAGCAGGTGAAGATCGGCATTCAGCAGCACTTAGTTCAAATAATACAGAGAATGGGTGCCAATACCAATGTTGTTAAATGGCAGAACCATGGCTGCCATGGTGGAATGCATGGCAGATTTTTTGGCAACCGCCATAGGCAATTTGTGATGGCGGTGCCATAGGCCAGAATGACGTGTTTATATGACGGAATTTGGGCATTCTGCCATATTCCACCATCCACTGTTGATAACACAGACCAATACTAAATATCTAATTCCAAAAGTAAGATATTGTACCTCATTTAGGCGTTCAGCATCCTTCATCTTTTCTAACATCCAGCGGTCTATCAACATCTTATTTTCTGCTTCAGCTTTATTGGCTTTAATAGTCATCTGCTCCAGTTGTGCTTTAAGTTCAGAATTCTCGCTGACAATCACTTCCAGAGATTTAATCTTTTCTTCCAAGTCCACCTTCAATTGAGAGCACTCATCCCTGCAACGATAATTTAACTCAATCATTTGCCACAAACTCAAAAAAAAAGAAAAAAAGAAGAAGAAAGAAGAGTATGGAATTGAAAGGCCATTAAACACATAAGAAAAGTTGAGCAACCTCAATTCAGTCAACTCCTTCTGCAGATCAGCCAATGCATTTTCTTTCTCTTGAAGCAACGCTTTCGAAGCTCTGGACTCAGCTACTTCCACAACAAGTTGCTCAGACAGGCGAGATTGAGCTTTGTAGCATTGCTGAAGTTCCACTTGAAGATTCTCTTCTTTCTCTTTCCACTCAGAGCCCTTCAAAGACATAAATACACACAACATTAAACTCAATGACAGCATTCCAATTGATAAACTGCTAGACACAGACCATGATCCAAGTAACAGCATTAATACCCATTATCACCACCCCCTGAAGATGGGCAAAATTGTAGACATGAACTATTCTATTGGAACCGATGATTAAACAAATTTCTAAGACATAATTAGGGATAGAAATCAGATACAAATTAGTAATTCATAAGAAGCATGAATATTGTTGATAGCGAATTATAGAGAGAGGACCTGAGAAACGATGGGTCTAGAAAGAGCTAGAACAGCGGGAGCATGAGCAGCTTCCTCAAGCAAATGGCGCTTCCGCAGAGCCCTCAAAGTATGCTTGATAGCTTCACTGGCAATTTCTTCTTGTGACTTCCATGCTTTCGCCATTGCTGCCCAAAAAACAGAATCCAACCACCAAACTTTTGATTTAAAAATTAGAGCAAATGTAAACTGAAATTGCAATTCAGGATCCACAAGAAAGATGAAAATTGGATGAAATAGGGTTCTTGAAAACAATAATTTCTTTCAGGGGCATTTTCCCAAATCTCTACCATCAAAATCTTGGGGCTCCATACCCACAGAACATTTGGCATTTGCTATTTACACGTCCCCTTTTACTTACTCACTCCCTCTTCCACATAAACTACCCTCCTTACTCCTAAACACACTCCCCCGGTCTCTTCCTCTCTCCCTATGACAGATATTTTTTGGCACGGCACAAAAAAACCACTCAACATAATATTTTTCAGAAAAGCGTTTATTTCATAGTTAAACCTCCAAACAAGAATTAAGCATAGCAATAATCATCAAAACGTAATCGACTTCCTCCCCAGCTCTTAGATTGCGGATAGAAAGGTGTAGCGCTGAAAAAGTGAAAACGCATGCAAGGCAAGGGAATGAATTTTGAAAAGAAGAAAAGACGCTGCACTCTCACAGAAAAGAAAAGAGAAAGTGTAAACCTAGGTCCTAGGGTAGCTTTATCAAAATTTGAAAAATAATATATCAATAATAATAAAAGTCTAATGTCAGTTTGGAATCATTATATGGTGCACCTGTTTTACTTTAATATTTTAAGTTTTAAAATTTTCATTTCATTATAATTTATTTATTATGTTTTATAATTATTTTACTTTAATATATTATATTTTAAAAATTTTATTCGATTCTTTATGATTTAAAAATATATTGTTTTAATTATTTATTAATTTTTCATTAGTCTGTGAGTGTTTTTAGTTTTAAAATAGTTAAATTAGTACCGTGACAGCTAAAATTTCCACTATTTTTTATTTATAAATTAAAAATTACTAAGTAAATGAAAAAAAGATAGATATAAAACTATATACAACAACAATTTTCACTCTCATATTATTATCATCATCTTCATTCAATTTAATAATTTAATAATGATAATAATTTCTTTCACCAATTATTCTCAATCACAATAATAAGGATTCGTTCTCCTTCTGTCGCTTTGTCTCTCGTCACTGACCTAAAAAGACCGTTGCCCTACCCTTGTTTTCGTTTGCGTAACATCCTCCCTACATGATTGGAATTGCCACCTCACCTAACGCAACAACCATCTCATAGTCGCCCTCAACAACATGTTGACAAAGGCAAAGAAAAAAATTGACAATGTCGGATTGTAGATGAGGTTTAATCTGTCGGGTTGATTAGAATCATCTTCCAATGGAACGCACCGTTTTGTCCCTCTTCGCGTTGCTCATCTTCGTTCAGCCCAATTGTAGATGTCAAATAGAAAATCTTCTACTTGCTTAGTCCAATCATGTGCCAAAGTGAAGGTATTGCTCGTAGACCTCACAAAGAACTACAATGTGACATCCTCGTTCAGATATGAGTTAATTGGCAAGTTAAGGTCATGCTTTTGTCTTTCATCAAAGACGATCCTTGCTTCGATCTCCATTGCTTCTGTTTTCAATAGCATAATTGTATGAAAGGTTTTGATTTTTTGGTGAGGAGTATAAGATTTTTAAGTGATTCCAGCGAGATTATGTTTTGACACCGTTCGATCTATGTGGTGCTACATTATCTACCTTTCCAGATCTAGAAGAGGTTAGAAGAGATGATGATTCTTTAGTTGTTTTTTTTTTTAAAAAAAAGAGGCTTAATTATCAGTTTCGTCCCCAAACTTTTAAAAGATTCAATTTAGTTCTTGAGTTTTTTTTAAATGCATCAATTTAGTCCTTTCTGTTGAATTGGGTTGCAATCTTGAGGACCAAATAGAATAGATTCTAAAAAACTTAATGACCAAATTGAATATTTTAAAATGATTAAATCGATACATTTTTAAAAAACATGAGGACCGAATTAAATCTTTTAAAAATTTAGGGATTAAATTGAATCGTTTAAAAATTTGGAAACGAAATTGAATCTTTTATAATAATTTGGGAGACTAAATTGATAATTAAACCTAAAAAATAAAATAAAGAGATCGACAGTTTTCAAATTCACTACGTAAAGTTAATTATTTTAAAATGTTTAATATCATTTTTGATCCATGATTTTTCACACTTGTTTCGCTTTGGTACATTAAATTTTAAAAGTTTTATTTTCGTTCTTTATGTTTTTGAAATATCATTTTGGTCCTTTTTAAAAAATTTTAAAGTTAACAAAATATCAACGTTTTTTTACATAAAATTCAAAACATGATTAAAATGATATATTTAAAAAACATAATGGATCAGGATAAAACTTTTAAAACTTAGCACCAAAACAAAACAACTACGAAATATAATAGACCAAAAGTGACATTAAACTTAACAATAAATACAATTCATTTGTATTAAAATTATACCGCTAGCAATTAATTATTATTATAACATTATAATTTTTTATTTTTATAAATTTTGATTTTAACAAATAATAGATATTTGTTACATATTAAAAATATAAAAATTGTATATTGTGAAATAATAGTGTGATTAACATTAATAGGTATTCAAACCTTAAATACTATAATAAAAAAGTAATAAGGAAAAATATTGTTTCTTCTTGCTTATAATAGTCGAATATGTATCCAACAAGACTCCCCAAAAAAAAAGGAAAAGGAAAAATCTCTCAAAAAAATATGTATTCAATGAGACAATAACTTTCCAGAAAGCCAATATAAGAAAGAAGTAATCAAAATTCATATTTACTCCAATATGAGTAGTTATTCTTTCCCAATCATCAAAATATAAGTAGTTAGCAAATGATGCTTATTTTTACACAAATTTCACGTACAAATTACTAAATTTTGTTACTACATCAATAGATTGCAAGTAACAAACCACCTTATATGAATCTTGGTATTCCAAATTTGTATCTGATCTAGTATTAATAAGTTCTGTTAAAAAATCGCTGCCCCAATTCAGGCAAGTTATCTCATTTTGCAAAATTCAACCAATTTGTAACAATGTGAAGAAGCTACAAGCAATAATATGAAGATAAGCTAATTTTAAATTAGTTGGGATAAGAACAAGGAAGATTTTATCATGTGAATTTTTACAAGTCATAATAAATCGCCCCCTTCAGCCTTTAACCATTAGCTTCATTTCTAAGACTAACACTAAAACAAGGTTAGAATCTCTTGAAATCCCAACATATCCAAATCTACAAGAACAATGCAAGAAACCACGCCAACAACATTAGCATACTGTAACACATTAGTTAAACATACCCCCCAACCCCCAATGTGAGTAACTATGTATGTGTTCTATCTCTCTCCCTATACCAATCCCATTACCAATTATCCAGATGCTTCTTCAAGAGCTTCAGCGAGCTCGAATTTTATCCAGCCAGTCAAAGCTCTTCCTCGCCCTCCCAAAATGAACATCAACGCTTTTTCGAGATTTATCATGGTTCTCTTTGTTTCTTTGAGATCTTGCCACATGATCAAAAGAGATCCTTGATTTCTCAACTGTTTCAACATTACTCAACTTATGCCCTTGAAATTTCAGTTGTTCTTGTTTATCAGTGCTTTTCCTTGGTTTGTCCCTTAGATCAGCACTCATCCTCGGAGCTTCAAAACAATCAACACTTCTTCTGGCTTCTTCAACTCCACCTATGCTTTTCCACAAAGTTTGCCCCTGCGATGGTGAGTTTTCTATTATTGATATGAATTTTCTGAGATGTCGTAGGTATTCTGGATAGAGTTCCAGATTACAGTGGTTCCCTCCTTTGAGCCATAAAGGTTCATATTTCTCTTTACAAAGTTCCCACAATTGCTTGCCATGAGAGCAATCGACAACCTCATCATCGGTTCCCTGAATAAAGTATAAGAATGATTGTAAATTAGTTAAGCAATACTTGTACCCAAAAAGTTATGATAAGAAAGCCATAAGTGTAAAGTCACAATATTTACAAGAAAGCAATTTAACAAGCTTATATCTGCAACACACTGATGTCTCTTGTATCCACAACACTTCAATGTCTGTTTGACCTCAATGCCAGTTAAGTCAGCTTCAATGAAGAGACTCTACTTTATTAAATTAGCAAGCTCATGCTAATGAAATGTATCGTTCTCCACTTATCTTGGTTTTCATTGCAATGGTCAACAGGGGAAAAAAAAATACTTGAATAAAAAAGAGGCAGATTTATCATTTTGAACACAAAGCTCCAAGGCAAGCACTGAGTTAAGGACTGCAACAACTACAGGGATTGTTGATTGGATAACAGTTACAACTTACAGTGACCACAGAAAATATGATAACATCCATATGATAACAATAGAAAGTGGATATTCAATGTAATAAGTATTGAGTGCTTACATGAATTATCAGCACTGGACACTTCACCAATGGAATTTTGTCAATGTTCTGCGCAAGAATAACACAACTATGTTCAGGTCCATGTAAATAGTTTTCTTGAGAAAAAGGAAACCAAAGCATATAGGACAATGACAAAGTATCTGACCTTGTAAATGTCAAACCAGTATGTCCGTTTCACAGGGTACATGACTCTCAATCCTGATAGTATAGGACTGTGGAGAACAACAGCCCTTAGTCGGGGTAAACGAGTGGCAAGATCCAAAGTAGGACCACTTCCAACTGATTGACCATAAAGGATTATGTCTTCTTGCTTAGTACCATAGTTCTCTTCAAGATACTTATATGCAGCTTCAATGTCCGCATAAGTATTATTCTCACTTGGCTGTGCAATGATATCCGGATAAGTATCATGCCAGGATCAAAAGAAGCGAATAAATCCAGAAAGAAAAGTAGAGTAATTACCTTCCCTGATGACTGCCCATAACCAGAGTAATCATATCTGCATTTATTAAACCAACATGCTTGAAAGCGTCATTAACATGAGACTTATAAATGTGTTCTTTAATAAATTAGACAACTATCATAAGCATAGGGATGAGCAATCTAAAAACTAGACTAACCCATCAACGTTTACAATTTCACTACTAGAGAAAAGATTTAATGTGGCACTCTACATATATGGAGTTAAAATGTAATGGAGCAAACATATGTGAGTTTTCAGTGTGTGTTGATTACACAACTAATCCTTTCTGGGAAAAAACATAGATGGAAAAGGAAATGCCTATCTGGGAACAAAAAGGAATATAAAGGCCTTAATTGTGTTACATTAATGCTGTCACAAGGTGGCTGATTTGGCTGCCTATCTACTGAGGCAAGGAGTTTGTACGACTCGTCTGTGAAGAGCTACTTCTTATTGATGCAGAAAAGTAGCTGATGGCACTTTATGAAATTTTGGCAATTTGACTCTTATCCTTAAAACACTCAACAGATCTAATCCAAAGAGACTTTTCAGTCAAATACAATCATCCAAACCAAATATGACCGAGAAATCCACCCTTAGATTGTTAACTGACCTAGGTTGCATGCATGCAAGAATAAAGAAAGCAAGAAGGCTGTCTGCTGATATACTTTTTGTTGTGTCTTCTGACTTGACCTGTAGTTAGTTGGCTGTGTACTTAAATGTTATCATGTTTCCAGTATTGCTTATCTTGATTAGTTTATGTTTTTATTGCATTTAAGTCTTATTTATGCGATCATTTGTTGATATGTGAATCATATAAATCTTAATTGCACCTCACCCCGCTCATCACTTCACGACAACACCACCACAAACTGCATTGAAACCTATCTGGTAGATGGACAGAGCTAACTTACAGTGTATCCAGCCCTGTTATTGCTTCATGACTACAGGGGCTGCATTAATACTTGCCCAGGAGATGGCCATAACTTAGGAAGCACGAACACTTCCGATGAATGCCATGTCCACGTGTTGGACACATTTCCGACACCAACACTCCTCGGACACGTGGCGGACACTGTGTGGGACATGTGTTTGCAGTGTCCAATTTTTTTTTTGGGGCTTCGACATGCCACAGACACTTCTCTAAACAGCTGGACACACAGCAGACACTTCTCTGGACACACAATAGATACTTATCTGATTTTTTTTTTTATCAAAAATCAACCTAAAAAATGAGATTATATTTTTTTCTTAAAAAAATTAGCATATTTTGGTAACCTCTTTCTCTTTCACGTAACGTTTTGCCTTCTTCTCTTCTATGCACGTTTGTGATTTGCCCCTTTTGCACAACACCATCTGTTCACATTCTCGAGTACGTCATTATCATTGGTTATTTTCCATTCATCATTGCCTTGTTGATGTCTGGTCGTCTTGCTTGGCTGACTTCACATTAGAGGACCCTTTGTTTATCACTTCGTCTTGTTTTTCTTTTCTAGTTCACTAACTTTCCTCTCCTTTCATGTGTTTTTGGTACATCCTTTGTTCGTCTTGATATAAATCTTAATTATCAACTTACATTTTTTTTCATGTTGATCATATATATATATATATATATATATATATAATGTTGTGTCCCTATGTCCTATGTTTTAGATTTTAGCCGTGTTGTGTCCCATGTCCAAGTCCGTGCTTGATAGGCCATAACTAACCTAATTGCAAATCAACCCTGCTATCACTTCATTACAGCACAAGCTGCACTGAAACCTTTCCAGTAAATGATCACCGCTAACTTAACCATAAACCCTCTGATTGCATTTGTCAGAGTCAAATAATTAAATTCCAACTTCCTTCCCATAAACAAATTCAAACTTTATCAACAATAATCAAATATAGCTTATACTTGTAGCATACTAAAAAAACAATGGAATGTCACTTCCACCTTCAAATATTTATCTTCCATTCATGGAAGAACCACAGAAAAGAGAAAACACATGCTCAAAGCAAAACAGATCTATACACAGACTAACCAGAAATCATCACTTGGATATTTCCCCCCGTTACATGCCAGCAGATAACACTGAGTTCAAGACATACCGACCTCATGGCATTTTCATTCATCAAACCATAACAAAAAACAAAAATCAATCAATTCTTTCATGTCACCCAACCTATCAAAATCAGAACCTTGTAAAACCAGTCCAAGCTAAGTAAATTGCTACGAAAACTCAACATACACTACAAAAGTTACCCTGTCACCGACCTAATTCGAGGGTATCCCTCTTCACTAGACTTTCATCAAAATAAGATAAATTGTGATGCATGTAGCTCTTATACATGTATGAATGTACATAAAGATGACAATTGAAAGATGAAAGAAAGAAGAAAACTTGAATTACCCGAAAAGATTAACACGCAAGTGGGTGCTGAGATCCACAAAGAGCTCAAACATGAGTCCGATATCAGCCGCATTCCCATGCGAGTAAAGGATGGTGGATTTGGCCATGGGGTGCGCAATATACACCCCCACTATCTCAGTTCCACGCCTAGTCCCGAATTTCACAACCCGCACGTTCTCGCGCCGAGGAAATGCCTCCAACACCAACGCCCCCGTCGCCGCCTCCTCCACCACCTTGTACGACGCCGGGTTAGGCGGAAAAAACGCCATCTTCGCCGCCATAGAAGAAGTTACGCCACCCATCTCCCTCTCTATCTCTTAACACCAACCAAGTCCAACAAACACACTTCACATTCCTTTCTTCTTCTTCTTCTTCTTAATTCTCACACTACCACTGCCACTGCCACTTTTTGAGATGCACGTAACTTCTCGGTTCTATATAAAGTGTCGAGCGTGTAACCCAGACAGGGATTTTTCTTTTTTATTTAATTAAAAATTTAAAATAATGAATATATTGTGTGTTTATTTTCCCTCTCCTCATTAAACTTTTTTAAGGATGCCGCGTTGTCTTTAGCTGACGCTCACGTGGGACGTTACTGACCTGGACTTTCTTTTTTACTTTTAACCCTCGGCTGAGTCTGGTCCCCTTTTGCTTTTTGCAATTTTTACCTTATCCTTTCATCTTTCTTACTTCATGATATTTACTTTTATTAGTAAGTGGTAGTAAGATTTTAAGAATTTATATGAAGGTGGTTGTATTTTAAATTTTAAGAGCAGTAATTGAATCATGATAAATTCTTTGACTATTGTATTGTTGATTTATTGCAAGTATTCATTGGAGAGCGAACTAGATAAGCAAAATATTACTAAATGGGGGAAAACCGTTAATGCTAAAAAAAAAAAAATCTTTTTTACATTGAAAAAAATTGACCACATTGAATTCTTTTACTAAATTGTAATATTTTTATTCTTTGGTCATTAGTTTATTATTATAATACTACTATTATTTTTTAATTGAAGAAAGGGAATAATAATAATAATAATGATAGTAATAAAATATATAAAGGAACATAGAAACGGCAAGGTGAGATATGATTTCTTATTTTTCAAAGTGATGGTTGCTTCTCAATGAGACCGTGACCATGACTTTGCCTACTAATGAAGGAAAATGTCTTTTGGCTTCGTTTTTCAAATGGGACCTCACATTGACATGGGCATAGGAATGTCCATGATTTCCAATGCACTTGTAGTATATGCTAATGTCACCCTAATTAACCATTGATTAATCGTCCAAGAACTTTTTTCTCCCCAGGGTTCTTTCAACAGAAAACCCGGTTTTTTGGGTAATTAAGATGGATAATGTTTTATGGAAATTAGGACACATCAATGGCTTCAATTGTCTTTGGTCTCAGAATTCAAACACATAACACTGGGTTCGGACTCAACAAGGGACCCATGTTGCAGGAAACAATATATCTTGGGTCCATCACTCCATGTTTCCGCTAAGTGTCAGCTTGCAATTCTGCTGAGGAAGCTAGCTCGGGATCAATAATTAAGACAAATCGATGTACAAATTAAAAATCTATTGAAGTTTCTTACCAACAAAAAATTAATACAAATCAATTATAGTTATAGTTTTGCGTATGTGTTTAAACTTTTCAGATGCAGAATTATGGCGTTTCTGTACTGATCTCGAGAAAGAGAGGTTAACCACTATGCATTATAAGGTCATGGTATAAATAATATTCAAGAAAGTTAAAATAAAAGAGATATCACAAACATTAAACACATGCATTTAGAAGAATTATTGCATGGAGTTTGACTTAGTTAAATAAAGTGTGTAAGTATTATAAATCTTTTGGTATATTTTTTATTTTTATGGATAAAAAAAGAAAAAAATATTGTATTGATATCTTAAATAAGATTTTAAATTTAATTTTTGTGAGCAGAGAGGACCTACTTGAAAGGAAAAATTATACTAAAAATAGAGATTAATCATTAACAAAATTAATAAATATTTTATGCTAATATTATAATGATAAAAAAAAGAAAAATTTTGCCTTCTTGAAAATATAATTTCTCACTTATCAAGTGAGAAGACAAAATTATTTTAAAGTTTAAATATATTTTTAGTTCTTTAAATATAAATTATTTTTATTTTTGTCCTCCAAAGTTAAATGTTTTTTTAGTCTCTGAAATTAAAAAAATATATTTTTTTAGTCATTCTCCAGTGTTGTGAAATGAGGAATAAGAAATTCACAATTTATTCTAATTTTTTATTGCTAGAATTTAATTTTTAATTTTAAAATGTAATTTGTGATGATTATTAACCATTAAAAATTTTAACATGTGATTCTAATTCCAATAATATTGTATTCAAGCAAAAGTCTCCTTCATGTACTCGCAAGTCTGCACCATAAACATGGACAAAAAATAAGAAGGTAAGATTCTGTATTCAACTATTGGTGATAAATACTAAAGCATGTACCTTGAAAGTAGTATTTGATGATTTCCTTGCCAAGAGCTTCTTGGGTGGAGATCCTTGCGGAGTTGTTAGGTGGAGATTTTGGGGGATTTGATTTTTATTTTTAATTTGTGGTGGTTAGAAATTAAATATTAAAATTTAAATTATAAAATTAAATTTTCACCGATAAAAATCGCTACAAATTATGAATTTAACATTCTTTGTTTGACAATGTTATTGATATTTAGACAAAAAGATTAAAAATAACATTTCTTATGTTTAAAGGACTAAAAAATGTAAACATTAATTTGAAGAACTAAAAAAAATAAAATCTCAAAACTAAAAGCATATTTAAATCTTATTTTAATGATATAATTAAGAAAAGTGAGAAGAAAATTAGAGGAAATAAAAAAATACTTTTTAAATTACATAAAGCGAAATTAGAGAAAATCAATACTTTTGTAAGGTGAATCAAAATTATTAATTGTGGTAGTTGATATTTATAAGGAAAATAATTTATGACTCTTGAAAAGTAGTTTAACAAATCACCAAGTGAGGGGAAATATGTTACAAACCTCCTAAAATCATTTTATTGATTATCAAAAATATAAAATTGAAATGTAGTGTAAATTATTTTAATGGTTATAAAATCAATATTAAAAATATTAACGACAAGAATATTTAAAAATTTCAAATTTAAAACAACTAAAATAGATTTAATTAATGAAAAATGATTTTATTTCCTTTTTTATTGCATTAATAGTATCATAATTTGAAACAGTTTTTTACCATCATAAATCATTTAAAATTTAATTTCTTTAATTGATTTATGATGGTATAAAATTGTTAAAATTTGTAAATTTAAATAAAAAACTGCAACAAATTTACATTCATGTTTTTTTCTTTATTTTGGTTTCAAATCATCAGAAGATATTTTTAAAAATTAAATTAAAAACAAATTGTGATGGTTAAAAATCATTATAGATTATAAAACTATAAATACGATGATCAAATAGGGATTAAAAGTAATTTTTTTAAAAATTTGAGGGACTAATAAAAATAGATTTTTTCAAGGATTAAAAATAGCTACTCAAATTTAAAAGACTAAAAAATATTTAAGCCTTAAACAAAAAAATTATAATATTAAGAATTAATTATATCATTCATGTCTATTTAAAACTTTTTCTTATATAGATTGTCTTTCCTTAGTCATTTTTTAAGATGACAATAAATTTCCTTATTTTTTGTCTTTCAGGTGAATATAATATGTTGCCTTTTTAAAAGATGAGGTCTGTATGGTTTGAAAACATTAATAATAAAAACAATAATGATAGAGAGGAAATATTTTTTTAAAAAAAATATATTACTTGTTGAAAGGAAAAATAAAAAATGAAAGAAGCAAGATTTTAAACCTTTTTTTTCATAATTTTTATTTTCTTTATTGTGAAGACCAGCACATATTTTTTTTGGTGAACCTAACGAGCACCTCAATAAATTAAAACCAGAATGCAATTTTATCAAAGGTTCAACCGTACAAGGTTTGAGTTTAATGGCTATTCTCAGTATAAATTTTTTTACTGTCAACAAATAAAAATTATTATTAATATAATTTTTAAGGTAATTATTATCAAAATTATAATAATAATAATAATAATTTATAATTAAATGATTTATAAAATCGCTTTATATATTATGAATGCATATTATTTTTACGTAAGATTTATAAGATATAGTATACGATCAGCATATATATTTTTAGTGAACCTAACACAACAGAATACTGATGTGACACTTTTTATTCATTACTGCATCACCGAAACTCACTTTTATCATGAATTGATCAATCATACTTTTTATCATCAATTGAAATTATTCAAATAATAATGCAACAATACTATACTCACAATTTTGGTTTTTTCCATTGTACCAAAAAATATACTCACAATTTTGGTAAAATGAAAATGCTAACGAATATTTTTAAAAAAAATTATATATGAACACGTTCTTATAATTTTCAATACAATTTTATAATTTTATTAAAATTATTTATCGATTCTATAATCAGTATTTTTGTGGTTAACATGATTAAAAAAATAACAACACTATTATGGCAAACAATACACACACAAGCTTCACCTAATGATAATTCATCTTTCATTAAAAAAAAATTGTCGCATACATTATATATTGTCATTCGGAAATGTATCACAAAAAGAATGTCATATGCGTGTAACGTTGTATTTGTTTTTGTTAGTATAATCTTTATTTAATTAATAAAAACAAATTATTATTATAAGTTTTAATTCATTAAAAATATGATGCATCATATTAACATTCAATAGATTAAGGCAAAAATACATATCATGGTGTAATATATTTTTAGTATAATACATTATATTTTCATCACACTATTAATGAATTATACTAAAAATATAAAATTGTAAGAGATTTTTAAAAGAATTTAATAAAAAATTCCCAAGGAATCGAGACAACTATGATCTCTGGTGTGGATTTCCTTAAATAGTTAACAAAATAAAGCTATCAATAATTGGATTCAAAATGCATTTGTGTCCATCGTTGATTGTTTTCGCTAAGATTCAACCGGCAATTCTGCTTTGGAAGCTAGCGACAAATAATGGAGACAAAACAATACAAATTAAAAATCTATTGAAGTTTCCTACCAAGGAAAAATTAAATAAAATCAATTCAAGTTAAAGTTTTCGTACATGCATGTAACTTTCCATATGCAGAATTCTGACGTTTTTGCAGAGATTTCAATAACCATTTTCCATTATTAAGGTCATGTGATAAGTAAATACTCAAGAAACTGAAAATAATGAGATACTAGTATCTCAGTTGTATTGATTGCAACGATAAATAATAGTGCTACCAGTATTAATTTTTTTAAAACATCGCTAAAGTAAATTAATGCACTTAAATACACATTCATTAAAAAAAAAAACAGAGACATTGCGATAAATGAAAGTAAAAGTCTAAAAGAAAAGAAATATAGTAAAATAAAATCAGTAATTTTTTCAAGCAATTAAAATCATTGATGATATACTACCAATTAACATACTTGTATTAAAATAACCAATATCGTTAGGATATTGATTAAAAAATTCAAATGAAAATGACTTTTATTGGGATATACAAAATTATATTTTTTTTTAAGTTTTCTTATAATTTTTATAAAAAAATTTAATTCTTTAATCAATGTCTTAAAAAGTATTGGTTAACAAAATCCTTAGTATAATTATGTTATAAAAGGCTAACATTTATTACACATTTGTTCATGAGCTTGATTTTGGAATTTAAGAATATGGAAAAGAAAAATTCACAAATACACACATGTATTTAGAAGAGCTCTCTAAATTAAAAATAAAATTCAATACACTATAATGTAAATCAAAATTATTAATTGTGAATTTGTGGTAGGTGATATTAAAAAAAAAATAGAATTCTTAAAAATTATAAATAATCTATCGACTTTGTTGATGATTAATGTCTGATACAAAATTTGGTTGACCAATTTTGGAGGGGTTTAATCTTTTTCCTATATTTTTTTCATCCAAAAATTTATTTAAAGGGACAGAGTTTATATTCACTTGAATCAGCTACTTGTTGGCAAAGAAAAAAATGTAATATGATAATACTGGATTAGATTTTTATAACTTCTCTTTTCTAATTTCTCTCCGAACAAAAGAAATACTTATAATATCTCTACTAAATCTTTTCCTCCCAAAATTTTCTTTCATAAATCTCTCTCCCAAATCATTTGAACAAATTAACTCAGTGCTAGTGTCTCTCAGGGCTAGACGAGGCCTGTCTCTGAGGTCTTTTCTATTAAGTTGTGTCTCGGGTGGGACAAATGACATGTTTTCAATTATTTGAAGGTCTAGATAGTTGTCCATTCAGGTGGGACAAATGATTGTTAAAACTGTTAAGGTGGATTTGGAGCTGGAATATGCTGGAATTTCCTATTAGATTTTTTTGTTATTGCTCTGGTTTATATGTATCTATTCTTTTGCATTCCTAAGTGAAGAAAGTGTAGCTATTTATTCTTTAATAAATACATTTTGCTTACATATAAAATAAAATAAATCTCAGGTCTTTTAAGTCCGTTAGAGTAATTTTAGTGTCAGATCTGATATAAATTTTTTAATAAAGGGGATCAAAGATTTTCAAGGTGGCGGAGAATAAATTATTCTACAAGAATCCTGAAATCTCTGGCATACCTGAAAAAAAAAATAAAAAAATTTGAAAATAAAAATAAAAAATTAATAGGAAGGAGAGAAGGTAGTTGAAGGAAAAAAAAAACCAGAGAAGAGAAAGAAAAAAAATGAACTTACTTGAAGGTGGCCGTGAACTGTCGTGGCGGAGGACCGCGAAGGGGGAAGGGGGAGGAAGAGGCCGTGAACGCGTGAGAGGAAGGAGAAGAAAGAAGATGGAAGGCAGTGGGAGTGGCAGGAAAGAAAAAGAAAATAAAAGGAAAGAAGATGAAAGGGAGAAGAAAGGTCACGAAGGATAAGAAAAGGAAGGAAGCATCAAGTTGGGGAAAAGAAAAAAAGAACTACAAGAAAGTGTTGGGAGAAACGTGAACCTTGGAGAAAAAAAAGAGAAATTTTTTTTAAATATTAAGATGTGAGATTCATGTATGACTTATTAAAATTTATCTAAAATATATATACCACTAAAGAAACAAATAATAAAATTATATGATATTATAAGATCCACCAAACATTGATTTAAAATCTCCCATTAAAATCTTTATGCGATTATGATGAGGACTTGATCCAAAGTTGATTCTGGTGTCCGTGGGCGGTGGATCCTCTTTTACATGGGTGCTCACTGTTCAGTGCTAATGACCTCTTTCTCACATTTTCAGTTCAGCGACTTACTTCTTCACTTGCCAGGATTTTTTCTAAGATTTTTTGGTTTATCTTGGCTCTAACCTTTCGAGCCATCTAGTATTGAAGTTAGGTTTATTTATTTAGTTGAAAAATTCTAGAGAGCTGCTACATTTTAGTATAAACATCACCTAAAAGTAACATTAAAGTTAACAAATTTATCAAAAACATTAATTTTAGTTTTAAAGATTTTATTGAAAGTAACTTTAAAGATAACGCTGCAAAAAAAAACTTTAAAGATAAGAATGGGGAGAATTTTAAGACCCGTTTGTTTCTTATTTTTAAAAATTATTTTCTATTTAAAAAAATTAAAAACTTATTTGACATGAGTGGATATGGAAATATTTTAAATAATAATATCATGTTGAATTTCTAAAATAAGAAATATGAGCATCTTTAAATTATTTTGATTTTTCCTTTTAGTTTTCTAAGGCTACAAGAGGAAAATTGTTAAGGAAAATTTTAAGTTTAAGGGAGACAAAAAGAACGTTGAAGAAAATTGTTAAGAAAATTTTTAAACTAAATAATAGTTCTCAAATTTTAATTTTTAACCTTATTATTAAATAATATTGTGTAATATATATAGTTGACCTTACTAGGTGAGATAAGACTTTATTATTGTTTTTCTTTCACTTTTCTATTACTTATATTTTCCTTTACATTCTCATGTCTTATTTCTTTACACTTAATATTTAAAAACTAAAAATAAAATGAAACACAGCATAACTACAATTGGACAAGGGATGAGGAATTTGAACCCGATTGGCTCCCTACCTTTTAATGAAAAGTCAGGTTAACTCTTGAGCTATTTCTTTCTCTAGTCGTCATTTTGCTTTTTCATTTGTTGAAGGCCATGCCTATGCGCGTGGGGCAGGCTAGCTGACACAGACGGTCACATATAAACATTAATTTTAAAATGATTTGGTTTATACTTTAATGTTTTATTATAAAATAAATGAAAATAAAATTTACTACAAAATTTTATATCTATTCAAAGTTACTCAAACTTGTTTTAATTAAAATTAATTCTAAATTTTTCTTATACATAACATTAAATAATATAAAAATAAATTTAAAATTAATCTTAAATTCAGAATTAATCCTCAATTGCCAAATCAAGCACACACGGATAAGGATTACCGAAAACGATCTACCGAACAAACAACATATAATCAGAGAAGTAATTTATCGTGAAAGCTGAGAGGGAGAAAAAAAAATTGGATCGTGTTTATATAATTAAGATCAACACGTAAAGTTATGGAACTTTTTGTATAATTATGTAATATTTAAATGAATTTTAATCATAAACTATTTACATAATATTTAAAATTTAATAATACTAACGTAAATAAATTCTGGCCCCTCTCTCTCCATGTATATGCCTAATTTCTCAAGTGTGCAAATTTAAGATTTAATTAAACAAATACCTGAAACATAAGCTACTTGAGATAACTTAAAGAAAAATAAGTTTATATGTTTATTTTAGTAATCAAATGAACTTAAGCTCTTATATAATTTATCATTATTATATACATATGACATCAAACTCATTATTTGTCATTGTCATAGTGTTCCTCGACTTTAAAAATTATTTGAATCATATCAATGTTAGAATGTTTTGCAGAATCTTTTTTTTAATTATATGACTTAATTTAAGCTAAATTTAAATATATATGATTAGTTTTAAATAAAAAAATTAATTTGTATAATATTTCATAGTTATGCAAGTGATAGACGTATATATTTAAATTATTCTTGTAAAAATAGAAAAATAAATTTTTAAAAAAGTTATAAAGAAAAATACTTTTTACTTTAAAATAATATCATTAATAAAGTATTTAATTGTGAAAAAAAGGATTTTAAAGAATACATTTCTGATAAATTTTATTTCATTTTATTTTATTTTTTGAAATAAAATTAAAATTTTGAGTTTAAATAATAAATCATCAAATTTTTACCATTTTCTTATAATACATAATTTAAAAATTATTATGGTACTTTCAAAGAATATAAGTTAATTATTAGAAATAAATTCAAATGTAAAAATTATTAAATATATTCTTTTACATTATTTAATCTTATTAAACACTTTCAATTAAATAAGTTAATTTTTAATTTTTTAACTCCTAACTTAATAACTTGTAATTTATAAAATTTTAGCTAACTTATAAAATTTTAACTAATTTATCAACTAATTTTAGTACACATAACCTAATTATACCCTAAAACCATCCGTTTGCCTACTATATTCAAACTAGCTAGAAGTCTTGATGAGTTGCTTCACTCTTCCCAAAATATATATATAATCTCTTCATGGTTTTTCTTAACCGTCCTTCATTGGATGACTCCTTCAATTCTCTTTCCTATTGTCTTTCTTCATATGATTGTTGTTTCTCTTTGTGCCAATTAAGTTCCCACACGATGGTTGCGCTCCATGGTGAAATTATAGAGGTGAGTGAAAGCTAGCATGGATCTCCAATCTCTCACTTTCACTTTTTAATTAAGGGGAGGAAGAAACATGCAGAGAAATTAAAAAATTTATAAATTGGCACATGCATGAGAAGGAACAATTAATTATATATTTGTCAATTTCTAATTGAGCGGGTAGCTTGATAATGGAGACACAAAAAGCTGCACTCAAGCTATGCCTGTTCCACCAAGTATGAAATATCATACATATATAAAACATCAATTGTTTCAATTATACACCAACTCATAACATTCGACAAAACGAAAAACTTGACAGCTTTTTTCTTCCCAACCATAAGATGAAAAGAAGAGAGCTTTCAAAACTCTCAAACACGTACAATATTGCCTAAGAACTCTGCTTACTGAACAGTACTGGTTCCCTACAGATGTGGTCAGCACTTAAGTCAGCGCACTAGTTTATATCTCAATGGCCTTTTTGTTCACTCAGCAAAAAAAAAGGCACCGAAGGATCGTATCGATCCCCCCTATTGTCCCTCCATTGGAATCAACGATATACATGCGTTTTGCCCTATATTTCGAATTATTAAAATCAACCTAAGTGGTGTTACATATGCACATAATCATTAATTAAGAAAGTGTCAGTTTGATTTTGATCCCAATATAAAATATGCATAAGCTTGTGCTACATTCCATGAACCCAAAAGAATATAATTTTCAATGCAGCCCCATTGGAGTGAAGTTTTGTCCAAGAAAAGGAGTAGTGCGACAGATGACACGTCTCATAGCTATGCTAGACCGGACCTTATAGCAATGATACGATTCTATGCAGGCACTTAAGCACAAACAAATGCAGCCCTATAGTATACACTGATGATCCCCATTGTTTAATGTTTTCATGACATTTCCATTTACATGTTCTGTTATATTCTAGGGCCACATAATATTATATTCCTCTTTGGTGGGATTCTACTCTATATTGCATCAAACTCATGTTTCTTGCTTAGGTATCTCAATAATGTCTCCCAACAAAAGAAGTATAATTTATTGAAAACGAACAAAGTTTTATATAAAATATAAAACAAAAAATTTAATCTATATGTTATAAATATTATTATAAAATTTAATTATAATATAATTTATATTTCCAAAAAAAATTAACTAGGTTTTTATTAGTCTCTAAATTATTTAAAATTTAATTTTTACTCTCTAAAATTTCATTAAACAAATAAAAATAATAAAATTTAAATTTTTATTTAAGGACTAAAAATCAATTTTTTAAAAAAGTTTAGAAATCTTAATCGATCAAACTTTTGTTCAAGATTAAAAATTTTAATGAACAAAAAATTTGAACCCTTAATCAGTTTTTTTTTTGTCCAGGAACTAGTACAATTCAAATTTTGAAATTTTAGGAATTAAAACTTACTTAACCCAAAATAAATAATCAAAATTTATGTAAGAAACAAAAGAAAAGGAGTCAATTGTAATATTTTATAGTATAAATGTTACCAAATGATACTATTTTATTAATATCCGCAACATTTTCTGAACATGTTAAATAAAATGTTATCAAATGATATTTTTAGTTGCAAATTCACTAAAGGTTTGTCAATTCTTGCTTCTTTCAATGTTGGAAATTGTTCCCAACTTAACTTTCACAATTATATGTTACCTTTTCTTCACCTTTGACATGCTGGTTGGTAATTGCTTCCTTCTTTTACCGTTAGGGGTAGTTCTTGACTTACCTTTCACACATACTTCTTTCTCTTCACCTCGAAAATGCATGTTCATGTCTCTTCCCCTTTAATCAATTAGGGGTTTAATCAAGTGTTTCTTTTTTATATATATAAAAAAAAAAACTAATGATGGAAGGACTAAAAGCAAAAAAGAAAAATAACATTTGACTCTCACAGAAAAAACGCATTCTGAAAGGACTAACAGCTGAAGTTGTGTTCACTCTTACGGTGCACAAACTAACTAACATCTTGTGATACTAAATTAAAATATAAAAAAACCCAAAATGTGAAGAAAGATATTCTTCATGGGAAAAAATGAGAAAGATAACAAGAATTTATGGTAGATGACGTGAAAATCCTTACACCAAAAATATGTCAAACTTAAACTGTTTAAAAAAAGGGAAGAAATTAAAAAAAGTAAGTGTGATGTCTTTTTTTTATAAAAAAAATTAAAATAATACAAGAATATATATCGTGAGACTTTTATCTAATTTGTATTGATGCAGTGAAAAGGACTCAAAATTCTTAAACATACAACTTTTAACTTAATTAGAAGATTTACGCATGTAAGAAAATGCTATAGAAAGGATATTTGACTTTGGTATATGATCATACTGAAGAATACAAAATAAGGAAAACCTCAAAAAAAAAAAAAATCCTCATAAGAAACAAATAGAATATAGCTGAGTATCATGTGTAGAGTCCACTATTTGGAATAATGTGATTTCAGCGAAAACGAACGTTGCATAAAAGAAATATCACAATAAAAAAGGCTTCACAAGCGAGGAGACAATGAGCATAAGTACGTGAGAAAGAGAAAGATTTGGAAATAGTAAACAATGAAAAAGGTTAAATTAAAGTGGATCAATAATAAAGTTACAATTGCTTCAATTTTTTAAAAACGTAAAATAGTATACAAAGAGAACTAATTATCACACTTTAAAAAAGAAAAGAATTTAACTCACTATCATGTGTGTGTCTCCATTGTTTGAAGTAATAGACGGCCTAGCCAGCTAGATCGAATAAGCATCCATAGAGCTATCCTAATGTATGTATTAGCATTTCTACTCCTTTTTCACGCCCACATATACAACATTTTTCGAATTTTATTACTGAATTATATGCATAATTTTCACACACACAAAAAAGGAATTATATGCATAAATTTAATCTATAATCAATCAACTACCAATAACACATCGAAGCTATAATTATAGCTACCAGCTAATTAGTTTAATATATATATTAATAATATGTTATAAGTAACAATATTTTTTTGAACCTAGTCATCCTTACACTGAGAATAAAAAATTAATCTCTCAAAATATAGATTCATTTAAAAAATTATTTTTTAATAAAATTATTTATCAATTATATCATATCATGTTGATAATAAAAATATTTTCATATATTATTGTTGAATCAATTATGTATTCTATTTTGTTATAATAGTAATGATTTTTTTAGTTCATTATCATGCTTATTGAGTAACATAATATATAATTAAATAATAATTTAATTTATGATTCTACCATACCGTCAACACAAGAGAGTGAATCCAAAGTATCTCCCATCCAAAACACATATTTAAATTTATTTAAGAGGATAAAAAAACATTTTTTGTATAATTTTCTTCAACTGTAAGCAAATTAATGAAATTTTTGAACCTCAAAATCTTACTTAAAAAAAAGAAATTTTTATGTGTTTTTGTTGTTTTTCTTTAATTAAAATTAAAGTTTTAAAGGTAACTGCATAAAATATTTATCCATCTCTTTATGAATATTATTATTAGTATTATTATTATGCAGAAGCAACACGTTGACCAATCTGATTCTTTGGGTCCAACAAATCTCGGGTGGACCCCACCAAGCTACTCCTTTGAGCATTCTCCATCTGCCAAGTGTTAACCCTTTTACGTATGCCACGTGGCTCTCCAACAGAAAATCCCAACAACTACTTATGTTCCCGCTTCAGCAACTCCCTTTTGCCACAATGAACGATTCCACAAACTACTGCGTGGCTTCCCTCAAAACCGTAACAGCCCACATCACCTGCCTGGCTGTCCACCGTAACCTCCTCTACGCCGCATCCCTCAACCTCATCAACGTCTTCGACCTGATTTCCCATTACTCCCACATCGACGCCTTCAACCAAAGTTCCACCTCAGGCTTCGTAAAGTCCATCACCTTCACCAATTCAAAAGTCTTCACCGCCCACCAAGACCGCAAGATTCGCGTCTGGCTCATCACTCCCTCAAAACGACACCGTCTCCTCTCCTCCCTCCCCACCGTAACCGACCGTCTGCGCCGCTGCATAGTACCCCGAAACTACGTTACCGTTCGCCGCCACAAGACGAGGCTTTGGATTCAGCATTGCGACACCGTTTCGGGTTTGGCGGTTAACCAGAGGTTTATGTATTCGGTTTCGTGGGATAGAAGCTTTAAGGTGTGGGACTTGTTGAGTTACCGGTGTTTGGAGTCCGTTAAGGCGCATGAGGACGCTATTAATGCCGTTGCCGTTAACGGCGACGGCACCGTTTACACGGCGTCCGCGGACGGGAGCATTAAGATTTGGAGGAGGGAAGGCGAGGCGAAACGGCACAAGTTGGTGAGCACCACAGGGAGGCGGAAGTCAACGGTCAACGCGCTTGCGTTGGACGGCGGTGGTGGCGCGGGGTTGTTTTCCGGCGGTTGCGACGGCGAGATCTGCCGGTGGGAGTGTGGGAAGAACGGCGTGGTGAAGATGGAGACGCTGAGGGGTCATGGTGGGGCCATACTGTGTCTAATCCACGTGGCGGGTTTGTTGGCGAGTGCGTCAGCAGATCTAACGGTTAGGATCTGGCGACGGGAGAGAGAGAGTAGTGGTGATGGTGGGTATTGTTGCAGGGCTGTGTTGGAAGGGCACGAGAAACCGGTGAAGTCGTTGGTGGCATTTTCGGACGGTGAGGGAGACTCAAACGGCGTCGTTACGCTCTTCAGTGGAAGCCTTGACGGGGAGATTAGGGTGTGGAGGGTGTAATTGTATTGGTTTCAATCTGCGTTCTGCATGCCAAGTTCACTGTTTAAAATTTTAAAACGTACGCTGGCTAGGTTAATTAAAACTGACACTAATATATAGGGTGAAATGCAGATCATAACATATAGTACATATATGCTTTTCTGGTTTGTGTAAGAGCATATAATTGGATCTCCAAACCAGATTCCTAAAGTTCATTCTGTGTTAATTAAGGTTTGTCACTGATAATTTTCCTTTCAAAACTAAAAGCCTTGTGAACTTCACAGGAACTGTACTGGTAAATTAATCACACAAGAATAAATGATTAATTAATGCGAAATAATTTTCTTTATGTTTTGTTATTACGCAAGACCTTGTTGTATGCATGTACACTCTAACAGTGTAAATTAATAAGTGGATTCAAAGGAAATTGAGTTTAAGCTAGACTTGTTAAAAAAACTTACCTATTCTCAACCTTAGCATGACTGGTAGTGCAGGTATATTAAGATCATTGAGAATCAGCCTAAGAGCAAGTTTAACGTACGTCCGCGGTTGCTTTTTACTTTTTGCCATTAAGCAGCCATTGCAAAACTTGGTTGCAGGACAATAATACTGTTATAAGAAGAAAAAAGTGAGTTTGAGTACAGGAAATTCATCTAAAAAAAATGAAGTCCAGAATTTGAAGAATAGGCAGCATAAACAATTACAATTAATTAATGCAACCAATAAGCAATCAGGATATATTACCCCAAAAAATCGTGTATATATATATATATATATATATTGAACAAATATATATAAAAACAACCATCTTCAGCCACCATATGAGCCTTCGTGATCCACCATCTAAACGAAAGCCAACATGAAATCACCACAACCCTGTCACCCACCATAACGTTTAAAGGTTACAGTCTGAAAATTAAGCTACACAATCTGAAGGACTAAAATATTTTATTCTGTAAAAGATAGTCGTCATAATTAACCTCAGAATATTTTTCGTACTATTTAATAATTCTCTTACTGTTAAATATGAGTGCGTGTGTCTTTACCACTTTTTCAAATAAGTTATGCATCACAAATCATGCGTACATTAAAATTATAATATATCTAAAGTGATTAAAAAAAGAAAAGAAAAGGAGCTTTGTTCAAACTTGGTGCAGTGCGCAACAAATTAGCATGTCCGCAGTGATCCCTTGAGGGAACAACTTGCAACTCACGCATCAGACCTGATCCATTTTTAATATATATATATATATATACACACACACACACTTCCAAACCTCCTTGGGAATCAAAAGCTTTTGCTTTAATTTGTTTTCAGCTTAACGATACCAGATGTTGCGCGCCACTGGCTCTGAATTGAGAAGCTCTTACTCCATGTAGATTTTGTAAATTTTCTTGAAAAAATAATTAGTGTCTGTCATGAATTTGAATTGAGACAAAATTTAATTACATACAATTTTATGATTAAGTGTTGTTTATACTGTTCTCCTATTGAAATAGGAGTTTCACTTTAATAATTTAAAGTAAATTTTCATACAAACCTTTTATTTTGTAGATTACTAAGATGAAACTTTAATTTTAATTGACTAGCACCTATAATATAAAATTGTATATAAGATTTATCCATTGAATTGAGAAAGCTAATTTATACATATGCTTTTTCTTTAATTTAAAATAGTTTGAAAATATTTTTATTTATAATTTTTAAACTTTATATCCAAATTCAGTATGTATTTAGAATAAATTATTCTGAAAACAATTTCATCTATTGATTTTACATATAATCAATTGTTTATAGAAATTGATTATATGAAATCAGTTCTGTATTTAAGTATGTTATATTAAAAATAATTTTTTATCTAAAAAAGGTGATTTTAAAACAGTCTACTTACTTTGGATATTAATTGTTTAAAACAACCGTTTTGTTCATGGTAAGATTAAAAAAATGAATTTATTTATAATATTTAAATTTAAATTTATATTAATCAATTATTAAAGATAAAACAATAAAAAAATAATTTATTAAATTTTAAGAGTTTAATTTTTCTACACGATTTAATGTGAGAATTTTTTTACTATTAGTTAATCAGAAATAATTATAAAAACTATTTTAAAAGTAATTATATAAAAATTAAAAAACAATTATATATAATATTTTGTGATTAGATAATAAAATAAAACACTATTACTGTCAATATGTTCTAAGTATATTTTATCTTATAATCATGAGTTCATAACTTCTAATATTTGATTCATAAAACAATATTTGTGTTTATTAAGATTATATCCTTAAATTATAACCTAAGGTCACATTGGGATGATTTTTAATTTTGAGTTTCAAAAATTTTAAAATAACAACCAATTTTTAGTTTTAATTTTGAAAAATTTTTAAAACCAATTCTTTAATTTTGAAAATTTTTAAAACCAATTCTTAAAATATGGTTAATTTTAGTCTTTTCACCAATTTTTAGTTTTTAGATAAACTCATTTTAAAAGTTTTATAATGTATTAAAATTAGTTTAAAAGTGTCATAAAAAATTAGTTTAAAAATGCTTTTATTTGGTGATGACAGTGACAATAACATGGCGATGGTAATGCAAGTGTAGATGATTGTGGTGATGGTAGTGGTGTCAATAATGATGGTAGTAGTGGTGATAATCAATAAAAGTGGCGACAATAATAATGATGATGGTGACAATGGTATAGATGTCGATAGTGACAACAATAATAATAATGATGGTGACCTGTAACAATAACAATTGTGGTGATGATAATGGAGTTGTTGGTGATAATGGGATGATAGAGGTGGTATTGGTGGTGCTAGTTTGTTAAGGGTGATAATGATGGTAATAGAGAAAAGTGTCTTAACTAAAACCAAATTCACAAAACTTATTCTTTTTTCTATTTTGTAAATGAATGTAAAAGTGTTTTAAAAATGAATTAAAAATCATTTAAACTTTATTTTTGTCATACACATTTTATTTTGAAAATTACATTTTAAAATTAAAAACAAAAAACTCACAATCATCTCAAATAAATTCTAAATCATCTCAAATAAATTCTAAATTATCAAATAGATAGTGCCAACTTTTTTGTATAAAATCATATATGAATTCTTTTTAAATGAACAAATTAATTGGTTCGAAAATGTATTACAATTACATGAAACTATTTGAGGTTTGGGCTTATGCATTAATCCTTTAAGTAGAACTTTCCTTATGCCATTAACAGTACTCAATAGTATTTGGTGTGTCCATTCCGTCATAGAAAATAAAGTAACTCATTACATTTGTTAATAAGAAATTTGATAAGTAGTATTATATATCATATAACATACATAATAAAGCAAATAATAAATTATAGATATATTAAAATGTTCATTAATAATTTTTACCAAAAATTAAAATGATTTATTTTATCAATGACCTTACAAGAACAAAAACCTAAAAACAGAGCCCAATCCAAACATGCTAAAGTAACCGTACACTTTGTTGGGAAGAAAATACTAGCACATTGAGTATTAGAGATAGATGAGAGACAAAAAAACAAAATGAATATTATTTATCACACACTATCTCAATTACACTAATACAGCAAGTTGCTTTTTATATGCAACACACAGACACAACAACCCATATGCACATAGGTAACTAACTACCTCACAAGAGAACAAACTAACTCTAATAACATAAAATAACTGTCATTTGAATTATCTCACAATATTCCTCTTTAATTCAAATGATCTAATGAAACAACTCCTAACATTTCCCTTAGTTCTTTGAATCGTTCTATCTTCGAGGGTTTTGTAAAAACATCTGCAACTTTTAACTCTATGTTATAGTACACCAACTTCAATTTTCCTTTGCTTACTTGGTCCCTCAGGAAGTGAAACTTAGTCTCTATGTGCTAGCATCTTCCATGTGCAATTGGATTCTTTGCCAAGCTTATAGAAAACTTGTTATCAACATACAACTGCACCAGTTTCTTATACTCAACCTTCAACTCTTCAAGCAATGATTCCAACCATAAAATCTGACAGGTTGCTTGTGAAGAAGTTATATATTCTGTCTCACATAAAGAAAAAACAACTACATCTTGCTTCTTTGAACGCCAAGAGATTGGTGCATTCAAAAATTGAAATAGGTAACCTTGTGTACTCTTTCTTTCCCCTTTATCTCCACACCAATCTGAATCTGAGAAAGCTTTAATCATTGCTGCACATTACCCATTCCATTTTTGGAAATAGCAGACCAAAACTCTATCTTCCCTTTAAATACCTTTGAATACGCTTGGCAGCAACCATGTGTGAAACTCTTGGATCACTCATGAATCTGCTAACCAAACATACTCCAAAACTAATGTCAGGTCTGTTATTGCACAAAAATCTAAGCGATCCTACTATCTGCTTGAACAAAGTTCCATCTACTGCTTTCTCATCTTCTCTTTTTATCAGTTTCAGTTTTGCTTCCACTAGTGTCACTGCTTCATTGCAATTCTCCACTTGAAATCTTCTGAACACTTCTTGGGTATACCTTTTCTGGTGAAGGAAAATATCTATCTTGGTATAAACACACTCTAGACCAAGGAAATAATTGAGAACTTCTAAGTCAGTCATCTCAAATTCAAACTTCATTCTCCCCTTGAATTCCTCAATTTCCAAGTGATCACTACCTGTAACGAGGAGATTATCCACATATAGACAGACCAAAGTTAAATCTACATTATTCTTTGCTTTCACATATACTTCAAATTCCACTGAACACTTTGAAAATCCCTACTGATATAGGAAAACATTTATTCTTTAATTCCAAGCCCAATGTGCTTGTTTCAAGCCATACAAAGCTTTTCTCAGCTTATACACTTTGTGTTCTCTTCATATCACCTCAAAACCTGGGGATTGCAACACATAAACCTCTTCCTCCAATGGGCCAGTGAGGAAAGCAAATTTCGCATCTAATTGGAACAAGGGCCAACCTTTAGAACTAGCAATAGCAATTACCAGTCGGATGGTTTCCATTCTTGCAACTGGTGCATATACTTCAGTGTAGTCCTCTCCAGCCCTTTGAAGAAAGCCTCTAGCCACCATCCTTGCCTTGTACTTTTCAATTGAGACATCTGGTTTCAGTTTCAACTTAAACACCCATTTTACATCAATTGGCTGCTTTGAGGTTGGAGGATCTACAAGTTCCCATGTTTGATTCCTTTCTATGGCATTAATTTCTTCATTCATAGCCTCTCTCCAATGCTTTTGCTCAATGGCTTGTTCCCAATTCAATGGTTTAGAATCTACCAGGAAATAAAAATGAACTAGCTCACCTCAACATAAATAACATCATCAGAAAACACTTCGTGACTGATGGAAGTCTCTCCCTTTGAGATCTTTTGACTTGCTGTTGTATTGTGTTATTTGTGCAATCTGGTTTAGCTTGCTCAGTTCCTTCAAATAGGAAAAGAACACCAGAATCTGATTTCTCTCCAAACTCCACGATGTTGTCTCATCCACAATTACATCCCTACTAATGAAAACCCTTTTTCTGACTTGGATTATACAGCTTGTATGCTCCAGTTGGATGATATCCAACTAACATTAATGCTTCACTCTTATCATCTAACTTTTTTCTTTTCTCATCAGGAATGTGCCTATAACACAGGGAACCAAAAATACTTAGATGATTGACACTTGGTTTGCATTTAGTCCAAGCTTCCTCAGGAGTCACAATCTTCATTCTTCTTGTAAGACATCTGTTTAGCGCATATACATTAGTGGATATTGCCTCTCCCTAGTAGCAATGAGGCAATCCTATTCCTTTCAACATACATCTTGCCATATCAAGCAAAGTTTTGTTTCTCCTCTCTACTAACCCATTGTGTTGAGGAGTATATGGGGTTGTCACTTCATGTTCAATGTCTTTTATCTTACAAAACTCATGAAAACTCCTTAGAATTATATTCTCCCCCTCCATCAGTCCTTAGAATCTTTAATTCATGACCACTTTGTCTTTCAACCAGTGCACAAAAATTCACAAATACTGAAAACACTTCACTCTTTTCATTAAGCAAGTACAACCACACCTTTCTAGTTAATTCATCAACAAAGGTTGTGAAATACCTGTTTCCCCCCAATGATGGAGTCTTAATTGGACCACACACCTATGAATGAACCACTCCCAACGGTTGTTTTGCTCTCTGAGGTGCATACGACTTAAAAGCTTTCCTTGGTTGCTTGCTCACAAGGCACCCTTCACAAAGGTTGTGAAATACCTGTTTCCCCCCAATGATGGAGTCTTAATTGGACCACACACCTATGAATGAACCACTCCCAACGGTTGTTTTGCTCTCTGAGGTGCATACGACTTAAAAGCTTTCCTTGGTTGCTTGCTCACAAGGCACCCTTCACAAACCTTCTTTGGTGGTTTAGACTTTTGAAATTCAAATGGCCAAATAGCAGTGCCACAACCACTTTTCTTCTTCAGCATTTGTGGTTGAGAAGCATTGAACCTCAACTGCACTTAAATTCACTCTGAAGGTTCTGTTCTTGGACAAGGGAGCCTTCAACAACAATTTATGTTTATAATCAAATATCTCAATGTGATTTTGCTTCATCTCCTTTGAGAATCCCTTTTCAAGCAATTGTCCAAGACTTGGTAAATTTGTCTTCATCGTAGGCACATACAGTATGAAAACTTGATCATAACTTGATCAAGGGAGCCTTCATAAATGCAGACTTTCCATCCTTTCTTCTGATCATAACCTTTCCAATTCCTTTTGCTAAAATGATTCTATTATCAACAAATCTCACCTTATTCTTGACATTTGCATCAAAATCAATTAACCAGTCCCTACGTCCAATCATATGATTTGAACAACCAGTGTTAAGATACCAAGATGAAGAGTTATCATTTTCAGAGTTTCGGGTTACCATTAACAACACTTGATCTGAATCTGACCCTTCATATTGAGCAAGGTTCGCTTCATCATTTTGTTTTCCCTTTCCTCCTTTCTCACTCCAGTATTCATTTGCAAAGTGCCCCCACTTATTGTAGTTATAACGTTGAACCTTTCTCTTATCAAACTTTTTCTTTCCTCCTTTATTTTGAGCTTGCCCCGCACTTCTTCTATTTGAAGATTCACCTTGATCAAGATCAGTGTGATACTGATCTTGACCATTTGATGATATGCCAACTCCTCCACTTCTTCCCCATTTCCATTTACCTTTTCCTTTCTTCTTCCAGCCACCTGCAGCTATATTCTTGTGACTAGTTTGAGCCTGCAAAGCTTATTCTTAAGCCTTTTCACCTTTTCGCCTCTCATTGACTCGTTGTTCATGTGCTTCAAGGGAATTCTGCAACTCCTCCACCTTCATTGAATCGAGATCCTTGGATTCCTTGATTGCCACAACAATGTGATCAAAATGTAGAGTCAAGGTTCTCAGCACCTTGTCAATAATTTGTTGATTTGTTAACTCTCCTTTGCAGGCCTTCATTGCATTGACAAGCGTTTGGATTCTGTTGAAATAATCAGCAATGTATTCTTGGTTAGTCATAGACAGTAATTCATATTGCCTTCGAAGAGCTTGGAGCTTTACCTTCTTTGTCTTGTCAGCACCTCTGTAAACTTTGTTCAAGATATCCCAGGCTTATTTTGATGATTTGGCTTTGGAAATTTTTCGGCAGAATCAACACATTGATGAAGCAAGAAGATTGCTTTACAATCCATCTTCTTGAATTCTTTGTATTCTTCCTTTTGATCCTCTGTTGCACTTCTTCCTAGTTCTTGAAATCCATTCTTGACGACGTCTTCCACATCTTGGAAGTTGAAGATCACGTTCATCTTCACACACTAGTCATCAAAATTCTTACCATCAAACACAGGTTGATATCCTGGAACATAATCACTTGAAGCCACCATGGTTCGCAGTCACCAAAGCTTCAGAGTATCGCACAGAAAATTGGTCTTCACCTATTCTCACACAAGTCCCTAGTCAATAACTCTAGATATCACTTTGTTGGAAAGAAGACACTCACACATTGAGTATTAGAAATAAATGAGACAAAAAATAGAATGAATATTATTGATCACACACTATCTCAATTACACTAATACAACAAATTAATTTTTATATGCAACACACACAACAACCCATATGCACATTGGTAATTAACTACCTCACAACAAATTGAAAGAATATAAACCAACTTCCCTACACTTTCTCTGCTATTTTTCTGACTTTCTCTCTGTTTCTCTTTTATTTTTTATTTTTTGTTGTTTCAGGAAAAATTCTCCAACTTCCCTACTATTATATATTTTATTTTGTAACATAACAGTTGGAGTAGCATTTTATTTCGCACCCAACTTCTCCTTTTATTATATTTCCCTCCAAACGAGTGTGACCGAACTGTGTGGTGGCGAAGGTTGTGGCGGTGATCGGCGACGAAGCACATAAAGTATTGCTGTATCATGGAAGAAGTCACCTTCGAGTGTGTACAGTCCTAAAACCCTTTCCTCCCTCTTTTCTCTTTACACCACAATTTTTATTTTCTAAATACCTACCTGACTACTTCTTCGTTCAAATTGGGTTCACAGGATCTGATTCATTCCATTTTGAAGCGCTTTTGGACACTGCAAGCCCTTGGTCTCACACTTTCCCTCTCTTGCCCTCCTAATTCTTCCTTCGCCTACCACTAACCTTTTTTTTTTTTTTTCCGTTCCCATTTTCAGAGCGCGAAAATGTTGAAGCTAACGACCCTCCGGACTCCGAGGTTCTTTGCAAATTCCTCTCATTTCATTTCTAACCCTTTTCTATTTTTCGTTGATTGAACTTTTATGTCTTTTGTCTGTGTTTGTTTCTTGACAATGATATAATTTCTGAATTCCAGTTGTTAAATTGTGGGAGTGTGGAACATTTGAATTGTTTTTGCGCTGTTATTTCCAACAATTACTTCACTTCACTTGTCACTGGTGCTTGTCAATCTTTGCAATTGGAACAGGATAAGGCAGAAAACAAAAAAGATATAGATCTGCTCATGAATTAGGATTCTTTTCTGCTTACAGCATTGGATTTAAATTTAATACCACGTTTCTCAAGCTTTTTTGGAAGTAGAAACCTTGCCATTTACATTTCTATCTATGTTTTTGTCCTTGTTCTTATTGGCACAAGTGTGAAGTGACATAAGGTCATTTTGTAGTTTGGTTAATCCCATGCTTATTGCCCTTATTAACATATGGTTCTGGCCTAGCATCAAATTGCTCCCCTGCTTGCATTTTTATAAATTTGTTTTTTCTTCATGAGTGATCCAATTATTAGCAATGCAAAATTGTGAACATTTCCTTCCTTCTATCTTATCGTATGCTGTGTTCATTTGTTGTTTTGTAAGTCTTGCTTGGGAGGTCTTTCAATTTCAATCACATTATGAGCTTCGAGGTCCTTACATATCATCTTTCAGTCTCACTCTATTCATTTGGTGCATAGGAATATGCATTTCACATAATCTTATTCAATTGTTACTTTTGGGTTTTGACCAAATCCTTGAAGAACCTTCAACTTGAAACTCTGAACATATAAATCTGAATGACCTCAAAAATTCCATGTAGACCATGTGCTATGTTATTAAGAAATTTTTGTGGTCTCAAAGCATTTAGAGTTAATTGTAGTACTTTTTTATTAATGCAAGGGAGCTTTGTGTTGGTTTTTGTAATAGATGAGAGATCTGTGTAGCAAACATGAAATACATGGAGTGCATAATTTTTTACAATATATGATATTCGTATATAATCCTTTGTTCTCCAAATGTTTGGTAAGGGAATTGGCCCTGATTGTTTCCCTTTCAATTTCTTATATTCAATATTTAAGTTTTGCTACATTTGTCAGTTTAAGATGGCTATCAATCTCTTTCAAGCAAATAACTTGTTTTTCGAAGTAAATTTTGTAATATATAACTGGGTGCCATCAATGGCAAAAGCATCTTAAGTACGACCTGCATCCTCTAATTTTTATCTATTCTCTTCAAATGCATAATATCTCATGCTTAATTGTTGCATTGTGTGCCAATAACCTGCGAGTGGGTTTTACTGCCACAGGTAGGAGTTGGAACATCCAAGAAGAATCGGTCAACTTCTGGTATTTATGCCATGTTTCCATTATTTCATTCTATTGATAAATTTCTTTTTTGATGGAGGTTAGGTGATCAAGTCATGCTATAGTTGTGTTGGAATTGCAAATTGAACATTTGCATGTTTTACTCATTTCTCCATCTTTTCTGATCCAGCTAATGCCAATGCTCTGAAGCTTACTTCTGAACTTCTCCGGATTTTTATCACAGGTTCATACATCTTAAAAGAGAAACACATTTGGGATTCTTTGGTCATGACTATAACTTTGCATATAATCTTTATAATCTCGACAACAACTTTTCTGTTGATGCAGAGGCTGTTCAACGTGCTGCTACTATTGCAGAAGCAGAGGGTGCTAGTCAAATAGAACCTACTCATTTGGAGATTATTCTCCCTCAGTTACTTTTAGATTTTTAAAGCATTTGAAATACTTAAATGTAGCTTCTACTTCTCCCTATCATCAATGTAGTAGAAAGGTCATTAAGATTTGTTGGTCCGAAGCTATACCATCGAAAGAGAAAAGGGCTGGGATGAAAACTGTGGAGTACCTTTACTCGTTTCTTTCTATTGCTTTCTAACTTGTACGGCTCGATTAATGAAGCTACAGCAGTTAAGAATTTAAGATTTTCTCATGCTCATCTATGACGATGATAATACTCAAATGATTTTTAGGATCAAATACCTGGTCACAGTGCAAGTTAGCGGTTCTATATTCAATTAGACATAAATAACTACAGTGTTCTTTATTTTTTTGGTTGTGGAGCAGGGAATTGACCATTATGTGATGAAGGAAACAATTATATATTCGTTCATTTACATTTTGAACCAACACCCATCATCAAGTCATCCACGATATTCTTGAGCACACTAAACCACAGTGTCTAGAAGAGAAGGACTTCTAGATTGCAAATATGGATTCAGCGTATATTAACAGTCACCGAGTCAGCCAGTAACAAAACAAGAACCCATAGTTTCTTACAGTTGATATATTACTGACTCAATTCATATATTAACTCAATTCTAGATTGCTGTAAATTACTAACTCCACCTCCTCCCCTCTATTCTGTGATGTAGAGATTACTAACTTATTATTTCCTGCATCCATTTAATCCCAATTAGCCCCATCTTATCTAAGGGTTAATATTTCTTATTTTAATAAAAAAAAAGACCAAAAAGCCATAGTATGAACTAAAAATTAATGTAAATAATTAAAGAAATAGTCCTATACTCGACGGACGAATAAAAAAAGAAATGAGAAATTATGACCAACAGAAATGTATTACAACAAAATGCACCTAAACACAAGAAGAGAAAGGTTGAGTGAGAAAGCCCAAAATCTCAATAAGCCCAGGGACCCGATTCAACGGGAAGCATACGTGCACGAGTGTAGAGCGAGCGTGTGAAGGAAGTGCGAAAAAGAAAGATGCCATGGTGCCAATTACACGATAGTGCAGCACTCACAACACCCAAAATTGCCTACGTTTAACACACAACAGCATCTTTACCTCTTCCATTTTATACACCAGTATCGCTCTGTATTTGTCTCATCCTCCTAACTGAACCCTAATTTCTTCTGGGAAACTCTATTTTCTCTAATATGGAGGTAACCCCTTTCTCTTTCTTCATTCTTTATCACTGCCACCGATCGCGATCTATAGTTGTTCACCGACGGAAACACCTCCCTTATCTCTTGCTCCCTCATTATTAAAATTTAGTAACTAAATAGATAGGGAAATTATGAACTTGTTTTCATCATTCAATTACATTACTTGAGGAGATGCACTTTTAGTGGTGTGTATACTTATTCTATTCTATTTGAGCCTTCTCATAAATGGTAGTAATTCTCTTCTAGGAATTTGAACATCGTCTTCTGTACTTGTAACTCACAGTGGGTATCGCACTCTCTTTATGCGTTGATCATAAAATTAGTCTTTGTTTCTCTATGCTTGCTTACCATAGTGGATGAAGTTTCGATAAAAGGAAGAATGGAACGTTACTTGCTTGTGTTTTCTTATATTGTCCTCTTGTTATCTCTAACAAGTCTAACTAAATACTATATTTTTTGCAAAAAAAATACAGCAATACTGGTCTGGGAGTGCCATCAATGAAAACAAAGGAATGGTAGATAATTTGCATCGTTATGGAGTAATCACATCTAGAAAGGTAGCTGAAGTAATGGAAACCATTGATAGAGCTTTGTTTGTACCCAGCGGCGGCGGACTCCAACCTTATGTGGACAGTCCTATGCCGATTGGCTACAATGCCACCATCTCTGCGCCGCATATGCATGCCACCTGCCTTCAGTTGCTTGAGAAGAATTTGCAACCTGGAATGCGTGTTCTTGACGTTGGCTCCGGTATAGTTCATGAACTATTTTCTATAATTATTGCCAGAGCCAATGAGCTATCTATAATTACTTTTTCTTTTCTAATTTATTCTAATGTATTAAAGAGAAACCCAAAAAGTTTATTAATTAGGAATGAATTTCATTCCACTACTATTGTGTTTGTTTACTTTGTTATTTACGAGTCATAGATATACTAAATAAAATGTTGATAGCAGCTGCAGTAATTAGGGTGTGCAGAAAAGAATGGATGGTTCATTTCCTTCCTCAATGGAGTTATAGAAGAATGACGTGAAGATTTATAATGTAAAACCTTGTCTGTGACAATTAGGTTTCTCCTGTAGATTTGCATAATCCCAATTCAACCCAGAAATGTTTTACGTTCCATGATGTGCTACTATATAGATTTAACTGGAGTGGAATTTCAATGCATTTTTTCTCTGAATTCTCTGCATTTGATGCACAATGTTCATACTTTGGACCCCTTTGCAGGAACGGGATACCTGACAGCATGCTTTGCCTTGATGGTTGGACCCCAAGGCCGTGCTATTGGCGTGGAACATATTCCTGAGTTGGTTTCTTTTTCAATCGAGAATATTCAAAAAAGTGCTGCAGCTCAACCATTGAAAGATGGTTCCCTTTCTGTGCATGCTGGTGGTATGTTTCTATGTTGATCTGAAACTTTTAAACTCTTTAAATTTTTTGCACAACAAAAATACAATTCCATTTGATATAATTGACTGTGACTGTTTAATCTATAGTCCATTTGTCGGATGAGTGTCAAAGGCTTAATGGGAGGTGAGGGATTGGATAATTTTAATTTTTACAGTCCTTCTGTTAAACAGAAAACCATAACTCAGATGGTCAGGATTTGAGATTTGTTTGAAGTGATTGAGTCAACTTAATCTGAAACTAGAGTTGATCCATAAGCATTTTATATGATGGCCATCCATGATTTTGTGGATTGTGAGTGTCCATATTCACTTTCTTGAACTCTTCCCTCTGCTCTGCTGTGATAACTGCATAGCTATATTAATGTTTCTTGAGAAGTAAAATAATTTGCTATGTCAAGTTGGTGGATCAAATATTTCAAATGTTTGAGTAATTGTTGTGTTGACAGATGGAAGGCAAGGTTGGCCTGAGTTTGCTCCTTATGATGCCATTCACGTTGGAGCAGCGGCACCCGAAATCCCCCAACCACTTATTGACCAGTTGAAGCCGGGTGGTAGGATGGTTATTCCTGTTGGAAACATATTTCAAGATTTAAAGGTCGTGGATAAGAACTCCGATGGTTCTATCAGTATCCGGACTGAGACTTCTGTTCGATATGTTCCTCTCACTAGCAAAGAAGCTCAACTGCGAGGTTAGTGAAGTGGATGACTGGGAAGGCTGTGGTTGTCTATACCACGTGCTGTAAGAATTTGTATAGTTCAAGTTGCTGTGCTTTTCTTACCCTAAAACAAATGATTCATGAATCATATTGATCATACAGATAAATACTAATAATTACACCATAAACATTGTCGTCCGCTGTATGAAATCTGAATCTATCATTTTATGTTGATGGATAATTTGAAATTTTTACTTCGATGATAATTTAGACAACTTTAAAAGGTTGGTTTGTGATTATTTTAAATAAACAATAGAGTTAAATAAGAAAATTAAAATTATGATTATTGGTTTAAATCTTTCATGAAAAAATATTTTTTACGGACTTTCTTAGGATAAAAGATAAAACAACGACAAGTTATAACTTTGAGTTAAGGGTGATCATTTAGGAAGATTGTTATTGGATTGAGATTATTATAAAAAATAATAGAGAAAATAGATTATGCATGAATGTAAAACAGTTTTAATGTCATATTAATCTAAAACAGTTTTACATTATTATCTAATTACAAATCATCATATGTAACTAGAGTGTTGATTTTCGTAATAATTATTTTTAATCTTATATTACAATGATTTTTTATTGGTCAGCTACATAAACAAATTTATTCTAAGGTACATTAATTGTTGAACTTTATTTTATATTTCGTAAAACCTAACATTGTCTAAAGTTCTCCTAATATTTTGTAACAATTTTCAATCCTTTTTAGAGAAACGGTACTTTTCACAAAAAAATATACCCAAAAAAACGGTACTTAGACATTACAATAGATTATCCGTGCATATATTACGTGAGTACGTGAGCTTGATTTACGATAAATTGATTTAAGCGCTTATTTAATCACTTGCTAAGATGGTTATTGTTATGAGATACACATTAAAGCAATAATTTCTAGGTCAACCATACACAAGAGTCTATAGAAAATCTGATCTTCTCCAACCAATTTTTTGTGCAATCAATATCCAGCAAAATTTATCACAAATACCCAGAAAAAATTCATGTTAATAAGAAAAAAATTTATAAATATATTACAAGAATAAGAGATAAAAAAACAACAGAAAAAAAGAAAAAGATAATTATGATTTACTTATTCGTGAAAACATTTTATCCACCAGATATAATAAAGAATTGAGAATTCTAATTTGTTTAAATCCAAATAATATAAATAGTATGCATAGAAACACAATATTTTATAATCAAAATAAAGTCAAAAATGATTTTCCACTTTTGACTAAAAAAAGAAAATATTTTGAGAAAGATAAAAAAAATTAATGAATTTCAAAATCAGTTGTTGCATGGTAATTAAATTGAGAGAGAATATAATGAACGGTCCAGATTTTAACGCCAGAAAACAATATGCTGCAGAGGCAAAAGAGAATCCTGATCCCTTAAGCAAAGGGAGATATGTATTGACAAAATCTACACTCATCTCAGATAAGTAGCCGATTTCTTTTCTTTTACAGTAAAAGTGCAAGCTTACAAATAAGAAAGCTAATAGATGACATGACAAAAGATCAAGTCAGTCTAAAAAAATACCCGGGTCAATTTTATTTGTGTATTTATTTGAGATTTTTTAGTAAGGAGCTAATCAGTAAAATATTCTTTCACCTTTATTTTTTAAATTTAAATAGAAGCCAAAAAACAATATAAATTAATAAATTATGTATGAAACTCACTGAGAAAATAAATTATTAAGGTAAAGATGAACCAAAACTTAAAAAACTCGTGTCATTAATTGAAAGAGTGGCATATGAAATTCTCATGTAGAGGTTTATGTGGATTTTGAAGATTTTGCAGAAAGTATAATTTTAGAACGAACACGTATCATTGGCTTGCCCTTCTATAGTAGGAGATAATGGAATGAGATCATGTGATACAGTTCAATAGGTAATATCATCCCAAATTACTTGTCGACTCCAATACTACTATACCAGGTGACGTTAATAATAATAGTTTTTATAAGAAAAATATGTTTTTAATCCCCACACTTTCAGTTAAACGTTACGTGATCAAAGTCCATCTACTTTCATATTGATGAATTTAGTCTTGAAACTACAAAAAAAAAAAAAAACATGAGGATTTAATATCTCCTAACTTCAAAAAATGAGTACTTATAGAGAAGAGACTTAATCGACAGATTTTTAAACCGAATTCATCAATATGAAAATATAAGGACCTAGACCATATTTGACTGAAGTTATAAAGACTAAAAACACATTTTTCCCCCTATTTTCATTTGAACTTACGTGGCATTTAAGTAGCCAGATAATGTACCAGAAGATTTAAGCTAAGAGACAATATCTACATTTTCGTACAACAATAGCAAACAAAATGGTTAAAAAAATCAATAGAGTTTCTTTAAAATCCCTATAAAAGGAATTGTAACTTTAATCATTTTCATCTGGACACAAAATTAATAACATTACAACATGCAAATCTAATCTGGAACCAGCTGCCAAAGAAGATAAAAAAAAAACGCCACTGTATACTTAGCCATTAAAAGGAAACTCAATCAGCCGGACATGGAAGATCACTCAAGTTACCACTCAAAAAGAGCTGCGGCTAGGCCTATCCTGTGCAACATTCACTCTGATAGCCCTCCCGTCCAAACTCTGCAATATCAGAACCACCATATCAGAATTTCATCCCAAAGAATTAACCACACAAGTAGTCCTTGTAATGTTACCGAGGATCAAGTAATAAAGAACTTCTGTGTTACCTGACCATCAAGGGCAGCAATTGCATCATTCATATCAGTCTCACTAGACATTGTGACAAAGCCAAAACCACGTGATCGACCAGTCTCTCTGTCATAGACCACCCGAGCATCCTCAACCTTACCATGTTCACTGAAAATTTGCTCCAGCCGAGCATCGTCAACTTCCCATGGCAAGTTGCCAACATAGACTCTTAAACCAGAACTAAAGGAACGTGGTGGGCGTGGTGGGCGTTCAGGCTGTGCTCCTTTTGGAGCAGCCTTATTAACAGTCAACACTCTTCCATTTAGTTCCTGTCACAGAAAAGATGGATAAGATCGAAACCACAATAAAAGCAATTAGAGAAGAAAATTAATATGAATGGTTATTCCAGTAACGGACATGTCACACATAAGAAACATTTCAACTGGGAAAAACAGGTAAGTCAAAACATCTTTGTATGTGCAGAAAAGTTCCTATACTCATACAAAAGTCTGATGAAAGCAAAATTAAATTTTAAATATTTAGTTTTATTTTTTTCAGAAAAATAAAAGTCTATAATTACAAACAATAATATTCCAAATATAATCGCATGGAGGTTCCAATTTTAAGATGTATGTAGACACATAAGTATGAAGATATTCAGATGTCATAAGGTAAAAACTATCAATTACAAGTTTCAGTCTAAACATTTTTACTAATTCCTTGCCACCATTTAAATCTCAAAGAAATTTATTATCAAAGAGAGCAAAGCATCATTAGAACAATGAACAAGAAAGGCATAGCATTTACACCAGCCAGCATGTTTAGTGAGCCTCATAGTCTTAGTCATAGACCTTGAAGATAATCAAAGAGAAGCAAATATAATAATAATACTTTCCCCTTGTCTACAAAGTCTATCATCATAGTTTGTCCCTAAGTTTTCTTTCAGTTGGAGGAGAAAATGGAGGGGAAGAAGGGGAGTTAGAAATGCACATCAATTTAGGATCGATAATTTGACAACCCTGGACACATTCATTTACACTTTTACACAGGGATTTTAACGTTGAGAATTAGAATTGTTCTTGAGCTACTTTGGGCCTGGCCATGTGGTCCAAGGTCTACAGTAATTACTTAACTACCTTTCCTGCCATCTACCACTATATAAAGCATTTCATACTTAGCTGTTTTTCAAACCTAGAGTATCCTCCGGCCAAGAGTCAGAAATTAATCTCTAGGTATTGAAATCCATTTGATATTCTATACACACACATTCCTCGACCACATACTTAAGGAGCACGACAATCTGTCAATCATGTCACAAAATTATCCAAACACCAGAGTAATAACAACTTTGTTCCATTCCACAATTCCACTAAGTCACCATTAAACATTCAAATCCAAACACAGTTTTCCACTTGAACATTAGACCATAACGAGGACCATTCTCACCGAAGTCACACAATACAAAATATATGAACTAACAACAACAACAACAACTTACGTAACCACTGAACATCTCGACAGCCTTCTTAAGCTCTTCAAGTGTACTCATGGTAACAAATCCAAACCCACGACTCCGGTCAGTGGCCCTATTATAAATAACCTGAAACAACAGCCCACATTATTTAAAACCAAAGATCGAAACCTCAAACAAAACACCGTTATAACTAAGGAGACGCACTCACCTCAGCAACCTCAACGGTGCCAGCCTGCCCGAAGAGCGACGCCAAATTCTCGCTGTCGATGTCGAAAGGCAAGTTCCCAACGAAGATCTTATCTTCCTCAGCTTTTTCAGCGAAACCCCCTTCTTCGTGGCCACCTTCTTCAGTTCCCCACGCGGTGTCGCCTTGGTTCTCCCACGAGGTTTCTTCTTCCTCTTCTTCTTTGGCCCAATCCGATGTCTGAGCCACGAATGTGAGGAGAGAAGAGTGGCGCGTTGTTTTGGTGGTGAGGGGAAAGAGCGAAGAGTTGGAGCATGGAAGATGGAGGTTGAGGGGCTTGGTGGGAATTGAGAGAGAAAGGGTATTGTTTTTGGCGTAGAAGAGGGAAGGGAGGGATAGAAGGCACGATTCCGCCATTGTGAGGGACTTGAATGCAGCCACGGTTGTGAGAGACATCATAGACATGGATAGAGTTTTTTAGGAGGACATCACAGTTTCACAACACAACGCGGAGATTGACATGAGGATAAGGGGTATAATTGAACATAACAAACAAGTGGAGGGTTTTGGTACAACCAAAACAAACATACCAGATATTTTTTTAGGTCAAACACAAGACAAAGTTTACTATGTTTTATTGTGCTGCTTCTCCTTGGGCTTTTTGTTTCAGCGTGGGCTTCGTTACCCAGGATGTTGCTATTATCCAAATTGCTCTTCAAGCTTCACACTCTCACAACTCTATGAAAGCAAGTTTTCTTTGTATAGTTTGTACAAACTATACAACGGAAAGTTTTTTTGGTGTTGTGGGGGGATCTACTTTCTCTTTACTCATTTAGTGTCAAACGCATTTTGAACTTAATTAGTGAGTTTTGGTTTTTAATTTCAGTTATTTGGAATAATTTGATTAGTGAAACAACTTGATAATTATAGATGAGGTGAGAATATGTAAGAAATCAAACTAGGATAAAAACAGTGGTCTCCTGTATATACACAACTCGAGGTTCAACAACAAAATAAAAACATAAAATCATCAACCAGTCTTCTCCCTTCAATGTGTGCATCTTGCTGAAGTGTCCACTTGTGTTTGCCTTAACATTTGCTTTACATCCACATAAGCGTCGGTGCCAAGGACCATTTTCTATAGATCTAGCATGGCTTAAATATCATGAGTTATCCACTCAAAAAAAAGTATACAATATATAGGAGATAGATGCAAATATCCTTACACGATAGTTATGTTAATGGTATGTGTTGGAATATAAGTATGAAATGAAATCTTATATCGGATAAAAATTAAAAAGTTCAGTACCATATGAGTGAGGATAAGATTTATAAACCTAAACCTTAAGATTTTGGGTTAATATGCAGTGTCAGATTCACTTATATGATTGTTCATGATCCATAGGTGTAAATCTCTTTGGTATTTATCCTCCCTTAAACGTACAACAATTGGTATTAGAGTCTGATTCAACTTGATGACTAGCTTGAACGATTATGATGGAGGTGGTAGATCCTTGGTCTAGGGATCCCTTGTATCAAAAATCTTCCTGACGGTGGGTTCAGACGGTGTGTCTTATGGGTGGAGCGATGGTACAAGTATCTAGAGCATGTGTGTTCTAGTAGCCACCATGAAAATATTCATGAATGAAAATTATTTTCGTTGGAAAGGGAGACTATCATGTGAAAAAGACTCACGCTGGAAGAGGAGATTGTTAGAGTACAAGTATGAGGCATGAAGTCTCACATTGTGTAGGAATGAGAAAGTTGAACACTATATAAGTGTAAAAAATACCCGTAAACTTGAGCTGTCAGATTTTAATTGTTGAAATACAAATACAAGTGTGAGGTGAAGCACATGTGCACACACACACAACGAGAAACTTGGCATCTATCAGGCCATCTTTAATAATCCTTCTTGGAAGGAGATTTGAGCTTAAGATTTAATCTTATTAATTAAAATCTACGATAATTTCTATTTTTATCATGAACGATAATTTAATTATTAATAAATTTTGTATTTCTATTATAATTTTTTTGAAATTAAAAACATATAATTATTTATTTTTCATTATTTTAAAATATTTTATAAATAAATATTAAAAAGTGGGTTCCTTGTAGGGTTTAAAAAATGATTTAAAATATAATATAAGATCTTTTATTGAAGTAAAAAAATTTAAAAATCTTAAAAGAGATATGACATCGCAGGGTCCATTAAAAAAATAATTAAGAATCCAAAATGAGATTTTTTATTAGAGATGCCCCTTCAATATGAACATGATTGAAGAATTCATATGTTAACCACCAATATTTTAAGGCTTTAGGTACATTCCTTATCTACTTCTAAAATGTAAAAACATTTTTTTTAGAGTAAATTTATTTTTAAAGTAAATAACTAAATAAGACCATTATGTATTTGAAATTAAACGAAAACGCCTTTCTTTATTTGTAAAACATTATTTTATAAAGTCTTATTTATTAAAATTATATTCAAGTAATTAAAGAAGGTTGATCGAGTGTATATAATAAATAAAGTCTTGTGTTTCATATGTCGTAAAAATATTTTTAATATGATGGCCTATTATAGCCTTATTTTCTTATGATAATTTATATTTTTATTTAATACCGTCTACCCAACGGGAGTTACGGGACTATGCAATTGGAATTTTCCCATGTCGGATAACTTTAAGCGTAGTTGACGTGGATCGACAATGATTTTTTTATTCTCAGAAAAAATATAAATTATATTAAATTTAAAATAATACAAGCTGGACATATCTCGCAGAGAAAATCAAAAGCGTATAATTTTTCTATTCTTAATCCTGTGGAAAACTACTAAACTAATAATTTTTCAAATCTCTTCAAATCTTTTCAATGATTCTGAAAGTGGGTTTGGTCGTAGTAAGTAGTAGCCTTAGTTGTATAATCTAGTCTCGAATAAAAATAATTTAGGCTCATTTATTAAAAGTTTTATGTGATTCATTTTTTTTGCCCTAAACGAATTCTAATTAGAAAAGAAATACCGCATGTAATCTATGTGTTTCTATTAGTAAAATTTTCTATGATAAATCATACTAGTATCAGTTCATTTTTTTAAAAAAATTTTAACTGAACTACTGAAGCCATACCACTCGACCTTGTATTGGTTTTTTATAGTGATGCATATCTCATTGTGAAAGCTTTTTTTTTTTTGGGTGGAAATCTCGTAGACAAAGCATGAAGTCCAGTCAATATGTGAACTTTTAGTTTTGGACGTGATCTGAAATTTGACTAACATGATTTGGTTATAAAGTTATTTATAAAAGCAATTACAGATAAAAAATGATGATTAATATTTTTTAATTCTTAAATAAGTTTTCATTTCAGTATTTTTTTTTAAGAAAAGACAATTGTGGAATTTCATTCCTAATGAAAGAGAAAATATAACGACTTACATGTAATCTTGACCAAGTAGTTAGACTCTAAGTGTCATGATTTGTTTGTCATCTTATAAAATTTTATCAAATTTTAAAAAAAAATCCTACAATTATTTATTAAAACTTGAAAATCTGAAAATCCACATGAATTATTGTATAAAGCATCTACAATTCCTTTTGCATCCCTCTCTATATCCATATTTTGAAAGTTCTGGTCTTTTAGCCACATGATAGTGCATGCAATAAATTCCAAGCCTCAGCTTCAGCAGGCTCTGGGGAACCAAACATGAAGGCTGTTTTAGCAAATTTCAAAGTGTCCCTATTCGTTCCTAATAATACCAAACTGATTTTGCTCTTTGAACAATGCAGAGAATAGACTTGATATGTTATGATTAGACTTGATATGTTTTAGCAAAATAATGTGAAATTCATATGTTATGATTAGACTTGATATTTTGTTTCTCACCTCATCGTTTACCAATTTTAAATAATAAATTAAAAATAACCTATTTTTGAAATATTTAAATCTATTATATATTAACAAAACAACCACTAATAAAAAAAATAAACATATCAAAACAAACTCAATAAAACCCAATTACACTCGTTAAAGTATCAGAACTCCAAAGATACTCCTTAATATGAGCTGGATAGAAAGACTCACCTTCCCTTTTAATCGCATTAATGTCTTAGTTTATATTTTTCAAATTTAGAGTCTCATTTTTTTCTGCTTTTCACTTTTTCAAACTCCACCCACTGAGTTCCCAACCAACCACATTTAAAATTTGTGAAACTAGACGCTTAATTATGTCACACGGCAGAAACATGTCCAAAAACAAATGATGAGTTTGTTTAAACTTAAAAAATAATTTTTGAATAAGTATATTTTACATAAGTGTTATTTCAAGAAGTATATGGGATTTATTTCTTAAAATAAGTGAAAAAAATATTTTTTTAAGTAGAAATAGTTTAGATAAATATGTTAAACATCATAAAACCACTTATTTTATTAAAATAAATACTTATTTCGATAAATAAATTTAAATAAACTGATCCAAAATCTTTATTTGGGCTTTGTGCTTACGGGCTTCGATAATGCAAATGATAAAATGGGCTTGATAGGGTCCAATGTTTTAATATAGAGTTGGTGCATGCCACGAGTCCTGTTGATATCTTTGCTGAATCGTTGCTGGTTTGTTGAGACGTGCGTTGCTGGTTTAGTATATGTAATACTATATCAGTATGACTTTATGTGACATCTATATAAAAAGAATAGATTAATTAAGTTAATGTTATTTATCTCCATCAAAATAAATGTTACGTACCAAAAATAGTTATTTCAAATTTTATAGTAAAGAAAAATAAATACAAGGACTAAAATCCTGACAAGATTTTAAATTTGAAAATGATAAAACAAAGAAAAATGTTATAGGAACCAAAATAAAAATTAATTTATTTTATAGAGAGGAAAAACATATTAAAGCCTAAGAGAAAAATTATAATATTTTTTTATTATATTTATATTATAGAAGTAGCTTATTTTAATATATTTTTATTATATTAATATAAAAATAAATTAATTTCTATAATATAAATTTAAGTTTTTATTATTAAATATAAAAATATATCTTTTTTTTATTCGTATAATTCAAAAGTAGAGATTTACAATAATTAATATATCTTATTTAATCACTGAGTTAGACTCTTGACAAAAATATATTTTATTATTAAAGTTTCTTTCTTTGTAACAAGCGATTTTATCATTATTTAACACCAATTTTTTCATATTGTTTTATTCTGAATTTGTTATTTATTTTCGTATTGGTAAGAATTTATGCATATCTTAATAAATAAAAGGTCCAGTCTAGGTCAGTGCGTCCTGTTTTCAAAGGAATGGGTCTCTGATTTGACAAAATAAAATAAAATTTGTAGAAAAATCTGTTCATAGCTAGCATTATACAATCATTTCCTTTCCTTCAACTGTCAAGTTGACCAATTGTCTTATTTATCCAATTATTTGAATCTGAATATTCCACTTCTACAGAATTTAGCCCACGCTATGATCATTTAAAGAGCAAAGACTTGTTCTTTCCCATAGATCTAGGATTCGCCATGGATGTAGAAGGAAGAGCGAGCAAGGGCAAGTCTCTCACTTTGAACCTCGAGCAAGGTCAACAAGAAAAGGGTACCCAAAATGATGATTATGGTCTCGCTTCTGCTCATGCTATTGACCAAGGTAATTCACTAATACACCATCTATACTATGCTAAATTCTGTTTAACTCTTTATTAATATTTACTTATTGTTATATGATTCAGCCATGAACTATTACTTTTTTTTGCGAGGGAAGTCTTCAATTACCAGGTTTCCAATTGAGAATTGAGATTTTGTTTTTTTTTTTTTTTCATGATGAAATTGATCAATACCATCTGCAGATTCGTGGCAACAAGTGGGGCTGATGCTGGTGACAAGCTTCAATTGCGGGTGGATATTAAGTTTTTCTAATTTGGTCATGTGGCCACTGGGTTGGACATGGGGTATCATATGCCTTATTGTTGTGGGATTCTACACTGCCTATGCAAACTGGCTCTTGGCAGCATTTCATTTCATCGATGACCGTAGATTCATTAGATACAGAGATCTCATGGGATATGTTTACGGTGAAATTTTCATTCTTTGCATGATATCCAAACTTTGAATTAAATTTTAACTGAAGTATTCCTTAATTTCACAAGGCAAGAGTATGTACCACCTCACCTGGGTCTTCCAGTTTTTGACCCTTCTTCTTGGAAATATGGGTTTCATCCTCCTCGGAGGCAAGGCACTTAAGGTAAAGTTTATGCTATAAATTAAGTTTATTAAGAGTGGACAAATGATGTAAAAGATTTTCACTATCGTCCAATTCCGATAGTGGATTATCGAGAAAAAAAAAACTGTTAAGATTATTGTAATAATTATTTTAGAAGTTATTATTATATTTAAAATAATTCATAAAAATGACAATTCATAAAAATTAAATTCGTCAACTAAATGAGTTTTATTTGAGAGAAAGTGGTTATTTATTTACTGCAGGCAATAAACTCAGAATTTAGTGATTCTCCCTTGAGGCTCCAATACTACATAGTCATCACAGGAGCTGCTTATTTCTTGTATTCCTTCTTCATTCCAACAATATCTGCGATGAGAAATTGGTTGGGAGCTTCAGCGGTGCTCACTTTCACATATATTATATTACTTCTAATTGTTTTAGTTAAAGATGGTAATTAAGCATTAGGCTTTCGCTTTCTAAGTATATTGTTCTCTTCAATTAAATTGCCCTCAAACCATAATAACTAGGGTTAAATTGTTTGCCCCAACTATTATTTGTGGTTGGAAGGAAAATCAAGGTCGAATAGGGATTATGATTTAAGTGGAAGTGAAGTGAGCAAGGTTTTCAATGCTTTTGGTGCCATCTCCGCGATCATCGTTGCCAACACTAGTGGCTTACTCCCCGAGATTCAGGTCATATCTCTAATTTTGTTTTCCTTAAACAAATTAATTGTTTTAGCACAGGACTAAGGCTTCTCGTGAACAATAATATCCTATTGACTGTGGTTAACTAGTGACTTAAGTATTTGTTTAAACAATTAAAAATAAAAAATATTTATTTTAAAAATCATTGGGCAACGTAAACAAGTTATGAACAGATATTATGTATCTGTCAAAATATATTTTTTCTTTTAATTCCATATTCAATACCCTAAAGACACGAATTAATATTTACATATCCTATTTTATTATAATACTCTCTCTGGACTATATATATATATGAAAAAAATAATCTTATATGTTGAACTTAAATAGAAATAAATATAACTAATATTATTATATTTAAATTTATTATTTTTAAAATATTTTTTTATTTAATTTTATTTTTATTTTTAATGATTTTTTATAAATGATATAAAGTTTTCATGAAGATCATTTTAAAAGTAATTTTATTTTTTATTTGAGATTAATAAAATTAAATAATATTAACTATTTTTTTAATCAATATGAAATTAATTATTTTTAGTTATATATGAGTGATAATTTTATTTCCGGTTAAAATGTGATTTGTTATTTATGAGTGGATTGCTATATACGTTAATTTGTGTTATCAGCGTTGACTTCCGTACCTTAACATTTACGAATTTGGGCTGACCTAATAATATTTGGGTTTGAGAGATCATTATACAGATTAAATTTAAGCCCAATAAATGCATTAGATAAAATATTTTAAATTGCTTGAACAACAATTATTAAGATATTTTTTGTTTTGTTTTGTTTTTAACGTAACAAAATGTTTTACTATTATTTTCTTAATCACTATCCAATAATATCTAGCTCGATTGATTGATTGGATAAGACACGTGATTTGTTATAAACCTCACTACAGATACTAAAAAATCACTATCCAAGTAAATGTATAGAATAGAAAATTCGGATTTGTTATTTGTATGTCTACATATTATAAATAATTTGAGTATGTGAAGTTGTCTTTTGCAATATGAATGTAGTCCACTCTACGTAAGCCAGCGGTGAAGAACATGAGGAAGGCCCTGTATTTACAATATACAGTGGGAGTTCTGTTTTATTATGGCGTTACCGTAATGGGATATTGGGCTTATGGAACAATGGTGTCGGCATATCTTCCAGAAAACTTGAGTGGTCCTAAATGGATTAATGTCCTCATTAATGCCATCGTCTTTTTGCAGTCCATAGTCTCCCAACATGTATGTAAGATATTTTACATGTGTTTTATGTCTTCATTAAAAGAATATGCAGTTTTTAGATGGTTAATTATATTGACTTTGAGTACGATGAGAAAAAATATATATAACAAATTGAAGGGTGTCCTTTTGTTTTTCTTTTAACAATTGCAGATGTTTGTAGCACCAATTCATGAGGCATTGGACACTAAATTCCTAGAAATTGACAAGGCCATGCATTCAGGGGAGAACTTGAAACGCTTATTTCTCCTACGTGCGTTTTTCTTTACAGGGAACACATTCGTTGCTGCAGCATTTCCTTTTATGGGTGACTTTGTAAACTTTCTTGGCTCATTTTCACTCGTTCCTCTGACCTTCATGTTCCCCAGCATGGTCTTCATCAAGGTTATTTTATAATTACACTACAGAAAATGAAGCTTTAATGATGAAATAATTAACCCAATTAGAGTTTGTCAAATTTGGACACATATATCATTATTATATTATTTGACTTAATTTTGCTTCAATGTTAGGTTAAGGGAAGAACAGCTAGAATAGAGAAGAAGGCGTGGCACTGGTTCAACATCGTTTTTTCTTTTCTGCTCACAATAGCAACCACAATTTCAGCAATTCGGTTGATAGTCAACAACATCCAAAAGTATCATTTCTTTGCAGATGCATGATTGCTGATCTCATTCAGCTGTATGGCTTAATTTCGGTTTAAATTAGGCCAACAGTTGTATAATATAATAAATATGAAATATATTGGATGAGCTTGAATAGTTAAAAATATAAAAAAGCTCAATAAATAAAGTTATTATATCATTGGCTCAATGGTCATTTATTTTTATTTTTTTTTCATTTTGGTACCGTATTGCAAACGATGACGTGATAGTGGTAATAGAAAATGTTAGATTAGTGTCACACATTGGCATTTAATGTGTAATTTTTTTAAAAGTTGGTATTTTTAATTTCTTTTTTTCTTAAAAATAACCTTGGAGGTTGGTTGGTATTGGACCGTTGGGGTTAATTGGGTTACAAGGGGAATTCTTCTTCAACATATTGAAAAATCAGGGTCCTGAAGTTTTTGTGGTTCTACCCTAATTCTGAAATTAGAGAGCCATGGAATCAAGTGCGTTTGCGTGTAGGTCTAAGATGATTTCTTCGAGAGGCATGAGTTCGCAAGCTACGTCCATGAGTGGTGCAATTGGGTGCCTCATTGCGACTGTAGAGATTTTGTGGTTTCTAGAAGCACTGGAACAATAAACAACATAGGGAGGAGGTTTCGGGGTCGCAAACATTTCATGGTATAAGTTGTTTGAGTTTTGAATATTTTGTTGAAAATAGATATGGAATCCAATCTAATTAAGGAATCATTTTTCATGTTAGAAAAGGGTTGGAAACACCAATTGTGATTTTTTTTTTCATCTGTATTTTGAGGAGATTGTTGATAAAAAAAAAAAAAAAAGACATGTCTATTTTGAGAGAAAGAAGATGGACGTTGAATCTGCACTAAAATATGATTCAAATTCATTCTTATTATCTTTTGTTGATGTAAGGGATTAATATAGTTCTGTATAATTAATTGATGTTTTTAATTTGCCTAGGAGAAGGACCATTTTGAACATTTTACAAATATAAAATTACTTTGAACATTTTTTGAGTGGAATATGTGAACCCAATTTTGTGTTTTTCACTCAATAAGAAAAACAATGAGAGACTAATTTGAACCTATTAAAAAGGTTGGGGACCAATTAGAACCTTCTGTAAAATATGAGGGACCAATTTGAACGTTTTTAGTTGAGCTTTCTAAATTTTTGAGCCATAAAACTTTGAAACGATATCATTTCAAAGTCATTGTCATGTAGGAAGTCAAAAATGCCATTTGATGGCAAATCAACACTTTTCATTAAGCCCGTTAATGGAGGTCACAAAATAGTGACAGTAGGAACCAATTTAAACCGTTTTAAAACTAAATGGGCATGAATTTTTTTTATTGGATAGTGACACCTGTTTTTATCAAGTAATATCGATTGACATTAATTGCTATAATTTATTAAGACACACTTTAAATAATTTTCATAATTTTTTTAATTGATCTAACAATATTAGTTTTAACATTCTGTTAAAGTATAATAAAATTACAAAATTTCATTTCACTATTTAATCTTAATGTATGATAAGATATTTAAAATATAACTAAATATATAATATTAGATTATCTATTTTTATGTCAAACATAGATTATAATAATTATTCAAATTATGAATTTTAAAAAAATAACTATTCAAATTATGATTTATGTTTTTTTCAAAAAAAATTAATTAAATATCATCGATGAAAGTTACAGAAATCATTCTTTAGATTTTTTATATTCTTAGAAATATTTAATTATTTAAATTGACTATCTTTAATCGAGTGAAATATATATTTCTCAGCTAAATAATTATAATTTCTTAATCGAATTAATATATGATACACATATATATAATACTACTTTTGTTTTATTTTAAAAATATTAAGCTGAAAAAATTCTAATTGATTATATAAAAAATATTTTTTCATATCATAGAGGAAGTATAAAATAAAATAAAATAATTGTTTAAGCCCTTTTGAATTTATAGTGAAAATTACATTTATCAATTGTTTTAAACATGACTATCACTCTTCATCAAATTCATCAGGTATTTTTTTTGCTAAATTTTTTCTTATTTTGACCTTTAAAAACATTATCAAACCTTTCAAGATTTTCACAAAAGTTAATTTTTGAGCCTTCAGAAAATTAAATTCCTGTTACAAACTTTTTATGTTTTTCCTCTAGTACTACATCCTTGACTTGTACCATTTTTTTTGCACTTTACATTCAAATAAGATGGAGCTAAACATGGGAGATATTGTTAATTACATGTAATTGCAAATTTAACAAAAAAAAAATATTCAAATGAAATTGTTAAATAAAAATATTTTAAGTAAAATATAAATTAATTCATATAAGAATTATTATTACGAAATAATTAAACAAATAACCAACTTATTTATTATCAAAATAATCTTTAATCACAAGGAAATTATTTTTACTATTATAAGTGACGTATAGTATTAATATCTTTATAGAGAATTTATTATTATTATTATTAAAAACACATAACAATTAATGGTATAAGGGATAGTAATATAAATTGTATTGATCCACCTTTATGAAAAGGTTAATTTACAATATATACTTTAAAGATATAAAATGTATACTTTTTAAGGATATGTAATGTATCATAAGTATTATATATTTGTAATTTTTTAATAAAATGTTTTATATAATAAAATATTTATTTTTACTCATATTATATTAAAGTTGGAGACATAATCATAAGTATCTCATTCATCTTTTCAATATAATATTAATTTTTGTTTTTCATCAATATTTCTAATAAATATCATTTTAGTTTTTAAATTTAATATTAATATTATTCATTTTCATCTAGTTAGTTTTGTATAATTACTACTTCCTTTTATTTATTTTAATTTTTTTAATATGTGTAAAACAATCTATTTTGGGACAAAAGGAGGTATATGAGGTTTTTTTATTTGGCTTCCAATTAATCCCCTTCAATCAAGTTAGCTCATTTTAGGTAAAGTAATATTTCCGATTGCAATTCCATATTCAAGTCAGGAATCAACCCCCAAATCTTGATCAAGAGACTCAAATGTTGAATCAGCTCTGTCAACAACTCTTGGTTAAAAATTCACTTTGTATTAAATAACTTACTAATTAATACTTTATGATTTATAAAACAAATAAAAATAATCTTATTTTAAAAAAGTAATATTTATAAATATAATAAATGAATGTATAATAATCAATTAATAATCAAAGTAGTCCAACTTAATTGATTCAACATGATATGTGAATTTTATAAACCTTTAATATTGTCCTCAATTTCTAGTAATAAAAAATTAATAAACACATGAATTCAAGTACTCATTAAAGATGTCATTAAAATTTATTATCCTTCCCACAATAAATAACAAAAAATTTGCATTTAAAAGTCACTTTGTATTAAATAACTCATTAATTGATATGATATATAAAATAAACAAAAATAAATTAACTAAAAATCAATTGTCTAGAATACCCTTATCATGTGCATGAAAAAATGTGTCAAAATTTACTTTCTTTAGATTAAAAAGAATAATCGAAAAGGTAATAATTTTTTGCTTTCTTGATATGTTTATTAAAGTGTTTTATTTTTATTTTTTTAAAAAAGCAGTTCTGCTTTTTTTACGAACTAATCCCATCTGTTTTTTAAAATAACTTTTTTTAGAATTACTTTTTAAAGTTAAAAAAATCCATTATGGCACATGGCCATATGCTAGCAGCATTTTGACGCAATTCCGTATTTCCTTGCGTGAATTTTTTTTATGCATATCCCATCATTCTTTTCTAATATTTCTTTTTTTTTATTTTTTACTTTACCAAAACTACTTAATGATCCCAAACTCATCCTAGTTTTGTTCTCTTCTCCCTCGTTTCCTTTTCTGCGGTACCAAACACACCGTAAAAGTGCAAACACTTTTTCTTTTTCAGACATCTAGGATTCGTCATGCATGTAGAAGGGAGAGGGAGCAAGGGCAAGTCTCTCACTATGAACCTCGAACAAGGTCAAGAAAAGGGCACCCAAAATGATGGTTATGGTCGCGCTTCTGCTCATACCACTGACCGCGGTAATACACCAATACTTCATCTATATATACTATGCTAAATTCTGTTTTGACCATTCTTTGGGGGTGTTTAAATTTATCAAACTGTCTAGTCTCTACATATATGATTCGTCTACTAACCCATTAAGATCGCCCTAGTGATGAAAGATTTGGAGTAGATGCATAAAAATTTAAATTTGAGATTCTGTCCCCGTCATTGTAAAAAAAAATAAAAAATGATTCGTCCACTTGACTTTGAGAGATTCTCCTTTTCATGATGAAATTGATTAAAATTTGCAGATTCATGGCATCAAGTGGGGTTGATGCTGGTGACAAGCTTCAATTGCGGGTGGATATTAAGTTTTTCTAATTTGGTCATGTGGCCACTGGGTTGGACATGGGGTATCATATGCCTTATTGTTGTGGGATTCTACACTGCCTATGCAAACTGGCTCTTGGCAGCATTTCACTTCATCGATGACCGCAGATTCATTAGATACAGAGATCTCATGGGATATGTTTACGGTGAATTTTTAATTCTTTGCATGATACTTTCCTTTGCGTGACATTATAACTTTTTAATTACATTTTAACTGAAGGAGGCTATTAACTGAAGCATTCCTTAATTTCACAAGGCAAGGGTATGTACCAACTCACATGGGTTTTCCAGTTTTTGACCCTTCTTCTTGGAAATATGGGCTTGATCCTCCTGGGAGGCAAGGCACTTAAGGTAAAGTTTAATTTATATTATAAATAGTTTATTTAGAACAGACAAATAATGAAAGGTCGTTGCACTTGGTTTAGGAAAGGAGGAGAAATAGGAGAAATTTTTTGTAAATATTAGGTGAGATTCACATCTTTTATATTTTACTTTACTTTAATTTTTTGTTTTTGTTTTTATCATCAAAACCAAAACACAATGTATAAGATAAAATTATTTAGCTTATTAGTTTTAAGTTTTTTTAATTGGCTTATTAACTAGTTTTATCAAACATAATCAACTTGGTTCATGTTTATAACAATTACTTAAAAATCATATTTACAGTGTTTTTTTAATTAATTGGCCGTGTGTAACAATATGTAAATTGAAAATTAAACTCTATGTATCAACTTGTGTTGAGTTTATTAGAGAGAAAGTGGTTATTTATTGCAGGCAATAAACTCAGAATTTAGTGATTCTCCCTTGAGGCTCCAATACTACATAGTCATCACAGGAGCTGCTTACTTTTTTTATTCATTCTTTTTCCCAACAATATCTGCGATGAAAAATTGGTTGGGAGCTTCTGCGGTGGTCACTTTTACATATATTATATTTCTTCTTATTGTTTTAATCAAAGATGGTAATTAAGCATCTGCTTTCAAAATACTACTACATTAGTTCTCACCAAACTTGTCCTCAAATCATAATAATAACTAGCGTTAAATTATATATTGTGGTTGGAAGGGAGATCAAATTCGAATAGGGATTACGATATTGGCGAAAGTGAAGTCATGAACAAAGTGTTCAATGCTTTTGGTGCAATTTCCGCCATCATTGTTTGCAATACCAGCGGCTTGCTCCCCGAGATACAGGTTATATTTCTATTCTTCTTTTTCTTACACAAATTAATTGCGTTGGCCGTGGCCTCAATGCCTCTTACATAAATAGGGAAGAAAAATTATTGTTTTTTTCTCTCAAGAAAACATAATAAATTAAGTAGCCAAGTTTGTCAAAAATGGATAATTAATGTCATTTAACCCGTGGAACGTTACATAAATAGAAAATTCCTTTTAATTTTATTCATTCAAATATTTTTTTTTCACTTTTAATCTTTATAAGTTTGTGTTTTAGAAATTAAAATTAAAAAAATATAAACTTATAAAGATTAAAATGACAAAAAAACCTTACCAAGATCAAACATAAAAAAAAAACACAAATTTACTTGACTAAATTGAAGGCATAGAATAATTTTTTCTATTGTCAGTTGACTTACATTTTTTTATTGGCAAAATATATATATATATATATATATATATATATATATATATATATATATAATTATTACACTATTTTTATAGGGCATAGAATAATTTTTTCTATTGTTAGTGTTGACTTCCGTACATTTAACATTTCCAAATTTGGGCTGAGCTAATATTTTGGTTTGGAATATATATATTATCTTGAATATTTTAAAATAAATATTAAGTATTTTTTGTCTTTAACATCATAAATACTTTTAATTTTGTTTTCTTAATCCGAATACATGTATAGAATTTTGTTATTATATATAATTTGATAATGAGTAAAGTAGTCGTTTGCAATGTGAATGTAGTCCACTCTACGTAAGCCAGCAATGAAGAACATGAGGAAGGCCCTGTATTTACAATATACAGTGGGAGTTCTGTTCTATTATGGTGTTACCGTAATGGGATATTGGGCTTATGGATCAATGGTGTCCGCATACCTTCCTGAAAACTTAAGTGGTCCCAAATGGATTGACGTCCTCATTAATGCCATCGTCTTTTTGCAGTCCATAGTCACCCAACATGTAAGATATGTTAGCATATATAGGTGCATTATGTCATCGTAGTTAATGATGTTACATTTGAATATTCAGTAAAAGAATATGCAGTTTTAGATGTTACTAATTGATAAGGAAAAATAAAATATATAACAAATTGAAGGGTGTCCTTTTGTTTTTCTCTTAAAATTGCAGATGTTTGTAGCACCAATTCATGAGGCATTGGACACTAAGTTCCTAGAAATTGACAAGGCCATGCATTCAGGGGAGAACTTGAAACGCTTATTTCTCCTACGTGCGCTTTTCTTTACAGGGAACACATTCGTTGCTGCAGCATTTCCTTTTATGGGTGACTTTGTAAACTTTCTTGGCTCATTTTCACTCGTTCCTCTGACCTTCATGTTCCCCAGCATGGTCTTCATCAAGGTTATTTTATAATTACACTACAGAAAACGAAGCTTTAATGACGAAATAATTAACCCAATTAGAGTTTGTCAAATTTGGACACATATATCATTATTATATTATTTGACTTAATTTTGCTTCAATGTTAGGTTAAGGGAAGAACAGCTAGAATAGAGAAGAAGGCGTGGCACTGGTTCAACATCGTTTTTTCTTTTCTGCTCACAATAGCAACCACAATTTCAGCAATTCGGTTGATAGTCAACAACATCCAAAAGTATCATTTCTTTGCAGATGCATGATTGCTGATCTCATTCAGCTGTATGGCTTAATTTCGGTTTAAATTAGGCCAACAGCTATATAATATAATAAAATGTTAAGTCTTTGCAATTTAGTTCTTTTCTATTTTTAGTTCTTGTAATTTTTTATTTTTGTGCATTTTTAATACCTAACATTACAAAACATTTTATTATTGCCTTACGTACATAAAAGGCTAACTGTCTAGCAGAGAGTGAGTGACATTTCTGGATTAGCAATGCTAAATGGTACGAAGTATTTCTGCACGTAAAATTTGACGAAACAATTGTTTTAATTCATTTGGTTCAAATGTTAATTAAAGAATATAAGCGAGTGATTTATAATGAGCAGAAATCATGGACAAGTAATTATATATAGTAATTCGTGTCACCGAGCATATTTTCCTTTCTAGATTGGCAAGTTGAGTGCATGTAACAATTTACACGTACGTTGTTGTGATGCGAGATCGGGAGATCAGAGGAAGGATTAATAGCACGATGGTATGTACTACGGTGGCGCATTAGTGGTTAGAGAGATTTCACATGGAGGTGATTTTCATATATAAGGACTCCAACAATGAAGTAAAAAAGTATTAAGTAAATATATGTGCTTCGAGAGTTGCTTACTTATGAGAAGAGAACTCTATATATAAACATCATTGGAGGAAAATCTGTTGGAATCCATTTTCCTAGAAGCACGATGTTATCACATGCTTAAATATTCTTTAAGTCTATTATTTAGTCCGACTTATAATTTTGATAAAGTTTATTTCTTGTCTAGTTTCTCATAACAGTTGTCCCAAGTCAATAAATAATACTTGAATGCAAATGTTAACTTAAGGTGAACACATCCCCATAACCCACATAATTTTTAGTTTTTTTAAATTAATTTTTGTTGAAAAAACTTAAACACAACATTTTGTTATTAAAATTTGCTAAAACTAGTTATATGGACAAAAACGATTAGGTTTATGCATTTTGGTTGGTTAATTGGACAGGTTTCTTCCTCAAAAAACCTCCATTGGGAAGTTTTGGTGTTCGGGAGCGAAGCTCGGGAAGACTTGTAATGGCCAGGAGGCATTCTTCTTCTTTCGTAACCCAGTCGAGTAGGCAACGTTTGGTGCCTTGATCTATCTTCATATGGCATTTTCTATATGATAAACAATTTCTCAATTGTTGAAGCATTTGCTTAATGATTAAGACGAATTAATACCAGGCATATTACGCAAACCCAAATACTTTCCCAAAACAGGAGCATTGCAATTTAGCTTAAATATAAATATAGAATTTTGAATTTTTTTTATACTTAATCAAAAGTGAAAACAAGTGAGTTCCAGAGAAAACCACCCTCTAGAGTCTGTTAATTGGTAAAAAGTGTGGATATTTTATACAGGATTCTAGGTTTAAATCCTATTGTTGTTATTGTTCGCAACATGAATGATTCTAGGATTCTAGGTTCAAATAGTAAGTAGAAATTTGATATTTATATCCTATTTTTCTCTTTTCCATTTTCTTCTGTTACACACAAACAAATTACAGAGTAAGGAAAGAGCGTAATATGATTGATCTCTTATAAAATATTTTTACTTTTTAGGGAAATAATAAATAACCGTATGTTATAAATAAATAGTTTCTATTGTGTGGTGTTATTCAATTATGAAAAGTAACTGCTCAAATACATACAATTAATACATACACACGACATGCATCTAAGTTAAAAGTTAGTTATTAAAATTAAAATTATATATGCATTGTTGTGTTAGATGAATATTAAAGTGCTTTTTTTTTTTCTATTGTGGTTCCCTATGTATAGTTAAGGGTGCAAAAACAGGCGACAAAAGGATGAAAAATAAACCCCTTTGGAACCCCTCTCTCGTAAGGAAAAAAATATCATCATTTTATTTTTACAAACATGTTTATAATATCCATCTATGACATCAATCATCATTTCAATTTTATTTTATTTTTATCTTAGTAGAAATAACTATACAAAAGAGTAATATATAGGAATATAATAATTCCTCTTATAGCATGCATGAAAGCAAAATTTATTAGGCGATCGTTGTCGATAATCCTTGAAGGCCATAACCCATGTAATAAGGTTTCTTACCACATCCAAAAGGAGTAAGATTGCCTTGCATTAACAGAAAATTGCCTCCAAAGAGATCATTCACATGACTCTGGCCATTATTCAATTTCTTCAACGCCTTGCGCCATGAGACTCTGAATCTAGAGAGAAACTTGGTTCTTTTTCTAAGGAATCTCCTCAAGGCTGCAACACGAAGCCTTGGCCTTCTTCTACCTGCTAGAGCCCTAAGCTTAAGCCACGCCCTTGCTTTTTTCACTTCTCTTTGTAATTCTAGTGCTTCTTCGTCCAGTTCTTCTTCATTTCTCAGTCTCTGGTAAGGAAGTTTGCCCAATGAAGCCATCGAGGTAAAACTACTGACCAAATAATCTGTGAGCTGGGATGGATGAGAATGCTTTAATTGTTTGTAATGTTCACGGGAATAGCTGTTGTACTTTTTATGAGGTTCCTTCGATAAGCTAGGCAACTGAAAGCAATTTAGTTCGGTGCAATTAATCAATTAATTGGACTAATTAATGGTGCTGGAGTTTACCGGTGAAGCCAATTTAATCAAGAAAATTAGTTAACTTTTGTGTTATTTTAATTATTTTTTATTTCTTTTTATGTGTTTAAGGTTGTTATATAGAAATCAAGAAATATAATAAATTTTAGTGGTTCTAATAAAATTAGTCATGAAAATTTTTCTTTTAATTTGTTTTTTTTCACTTCACGATAAATGTATGTATGTATAAAATAATTAAATATTAAAAAATAAATAAGAATATAATTAATAAAAGAGTAATTAACGTCACATTTAATTTTACAAATAACAAATAAATAAAAATATTATTTTTTAAAAATCAGACACTTAAAAAGAAACAGAGGAAGTAAAAGATATATTTTTTTAAATTATCTTTTATTGAAACTTCATATCAATTATAAGAAAAAAATTAACCTTATTAAATAAAATGTATTTTAAAAATAATTTCATTAAATAGAAAATATATAATTGAGATTCGTTTATACGAGACAAAAAATAATAATAAATTCTCACTAAAGTTAATGGTCTTCATTGATCTTGGAAGAAGGTGTGCTTTCTTTTAATCTAAAATTTTAATACAAAAAATAATGATAAAAACTAAAGAATTATGGAAAAAATGTAAACATTATTAGTGCATTTTTATTGTAATTTTTAATAACCAAATCATATTTATTATTTTCTATGACATAAACATGACCATTTTTAATTATGGAAAAAAGTACTACTCGCAAAAGGGAGTGGCTTTCAGCCAAAGATGAGCTTTTTTGTGTATGGTTATACCAATTGCTTCTTCCATATCCAAGTCTTGTATTCCAAGTCCAAGAGGCAGTTCCCAGTCAAAACGAAACAGAAGATTTGCAAGTGCTAACTCAACAACTGGCATGGCAAAGTTCACTCCAGGACAACCCCTTCGACCAACCCCAAACGGCAACATCTCAAAGTGTTGTCCTTTAAAATCTATTGGACTAACTAGGAACCTCTCAGGTAAGAACTCATTTGGATTCTCCCAACAACATGGATCCATTGCTATTGATTTTGCATTAACAAGAACCCTTGTTTTGGCTGGGATTTCAAACCCTTTGATCGTGCAATTCTCTGTAATCTCTCTTGGAACAAGTAATGGCGCAGGGGGATGGAGTCTTAATACCTCTTTAACAACTGACTTGATGTACAAGAGCTTTGAGAGATCAATTTCTTCTACCATCTCTTTTCCTGTGACAAGATCTCTTACCTCTTCTTGTGCTCTTTTCATTGCCTTTGGATTCCTAATAAGCTCAGACATTATCCATATTATCGTGGCCGAAGCAGTGTCAGTTCCCGCTACAAAGATGTCCTACACAAAAATATCCAGTAAAAAAAAAAAACCATTTATCTCAAAATAATTACGAGTAACGAGAGTAATCCTTCTATTGCATAAAAATTGTTCTGGCAAAATGTTAGTGTATGGACAAACCAACTGAAAGTGACAAGTAATTAATTCGAATTGTTCAAAAAAGTGCATGGACAAAGCAAGTGAAAGTGACAAGTCGTTGGTGTATGCCATGTGTATGTTATGTCAAAAAGAACAGGAGACTCAAGGTATTTGGCTTCGGTACTATTCATGGGGACGTTGTCTAGTTTTGTTTCCGCAACACTTTTGGCAGCATTGTTGGTTCATAAATGGAAACAAAACTAGGAAAGTTTACACAGATTACGAGCAATCTTTTTGTTATTGACAAATCGATTCAAAATGGAATCAATGAAAAAAAAATTAAAAAAATATTTTTTTGTTTTTTTAAATATATTTCCTAGATTTTCTATTTACAGATCTTGATATGAATGGAGATTATTAGTAAGATTCCAATTTGGATGACAGTGTGGATGTGGCAGCACTTTGGTCTGTGTGGTTACAAAGAAACAACGTGCTGCTTTCTTCGTGGTCTAACTGGAAGATGGCTGTTGGTGTTGTTTTTCATAGCCGATACCAGCAGTTTAGGTAGGGACCTGATAGTGAGTTTTATTTTTGGATAGAACTCTTATATGTTGCTCTGTATTGGGTGGTAAGGAAGAGCCTTATAGTAGGTTTTTCTCATGTAAACAACAGCTGTTGGATAATATAAACTTATTTAGCCCATTAATTAAGTGTTAGGCCTATTAAGTTTGTGATATTATTTTAAAGAAATTTTTAAAAAAGTGTAAAAATAAATAAAAATAATATTTAGTTAAAGTAATATGTAGAATTAAGTAATTAGAAGAAGTATATAGAATTCTCTTATAAAATATGTGATATATCTAAAAACTCTCTCTTGAAGTCTATAAAAGAGGAAGATATTGTCATTTGTAAGTGAAATAAAAAAATGAACCTAAAGAAGTCAAAATAAAAATGTTTCTCAAATAATAAAAACTAATCTTCTTTTTTCCTTAATTTCTCTTAAATACTTCCTCTGATATTCTCCTTTTCAACATTGGGTATCTTTTACCCCATCTATAATATCTTTTATATTTGGCTTGATAAAAAATAATATCCATATTTATGCTCTACTTGGAACCATGGAAGGATAGAAAAATCAAATCCATTGGATGGAATTATTTTCCATGAAGGAAGGAAGCAAGAAAAATAAAGTAAGACTCGACACTTTCTTATCCATCCATTTTAGACTAAGGAGAGTGATAAAGATCTTTGGTCACACCATAAACATGCGCAGAGAGAAAGAAAAAAAAATATCAAATATGCATTTATGATATATGAATATCCGGATATCATTATTCTTAGTCTAAAAGAAAAAAATTGTTCTGTACAGTAAAAATACTAAAGAGTAATTATAGTATACAATTTTTTATTTCAAATATTTCATTAACACAAGTTTTTCTATTTATTTTTCTACCATATCATATCACATATCATATGTATACTTTTATTTCTTTCTCTCATTTTTAAGCATAGTCTAAATTGGACATATTCACGTACCATTTTTTTATTACTAAATTACTTATACGTATTTTTTTATTAGAGATATTTATTTAATTTTATACACATTTTTTTCTATACAATTAAGCATGATAAATGAAAAAAAATTATCTTTTAAATTTACTTATTTTCTTTTCTACCAAATAACCTAAAAAATTATCTCACTCTCTTTTTTCAAGTTTTCTTCTCTTTCCTTTTGCACTTTCTTTCCTAAAGTGGTGTTACTGGTTATAGTGTTTTTTGTTGTTGAATATTAGTGCTCTTATAGGTGCCTCTAGCCCTCTAGGATTACCTGCCTATTATATAGAGATACCTACGACTACTGAAAAAAAGTATGACTTAGTAATTCATAGTTAGAGTTAAAGAATAAAGATGATACCACGAGTACACCCTTGATTTGGTCATCAGTGATGGCAATTGCTTGATTTGGATCCTTCTGAACTCGAAGAAGCACATCGACTACATCTTCATGTTCTGCTCCTGACCTCTCAGAAGAGTTATCAGCAATATGCTCCTTAATCACTTGGTCATAAAAGTTATCCATTTCTCTGAAAATCTTCTCAAGCCTATTTTCAAGGCCACTAAACTTGTTGAGCCACCCCAACCGTGGAAAAAAGTCAACGGGAAAGAATCCTCCCAGCATCGCCTGTGTCTCTTTAAGCATTTCAGAAACCTTATTTGCATCATCTGCCCCGCTCCTGTTCCTTTTACCAAGAGCAATACGACACACAATGTTGTTGGTCAACGAAAGGGTAAGTTCACTCAAGTTAACAGGACCATGAGAAAGAGCTATGGTCTGAAGCAGAAGTTTGACTTCTTCAAACCTCACAGCTTCAAACGATTGAACCCTTTTCGGACTCAGCAGCTCCAAGATCATGATCTTCCTCATTTCCCTCCAGTACTCACCGTACGGTGCAAAACTCACGGTTGAACCGTATCCTAAACGGTTTGCAGCGTATAGCGAAGGCCTGCCAGAGAAAACTGAGTCATGGTTTTTGAAAATCTCTCTGGCCATCTCAGCAGAGGAAACTACCAAGGTGGGTATTGAACCCAGCTGCAAGAACATGAGAGGTCCATGCTTATTTGAAAGGTATTGAAGGGATTGATGTGGCAACGTACCAAGCTGGTGGAGGTTGCCAATGAAGGGTAGTTTCCTTGGTCCTGGAGGTAGTAGTCTTCTCTTTTCTGCAGTAGGCTTTCTCAGCTGTTTAACCAATGACAAAGTGAACAAGAGTGTAAGGAAAACAAAGACTGTGAAAGAGATCATTGCTACTGTATAGGTATTTTGCTATTACCCAAACACGCTTGAATGAAATTCATAGCAACACTTGGTATTATATACATAATATGAAGGTGAAGACTAACTACTGTAGAAATGTTATTAGTCGGCAAATCAAGCAGAAGCTAGTATTGGAAATCTCGGCTGCATGATCTTCTTGTTTTGGTAAATGCAATTGTGTGGCTGGCGGGCGGCGGCTACTGTGTGACAGCAACTCTGTCGGCTTGTAACTATGTTGAATGTTGAAGGGTACATCTTGTACTCTATATTTTAATAATATTTTTCTTCTTCTAAGAAAATAGTTTTGAAATAATTATAATAAATATTATTTAAGTTTTTAAAATTATAAAAAAAAATTTAGTTCATGATATTATTTAGTAACGTTTATTTTAACTTTCAAAATTGTAATAAAATAATCGACCTTTAATAATTTGTAGATTAAATAATATTTTATCATCTACATACTAAATTGACATTTATAATTTTAAAAACTAATTATATATATAATTCAATATAACTCGTTCGTGAGGCATGCATGCACCCCTACATGGAATACTTATTTATTTATGTAGCATGAAAACCTGTATTCTAATTCTAGGTATGTTTCTAGCTAGGAACGGAATCTCTTTCTTTGGGCTCTAAGATTTTTTTTATAGTTTATCAAGATGTCAGGAAAATGTGAATTTAATAGTGAACAGTACATAGAAAAACATAAAAAGGGCAATTGAATTATATTTCTCAATGCTTTTCACATTAATAAAAACTTTGTCAAAACAAGCATGTGTGGGCGGTGATGATATTTGTATATTTCAGATTCGTTTACGAGGGTTGATTGTAAGGTGTAAAGGGATAGGTATTAAAGTGATGTAAGATCTTTGTAAAGTCTTGTATCTTCTTAATTATATGCCATCTTGATGGTATATATCAAGATTCTGAAGGCTAGGGAGGTTTGGTGAAGTAGTGGTTTCTTAAGGGTGAGGGGTATCTTCTTATGGATGTTTGCTCAGTGATCATCATTTTGTGCACTGGGTGATAATTGTTTGTATCATGGCACTCATGTTGTTTTTATCAAATATATATAAATCTCGTATATTATATGAGAATGATTATTTTATATGAAAATAAGAATGATTAATTTCAACTGTTATATTAAAATAAAAAATTAAGATTAAAATATTTTAAATTTAACTTAAAAATTTATCTAACTATAAATTTTTTATAAGATTTACCAAACAAAAAATCTAATATCTTAAAGATTAGTTTATGACATCTTAAAATATCTCAAATATATCATACTACCATTATTATTATATCTATTTTCATCACAATTGTTATCTCAACCACTATCATAATTATTAATCATTGTTACCATCAAGATGATTATTGTCCTCCTTACTGTCGTTACCACCAACAACATTGTGATAGTTGTCATGACCACTATTGTCGTTACTAACATGATCATCGTTGTTGTCATCGTCGCCACTACTGCTGGTAGCAACGACGGTGGTTATAACAACAATCAGAGTGTTAGTGGTTGCGGCGATAATAGTAGTGATGATCTTTACTTAAATTAAATATTTAAGATAATTGATTTTTTTGTTTGACAATTCTTCAAATTAATCATTTTCATTCTAACACGATATAGCCTCTCTGTATATGTTATATTTGACAAGTACATCATTATATAATTTTCAACTGAATAATATTTTCTTACATTTTACGGTTGGATTGAAAGTTTTTATCACATAAATTATATATGCAAAATTTTATATTTATCCAAGACCATATGTAATAATATAAATATTTTAAAATATATTAAAATATAGATTATATGATTACTTTTATTGTTGAATTTTGACAAAATTTGACACACACAAACTCAATAATATATAAATATAATTCAAAGGTCAAATTAATAAAAAAAACATATTATATATCAAGCTTTAAAAATGATATAATAATTATTAAAGTTACACTCATATAATTTATAATTTATATATATATATATATATATATATATATATATATATATATATAATATTCTGCTTATCAATAAAAAGAAAAGCATGTAAGGAGAAAGTCAAAGCATCGCTTCAATTGTTTAATGTAGAATTTTGTTAAAGCAACTGTCACATTTGTCAAATGATACTCATGTTTGATTTAAACTATTTTTTTTTTGTAATCTCCAATGTGTAATATAAATGAAGAAGGAATAAATTAGTTATTGCTTTCAAAATAAAAATAAAAAATATTTTTGAATAATTTTAACTTTAATTCAAACATTTATGCAAATATATTTTTAAAAAAGAGATAGTTTTAAAACACAGTGCAATCTTAGATTAACACAGTTATTTATCTTGATTTATTCTTGTTAACAGATTAAACATGGCTCAGAAAAGAGGATTGAAAGAAAAAAAATTGAATATAATAGATAAAGGCTATTATATTTAAGTACAATAAGGTTTAGATAGCTGATGAAAACAACAAGTTTCTTAAATGATATAACTAATTCATGAGAAATATTAGTGATACTCACTCTCTTTTCATTATTTTTGTTGTGATTGGTTCAAATTTGTTAAATTACTAATTTTGTTGTTTTGGTGGGTGTTACTCTTATTATTTAATTTAACAATTCTCTCATGATTTAAATATGAGATCCACTAAAATTAGTAATTTTAAAAAAATTATCAATCACAAAAAAAAGTGTTGAAAAGGGAGAAAATCTTGTTAATATTTCTCTTAATTTGTAACTAATTTTTTATGTTGCTAATAGCTAGCCCCGACAAGCTAAGTGTTCACAACATTTCAAATTTAGTAATTAAAAACAATACAAATGCATATTAAATTAAAGGAGAGTACAATAGAAAAAATGCCGAAACCACATCAACAGAAAGATGCATAAACAATGACTAGAACAATAAAAAGTCAAAGGGCAAAAGTCCAACCACTAACTCATGCAAGAGCTGAAATTTATGCGCATAATAAAAAGTCAAAGGGCAAAAGTTCAACCACTTGCCAAAAGTTACAATTCAATTCAAAGACAACTACTCTGCTTAATGGAAAATGCTGCATAATATCATTAAAGTAATGATTAATTTTTTTAAAAAAAAAAACCTTCTTTTTATGTAAAAGAAAAAAAGATAACATTAAAAAATCATCAATATAATTTTAACGTGTTTTATATTAAAAGTTCCACGCTAAAAAATAATACATATTTATATTTTTCTCTTTTTTTCTTTATCTAGATGTCTTATAACATGACGTTCTATGAAACATTTTCCTTTTATTTATCATATGTAATCGTGTTGACTGTTGTACGACATGAATAAAATACTTGCTGCATACTTTGTTTTTTTATCGGATGCTGCCTTTAAGACTCATATCACGGATATGGATTACCTGAAGTGGAATAATAGTTGCAGGGGTCTATACCATCCATTATTTTTATAATTACGTTTATTATTTTTTATTTAAATCAAAATATCATATATAAACAGACTTCGCGCTAAATTTTTACATAGATCAAGAGTCCAGTTTTACAAAAAAAAAAAAAAAAGTCTATCACAATTAAATAGAAGAAACTCCAATTTTTTTTAAATTTGATTAAGGTCAAGGTGAAGCTCAAGTCCAACAAAGTCTAAGTGGTGAGACTCGTTAAATAAGACTCATAAAATTTCTGATAAATTTTAATCTATAATGAATAAATGGTGTATTCAAAACATTATGTTAAGAGAATGTATTAAAAGCATTAATTTTCTTTATTCATTTCTTAAAAGGCAATACATGGTCCAATTTTAGAAAAGAAACAAGAAAAGCACTACTCTTGGACACAGGAGTAGCTTTCAGCCAAAAAGATGGTGTATTGATTTTGCATTAACAAGAACCCTTGTTGTTTTGGTTGGGATTTCAAACCCTTTGATTGTGCAACTCTCTGTAGTCTCTCTTGGCATAAGTAATGGCACTGGTGGATGGAGTCTCAGGTCCTCCTTCACAAATGACTTGAGGTACAAGAGTCTCGAAAGGTCAATCTCTTCTACCATCTCTTTTCCCTTAACAACTCCTCTAATTTCTTCTTGTGCTCTTTTCATTGCTTTTGGATTTCTAATCAGCTCAGACATTGTCCAAATAATTGTGGCTGAAGCAGTACTAGTTCCTACTACAAAGATGTCCTACATAGATATCCAGTAATAAAAATAATTATATCAAACTATTGAGTAACTATCACAATTACTGCAACATAAAGAAACAGAGAAGCAAGGAGAAAAAAACAAGAGAAAAAAATGAAGAAACATGTGAAATACTCTTCTGTGCATTATGAGAATGAGAACAAAGTATTTATACAATGATAAGTAAAAACTAGTAAAAACAAAATAACAGCTAATTAGCTAAATAACAGAAAAGTATAACTAATTAACTGAAATGAGAGATATATTGTAACAGCCCCCCTCAAGTTGGACGAAATATATTTTGGAGAGTCAACTTGCAAGTGATATCTTCAAATTGCGGACGGGGAAGAGCCTTAGTGAATATATTTGCAATTTGCTGAGTGGTTTTGACATGAATAAACCTGATAAAACCTGAGGCAACATGCTCACGAACAAAATGAACATCTATGTCTATGTGTTTGGATCGTTGGTGAGAAATAAGATTGGTAGATAAGTAAATGGCTGAGATATTGTCACATAAAACCATAACCATTGGAGGAGGAGGAGGATGAAAGAAACAAAGAAGTTGTCGAAGCCATAATAATTCAGAAGTGATGGAGGCAATAGCTCTATATTCAGCTTCAGCTGAAGATCTAGAAACGGTAAGTTATCTCTTAGATTTCTAGGTGAGAAGAGAATCACCCATGAAAATGCAATAACTCGTAGTTGATCTTCTACTGTCCATGCAGCTGCCCCAATCTGCGTCTACATAAGCACTCAAGTTGAATTTGGATTGTGAAGAAAAGAAAATTCCTTGACCAGGAGTGGCCTTAAGGTAACGAAGTATGTAGTGAGCATCTTGTAGATGAGGCATGCGAGGTTGACTCATGAATTGACTTAATTTATTTACAGCAAAACAAATGTTAGGCCGAGAGATGCTGACATACATGAGTCTGCCAAGCAATCTTTTGTATGCAGAAGGATCTAGAAGAAGTTCTAAATCAGTGGCACCAACTAGATGTCAACAATGCCTTCCTCAATGACACTCTTTCAGAAGAAATATTCATGAACATTCCACAAGGCTACAAACACAGTGTCACCAAGGGACCCAATGCACCATTGGTTTGCAAGTTGAATAGATCTATATATGGACTAAAGCAAGCTTCAAGAACTTGGTTCAATGCTTTCAGTAATACCTTACTCAGAAATGGATTCAAACAATCCAAGTATGATTACTCATTGTTTACTAAAGGAAAATGAGATAATCTCATAGCAATTTTAGTTTATGTTGATGACATTATTCTAGCTAGCCCAAGTCAAGAAATCATCTCCAGAGCTAAGACAATTCTGAAAAAGCATTTCAAACTGAAAAACTTGGGAGATCTAAAAATTTTCCTAGGCCTGGAGCTATCTAGATCAAAAGAAGGCATTTTCATATGTCAACGACATTACACATTATCTATGCTAGAAGATTGTGGAATGCTTGCCTGCAAACCATCTTTGATTCCTATGGAAACAAATAACAAATTGACAGCTAACTCAGGAACTAAGCTTGTTGATCCAGGATCTTGTAGACGACTCATTGGCAGGCTTTTGTACTTAACTATATCTAAACCAGATATATGATACTGTGTGCACAAATTAAGTCAGTTTGTCTCCAACCCGTATACAAACCACATGCATGTTGCAAACATGTTACTTCAGTACCTTAAGCACACTACTGGTCAAGGTATTCTTTTTAGAGCCAACTTAGACACAAAATTACATGCATATGTGGATATAGATTGAGGATCATGTCCTGAAAGTAGAAAATCAACCACTGACTTCTATATCTTCTTAGGAAATTCCTTGGTTTCCTGGAAAGCCAAAAGACAAAAGACAGTAAGCAGGTCCTCAACAGAAGCAGAATACAGGTCCTTGGCTTCTGTCTCTAGTGAAATTACATGGACTCGAAATTTGCTTACTGATTTCAATATCAAAACTCCTTTTGCTACTGTCTATTGTGATAACTAAGTAGAAATTCATATTGCTTCAAACCCTATTTTTCATGAGAGGATCAAACACTTAGAGATTAATCTACATTTTGTCAGGGAAAAGGTTTTTCAAGAGATTCTGAAGCTCATACATGTCAGAAAGTACCACTAACTTGCAAATATTTTCACCAAAGTCTTACCCTGAAATACTCTTCTTAGCATCATTTCTAAGATTGACATTGATAACATCTGCCTCCCATCTTGACGGGGGTATTGGATCAAGACTTCTAACAAAACATTTATCATTCTTTTATTTTTAAATACTTTCCATATATATGTAAGTTTGTTAGGTAGTTATTCTGTTTTCTTTTTTGTTTATTTCCTTTTTTAATTTGTCTTTCTCCTTTTATACATATGTAGTTGATAATTATTAATCACACACTTGTAACCTTCTTGCTGTTGATCAATACAGATTTCAAGATTTTTCGAGTATCTTTTCTTCCTTTTTTCATGTACTTTCTTTTCAAATGATCACAAGATTAATAACTTCAATAACTAGAGATACAATTATGAGATATAGATCTTGTGAAGAAAGATGATTTAGCTTTGTTGATGACATGGCCAGAAGCTTTGAAGTATGCCTCAAAAAGCTTCATAATATTTCTCTTGCTTTTAGTTATGACATATCTTTGAACGATTTAAGGTTATGTTTGTATATTTTTAATATTATGTTTAAATAATTTAAAAGTGATTTTTTAATTGTAATAATTTTTTAATTAATATTTTTTTAATTAATATTTTTTTATTGATTTATTAACTTTAATAAGTTATAAAATGCGAGATGTAAATATGAGAATGGTTACACGCGCGAGTATACCCTTCCCATTCTCATCGAGGGAAAAAAAACTAGTCGACAGCATTTGCAATTATTTATTCCATTCCGCAGCTCCACCAAACCTGACCGAACCATGGTTAAAAGGATGACCCAGATTTAACCATAGTCTACATTAGACAGCACAATCCAGCCCCTCGATCAACATGCTCCAATGCGATCGACACGTGGACGGTAAGATTTCATCCCAACCGTCTCCACGGTCGTTATTATTAGGCTAACATCGAGATTAGGGTTCCTGAAGCTGAGGCACTATCTTCCCAAAAGAATACAAATCTCTTTGAAGTTTTCGTAGTTCTCTGAATCATGGAGATGGAACGCGTCTTCGAATTTCCTCACACTTACATGGATCGTCGCCCGAGAAAGAGAGCGAGATTGGGCTGGGACATCCCTGAAGTTCCCAAGGTAACTTTTTGATCCTAAAATCTCAGATCTAATATTTTTTCTTCTTTTTCTTGCGCTTTTATCTTTTCTGGTGTAGATCTGGTGGAATTTGTGTAGATTGGGTATGTTTGGTCCAGGTAACATGTTTTTTTGCCTCGCAGGGTTGATGTGACGATTTTTTATGTTTTGTTTGATGCATCTGTTAGGTTTTTCCCTTTTAATTTATATTGCGGAACTGTGTACCGGTAAACAAGTTGATTTGGGTTCTTTTATTCCATTTTTTTGTGATTATTCTGTGTTAGATTTCTGTGTTTGTTGACATGAATCACTGATTGTGTTTGCATATGTATCTGGATTTTGTCACAAAATACATGTTATGATTAATATCTTCAGATCTTTCATTTTCGTTTAATAATATTTGATGTTATCATTTGCAAAGAGGGGAACTCTTATGTAAGATCTAGTCTTTGAAACCTTATATTAATTGAATTTGGAGAATGAATTGCCTGTCTATTAATACACTCTAATGTGAATTATGGAAATTTGTTTCAATACTCAACTATTTTCTTATTATGCTCTCAATAATTTATTGTGTGTACTGGATCACCCTTGTTTATTTCATTGTCAGTTTTTTTTGTTATATTCCGAGGTGGTGGTGAGAGCATAGGTTGAGTTAATGACAGTGGGATGAAGTTTTATTTTTTAACTATGAGTGGTACATGAATGAATGGCTGTGTAGGCTCAGGTAGGATTGTTTTGTGGACAAGATGTTGGGACTATTTCAAGCTTTGCTCCTTCAAGGGGTCCCTCAGAACATACCACTAGTTCTCTATTTGTTAAGCCAGTTGCTCGAAATGGTTCTCCCCCTTGGCGAGATGATGACAAAGATGGGCATTACATGTTTACGCTTGGAGAAAATTTAACTTCTCGCTGTAATTACACTTTTACCATCATTAAGAAATTTACATTCATATATTTCATCATGGTCAAATCCTAGTTGATATTTGTAGAGCTGTAATCATTGGCATGCAAAACTCAGAATTCTGATTCACATGCATCCTCACACCCTTAACTTTTAAATGTGGGCTTAATTTTATGTCATTTTAATACCTTAACTAATCAATCCTGTTACTGTTTCAATTGAAAATCAATTGTAAGATTCTTGTTTTCTTAATTATTATTTTATGTTGTAAGGTGAAAAACATTTTGGGAATCATATGTTTAAATGGACAGTAGAATTCACTGTGTTGGCTAGGCTTGCATTGTTGATACTTATATCATGTTTGCAGATAAGATCCATACCAAAATGGGTGAAGGAACTTTTGGGCAGGTCTTAGAATGCTGGGATAGAGAAAGGAAGGAAATGGTTGCCGTAAAAATTGTCCGTGGTATAAAGAAGTATCGAGAAGCAGCCATGATAGAAATTGAGGTGTTGCAACAGCTTGGTAAACATGATAAAGGAGGCAATCGGTAAGTAGATTTAACTTAAATTTGTCACGTATGCTAGTACATACTACAATGAAAATCCTTGATTCCATTGCATTGGTTAAATGGGCTTATTCCTTGCAGTTGTGTGCAAATACGGAACTGGTTTGACTATCGTAATCATATCTGTATTGTAAGTATTTAATTTGTGATGGAATCATTTCCCCAATTTACAAATAATTTGGGGGTTAAGACAACGGTGAATTTAAATGGTTTTAACAGGTGTTTGAGAAACTTGGACCAAGCTTATACGATTTTCTTCGGAAAAACAATTATCGCTCATTTCCCATTGATCTTGTCCGTGAGATTGGCAAACAACTATTGGAATGTATAGCATGTGTGTAGTATTTACTTGAACTAGCTTCTTTTTGAGCTATTTCTTCCATACATTTCACTTTGGATTATCATTAACTAATAATGGCAATACATGTTGTAGATCTAATATACTGTCAGACTCTGTTGTTTTTGTCTCTGTGGGTTAGCTTTCTAATAGTATCTTTTTATGAATTTGCAGTCATGCATGATTTGCGCATGATTCATACTGACCTGAAGCCTGAAAACATACTACTAGTTTCACCCGAGTATGTCAAAGTTCCTGACTACAAGGTGCTTTTCTTTTTGCCCACCTGTGATTATTTATTGTTTTGGACTTGTTGCACTATGCGTAATACTAAGAGCAGTTCCTGGTTGATAGGGGTGTTAGTAGGAAGTATTCGTGATGGTTATTTTTAATGACAATTATGTTCTTTCTTTTTATGGGAAAAATAGTAGTCGTACCTGGATGAATAAAAATGAAACTGAGTATGGAAGTACCCTTTTCTATCTTTAGCATTGATTGATCAATCATTGACATCCATTTTATTTTTACAGAGTTCATCTAGATCATCATGTTCCTATTTCAAGAGAGTTCCCAAATCAAGTGCTATAAAGGTTATTGATTTTGGCAGCACCACTTATGAGCGAGAAGATCAGAACTACATTGTATCAACTCGTCATTATAGGGCTCCTGAAGTTATCCTTGGTATATACACATACTGTACATGCTGTGGAAAGAATGCCTGCCTGCCTTAACTGTGTTTTGCATGTTGACACTTGACAATCATGAGACTTGCTATATGTGTGCTAAAGTTGATTTTGGCAATGGTGTTTTAGGACTTGGCTGGAGCTATCCATGTGATATATGGAGTGTGGGATGTATATTGGTTGAATTATGCACAGTATGTTTGGCTCTTTCAAAACCTTTATACAAAGCACATTTATCCATCTCATATCATAGATTGTATTCTATAATTCATGAATTTGTATTACAGGGTGAAGCTTTGTTTCAGACTCATGAAAATTTAGAGCATCTTGCAATGATGGAAAGGGTACTTGGTTCATTACCACAGACCATGATGAAGAGAGTCGAGTAAGTGGCTTACCATGCTAACTTGATTTCAATTGATTGATCCTTAAAATATGATAAATGACTATGTATTATGTTTGTGCAAATGTTTAGCCGACATGCTGAGAAGTATGTTAGAAGGGGTAGATTAGACTGGCCTGAGGGTGCAACCTCGAGGGAGAGTATCAAAGCTGTAATGAAGCTTCCTAGGCTTCAGGTTGGTTTGATTATTTGCTTTCTGATTTTAACTATATAAAGCAATTTGAATGGTTTATATTGACTTTAGTCGACATTTTCCCCTCCCAAATATATGTAGAACCTTGTAATGCAGCATGTAGATCATTCAGCTGGCGATCTCATACATCTCTTGCAGGGGTTACTTAGATATGACCCCTCTGAAAGACTTACAGCCAAGGAAGCTCTTAGACATTCCTTCTTTATGAGAGAACACTTTAGAAGATGATTCACTTTCTTAACTGCTGCATCATTGACCTTCCTAAGGATTTGAAGATGTGGGCAAATGAACTCACCTGTGTGATGGCTAGTTTTTCTGCAGCTGTCCTCTCCCCAATGCTATGCTGAAAAATCCTTATGTAGGAATTTTTGAATGGATCTGGATTCGATGTACAGAAGAAAAAAAAAATGCTAATGTTATGGTGAAAATTGTAGATTTTACGGGCATGATTCATATGGCATCCTGAGCTTTGTGTGCACGAGTATAAGTCTCCATTCGAGGTTTGAAACGTTCTTTCTATCCGCGTCTCTTCTTGACTTTGGAACGCGAGCTTTGCCCCTTTTTGAAGGGGGTTTAATGATTTTAGTGTTTTATATAATAAAAAATAATATTTTTCTATGTTCATTTTTTAAAATAGTTAATTTAAATGAATTGATATAGAACATGGATTCATGACTTAAGTGATCAGTTTGTCTCATCGAGTGACTGATTGGTTGGAAGTCGAATAAATAACTTTTGGTTGCACAATATGCAGTCAATTTTTTGAATTGAACATAATGGATTGGAATGATATACCAAATCTGTTAGTTGAAGGGGTAGATTCCCGTCTTTTAAACCGTGGTCAAGATAGAGGGATTGCGGAAGCAACACCTGAGATTGTCATATGAGAAAATGGGCCATACTATTGGCAACCCTGTCTTGCTATTTAAATTCCCGAACCCAGTGAAATAACCATCCTATCCCCCACCCTTTACCCTACTCTCCTCCTTAAAAGTTAAGACATACCTACCCAACAGAACCTCCAAACCCTTCACTCCCTCTGTACCTCTCCAACAGGATTTACCTCCATTTTTAGTCACTGGATCCACTCATTTGCCCCCTTTTCATCTCCCTCTAGACAATCTTCATTTTCCTATTAGAAGTTCTGGCAAGTGACTCGAACTCTTTCAATTTTCTTTTGCGTTTATGTAGATATGACAAAAACTGGTTTTGTTGTGTTCTTACGCACAATGAAAATAAGTTTTTGCTATGAACCTAAAAATAGGTATACAACAGAAACTACTTTTCGTTGTTTACCTGTACTAAGTAGTTTTCTTACCTAAAAATAGATCCACAGCGAAAACTAGTTTACGCCGTGTATTTGTTTTAAATCAATGGTTTGTTTTTGAATTGTTGATTAAGTTAATATTTTTTCAATACAGTGTACCGCACACACATGATATATTAGACACGATTGACAAGTCACGGGAAGCTTCTATTCATAGCAGAGATATGGCAGCGACGCAAGAGCGGGAAGCTTCCATGATGAGGCAATGTATTTAGCAGACCTCAGCTGTTGCTATAATGGGGGAGGCATCGCAGCAATATGATGCGATAATAGCACAAAACCAATCATAACTAATAAGAAAAGAATATCAAATCTTTGGCATTGCATTTGGTGAATATGGGAGAAAGTTGAGACTAATTTAGTTCGCAGGTGGACAGTGTTGACAAAATAAGTTATAGTCTGACCTCGGGCTGCAAAATAGAGAGGTCTTTTAAACCTTTTTTGCCTCTTAGCAACTGGTCAACTTCATGAGTATCAACAAGATAAGGTCCTTAATAATTTTGTGCTGCAAAATGGAGATTGGGATTTTCAAAGCTTTGATAATTGTCTTCTCATTCTAGTTTGCAACCAAATCCATGGAGATTGGGATTTTCAAAGCTTTGATAATTGTCTTCTCATTCTAGTTTGCAACCAAATCCAAGCTATGGTGCTTTCCTCTCTGTTACTTGATGAAGATCGTTTGGCTTGGAGATGATCAAATGATGGGATCCCAACTATATATGATCGAGAAATTGCTCGTTCAACTCTTACCAACTATAAAGAAGGAGCAATTTCTCGATCATATATACCTGGAGTGGTCCCAATGATGAAATTGTTGCTTTGGAAAATTGCTAAAATCTCCCAATGATGAATCGTGCCCTATATGCTAATGTACTGTGGAAGAACTTCAATTCGTGCTATAATATATGGCATGCTGGCCAAAGAAGTGTGAACCTCACTCCTTGAGAATAATTCAGATGCTGACATTTTCGTGAATCTTATGGACCTTTGGTTACAATCAAATTTATTGAAGGATAGTCAGTGGAGTTTAATTTTGGGATTAACATCTCCAGCATGAAGTTTGTTGAACATTTGCACGTAGTCCAATAACGGGTAACACGACAGACCCAACAACACTCACTAATATAGATTTTAATATCATTTTAGATGTAACTTTGAGTTTAATTCAATTTTACAAAATCGACTTGTAAGATATAAGTTGTTCCTATTTCTATACATTATATGACAGCAAAAAAATGCAACTACATTTGGTAATTCCACACCTTCACCCGGAAAGGCTAAATTACGTGTGAAAGAACAAGCTGCTCTTATCATGTTGCGGGTACTTGCTAATCCTCATGATGTGGTGGTGCACTCCAATTGATTCAATTTGGATAGATATATATCTCGGTCTCTCCTATACATGGCCATTTTAAGCTAAATTTGATGGGGCAGTTCTTGGATAACATGATTTGGCTGCTTGTGGTAGAGTTTTAAGAGAACAAAATGGCACTTTCGTTTTGCCTATAAATTGGGATCTTGTTCTGTCCTTAATGCCAGTTTGTGGGTAATCCTAATAGGAGTTAGAGTGGCTAGGTCCTGTGGGTTTTGTTTGTAACATTCAATCCGATTCTTATGGAGTTACACCATTTGAAAGCTGCATGTGATAATCTCCACCCTTCATACGCCTTGGTGCAAAAAATCCTTCAAGAATGCAGATGGTACCTATCCAATTTGTCCATACTTCAAGGGAAGCTAATAAGACCTCCAATGGCTTAGCGGAATAGGGATTATCTATGCATGCTATAGATTTAGGACTTTTGATGTAGCCCCATGCGTAATTCATTTTTCTTTGTTAGCTTACTTAGCCGCTGTAACATTCCTTCCTGGATTTTAGTTGGGCTTTTGCCCCTCCTACACAAAAAAAAAAAAAAAAAGAAGTATACGAAAATAATTTAAGAAAAGATAAATGCAAATCATTTCCACCACTAGCAACTCTATAGTTGCATCCACGCGCAACTGTTTTGAATTTTTCTATGTAAATTGCAGGACTTTATTTATTAAAATATGTTCATTTAAAAAGAGAAAATAGGTTATATATCAATAATGTAAAATTTTATACCGTCATTTAATTAAATTATTATTTATATAATTTTTAAAATAATTATTATAAAAGTTAATAAACTTATTATACATAACAATAATAGTAACTTATAGTTGAATATTTGTATAAAACTGTTTTATATTATAATTACAATTCTTTTTTTCTTTTATTGATAACATAAATAAAATCACATTTTAAGAATCAGTATATTTTACAAGTACGAAATCTAGGGTTTTTTTTTGGGTTGAAAGTACGGATTCTAGTTATTATAAATAAATTCCTTTTGTTTTAAGAAGTTAAATAAAATAGTCCAAGCATATACCTTTAAGATACAGTAACTTTTTTTTTTATCGCGATGTGTACTTATATGAATAAAGAAGCATCTTACAAAGACTTAAATTTGTAGTTTGGGTAGTGAAAAAAATCACGAACTATTGAACTGGAATTCCAAACTAAAACTTGAGATGTGCAATAATCACATGATTTTAAAGGACTTATCTGTGTGAGGCACAAATTCCCAAGATATAACAGGTTGTTTATTACTTCAACAGTTAATTTAATTATTAAAAACATTGATATCTGACTTTCAAAGTAAGTTTATATATCAGTGGGGTTTCAGCTTTATTTTTAGTTATTTTGAATTTTTATATTTGAAAAAATGGATTGATATCTACTCATGATAATTAGATTTATATTTAATGACCATCTGTAAAAAATTATTTACAATCGATGAAATTTTTACCCATCAAATAAATTTGGACGGGATATGAGTGATATTTAACTATAGTACTATCTTTGTTCTTATTATATGACCTAAAAAATTTCTCTTTCGTCCTAAATATTGTACAATTAATGTTGAAAATTCTACTTATTTAAGCATTGAAGTCTATACAAGTGCCACAACCTCTGTGCCACTATACTCATTCATGATCAAAGTAGCAATCTATCAAATAAAACATCCGTATTCAAGTGAGTTTGAAGATTTGGAATTGGTCATAAAATAAGTGAGTTCCATTCTTGTAGGAATTGAAATTTAATATTGATTATATTTAATAAAATTCAATGCATGGATATTATCTAGGTCCCTATGTTATCTATCTGAAATGGTAAGTACATAGCATGATTTTAAAAATCAATATGATTGATACAAGTCGTCTGGGCTATCCACTACTTTGACAAAATGCGGAAGAATTTTTTTGTTTTTGTTCTTATTTTGTAGGTGAAGGAAAAGAAAAACGAAAAAATAATACCGACTAGAATCTAGAGAAAGAGACTCCAATGGCATGTGCCATCAACAGCATAATTTGTTGTTTGTTCTTATGACATATCCATGTGCGTTTTTTTTATAATAAATTTGGAGAGAGACAAGTGTCACGTGTTAATAAATCTATTATTTAAAATTAAATTAAATAATTACCATCATATTTAATATTTTCTCAGTCCTAAAATAAGTAGTTTTAGAAATAGATAAAAAGAATAATAATGTTCCAAAACTAATCTTAACTAAAATGACCATTATTAGAAATATTAATAAAAAAATAATTAATATTACACTGAAAGTTAACATGACATTTATTTTAGAGTAAATTATTTTTCTTTAAATATAACACTTATTTTGAAAAGAAAAAAATATATATATTACTTTTACTCATTTTTTGATATTTTTATATATCCACTTAAAAACACAAAAATGTTCTTGATAAAAATTAATTTTTCTTTTTTTTTCTTCTTATATTTTATTTTGCATTTTTATCTTTTTTTCTTCATATTAATAATTATATTTCTCACTTTTAAAGTTTTTATTTCTCTTCTCCCTTCTCCTTCTATGTGCTTAATTTAAATTTGTGAGGAATTTTTTTTTCTTATATATATATATATATATATATATATATATATATATATATATATATATATATATATATATATATATATATATATATATATATATATATATACTCTAAGAGAGTTATTTCTTATCCTTACCATTCATGTTCTTAAGATTTGATAGTTATAATAAATAAATATCTTAATAATTAGATCTCAAAAAAATGAATGATAAGAATATGAAGTTACTCTTGAAGTAAGTGAATCTCTCCTATCTTTTTTATTGAGTGTAGATACGTCCAAGTCACATTGGACTATACCAAATAATTAAATCCTTAAGATTTTGATATTAACAAAGTATAAATTTTATGAATTAATCTTTCATATTTAAGATACAAGTTCATATTCATCTTAATGAGATACAAATAGAAAAACATGAACAAAAAGACTCTGAACGATAGACAAAGTATTAGTCATTGGACAATACTATTTCTGCGTCCAGCCTTGAGAAGACAAGTGTTTTAACACTTGGCTCGCAATACAAAAGCATTGAACAGTTACTCGATAATCAAGGACCGAAAGCAATCACAAGAAAGTAACATTCATATGCTCAATAAGAAACTCGTGCCATAGCACACAAAAGGAAAGATTTAAATTGTCTTGTCTTGACATTCTTAATTCATTTTATCTTATGTTGTTAATGTTTCCTTTGATTCATATGATGAAAGTTAACTCTGACACTAGGCGACACTGGTAAATTGTATTTCTCTAAAGATATGTTGCAGAAAGTGTTTGTGATCCCCATTTTCTCTCTTTGCACAATAGCGACCTCGTGTTAAGCGCCAAAGCTATTATACAATGGCTAGTTGGGATCTCTCAACGGATTGAAGTTTTGAAGTCTATATAAAGCTTGAAGATATTCATGTTAAGGTTGTCGAATCACAAGAGAATATTCAAAGACAAAACGAACAAGTGTTGTAACGTTGTCAGTTCATTTGACAGAAGAAACTTGAGCAAATTGAGTGAATCTTAACTTTGTTAAGTTAGCAAGTTTCATTGTATTCAAGCTTATTGTATAAACACTCTATGAGTGATTAGAATACATTTTGTTTCAAACATGTATTATTTCTGAAAGTCAAGAGTGACTTAGTAACAAAAAATACTTGGGTCTTAATCTCAGTGGGAGATTAAGTGTGGTGTTAGGAGTGACCTAGAGAGTACTCATTGTAGTCAGAAGTGGCATAGAGAATACTTGGTTGTAATAAAAAAATTGATTAGTGAAACCCTTCAAGTCTTGAGAGAGAACTGGATGTAGCCCAAAAGTTGGGGTGAACCAATATAAAATATTTGTATTTTCATTATTACTTTTATATAACTAGATCTTTTCTTTAAGTCACTTATACACTATCATTATCAAGTTTGGTGAACTTATTGTCTAAGCACTAAGTTTTTATCCTTCATACTATTTAACCCTTCTTCTAATGTGTTTCAGGTACTTCATCTCTCTCTCTCTCTACACACACACGCACACGCACCCACACACACTCACACACAAAACTATCTCATTTAAAGTAAAATGTTACTCTTAAAAGGGAGTTTCTATTGGCCCCTATTAACATTCAAAGATTTCAAATATACCCTTCCTCACTTTGTATAGCAAAAACACATTTTCACTATATTAGTGGGGTGCGAGAAACATTGTGCAACGGAAATGTGATTCCATTGTACAATGCACAATGGAATCACACTTTTGTTGTAAATTTTTTCGCACTCCCACTAGTATAACGAAAGTGTGTTTTCACTATGCATTCGGGGTTGCAAAAAATGTTGCACAATGAAATCACGATTCTGTTGTGCAAATGAGGGTTAAAAAAATGTACAACAAATATATGATTTCATTGTACACTGTGCAATGAAATTGCAACAAAACGAAATTGTGATTTCATTGGGTTGCTTGAAAAAAAAAATGGAATCATGATTCCATTGTACAAATTGCATAACAAAATTATGATTCTGTTGTGTTAACAAACACAAAAAAAATATCGTGCATAAAAGAGAGCTTCGTGAGGGAAGGTGGGAAGATAGGGAGAAAGAGAAAAGGAATGAATGAATGAAGAAAGGAAAAGAGGAAAAGAAGGAAGAAAGGATAGGTGCTAATAAAGACATTTTGGTCTATGCCATGTGTCGCTAGGGGCCAATAAAAATTTGGAGAGCCCAGTATCAACTCTCATCTTAAAATTTGTTTTAAACTTTCCTTACCTACATATTGTTGTAGTTGTTTACAAAGGAAGAGAGATTATTTTCCTCTGTCCATCTTCAAAGTTCCAACCATGTCAAATTGTCAATACACAAATGTTATAAAATTTTTTAAGAAATTATTTCTTGAGAAAATGGATTATACATTATTTTTATAATTTTATTTAATCACAATCCATACATATAATAATTTTATTAATTATTATGATAATTACTTTAAAAATTATATGAATAATAATTTATGATTAAATGTATATAACTATATCATGAGTGTGTGAACATTAAAATTTTATTTCTTTCTTTTTTCTACTTACTTGGAATCCAGAAGAAGTGTGAATATATACATATATATATAGTAAATCTTCTAACCGTTCCAATACTGATAAAGTTTCTGACAAGAGCCACACCTTTGTCAACAACTTCCGAAGTTAAGCCTTGTACTAATAACATTAAGTTCGAATTTAATAAAACAATAAAATGAAAAAAGTGAACAACTACTGCGATAGTTACGTGTACGGTACACAGAAGTCCACCAAATTTGAAATTAGCTTGCCTGAGATTCGATTTAATAATTCATTACTTAAATATGGTTTATGAACTAAATGAAATTTAATATAATTGAAATTTATGATAAATAAATATTTTTAAATATAAATTATATTTTAAATTTAAGGCAGGCAATTTAAATTGAAACATAATGTTATTTTAATTATTGATAATTTTTAAAAACATTATTGAAATTCAATTTAGTAATAGAGATAAAAAGGTAAATTAAAAGGATAGCAATAAAATAACTATGAATATAAATAAAACAAGGAATGATTAAGTTGAAATTGTTGTAGCACATGTTCTAATACAGATCCAACGGATACAAATAAAACAAAAATAAAAGGAAGAGTCATGATTGTTTCACAAAAGTAATTTTTAAATTCCTATAGATAAAAAAAATTGACTAACACTACAATAATTTTTAAATTTAGTTCATCTAAATTGGAAAAATATATTGAATTTGATACAATGTATTAATTAAGATTTAAAATTTGAATCAAAATAAATTTGAAATTAAAGTTAATAATTATAATGTAACTTTTTAAATACATTTATTTGATAAAAATTGATTATTTTGCTATATATTATTCTATTTATTAATTTAATGGGTCAATATGTTAAATTCCTATTGATATATGATATTTTATACTATTATAACATATAAATTAAAGTCATTAAACAATTAATAAAAAAAGTTTAAATAATTTTTTGTCCTTGAAAGATAGGGTATTTTTTTAGTCATTTAAAGTTTTTTGTTTTTGTGTTAGTCTTTGTAAAATTAGATATTTTGGTTTATCCCTACTATCAAGTAATTAACTTTGTTAATTGATGTCATAATGACATTCGTAATCTATTAACTAAATAAGTCATCAAAGGTCATATGTATTTTCATTGTTTGATAAATTATGTTTTTAAATTCTCATATATTTAAAATAATTGATAATGTCTGAAAAATTAATAAGAATTTTAAAATACAATTTGTAAAAAATAATTACACTTAACAATCTTGTTAGACTCCTTAATAATAATATGACAATTTAATGGGCTGCCTACCACGTTATATCATCATATTAGTGAATAGCAAAAACCATTTTTTTTAAGGTCTTGCCAATCAATATTCTTAAAACATTTATTAAAAAATTAAAAAGAAAAAATATTTATTGAAAAGTTATAGAAAAATATAAGAAATGTCATAGACAAAATAATTTTACGTATCCCACTAAATATCTTTCTAAAACTCCTTCTAATTTTTAATTAATATTCAAAAAATACTAATTAACATTTGTTTTTCGAATCAAAACAAAAATCAGCAAACAATTTTTGTTTTTCTATTATTTTTTTTTCTTTCTACTCACTTCGAATCCATGAGTTGTGAAAAAATTTTCATTTAAAAAAAAATCTTCCTTTATCAATCTCTTCAAAGTTCAAATCATGCGACATTTTCTGACTTTGAGCCACCCACACTGTTGTCACTAAAGTCCAAATATAAGCCTTGTACGAATTACATTAAGATGGAATTTTAGATAGTGTTTGATTTAATTACATTTAAAAAGCTAAAAGTTTCAAAACTTAATGTGAATTTTGATGTTACCTCCGTCACTGTCGAACGTTGTTGGTAAACGAATGGCTCTCAAGCAACCAATGGCCCTATGAGCAAATGAAAGAAGTGTTATTTATTTGACAAAAGATGGAAAATAAATCTTCATCTTCTTATAAGATAGAAATATTATTAATAACATATTTAGTTAATTAATACATGTATTTATTACTAAATAAATTATATAAGTTCTGTTACATGTATAAGTTTCAGTCATTATTTAAAATGTTTCATATAGATTTTATAGAACAATAAAAATTAATTTGTAAAACATATATTAATGAATTAACTATTATTATTATTTCTCTTATTATATATATTTTTTATTTTAATTAAATTAGACGAGAGAGTAATTATTCCTTACAAAGAAATGTCAGTAACAAATACTATTAATTCGAGTAAAAGTGACACAGGTATTTTAAGCATATAATTTTCAAGTCAATCTTAAAATTTATGTATATAAGAAACAATCTTACAAAGAATCTTAAGGTTCTCCTGCTGACTATATATTTATATATCTCTTGTTTCTGTTTTTTGGTGTGGGGCGAGATCTGTTCAAATTTTGCTGTTACGGTAACAGCATTTGGTCTCTTTTCGGGTACATACATATATACTTCTTATCATGGGGGATTGGTTGTAATTTTTATGAGATTTGTGTGATTGTTTTGTTTCTCCAGGTAGCTTCTGCAGATACAGTTATACTATGCACATCCTTAGTATAGTTGCAGTTATACTGCTTGTGTTTGTTGGTTGGTACCCCTATATATATTATTTGCTGTGAGAAAAAAAATAAAAGAATAAACAATTTTAAAAGAAAATCTCTTATCGCTAATGCTCTGGAAACTAGAAATCATCTATAGATCTCTATCAAAATTCAAACACTGCCAATACAGACAAACTTCAAATCACAGACCTTATCACTAAACCTTGTGCCTCACCCTGGTGAGGTGACCTTATCATATAGAATAAAATTTCTTGCACATCCCCACTCTAGTTGATGTCTCTAGAAATACATACATACATATATATATATATATATATATATATATATATAAAAGAAAAAGTATGAATATGTATGATCACAGACGGATTCAGAAATATGTAATAAGAGAGACAATTTTTTTTTTTAAATGTCTAACTTCAAATAAATGATAATATTAAAAATATTTATTATTTTTTGCACATAAAATTGAATTGAATAATAATAATAATGATAATAATAAGAAAAGTAAATTATACTCACACCTCTTTTATTTTACTCAAACTATACCCGATGTTTCTTTCCTTTTTATATTACTTTTATCTCTTCTGTTATCGTTGTTAACTAAATGTTAATTGAAATATATAAACAAATGAAATTGTTCTAATATCTTTGTTACTCTCCCACTTTGTGTTTTTTCTCAAATTGCACCTAATATTCCTTGCTTTTTTTTACATTACTTTTACTCCCTTCTGTTAACATTGTTAACTAACGTCAATTTAAATATGTGAGCAGATGGAATTGTCTTAGTGTTTTTATTAAATACTCAATAACAAATTAACAATTGATCCTATGAATGGACCTTTCTTAAGGCAATAACAATTTTTCCTTTAATATTTGACTTTTACTTCAGTGTTGTTAACACTTGAAGAAGATGCAATTTTTTATTGAGATATTATATTAAATACCTAGCCATAAAAATAAATATTTCAAAGAAAGAAGTTAAAAACACAAATACAAGAACATAACACTAAAATTTGAAGCAAAACACCATATTCAATCAATAGACTTTGTTGGAAACACGTCCAACAAAAACACAGCAATCAAACGACCCAACACATACAAAAAAAAAATTGAACTAAAAAAAAGAAGAAGAAGAAAGAAGGGTGTTAACGCATGCGTACTAACAAGGTGGGTTCACATTCAACAAAAAACTGGGTTCACGTCCAATTAGTGAAAAAAGAAAAAGAAGGAAGAGTGTTAAAATATTTTGAGGTTGAAATAGTATCATGTCTTTTATGAAATTAAGAGAAAGAAAATTAGAGTATTTTAGACATAAATTTTCATTAAAAGTCATGTGACTAATATGTGTGTACTTTTTGTTAAATTATTAAAACGATATTTAGGAGAGAGAGAGTCTAAGTGTAATGTGAACTAAATAATTAAGAAATTTTTTTTAGGATGCAAAAAAGAAAGGGTGTCATGTGTAATTTGAAAAAAAACACAAGGGATATGAGTGTGAGGAACAAGATGAAGGTATTTTAGACATAATTTTTTTATTAAAAGTCATGGAACTAACATGTGTCTATCTTCTATTAAATTATTAAACAGTATCTAAGAGGAAGGGAGTCTGAATGTAATATGATTTAAACAATTAATTTTTTTTATAAGATATAAAAAAAGAAGTACCAGAAACAAATATAATTTACTCTAAAAACAAATAGATAGTTAATTTTATACAATTTTATAGTACTAATTATAACCTTAATCATTACAATAATAACAATAAACACACTAATTTTAAACTAGCTAAGTAATGAAATATGAACGTATAAAGCAATTCAAGTCTTTACCTTATGTCTCATAAAAAATCATTTTGGATTAATATTTATACAACTTTTACTATTAACAGGTTTAGTGTTGTGGCAATCAAGGTGCCTTTTTGTTTTTGGTAAATGGGGTTAAGACCCTATAGTTTAATTATTCATTTATTTTTTTACTTACAAAAACTTTTTCTTGGTTCCTATATTTTTAGAAATATTTTTTTTTATTCCTTATAAATTATTTTAATCTTATTTTTAGAACTAAAATAATTAAAAATAATGTATGTAAGAATTTAAAACAAGATGTTTTTAAGAACTGAAATCAATTAAAAGAATTTTTTTTATAATTAATAGAAATAAAACAAGTAATTAAACCTATTTTTTAATAAAATTTATAAATTTGCTTTAGGCTTTAGGAATATCTGTGGCTAGTCTTGTATAATATGATAGACAGATATGAATAATAAAACAGCTATATTATTCGGTACGAAGAATACAAGGCACGAAATGCATGAATACCAAGATGGACTAATGAACTTTTTAAAAAAAAAATATATTTGTTAACAGATATTAAACAACACATGAATGAATTTATGGCAAAAATCATTGGTCGTGCAACAGTACGAAAATAATTTTCTTACCAAATAGTATTTTTCATAATAAATTTAATGTAATTTTTTTAACCTCAAGTAAAAAATAAAATTATTTTTAAAATGTTTTTCATTGGAACTTATCATCATAAATAAAAATAAGTTATTACGAATAAAAAATAAAATAAAATGATATATATTTTAAAAATAATAACTTTAAATATAATAAAGCTAGTTAAATTTATTTATATTTAATTACAACTTATAAGGCCATATTTTTACTTAAATGTGAATCTGAAGGAATATTCACTATCATTATTGTATAGCATGTATTTGGAAGCTAGCTAAGCCTTGTAAGAAATTTTAATAAAAACAAATAAATAATGAAGAGTAAAAGAGTAATCATTTAATAAAAAAACAAATTAACAAAGAAGACAAAAACAGCAACAAAGACAGCCATGTTCCACTCCTGTGTATCATGTATGCTTATAAATGTTGCGTGGACTTGACACTGCCAGATGTGGTTCGAAAAAGAATGGCTCTACTCAAACAATGGCCTTACGAAGTGTTTTCTTCTACCTTCTATCTATCTCTTTCTTTCTTCATCAGTGTCCTGTTACTGTTTAAGCTCGCAAGAAGAACCAAACCAGAAACCAATTTGAAACTGCCTCCATCTCCCCCCAAAATTCCAATCATCGGCAATATTCATCAGTTTGGAACACTACCACATCGATCTCTTCGAGATCTCTCTCTCAAATATGGTGAAATGATGATGCTGCAGTTGGGGCAGATGCAAACTCCAACCCTAGTGGTGTCATCTGTAGATGTTGCCATGGAAATAATCAAAACTTACGACCTAGCTTTTTCTGACCGACCACACAACACTGCTGCAAAAATCTTACTCTATGGATGCGCGGACGTTGGCTTTGCAAGCTATGGAGACAAGTGGAGACAGAAAAGAAAAATATGCGTCCTTGAACTTCTGAGCACGAAAAGGGTGCAATCATTTCGTGCCATCAGGGAAGAGGAAGTTGCGGAGTTGGTGAATAAGCTTCGTGAAGCAAGCTCCAGTGATGCAAGTTACGTGAATCTAAGTGAGATGCTTATGTCAACATCTAATAATATTGTGTGTAAGTGTGCTCTTGGAAGGAGCTTTACAAGAGATGGTAACAACAGTGTGAAAAATTTAGCGAGGGAGGCTATGATTCATCTCACAGCTTTCACAGTGAGAGATTACTTCCCATGGTTGGGTTGGATTGATGTTCTCACTGGAAAAATTCAGAAATACAAGGCCACTGCTGGAGCAATGGATGCTTTGTTTGATACGGCAATTGCAGAACATTTGGCTGAGAAAAGGAAAGGTCAACACTCCAAAAGGAAAGACTTTGTGGATATCCTCCTTCAACTTCAAGAGGATAGCATGCTCAGCTTTGAGCTCACCAAAACTGATATCAAAGCACTTTTAACGGTATCTATCTTCACCCTCCCTTTCCTATATCACTATATTTCTGTCTCCTAAACAAATCTACTCCCTCAGTCTAAAGAACAAAATTTCACGTATATAAATGACACCTTAAAATAATATTGATCAACCTATAAAGATTGGATAGCTCTATTTCCATATAACTAAACAAGAACACCATCATATATTATAAACACATGTTTAACATCTTTTTTATATTTTTTTTTGTGTTTTTCTTTTTGTCAGATCATATACTTTTCTCTATTTATTTCGTCCTTTCTTTAGGTTTCAATTATATTTGAAAATTCTATCAATCTTCTTCCTGTGATTAAAGTGGTATATGTATTCTATGGTTTTTGACAGTATCTAATAATTTTTGAACAATATTTTGCACGTCGCTCTATTAGAATGATAGGTCATTATTCATTGTTAAGATATTTGAACTTTTTAGGCAGTTAATAAGCATTATCTTTATTTAGTCATTCTAATTGCTTAAGTATAAAATTTATAGTATCTTTTAAGTTAATAAAATATAAAAAGGCTTTTACTTTTCATTTGATAATTTTTAATTCTTCGTTGACAAATGAGTGAATTGTGAACAAGTTTCATGAAAATTTCATTCCAACAATTATTTTATATAGGACATGTTTGTGGGAGGTACTGATACAACTGCGGCGGCATTAGAATGGGCCATGTCAGAGCTTGTAAGAAATCCGATCATAATGAAAAAAGTACAAGAAGAAGTGAGGACAGTTGTAGGTCATAAATCAAAAGTGGAAGAGAATGATATTAGTCAAATGCAGTATCTAAAATGTGTAGTCAAAGAAACGCTAAGGTTACATCTGCCTACTCCTCTTTTGCCTCCTAGAGTAACAATGTCTAATGTAAAACTGAAAGGATTTGATATTCCAGCAAAAACAATGGTATATATCAATGCATGGGCAATGCAAAGAGATCCTAGATTTTGGGAACGGCCTGAAGAGTTCCTGCCAGAGAGATTTGAAAATAGTCAAGTTGATTTTAAAGGTCAAGAATACTTTCAGTTTATTCCATTTGGTTTTGGGAGAAGAGGATGTCCTGGGATGAATTTTGGAATTGCTTCTATTGAGTATGTGCTTGCTAGTCTTCTTTATTGGTTTGATTGGAAGTTGCCTGATACACTAGATGTAGATATGAGCGAGGTATTTGGACTTGTTGTCTCAAAGAAAGTACCACTTCTCCTTAAACCAAAAACCTTTCCATTTTAATTAAGCCAAGTTATACATGTTTTTGTTCTTGAAGTGATTATTGCTGTGAGTTTTTTTTTTTTTTTTTTTGTTATCAGCGTTATCGTACTGTACATTATCTTCACTTTGTGTGATGTTGTTGCCCTAAATAATATATTAGTATTTGAAGTATTGTCAAATTTATAAAGATAATAAATTTAGGCACCCGCGGATCATGTGGTTATTATTATATATATGTTTTGTCTTCGTTATGAATAATATATATTATCATATTATTAATAAATACTGTATGATTTATGGACGAACAATATATTTTCTAAAAATAAATAAAATAAAATAAAATTACACACCTCTCATTCGTTATGAATAATATATAGATATGGTTACGTTACGTGCGGTGCGGGGAAACATCCATTGTCAAGAAATTTTAATTTGAGAAAGAGAGAGGAAGGGCCATGCAAGATATCAAATCGCAAGATATCGTAGTAAATTTATCAACTTCTTCTAAAAATAATAAATTTATTAACTTTTGTGTAATTATCTTAAAATTTATATAAACAAAAATTTAATTTGTTACCGCATGACTTGTCTTATGAATACTTTTTATACTTTTAAGATATTAAAAACAATTAATTATTTTCATATAATATATTTGTATAAAAATCAAGATTAAAAAATATAAGATATAATATTATTATATAAAATTATAAATCTAAAAAAGTTAAAATAAAGAAAAATATTAAATGTAATATTGCTAAAGTTTAAAATATGTGTGTAATTAACTTTTTTTTTGCATATAATTAAAAAAAATTAATAAAAATGATTCATACGTATAAAAATAAATTATACTATGTATAAAAATGAAATATAAAAACATTGTACTATACAGTTCATATCACTTTAGAGTTATACACGCAAGTAACTATTCTAAGTTAAAATTATTCACATATTATTAAACAATTTTTATTCAATAATTATTTAGCTATATAATATAAAAATAAAAAATACAAAGTGAAATTATACACACATCTTAACATTGATCAATTAGTCATTTTTATTTATTTATTTTATTAATTCCTAATTAAAAACCTATTTTAACGCACTTTTTCTTCAATTTTTCACTATATTATATATAGAGATAGAGTAAATAGTTTATACATTGATGGTATAAAATATTTTTACACTTTTTATCTTTTTACAAATTTTCATATATGATAAATTTATTAACTCTTATAATAATTATCTTTAAAATGATACTAATGATGATTTTTTTATCGATCAACGATATATAAAATTTTTAACATTGAAAATTAGAGTTGACAATTTGAGTATGCTCCATTGAGTTGGCCTCACCAATCTAAAATTTAGAAGGAGTTAGGCTTAAATTACAAGTATAAAATAGAGCCTAATTATCGATTGACCCGATCTTTAAAAAAGAAAGCCCCAAACAATGAGTTTAGGTTAGGTCATTTGTGAGCTTGACGATGTATGACATGAACCATAGCTAGTTGGACAAGACCAACCTTTTGATGGAAAAGTTGTTTACAATTTGATCCAATCACAAATCTTCATGCATGTTAAATTTATTGACTTTTATATAAATTATCTTAAAAATCATACTAACGACAATTTTTTATTGACTAATAATGTAAAACTTTATATGCTGAAAGTTAGAGTTGATAAGCTTGACGTGGGTAACAAAGTATAACAAGTTGAGCAAGCTAGGCCAAATCATTTAATGAAAAAATAATCAAGGCCCATGTATTGGTCATAGCCGGTAATATACGAATGACTTCCTTATATATATTCCACCTCGTATGACTCCCAACCACCTATCTATATCTTATGAGTTATGACTCATTCCAACCCTTATAATATTTTATGTTATTTTTATTAATATATGCTATGTCAAATCCCATTTCATATGACAAGAAGTCTACGTAGTGTACAGTAAAGAGAATAGAGAACAAGAGCACTGATCAATGGCCAGTTATGCCAAACGAAAATTATTAGAAGTCTGTAATATTTTATGCTTATTTGGTGTGAAATAGATCTAAAATTCAAAGCCTATAAAAGGGGAACCTTCAAAGTCATACGTCTCATACCTAAAGCTCTTATTTTTTTTAATCCAATTCAAAGCCTATAAAATGAACCCAAGAGTGAAATCTTGCATAACTCTTTTATCCAATTCTTGTGAGAGAACACGTCTTCGAAAAGAAACAGAATTTTTGAAGATATTTATTCAATAAAGAATATATGTGGAGCAATCCAAACTGACCGTATGAAATATATAAGGATATTTAAAGGTTCCATCCCAATCTCATGTAACCTCTAGGCAAAGAATTAGTGTAAACACCTAATTGGATTGAGATACCACTCGTAAGTAAAAAAAATTAGTGCACCTGTCACCTCATATACTTTTGTTTTGTTCAATTTATCCATCCTTTGATAGTTTTTTCAAGATTAAATCCTTTTTTTCTTTACCTCTCTAAATATATTGTTTTTGAATTTTAGTTTCTGTATTTTTTTTATCATTATAATATTCAAATATTTTAATTTTGATACTTCCGTTGTAAAAATTCTTAAACGACTTTGTAAGCTAGGTGTCGTTACGTACGCGACAATCTCACATTGCAAAAATGCTTACATAGCTACACAAGATAGAGCCACTCGAGTGTTTTTGTAACAAGACTTATAATCTTAAGAACCACAAAACACGATTTGGATATTTAAGGAATCATAATTTTTTTAATAGATACTAAAAGTTAAAAGTGATATAGTAACAAATACAAAAAAATTATTCAAACTTTTTTTTATAAGCTCTAACTTTCATAATTGGTTTCAATATTTTATTGTTATATATATTGAAAAGAATCTTAAATGTGATTTCATTCTTATGCAATCAAGGAGACCAAATAAAAAAAAAGTATGTCTAATTGACTCCAAGTGAAAATGAGTCTATAAAAAAATTAAAAAATGATGTATTAAATATAATAGTCATAACATTAATGATAAATTTTAAAATATAATAAGACAATTATCAATATTCTATTGATCATTAAAAATATATAGATTTGTTTGATTTCATTTTTAGTTGACATCAGTTAGACAAATTCAAAATAAAATCAATTGCCAGCTAGCGAAAGCTTTGCATTTTAGGTTCTGGTCATGGTTGAATGCTAACACGAAAGGTCTTTCATTTAATTTCTTAATTTTATTGAATGGTCAAGGGAACCAATGTTATGTTTGAAAAGGTTTATAGCTTTCTATAATGCAACCAGTGTTATGTACGAGTTTCTAGGCTGATACAGGGTCAAAAGTTAATTAAGATGAGGATGGAGCTGTATCAGTACAACATTAATGGTAAACACATTATATACTGTCTGATGGGCATTCTTATTGGAAAGGTGGAATTTATGGGACACTTGACTTGGAACAAAATGGATATTGAATAGTGACGGGAAATGTTTTCCGTACTGTAGCCCACTTTATGTGTATGTTTATCAATGATCACTAGGGTAATTGGGTACAGCACATAAATTTAGTGCCTCCGTGTGAATGAGGGTAGGACTTGACATTTTTTATGTAAGGGGTTGATGTTAAACTTTCGTCAAGCATTTATAAGGGAGGATTTAATCATTATAAAAGACAACTCAAATAATTTTTGAAAATTTAGAAGATGCTCAAAAGATAAGTGCATTAGAGTTTAAATCGAGGTTAAAATAATGAAATTTTGATTCTGGGTAAAATTAGTTGTGAATGTAAACATCCTATGATCTAAGAAATGGTACATGAAAAAATTGGAACTTGAAATGTTTGCCCCATGGTTGCTTAATTAACTAAAACAGGAATAAACTAGTTGAATCAATTAAAAATGAAGGAATTATGTACAAACGTTGATAAATATGATTTAGATTAAGTTAATTTAGATTTTACCGTGTAAATAGTTGTTGCATAAACGTTTATAAGGACCTTCAACAAAAAAACAATCAATGCACTTATTTTTTAAATTATCTTTGCCGATTTTATTGTTTTATTTCGAATTTAGTTTTTCTTTTAGTCTGTTAACATTCTAGTTAAGATTCATCCCAAATCAAATGCTTTATTTAGTAACTTAAGAGCCTACAAAATATTAAGAGATAAATTTTCCTTCTTAACAACTGAATCACTTGATTCAATCACTCAAATTTTAAAATTATGTTGAAACAGTTATAACGGAACTCGTTTTGATTAATTATTAAAATTTCTCATGACAACAGTTACTAACATTTCTCTATAAAAAAAATTAAAAGAAAAATGACACTGCCATGAGCACTTGTCCTTATGAGCTAAATTTTATACACGTGGATTATTATTATGGGACAGGAAGTCCATGTAGCGTGCCATTTCAGACACATATTGTTCTTATGAAATCCTGAAGTGCTCTCGATCTCCACTAGCGATGATCTGAGTCCTACTCAGTATGCTGAGTTCCTCAGCATGATGGGTGGTAACTACAAGTTAGTGATCCACTTCGATCCTCAAGTTAGTGAGTGTATATGCTCAAGTTATTGGTGGGATGACTACCGAATATGATTACTTTCCTGATATTCTCCCTTATTATCGTGACTAGGGTTATTGCCTCCATGATCTTCTCCCCTATAATAATGAGTAATGAGTATCTGCCTGATTGGTCCGAGTTGTTGTGTGGGTTGAAAATACCACTACTCACCATATGTTTCAGAACAACCATTTTTAGTAAATAGTTTCTAAAAATGCACTACTAGGGTCAATTAGTCAATAAATGGGATTAAGAATTAATAATACACTTAAATACAATTTTGATTTTTATATTTTGTTTAATCTATAATTTTGATTTCTATTTTAAAATAGAGCCATTGTATCCTTGTTAAGCTTCCTGAATGATTTCCTTTAATTAAGACGATATTTTTATATTTGTATTGACAACAATGTAAAGTTGTCAATCTTCAAAACTTTTATCAATCAAATTAATGTAGTGTTTTTAATAATCGAAGGACATGACCGAATTTTCTAATAAATATGGAACCAAATTGAACTTTTATAAATAATTAAGAAACCAATTATATAATTAAGTCCATATGTATATAAGAATCAAGAATTTAATTTGTATTTTTTGCATAAATATTTAATAAGATTTGGCTATTTTACTATATCTCATTCATTAATATTTTTTACCAGTGTCTCATTCATTAATATAACGTGAAAACAAGATATTCTTGTATATGTGTAGAAATATTTATATTTAAAATATATATTGATTAAACTTAATAAAAAAAATATCAAAAATAAATTCTCTTCCAGGAATGCTGTAGAAACAAGAAATAATCTACAGATATATCCATCAAAATTAAGACAGCTTGCCAATACAGACAAACTTTAGATCTCAGACCTTATCTATAAACCTTTAGCGCCAGCCTCAACCCTTGTGGCCTTATCTATATATGTAATAAAGGGTGGATACTTAGAGGAAAAAATCACAAAGAAAAAGCAGTGATACGCATGCTACTACATAATATCATACATCCTTAAAACACCTAGCAAAAAGCATTTTATTTTAAATTTTCTTTTATTAAATATATTAAGTAATAAAATAATATACTTTATGTCACATATATAACTAGGTGTTGGAAGATTTTTTTTACTATGTAAATATATGACTATGTTTTTCACAAGTAAATTAGCTACCACGACAAGAAAAGCTTGAATTAGCGTCGTCATATTAGACGATGATCACTAAATAGCATCGGTTAACTAACGTTACCTCACCAATAAAATGGTTTTTGTTAGTATATATATATAATCTCTTTTTTGAGATTGTATCAGTCATGGCCGACGCTTCTAATATTAAAAGGAAGAATCATTTGTGTCGGTCTAACCAACACTAATTTATAGTTTTAAAAATTAAATAAATGTTACTAAGAGAGTTGGATTGGTGTTAATATTTCATTTAAGTGCGAAAACTCAGTCAATCTCACCTCCCTCTTCTCTATTAATTAAAAATATTTTTAAAAAAAATTAAAGCAGCAAAATTATGTTTTAATGAAAGCGTGAACTAGGCTCAAGAATAATACGTTAAAAGTATTTTTTAATGAAAGTGTTGATCAAGCTTCCACTTATTATTATTATTAGGATTTTTTTAACCTATGTAACTTTGCACAGGTTAAACCTCATTAATGACCTATTTTAAAGCAACTTAATTTACTATAATTTATTGGAAAAAACAATTATCTTTCCTATTTATGTTGTGGACTCATTTTAATGTAGTCTTTCGATTCTTTCCATTAAAATAATAATAATACTAATAACTAAGAAAAAAATCTTATTATTATTATTATTATTAGTAGGCGTCAAAGCAAATAATTTTATGTTTTCTTCTGCTTATTCATTTCTTCTACTAAAGTTAAAGTTGAATCGTTTGATAGTATTTAAATTTAATTCTTGATAAAAATAATTTTTTGTTAGACTTTATTTACCTTCAGGCTGAACTTTGGATTAGTCATAGTCTCTTTACCATGATAAACTAAAGGGTTAAGACAAAAAAAATTCATCATATTTATGCACTAAGGTAATAAGTGATAAATAGGTCATCACTATAGTTGACAAAAATAAGCGAAAATAAGCATCGATGTACTAGATCATCTTTGGAAAAAAGTTGAGGGAAATTGATTGGTCAAATAAAAGTTTAGGGACTACAAACTTCAATGGGAAAAAGTTGAGAAACTTTGACTAGTCAAACAAAAGATTAGGGGTTAAAAACCAAATTTCAAAAAAGTTTGGGGATTAAAAACTTAGTTAACCCTACTTTTTTATACAAGCTCATCCCCCATTTTGGCACATTCATCCTCTCATTTTGTCGGTGAGCAATGGCGACATTTTGCATGTATGGACTTTGTCTTTCTCTAATTTATCTTCCTCTCTTTCTCTATTGGGGGGGGGGGTGATGATGACTTATAGTTGTGGTGGCTCTCTTTCTCTTTTTGTGGTGTTCTCTCTTTCCTGTTGGGGTGGCAAAGGCTCATGTGGTGATGGTGATTTGTTGCTAGTAGTCGTGGTTGCAGGTGGCTTGGTTGGATTTTTCTAGGTTTGGTTTGATTTTTTTGGGTGGTTCAACCTTCACGAACAAATATCATCAACATTGACAATGTTTTATGTTCTAAACATTGCTTTTAGCATTAGCCTATGCGACAAATTGAGTGTCTCAACTAAGCAATAACTTGTTTTGACTGACACAAAAAAATTACTATCAACCTTATTAGGGTTGGCTTTGTGATGCTTGTTAGCGGTGACAAATGGATAGATCAAATCAATCCTAATGCATATTCTAATATATCATATCAAAATAATCTATTATTCCATTTTGATCCATTAAAAAAATCCATCTAATTCATCCATTAACACTTTTTTCATGGATGAATATCCATCCAATCCATACACAAAAACATATAATTTAAAAACTTAATTATTTTTAGTTTAAAAATAATATATTTAAAAAAATTCATAGTAATTTCTTAAATGATAATAGCAACAACAAACGTCAATTGAGGTTGTTTTTGGTTGTCCTCGATCGAGGCTAATTTTTTGGTAGACATTAGTTGAGACTATTTTTTGTTGACGTTGGGCGATGATGTTTTTAAGTTGACATCGATTAAGTTTTTTTAGGCCAATGTTAGCCAAGAATATTATTTTGGTCGAGGTCGACTGGACTTTTTTTTGTCAATGTTGGTTGCTGATTTTTTTTGCCAACATCGGCTAGGGGTTTTTTTTGTCAACATTAGTTGGGGCTATGTTTTGCCCGACGTGGGCTACGATTTTTGGTTAATATCAACCATGGATTTTTTTTTATTAATGTCAACTAGGGTTTTTCGATCGATAGTCAACTGGAGAAATTTTTTGGTTGATGTTGGCTAGGCTTTTTGGATGACATTGGTCAGTGATATTTTTCAGCCAACATCCATTGAAAAATAGCCCTAACAATTGTCGATAAAAAAAACCTAGCCGATGTCAGCAAAAAAAAAGTTGTGGTCGATGTCAACCAGAAACCCTAAATGACGTCAATAAAAAAATTGCCTCAGTTGACATTGACCAAAAAAATCTTAACCAACATTTGCCAACAAATAGCCTCAATAAGCATTGACCAAAACAAGTTAGTTGACATCAATCGAAAAATAGTATCAAATGATGTCGACCTACAAACATCATTAGTCGACGTTGTCCAAGAAAACCCTAGCTATCATCGCCAAAAAATGGCCTTGACCAAATTTGACCGGAAAAACCCTAGTTGACATCATCTGGAAAATAACATTGGTCGATGTCGGCTAAAAAACATCATCAATTGATGTAGGGCAAAAAAAACTTTGTACAACATTAGCAAAAAAATAGCTCCAACCAAAGTCAGTCGAAAAAAATCCTAGTTAATATTGTCTAAAAAATAGCATCGACTGACTTGGCTGAAAAGCTTCATCAGCAAATGTCAACAGAAAAAAATCCAGATGATATTGGCCAAAAAATAGCCTCGACCAAAGTCAAACGAAAAAAACTCTAGCCAATATTGTTTGTCGACTAACATCGACTGAAAAACGTCATCCATTAACGACCAACATTGGCCAAAAAATGTGAGGCGATGTCTGTCAAAAGAATAATCTCGACCGATGACAACCGAAAAAAATTATGGTCGATGTTGGTGAAAAATTGCCCTCAAATCCTTTTATTATTTAGTTGGATCAATTTTGATCCATTAAATATTGATTAAAGGATCCATTAGATTTTAAAAAATAGCAAATGAATCATTAACCATCCATAAAATTAAATAGATGGATTTGGATTCATGCATTTTTTTTTATAATAAATGGATTAGATAAATTTATTGTAGATGAATTGGATGAATGGTGGATAAATGGATTCACTTGTCATCCCTAGTGGTTGCTTAGGTGGCAAAAACAATCATTATATTTTGTAACTTCTTGTAGTGTATTACTAGACATTTCAATAACTTTATAACACTATTGGTTACTTGTAAGCTAAAATTAATCATTATTGAACATTTTAATAACCTCATGATACTATTAAACATATATTAATAAGTGATAAAATTAAATTCATTTATTTTTAACCACTTGTGAGATAAAACTAATCATTATTGTTGACTCGTTGGCAAGTGTACCAAATCGTTACAAGTAGTAAAGTTCTCGGAAGTCCGAGTGTCGAATCCACAGGGACTTTGTTTGTACTTAGATTAATGCAAATCCAATTTAAAAGCAAGAGATAAGAAATTTAAAATTTAAAATAAAAGATTAAGATAATAGATAGGATAAGATGAAAGAAATTTAAAATAAAAGATAAAGATAATAGATAAGATAAGATAAAAGATTTTTAAAATTTAAAATAAAAGAAAAAGATAAAGTCAAGATAAGATAATGTTGGGAACTGACTTGCCTAACCTGCCTAGGATGTATGAGTTTATGATTTTTTCTTTACCAATTCAGGTGATTTTATCCCACCCACATCTATTCATTTACTTGCCCCTGATGCCTCACGATGACAAGTCTATTTTACCTATCTATCCCCCAAATGCCTTTGCAAAGACTCAACAGATAAAATGCATGAAGTTCTAATTCTAGATGTTTGCTTTGACGCATGGGCATAATGCAATCACTCTATGCCTAACAATGATTTTATTATGATATCTTTTCTTCTTGTTCTATTAGAAGTTATCCTCTCCCGAGCGTCTAACCCCTAAAACTAATGCATGCATATCTTCTTTAAATCTTATTTAGAAGTTACCCTCTCCCGAGCATCTAACCCCTAACAGAATATAAAGATGAGTATGCAAGATAAAAACAGAAAAGAAAATAGGAAAGAAAAACCTGGTATTGCATTGATAAATAGTGAAGAGTACATCATACATCACATTGGCTTCTAGGCCTGTCAGGCCCTAACTAAGGGGGTTTAGCCACTCATGGCCATTGAGGGCTTTACAATGAGAAGGGGGTGAAAGAAAGAAAGGGAGTAAATGAAACCCCTAGGAGAGGGGGTTCTGTGGTGGTGTCTTCTGTCCCTTGGACTGGCTTTCTATTTATAGTTGTTGAAGTGGGCTTTGGGCCTTCGTAGGCGCGCTCAGCGCGACACACCACGCTCAGCGCGTGTAGATCGCGCGCTTAGCGCGCATGTTGCAGGCTTAGCGCACGCTTCTGTTAGATCGCGGGCTTAGCGCGCGTGTTGCAGGCTTAGCGCGCACTTCTGTTGGATCATGGGCTTAGCGCGTAACGCGCGCTCAGCGCGCGTATTGGACTGGGCCTGCTTCAGATTTTCTTCTTTTCTTCAATTTTTCTAGCCTTTTTGCTTGTTACACCTCCAGTTTTTATATCTGCAGCCAAAATTCAACAAAACATCAATTCTTTAATATTTAAGCGCAAATAACTGCTAAATAATTATTTTTAAAGACAATTTTGCCTTATTTTCTATCATCAAAATACAATTATTTAGCAGTTATCAATTATATGTAGTTAATCACATGTAACAGTATTTAACCTCAAAATACTATTTAACCACATGCAAGACAAAATTAACAATATTTATTCACGTATGATAATCAACAATCTCGTGACTTTATTAATTATTTGTAAAGCATAATTAACCATTATTAATATGGACTTAATATCACTTTTGGTTCATTATGTTTTAGAGTTGTTTTATTTTGGTATATTAAATTTTAAAAGTTTTATTTTATTCTTTTATGTTTTTAGAAATGTATCGTGTTGATTATTTTTCAATATTCCATTAGAAAAGTTAATGTTCTATTAACTTTTAAATTTTAAAAAAGAACCAAAATGATATATTTCAAAAACATAAAGAACCCAATTGAATTTCTTAAAACTTAATGTACCAAAACAAAACAATTATGAAACATAATAAACCAAAAGTAATATTAAGCATTTTAAAATAATTAACTTTATATAGTGGTGGCTAAAAACCACCATTATCTTTATTTTTTTAAAATAAATAAACAGCTAAAAAATTATCATCTCTTCCAACTTCTTCTAGATCTAAAAAGGTAAAAAATGTAACACCACACTAACTCAACGATGTCAACACAAAATCTCGTTGGAACAAAAAAAAATCTTATACTCATCACCAGAAAACCAAAACCTTTCATATAGTTATGCTATTCGAAACAAAAGTAGGGGAGATTGGAAAAAGGGTTGTCTTTGATGAAAGACAAAAATATAATCCTAACTTGCCAATTAACCCAGATTTAAACATGGAGAAACAACGTGGTTCTTCATGAGGTTTGCAAGAAAGACCTCTACTTTCGCACACGATTGGGTTGGGTGAAGACGGGCAATGCAAGAAGGGATCGAACGATGTGTTTCATTGGAAGATGATTATGATCGGTCAAACCTCATCCACAATTAGACTTTGATCTTCCTCTTTGCTTTCATCAACGCGCTGCTTCCAGTAGTGGCGATGAGAAGAAAGCAGGAGGGTCAACGATCTATTTGAGTTAATGTTGAGAGATGAAGTTGCGGAAGGAGAAGGAATTCTTACCCCTTGTGATTGAAAATAATTGATGAAATTATTATTATTATTATTGAATGGAGAGAATAATATTAATAATAGTATGAGAGTGAAGGTTGTTGTTGTTCTTTGTTTTAGATCCATTTTTTCTTCATTTACATAATAATTTTTAGCTTTTTAATAAAAAAAGATAGTGAAGATTTTTAGTCATCACTATATTACTTTAACTATTCTAAAATTTAAAACATCGACAGATACTAAAACAAAAAAATTAAAAAATAGACCAAAATAATACATTTATACAACATAAAAGACTAAAATGAAACTTTTAAAACATAACGTATCAAAGTGAAACAACTAGGAAATATAAGGGAGCAAAAGTGAAAATAAATCATTTTAAAAATTAAAATTAATAGAACACTAACGTTTTTAACAAAAAATTGAAAAAAAGATCAAAATAATACATTTTGAAAACACAAATGACCAAAATGAAACTTTTAAAATTTAATATAGCAAAGTAAAATAATTATAAAATATAATGGACAAAAAAATTACATTAAATTTTAAATATTTTAATAACCTCACGTCTGACTCTATTAACTGTTTATTGACGATTGTAGGTCACACTTATTTATCTTAACCACTTAATGATAAAATAAAGTAAGTTATATGTATACATATAATTAACTGCAATCTAAGTTAATGTCGAGTCTCGTAAAAAAAAAGTATGTAAAATTTCCGGATATACATGCTTTTCCCTATATATTCCGGAAGCTAAGCCTGTACGAAAACATAAAAAAGGGTATTTAATAAAAACAAACAAATAAAGAACAGTAAAACCCGCAACCAAAAAAGAAGAGTAAAGCAACTAGCAATCATTTAATAAAACCAAACTAACAAATTTAAGAAGAGTAAAATATATTAATAAAAAAAGTCAGTTAGCACAATCTTATTATTACATATGATTTATATTAAGATTTATTAAAATACGTAATTTTGTGCCAACATATCATTGATCCAAATTAAAAGTAAGATATTGAATTTGAATCATCTACATATTAAAAAATATATAAATTTTATATTCGTTCTTTATTTAAAATTTTCATATAAATTTAATAGAATAATATTTTGTTTGAAATATCTATTAATTAATTTATTACTAATATTTTTCCTTTTAAATATCTTGGTAGACGACTGAGTATAATTATTCTTCACACTGCCAATCACAAATATGCATTAATTCGACTAATAGTGACAGAGATACTTTAAGTGTATAATTTTCATTCAATATAACTATCAAAATTAGAAAGAAATTCACACTACTGATGTCGATCCCTGGCCTTGAGTCTCACCCTTTGAGATCTTATCGCTAATTAAAGCATTGCTATCAAGCATCTTGCATCACTCAATTCAGAAGCTATAAGCTTTCAACCAATCACATTAAAAAGGAATTTAACAAAATCTAATCAACAAATATAGATATGTAAGCCTATAATTGTTTAAGAAAAAAGTTTGAGAAACATCCAATATGCTATTATACACAAAGAGAAAGAAAGATGAGTGAGAAAATGAAACTAGTGTTCTCTTCTACCTTCTGTCTATGTCTTTCCTTCGTTATCAGTGTCCTCTTGTTGTGATAGCAACGAAGGCAGCATAACGCAGGACAAGGGCCAATTACTCATAGCAGGCCCAAAAGAATTACTAGGAAACCAGCCCACTATCAAGACTATGTTTAGATTCAGTATTACGAGTTCTTGTTGATAAAAGCATTAGGATAAAACTATTTTGGAAATTCTGTTATTGCTAGAGAATCAATTCTGTTATTACCATTACAAGTTTGTTTCAGTAGCTGGCCCACCTGTGGGAATCACAGCTTCGTTACCATCTTTCTTTTGTTATAAATACCACAAATGAAATAAAATCAGCAAGTAAGAGGAATTACCTTAGTTTGTAGAATTTAGCTCATAACAAATCTGGTCCGACCTGCCATCGACAAGACAAACCTCCCTGGAACGATTGGAAGATGTCGTTAACAAACTCACACAACACCAATCTTCCATAGCCCAGGAACAACAAACACTAGCCTAGGCCAATGTTGACCTTCACCTCAAACTCGACTCCGTCATTGAACGCCTCGCCCATCTGACCAACACCCCACCCTCACCCAAACCACCACCTTCACCCCCTCCATCATTCAATCCTCATCCACACATGAAACTCAATGTCCCGCGTTTCGACAGTCAAGACCCCCTCGGCTGGATTTTCAAAATCCAACAATTCTTCGATTATCAGGGCGTCGGCGATGCTGACCGTCTCACGGTCGCCTCCTTCTACATGGAGGGCCCGGCGCTTTGCTGGTACTAGTGGATGTCCAGGAACGGTTTTCTGACTTCGTGGTCCACAATGCTGCAAGCTCTGGAACCCATATTTGCCCCCTCGTATTACGATGATCCATATGGGGCGCTCTTCAAAATCCAGCAACGCGGTACCGTCAATGAGTATTTGTCCGAATTCGAGCGCCTTGCTAATAGGGTCGTCGACTCGCTCCCCCATTGTTGTTGAGCTGCTTCATATCGGGCTTGACCCCTGACCTCCGCCGCGAGGTGCAGGCCCTGCAACCCATGTGTTTACCTCAGGCCATGGCCCTGGCGAAGCTCTAGGAAGATAAGCTTTCAGATCGCCGCCATAGCCATCGACCCCACCACCCCAACCCTCATCCTCATTCCCAACCTCACTTCGCTTCTTCGCCACAACCCACCCCACCTACACATCCCTCATCCTCATACCCTTCTTCCCCTTCCTCCAAATTCCTTGTCCGACGACTTTCACCCGAGGAAATGGCCCTTAAACGAGACAAAGGCCTCTGCTATTACTGTGATGATAAGTGGGCACCGGGGCATCGTTGTCACCCCCGTCTCCACCTCCTCATTCCAGACGAGGACCTTCCCCTGACCCTGAGCCCTAGACCACCAGAATCACCCCCACCATCTACCGAGCCTACCACCCCTCTATCCTCAGATGACCCTCCCCCTCATTTGAGTTTGAACGCCATGGCAGGAATGCCCGCTCCCGAAACCTTTCATATCTACGGCACGGTCCGCGGCCATCGTCTCACCATTCTCGTTGACGGTGGCAGTACGCACAATTTTGTGCAACTGCGTCTGGCCAAGTTTCTCGACCTCCCCGCCACACCAATCCCTCCAGTCCCCGTAATGGTTGGTGACAGTGGTGTTCTTCAATGCACCCGCCGCTACCCGCAGGTCCAGCTTTAGATACAAGGGCATAGCTTCACCATTGACTTGTTCGGGTTAGCTTTAAGTGGAGCGGACATGGTTTTGGGAGTCCAGTGGTTGTGGGATTTGGGCCCCGTTACTATTGACTACACCTCCCTCTCCATGACTTTCACCCACCTGGGAAGCCCAATCCAATTACGCGCAGACGTCCCTCTTGCACCCCCTTCGGCCTCAGCCCATCAGCTCAAACGCATGTTTCGTACCCAATCCATCTCGGCCCTGCCTCGTCTTCACCCTCCTCCCCCACCCTCCTTCCTGATAACCACCCACCACCACCTGACCTCACCATTCTCTTAGAGAAATTCCACCATCTCTTCAATGAGCCAACCACCCTACACCCGGTTCGCCCTATATCCCACCATATTCATCTTGGTTCCAAACCCATCACCGTTAAACCTTACCGATACCCGCACAGCCAGAAAACGGAACTCGAACATTAGGTGCAATCTACGCTCGACTCCAGCCTCATTCGTCTCAGCCATAACCCCTTCTCCTTGCCGGTGCTCCTCGTCAAGAAGAAGGACGGAAGCTGGCGCTGTTGCATTGACTATCAGGCCCTTAACGCTATCACGATCAAACACAAGTTTCCCATGCCCACCATTGACGAATTACTGTATGAGCTCGGCATGGCCTCGTGTTTTTCGAAATTGGACCTACGTACGCCAGGGGTTTCACCAAATTCGAATGGTGGACAAAGACATACACAAAACAGCTTTTCGGACGCACTCAGGACATTACGAGTACTGCGTCATGCCTTTCGGGCTCTGCAACGCCCCGGCAACGTTTCAGGCAACTATGAATGAGCTGCTGAAACCTTTCCTCCGCAAGTTCGTCGCTGTTTTCTTTGACAACATCTTAGTCTACAACGCTTCTTGGACTGATCACCTCTTTCACTTGGAGAAGGTTTTCACAGCATTGACCACGCACTCCTTCTACTTGCGCGAGTCAAAGTGCGTCTTCGCCAAGGCTAAATTACAATACCTTGGCCACATTGTATCAGCCACCGGCGTCGCCCCCGACCCAACCAAAATCTCAGCTATGCTAGACTGGCCACCTCCAACAAACACCACCAACCTCCGCGGCTTCCTCGGTTTAACTGGTTTTTACAGGCGGTTCATACGCGGTTACGCCCCATTGGCAGCTCCATTAACGGCCCTCATCCGCAAGGATAATTTCCATTGGACCCAGGATACACAACAAGCTTTCGATAAGTTGAAGCACGTCATGACGACCGCCCCTGTTCTGGTGCCAGCAGATTTTCAGATTCCTTTCCACTTGGAAACTGACACCTCCGGCACGGTCATGGGCGCGATCCTCTCGCAGCGTTCCCATCCTATCGCCTTCTTTAGTAAGAACTTCTGCCCCAGGCTCCAACGGTCTTCGACATACGTCCGAGAACTCCACGCAATCACGGCCGCCGTCCGCCAATGGCGCCACTACCTTCTCGACCATCCATTCATCATTTTCACTGATCATCAAAGTCTCAAGGAGCTGATGAACCAGGTCTTACAGACCCCAGAGCAACAACACTACTTGGTTAAACTATTGGGGTACGAATACACTATTCAGTACCACGCCGGCTCCCGCAATACAGCTGCAGATGCCCTCTCACGTATCGATTCCTCTGGACAATGCTTGGTCCTCTCGGTCCCCTCACCAGTGTGCTTATCGGATATCAAACACTACCTCACACACTCCTCAGCCTACTGCGACTTGCTTCTTCGAATCCAACAGCGACCCGAGGACCACCCTGATTACTCCATTTCCGCTGACTGGATTCTATTTCGTGGGAAGCTCTGGCTTCCGCCGGATAATCCTTTTATCCCTATGCTCTTAACAGAATTTCACTCCACTCCCCTGGGTGGCCACATGGGAGAAACCAAGACACTTCGCCGCCTCCAAGATAATTTCTTTTGGGAGAACATGCGCCGTGATGTCCATCGCATCGTATCGGAGTGTCACATCTGCCAACAAATGAAACCTCAGAACCGCAAACCTGCCGGCCTCCTCCAACCTCTTCCCATCCCTTCTGGCCTTTGGGAGGATTTATCGTTGGATTTTATCACAGGGCTGCTGCAATCACATGGTTTTACAACTATCCTCGTCGTGGTTGACAGATACTCCAAAGGGACCCATCTCGGTGCGTTACCACCCAAATATTCCGCCCAGAAGGTTGCCGCCCTTTTCCTCGACATGGTCTGTAAATTGCATGGCTTTCCTCGCAGTTTAGTATCGGACTGAGACCCAATTTTTATTAGTTCCTTTTGGCGTGAACTATTCCGCCTCAGTGGTACTAAGCTCCGATATAGCACCGCTTACCACCCCGAGTCTGATGGCCAAACAGAGGTGCTAAACCGTACTCTCGAACAATACCTTCATTCTTTTGTTCACGACAAGCCTGCATTATGGTTTTCTTTTCAGTCCCTGGCTGAATGGAGTTATAACACGTCCACTCATTCCGGCACCGGACTATCTCCCTATGAGATCACATATGGTAAACCGCCTCCTGCTTTGCCCCAATACATTGCCGGGACTTCTCCCGTCGAGGCCGCTGATTCCATCCTTATTACCCGCCAAGCTCTGCATTCAAAATTGCAATGCAGGTTATTGAAGGCTCAGACGACCATGAAGATTTATGAAGATCGTAATCGTCGAGACGTCCAATTTCAGATTGGAGATTGGGTCTATGTGCGACTCCGACCCTACCGTCAACTCTCCGTTCGTCCCCATTACTCGAAACTGGCCAAGAAGTTTTATGGCCCTTACCAGATTACGGAGAGGGTCAGTCCCGTCGCTTATCGTCTTCAGTTACCGACGGACTCCAAAATCCATCCAGTCTTTCACGTATCCCTCTTGAAGCTCCACCACGGCACACCACCAGTTACTGATGACACCCTCCCACCTACTCATTTCCACAACCACCCCATTGTTGAACCTTTATCCTTCCTTGATTGGAAATGGGACACCGATACAGACCCTCCCTCCCGGCAAGTGTTAGTTCAATGGCGTGGACTTGCTCCCAAACACACCTCGTGGGAAGACTGGAATTCACTTCGTGCTGCCTACAACCTCGAGGACGAGGTTGATTTTCCAGGGGACGGTGTTGATAGCAACGAAGGCAGCAGAACACAGGACACAGGACAAGGGCCAATTACTCATAGCAGGCCCAAAAGGATTACTAGGAAACCAGCCCAGTATCAAGACTATGTTTAGATTCAGTATCACGAGTTCTTGCTGATAAAAGCATTAGGATAAAACTATTTTGGAAATTCTTGCTAGAGAATTAATTCTGTTATTACCATTACAAGTTTGTTTCAGCAGCTGGCAGCTGGCCCACTTGTGGGAATCACAGCTTCGTTACCATCTTTCTTTTGTTATAAATACCACAAATGAAATAAAATCAGCAAGCAAGAGGAATTACCTTAGTTTGTAGAATTTAGCTCATAACATGTTATTTCAACTTGCAAGAAGAACCAGATCTAGATCCAAAACCAATCTGAATCTGCCTCCATCACCACCGAAACTACCAATCATAGGCAATCTTCATCAGTTAGGCACACTGCCACATCGATCTCTTCGAGACCTCTCTCTCAAGTATGGTGATATGATGATGTTGCAGTTGGGGCAGAGGCAGACACCAACCCTGGTTGTTTCATCTGCAGAAGTGGCCATGGAAATTATGAAAACTCATGACCTAGCTTTTTCGAACCGACCACAAAACACTGCTGCAAAAATCTTACTGTATGGATGCACGGACGTTGGCTTTGCATTGTATGGAGAAAAGTGGAGACAGAAGAGAAAAATATGCGTCCTTGAACTTCTGAGCATGAAAAGGGTGCAATCATTTCGTGTCATCAGGGAAGAAGAAGTTGCGGAGTTGGTGAATAAGCTACGTGAAGCAAGCTCCAGTGATGCATACTACGTGAATCTAAGTAAGATGCTTATTTCAACAGCAAATAATATTATTTGTAAGTGTGCTTTTGGATGGAAGTATACAGGAGATGGTTATAGCAGTGTCAAAGAGTTAGCAAGGGACACTATGGTTATAGCAGTGTCAAAGAGTTGGGTTGGATTGATGTTCTCACCGGAAAAATTCAGAAATACAAGGCCACAGCTGGAGCAATGGATGCTTTGTTTGATCAGGCAATTGCAAAACATTTGACTGGGAAAACAGAAGGGGAACAGTCCAAAAGGAAAAGACTTAGTGGATATCCTACTCCAACTTCAAGAGGATAGCATGCTCAGCTTTGAGCTCACCAAAAATGACCTCAAAGCACTAATAACGGTATCTTTCTCCCCCTTTCTTACATCACTTTCTTTCTGTCTAAATTCACTCTAAAGCACAAAATTGCTCGTGTATGTTTGGGCACTTCAGATTGAAATATACCTAATTACTTAAAAGAGAGAATCTTAAACTTATTTTTGTTTCATATATTGCTATGAAATTTTCTATTTAAAACATTTCGTTATAAGTAATTCAGGTGTAAACATTTTTAGCTGTTTCTAAGCAAGAAAATCTCTTGTTCTTTTTTGCATATGTGCAACCTCAGCAATAACATTATTTTTTGGTAATCATTGGCACTTGCATAATTGGTATACATTTTGTGGTTTTTGACAGTATCTAATTGGTTAGTGTTAAACATATATATGAGTGATCAATGGGGTGATTATGAGGTAAGGACATATTCTTCCCACGGATGAGGGGCTATACACGTCATGGCTCCCATAGTTCCCTGGAATCACAATAGGGAGTGTGTACCTGCAAACATTCTGACGCTCTTGTTAGAGTTTGGCAAAGTAACAACGCCAATAGGCAATAGCAGATTGTGTACCTGGTTCAAGCAGTTTGAGGGGCATTAATTTTATCTATTAGGTGCAATAGTCTATTGCAACTATGAGGTACTTAACTTGTCTTGAAGCCAAGGGTAAAGGTCTGAGTATATCGATGCCCCACCAAATGAATGGCCAAGGGGATGATAGGATGTTGAGCTTGGTTGGTGATGCGATGTGATGTCTGCATGGTGTTGGAATTTTTTACTCATTGTAACGTGCTTGAACTTGTTGGTCTCCATGTTGAACCAATAGCACTTGACTCTCAATACTTTGTGTTATGGGCGACTTTTCATTTCAATTTCTAAGGTTTCGCTTTGTCCTCAGTAAGTTTCCCCTCTATGGAGTAGGCCTTGATTAGAGTCATCTAGTTTTCCTTTGCCTCAGTCTCCATGACCATGCTTGGTTGCAAAATTTCTTCTTGGACCATCGTTTTATTGCTTCCATAGTTTTTAATGCTGGCGAGCTTGGACAAGATGCTTGCTTATGCATCATTATCTTCTCGTGTTATGTGGATGACTTTGACCTGCACAAATTGAGTCAACCATTGTTTTACCTGGTGTGGATATTTTTGTTGCAAGGCACCTTTGCCTTGGTAGTCTTCGTTGATTTATGCACTGGGCTTAAGCAAAGATCAAACAACCCGAGTCGATGCACACTATCGATTCCCCCTATGCCTTTGGCATAAGGACTACTATTACTAGATGGTCCATTACCATACTTTCATTGTTGCAGTCATGTCAAGGATCCCATGCAACCATAAAGTCTTGCATACAGCAAGACTAGCGTTACACCTCGAGACTCGTTATTATGATTGTAAAGACAAATTCATTATCACAACATAAAGGAAGGTCTTATATAAGGAAAAAAATATTTTTTTTAAATATAAAAAAATTAATTAAATTGATTTTATTTAGTGATATCATTTTTAAAATATATTTTATTTAATTTAGGCGTTAGTTTTAATAATTCTTTTTTATCTATAATAATAAATTCAAATAAAAGATAAGTTGAGAAAAAAATATTTTTTAATTGAGATGGATACATTTAAAAATATGATTAATTAACTTTTTCTTAGTTAATATCAAATATTTTTTTCTTATATTTGAAATAAGAGAAAATATAACTCTAGCATGAACTAGGGATATACAAACCCCCCCTCAAACTCACAGAACCAGGTGCATAATCTGTACTTAGTGTTGTTACTTTGTCAAATTCTAACAAGAGAATCGGAATGCTTATGCTTATAGATACGCACTTTTCGCAGTGGGATCTCTAGAATTGTATAGCCATGGACGCGCGAAGCCCCAAAAACATTGACATACAGGATGTAAAGCACTTTTGAAGTTATTAAAATATTGAAGTCTATTACTTCATTTGATAACTCTTAATATTCTACCTTGACAAATGAATGAACTTAACAAATTTCACGAAAATTCCAATTATTTTAGGACATGTTTATCGGAGGCACTGACACAACTTCATCAACATTAGAATGGGCTATTTCAGAGCTGGTAAGAAATCCGATCATAATGAGAAAAGTACAAGAGGAAGTGAGAATCAATTGTGGGTCATAAATCAAATGTGGAAGAAAATGATGTTACTCAAATGCACTACCTAAAATGCGTAGTCAAAGAAACTCTAAGGTTACATCCGCCTACTCCTCTTTTGGCTCCTAGAGAAACAATGTCCAGTGTAAAACTCAAAGGATATGATATTCCAGCAGAAACAATGGTATATATAAATGCATGGGCAATTCAAAGGGATCCTGAATTTTGGGAAAGTCCTGAAGAGTTCCTACCAGAGAGATTTGAAAATAGTCAAGTTCATTTTAAAGGTCAAGAATACTTTCAGTTTATTCCATTTGGTTGTGGGAGAAGAGAATGTCCAGGAATCAATTTTGGAATTGCATCTATTGATTATGTGCTCGCTAGTCTTCTTGATTGGTTCGATTCAATATTTAATTGAGCCACACCTTTGTCACTAAATTCCGAAGTTAATCATACTACAATAATCACATTGTTAAGATGATATATAATAAAATAATCAAATGAAGAGAGTAAAACAACTACTGCAAGTCTTCAACAGCTATGTACTTCAATGGATTCATATCATCTGCAGCTGCCTACCCACTGCATGGATCTTGACCATTAAATATTATGTTTATTTTATAAAAAAATTATAAATAATATAATGATGTAATATTAATGAAGGCCATTAGATCTAAATTGCATCGGGTGCAGCTCATCTTTGGAGGATGTATATCCGTACTTCTATAAATTTATTAATACTTCTGTCACTTCCACATTTGTTCCACCATTGCTTGAGAGCCGAACTTTTTTCACTAAAATAAACCGAAAAATGAAATATAAACTGAAATTTGAATTTAGTGATGATACTTCTATAATAAAATTTGTTGTATTTTTTTTATTTTTGGAAATTAAAATTTGAATTTTTTTTTTTTTTAAATTTATTAGTTTTCTACACGTTGGAGAACAAAAATGCCTGTGTTTTAATTTTAACAAAGGTAGAGTTTAACCAGAGAAAGAATCCGGATCAGTCTAGGTCTACAAGACCCGGGGCACTTCGAGGCTACAAGAACCGCAAAATTTACTAATCATCATTTCCACCAATCTTTCTCAGAACAATAACTCAATCTAGAAAACAAGCTCTTATGATTAGAGAAGCCAAGTGATTAGTGAGGCCAATTGGTCAACAAAGTCTAGCCAAAACAAAGAAACCCAAATGAATTTAAGCCAATAAGACAAAACCAACCTGCAATGGAAGAGAAAATATGGATAAAGCTCTGAACTTTGAATGGCTCTGAAGCTGTGTCACAGGGGAAAAAGGAATACAAACTGAGCTTTGAAGAAATAAGTGAAGTGAGCCTTTTATTGAGTGAATAATTAGAATTTGAAATTGGGTCTTTGCTTCCTAATGTCTGTTCCCTAAAGTTTGGTGGACTTAGTTATAGTGTCACATGAGATTAAAAAAGGAATGGCTCTCAAACAATGGCTGCATGAGCAAATGAAAGAAATGATCTTCTCCACCTTTTATCTAGGAAAACCAATTGCCATTCGCCACGCATGCTGGTGCAAAAGGGACAAAAAAGTCAGGTTCTCTAATGACATTAGTCTACATAATGAAAATATCATCCGTGAATTTTTTAGAAAAACTTCATTAAAGAAAGGGGACACAATATTAAGATAATTAAGTCAACTATTACGTTAGCTATAGTTAGATGATTTTGTTATTAAAAGATTTGTATAGATGTTGATATCATTGCACGTCATATATATTTTTTATTCTTTTAAATCTCCTTCTGTACCGAAGGAAGAGTTTGTGCATGTATAGTCCTATACTTTGTAAATGTTAATCAATGAACGTGTTCTCTTTCAAGCCTTTTAACACAAAACGTTGAAGTAATTTCATTGCCGCAATCTAAACTGATTTAAAAATCCTGAAGAAGGCATCATACTTAACACAGTAATATATGGAGCTTTCTAAATCTCAATTAGTATCATTTTCTTGGTGTAAAAATCAGAGTGGTTCAACAAGTTACAAGAGGAACTCCACTTTGTATTTTTCACCCAAATTCCTAAATCTTCCAATAAAATCTAGCACTCTTATTTTCCGGCATAATCCGAGTCTCCTCCACTTTTATCTGCTCGTAGATCAATGTTGTCTTGCATTTTGTTGTTTCTACGACATGGTGGTTGTGTCTAATCGAGCCACTAGTATATTAGAACCTTGAAAGATGCAAAACTTATTGCAACATATGGTCCAAAACTATTTCTTAAGGAGCACTAGTTAAACACACATATGACATATCCCAGTAAGAATTGTCACCTTTATTTGAGTTCTATGAGTTTCCCCCAGTAAGAATTGTCACCTTTATTTGAGTTCTATGAGTTTCCCTTGTTGGCAATTGAGGTTTGTTAGCGACAACAACTAAAGTTCTAAAGAGATAAAATCACACGCATACATGATTCAATGAGATTTGACAAGTGTGTCTACATTTTTAGAAGAGTAGTAATTTCTTTTCTTATAAATTGATAATAGGATATGAACAAACCCTAAACATACGCTACAGAATTAGCAAATTCATTTTGTATTATAGATTACTCAATCCATAATATATTTGTATGTACTACGGATTACTCAATCCATAATACATACAAATATATATTGCAGATTGAATAACTCGTAATACATTTTTATTATGGATTATCCAATTCATAATTATATGGGAGTGGTATGACAGAGGGAGGTTGGGTGTGGTGGTCATGGAGGTTTGGGGGAGAGGCAACATGGGAGAGGAAAGGTAAGAAGGAAATATTAAGTCTTTTGGGGTGCATCAAGAAAATAATAGAGTGTGTTAAGTAATTGCGGAAGAGAGAGAGACTAGTATCAGCCCAATCTTGTTACAAATGAAAAGAAGCAAAAGCAAAAACAAAAATAGGCTCAGCCCAGTATGCCCTAAGAATATTTCAAATGTTAAGTTTCTACCTACTTTACCTTTTAAACGGGTCAGAAGATGCATAACCTGTAATTTCATTCTTTTTGCATATATAGAAACAACAGAAAGGGACCACGAAGATATGTTATGAAAAGTATCGGTTCTTGATAATAATTGGCAATTGCAATGTGCATATTCTCCAAAGTCCAAAGGTCATCATTTGGATTTTGGATGCAGCTGGCCGCCCCAATCACCCAATTTTCAAAAGTTAAGAGCAACACAAAGCGTGACCATTTTTTTCCCCCAAAAAGGAGTGCCACTTGCAATTTTGGAACTTTATAAAGTTGGAAAAAAGTGCATCTTATATTTCAATTTGCTGTCCCAAAAATATTCGGTGTCTCTTTCTCTCGAGAGTTTAAAGTCAATGTGTAAAACAACCAATTACAAAACATATTATGGATGACATTTCAATTAGTTATTATAAAGTTACTAAAATTACTATACACGATAATCATTAATTAATTGGTAATGTAAATTTTTTTTAAAAGTTAATACATTTACTGTTTTTCTCTTTTCGCAAAATGCTAAAATTAATTTTTCCGTCATATTCATTTCAATATAAAATCTATACCAGTTAATATTAATATTAATATAAGGATACATTTTAATGATATTTAATAGTCTAAAATTGAAGTAAACAAAATAGTTTAAAATTAATTTTATCAATAATAATGTTACTCAACTTTTAACGAATTCAAAATCATATTTGTAGTTCTTTGAGTTTATAATTTTTATTTATAAGTTTATATTTTTTTATCTATTACTTTGCCTTTTTATAACTTTTAAAATTATTAGAAAAGGTTACAAATATATATCTATCTGAAACACTAAATTTATTTTACTAAAATTGTCACATTTTATTTTTTAAAGTATTTCAATTAAATTACTTCACTTAATTTTCTTTTATTAACTTTTCACGCTATATAAAAATGTTTGCTATTATAGTGAATTTATTATAGTAGGTCACAAAATTTTCATTACTACAGACGAATCACAACGGATTTATCCAGCCAAAAATATCTTTTAATCACAAAAATATTAATAACTTTTGTAACAACAAAACAAATGGAATGATATTAACTGTTATTTATTCATTATCTATCTTACGTCAAATGTTCTATGGATAAAAGTTTTTTAATATACCAAACTCTTATTTTTTATTCAGGTCAGGAGAAATATTTATTTCAATTTCTCTCCTTATACCCGTAATAAATATTGACATTTATTCCGATTCTTTTTTATTTTTTTTTTTATTTTCGGCGTTGAAGCTATTCTATCTAATTTTTGAATTCATATGATTCAATAATAATTCTTTTTTCAAAAACATTAGCTGGTTTCTTTTAACTAATTTAGTATTTTTTTTATTACAATAAACAATATCAATGTTTGGAAAACTTTAGAAAAAGAATTATAATATTTAATGTTTTACTTGAAATAGTAAAAAAAAATAAGAATTAAGATAAATAAAATATATAACTAATTAAAAATAAATATAATTTCATAAAAATATCTTTCACATCGAATTCTATAAAGATCAAAAGCTATACTAATTATATGACAGTTCCAAAAAAAAGTACACTTCTATATCAAAATAATATTTTTTAATCACCAGTCAAAAACTTTAGAAAAAAAATTATAATATTCAATAATGTTTTACTTGAAATAGTAAAACAATGATAGATAAAATATATGGCTAATTAAAAATAAATATATATTTCCATAAATTATAGATGATTTTTCTATCTATGATAACGATGAATTACAATGGCTCTTGTCGTCAATAAATTACATGTTGATAAAAAAATACTTATATTATGGATTAATTTTATGTATAAATAGGGACTTTTTAAAATTATTTATGCTTGAAACTAATTAATATATCTAGGTAAATAAAATTTTGTAAATAATTCATTTTATAAAAATAGATAATTAAAATGAGTTAAGTGGTCTGTATTAAAATAAAGATTATTCATTATTCACTATAATACAGACGACTTAATCCACCATAATAATTATTTATACATCATATTTTTACTCAAAATACCAACAATTTTTTCTTTAATATTATTGATGATCAAATTATTGACAAAAGAACCCATTATATTACCCTCTAGTTACAGGAAGCTTAGCCCACTATATTACTGAGGGCTTTTTCAGGGTTGTTCATAAAATTTGCATACCAACAATAATTTTACAAAGGGATAATTAGTCGTCTTGTAAGCCGTCAAATTACCATGAATTTTTAGTCTACTATTATAACGGGAATTCTTGTAGGGTCATTTATTTGATGTATATTCCACTTTTAAAGAATACTTTTTTTATATAATTTTTTAACTCAATAAAAATTAAAAATAAATTCATTTATTAAATTATAAAAAATATTTTAATATTAAAATGCATATTCACATAATGTTAATTATTAATTTTTCACTTATTTGTATGTGTAAAATTTGAGTTTGTCTCTAAACTTTGTTATGATATAAAAGATAGTTAATAAATTAATAAAAATTACATTTTAAAGATATGAAAAATGAAACAAGTAAGTGAGATAAAAATTAAAAATTAAAATGAAGTAATAAGTTGAAAGAATTTAACAATATAAAACTTAAAAATATTTCCTGAAACAACTTTCATAAGAGCTTCTAAGCACATTTCATGTAACTTTTCATTATTTATCACAATTTCTTGCTAAATAATCATTTTCGTATATCTATTGAATATTCAAAGAAAAATATTAATTTGTTTATAGTCTGATGGTGGGTGCTAGGGGGGAGGGTTCACACTTAAATTAGATGCTTCTCCAAGCGGCCATTATTTAGGAGGCAAGTGAAGTGTGACAGAAATGAAAGGTATAATAGTGGAAAATGCAAAGGCTCCAGTATTTAAGTTAGAAAATGGTTTTGGCATGGTAATATACCAAAAAGGTTTGTTTTATACCTACACCAAATTCAGGCTTGTATTTGTAGTCTTGTATGTGGTCTATAAAATTTTTATTTTTTTTTATTTTTATCAAACTTTTTTAAATTAGATTTAAAAATCAAAAATAGAAAACTCCAGTTCACCCCAAACGAATCCTAAGTTATTTAATTATAAATGTCATATGTATATACATGTAAATACATTTATTTAAGAAAATATCAAATAACTTTTAAATTTTATAAATTTAATTTACCAAATCAAAGAATTAATTTGATAGTTGATTATTGTAATTTAATATATATATATATATATATATATATATATATATATATATATATATAAAGTTATTTAAAAAGTATTTCTACTAATAAGTACTCTTAAAATAACATAATTTCACGTTTTCTTAAGTACATGTATCTTTAAAAAGTTATTCAAGAAAGAAATAACAAAATATCGTCTCACTTTGAAAGATAGCCATTGTCTTTTTCCTGTTATCACAAGTCAAATGCCTGATTATTATTTTAATTATTTCTACTAAACGCAACTTCGTTCCAATTTCCACTAAAGCTTCCAAAAGTACAAAATCAGAAAATCTTAGTTTAAGACAGCAGAACATTGAGTGTATTAATTACTTTCATTCTTAAAGTATTATCTTTTTCCTTTAAGTGGTCATTAAAATAAAAATAAAAAATAGTCTTAGGTATACTAAACATCATACTATTGAAAAATTTCTCAAATATTAAAAACTTTTTAGATTAGATCCAAAATTTTATTTAAAATTTTTAATACTTTAAAAATTACATAAATATATATTTTTAACTAATGTAATTAGGGTTTTTAGCTTTTGGATGATGATAATAAGATTTGAGAATATTTTTACAAATTTTGACTCTTTTGATTAATTATGAAATTAATTTTTGATCCGGAACTTAATCATAGTGATTCGTACCTAGAATAACTTAAAATAAAGAATTAATTATGAAATTAATTTTTATCCGAAACTTAATCATAGTGATTCCTACCTAGAATAACTTAAAATAAAGAATTAGAGTTGAGATATATTTAGTTTATTATGTGTAGTTATATATGTCAAAACTTTTACTGAGACGCTCACATGGTGTAATGGAGAAATATTCCATATATAGAATTTGACCCCTCAGGTGAGAAAATATTCGCAGCATGCTTTTGATAATTGATAGTATTTTCTAAAAACACATAAAACCAAATATCGTTCTAACCCTATTTTTTATAACAAAATTTCGTACCAATCCTAGTTAAGTACTTATAAATCCCAACCTTTCCTTTTTTGACAGAAAAATATATCGAAATCCCAAAACGTGGGTGTGTAACTGTTAAGATCAGAAAATAAGAGTCACAAGATGCTAGAGCTGAAAACGAGAAAAAAAGTGACAAATGAGGGGACCAGGAAGTTATGCACTGCCACGATTCATCATCCCCTTTGGGCCCTTCACTGATTCTTCATGTTGTTTTGTTTTGTTTTGTTTCTCAACCGCCCTCCCACTTGTGCTGTTATTTTAACCCTTTCTCCCTTTCAACAACCCTTTCCCATTCTCATTCCCACATTCGCTAGCCATGGCTGCCTACACCACTTTCTCCTTCTTTTCAACCCCGCAGAACCAAAAAACCTTTTTTCTTCAACCCTTTAAACGCCACGTTTCGTTTCTTAAACCATTCAAATGCGTCCGACCTGGTTCAGCTTCAACCCGATTCAGACCGAACCCTGTTATTTCCAGCTCCGCGCTCCGTACCTCGGCACTGGTCGTTCCCTCTAAACTCGAGCACCTAGCGGAGGAGTTCGGCTCCCTGCGGGAGCCGGTGGAGCGTGTGAAGCGGCTGCTGCACTACGCGGCGGCGATGGCGCCGATGCCGGAGTCCAACCGGGTCGACGCGAACCGGGTGATGGGGTGCACCGCGCGCGTGTGGGTGGAGGTGGGGATCGACGAAGAGGGAAAAGTGCGCGTGGCGGCGGACAGCGATTCGGAGATTACGAGGGGGTTCTGCGCGTGTCTGGTTTGGGTGCTCGATGGTTCGGAGCCGGACGAGGTTATGAAAGTGACCACCGATGATTTAACGGCTCTGAATGTCGGGTTGCCGGGGGGCAGTGGGCGTTCCAGGGTGAACACGTGGCACAATGTGCTCGTCAGCATGCAGAAGAGGACCAAACAGTTGCTGGCTCAGAGAGAAGGGAAGGTTCCCTTTGAGTCTTTTCCTTCGTTGGTTATTTCTTCTGATGGGGTTTTCCCCAAAGGTACCTACGCTGAAGCACAGGTTAGCACCATCTGAATTCAATCACAAAATGGTGTGTCTGTTTTTTAGCATTCTTTTTTTAATCCGAGGATTTTTTTTAAGACACGGCATTATTGGTTGCTTCTGGGACTGGGAGTGGTTGATTATAGTCTTACAGAATCTAACACCGTCCAAAAAGTGAATAATTATGAAAAGTGGTAGTATTAGTAGTGAGTGCACGCCTCTTTCTGTTACCACTTGGGAGAATCTGATCCCCCTCAAACGAAGGAGGAGGACATTGTTTTTTTGTTTGTTTTGTTTTTATGTATTTTTCATGATTGTTGGATGGTAGCCGTACTTTTGTTAAAAAACCGAACAGCTGGAAAACAATACAAAGCAAAACAAAAGATGAAGTACAAGACACGAGTTTTAATCATTGTTACTCGGTTAATCAAATAAAGGGGCGACTTTTCTTTACTTTCTTTCTTCTTTGGCCCTCTTCCTTCAGCCATTTCAACCTTTCTTATCATTCTTTCTCTCAAAATTGCTTGTACTGTGCATCCAACACAGCAAATAGAACAAAAAGTTATATTATTGACTCGGATGCTTGACTATGCCTTTCTTCTTGGTATGTCTTCACTATTAATATTAATTAATTAATCCTATTGAAAAACACCATCATCTTAAGCTCTTTGTAAGACACACTTTTGTGCATACAAATTCTGTATTTACTGAAAGCCCCACGGTACCTAAATCTGCCTTCACATTTCTTTGTTGAGATCTTTTTCTCAAAGTTGTACACATAATGTGCATGACATATCAATCGAGGTCCAAGGATGGTGAAGAAATAGGTACTGTTAAGCTGTACATACTAATTAATTAGTCCACACAATTTGGGTTTTTAGTAATTTTTGGGAGTTTTTTTTTCTCCCCTTGTCTTCGTTTATGAAGTTAAATTTAAAAAATTATGTTTGTGTTTACTTTATCCGTTCAACTTGTTTTTCTCTGAAAAGACATGTTTACTTCGCGTCATAATAGATGGTTATGCCCACCCCAAATGCCTTATGGAATCATGACCTGACAGCATTAAACTCCTAATTTTGTTCTAGCGTTCATGCAGGCAAAATATCTGTTCCCTAATGAGTTAAAAGTTGATGAACTAGTCAATGTGCTGAAGGAGAAGAAAATTGGTGTTGTTGCACACTTTTACATGGATCCTGAGGTCCAAGGCATTTTAACTGCTGCTCAGAAGCAGTGGCCACATATCCATATATCTGATTCACTGGTCATGGCAGATTCAGCAGTCAAAATGGCAAAAGCCGGATGCCAGTTCATAACAGTTCTAGGTGTGGATTTTATGTCAGAAAATGTGCGTGCCATCCTTGATCAAGCTGGTTTCAGTGAGGTATGCCTTTCTCTCCTAAGTTAAGTCTGTCTAGAAGATGGACTCTATTAAGTTTCCCATTTATAAACATTGGTGAATGGCTTGTATGAAGCAGGTCACACGTGCTGCAGTAAAATATATTAGTAAAATTGGTATTTGTGCTACATGTTAATCCTTAGTCCTTAATTTTTCTTCTGGTAATTATTTGCAGGTTGGCGTGTATAGGATGTCAAATGAGCAAATTGGATGTTCTCTGGCTGATGCGGCAGCTACTCGTACTTACATGGAATATCTTACAGCTGCTTCTAGGTCTACTTCTTTGCATGTCATATACATTAACACTAAGTTAGAGACAAAGGCATATGCTCATGAACTTGTGCCTACAATAACCTGTACTTCATCAAATGTTGTCCAGACTATCCTACAGGTTGGTCTGATACAAACTTTTTTTATTCCTCTGACTTTTTAATGGTCATATGAATGCATCACATGATGACCATCACCATGCCCATTTAGTCCTTTCCTTAAATAATATATTGGTCCATATTTATGCAGGCATTTGCTCAAGTTCCAGATTTGAGCATATTTTATGGACCTGATTCTTACATGGGTGCAAATATCAAAGATTTGTTCCAACAAATGACAAAAATGACTGATGAAGAGATTGCTGCAATACATCCTGAGCACAGTCAAGACTCTATTAGATCATTACTACCTCGACTTCACTATTTTCAGGTAAAATCTTTAGCATGTTTTGTAAAGCTAGGAAAGAATCTACTTCGTTTGGAATTAGATGTGCATCATCTATATGTTGTGTTTATCCTTTTGGGATGCTGGCTTTTAGTGAAATCATTTTGTTCTACATTTTTTTTTCCACATGGCTATGATATTAGTATTTAGTATGATATTTCATTCTTATTGTGTGTTTTCTTCTCTCGTAACTTCTTTCACATAATGCGTTGTTAAATGATTTCATCATTTTTTTTCCTTTGTTGGGTTTATGCAATGTGTGACTTGGAAAGAAAGTTGTTAATGCCTGCATTTATACAAATGTGGTCTTCCTGTGTTTTGTATTTTTTTTAAAAAGTTTGACTATTCCTTGTATAAAATATGGCTTGAATTTCATGATTATATGCTTTTGCGACTTGGTGCCAGGATGGAACGTGCATTGTTCACCATCTATTTGGCCATGAGGTTGTGGAGAAGATAAAAGAAATGTACTGTGATGCATTCCTTACTGCCCATCTTGAGGTACCTGGAGAGATGTTTTCATTGGCAATGGAAGCAAAGAGAAGGGGAATGGGTGTAGTAGGCTCCACAAAGAATATTTTGGATTTCATAAAGGACAGGGTTCAGGAAGCTTTGGATAGAAATATAGATGATCATCTCCAATTTGTTTTAGGAACAGAATCTGGGATGGTGACTTCAATTGTGGCAACAGTTCGTAGTTTGTTGGAGCCTGTGAAGTCCTCTTCTGAAAGAGCAAAAGTTACTGTTGAAATAGTCTTTCCAGTTTCATCAGACTCAATCTCAACGACCACCTCAAGTTTATCCTCCGGCCTTCAGACTGCCAAAGTGGGTGATATCATACTTCCTGTTGTACCAGGAATAGCTAGCGGGGAGGGCTGTTCAATTCATGGTGGCTGTGCATCTTGTCCATACATGAAGGTAGAGTTTGTCATTTGGTTTGGATATGGTTCGCTCAGTTTATAATCAACTTAAGATCTTGAATTGTAGTTGGATTAATAATTATAATTGGTAGGTCATTAAGTACATAAAAGACTGTAGTTCTATCATTTTTCTCAGCTAGGTGGGTCAATAGTGACTGCCATATTGTTTTTATCTGGAGTAAAACTAGTTTTCAATTTTATTCTTGGAAGCTGTCATCTGATTGTTTCTTAAACCTTTCAGATGAATTCTCTTGGCTCACTCCTGAAAGTTAGCAATCACCTACCCGATGAAGAAAATATCCTTTCTGCATACAAGGCAGAGCGATTTAAGTTGCAAACACCGAATGGCAGATCAGTGGCAGATGTTGGATGTGAACCTATTTTGCACATGAGGAACTTCCAGGCTACTAAAAAGCTTCCAGAGAAGCTTGTTGATCAGATTCTTCGTCCCCAACACAGTTGAAGGTTGATGTGATAAAGTTGAGAAATAATGTGGTGATGTGAAGAAGACAGAAATTTGTGGTGCTGTCTTGTGAGCAATTCCAAGTAGCAACTACAGCAAAAGTTAGGTCCGTGCAAGGGCTTTGCTTATAGCATGGTAATAGTTGATACAACCAGATTTGTTGTATGATAGTTTCCCTTCGCATAGGGGACTTCTAATTTATTTAGATAAGATGACATTATAGAGTTCGATATCAATATAGAGAAATAAATGAACTAGAATACGCTCATTTTTTTCTTCTTCTTTCTTTTAATAATTGAAAATCTATACAGCTCCGGGTCCAGGGCCTTTTGTGTTAAATTAATTGCTCGGCAATTTTGTCTTATTGTGATGCCAAAGTGCTCACCCTCTTCCGAATACTGTCGTGTTTTATTTTAAGGGCTTCCTTCATAAAAGAAGAGAAAGGGACTTGTACACAAAATACAAATTTAGTACTTCTTTTCGTTGACATAATAGTCATAGCAAGATTTTCTCTGCAGTACATCGTTTAACATTTTTATAGTGCTATTTGGATTTAGTGATGAGCAGAGCATTACTCACATTCTATCTCGTAGATTCATCCGAAAGAATAGTTTAAATTAGAGTTTGTAAAATTGGTTTTGGATAAATTTAATTTGTTTTACTCGTACATCCATCCTAACTCTTCACCACTAGTGGGTTGTAAGCACTTATAAATGATTTTATGAATTATTAACGCTCCACCATCTCTTATGATGGATTTGATTTTGAGAATGAAAATAAAAGATAAATTTTTAAATTAAACTAGAATATAAAAGATGTGAATTTCATTAAAAATATATAATTTTTTTCTTTAATATTATTTTATCTTTGCTTCCCAATACACTCTTAATTCAATTCTAGGTTGAATAATATAATACCTTCTGAAACTTGCCCGACAGTTTGGAAGTTTGACTTTACTTTAAGCTTAATTATTAATTTAATCTTTAAATTATTTTAAATGATTGTTAAATTTTTAAAAGATTTAATTTGGTTTTTAAGTTTTTAAAATTAATCAATTTGTTTTCTAAATTATTTTAAATGGTTCAGTTTGATTTTTAAGTTTTTAAAAGTTTGAAAATTAAGTTATTTAATTTTTAAGAATTTGATGATTAAATTGATTATTTTTAAAAACTTAAGAATTAAATTAAATATTTCAAAAATTTGAGAATCAAATTAATTTGTTTTAAGAATTTGATAGTCAAACTAAATGTTTTAACAATGAACGAGCTTCAGACTTTCTATACTTGGGCTCGTCTTCACTTGCATTGGATGCTGTACACTGTACACTGTGTTATGTCTCATTAGAAATAATAATAATTCTTGGATGAGCATAATATTTACAATTAACTAAAAGTTTAAAATTTACCCCCTCCCTCCAGACTCCAATATATGAAAAAATACTTAATTCTAAATTGACTAAGGATGTTGGTTAAATTCGTTTGATTTTCTTGATTTTATAGAAGAAAATGCATTTCCTAAACCACTATTAATTTTGGAGATATAAGGTTGCATTTCCTAAACCACTATTCCCGTCTTTGAGATAACTGGTAAAATTATTATTTTTTAATAATCAATTATATGTAGATTATTCTTACTGAAAAATAGTTTAGAATTTACCGAAAAGCAACTGATTATTTAAGGATTAAAATGTACAAAAATCCTTTTAAAAGGAAGTAAGTATGGAGATATAATTGGGTGATTGAGAAAAGGTGAATAAAGAAAAAAAATCGTGAGTTTAAATTTTTTTAACTAATATTTTTAATAAGATTAAAAAATAAATATTTATCGATAAAAAAAAAAGAGAAAGTAAGTAGTTTTGTATATAGCACGTTTTCTTTACTATTAGTATTTTTTTTTTCTTTCACTAAGATACAATATGGTTCTCTCTTTTTATTTTCGTTTTCTTTACTATTATGTTTTTATTATTTGGTATAGTATATTTATCTTTCCTCTTTAAACAAATAGTAAGAGATAATAAAAAATATATATTTTCTTTGAAATCAAGTAATATGATATGATATTATGAATTACTTTCACTTGATGATCGCTTAACATAAGAAAAGGTGCGATGTCAAGGACGTGTTAGGAGGACAAGTGGCGTGAATGAGGTGAGAGAGAAGAAGCAGTGGCAGTCCCGTGTTTCTGTTTCTGACAACTGGAAGGAAACGACAATTTTAGCCCTTAATATTGCATTACATTAAGCCATTAACATTAACGTCGCAATTCCCAAAAACACGAGTCGTTGTTGGGTTGGGTCTTTCTCTCTGCACACCCCAGGCAGACCCAGAGAGTTAGGACTTGCGATCTTCTTTCTTCCCCACTTCCAAACCTTAATGCAATCGAAATCTCTACATTCTATTCTACTACGTTATTTTTCCTTCTGCCCCTCTTTCTCACCATTCAAAGACACACATTGTACCGCTCTTTCACTTTTCGCATTTCGATCACAAGTATGTATCTATTGTTTTTATTTCTTAAAGCATTTGTTTGCTTGCTTTTTGCAAAACTTACCACTTTTTATTTAAGGTTTTTTCTGTTCTGTTCTGTTCTGTTGCATCGCTTGCTGCATTCATATAGATATTATTGTTTAGGCAACTATCTGGAACCTGTAATGTAATTAGATCAAATAAGAACAATTTCTGCATTTGTTTTTTTTTTTTTAGTTTCTATATACTGATCACTATGATCTGTTTTAGAGGATTCCTCTTTCTTTCTTTTTTTATTTTATTTTTTCTATGGTCCTGTAACTTTTACCAGATTATTGACGTTGCATCTGTACTTTATGCCTGAATTTGAAATTGCATTTTCTCTTGTCTGAAACTGGTGGACTTGGCCACAGGATGGTTAGCTGTTATATATGCTATAGAAGGAATCATTAAAAATGATTATTCACATCTCCTTAGATTGTATACACCTTACCTTCTGAGAGAAGAGAGAGAAAGTGACAGATTTGATAGACAATAGGATGGAAAAGAAAGACAAAGGCACAAGGTAGATGTAAAAATTGAAGTGAGAAAATATAGTGTTGAGGAATCATGTTTATTCCCTGGACTCTGAATTTTCTGAATATTGAATAATAGCAAATACAAATAAAATTTGAAACTTTAGGACAGATGATAGACCAGTTTACTCAGAGTGTGAGATCATTGATTTTGTTTATCCCCTGTTTTGATCACTACAATGTTGGGATAATAAAGTTGTTAGATTGATATCATTGCAAACAAGTTTCATAAGTTGTAAGTGAAATGAATTCTGTATTTGGCATTACGCATACACATTATTTTATCATAGACTGTACATCGAAAATCCCATTTTGATGACATTATTTATTCTGTATGACCAATAGGAGGTTGTGGAGAGTAGAGACATACACTATGGGTTCTGCTAACGGACTAGCTGCTATACACGGGAAAGAGCCTCTCTTTTCTTTTGGATTGATATCTGATGTGCAGTATGCTGACATTCCTGATGGTAGATCATTCCTTGGTGTTCCACGGTACTACAGGCATAGCATTGTTGTGTTACAGAGAGCAGTAAAAGAATGGAATAATAGTAAGAGGCACAAGTTTGTGATAAATTTTGGAGATATTGTTGATGGATATTGTCCAAAAGATCAATCTCTTAGCACTGTAAAGAAACTTGTGGATGAATTTGAGATGTTCAACGGACCAGTGTATCATTTGATTGGCAATCACTGCCTTTACAATCTGCCTCGAAGTAAGTTACTTCCACTGTTGAAGATCAAGAGTTTTGAAAGCCATGCCTACTATGATTTTTCACCAGTGCCTGAATATAGATTTGTAGTTCTTGATGGCTATGACATAAGTGCAATTGGCTGGCCTCAGGATCATCCAAAAACATTCGAGGCCTTGAAATTCCTTAGGGAAAAGAATCCAAATGAAGACAAGAACAGTCCAACGGGTTTGGTGGGCCTTGAAAGAAGGTTTCTTATGTTCAATGGAGCTATTGGAAAGGAACAAATGGAATGGTTGAGTAGTGTTCTTCAAGAAGCAACAAAATTGAAACAGAAGGTGGTGGTGTGTTGCCATCTCCCTCTAGATCCTGGTGCATCATCTAAGGAGGCACTGTTATGGAATTATGCTGAAGTAATGAATTTGATACACAAATACACTTGTGTGAAGCTTTGTCTATCTGGACATGATCACAAAGGTGGATACTCCATTGATTCCCATGGAGTTCACCATAGAGTTCTTGAAGCTGCCCTGGAATGTCCTCCTGGCAGGGATGCATTTGGATATGTTGATGTTTATGATGATAGAATATCACTTTATGGTACTGACAGAATGCAGACTACAGACATGTATTTTCATCCTAAAGCAGATTTGTGATCACAAGATGCCTTGATGTTTGTGAGATACCTATTCGTTTATTGATACCAGAGAATACTATGGTCCTTGTGCAAATCCAATCCACATTGAATTAACTTCAAGTGTAAGATGGAATTATTTAGTGGAGTTAGCTAACATGCAAGTTCATGAATCAACCACTTTCTACTTGACTTTTTCCCTTGCTTCCGGAAGAGATAAAGATGCAACAAGCATTAACAATCGCTGGAGGCTTCCTCAGAAATGATTTACATGTGAAAATTTTGATTATTTTTATACAACTTTTAGGATGCTTTTCTCGAGATATACATTCAATGAAAAACTTTGCTGTGGTCAAGTGAATACCCTTTAATTTACTGTAATAGTTATATCATTAACACTTACTGCAAATTTGACTGCTTTCTATGTGAATTGTCAATCTAAAGCATACTTGAAAAATCATTACAAAATTAAGTTTGAGCTAAAAGTAATTTTGTCAATAAATTAGAATCCTTGTTTTTGTGTTTATTTTATATTTTATTCGTTAAATTTATATTAAAATACACGTCACACCATTTCTAACTACAAATCAAACATGCACTTAGTTATTTTCATAACAGGTTATTCAATTCATTACAAGCTTAAAAAGTAAAAAGTAACTCATGAACTAATAGTATGTTTGGTCAATAAAAAATTTGGAAGCCATAATTTATTAGGCAATTTAGCATGATTAGGTGTTTATGATTATGATTAATCCTTTTAGATGACACGTTAAAAGTTTTCAATTTATGAAAAAAGATAAATAACACTTTATATTATGTAAAGATTAACGAGAACTAACAATGATAATTCTATACCATTCTCTAAAGGAGGCAGGACATTTGATGTGATGACACGGATCAAATTGTTTGGAACATGTATCATTATTTTGCACCTTTTCATGGTATGCTAGTCATATCCTAATCACATACATAAAATAAAATAATCATAAAAATATCTGCCCTTTCCCTCATATTACAGCTTGAGGGGGAGATCATGCTTGACAACATTGACGTGAAATGTAAACCTGCCACGCTTTTCTCGTGTGTGATGTGATTCAATAACCTCACTTTGAGGAAGAAGCCTTTCCCTTTCTTTTCTCGATATAGAAGAAGAAAAAGAGGGAAACGACGGAGAAAACACTGAAGCAAATGGAGCAGATATCGAGGGACGCGTGGCGCCCACTCACCGCATTGATCTCGAACAGGTTGGTGCTCTTCTTGCCGTCGGTGGTCTGGCCGTAAGCCACTTCCGCGTCGTTGGAGTCGAACGCGTAGGCGCGTACGAAGTACGTGGCTTTGGGCACGTCGCGCTCGACCAGCCACTCGTACCTCTGCACGGTTTTGTTGGAAGCGTCGTAGGGTTTGGCCACGATCTTGTGCTGGCATGTCTTGTCCCTGTTCAGCTCATCCTCTGTCTTTCTCCAAGCGCGGTCCTTTTGGCTAATGGGCGCGTAGCATAGCTTCAGCTTTATGGTTTTGTAGGCAGAGTCTGTCCCCGCAGGTAAGGTCTTGTTCAATGCCCATGTCACTGTGATTTTGTCCAATCCAGCCTCCAGAACTGCATAATTAATTAATTGTGTTTAGCATAAAAGGACTTAATTTATCAATTTAATGATACATTTCATGGACTGCGTACAACTTGTGCAATTTTTCTTGATAAACATAATAGATCAAGGTCTAATCGTCTATAATTAAAACTAACTACAATTAATTAGAACTCAGAACTAATTGATTCATCCTTGTGTGTTTTAATTCGCATGAACCAATTACATGGTGCAAAAATTTATTGTTGATTGGGAGAGCATTAGTTATTTATAGTAGAATTTGACTAGTTAGAAGAAGGGATGATTTTACTTACCTTGTCCCTGCTTGGGGGAAGCGGTGACATCAAGGGTTCTTTTCAAGGTAGAGAAGTGAACCTTCCCATAGCAACTTCCAGCTAAACAGAAAATTAGAAGTGATGCTACTACCACAAGCCCTTGTGCTGCCATGTTTTGTTCTCAGTTTTCAACTCCAACAAGCCCTTTTGATAGAAAAGTCAAAGAGTGGGGGGAGAGTTGAGACTTGATAGAACAGCCAATTGGAATTGGAGTGATTGATACTCTAAGAATCTGAGTGGGGATGCACTGACTTTAAAGCCTTTATATAAAGCCCAATTCCATAAAATAATAGAAAATCAAAACAAATTGAATTTTGAGAAATAGCAATTAACCATCACAAGTCAAAAAGGCCCAAACTATAAAGCATAAAGATAATAGCAGAAGCAAGATATCCCTTGAGCAATTTGAAAGGCCAGTCTTTGTTGAGAAGCAGCACCGGGTGATGATTGTACAGATGGAGTAGGTTTAGAGGGTTGTAGTTGGCCATTTGCAAAATTTAGTATAGTTTTTTATTGGTTGACTTTGTTATTGTTTTTCTATTTTTTCTTCTTCTCCCCAAGTGCTTGGAGTTTATGATAATTGATGAACACACGCAAGTACATATAATGCATTACATATGAAAACTACGAATATAGTATTACAGGTTTGTCCCAAGTTCCCAACTAGGTTCAGTTTCATTTTTATAAAAACGAAAGATATTAATGGCATGCCTGAAATCTTAAAGGAAATTGCACGGTTTAATTTTATGTTGTATCACTGTTTTTTGTTGAACATTGGTCCGCTAACAAATATTTCCGTTGTGATTTCCAATCGCTCTTTATTGTTGAGCATTAATTATTATATCACGAAATCAATCGTGAGTTTTTTTTTGCATGCTTCAGTATCTTTTGTCTCCATAACATAAACTAGATCACATATATATAAACGATATAACATTTTTAATGAAAAAGACATTTACATACAAATTTAAATTGGATACAAAAGTTTTCTGTATACAGATTTTGAATAAATTTACATAGTTAAATAAAATTAAAATAAACTTAAGAGTTTGACACTTTTAAAAACCAGATATTGAAGTATATCAGAACACAATAAAGTAAATTTAGCATTTAATATTATAGGACTCTATAATTGTCTAATAAGAATCTTGACCTCGTCCAAATCCAAATGGAAATATATTATTGAGATCCTATTCCTCCCTTCCCAAGAGAATGTAATGTAGATCAAAGTTTATATCTTTAATAATTTGTTTTGTCCCCTTGTGTCTCAGAAGGGGCAAGCAAACAAGAAGTACGTAATGGGAATGCAGACGTGTGCAAGAGCTATACAGTTACGGAAAAGCCATCGCAGTCTAATACCTAAACAAGAATTTAGGTTTTTATATCTTATTTACCAGATACATAGATTAAGTAGTTCAAAATAGAAAAAATTGTTTAAAAATATTAGATGAAATTATTTCTTAATTAAAAAAATTATTTTTGAGTCATTTATTGCATGTAGGATAATAAAAATGTGTTCAAAAAGTTAAACTATATTCTTTGACATTATGTTTGAATGAAAATTATTCATTTTCTTGTTCGTACCGTACTTTCCGTACTACAAGTCCCGAACCTAATAACAAATTGAAAACAAAAGCAGCCCTTTTCTCCTTTTGCCTATAGGAATCCGCTTCATTCATCTCATAATAAAAAAATGGCAATAAAAACCCCTTTGGGCTTTAGGATAGCAAATAAAGGGGGTTTTGCTTCCTGTACTCTCAACTTACTTTTTGCACTCTTTTAGAATGTTTTTTTTTAACCTTGATTAGTCATTTTGAAAGCCGAAAAGAAGAAGTATTCCAGAATGCAATTTTACTTTTCGGATTGGCTATTCCAGAAGCCAAAAAAGAGGTGCAGGGAGCAATTTGGAGATGTAGGAAGCAACAGCCATAAAGGGGTCTAACGGCTAAATAATTTTCGATGTTGATTATTATTGGGTTTGTGTTAATCCTATCCTTTTCGGTCCATTGGGTTTTTTCATGGAAATATTAAAGGCCTAAAACCTTGTTTTGTCTGACAAATTGACATAAAAATCATTGAAAAGCTGGCCTTTAGAGTGCGTAAGTGGGTTATAACAAAAAGTTTTAGGCCTCTTCTTCTTACATCCTCTAAATATCATTTTTCACCCCCTTTAACTTTAAAATAAACCTTAACTTCCAAAATATCCCTCACTCGTTAACATCATCCTTCCTCTCTTTGAACCCTTCTTCTTCTTCCTCCTCTTCCGTCATTCAATCATTGTTTCAATAGAAAGGATCAACAACAGAGCCTGTAAATCACCATACATGTAATTCAAAATGAAAATTTTACATTTTGGATTACTTGATCCAAAATTTATCGCAACAAACAATCTAAATATTTTACCGGATGTGTTACGGATTAGAAAACTTGTAAAGTTTGCAATTCTATGGAGGTTTTGGATTATATCATCCGTAATATATTGTGTCTCTTCCGAAATAGGTGTTCTAAAATGTCACAACTAATTTGTAAGGTGTTCTGAATTATTTATTCCAAAAGAGACATAATAACATTACAAATCATGTGATCCAAAACCTTTACATATATGCAATCCTTACGGATTTCTCAATCTGTAACACTTCTATAGCTAGTTAATATCTAGATTGCATGTTCTGAAATACATGTGTTGTGATAGTAATTTACAACATTAAGGTATATCTTAACGATTTCTCAAAGGAAAATAAAAACAACTCTTCTTTTAACTTATGCTTATAATGTGGCTTTTTATCTATTTTCCTTCCTTGCGGACAATTGTGTTATATTTATTGGACACTAGCTGATTAATTTAAATTATAGATGGCATTTGCTTCATAGCAGCAAAAACATCCTCTAATTTTTTTTTCAAAACTAAATGAAATCTTAGCCCTTAGTAAAGTTAATTTTATATTTAATAATAAATTTAATATGTAAATTATAATTATATAGATATTGGTAGAATTTGTAAATTGGACACTCGCCCCTGTTTTTGAATGGGAGAGGATCATGTCCCTGTCTCGTAATTAATAATTTAGCAAAAATTAAAATATAATTATAAATTATAAATATTTCACAAATAATATTTTATCAAACACTACCAAAGAAGATATTTTCACATAAGATTTTATTTTATCATTTTTTTCTAATCAGATTCAGGTTATAGTCATTTTTTTTATTTGTAAGAATCAATGATAATGTTAAAAAACTTACAATGACAATGTTAAGAAATTTACAATAACTCATCCACTCTTGTCAATTAACTAAATTAGACTCTCTTGATAGTCTATTTTGATTTTTATAGATAATTTTCCTGAATAAATGCAAAATAAATAAATCTGTGTACTCTCCATTCTAGTTTATATGATATTTTAGAGAAAAAAATTTCTTTCAAATTATATGTCGTTTTACAACATCAATTTTGCATTAAGTATTTTTTTTTTCAAAATTACCCTTAGCCTATATTACTCCATGCATTAATAATATTCTTCTCAATTTTCGGAATGTGTCTTTCCCAAGCCATTTCTCTCTTCGTTCAAAGCCACTTTTAATTCTTCAAGCAGTGATGTTTACTTACGCATTTATTCACAAGAGTACTCCAACAACTTTCCACTTTTGGATAATAAGAGGAGAACAAGTGACTTCAACTTATATATAATTTGAGTATTTTCAAAACTAAACAAATAGTGGCGCTTTTCAATAAAAAGTTGAATAGTTTTGATGATGAAGAATGCTAAAGACCGTTTGAGAAGTAGTAGAAGACTCTTTGGATTTAATTGTTAAAGATTCTTTTGATACACAAGATGATGAAGATTTTTTGGATTCACAAGGTGAAGGATACTTTATAGTTTCAAAAAAAAGTTCAAGACTCCATACATTTAGAGATTGTTAGCATTATGTTGATACACAATACTGTGAAGACTCTATATCTTCAAAAGTAATTCAAGACTCTATAGATTTGGAGATGGTTGAAGATTCAATGAATACAAAAGAGGAAGACTTCATTAATTTTATCTTTATCAAAGAAAAAATTAGTGTTTGATGTAGATTTAAATCTTCCTTAGAGTTTTAAACAGATATCTTGACTAAGCAACAATAGGGGACAAAACTAAGCAACAATGATCCGTTTACAGATGTCTTGACTAATTCATAATCAAGTAGGATCCCCTTCATATCTTGACAATGTAAGCCTTCAACTCTCGGATTTGGTGGAGCTAGCTAGCTAGCTGGAGTTTCATTTTGTGCACCGTAAAAGTCACCATGAAGAATGAATTTTTTTTACTCCAATCTCTTAATAACCGATTTGATGAGTCTACTAACACTGGCTTTTCCTAAAAGTTTTGTTCGTTATTGGATTATTCATGCAAATTCATGAGTTACAGTCATCCAATAAGTCAATAACTAACAATGTCTCAGCGTTACCATGGCATGGAACTTGCATAGAATAAAAATATAGAAGAACATTCTTTAATCCATAAGAATAAAATATAGAAAGAACATTCTTAATACGACGACAAAACATGGCGAGTACAAGACAGGCTCTACGCCGGCCAATTCTTGGCATCCGCAGTCAGACCGATGATGCTTTCTATGTATCTACTATGTTTCTTCCAATCTTTAAAATTTAACACCCCACACCCCAACCCTAGCTACCAGAATTAAGCCACCTTTTATTCTCCTCATAGTTAATTCTTAGGTTGCACGAGTTGTGGGTGACTCAGAAAAAATGGAGCGAAGGTTGGGCAGAGAAACCAAAGGCTCTCTAAGCCTACAAAAAAGGATGGCAGAGACACGGCGTAGGGAGAAACCCGCACCGGACCTCACCGACTTCATGAACGACATGTTTTTCGGGGCAGCAGACATGGACCACAAAACCTACGACCTCACAGGTAGTACAGGTGTGGCGGTGGACGACGACGACTACGACGATGAAGGGTTCGACGACAGCACTAGAAGCAACAGTGCAAGGTTGACACAAGAATGGTTACGAGAGGCACGACAAATCGTCGCTTCCTCTCCTTCACGCTGTGACTCGCCGGCTCGCCCTTTAGGGTCCCCAAGGTTCGGAGCTACACAACCACCCTCACCCCTTCCCTCCTCCTCCGACCGAAGAGACGCTCTCTCTAGAACTAGGTCTGCCCGAAGGTATATTAGTAAAATTAAATTAGTACATAACTTAGTTATAATTATAAGTTTCATATTGAAGAACAAGTTTTGATGGAATATTTCCTTGCTGAGAACAAGAGGTACTAAAGATTCATTTTAAAAATTATTTTATCTTAATACACATTTTTTTATATTAGATGATCGAGTCTCATATCACATGCTTAAAAAATTAATATGATTATGTGACAATTATATTGAATTTAATTTGTTGCTAATTGAAGTTGGTATATGAGATTGTATACAAACTCTTTCTGAAAAATTAACATGTCCCATCAATATCATGCAAGTTGTTTTGATAGTTGTTACTATGATTTGATGTATACTATGTGTGCTCACAATGATGCATTTCATACTAAACTGTGTTGCGAATTGAAGAATGAGTTGGTATATAATTTATTTTCGAAAAATCAACATGTCTCATCAATATCATGCAAGCTGGTTTGATAGTTGTTACTATGTTTTGATGTGTACTATGTAGTATAGTATGATAGTGATGATAATGTGAATGAAGCAGATACAGAGCAGTGGAAGGGATCAGTGATGAGATACTGTCGAAAACAGCAAAACACACACGTAACAAATCCGACACTTTCGCTCAGCCTTCATCAGATGGGGACGGATCCCCTGCAACGGCGGTGCACAACTGGTTCGCCAACATCCTCAAACCGACCAATAACAATAGCAACACACAACCATCTCCTTCTCCTCCTGATTCTCCTAAATCTTCTCTCCCTCCACGTCAGCCTCATCCTCGAAAGTCCCGCTTCAAAACCGAGCCCTCTGCTGCACCTCACCCGCAGGGGATCCAGCCTCCCAATTCGAGGCGAACCTTCAAGACTTCTACGCCGTCGCCGGAGAATTCTCCGTCGGATTCTGCTCCTCTTTCGCCGCCGAGGAACCTCGTGGAGTCCGCTCACCGGAGAACGATATCGTCTTCGACATGCTCGCAGGAGAGGATCGCGCCAAGGCATGCTTTTCCGAAGGGAGAGGAAGCTAGCCTCAACGGGTTCCTCAAAGAGCAGAGAATTTTGCTTCAGAAAATCTCGAGAGGAGAGTTACATGCTGCAAATGCGCAAATCGTGCTTTCTGGGCCTTCCAACAGTTAGTGAAAATTGAGAGCTTTTTTTTTTTTTTGTGATGTGAGAACTTTGGAGAGTGATTGATTGAGTTTTGTGTGGTGGTGCAGGCACGGCGTCCATGGTGGCTGCCATTTGCCACGCGTGGCTCTTAGGTTATAGGCAGAAGGAGAACGACGGTGGAAGCGAGCGTGTGGCGGTGGTTCCTGTGATGAATGTGAAGCGAGGCTCCATGTGGAAGCTGAAGCAGGCTGCGTGGCTCTTTCACCATGCTGGTCTTGATGCCAATTCATTGTTATTCATTGATGAGGTGCCTTTTTTCAATGTTTAAAATTGATTCAGATTTCACCAGACTTTTAATTTACTAGTTTTGGCATGAAAAGAAAAAAAGTCACACGGGGTTACACATATTGGCTATATATTATGCAAGAAATTTTAGTTAATTTTTTGTATTATGTGAAAAATTTATTTAATTGTTCAATAAATAATTTTTTTAATAACTTTTAATGTTTTTTAAATATTACTTAAAATAATGTTTTTAAAATATTAGTTTCTAATTTCTAATTTTTTACACTTTTTTTATTTTTATCCTTAATATATTTATTAAATTTTCTTATTATCTTTTTAAAATAAATTATTATTTTTATTTTTATGTCATTTTATATTATGCAGCTATTCCAACCAATAGTTTTATCGAAATAATTATTATTTAATAAGTTAGTTTTTTAGTCTTCAACTATCAATTTTCAGCTAGTTTTATTGAATATAATCATAATTTACTCCCTCACTCCCCCTACAAATTTTTTTAATTAATAAGAATAAAAGATATTGTTAAAAAATTTACAATAACTTGTGCACATATGACATAACCAACCAATTCGGCTAGACTCACTTAACTTATAAGCTTATTAAATGAGTTTGGTGAACAGTTAAATTATTAACTATTTTTAATTTCATCCTTATACATATAGTTTATTCTTAATTTAATGCATGTATAGTACTACACAAGATCAAATTAAGAATGTGATATATGAATAGGGACCAAATTTAAAATAATAAGGGAGTTAACCAACAGCATATGACTATAGGAACCAAACCAATAACGTTTTCGTGTATAAACCCAATTTAATAAGTTTGTATTTAGAGGGACCAAATTGAGAATACACAACAAGTAGAGGAACTAAATTATATATTTAACCTGCAACTTAATTATAACAAGGTATAGAATAAGTACAAAAATAAAAATTCATTTCCTGGTTTTATGTTTTAGTCTTTAGAAAACTGTAAGTTTTAGTTCCTACACATACATTTCTTCTTAAGTTTTGATCCATCTTGCTTAATCAAAGAAGACTTTCTGGTGGTATAAAATTGCTACAAGAACTTTCTAATAGTGATAAATCCCTAAAAAATGCTATAAGGACAAAAACTTACAGTTTTTTCTATAGAGAATGAAACTTAAAATTAATTATAGAAACTTCTTCTCACATAGACAAGACTTTGACAATGTGTGATGAATTAATAGATGTTTTATAGTTTTAGATTTTAAGTTTCAGATGGAAACAATTTATATGCCTCCACATGAAGTAAATGCAGGCCTCCTGTTTTTGTTTATTGGTTATCTGATATATGATTTGATAATTGTTTTGATTTGACAACACTGAAATTATCTCTTTGTGATCAATTCTGATGAAGATGTTTGGAGGACACTATGTATGAATAGTAGGCTCAGGCTTGATGTGTTTTGCTTAGTTTGCTGATCTGACACTGAATTTGTTTGCAGGTGGACATGGAAAGCCTTTTGATGACTGGCCAACTGAGCGTCCTCGTGGTTGGACAAGATGTCTTGAACACTACTGGCGAGGTTGGATTATCAATTATTGATGAATCTGAAAATTAATTTTAAAAACAAGTTTGATCCCAAGGCAATGTGCTGAGATGAATTTTATAATTAATTTGATGTGTTCTTTTGTTTTTCAAGGTTGGATCCCAATGCACAGTTGTTACTGATAATTACTGTGAGGATGCCTATGATTTACTACAAAACTATATGCTGAAGAAACTATTGGTAAATTTATAATGACCTTTGTTTTTAGACAAATTTTTGGTGCTATTAATTTACTTTATTACTCCCCCACATCAAAAGATGCTTCTGAAAATTATAGAAAACTGGTTTTAAGTGACTTTGGTCGCTCAATACTTGTATTTATTTTGTAGCTTGCTGGTATTCTGTTAGACACACAAAACCTAAAAGCATCTGCAGCAATATCTATGACAAGGGATGCAGAGGCAGTCCAGTTGTTATTGGTTGGCTCAGCCCCAAATTACAGATATGCATTATTTGATCAATGTGAGTTCATATTTCTCCATATTGAAATTGAGTTATTGTGAATTTATTGATTATTATTAAGTTCAATGAAGTTTTTTTTTGTTCCTTGAAGTGATGCAAGACCAAAAAACTGCTTCTTTTGTTGAAGCTTTGAACCATAACTACGGGAAGCCTCATGTTGAAAGTAAGTATCTATTCTGAGATTTTTATACATATTGTTGGGTACTTTTTTAAATTCCAAAATGCATGAACCATGACCTTGGTCCTCTGAGGCCGTGGCCACATTCCTTTTAATCTTTCCCGTAACCTTGTTAATGAAATTGCAAAATACATGAATCTTCGAAACTTCATTGTGACCAGAAATCTTTAGTGGTAAGTGCATTGGACAATGCTCTATTGTCTATTCTTTTTCTTTATGGTACTAAGACTAAACTCTTCTGATTGGTATTATCTTGAAGTTGTTGGATAAAAGACTAAGTGATGAATTTGACAGGCCAAATGAATCAAGAATGTGGCCATTTCTTTTCAATTTTCAATAATGTCCAGTCCACTCTCAATATAGCATATTTTTCCTTGATGTATACTATGATTAAAACGGGTTTCTTTCAACTAAAGAATTTTTATGGAATGTTATACGAAAAGCCGGGGTTGTCCAATTTTTATTTTTTTTCAAATGTTTATGCCAACTAAGTAATACTTTTCCATCTCCTACTTTTCAATCACAAAAGGATTAATTTGAACAAACCATTTTATTAGGAGAAATGATACTTATACAACAACTTGTATAATAAATCTAACACTAGAGAGAGAAAGGGAAAAAAAAGTAAGAAAAGAGAAAATTCTGAAATGTAAAAAATAATATGATAAAAAGAGATAAACACATAGATGTAAGAATAGAATTATTGTATATGTATCATATCAGCATGGATATGGAACGTCAATTATTTTGTAAACAGAACTGCAATATTAAATGCATTACAGAGGCAGTAGAGTAACTACTCTGTTAAGATAATATTAGCATTTTTCTATAGTTTGAACATTATAATATGGTTAATAGGCTCCATGACATCTTGCATTTATGATATCTGGTTGAAATGCTACTGATATTTTACAATATTCTCCCAACAGTTTAGATTATTTATTTTATTCTTGGTAATTATAGGTGAACAAAATAGTGAAGGAAATACGGAGCATAAAGTTCGTGAGAGAAAGTCAAACTCTATATCTGATCGTGAACCCACCATGTCAAATTCAAAGACAAATTCCTTCGACACAAAAAGTTCTAAAGCTAGCAAGGTTTCGCCAAATCCAGGTTGCATTTCAGTCTCTTTCCTTATATTCCTGTTATTCCCATTATGGCTTTTTAGTAATGTTTACATATTTTGAACTCGTGACTCGTGATTTGATAAATAAAGTTCCGTTAGTTAATAGTAAACATATATTCTCAGTAAATGACCTCGTTCCATGTATGAATGTGATGACATCAACAATTATTCTTGCAGTCAAACTTGTTACGCCACCTTTGCTATCTCCTTCTCTAGCACCAGCTCCACAACATGCAGAAAAGGAGGCCTCTCGTGGGAAAAACAAGTTCTTCTTGGCAAGGTGGTTTGGTTTTGGTTCAAAATGAATATATCTCCTCCATGTATGCCATTGGCAACTTATTCTTTGCAAAATTCAAACCAAAATACACAAATTAGGAATCCTCAGAGATTTTCTCTTTTTTTCCTTGATGCTTAATAGACACATTATATTCTTGAAGATATAAGTGTCTCGCAAAGAGCATCATTATAGTGAATTTCACCTTGTCATATCAGATTTAAAAAATGTATTAACAATTTCCTACTCTATAATGACACAATTATCTAAGAACTTAAAACAAATCTCGTGTATTATCTCACAAAATATTTTTTTAATCATAAGAACCGGTTTTTATATAATAAAAAATGGTTTTTATAGCCAGAAGCCATATTAGCCTCCTTCCATATTGATTCTGAACAAAAACTTAAAGAATCTCACGAGATTGCCATAAATTTATGCTTGTCACTTTGCCGGTTAAATTATTACCAATGTGCTAAGCAATAACATGTTACATCTGGGCCTACCTATTATTTTACTTCGTTAAATCAGCCAAGTCCTCTGGCCGCATACTTCTGAATCTTTCAGTGTGACCTAGTTATCATTGTTTTTGACGTTGACGTTAATTAATAATCTCCTTGGTCAAAACAATTTCAACTGCTTCCCGAAAAAGACGAATTTTGTAGTTCACTTCCTCATTTCTTTTGACCCCAAAGAACAAATCTACTTTTTTTTTATTTTTATATTGCAACAATTGCTGCCGTCATTTTAATAGAGTTTTTGCTACATGCATCGTTTTGTATATTTTTTTTTTAAAAAACTATTACTCTGCACGTAGCACTGAATTCAATTATAATAATGGCTTTTCTACAGGCTTCTCTACTAACTAATAATATCCCCCTCATATGGGCGTATAATCCCAACGGGGTACAAGAACATAAATGAATATAAAAATACTAACCTCGGACCAAAAACAGAACCATATATTTGGGTCTTAACAAATGTGTATCGATTCTAATTTTCTTCAATGCTTCACCTACCTGGCTATTTGTATTATAATCTTTATAGAGTTTCTGGATCAACAACGAATAGATTAATGGACTTAGGCAACTAAACAAGAATGATGAGGATGATACAGATAATCCAACTACTAGAAAGAGAATCATGTGTATTAATATGGGTGAGGTGCACATACATCGATTATTGCACTCTTGTTTCCACATCATCTCCAAACACCCATCCTTCCTTTCCGGGGTATATCATTTTCCGCCACATGCATGAAAATAACTTTTATGGGCAAATTAAACATTCAGTCTAGTAATCTTGTGCCTATATATATATATATATATTGTGATACAAAATTTAGGTAACATTTACCTTTGGTTGATATATAGATTTTGGAAGAAACATATACAGCTACAAGACCAAGATGGGATCAAGAAAGAGCATTTTCCAATGTGGGTAAAATGTAGATGTAGACGTAGATGCCTCTAGATGGAGGCATTATTGGGCATGTGTGTGATTGTGAATGTGATACAATCTGTCTTGTCCACACTTATGCGCATTTGCTCAACCCCAGCTGTAACTAACTCCCAAAGCCACTGTTTGGTCCCACTCGCTTTCTCAATCCAAACCCAATCTCAATCTGCATCTTCACCATTCCATCACTTAGTCCATTTTCAACCTTATTTTGCCGGTGTTGATGATGATGATATACCATTAAGGTTACATTACATGGTCCCTTCATTCAACTTTCCAAGCATAGAGAAACAAGCAAAACTCTGATGACCCACTAACACTAAATCCCTCCACTGATCCAGAATTCCTTGTCTGATCATTAGATAGTGGAGGTGATGAGGATGATAATGAAGGTGACGAATATGACATAGAAGTAGTGGTGGTAGTAGTAGTACTAGATGACAAAATTGGCTTAAAAATGAACAAAGCATGCTTTAAACCAGGACTAAAAAGCCAATCATGAACATCCCAATATACCTCTACTCTCATTTTGCTGAGATGAATTGACTCGTTGCCTCTAAACTTCCATTGCAAGTGCTTCACATGAATCACCAAGTGCCCATCAATCCTTATCTCCATCTCTGGATGAACCCCACCTAGAGAATCCACATTATAATTCCCCTTGTTCTTGCACTCAATTGAAATCTCATGCCACCTACCCTTCTCGTGAAACTTGGCTCTAGTGGAGAACTTCTTCTTCCCAAAAATGTGTTCTTTCTTTGAAACCAAAATGGGGTCAATGAGTGCTGGTCTGCACCCCGTCCTTCTGTATGCCTCTTTCTTTAGATCACCGAGAAGCAGCACAACCTCTTCATCACAAACCACTGCCACATAATACTCCGAGGTTGGTTCTGTCTCGCCGTTAAATTTTGCAGCTTTAAGGTCCCAGAAAATGTCAACGGCTTTGCCATCTACTATGAAGCGCTTGGAACCTTGTTTTCTCCAAAAGTACCATGGCTTCAGCTCGACCTTGCAGGTGTACTGTTCTTCTCCTTCTGGACCTTCCACTGACACCGAAAGCCCATGAAGCAAGAGGTTTTTGCACCATGTGATGGTGATCAAACGGCAGTGATCAGCAACCTTTGTTCTATACACTGACATGTACACGCTCTGACCCGAACGGGTCACAGCTCCATGATCATCATGGCTATGCTGCTTCTCTGCTGAAGAAGAAAAGCAAGCAGGAATCCCAATTGAGTCTTGCATCGTTCTTGATGATAAAGTGATGAACTTTTAAGTGCACAATCTGGTGAAGTTAGATAGATCAGAAGATGAAAACTAGAGAAAATATATGAAAAGAGTGAAAGGCTTAAAAAAACTTAGTCACAAGCTCAATGAATGAATGCTAGATGCTGCCAGAGGTGTTAAATGTGAATGGCAGCATTAATTGGATTTAGAGAGAATATTTCCAAACTGGTATATAGACTGGCTGTGACTGAGAGTGAGTGAAGAACAACCCTTTTTATATATTCTGCAGCTCTCTCTCACTTACTTGTCACCTCCTTTATTATTATTATTATTTATTTATTTATTTTGGTTAATGTTTACCTTTTTAAGTTCAAAGTTGAGCCTATACAGACTTTTTCGAATCCAAAGTTGTTAAAGTTTTACTATATTCAAAAGTGCTTACTTCCAGGCACAGTTAGATGCAGAGGACCCAGCTAGTAGTATTTTTTCATCAAATTTGGTGTGTAGATTTTTACGAACTTGGGAGTCATCTATTCATAACACCACATGACATGGGACTATGATAAGGTAAAAAATAAACCGGTCAAAAGAACAACTGTAGTTGTGAGGGTTAGTTTTCCAATGTAAGGAGCCATCATATTTCTTCCTTGTTTGAAAGGATCTTCACATTATTCTTGCATGTGACGTTTTAATTAAGTTTGCAATTTTCAGGCTATATTAATATTAATACCCTCTTCAACATGAAAATTTTCATTAAAACGAAGTCCTTACAAACTAAAGGAGAAATTAATATTTCATTTTTGTAATCAAACATATTTTTTATTTTATTTAACTTCACAGTTAAACCATTAATAATCTATAAATTTATAGTTCTATTACAAGGCTTGTGGACTCTGATTTTTTTTTTTTAAATTTTTATCCAAACTGTTTACATCAAAGAAGGGTGAGAGAGGGAATCTAAGGACTGCATATAGCTGCAGAAAAAGTCTGAGGAATCTACATTGAAATTGCAGATCTGGTCTTGTAGCTATACTTCAGCATAACTTTGCTTCGTGACAAAGAGGCTTCGGTGTTTTTCTAGTCAGCAACTCTCAAATTTTGCAGAATGAATTTACCTTTGTAAGTTTTACCCTAGTAATGCAGGGGTAAAACTAAAAGTGAAAGATGAAATAGCCAATAAGAGTTTCATTGTAGTAATTGCATTTTAACTTTATAATGGTTTTAGGTAATTTAGCAACCTGTACTGTCCACATGTAATTGGATAAGGTCCCAACTGCTTTATATTTTTATTTTTTTCCCGAGGGTTCAAAACTTTCCAACTGCTTCAGACCTAACAGCTTACACTCAATACTCGCCCAAAAGAAGGAAAAAAAAAAGATAGCTAGCTCTCCCCAAAAGAAAAAGATAGCTAGCCACACATAATAAGTAATGAGCATCTAATCTTAATTTACATTATTGTGCAGTAACATTACTCAAAAGAAAAACACAAACAAAATAGTGCACAGTAAAAGTTTTGAATAATTATAAACAAATATTTACTTTTTCTTCTATCTTATTTTCACTTATCTTTCAGAATGATAAAAAAAATCACTTAGTTTTTTTTTATTTTTCTCTTTTTCATTCATAATTTTTCGTGAATTAAAAACTTAGTCACATGTCACGTTGATATTAATTGAAACCATAAACATGCATTGATACTGAATCATATGATAATTTTTCAATAAAAAATTGTTGAAAATATTTAATATTGGACCATAAATAAGTTGAAAACCATACCAAAATTTTCGAAAATGAGATATATGTTTATCATATCTCAAAATTTTTCAATTTGATGCTGTTCAGTGATGTCAAGATTGAGGGCTAACCATTGATGGTCAATAACTTGTCATGTGAATGTAAATGTAAATAGGCTTCTTTACGTTGCATTTATCATTTAAGTTTTGAGAAATTTTATTTCAAATAATATTTTTTATTAATAAGATATAGATTTTAAAGTAATAATATATATAAAATAAGATGATTAATATAATGAAGATAAATAAACATGTTGGTTCAAATGAAGTTCGAATGAAATTAGACTTAATTTTTTTAAGTGAAATTTAAAATTTAAGTCTTATGAATGAAAAAATATAATTAGAAAGAATTAATTAAAGATCAATAAGAATCTAATAAAGATAAATAATCAACAGAATTAGTAGATATTTCATATAATAATGACAAAAAAATATGATGAAGATGAATAAAAAAAATTATAAAAATGAAATGACTTATTTTTGTTCTATTCTTATGGTAAGAAATGAACTTTAAAAAGATTGATTGATCTAATAATTTGTTTTGGATGAAGGGAAAATTAAGAAAACAATAGTAACGATTAGATGTGAATCATTGTAAATGTGGTCCCCTAAAGTAAGTTAGTATATAACTATCAGTAGCCTATGATTAGGCCTTAGAACGGCATATTTGAATTAATATGCTAAAAAACAGGTTGAATTAGTAATGAAAAAGAATGATGATCTATCTCTATTAACCAAACCGTTGTGAGATAGACATAATTAAGATTTCCCATGGTACTGATTTTTCCGTCGTTATTAATAATGCTTACCTATATCATTAAGTGTGCTTTACTAGTTTTACCATTCTAACCTTAACCATTGTTATTTTTTACAATCAAATTTAATTCACTATACGTTATACTACTAAATAAGAAATTGTAACATCATTAATTCACAATATTAACCATGATCTTTCACTGGTAAAGTTTTTACCTCTTTATTATGAAAGCAGGTTTTTTGGCTGATAAAAAAAATTGTGAAAGCAGGTTATAAAATGATATTTAAAAAAATAATGTTTCAATTAATTTTAGAAAATCCTTTCACAAAAAAAATTGTTAGACGAAACACAAGTTGTTTGATCATGATTATTTTGTTCTCTTTTATATATATATATATATATATATATATATATATATATATATAAGAGAACGCATTTACTTAGTTCAGCTAAACTAAAGAATATATGTTTTGGTTATCAAAGAAACTAGTCTTCAACTCACCTACCCAAGTTAAAGAAATCTTCCACTCCTTCAAAACATAAGGTAGAACAAGGGTAGAAACTAGAAACTGCATTTGATTGCAAAAAACTTGTCAACTAATAACATATTAGTTAACAAATCATTTAGACATAATTTAAAGTTAGTTTGTGACCTTATTTTAGAAATATGAATCAGTTTCTGTAAGTTTCAATATCATAAAAGATATCTTCCATATCATAAAACTAAAATAAAATAGGATTGAACGAGTATAGAAAGACAGTCTCGCATACAACAGGTTACATGTTGAGTCTCCACTCCTTACACTGGCACTCCATCCTTAGTCCCTAAAAGTTACATAAAATTAAAATAAAACTAAATTGAAAAAGAAAAGATAATACATATTTTGCTAATTAATTTATTAAGTAGGTATGACCAATATGAGGATTGAAGAATGATAGTGATTTTCTCTTGAAACCTTGCTCCAGCATCTGCAAACATGCCCACAATATCTGCAACACTGTAAACTGTAAAGCAAGGTTTGCCAGCCGTCAATGGTCCCTTGATGTTATGGGCCACGCCCCATGTCTCGAATTTGTGTGTCCAGCCTGGTCTGCTCAGGGCTCACTTCATCAGGCCATTCTTCAACACAAGTGAAAAAAGCACACATGCAACACTGCAACACCACACACCATGTCTTGAGTTTAGGCGCATGAAGCGTGCTTCCTCTACCAAAACTTCCATAACACCAGCTAATCTCGGTCACTTCTTTGCGGGGAGTTTAGTTAAAGATGGCATCATAATAATGAAAAATATACAAAGGAAGTTCGTGTTTATAATAAGATGCAATTATTTGGAAAATATATATAATGTTCTTGTTAACTCGTCGATAAATGCACCAAATTTATTTGTACTTAGATTAATGTAAACTCAATTTACAAGTAAGAGATAATAAATTTAAAATAACAGATAAAGAAAAATAAAAGATAAGGTGAAAGTTTAAAAGAAAAGATAAAAGACTTAAAGATAAAAATAGAAGATAAAGAAAAAAGATAAGATAAGAAAAGTGAAAGATGAGAAAGATAAAAGATTAAGATAAAAAAAATTCAAGATATGATAATGTTGGGATCTAACTTGCCTTGTTTGTTTAGGATGTATATGATTTTTCTTTGTCAATGCAATTGGATCTATTCTACCCACATTTATTCATTTATTTGCTCCTAATTCCTCACGATGATAAGCCTATTTTATTTATCTATCTCTTAAGTCCCTTCGAAAAGACTCGACAAATAAAATGCATGAAGCATGAATTCTAGATGTTTGCATGAATGCATGAGCATAAAACTATCGTTCTATGTCTAACAATGATGTTCTTATGAAATCTTTTCTTGTTGTTTTATTAGAAGTGACCCTCTCCCGAGTGTCTAACCCCTAAAACTGATTCATGCATACTTTCTTTAAACCTTTATTAGAAGTTATCCTCTTTCGATTGTCTTACCCCTAAAAGAATGTAAATATGAGAATGTAAGATAAAATAGAAAATATCATAGAATAGAAAAAACATGGAAAAGACTCATTTTGCATTGATAAATATGAGAAGTACATCATATATCGCTTGACTTTTTAGGCCTGTTAGGTCCTAACTAAGGGTTTAGCGACTCATGACCATTGAGGATTTTACACTAAATGGGGTATAAGCACGGATGAAACAAAAGGGGTGAAAGAAGATATGCCATTTCTTGAAATATCTCTTCTGATTCAAAATCGTGGTGTAACGTGTATCTCCCACTGTTCCGGTCATGGAATAGATGAAATAAACCCTAAAATGGATTTTTGTTCAAGAATGAAATCTTATTGGAATTGTTCAGTTCACCCTTTGGAACCACATCACATCCCGGATATGATGAAATAGGATGAATTGAGACGGTATTTTGTAAGTATATAATTATCTTGAATAAATTCACTATTTCTTTATTTTTCGATCGCCTGGAAAGAACAAAAACCCTGGTAGAGGGGTTCTGTCGTGGTCTTAGACTCCGTGTTCTGTCTCTCTATCTATAGCGGCTGAAGTGGACTTGAGCCTGGTGCTAAAAATCTTTCTTTTTGATATTTTCTTGATCTTTTTCTCTTTTGATCTATTCTTTTCACATCTGCAAGTCATAAATAATAAAAATATCAATTCTTATCATTTAAGTAAAAAATAACTGTTAAATAAATATTTTTAAAGATATTTTAATATATTTTTATTATAAAAAATAGCTCATATTTAGCTGTTCTCTTGCTAAATATTATTTCCCAATTTCTCATTCCCTTTCTTCTCCTAAATGACCTATCATGCATTAAGATGACTTTACAAGGGAAAATCTAATTTGTGATGATGCATACTTTAGTTATAAGACTTTAAAACATACGATCCATAAATATTTCCAAAGTGTGTGTTTTAGACTCTTGGTCACTTCAATTTTGTCAAACAATAACAAAATTTATAATTTTCTCTTGAAGTTTCAAAACTAAAATACACTAGAAGCTAAATTATGATTTTTTTAGTTAATCTCTGTCATTTGTTTTGCCCTAAAATTTCTTAGAAAATCTATACAAATAAATCATTCTATTTGCTAATTCATCTCTGGAATTTTCTAAGCTTCAACTTCTTTCGTTCATTGGGAGTTCAAGACGGTCTTTAATAGCCAATTGGAACAATTGGACAACTCTTAGAAGGCCCCGAGGCAAGTAAACAAGGAAACCCAAGAAAAGTTTTGCTGGAAGCCTGGAATACGAGTTATTAAATATTTTAAATGTGTTGATAAAAAATAATAAATAAAAAGCTTTTGAGTATTGGCTATGTTTACCTGTTACGGCTGTTAGATTTGTGTGTACTATTGGGCCTGGAGTCTTTGTTTCTCTCTTTGGGTTGTGGCTCGTGTCTTATTGCATTGTTGACCCAACAAAGAATAAGATTGTGTTATTCTCACATCCGTTACTACTAAAGTTCACACCCTATCTTTTAAAAAGCAAATTGAAAAGACTAAATTGCCCACCTTTTTTCTTTCCCTACCCTTTCTTAAAACCTCTTCATATCCCCTTCACCCTCCTTCCATCTCCCACTTTCTCTTTCTGATCATATCCTTTTTCTCCATTTCCCTCCTCTGCAATTGTCGCATCTGTTTTCCTTCACCTACAATTGTTGTCAATCCCCTTCTGTTTCACAGTCCCTCTCCCTTACTAATATTGTGTTTTGCAAGTAAGCTTCATTTTACAACTTTCATTTTGTGTGTGTTGGTAAATGCAACAAAAACGTGTTTCTATTATGTATATGGGTTAGATGTACAACCGAAATGTGTTTTTTGTTTCCCTTGTGTGTCTAGTTTAGATGCATAACAAAAACGTGTTTTTGTTGTGCATCAAAATCAATATTGTAAACTCTTATTATTTTGATTAATTTTTTTATTAAACATTACCTGTTATTGAACTTTCAAGTACAACTAATATGCCACTGTGTTATATCTTGGTTGTAGATGGTTTAGGAGTTCTCAGCCTAAGAGAGACACTAATGACACTATGTGGTAGGTGCATATAGGCCTCTATGAGTACCACACACTATTTTCGGTTAGAGATAAGAGAAAACAAGAGAAGTGGAAGTGGTAGTGCTTACTCGCACACTGCAAGAGCTAATTGTTGTTCCTAAGCCTACTGAGCTTGTTGAGCCATGAGCATGTTGAACCTTCCTATATATCCAAGAGATCATGTGGAGTTGTCTATGTTGAGGTTTTATGCAGACTATATTGCCCCACACATGAAAAAGGATAACCCCACAAAGAGATTAAGCTAGTAAGTCATGGGGGTTAGATCTTAATTACCCCCGCGGCCCTGCCTTAGCACTTAAAGGTGAAGACATTCGTGGAGGTGACAAGGTTGGCCTCTCTCATAGAGGAACACTTTTTTTTCAGCTAATAATATATATATATATATATATATATATATATATATATATATATATATATATATATATATATATATATATATATATATAATGAAAAAAAACATCAAGTTATTTTAAGAGTAATTATTTTAGATTTATTTGTTATCCTTATCATTTATTTTCTTCAAATAATGATTAATATTAGTTACTTATTACAACCATTAAATTTTAAAAAAATATAATAAAAATGAAAAATAAATTTAAAAAAATTACTCTTAAAATAATTTTATCCCTAATATATATAACGGGTGCGCTGTGTCAAAACAAGCAGACAACTCCTTTCACCTTCTAGTAGAGGGGATAATCATCACTTTAGATGATGTCTCACCTCTGCTGCACTTACCTATATACAATTGGTGCACTATGTCACCACAAGCAGTCAACTCATAAAGAGGTGATTGGTATCTTGGTGAACGAGCTCAAAGTCAATCACCAGGAGGCATGATATTCTATTAGCCGCAGGAGATACATGATTCCTATGTGGCAGCTAACAATGAGCGAAAACTTATCTTTTAATTTGGTGGACTGCACAATCTTTATCAACAAGATTCCCACACACGTCCTCGTTTAGATTATCTTCAGAGATGCAACAATTATGCAAAGGGTACCTCTACGTTGGCTTTCTTGTACGATCCACTAAGCATGGTTAGCCTGAATCATATTATGCAATTCAGAGGATACATGACTTTGCTATAGGTACAAAGTTTGCTTCTGATTTTCTTTGGCTTTGAGGTATTTTGTTTTAGAAAAGTTAACTTTGTTAATTGTTTAACAAGCATGAATATACAAGTATTTTTTCGACCATTGGCCCTAACGACCTTGCGAGGTGGGCAACTAACTTTTATGTTGAAAGGTCACCTTGTGCTTGTAGATAGAAAGTTCTTAGGGACCCTGACAAAGTGTTGACAAGGTCAATGCTAGATAAGCTGCAATTAAATGGTGTCGTTTATACGTTGTATAAGGCACACAAATAAAAATAGTCTTTGGACGCCATCTCTTACTTTTTTAACTTTATCACAGCTAGCCCTTAGTTATGCATTCAACTACCTAGGAATGTGCTAGAGTAGATTGGGCATATATATATAGAGGATCCCTCGTTCGCCACCTCCAATGTAAGTGATAAGCGATTTGCTAAGTAAGCTGCTCATATTGTTGAGGTTGATGGTTGAAAAGCGTATGTGCCTCAAGGTTCTCCGTGGGCGATTTGCTAAGTAAGCTGCTCATGACTTTTTTCATTTTTTTTAAAGGATTAAAAGTATAATTTAATCTTTTTTATATTAAAGGACATAACGAATTAATTATAACACATGATTGATTGCCTTAAAATTACAGTATTTTTTTTTTGAAATACAATTAATTGAATTGTGTCAAAATCATATAATGAAATACAATCCGAAAGAAAAAAAAATACTAAATTTATTTAACCAAAATTGAAAAAGCTAGACACACACTATTTAACACTCTCTTTTTTATCACAATCTCTCATTAGTTAAATTTTATTAAACTAGTGAAGTTGAAGGCAGAAAAGGATAAAACTTAACAAGAGGAGCTGTTTTGTCCACCGCATTCCCAAACCCTTGAACACTATCCTCTTCTCAGTCTCATACACCAAACCAAAAACCTCACTTTCCAATGGCAATTTCTTGGGCAGCAGCAACAACCTCAAAGCTCGCATACCCTCCTCATGTCCACTTCTCTCCTTCACCCTCCTCCAATTATCTCTTCCTTAAAACCCACAAACCCTCCGCCACACACCTCTCCTCTTCCTTCATCCACCCCACCACAATCCTCCACCTCGCCGCTGCCAACACCACCACCCGCCGCCGCTCCTTCACCGTCCGCGCCGCCCGCGGCAAGTTCGAGCGCAAGAAGCCCCACGTCAACATCGGCACCATCGGCCACGTCGACCACGGTAAGACCACCCTCACCGCCGCCCTCACCATGGCCCTCGCCTCCCTCGGCAATAGTGCCCCTAAAAAATACGACGAGATCGACGCCGCCCCCGAGGAGCGCGCCCGCGGCATCACCATCAACACCGCCACCGTCGAGTACGAGACCGAGAACCGCCACTACGCCCACGTCGACTGCCCCGGCCACGCCGACTACGTCAAGAACATGATCACCGGCGCTGCCCAGATGGACGGCGCCATCCTCGTCGTCTCCGGCGCCGACGGCCCAATGCCCCAAACCAAAGAACACATTCTTTTGGCCAAACAAGTCGGCGTTCCCAACATTGTCGTCTTCCTCAACAAACAGGACCAGGTTGATGACGAGGAGCTTCTTCAGTTAGTAGAATTGGAGGTCCGGGAGCTTCTTTCCAAGTACGAGTTCCCCGGAGACGATGTTCCGATTATCTCCGGTTCCGCTTTGCTGTCTTTGGAAGCTTTGATGGCCAACCCTGCCATCAAGCGCGGCGAAAACCAATGGGTTGATAAAATTTACGAGCTCATGGAAGCTGTGGATGACTACATTCCCATCCCTCAGCGCCAAACTGAACTTCCCTTTTTGCTGGCCATTGAGGATGTTTTCACCATCACCGGTCGTGGAACCGTCGCCACCGGAAGGGTTGAGAGAGGTACTATTAGGGTTGGAGAGACTGTTGATATTGTTGGTGTGAAGGAGACTAGGAACACCACTGTGACTGGGGTGGAAATGTTTCAGAAGATTCTGGATGAGGCTTTGGCTGGGGACAATGTGGGCTTGTTGCTTAGGGGTATTCAGAAAACTGATATTCAGAGAGGGATGGTTTTGGCTAAGCCTGGAACCATTACTCCTCACACGAAGTTTTCTGCAATTGTGTATGTCTTGAAGAAGGAAGAGGGTGGGAGGCACTCTCCCTTCTTTTCCGGCTACCGGCCTCAGTTCTACATGAGGACTACCGATGTTACTGGCAAGGTAACTGAAATTATGAATGACAAGGATGAAGAGTCCAAGATGGTTATGCCGGGCGACCGTGTTAAGCTGGTGGTTGAACTTATTGTGCCTGTGGCTTGTGAACAAGGAATGAGGTTTGCTATTAGAGAAGGAGGCAAAACTGTTGGAGCTGGTGTTATCCAATCCATCATTGAGTAGTAAGTTGTTGTGAGATTGGTATCCCAACTACTTGACTCTTACACTGTTAGCAGAGTATCTATCATCGACGATGGGCTTGTGCAATTGAGTTTTGTCATTTTACACAACTGCTGCTATTTTGTTATATTTTGTAGGTTTCTAGATGATGTTTAGTTGAGTTGGACAATGAGTTTCCTATGGCTTGTTTAACTTCCATCTTTTTTATTGTTATGATTCATCTGTTAGAACTTGAGAGCAAGATTCCATAAATTTCTGCTTGCCTGAAATTATGAAATTTGTCTTACAAAGCTGAACTGTGTTTTCTCTATATTACAGTCATGCTATGTTTGGGTGGAGGGTGAGTCACTTCCTTTGTTTGGATGTATGAGGGGAACTCCTTACCCCTTGTTTAGGAGTTGAAGCAAAGGGAATATTAAGTTATTTTCTCTTATTTTAGTTAAACTAAACTACACTCTTTCCCCTATTTAGCCCCCAATGCAATGGGAAAGGTTTTGGTGGGTTTGAGCAGGAATCCCCTATTTGAATTCTTCCAAAAAGGGATTTGGCACACTTTTCCCTTCCATTGTTGTCCCCTTTTCCTTACCATTAATCCAGACCCAGCAATCTTTCTTATAATCTACAATAATGCAACTATTACACTAATGTGGTTACCCCTCTTTTTGTCATTAGATATGTAGAAATAATGTAACTTGGAGACGAGCTCTGGAAACACATGGCTTTCGTCTAAGCAGAGACAAATCGGAGTATATGGAATGTAAGTTCAACAAAAGTAGGAGGGTATCTAACTCAGAGGTGAAAATAGGAGACCATATTATCCCTCAAGTCACACGGTTTAAATATCTTGGGTCTGTAATACAGGATGATGGAGAAATTGAAGGGGATGTGAATCATCGCTTTCAAGCAGGATGGATGAAATGGAGAAAAGCATCGGGGGTGTTATGTGATGCAAAGGTACCGATCAAGCTAAAGGGAAAGTTTTATCGGACTGCGGTAAGACCGGCGATTTTGTACGGAACAGAATGTTGGGCGGTCAAGAGCCAACATGAGACTAAAGTAGGTGTAGCGGAGATGAGGATGTTGCGGTGGATGTGTGGTAAGACTCGACAGGATAAAATTAGAAACAGAGCTATTAGAGAGAAGGTTGGAGTAGCGCCTATTGTAGAGAAGATGGTGGAAAATAGACTTAGGTGGTTTGGGCATGTAGAGAGAAGACCGGTAGACTCTGTAGTGAGGAGAGTAGACCAGATGGAGAGAAGGCAAACAATTCGAGGCAGAGGAAGACCCAAAAAGACTATAAGAGAGGTTATCAAGAAGGATCTCGAACTTAATGATTTGGATAGAAGTATGGTACTTGATAGAACATTATGGCGGAAGTTGATCCATGTAGCCGACCCCACCTAGTGGGATAAGGCGTTGTTATTGTTGTTGTTGGTGTTGCTCATTATCCGAAGACAGTTGGTGCTCGTGCCTGTTCATTGTGTCTGGTAGAAGTCTCAATGAAATTTTATTTTGGATGTATAGGTCTTTATTGAAACTAAATATGCAATGGACAAGTTAACTACTTATCTTGGCAGGCTATATGAGATTGAAACTATGAAAACATGTCTCATGTTCTTCACTTCACACTTAGGTTAGAGGCCCTTTATGTTCAAAGTAGTAATGTGTCCCGGATCCTGATTACATTCATATGTAAGATATTGCATGACAAAATTGTAAGAGATAAACCGTAAACGTTCTCAGTTCTCTTGCATTTATTTATATTTTTGTGCATTTTTATACGTATTATGTCAATAGGTTCAGTTGACAAGGTTGACAAGATCCCCCCCACCAAATACACACAAAAGGGGGAATGAGGACAGATTTTGTTGTTAACAGAATAAGTACTTGTATTCAATGATACAAGGGGATAGGAGAAGTTGGTTAGAGTTGATTTGGAAGTATATTGGAATGGAGAGAAATGGGTCTCTTGAATACCTAGGTGAAGGAAAGGGAGAGAATTGAGCAGGAAATGTTCAAGCTGTGATGGTGGCTATGGAGGGTAGGGCTCTTAGTTGGTTTTGATGGTGGGAACCTTGCTCACTGAGTCCTTCATGGGAGGGTAGGGCTCTTGGTTGGTTTTGATGTTGGGAATCTTGCTCATGAGTCCTTTATGGGAGGGTTTTTGAATAGCAGTGATGAGACAATTTCAGCCTTCCTTGATGAGATACCCGTGTGAATTGCCGCTGTGTTTGAAGCTAACTATCACACTGGAGTATTTCAGGTGCACCGAACCTAGGATAGAATTCTTCTGTGGTGCAACTACTGTTCTTTAGCTCATTGATACTACTGCAGAGATGATTTTTTGCAATAAAGATTCCTCAGTTTTTCTCATATTCCTATCCAATTCTATAATATAGTTCCTTCGTCCTTTGGCCTGTTAGATTATTATACGTTTGAATCTCGTATCTTCTTTGATCTCTTGTATGCTAGAACACTATCCTTTTTTATTCTGTTACATGGAATAATTACAAGTTCAACTGCTAGCTAAATTCACTTGTTAAATACGGTCACGACTCACGTGGTAAGCAACTGTGCGGCAGCTAAAACTGATTGCAAATTGCATGCATATTTGACTGGAGCTACCTGTGCAACTTCTCAATCTTAGGACTTATGTTAAACTCCATCATTTGTGTTTGCACGTTGCATGATATGCCCAAACCTTTCCGTCTCACGGTATTACATTTTCAATGCCGGAAATGAACAAATGCAATGTCAAAACATGAACGGAAAAAGTGCCTGTTATTTTAACCAAACCACCTAGAGTAGTCATTATGGTGAAAATTAGAGAAATATTAGTAATACATTATCTGATATATTTTTTATTATTGAGAATTTTTTTATATTAACTTAAGTCATCTGTGTTTATTCTCTACCGTTGGGACTTACATAAATATTTTACTATGATAAAATATATTTTTAATTCTTATCTTTTTTTGTTGAATCTTGTTTTTGGTTTCTATACTTTTATATCATCGTGTAATTTAGTTCTTGAATTTAAAAAAAAATGTTTTTAGTTCCTTCTTATAAGCTGAAGTGAAAAAATGAGCAAATGAGCAAAATTTGGAAAGTAAGCCTATAGACTAAAACACATTTTTTTATATAAAATCTAAAGACTAAAAATAAGATTCAATGAAAAAATAGAAATTAAAAATATATTTTAACCACAATAATAAAAAAAAATCAAACTATTTAAAAAGAATGTGAAGAGTGTTAATACTTTTTGACTTCGGTAATATTAACGAAATTATCACTTTTTTATTTATTTGCTTTTCAGTCTTCACCTAAGAAATTAAAGAACAAAAATAACAGATCATACGAGTTGTAAAAGTACAACTGTGACTTGAACCTTGGTTATTTCCGAAACTCTCCTAAGATATGGTGGATAGATACAACTTGATATTAGTAATTTGATTTAGATCTGTCAGTTTAACCTTTTTCCATTTCTTAGAAACGCCTAAATAAGAGATAACTAAAATGAGATACGTAGGCAGAAATCAATATGGTAAAGCAGATTGACGAAGTTATATATAGTGTCCCAAAAGGCAAATTTTAATTGAAAGATATGAAATATAGTTAAATACATATAGCTATTGCTTAGACTACTACACATCCCCTAAACCCATACAGCACAATAAAACTCAGTGCTTTTTGAATCAGCATCAGAGGCTATCTGAAAAGAAGCTGCTACCAATCCACGCCCTGTGTGACTTTAAATTCTAGGAACACATTTATTCGAAAATGGTTGAGAATACCAACTGTTGAACAAAAGCAGCCTTCAGCCTTCTCTCTTGTTTATCCTTCTCATCACCTATATCAGGTGCAAATGTGCTAGTCCTGCAAAAACAAAATCATTATCAATATTTCAGCCTTGGATTTAAGGGGAAACTTTTCACAAGCCTTGTTTCTCTTTTTTAAAACCAAGATACATGATTGCTATTGACTACAAAGCTTACAAGACATAATATGGGAAAATCTTGAAATCAATTTGCTTTCTAGTTTTTTGCTAAGGATTACACGAATGCATGGCAAAATCTTGAAATTTTAAACATAGGTTAGGAAGTTCTAATCAGGAGCTTATGTGTATAACTCAATTTTTTTCTTCATGGGTGATTCTGACACTTAAACCATTTATAATCTGCAACCTATACTATAAATATTTAATATTAAAGTAAATGATATTAATCATTCATGATATATTAATATTTTCTCCATGTCATGTCACAAAAATTTCACTAATTAAAGTGCAATTGTTGAGGAGAACATGCTCGTGATATTAGAGCAGGTGTCTCATCCCTTTGATAGCCAGGTAATCCTGCCCCGGGGAATGACACCTTACCAAAATTAAATATTGAGAAATTTTACCTCTCAATATGTAATCCTTCAAACTGTGAGTGTAAAGATTATCGTCAAAGTGTTATGCTAATGCAAAGTTATAGCCTTATAGGCAAACCTTGAGAGAAAACATCTGAATCATCCTTAATAACAAATACAAGCTATTTAAGTGGGAATAATCTACATGTGCCGTATTGGCATATCTTATAAATGAATGATTTCATTGCTATGTAAAAATCAAGTTCTGAAACTAGTAAGTTGCTGAGTTATACAGAATCAGTATTAGTATCATTAACCAGCATCCTAAATCCTAATTAATCTTTAACTGATCAAGCACATTAAATACCCACCCAGCCAACTAACAGGATCAGTTAACATTAGCTTGATACAGTAATAGGATACATTGTCTGTGAGTAGCTTAGGGCGTGTTTGCTTCGCCATTTCAAATGCAGTGGCATGAACCACAGCACACTTTCACCGCAGAAGCAAGGAAGAGATGCTTCTCGGAAACGGAGGTTGGAACCGGTAATCCAAACACGCACTTAATCAAGTTTGATTTTTATTTTTATTACCTAAGCATTGAACATTAGTATTGCTTCAAATCATCTCCATTCTGACTAAATACTAGAAAATTTGCAAAGAAACATGAAGACACTAAAGACCATCATTACTTCCTGAGAATGTAAACTGAACTGCTCCTCATAATATTGCATTATTATTCGTTACAACTAGTAAATTTTGTTTAAGAGGAAGTCAAGTCTCAGTATTCAACATCAAGTGCAACCATACAAAAATCAGAGACATTTACTCTCAAGCATAGTAACAGGAAAAAAAAAAAAAAAGACAATCTGGAGAATGTTTTAAGTCATTTCAGTTGTTTCATGGTTATGTCCCACAAAATTGTTCAAAAAATTTTGAGCAGATTAATCTCAATGCAAAGCAAAGCTCTTTTACCTTCCAATTTTCAAGTCTCGTTAACATGCAAAAAGGAACAGGAGATAGCAAAGACAACAAAGGGAAAAAAGATAAATCTTCTATATGTCATGCTGCCCATGCACTCCCCACTATAAGTTTCTCAAGTTTTCTATTGTTATGCTAACTTACAACAATTACAAATATTGAAGGAAAAAGAACCATACCTTTTTGCATCAGGAATGTCTATATCCTTATTGCTGGACCTGGAGTTTTCATCTGGATGGAAATTGTTAGAGTTTGGAATAGGCACGTTGCAGATAAATGGTGACAAAAGTGGATCAGTTATTGATTCTTGTTTGTTTCCCCTGGTGGCCAGCTTCTTGCCAAGCATTGCGGAGTTACCAGGCCAGATGCTAGATTTCTCAGGCTTCCACGCCCACTTCATATCAAATATTAATATATTGAATTGAGTTAGATAATAACCAAATGCTCATAAAGCCAAACATGTGCTAGATTACATTTTAGAACGCATCAGATTTTAGATAAGTAAAGCATACCCTTCGAGAGCTTGAATGTGTAAATTGCATGATTGCATCCTTCCCTATATTTTCTTCACAAACGGGACAAACCTGATAAAAGAAAATTGGAGAGATTTCAATCATGATTTACTTACCTAAATAGAAATGTCCCTATTTCATTTTTCCCAGTTGTTAAATATAATGGTTGCCGGACCACTGGATCCTTTATCTTCTTGATCCAGATCAGGACAGTGCACCATATCAAGCAGACACATAAATTTTCTGTTCAGATTTATATAATTGCATTTATAATCTATAATAAAGTAATTGGACAGATACTAATTAATCAAGGAAAAAGAAAATAAGGTTATAAGAAAATTGTAAAGTTAGCACTTAGTGGTAACTTCTGCTAAACATAAATTTTAAGAAACATAAAGGGCATACCACATTTTTTAGGGCAGAGCAATGCTCCTCTTCCAAATTGCTGCAGAGCACAGGAACTTCAATTTCAAAATCACAAAAAGGACATCAGAAATCAAACCGGCCATCATTATCTACATCTGTGTAATGGATCACTGAATTATTATTATCTGTGGTTTGAAAGGGGTCAGTGAGTAATTTCTAGGACAAGTACAACAACTCCATAGGACATGTCATAGAAGGAGCATCTCAATGTCTCAAAATATAAAGGCAATGGGAAAATGAATGTACTGCTCAAGCTCAAAAAATACCAAACAAGAAGGGTAAGTACAGAACTAGACATCACTTATGCTCTTTAGTAACTTCCAGGAACATGTCACACTTGGTACAAATCTAAATACCTAATATCAAGTCATTGAACATGAACCTGTATTTACATGACAATTTATAGATCAGGACCTGGATGCAGTTTCCCATAAACATGGTTCTATTTCAAAAAGCATGGACATTATTAACTTGTGTTCCAACAGTCCAATCAAGCCCAAAAGCAAATCAAGTTTGATTATTAATGATGGTCCATCATTGATAGGTCAATTGTAAATATCACCATAATAATATATTTCCTTGCTAGTTGCTAAGGCTATTTGTATGCCTAACCCAGAAAATAAAAATAAAGGTCATGTTCTGGTTTCTCACTGTCCCTCTGCTTAAACACTAACAGACCTGACTCTCAAGTCATACAATTAAATTCCTCCATAGTTGGAGGCCAATTCCAAATTGAGTGTATGCAGAACATGCAGAAATGAATCAGCTTCAGACAGTTTATTATGTGAATGGCTTTATTTCAGTGCACAATTTTCATCCTTACGACTTACACTGTCTAGCCTCCAATTCATTCAACTTTTTCCGTCAACATCATAACAAAGCAACCTGCTAGGTTGTATGATTGAAGGTGCTAGACAACTAGCCATTATATAATAGGACCTTGAAGTGAGTAATGGGTCAACAACATTTTATGGGAAGAGACACGTGAAAGCTCAGTAGAAGCTTCGTTACATTTTTTTAATCTTCTAATTAAGTTTTACTTCTGATAAACAGATCGCAGAGTTCATGGGTGATATGTCTAAAGTAAGAAAAGAAAATTAACAATCTTGACACCAGAGAATGATTTGTATACATTAAAAACATGGCTGTCCCTTTCATCAGCCTAAAAATTTACACACTGGAAAACATTACATGCCACGATATAGCCAAACACTGACTTGGCATGCAATTACCATAGTCTGTAAGCACTTAGAAGAGAAAAAAAAAATAACTTAGCATTCTTGCCATCGAAAAATCTTACGGTCTTACAGTTGAAAAGCTCTCATACCCTAAAAGTTAATGCACACTAGGTCTGAGAGCATAATGAATCTCTTCAAATTCAGTCACATAATGAAATATGCTTTTGATAAATAATGACAGAAGCATAAACAAAGCCTAAAAAACTCTTTCTGTAACAGTAGTTGCAGGTGCTTGTAACCTAAGAAGCACGGACTCGGACACGACACGGAGATAGAAATCAAATGTAATGAAATAAATAAATGAGTTCACTGAGTTACCCAACAATCACAAAAATACAAATTTGGCTGAGAACTAAAATGCTTTCCCCCAGTTCTACCCACTAAAGAAAAAAAATCCTAGAATTTCACTTCAAAGGGCAATATGAATAGCAATTGGGGTTCATAAAATACTGAGAACTCACAAAAAACCATAGCTCAAACAGGACAAGAAAATAAAAGGGAATAAAATAAAAAACAGAAAATGGGTACTCAAACTCAAACAAAACAAGTAAAAAGACAAAGGAAAAGAGGCTAAAATAGGAAGTGAGAAATCAAGTACCAGAGTGAAGTCTAGCAGCTTGCACAGCAGAGAGGTGTTTGACAGAATGAAAACTAGCCCTGAAGTCGAAGTCCATGATGATGTCAGCTTCTTAAAAAAAAAAAACAACACTGGCACTTTCACAGTTTCACTAGAACTGGTGAAGTTGATTGAGCCTTGAGAAGTTGATGCTGATGATCAAAGAGGAGAGAAAGAGGCAAATGTTTTGGGGTCTCAAGTCTTAACTCAAAGGAAAAAAAAAAAGACTTTGCTTTCCAATCAGTGTTATCACCACCGGCTTTGTGGAGTTGCGAAGTCTTGCTGAGTCATGTTTGGCTTCTGATACTAGATGCTTTTCCGACACACAAAAAGATCAACATGATGGCTTACACTTGGCATTTTTTTAATGCTTTTTTTTCATTTACTAATAATTTAATAACAACAACATTTGTAACCACAAGACTACAAAGAAAGCAAACGGCAAACCCCAACACACGAGACCCATCTTCATTAAACTTTCCATGAAATGATTATTTAGAAGTTGTAGAATAATATTATAGATCCCAGAAAAATAACCAACTGCTTCATGAATTTTATATTTATATGAATGGTACAATATATTCGTCCACTACTTTACAGCTGCCAATTCTGTACATTGTTGATATTTTTATTTCTAATAATAACTAGCCTACCATGATTTTGTCCTCTCTATTGGCTAATTACTTAGCTACCCAATTTCTGTACATTCTCGGTAATGGAACACCTAAAACATAGTACTTCTTTAACATACATACATAAATAAATTTGAGTACTTAAATTAGTAATTAAAAGATAGTAGTACTACACAACTGATAGAGTCAACTTTAAGGAAAATTAAGTACAGTATTAGATTAATGTCTCAACTATTCATCAAAAGATTAATGTCTCAACTTTAAAATACGTATCATTTTATGGATCAAATCACTATTAAAATTAATTCAATGTCTAGTTTAAATGTTAAGAAACTAAATTATACGCCAGAATCAGATCTTTGAAGAATCAAGTGTCTGTTTCTAAAAGATTAATTTAAATGATTAGCCACTTAAATATTTATGAGCATGGCAATAAATGTATTCAAACAAACGCATCATGTATCATTTTATAATAATTTTAAAACATTATAAATACTTTAAATAAATTTCTAATAATCCTCAAGGCCATTACAGAGATTTTGAAATGGAAAAGATTTGAAGAGGAGGTAAGTAATACATTCTTTATTAATAATTAAAATTTATTTAAAACTATAAAATTATAAATTGAACTAATTAAATAAGATATAAGACCAATAAATTTTTGCATTTTAATAAATTTCAGCTGTATATAATAAATTATGGGAGCATTTCAAAACATTTTTTAACAAAAAAATGTAATAAAATAATTTCGTATATTTTTTGGTTTATCAACATGACTACACTATAGTGTAATCTTATAATATTTATGTTGGAATTTAATCACAAGTTCTTAGACTGATTAGTAAGTATAATAACTAATGTTATATCACGTATAACTTCGATCAATCAATTTACTGACTCTAATCTTTATCCACTTTTAACGAAATTTTTTCATATTAATCAATATGTTATTAAAAAGTTTCTCTTTTAAACAATTGTTATAAAGAAAGTTTGGTTCACTTGATTAAATAGAGTGCATAAAATATTATAAATCTTTTGGTACTTATTTTTAATTCATATAGATAAAAAAAACTGATTATTCAGAATAAACAAATTTACTATATCTAAAGTGAATCAAATTTCCAGGCACTGTTTTTGCCTAAATCTGGAGAAAACTTTGTTTCCAAGTCATTATAAAGCTTTAGTGTCTAAAAACAAAGGACAGCTCAAATCTACAGATTTGAGTTTCGAGGCTGTATATGCTCCGTTATTTTGACTAAAACTGTAAAGACAAATTTATCGTGTCTAATTATAATTTTTCAGCTTCCCTTTGCAAAGTTTTTCCGGCATTTCCTTCCAAAGTGACTTTAGAAAATTCGATAATTCATCAACGCAAGTGGTCCAGCTAGAAATCAAATGTTGCATTTAAGATACCACTTTCTAGAGGAATGTATATTTAGATAATAAAAAATGTACATATTGAATAATTCAAAACTCTTTTTATATTTTTTTTAATAATCGTCTATTTATTAAGCATAAAAGTATTAAGATACTAAATAAATTTAGTTTTTTTATCCAATACTTTATTTATTTAAATGAAAAGAGAATCATAGCAGGGTATACTTGAAAATACTATGTACTTATGGTAGAATTTAATAGGAATTGGTAAAGCCGTATGGAGCGGATCAAAGAAAAAGAACCAATGGAAAGTACTATATGAGATGAGACAACTAAGAGCAGATAAAGAATATAAGAACTTGTGAATTAAGGAGTCGGAGTAAAAAGCAACTTTGGTATGGAGGACACTAGGTAGTGCCGTGGCAGTGATAATTGATCACATATAGGGGCCATGCATCACACCTACACAAAAGGCCAAAACACCCAACCTTAAAAACTAAAAAGGTTGCTTGAGCTTTAAAGGAGTCTTTTTTCTATACACATAAGAAAAAGGTTGTTTAATAGGTTAGGAATTGAATTTGTTATGCACAATGGAAAACACGGCAAAGCCTAAATTTATGACATATTTTTTAGGCCTTTTAATCTCACCTTCTCGTGCATGGTTGATGACATGTTATGTCAGACCTTTTAAAAGAAACCAATTGGTCCCACTAAAACTAAATTTGAATATTTTAAGTAATATTTTGAGTTCAAATGTTCTAGTTGAAAAAAAATAAAGGTGGTTGAAAATAAAAATTTCAATAAAAATGATCAATTAAATTTTTTAATAAATAATTATCATCAATAAAATTAATGAATATTAATAATTTATAACATACTAAAAATAAATAAATAAAAACCTTTTAGAAATGGAGTTGAAAAGGAATATGGAGGAAATAAGAAATATTTGAAGAAGAAAATCATGAAATGGGCTGAGCCATCACCATCTTCCAATAACAATCAGTGGACATGGATCTGTCGCTATGGTGTCGTCAGACTCAAGTCCAGGTATTATAATATTTCTATAGCCCAAGTGTACATCAGCACAAGTTAAACCTAGAAAGCCCTCTTTTTCGATTATTTTCTTTTCCCTTTTGTTAAAGGACAAAACCTTCTTAGTTTACTAAAACTAATTAAGGAGTAATCCGTTCCTAGCATACATGTTCTTTATGATTTTAATTGGTTGGTTATTGTAGGTTAAGTTAAATAAATTGAATTATTTAAAAAAATATTATGATGGTTGAGTCACTTTGATAATAATTACATGATTGTTGTAGGTTTAATTGTAATATATCCAACTCAATAGGTAGTCATTAGCTTTAAATTTCAACACAAGAAGCATGGTGATTAGAATCAAATAAAATCTGAAATATTTTTCTCTAATTACCTCCTCAACGAGTGGATTTTTTTTTTATCTAAATTTCATAGTATCTAACTAATAAGAATGAGTACCGTTGGCAACCCTAGTAAATTATGATACCAGGTACTCTGACTCATTCAGATCAAAAGGATTTCCCCCTTTCTAAACCTCTACTTTATGCATTTTTAATTTCACTCCATAGGAGTTAAGCATCATTTAATAACATGAGAGCTCATATAGTACATAGTTCTTTAGAAAAGAATTCTCATGTTTACTGATACTGATCCTCTGTCTCCAGGAAAACTCAACATTACCAAGTCAATGCTTCTTATCAGCCATGTAGTGCTACTAGCCGTCATCATTGCATATAGTATAAATAAATACAGCTGCTGCTTCGAACATTCACCTTACTAAAATGCAGCAAACTCAAAGATTACACTTTTGAGTGACACTGATTTTTGGGTAAATTTGGAAAATCATTTCTGTCATTAAGCTCAGACGTTCCATCATTTTGTTCCTCTATTTGTACGGAAGAAACTTAATATGGTTGCATTAAAGAAGATTGGCACCAAAATGGAGGTTTTCTCGCTCATTCTCCTAGCAAGCAAACCTGCAGCCTCAAGAAAATTAAATTTGTTCAACTTCTCCTTTTCATTAACATATTTTGGAAGCATGACATTCTTAAATTCTAACCAATTCAGCATGATTAGCCATAAGCTTATAATGCCTTTTAGTATTTTCTACAAAAAAAAGTAAAAGAAGATGCTGGGACAAGATCCCAGAACTCTGCATCTGTACAATTGTTTAAGATCCCTGTACGCATCAGTTCCTGAAAGCAGGACCTTAATATTTCATAAAGCTTAAATAGTTGGGAGACCAACATATGCTTTGATACAACTGTATCAACAAAATATCTACAACAGAATGTGAAAAATGTGTTTCATCTGAAACATAAATTAAACATCAACTAAGTTATTTTTAGTGTTTTAAATAGTATTCTAAAAATTGTTATAAAATCATTTTTAACAATAAACAAATAGGTTTTAACTTAGAGAATGTTTGGGATTCCGTTCAACCTACAGTGGCACGCGTTCCAACTTCCAAGACTTATCCAAAGGATGAAAATTTTAAGTTCAAAACACATCATGATCACAATTTCTTCAAGAAATACGTAATCAAAAGTTGTTTGAGTTTTTTTTTTTATTTCCATTGATTAATCTTTTCAAATGGGTTATAGTATTTTTTTTTTCCTTCTAAATTACGAGACGGGAAAAACAATAACTATTTAATTTTCTTTCCACTTCTCTCATTAACCATTAGTAAGCTTTTAATAAAATAAATGAAATAGAAACAATACACATTTTGTGAAGAGTTAACAATTTATTTTCTCAACATTTTAATAATGAAAAAAAAAAAGACGATACTTTTGAATTGAGACATGCTACAAAAAGGACAAACCAGTTATGACTTTATTGGATTTTCTTTATTTAATAAATCTGATAAATATCCGAATATTGTTCAACAATCTTGTTATTTGGATAAAATATTACAATCAAGTAGATAAAGAAGAAGAAAAAGCTCTTCTCCCTTCAATTTTGTTTCTTATGTCGTAGTCGACATTCTTTTTTCTAAATGGTTATACTAATCAATAGGTCTTTAAATTATTTAGAAATTTTTAATTAGAACTCCAATTTTTTTATAGAAAAATGTAAGTCCTTTTCATAATTTTTATAATTTAGTTTCTAAAGTTTTTAAAATATCACAAAATGTCATTGGCGGTTTCTAGATGCTAAACTAACTCCAATAATCCAATTACAACAATTTCACAAAATCAAGGATTTATACTACTCCTTCGTCCCATTGTAATTATTTTGTAAGAAAAAAAAATTTATCTCAAAATAATTATCATTTTAATTTTTTAATATAACATTAATTAAATTTTTTCATTAATATCTGTTATGATGTTAATGATAAACAACAAAATTTATAAATAAATTAATCATAATATAAGATTAATTCTTTAAAATTTATATTCTGTTCATCTATTTTTTTTTACTTTTTTATCTATATAAAACAACTATTATTTTGAGACAGAAAATAATAAGTTTTCTTAATTTAAAGATCTAATTAAAAAAATTCAAATAATTCAGGAACTTACTAGTTAATTTAACCTTCCGAATTAACAATATATTATTGAGACTCATGTTACAACCCTACCAAGCCGAATGGCTTGAAATCAAGAAACATAATTTAGACTTAGATTGTTTAGAAATGTTAGCGATACATTTTTTTAAAATATACTCTTTATATTATTAGTTAAAATTTATTATAACAATTTTTTGAATCTCATTTTTTATTTAATGAATTTTATTTGTAATTTAATAATTTTTATTAAATTTTAATTAGCAACAAAAAAATGTATTTAAAAAGTAAAATAAAAAATAAACATTTTATTAGTTCTTGGGTTGACTAGAGTAAGAGGATATTTCAGGTTAGCACTTGCCAAATAGTTACTCCTTAACTGAAAGGACACAGAAATAAACTCATGGTCACAAAAATTAGGATAACAAAGCCAAATGCATTCCGAGTGACCAGAAAAAAAAAAAAAAAAAAAAAAAAAAAGAAAAGGAAGTTGCATCTGCTTCAGCTTATCCCTTTCCATATGAGGCCAAGCTTCCCACGAAAGTAACATAACCATGGCCTCATGAAGACAACACTTTCTCAGTGCCATGAAGAAGAGGCCAGAGCTCCAACAACACCAAGACTTTGAAGTTCTGAAAGCTGTTGCACAGGCATGGTACAGCCACTCCGGCACTTGCAAGCCCATGAGCGAATTTGAAGCTCACAGAAGAAACTTCAGAGGCAAGCCTTCAAGGTTTAAGCTTGAAGCATTGAACAAGCCACAAGCTTCTTCTTCTAGTTCTAGGGACACTTCTACTTACTGGGATTTTCAGCAGTCACTTTGGGACTCCTATGAGCTTGTCACAGTGTCCAGAAGGATTGAGACTGGGTTAACTTTGGATAACCCTTTTGATGAATTGTGTGGTTCCCCTCCAATCCAACAAAAGCGCAAGCCTGAGAGTAAGAATAGCCTCAGGAACCTGTTCAATCTTATGTCTTCTAGGAGATTTAATGCCCCCAAAAATATTCCACACCAAAAATGATACATGACTTTTATTTCCTTTTAATATAACACCCACTTTGATTTACTCTTTTTTAATATGCATCCTTATATTCTGGCTTACTTACGCTGACAGATTTAGATATTGATACTCACAAGTCACAAGAAGGTAGGCTGAAATAAACAATAATAACTGAGGGAATCTCACTTAATTAGTTTAGCAAGTTATCTTAATTGTTGTAAATTCTTCGATATAGATAAAAAAAAAAAACAATAATGAAGTAATTAACCATAGCATGCTATAATTAAAATATGTTGTAGTTATACTGATGTATATGCTTCATTAATAGTTCATACATGGCAAAGTTCAGTACTAATGTACTACTACATATATAAAACACTCTAGGGTTAAGCAAACATAATGGCTGGCTATGCAGCTATTTATTTTCACACAATCATATTGCTGACTTTGATGTTTGTATTAGGTAGGTTTTTTTAATAGCAAACTAGGCTTGTGGCTATAAGCTTTTTAAGGCCAATAGGTCTTCCACTTGTGCAATTCAAAGCGACCCTTATCTTCTTGTTGGTGCACTGATCCCTTTCAACATCCACGACTTCACCACCCTCTGTCTCAGCAGGAGTGGTTTCATCATACCCAACCCTTGCATTAGAAAGGATCTTGTGATGGCTATGTTGGTTGTTGAAGGCTAGGTGACCATTGGGGTAGCGAGGGACATCAGTGAGAACACTCTGTCCTATGAACTTTTGATATGTGGGCGTGGTAGTCCTCCGAGCTCAGCATTGTTCTAGGTATTAAGCACAAGCACACGATTAATCTGCTATCACATGCTGCAATTTATAGCCAGAATGGTAGGCATAACAACCTTTGTTTATTCTCAAATTGATTGTCTTGAATCTAATTCCTTGGATATTTATCATTTCCAAAATTAGATTCAGCTATTTTAGATTCCATTCCTAAAGGGAATCTAATTCCATTGCAAAGGAAGCCACATAAGGGGGGAAGTGCTCTCCAACATACTCCTTTTAATACATTTATTATTATTAATTGAAATTTATTAAAAAAAAAAAACAGAACTATGACTAAGACTTATTTAATAATAGTGTATTACTAACATCTCTCAATTGAGGAAAAGGGAAAGGGAGAGGCAGCTAGGCGTGTGTTTGGGAAACAGTTGCTTCCAACATAAGCCACATTTAGTTCAATCCAAGATTGGAGTTATTTTTATTTTTTATTTTTAAGTATAAACGGGCTTTTGAAGCTTTGAAATGCTAATCTAAACACAGCCTAGAAAGTTGGAGTTAGCATCTACCTAACAAATGGTACTGTAATGAAAAAGAAAATACAAAATGGTTCTGATATACGGCCAGAATTGACATGTGAATAATTGAAAGTTGCTGCATAATAGTAGAGAGACATATTTTGGGCCAAACAAGTAGAAAGTTATCTAGAGATTGAGAAATTCCTTTAATGTAACTTTTTAATTTGAAAGTCAGTTCACACTTCACACAATTCTTTTAAAAATCTTGTCATGTATTCTTGTCAACACTAACATGATTCCATCCATGATGGTGGACACAACACAACCCACACAAGAACAATACACCATTTTAAAAGAGATTTTATTAAATTTTCGTATGAGTCAGACTGTCAGAGACACCAGCTAGTATATTTCTATATCGAGTATCCATGAGGTACACGAGTCTCCATTTAACACGGCTCAATATCCTTCTCTTACCTGTAAAGACAAATATTGAGATGGCTTCCAACATTCTTGTAAAATTTGTTCGGCTATTAGCATAAAAAAGAACCCTTTCGAACACAATCTTTTTTATCGATAAGTATTAATTACGACTTGAGAGAAAGATGATGATAATTTTTTTCTAAATGGATGTTCTAATAAACTAAAAATGAGATTACAAAATTTTATTCATTAAAATTTTTATTTCTTCAAATTTAAAATGGTCTTTTATCTTTCTATTCTCTGTAATTTGAAAAAAAAAAAAACTTTAATCTGTCTGCCCAAACACCCTATATCTAAATGCCATTGGAATGAAAAATCCTTCCAATTTTTTATAATAAGAATGCAAAATTTTGCCCTAATCTTTCATATGATACTATAGCATTATTATTGTCGAGAAAAGGTTAGTGTAAACAGATCAGTAATTGGCTCTGAACTTTCTAAAGCCCACTGAAATTGTTCCCTTGTATTTCGATTGGTGCAAACCCAATAGTCTTAATTTACAATTTAAGATGAGAAGGACTTTCCCATCGGTAACAAAACAAATATAAAGTTACCCGTTAAGCGGAGAAAATACTATTTCAATTAAAGATAAAGTATGTCCTTAATGAATGAATAGCTAACTCATATCCTCAAACGACAAGGTGGTGACAGGTATGAAGCATCATGCACCCTCTTACGTTGGGGACGAGCAAAAGGTCACAATAAATGAATAATTAATTATCCACCCCTCCCTCCTTTTCAGGGTTCAATTAAAGCCCCACAAGTAGGAAAGAAATTGGCGATTTGAAGTTTTGAACACATGCAGCGCAATATATACATAAAAAAAGGGTTAATCTATAAATAACCAAAATGATTTAGCTATATACTTTTGAGTTCATAACATACTTAAATCCAAGCATAGGATAGATCAAATTGTTCAATTGTGATGAATCACCACAACTCAAGATCGAGATAGGAAATTAGATAATTATGACTGCCAGGCAAGTATCAGGCACCCTAGGAGCACAAGTCGTCACCTTTACATAAACTATTAACTAACATTTCAACTAAAACTACTCGCCGTTTATTAAATCCATAACAACACGTTTGAGGCTTCCATTGTTTTTCTCAAGCAGTCTCTTATTCATCTCTTTGTCACGAAAACCCTGCACACACACCCAATCACTAATCAAAAGAGAGAATCCAGTTGAACAAATTGCTTAGTAAGAGGCGGGATTAGAAGGTAAAGAACTTCAAATTGCAGGCATTTTGATAATAAAATAAAAGGTGAACAACCAGAACAACTTACCATCTCCTGTAACTCTTCAAGCATATGGTCCCACTCAGAAACACCACAGACATCAACACCACAGAGAGCATCAACACCACAGAGAGCGTCTAGGGATTGGTCCAGATCGTACTCATTCTTCCTCAAGATCTCCTTGTTCAAATCAACCTGTTTAAAACCCATCTCCTCAAGCTCTTTAAGTAGATTCTCCTCCACAGAATTAATTCCTCCACCAGTACCCATAGATGACGATGGCACATCCACGGTTGGGGATTGCTGATTAGATGGAACAGCTGGGGTTGTTTCAGACAGATCAATTATAGGACAAGGCACTGATGAAGATGCCACAGAGGTTGCAGCTGGGGCTGAGGCAACAGGGGCAACAAATGTCGCTTCATTTATAGGGAATTCGTTTTCCAGCTCCAACCTTGGTTCCTCATCAACCATTTGATTCAAAGGCTCAATGGGAGCATTAGGCTTGCGGGTTTGAAGAACAGTATCATCCTCAGTAGGCTGGACATTGATATCTATAATATGAGGTCCTTTAGAGCCACTGATATCGAGGGGAATATTCAAGTTCAGACCTTGAGAGTTATCATAAAATGAGTCCTTGAGAGAGGCATCAACCTGTGTGTATTATTAATACAAGAAAGCAAGGATATTAATACACCACTAAGAGTAAAACCCAATGACCCTCTGCCAGTATGAAGGAAAAAGAAATTCCTTCAACACTCATTTACCTGTATAAGGACCCAAACACGTTGGCCAAATTGATGTCCAGATGGAGTTGTCATCCTCCAATATGATATGTAACGACCAGGTAATGGAGGTGCTGTGAAGTCAACGGCAATGTCAAGTTCCTTCTCCAAAGGGACACCATCCTCAGGAACCTGGGATATTTAACAAGAGAGAGCACTCAAAAACTAGCATGCCACAGATTCTATAACAAGCAAAACAAACCCAGAGAAAAGCTAATAAACCTTAAAAGAAATAATTAAACAACAATATGAATATTTATCAAACCTCTAAGTCAACTGAATGAGAGTCACTAAACTTGTCTCCTCCAATCCAAACAAGTTGAGTTCCCTTGTGCCAGACTATAGTGCCATTATTGCGCATCCGCCAGATCTTTGTAAATGCAGTAGATGGAGCCATCATTGTACCATCTATCACATTAACATCCAAAATAAACCTACTATCTAGTTTTGGCTTTGCATGCTTCAAAATGGCACCTTTCTTAAAAATATGTGGTGGTAATGTTGGCTGCACCATAAAAGAAAAGGGTTAAATGAATAGACTCTCATAGGGAGAAGAAAATAGTTATATATTGTTCAAAAGTGATTACAAAGTTTTTTGTATGTCCATGTAAGTATCGAGGGGCCCGAGCAGATGCAGGGCGGTCCATTCTGATATAATCTGTCCCATTACCCATTTCATTGAAACAAATGTTGCAAAGATCATAATTTTCCTTTCTGCACAAAGGACAAAAAATTATTTCCCTGAAAACAATTTCACCATAAATCCAAGCAAAACAAAGTACTTACACTTTGGATTTGAAACGAGGTCCAGTTATTGGATAGACACCACAGCCATCACAGCGGACCCCCTTATGGAACATACCAGACATTGCATCAGTGTGACTATGGCTCCTTTTAAATGGGGGCATTTGAGAGTTTCCAGGAAGTGGTGTCCAAGAATTAATATATGTCCCAGCAAATGGGCATTCAATGAAAGCACCAGAAGTCAATGATGTAGTCTGGGTTGAATTATTAGGAGCAGCAAAACTTGAGGATATCCCACTACTGTCACCCTTACCAGCAGAACTATCGACAGTCGGCATTTTACCCTTCTTACCATGACCATTAGGAGCTTCTGATGAAAGTGGAGCCTTATTTTCACAAGTGAACTGAGCTAAAAAGGGATCAAAAGGAGGGGCATTGAGATCAATAGTGGCAACTCCTGCCTCCACCTGTTGAGTGGCATTGGAAGCCGAGTCTGCAGATGGGATCTGTTGACCTCTTGCTTCAGAAGTGATAGGTTCTTCAGGAACACCATTTTTTGCGAATGGACCAGTTGCAACATGAGGCTGGCAATGAGAATTTAGAATAGATTGTCCCAGTAGGGAAACTAAATCAGTGAGATTAACAGGCAGCTGATTTGAAGATGCAGCATTTGAATGCGATAAATTGGAAAGAAACTCGCGTACTGGTTCAGGCACTAGGGAAATTAAATCAGCGAGATTTGCAGGCAGCTGACTTGAAGACGCAGCAGCATTTGAACTTGATGATTTGGAAAAAAACTGGCGTACTGGTTCGGGCACAGAACATGAGATGTCAACTTTAACAGCATTTCCACTTAGATAAGGGTTTGGAATTGGAGATCTTATGGGGGTAGCACTATCACTATTGACACTGGCATTGGAGGCTGAGTCCACATGTGAAGATTGTGGACCCATTGCTTTAGTGATAGGTTCTTCAGGAACACCAGTTTTTGAGCTTTCACCAGCTGTATCACGAGGCTGGAAATGGGAATTTAGTCCCATTTTCATAATTGAATTGGCAAGATTATCAACCACAGGACTTGAAGATGCTGCTTTTTTAGAAAGATGTTCACGTACCATAGCATTTCTAAGCAGAAATGGGCTTGTGACAGGACAAGTTTCTGAGGGGGTGGCACTTCCACTAGAGCCAGCATTTGATTTATCACCACTGTTCATATGTACATCAATTCTCAAGAACTTCAATTGCTGCCTCATCACATCACGCAAATCATCATCATCAACTAGAGTCACCAGGTCGCCATCTTCATCAACATATCTCAGAATTAAATTTTCATCGGCACTGAAACTGAAGATAGAACATATCTTTGCTCTCAAGCCAACCATGTCAAGATCCAGCCTATTATTCTCATCAACATGAGCACTGAAGCGCCTGAGGGTATCTCCATATTTCACCTGTCCAACAAAAAGCGATTTATTGTCCAATAAGCAAAGATTTGCATGGTTATAGAACCACTCATCAAGACTTAAACAAAATGAAGTCCAGCTATGACATGTAAAAAAACACAATAATTTTTTTTATCGGCAAGGTATTGCGCCAAATTTTTTTGTGAAATTCCACAATGGATATAGGTCTCCACAAATCACATGTTATACTAAAGATTACCGGCAAAATTAAGATGTACAATCATATATTTGATCGACAGGATCCGTTTTTTTGTGAATGATCAACAGAATCCTCGATAAATTATTCCAAAATATACAATCAATAAAACTAAAACAGAGCCCCAATAAAATGAAACATCCACTGGGCATATCAATTTTAATACAAGTAGAAATTCATAAAAGTGAATCGGTCTAACCACAAAAGATACTCCAGGCAAAAAAAAAAAACCATGAAACATCAAGCAAATGCCAGGAATGAATTGATTTTCATGAAACCCACGCTAATCTGTTTTCAAGGCAAAACCAAATTGTTCACACCGAAACCCAACAAGCATTGGGGTTTCAGCTCCGTTCGTCTTTTCAAAACTCACTACAAATAAATGGGTATAAAATCATAATTCCGTGCTCCGATCATCAAGACAATAAAATTAAAGGCGAAACTAGGAAAGGATGCACGTAGATTTTTATTTAACCCGATTCTAACAAAATCAACAACGAAATGAAAACGACTTCATATCAGCCAGCAAAATAATCACAAACAAAAAAAAAACGACTCATCTTCGTTTTCTCCATGAAATATCTAGATGACTAAACGCAGAGTATCACACAACAAAAGTAATAACAAAAAAGACAAAATAATTCAAGGCCGAAAAAAGAAACAGAAGTACGAGAGGGAAAAAAAGAAGGGAAATTAGGATCGGAACCTTGATCACAAGAGCAGAGTCCATAGCTCTCGGAGCGCAAGCGAGGACCGACGAAGGGAAGCGTAACAGTGACACGGAAGGAAGAGAGAACACTGAAACCCTAACCCTAATCGGAGACGAGGCTTCTTCTTCGGAAAAGAATTTGGAGAGTTGCTAGCGCTAGCGTACCCGTTAGCCGCTTTAAACGCATTGCGAGCCGGGTAGTGGCATATATACACTAGTGACTTTGCGAACAAGAAATTTCTCTATTTTGACATTTTATTATTTTTTTAATTTCCTCAATCCATATAACTTCGTAGCAAAGGTAACGGTGCGATCCGGCCACGTATCTTATCTTGTATTTATTAGCGTTGTTAAACCCATTCAGTCAAATCAAATCAAATTGAAAAACAGATTATCAAACTGAAATTAAATATTTTTCTTGAACGGAAACTGAAACTAAATATTAAATAATCAAATATTTAAATGTGACTTTTGTTATAAATTAGCTCAAAATTCATATTGATACAGTATAATTTCAAACAAAAATGTTTTAAAAAAAATGTTCACAATAAATGTTTCCTCCGTCTTTCTTCAAGTGGTATGGGATTTGGCTCCTCCTCTTATGTGAAAAATATAATAAAGTGTAATAATAACTATTAATTAAAAAATCCATTGTTGATATTATAATTAATATATTTTGCTCTCAAATATTTATGCAGGAAACACTGAAAATAACTTCATTTTGTTTTCTCTATTTTTTTTACAAATATTTAAAATAGAAAAGAAATTTAAAAAATAAGGTAACAGTTTTATAATTAAAAAGTGAAAAAAAAGTAGGAAACAAAAGTAAAGTAAACGCTTTCTAAATTCACAAATTAAAAATAAAAGAACCAAAATAAAATTTGACCGATACCAAAAAAAAACCGCGACAAATTATATATATTCCCTTAAACTTTCTACCTTAATTAACCCAACCATGTATAATGTGCATTTTTAATTGCTAACAATAAGACTTGGTCTTTTTTGTGCAAAATAGCTTTCTTATTTTAAAGAGTAAATTATACAAAAATATTTTTAAGATTTTATGAAATTATACAAACACCTCAAACTTTTTAATTATTATAATAATCTATTTTATAGAAAGTGTTAATTTAATATTAAGGAGTATTAATGTAATATTTTTAAACATTAAGAGGTGTTGGTATAACCAAGATATTAATGTAATGTTTTCAAATATAATTTGATGAACTTAGAAATAGAAAAAACTTAATATTATATATAATTTGAAAGAAGAAAAACTTAAGGACTGTAATTTTATAGGAGATGTAATTCCTATGTCACACATAATGCATGTAGGTCTCTTAGAAAAGATTGATGTTAAACTAAAAAGAAACATTAAAAAGATTTTAAGAGAAATAAATAAGTGAAGTTTAATTTCAATACATTAATTATTTGTTAACATTGAATCTAAAATTCTTAGAAGAAAAAATCCTTTATAAAACCGAAGATAGATCCGTAATTCCGCATAGAGACTTTCGGATAGGTTTCCTCTCCCTTGATCCTACAATAACTACTATATGTATGCTCATACATTTACCCGCAACGGCCTTCTACAAAATCTTCAAACAAGATTATTAGGGTGTGTTTATCAGTATTTTTATTTTCTATTTTTATTTTTATTTTTAAAAGATTAAAATTTTGAAAATATGTTTAATTTGACTTTTTGTTTTTTTTTTCATCAAATAAAAATACTAAAAATTTATGATATATTGACTTCTCGTTTCTCGTCCTTTTATATCTTTAGATTTGTTTAAAATTATATTCATTGTAATCGCAATTTCATTTTACCCGAAATGAAATTTTTGTTTTTAACTTAAAATATTGAAAACGAGAATCGGGTTGTTTTCAATTTTCATTTTCACTTGAAAATATTTTCAGAAATCCAACCAAACACATTTCTATCACCGTTTTCTGTTTTCAAGAAAAATGAAAACAGAAAACAACCAAACCAAACACTCCCTCAATAATCCATGCTATATATATGGGATCCCTTGAACGGTACCTGCAGGCTTTATAGAAGAAAAAAAAACTCCAGTAGTGTTCCAGTCAGGGTAAGTTGCAGAGTAAACAACAAAAGAAAAAGAAACAAGGAACAAAACATTTGGGATCTCCTTTTGTAATTTAAAAAAATTGCCAATTACATGCTAATTTTTTTTTCTAATTGTCAGTACAAACTGTTTACGTGCTACCACAAGTCAGAACACTAGCCTATTTTATAAATTATTACAATAACAACAAGAAGCTTTTATCCCCAATCATAACCAAGAATATATACTACTTAATTGCCTTGACACTTACCAATTTAATTGCATTTACTTCATTCATCAATAGGTGGCAAACAAGCTGAAAAAGGTGGCACAAGCCAGAGCGAAGAGCCCCTTCTTTGATCTGAATATAAGGCTGATCGAGCAAACACCACCCCACATGAAGGGAAATTCGCCATCTTTGTTGAATCAAAACCCTGCGACGGTAACCTGCAAATGCAAGAAGCACCAGGACTGTGATAAATGTCTCCATTGTGGCTCGGAAAGCCAACACCATCGCTGATGCAATAGTCACAAGCGCCAATAGCAAATAGAATCCTTCAGTTTTTCGATCACGTAACAGGCAGACAAAACAGGACGCGGTCACGGCGATCAACAACGTTATGATTATGACAATCTTGCTCATATTTTCTCAGCCTCTCATGAAAACACAGAAAGCCTATGAAGACGCTAATGTTTGACATAGAACAATAATGGAGTTGATATGAAATTTATATATGAATGACTTGTAGTGCTTTATTTTTTTCAATGATATGAACCATATATGTTATATTATGACAGGCATGTGCAGCACATGGAGTCACGAAGAGGTGGTTGGTTGCTAGTGGTAGCTTTGGTTTTGGTAATATATAATGCCTATGACACACGAATGGTGTTGTATTAGGGAATGAGAAAAAAGGTAATATACCTAAAGTGACCTCCCATCGTTATCACGAATATTTCTGTCATAGTTTTGAACTTTTGATCTATCCAGCCCAACAAAAAGATTAAACCGCGTTACATGATAGAAAACTCCTGAGAAAAGGGGAAAGTATCTGGAATTGATGTATCAAATATCAAGGGAGAAAAGAAGCAATATAATTTAGAGTTTAATTTTTATGCATGGTTAAAGGTCCCCTTAAAAATCAGTTTATAAGGGGTGATCTACCCAGTTATATAAGCACTTATCATGTTCATGAATTATCCGATGTGAGACTATTCTTAACAGTATAATGTTCAAGTAGTATTGAAAAAGAAACTAGGAGCATTTATATACTATTTTATTATTATTTAAATGGCATTTATTTGGCTCACTATTAGTGGGATTTTCTTGGCATTCACCTGATAATAAAGGGAGGAGTGCATGAAAAACGTGTTTGTTTTTATCTTGTGATGTTTACAGTAATTATTCAGTATTTACAAATCTGATACAGTAAAAGAAACTAGGGGCAGACCCAGAGAGAGAATACGGTGAGAGTGAGGGTGCTTAAAAATTATTTGTGTCTACAGTTGCCATCAAAACTGCAAATAACCCGTATAAAGATGTTCAAACTGAAAGCTTTTTCAATTTGGAGTTTATTCGGATCAAACTGTATAAAACAACCGAAGGGTTGGAGAAAAAATGTAATAGAAAATAGTAAATTATTTCTCGTGTACCTATTGCCTGTAAACAAAACTGCTGTTCTTAATAGCATAAAGGAAATATCCAGCCTCCGTTAGGTACTATGCAGTAGCAAACAGAAACCAAAGAAGGCTGAGCAGGGAATAGCTATCTGGCAGCTGATAGCACCACCTCATAGGCTCATAGCTGCTGATCAAGAAAAGATTCCTTGGGAGTTCTGGGGGACATAATCATCTCAGTTACATTTTCAGAAACATTCTTCAGCCAAGAGGTGCTTCGTGTTAACCAGTCATTCTCTCCTTCTTGCAACACTTGCGTGCTTTTTCTTTCTTCCTCTGCCAATATATCAATCCACCTCTGGACCATGAAACTCTTCACGGCTTGGACCCCTTGATTCACAATCTCCATAGGTGGAACTTCAACAGGATTCTGGTCCAAGTTTAGCTTGGTCAAACTATCAAGGCGACCAAATGTGTCAGGAAGTGCATGAATTTGGTTGTTGCTGAGGTCCAATTCCCTGAGGCTAATCAGATCACCAAATGTCTCTGGAAGTTCTCTAAGGTCACTGAAGTTGCTGCTCAGGTTTAGAACTTCAAGATTAGTCAATTTCCCAATTGCAATAGGAAGCCCGCGCAGTTCATTGAAGTGAGCATCCAGATAGCGCAAGGATTTCATCTCGCAAACAGATGAGGGAAGAGACCGAATCTTGTTCAGCTGAATCATGAGCTTCTGTAAATTAAGCAATTCATATCCAATGTTTGTTGGCAAATATGTCAGGCTATTAAAGCCTGCATCTAGCTCCACCAATGACCTGATCATTTACCATAACAATGGTTCAATCAATCATAGTTAAAACATTCACAGTTTGGATGCATGTGCAAAAATAAAAAGATGGTTTCAAATTTGAGATATTTTCTAAAATATGTGGACGATTTTGAAGGTTGCAAGATGTAGATATTCAAGACATTCCTTAAAATTCAGCAAATTTAAACCAGAAACAAACATTTCTCCTGAGTTTCACTTATCAAAGTATAGCTTTCAAAATATACACATCACTTAATTAATGGTGTTCATTCTTGCACGTACCTGCACTGACTGATGGAATCAGGAAGAGCACTGAGCTTGTTTCCAGACACATTGAGGAATTTCAACTTCTGCAACAAGCCAATTGAATCTGGCAGTGACTCCAAAGCATTGGAAGAGAGATTAAGCTCCTCGAGATTTGCCAATCCGGATATCGAATCAGGAATCACCTGTTGTGCAACAAAGAAAGAATTCACGTGTATATAATATAGACACGTGCATGCGTCAATAAATATATAAGAATGGCTATGAGCTAAGCAACATGATTTTAATTTTTAAACACGGTGATGGAGAAATTCATGTTGGATTTTCATCGTATGCAAAAAAATTTCTTAGATCAGTAATAATTACGCATTCGAATGGATTGAGTTGGGATAACCCGTGAGGACAAAAAAAAATGATGGAAAAGGAAATTTATGAAACGCAAAAAGTAGCGGGCGTAATTACGTACCGAGAGTTGATTGGTGGAGACATCGAGCACGACCAATGCAGGAATGTGGCCAAACGCTGGAGGCAGGAGCTTGAGGCGCTTCCCGGAAAGATCCACCCGCTCGATGCCTTTTCCGTGGGCCTCATGCAGTATCTCCTCAACCTCTTCTTTTACCTCACCCTCGTTGTCGTTGTTGTTGTCGTTGTCGCTTTCGCCATCGCCCTCGTAAATCTTGACGAGTCGCTTCTCGGCGTCCTTGAGGAGCTTCTCGTAGGAATCGTGCATCTGGTCGAGCTGAATCAGCGACTTGAGGACGCGCTTCTCTTTCTCCGTGGATTCCTTGATGGCATTTTCTTTCTCGGCGACATGGGCCCGCCAGCGGGGCTCATCGATCTCGGGGGGCCTGGGGAGGCCCACGATCTCTTGGAGCTGGCGGGAGAGATGGGCCTCGAGGTCGGCGAGTCTGGCCTTGGCGTCGTCCACCTGCTCGTGGGTGGGGCGGGCCCCGATGAGCTTGAGGACGGATCGGGTCTGGGAGACGTCGGAGATGGCGCGGGTCATGGAGGCCAACATTTCAGGGTCGGCGAGATTGGGCATTTGGCCGACGACTGATGAAGGAGAAGAAGAGGAAGGTGGTTGTTCGATGTCGAAATTATGGGAATGGGAAGGGGAAACGGCGGTGGGGGTTCTGGCGCCGAAGGAAGGGAGACGGGACATGACGTAGGAGAGAATGGGGTGGTTTCCTGGGTGGGGATCCATGGCGGTGAAATGAGACTAACTCACAGAGCCAAAATGTGAATCAATGTCTTATGGCTTCAGACTATATAGATGCTGCTGACCTGAGATTCGAAATAGCTGGTGTTCAGTTAGTTATAGTTCGTTTCTTTCATCGTATGTGTGGGGCCAAAATCACCAAAATCCATTTATTTAAGTCCTGTTGTAGAAGGGCTTTGATTTTTCTTCTTTTTTTTTTTTATGTTGGACGCCCCATTGGGCCAATGGCTTTGATTAGTCGGCTATTGCTTCCCTGCACTTACCATGTTGCTTTAGTGCATTTTCTTCTTCCCTTTGAGATGTTCATTCGTGAATGTAAAATTACATTATGGAATGTAATTCTTTTTTAACTTCGGGAATAACCAACCATTCCATATGGGTAAAAAACATTCCCAAGACCAACATAGTGTAACATGGGTGGATAATTTTGTTCTAAGTATGTGATTATAAGTTTGATTTCTCACTCATGCTTATTGAAAAAATATCTTATATGGGAGAGGTCAATCTCTTAAATGGATTTTAACATCTCAGAGAATAAATTTGTTGAGATTAACTAAAAGATGGGTTTAATATATTTTTATTATTTAAAGTATTTAGATAATTATAATTTGATGTTTAATTATAAGTTCTTTGTTAGTGCTTAAATATTTGTCAGAAAGCATGTAAAAAGTATATTTAAAAAATGAGTTTTTTACTTTTTACATGTTTTATTGATAAGATACGAAGATACATAGAATTTGCCATAATTTTTTAGATATTTTTAGTATTGTTGCTTAATTAAAATTAGAGTTTTATTTTCTGTATTCTATATAATACAAATTTACATTAAAAATCAACATTGTGCATTTTAATAGGCACTTTAGCTGATACTTGTGACGGGTTTTCATATTAATGTATGACATGATTGGGAGTTTTGGACAAGTGCTAAAACCATGTAGAATTAGGAAGATCATATTTAGTGTGAGGATTTTCATTTGGAAGGGGGGAACGAGATAGACATCCCAGCTTGGAGGGATGATATTATGTATTGTCATGTTAGCTAGAGAAAATCTAAATTCATGAAAAATTTAAAATGTTTATAAGAGCATACCTTGTTAAGCTATTGTTGCTAAGTTGCGCCATTAGAAAGTAATGAAATGTAATAAAGTTGCTTGAGAGCTGTTTCCAGAAGCAACTGTATCTTAAAAAAAATAAAAATAACAGGACTACCATTTTGGTATACAATTTATACTAGAGAGGAAATTGAGCAACCCAATTCAATACGAGGATAAAGTTGCTCTAAGGGTATATTAATATATTCTTCCTCCCTCACTTTTGTAGGACTATGGCCCTCTGAAGGGGTGATATGATTTGGATGGGGTCATGTGGTGCTTTTGTTGTCAGCACCTAACAGCTGAATCTTTAGAAAGGTTTATTTTGGCTACTAATTTATAGATTCACACTCCTTTTCAACATTTGTTAACCTTGAACTTACTGCTAGCTTTGATTATTTTGAACTAGCTGTCAGATATGTGCAAATTAGAATCTATAATTTTGAATGAATAATGGATAGTCCGTTAACTAAGGTAGTCCATAGACTTCATACATATTTCTGTACATAGAAGTATGTAATATACCCGTTAACTAAGGTAGTCTTTGCATATCTTTTGTTTTTTTTTTTTTCTTTTTTCCTTGCCTCCAACTCATGTATGTTTTTATACTTACAAACAAATAATGTGAACATGAGCCACAACTGTGCAACGAATCAGCAGGAAGATAAGCAGCAACTTGATTGTGACAGGGAAAACCACTAACGAAAATGACAAGGAATAGGTTGACAATGATGCTGACAATGCTGAGGAATCAGAGGGTGAAGAATTTGGGCAAGAAACTGATTGAAGAAGATATGCATCAATACCCAATTTTCTATCGTTTGTAAGAATATGCTATGATTCCAGCTACCTAATTAATTTTGTATTGTGTAATTCCACATTTATAACATACTTCCATAGTTTGTTTTCCCGTCCATTTGTATACTTTCTTATACATAATCAATCAACATTTACGATTCATCTCTTTAAATTGTATCAACTTATGTTTCAACAATTGCTCGAGTTACAGATTTGAGATGAGATAAAGCAGGAATTTATCTTAAAACCCTTTTCTGTAAAAAAAAAAAAAAAAAAGTCTATGTAAAGGTAAGAAGAAAGCAATGATATTTTGACGAGTTCAGACAATGACAATAGGAAATTACGAATACTAATGCTATTCGTTTCTTGACTTTTCTTTGGAAGAGAGGGACTCAAGAACCAGTAGCAATCTGCCAGAATCTAACTTCTAACTGCAATTCCGGTTTTCCTTGCTTCCCATGGAGATGGATTTATATTTTTCTTTTCTTGATATCTTAATTACTGGTGCCTCTTGCTCTTCTTGATCTTCCTCAGCAATGAACATCCATGAAATTGACAAAACAACTCAAGAATACACCAGTTGAAGGGGGGAAAAAAATACTAGCAGTCCAGTACTGATAACAAAAAGTAACGGTATAAATTTGAGAGAGAGAAGGCAATAGCAATATGTGCAGCTCTTTGTGAAATGGAAAGCGACTTTGATTTTGATAAATTTGTTAGTATAAAAACATTGAGACTTTAATTAATTTTATTTAATGAATTGATTTTAATATTATTATGGTGTAGGAAGCGGAGTGGGATTTGTCTTGTAAAAAGCATTACCGTTTGAAGAGAAGAAGAGAGCTAGAGAGAGGTTAGAAAAAGTTTAGAGAGAATTGGGAAAAGAGACATCTTTGAATTTTCGTGGTATTAAATTATGTTGTATTTGGTATTTGTGATTACAGAATGTCTAATTTTAATGTGTTCTTATGTGATGTTATCAGACTTACTATAAATATTTGCGTTAAATATTTTATTTTGAAAATTATACCGAGGTCATTCAGAATCTATTTACCATTAGAGCACACCTCATACTTTGGTTGGCTGCGTGAATTTGTATTCGACTTTAATTTTTAAGTCGTTTGTCTTATATTGAGCTTTATGTCACATGTTCATGAGGTGTGAAGTTCATATTTACTTCAGAACAGATTTATACATGATTTATGATCTTTAAATCATTTCTCATTACTAAGTCGTGTGTCATGTGTTTGTAATGTGTGAGGTTAATATTTATTCCGAAACAATTATTGCGGGTCAATACTATCTAAGAGAGACAATGTCAGCTTATCAAATGTGAGATTAATATTTAACCTGAAACAAATATTAAGCACAAAACATTATTTACTAATAAAATAACATGTTAAAAAAAACAACACAATACATTAACATATTATGAAGAATACAAATTAACCACAATACCTAATTGAAAATTTCACACCATATTTAATATTTACTTAAATTGATAATTATTACGATTATGTTCTTTTACTTCTTAAAAAATTAATTTTTTTGTTTATATTATTTTAAATAAAGAAAATAAATAATAATTTATAATATTAGAAAAAATTAATAATTCACAAATGTTTAAAATAAATTAAAGAAAAATTTAAAGCAAAACATTTTGGACCAAAAAATCATATCAAAGCAACTCTACAATAAAAAAGTAAGATACATAAAAAATTTAAAAGAAAGAAACAAATTGTGGATCCAACCACAACTTCAAAATATGATTAAAAATATAAATAAAGTCTCTAGGTTTTTTACGATTTTGATATGAAAAATATATAAAAAGGGGAATAATTTTACAAGTCGTGTGTAGGTTTACGACTTCATAAAAAAATAGTGATAATAAGGTAAACTCGTAGCTTTGTCAACGACTTCTATTTCGAGAAAAAAATCACAGAAGTCCTAAAAGGGAGTTCGACTTCAATGACAAAGTTGTAAATGCACCTATCACTTATCCTTATTGGATAATTATTCAAAACCCTCCACCAATTGGTAATTTGGGGACAAATTTTTGTCCCCAAATGATAAAAAAGATCGTGAATAGTATTATTATCTATGGGTTTGGATTCCATGACTGGGTCTGGCGATTTGGTTAATTAGAGACAAGTTTCGTTGAGGAATGAAGAGGGAAAGTGTTTGGTGCTTGAAAACTCTTGTAAGTGAGTTTCAACTTTCAAGGCCATTTATAGGCAGCGTCAGGCTTTAGGGGAAGGAAAATTTTTTTAGGGTTGCGTATTTCAAGCCATTTATAAGTGAGTTTCAACTTTCAACTATCAACTATTTACTATCATACACCTAAACCAACTTACTCTAGATTATTTTAAGATTTATTTGGAGTTGTTTTTACTACTAAGTTTTACATATTTTAAAAATCATAACTAAACTTTAGTTTTTAAAATTAGTCTTAGTTTTTTTTAAACTTTAGTTTCAAAAATAAACTTGTTTTAAAAACTTTCTATCATTTTAAAATTATTTTGAGAATATGTTTGTGCATTAACAACAACATAATAAAATAGAGAATGATAATAATAATAATGTTCATAATGATGATGATATTAATAATAACATTTTATTATTTCTTTCATCTCATTTTTAGTTTATTGTTTTTCTTTTTTTATTTCTTTTCTTTTTTTTTCAGAACAACACTCATGACTTTGATTAACATCTGTTATTTTTTCCTTTTCACTTTATTTCTCTCTGTCCTCTATCCCAATCAATCCTAAAATAAGGTGGACAATCATCCAACTCCTCTTAAATATTTCCCATCGTCATCAATTCTCCATGTTACAAATAATGAGCAAACTAAGAGGTCGAAAGAACGGCAGTAAAGTTAATCCAGACATAGAAGGAAACTATACCTGAAGGATATTGTTAAAAAAAATTGCTCTTAAAGTGGGAGTGTAATTTATTTTATTATATAATAATAAATAAGTTGTTCGGAAAACAAAACATTATATTAACATATTATAAACAAATAAAAATGCATAAATAAGAGGATTGTGGGTATAAAATGTTAAAATATTTTTAGATAAATATATGACATAGATTAAAAATGTATTAATTTATTCTCTTAGCTAGGTTGTTAAACATGATATATATTCTAAAGTAGGTAAGCTAGAGATGACAATTGATAGAAGTACCCTTTAATGATGCCTGTAATTTGTTTCATACTTTTTCACTCTTACCTCAGGTGGATTTGAAAACACAATCGTCGTTCAATTATGACCGCAAACACCATGAAACCTACGACTCACAACAGATTCTTTTAATTATATCATGTTAGGCAATCGTTGTCCATATCTCAGTTCAAATTAATAAAATTGAAACATCTTACATCAAAGTGGCATGTTAAACTCTATCATGTTTCCTGCATCCCTTTTTTCAATTCTCAACTAAACAAAATTAGCTTGGAGCCATAATAATAACTGGGCACTGTTAAATCCATGTGAGTTACGAATGTTACGATAACTTAGCAAATGAAACAATAATGTCACGACATTACCACTATTATTCAGCATAGCCCCCTTGACCCAGTTGGACTGACATTCTGATCCGTCTCAGTGACTCGGTTCCATATGCTGCTGTCTCAGTATGCTTCTCTTCTGACTCATCAGAGACCCCACTCCTGAAACCGGAGAAGCTGGTTTATTGGCTAAAGATAAAAAATTAAATTGTACTGTGGCCAACATATATAAATTAGATATCAACCACACAACTTCACACTGATTTATGTTTCTGAATTAAGGAATCTAAAATTTTAATTTTGACTTTCAATATAAAATAAATCGTGAGAATAAAATATTTGTCTACCAAGTTACTTTACTCCGTGATAAAGAGAAAAATTGATAACTAAAGAATAAAAATAAAGATTAAATGCATTCCTTTATCATATATGTACAAGTAGGATAAATCCTTTATATATTACAGTAAAACATTTAGGAAAAATACTCAACAACTTTTTAGGAAAAATGTTTAAGAAAAATATTATGAGCCAAGAAGATTTATTAAAAAGTACAATTATTGTACTTATATTTGTATATATGCCTATGTTGACGACACGTGTGCAACTGAGGGCATGCCACAGATTGCCAGGTGTTATGGTAAGTAATTGACTAATTTAGTCTTAAATTTTATTCCGCTTTTATTTTAGCATTTGAAACTAAGAAAAACATCAACAACTAAATTTAGATGAGATAGCAATCAATTTCGATTTCATAAGTAATCCATTATGGATTTAGCACCATATTTCTTTCAAACAACTGCAAGTTTTTAGAGCCTTGATTTCTTAGTGAAGTATTTTTATAAATTTCGATTTTTTAACTGATGTGAAACGAATTCTTGTTTTAAAGTTTAGTTATACTTAAACAAGTACAAGTCTACAAGTTTAGTATTACTTGTAAAATAAAATAAGTTTTTGATAATTATTTTTTGTACAAATAAAAATATATTTTGATCCATATGAATAAAAAATAAATATCAGAAGGTTTATAATAATTTATGCAATTTATTTAACCAATTGATCTATACCCTTTGGTGTAAAAATTGAATTTAAACTTGATCGAAAATAATTATAATGGTTGATCAAATTGGTGCTTGAAGTTAATAAAATGGTTAGATGGTTTTTGAAGTCATTAATTATCAATCAATTTATTCCCTGAAATTGTAATTTTTAAACAAATAAGTCTTTTAAATTACAAAAATGACAGAATAATTTTTAAAATTATAAATAATCAATTAGTTTGTTCCCTCCATCGTTAGGCGTTCTCACATTAGTCTTTTAATTTACCTATTAAGGAAATATCACCCTAGTAACCTCTAAAATTAAATCGTATGAAACATGCATAATTTAACCGAGGAACTTGACCTTTATAAACTGAGTTGAGTTCCCTTCATTTATACATGTTTCACAAAATTTGATTTTTCAGTAGAAGTTATTGTGATGATATTTATTCAATGAAACTGCTGATGAGGAAAAGTTGTTATTTTTCTATACAAGGGAAAATTAATTTAAACCCTATAAGCAATGTATTTCGATAAATGACATTAACACTTTTTCTGTGTCTTTTGATTCGTATGAAAGGTTCCTAGATATCAGTTCACGTTCACATAAATTATAGAGATTTTTTTAATTAATTTTTGACGATTTTTATTTATTCATCCACCGTGCATATATAGTTATTTGCACAAATTACATAAATCAATCCAGGATATATAACTAAAAGATATAAGATTATGTCAATGGTTGAGAAATGATAAAGGAAAAAGAGAGATCTTAGAGAAAGATAGGTCGTAAGTTCAAATATTTCTCACTAATATTTTTAACAAAATAAATAAATTAATATTTGTCGATTAAAAAATAATATATAACTATTATGAATGTAAAATAACTTTTTTTCTGGTTAGCAAATGTAAAATGACAGTATAGTACTGCAAGTTATTTGAGTTGTTAATATAAATTAATGACATGTCATTGTGTGCTTAGTGCGGGGTTGATAAAAAATCACAGTATCTACAAATAATTTCACGAATAAAAGTGCGGTGTTGATAAAAAAAAAATCACACAATCTACAAATATTTTTGCCTGTTTCGGTTTGCATATAGGTCCATATACAGTGGGCATCCTCAACTTAAGAATATTCCATGTGTTGAATATCAACATTCCCAAAGGTAAGGCCCAATGTATTGAGACAGAATTAGACTGTAGAAAATAAGAAAAACTGGGTGCAGATGAAAAAAAGAAAAAGAAAAAAGAGGTGGAGAGGGATAGAGTGAGTGATGTTAGTTAGGGGGAAGAAAAGAAAACCTTTTTCTAAGAAAATGAATTATTTCACAAAATTAATTAAGTGGATGTTTTATAAGACTATTTATTGTTTTGTCACATGAAATGTAAGAGATGTTTTCCTGAATGATATATTGTGTTTTGTTAATACATTTAAGTCAATGTTATATTAAGTGAAAATTGTGACATAGGATATCATTCAGAATAACACCTCCTTAATCTTATAGATCACAAGAATCATCCCAATAGGTAAATAATTTTCTAAAATACCCATACTGCTAAATAGTTTTGCAAAAGTACCAATTTTGGTGGGGAAAAAAAGTCTACAAGAAAAGTGAAGCAATGGTTTTTAAAAAATGTTAGAAAATGATCCCCAAATAAGGTAGAATAAAGATGAAAAAACATTATATAGTAATATTTTTTAAGATTCAAAACATAATATAATCTTAAACTGATTAATTTTCATTTTTATTGTTTTATAATTTTAATTGAATATTCAGTCCTTTTATTTAGAATCGTGTACACTTTTCATTTTTTTTGAATATTTTTCAAATTAATTAAGTCTTTCTAAAAAATTAAGCAAATGTATTCTGTCATTACTATTTTACTTAAATTTCTTAATTTATATTTAAATATTCAGAAATTAATGATGTACTTTTATATAAAATAATTTAAAAATATGAAATTTACTAAAATCTTAGTATGATGTAAAAAAATTTATAAAAATGGGAGATTAAAATTTGACAATGAAAAATTGTGATATTTTTTATTCTGTGTAAAATTTAATGCTTTACTTAATAAATTTTAAATGAAATAAAATATAATCTATTCAATTTATAAAATACATTAAATAAAAAATTAACAAAGTGTGAATTTTTTATATAAAAAAAAACAGAAACTTAAATTACTTTTTTTATAAAAAAAATAACTTAATTAATTTGAAAAAATCGGAAAACTAAAATCAAATACAATCCAATTATGTCAACTTAAAATTTAATCAAACCTATTTGGCAATAAAGGAAGGATTCATTATTCTCATTGCCACAAGCAAAGACTAGTACTAAATTAGGACTATGTATGGTTTTTCCGTTCAAAATGTGGTGCATAAATTTCAACAAAATTTAATGGTCCACAAACTCAATTTTGCAAATTAAAATATTTGATATTTTTATGAATCTCATTTTGTTCCAAAAGTCTTACAACAATAAAACAAAAATGCACTAGCTATGATAAATGGAAGTTTTGTGAGAAGTTGACTCTTCAACATTTTTTTTTCTTTTGTTGGAGATTGACTCTATAATTATTGTAGTGGGTATTGTTATTGACAGAGTCCATGTGAGTGCCTTTTAGTTACATAAATGGAGGGTGAAAAAACAAAATATCACATAAATATGATTCTACTGTACAAGTATGCAGCATGATCATGTTTCCGTTATTATTTGAGGTGGAAAAAAAAACCAATAAAAATATGATCATGTTATATATATACAAAGTAATCATATTATACATTAAGTTAATTTTTTCATCCCAGTGTGTAGCATAAATTTGATTCCGTGTGTACGACAACAGAATCATATTTCTGTTGTTTCTTTTTAACAAAACAGAAATGTAATTTTATTATGGCAAAAAATTCCCACACCTTTTCCCTCCCACTGCACATACAATGTCCCAGAAAGTGTGATGAGCGAGAAGCCCCCAACTGCAGCATCAAGGGTACATATGTACCTTGGAAGATGAATTTGTTGCGTCTTAACAATGGATCATTCACGAACTTAGAAGTGCTTTTTTGAGCTTCCCCAACATTCAAGATTGAAGATTACGGAAATATAAGATTAGTTGGAGGGTTAGAAAAGAAGAAGAAGAATAAAATAGTACGGGTTCAATTTTCTATTTATAAAAATCTAACCATTAACATTTGTTAATAAAAAAAATATAAATTATCTTTAAAAAAGTTAGGCCAAGAGATAAGAATAAAAGTTGCTGCCATACCCACTTTTGCTGCAAATCAATCATGAAGAACTATAATTTACATATTCAAAATATTAATGATTATAATTTTTAATTATCTAAACTAATCATTTATTTTGTATAATGCAAAGGAAAAATCGTTAATTTTTAAAACATTTTTAACCCTTGACTATAATAAAATACGTATTATTTTGAAATGTTAACAAATTTTAAATTTTATGTATTTTAAATTAATTATTTAAATTTTATAATTTAATCTTGTAACTCATATTTTAAAATTTAACTTAAATAATTTCTGAATTATATGATTATTTATATACATTTTAAATTTTATTTTAAATATTATTAATTTACATATTCATTTTTTCTTATATTTTTAAAAGTATCATATAATACCACCCCAGTCTTATGTATAAATAAACAACTATCTAATTAACCAAGAGCAATAAAAATGATTAGATTGGTTAATTTTTTATAAATTATATTTTTATTCCAAAACTAACCATGATATTAAATAATTTAAGTAATCAAAAGATAATTTAATAATAAACGAGTCTACCTTGATTTTTGATAGCTTAATAAATGCATTCCCTTTCATGATAAATAAGTTAAAAATTTGTTTAGGAATTACAAGTGATTTTTTTTAAAAAAATAAGCATAAAAAACATAAATAACTAAGTAGTTTATTATATTTTTCAAGAGAAAAATATCATAAGTTTTTTAAAAAAAATACATAATATCATGACAAAATAAATATAAAATATTAAATTTTTACAAATTATAATTGCAAGAAAAAATTGATCCTAACTTTACTACTTTATCTAATAAGTTAAAAGATTAAATAGTGAAGTTAGGATCAATTTTTTTTAATTTCTTATATTTATTTAAAGATAAATTATCTTATGTGGTAATATCTATTTTTTATGGGAAAAAAATCTTTTTTTTTTTACACAAATGCACATAAAAGAAGAATTCTTGTGGTGACAATTGTCCAACCCCACACCATTGCAAGTGCATCTACCTCTGAAAATAATCCTATGTTTGTTATAATTAAGATTAAGAAAATGTTATCTTTTATTTTTTATATATAAGATCCAAAAGTTGATGCATTTGTTGGTTTCTAGTATTAGTTAGTTAGGTTGACGGTCATCACTCAACACTCAACTATGAAATAAGATATTGACAATGGAATAGAACAATAAGAATATTTCTTACAATTTTCTTCTGAAAACGATGCATTAAATAATGAAAAGGAAAATATTTTGATTTAGTTAATTTGAGTGACGGGTTAAGTATTAAATTTGTTTACCACCCATACAATAACCGTACTGCTTTTCAATTTATATTGTTTTAGGTCCAATCAAATTAATCATGACTAGGAATTTATCGAAGGCGTACTAAGAAATAGCAGTAAAGATGAAAACATTTCTACGTCACAGCAGATATAAAATTTTACCGGTTTGAGTAAGAGACTTTTCTTGTAGTTAGGAGTTTAACTTCAAAAGTTATATTCATGAAATGAATTAATTTTTGCTTTAACCCCTATAATCTGTTTATTCTGTAAGAAATATGTTGGAAAGGAAAGAGATAAGAGAGTGGAAGTGAGTACACTTCATTTGTTTGGTGTAGTGAAAAAATTGCACGTTAATTATCATTAACAGTATGACAGGTTCACCACAATAAGAGATAATAACATCTTCATTAGAGTTAATCATAAGGTTATTTTTGGTCACAAGATCAGTATATTTGTTATCAGTGGCTTGATAAAAAAAAAACATCAACATGGCACACGTTTGTTTTTACCACAGAAATGAATATATGTAACATTTTTATTTATCTTAAACATTTTCCAAGACATCAATGTCAATCTTAAGAGATAGAATTTGTTTAACTATTGTATTTCCTTAATTTGGGAGTCCTATTTTTTTTTTTATATAGTTCCAGGACTTAAATTTTTATTTTTTGTCCTTCACTTATTCAAGAATAGACCACCAAGTCAAAATTGAGAATGCCACAAATCAAGTTGATCAGGGCCAAAATTTGAGTTAACAACTTGTCAAGACTTAGCAAAAAATACACAATCAAGTCAAAATTAAACATGGGACAAATAAAAGTCCTGAAACTTTGCACAAAAAAACCTGATACTAAACACTTAATCAAATTAACAAAGGATCAAAATCACAAAGTTGATCAGAGACAAAAAAAATTGAGCCATGTCAACTAAGAGGTAGGATTCATGGACATTAAACCGAGAGTATTGAATAAAACTAAAAAAAAAGAAAAAAAATCAAGAAATAAGAATATAATTTGTTTTATTATTTTTATCTACTCAATTTAATAGATCATTAAGATAAATCACACGTAATGTGGACATTTTGAAAAATATATTTACACAGCCAAAAATTATATTTAACCTTCTTAAAAAGAAACCCATATAAACATTCTCAACATGTTCATATGTTAAATTGCAAGTGGACTTTTAAAAAGGCACTATAAAAAAAGATACAGTGGGTACAGCTTAAAGTCTATGCATTCGACTGCTGACGGTATCCAGTGATAACTTTTCCTTTTTTTTATTAGGAACCTTCAGTGATATTGGTCGTTGAATTGAGTTTTATTGTTGTATCTTTTTATTAATATTCTTAACACTTTAAAATAATAAGCATTAAATAAAAGTAATACTAACAATTTATTTTTTACTTAACAAGTACTCCATCCGTTCTGACTTCTTAGAAAAAAATTGTTTAAAAATAGATGTAGTTTTATAAAATTAATATTACATTAAATATTTTTTTAACATCATCATCTGAAAATAATATATAGAAGAATGAATAGTAATAAATTAAAGAGATAAAACATGCACTAGGAAATTAATATTTCTTATAAAATTTAATAAATTAATTACATTTTTTAATACTTGTATTAAAATCTAAATATCATATAATTGGAAAGAAAAAGTGTACAACTAAGAACAATATTAAAAAAAAATCTTGTTAATCAGTATTTTTAAATTTAAAATAAGATATTGGTTATGTAAATTATACCAGAACATACAAAAAAAAATCAGGAATAACATAATCTAGCTATCATCCTTTAATGAAAATATTTTTACTTTAATTCTATAATCAATATATTTTTAAGACACTAATCAACATTTGGTAAAAAAAAAAAACCTAAAAAATGTAGTATTTATTTAATAAAAGTCATTGTACTGTATTTATTAGTATTCAACGTTGTTGAACGAAGGTTCAAACATTTATGATTTGCTAACCCAAACAATCCTAACCATTTATGTAACTCAAAACACACTTGGCCTTGCCTTGAGGCTTGAGGGGGACAAGGACAACTCCTCTATTCCACCCACACCGATGTCTCCTTCCAATTCCCCCGTCGCCGCCGAAACGCTATTTTCCGGCACGGTGTTCCTGATTCTCCTCCACCTCTCTCTCTTCCTTACTCCCACACTTTCTCTTGACTTCCTATTCAACTCCTTCGCCGGCGTCACCAACCTCACTCTCATCAAAGATGCCCGCGTCGACGCCTCCGTCATCCGCATGAACAACGACTCCAACCAATACTCCTACGGCCGCGCCTTCTACCCCATCAAAATCCCCATGACCAAAACAAACTCTTCCATTTCTTCCTTCTCCACTTCTTTTGTCTTCTCCATCTTGCCGCAGATCTCTACCAGCCCCGGCTTCGGTCTCGCCTTCGTCCTCTGCAACACCACCAACCCTCCCGGCGCCCTCGCCAGCCAGTACTTCGGCCTATTCACCAACGCAACCTCCCCCTCCGTTTTCCCCCTCGTCGCCGTCGAATTCGACACCGGCCGGAACCCCGAGTTCAACGACATCGACGACAACCACATCGGAATCGACCTCAACAACATTGAATCCATAAACGCCACCACCGCCGGCTACTTCAACTCGTCCGGCGCCTTCGTCCCGGTGCGCATGCGCACCGGCCAGAACATCCACGCCTGGATCGACTTCAACGGCGAGAATCTCGAGTTCAACGTAACCGTCGCGCCAGTCGGCGTTTCGCGCCCTACGAAACCCTCGCTTTCGTATCAGAATCCTGCCATAGCTGACTACGTGTCCGCCGACATGTACGTAGGGTTTTCCGCTTCGAAAACGAACTGGATCGAGGCGCAGAGAGTTCTCGCATGGAGCTTCAGCGATTCGGGACCTGCAAAGGAGCTCAACACAACGAATTTACCAGTGTTTCAACTAGAATCGTCTTCTTCCTCGATCTCCGGCGGCGCAATAGCGGGAATTGTCGTCGGTTGTTTTGTATTTGTCCTTATATGCGCTTCTGGTTTTTACCTATGGTGGCGAATGAACAAAGCGAAAGAGGAAGAAGACGAGATCGAAGACTGGGAGCTAGAGTACTGGCCGCACAGATTTTCCTACGAGGAGTTAAGTTCGGCGACGGGGGAGTTTCGGAAGGAGATGCTGTTAGGTTCTGGAGGGTTCGGGAGAGTGTACAGAGGGACGTTACCGAACCATACGCAAATTGCGGTGAAGTGCGTGAACCACGATTCGAAGCAAGGGTTGCGGGAATTCATGGCGGAGATTTCAAGCATGGGGAGGCTTCAGCACAAGAACTTGGTTCAAATGAGAGGGTGGTGCAGAAAGGGGAACGAGCTTATGTTGGTTTATGATTACATGCCCAACGGGAGTCTCAACAAGTGGGTTTTCGATAAGTCGGAGAAGCTTCTGGGGTGGGAGCAACGCCGTCGTATCCTTGTCGACGTGGCAGAGGGGCTTAACTACCTTCACCACGGTTGGGACCAGGTTGTTATTCACAGGGACATCAAATCGAGCAACATTTTGTTGGACGCCGACATGAGAGGGAGATTAGGGGACTTTGGTTTGGCCAAGCTTTACACGCACGGGGAGGTTCCCAACACCACACGTGTGGTGGGGACGTTGGGCTACTTGGCGCCGGAGCTGGCCACGGTTGCAGCGCCGACTTCGGCGAGTGACGTGTACAGCTTCGGGGTGGTGCTGCTGGAGGTGGCGTGCGGGAGGCGGCCGATTGAGACGTCGGTGGCGGAGGAGGAGGTGGTGCTCATTGATTGGGTGAGGGAGCTGTACGCCAAGGGTTGCGCGCGCGAGGCTGCGGATGCGTGGATTAGAGGGGAGTACGATGAGGGAGATGTGGAGATGGTGTTGAAGCTTGGGTTGGCTTGTTGCCACCCTGATCCTCAGAGGAGACCCACCATGAAGGAGGTCGTTGCGCTTCTCCTCGGAGAGGAGCCGCAGGAGGCCCCCGGAAAAGTCTTGTCCGATTTGGTTCGCGGCGGCAAGGATATGGATGAGACTGCGCCCTTGCAACCCTCCCCTCCTCCTGTTTGAGTTTTTTTTTTTTGCACGAGTTTGAGATTTTTTTCACTGTACATATTGGACTTATTTTTTTTTTTCCTCGTTGTGAATGGATTTTGCTAGATTGCGGTTTGATTTGATGTGTATTTGTTTGTTTTGCTTTTTATTATTGGATTTCTTATAGTTTCAATCAAAGTCCATCTTGACTCTCCATCGTGCATTGTACATGATCAAGGCAAAAGCAAAACTAGTTTTTAATTATAGATTTAGTCAACTGGTAAGATTCAACCTATTAGGGTCACTTGTATCTCAAAGCGTGATTGGCTTGCTTTCCTCTGTGGTTCGTTACCTTTGTCTGTATAAATGGAAATTTGTATATTGTAACTATATTCTGCATGAATGAAAATGACTACACATATACGAGCATTAACAGGTGTCGCAGTCTGCACGCAGCACACATGTTTTGAAACTTTCCTGATCAACTTGAAAATCGCATCCGAAGATAACAAGAGGAGGATATTTTGAATGCAATCTTTGTATACGATACTTTGATTACAGTCAGATGTGAACATTGATAGCAGAACATCGCAACCACATTCTTTGGGCGAAAAAAAAGTAAAAGGATGTTTTGATTAGGACAAAACTATGATACTATTCAATAATTCCGTTTTCTAACGAAAATACAGCACGTGTAACAGTTATTATATTACATGTGCAGTGTTTTCATTGATAAAGCTATAACCTATGAAGCATCACGGACACCCGAGTTCCTTGTCATGTCCATCTAGTGTCTGACACGACACAACTTCAACGCAAGTTTGATATGTTTGACAGGTGTTTATGTGTCCGTGTCGTGTTCGATATCCGTGTCAGTGTTAGTTCTTTATAGACTATAACACTTAATACTAATCGAGTTTTTATTGAAAAAAAACAAAACTATCTAAGGAACAGTACCTGTATCTTTCACCTTTGGACTATTATTACATTCAAATATATAGTAATAATACTTGTGGAACACTACCTAAATCTTTCGCCTTTTTGGAGTATTACATTCAAATATCTAATGATAGATAAACGGGGGCACTCAGAAAGCTTTCTGAGATCCATGCCTTGATAGAACGCACAAGTTTGGTTAGCCATACTTGGACTGCTACAGTGTGAAGTTTAGAGAGTTGAAAGTGAAGCAAGATCCTGTTCTCTTTCCACTAACTTTAAAACACTCGGATTCCTGCTGGCATGCAAACGCCACTGATTCCTTCATGCTCTCAGGTCCACAAACCAAAACTCCGCTAATAGATCCACCGATTTCATTTCGGAGCTTGCCAAATGTATCTGTTCAATTCATAGTTTAATAAGTTGTCAACTGATTTGTCAATATGTATTAGAAACATAAGTAAAGATGAACTTAGATCAAGGGGGTTGATTTCTCTATGCGATCTTTGCGGAATCCCTTTCCTCGGCCTTCTCCATCTCAAAATAGCTGCCACCGAGGCGCTGCAAGCTAAAGCTAGGATAAAAGCAGCTATCAGAAGAAGATCCACAGCCCAAGAGGGAGTCTTTTCTTTGGCCATTTTGGAGTGCTTTCCAGAAGGAATTATAATACGGTTGAAACAGATAAGGAAAATAAGGAAAGTGATGGAGCAAAATCCTGCAATGGCAGCCATCCAAGATGGACTTTCAGGCCCGTCTGCTGCATAATTTGAACACATGATGTTCACTTGCAGGATTCTTACTTTAAAGAACTCATTTAATAGCTCCCTAATTCCCACCCCTGCTTGTGTTTCTTGGGTTACAAACAATTTCAGATTCAAATGAAACTTTTCAGTTGATTGGTTGAGTAACAGATGTGAGATTGGATGTAACAGACAGAAGTCTTATGCCTTCTTAATGACATACACAAGTTGTATTCTCGAGGGAAATCAACTTTTGCTGGTAGATGAATCAGTTTCTGCCAAAATGCTCAGAAATGGGGTTATTCCACTTCCTCCAGCAACCAAAAGAAGGGAATCATATCTGCTTACAATTGTTTTCACATTAGGATAAGATTATTAGACCTTGAAAACCAATGACAAGTGACAACCGTGAAATTATGATAAACAGCTCTGTTATATGTGTTAGGTATAATGTTTTTGCTCACCTCAAAAAGTCTAATGAAGCAGGTCCATAAGGTCCTTCGATGGCAACAGGTATTCCCTTCCTTTTATCCGCAGTTTTGTCTAGTTCAGCATGTATCAGGTCATAAAGAGAATTAGCCCACCACCCTTCACATTTAATTATCACAGACAAAATGTAGTCATCAGCCCTGGAACTAGATATTATACTGAAAGAGTGCCATTGAAGATGAGATATGGTTGGTATCTTCAAAAATATAACGCAAGTAGGGTTATATTTCATCCCTGCAAATCATTAAAAAAAAAACCGTTTAAATGTACAATTTTTTCCTGATCTTTTGAATTCTAATGGTCAATTTCAGATTGCTGTTGTAACCAAAAAAATTTCAGATTGCTGCAAAGAAACTAAATACCTGGATCTTCGGGCAGAATTAGCTCCACAGCTCTGCTGGGAAGAATTCTAGCTGAAACCATGCAAGTTTTTGGACTTGATTGTATGATTCGGATCGGTTTATCAAGGCTAAAAAGGAATATTCCAGGGAAGACCGTATAAAAGTGCCTATCCCCAGCATGAAACAAGAAAAATACTGGAAAGAATGCATACAAATGATGTGTGTAGTAGAAGATTTCAAACTTTCTCCTTCTAATTTGGGGAAGTGAAGTGACCCAAATGACTAGCCCAACAACAAGTGCAATCTCCCCAGCAAGATATATGCGTCCAGTCTTTTGCCACTTCCATATCTGTTTGAAAAATATGATGAGAGAACTAATCACTTGCTACAACCACAAGTATTTAGTGTATATTCAATGAATATTGAAAAATTTGTCTGATAAAGAAAATGCTTCCAAATTAAAATAACAGAAGGAACATAATTTAGACCTCTCACCTCATCCTGTATATGGTGGCTGATCCCCCAGACCAACAAAGTGCTTGCGCAATGTATTGTAGCAAAAATAATCATTGCAGTTCCGACCCATGTGGGGTATCTAACTGAAGCTTCAAACTGAATGCCAAGTATGCGAAACACAGCCAACCCCCTTAGAATAGGAAGAAGCAACAGAGCCATGCAAGGTTCTGCTAGCAAGCCAAACCGGATTGCTATTTTGTGATACTTGAGTTGCCATCTGAAATCAAGTTATTCAATCGGTGAAACAATAGCTTTTCTACAAATCCAACACAAGAGTATCAAAAAGAACACTTACGTATTCAACTTCAGTGATTTGTATGGCATCAACTTTTTGAAGTCTGCAGAAATACGAGTAGTAGGTCCATGCTAAGAAAACAATAAAAAGGAAAGCTACCAGTATTTCAATACTGGATAAGATTCTCAGTGTATTATTCACCACCAGTGGATTTGAGAAGAAGTTTGATTTTGATGGACTCCTTGCGCTTCTGTAGTACCAAGGAAAACAAATTTTGAAGTAAAATGTCCATTACAATAATTGAACGGCACTTGAATAGATATTAATCTCATTACCTGCTTCTTTGATATCCAGCTTTCAAATCCATTAAAAGAAGTCCAAGTATAGCAATAGCAACTATAGGAAATGTGTACACAGCGAAGCTAAGACCTGCAGAGTACGTAGTATCATCCATCTTTTTACTTCTAATTTGCATTGGATCTAAAAGAATTTCATGAGCTGTTTTTTAGTAGTTAACAGATTCACTCAAGAGAAACAAGAAGGGATTTTTTCATGGTATGACTCATTGAAGTTGAGATTCCAAGTTCTGACCATAGTATCCAAAGATTGTATCATTGGCGCTATCTTCTGCATGTTTCCATTTTGTTGTCCATATTTGGGTTGGCTTCAGAAGCCAAAGAGAAACCCAACCTGCGAATAAGAAAATGATGAGAAGTTTTAGAATAGCAGCAAGTAAAGTGGTGCTGCATGCCATGTCTGACTAGTGACTACTAGTCTCCCTCCACCACAAGCTTTTCTTTATTTTTCACTTCATTAGATATGAATATGATAAAGGTCTATATATAAGGGAATCTAAATAGAAAGATTGGTTGCCATTTAGGAAGTAATGTTTTGACCCCGCCACTTCCTTTTAGTTCCTGTCATTTATGCTGCATTTTCTACAGTAATTTACAAAACTAATGCAAGATTTGAACGGTTTAATTGTGTCCACAACTTGATTCTATGCTTTAATTATTTTCGGATTACCTGAATTGACATTTGGGCTAAGGTGTGATTAAGCAATTAGTACACGATGACACTATCACAGGGACCATCATCATTACATCATTTTTTTTTAAAATCTAATTGAGTTACTTACTTTAACAAATTGATAATGTAGCAGCTCTTGGTTATAATCATCCATTTATTTTCTTCTTGGATAGTTCCTCCATCCTAATCATATAGTGGGATTTTGGTCCCTGCCACGATCGAACGCTTTGCCTCAATCCATATATATATTTTTTAATGACAATCAGCTTTGCCCCTATCCATCTATCCTAGCTGCAATCTATCAGTATCAAGTAAATGAAATTCCAAAGACATGTTAACGTAAGGAATCACATATACTTTGGGTGCTGGTCGAAATTTGAGATTATCTTATGGTTTAAATATTTGAGAACTTATGAAAATAGTTTATAGTATGTTTATAAGTATTCAACTTATTTCAATAAAATTTTCAGAATAGTTTGTAAAAACCGCAAACAGCTTATACATAAATGCTTACATGTTAAACACTTATTTGATAAGCAATTAACTAAGTTGTTTATTCTTTTTTTGTTACATCACGAAAGAGGAAAGGCAACAAAACAAAAAAGCTAACATACGAAAGGCTTGTCTCTTAAAAATGCATCACGAGAATCCATTCCAGACTCCAGAGGAGGGATAGTCCAAGTCTGGAAAAAATGTGCAAGCTCACAAGATCGCCAAATTGTGCAGCACACCGTTAGCTTCACGTGGAATGTGCCGAACAGAAATATTCCAGTCACGAAAAATAATAGTAAGTTGTTTATTCAAATTCAAATTTACCCTTTTATGTGATATTTGTATTGGAGGTGTATCCATATTAATATAATATTTATTATACTTACAATAACTCATACTTATTAAAAAATATTCATTCTCTTCTTTATTTGAAATTTATGACTCATAATAAAATTAATTTCATATATTACTTTTCTCTGTTCTATAACAATCGTGGTCTAAACAAAATATTTCCAAAAGTTGTCTTTTTAGTTATTTATATAAGATTAGTTATTTTTTTCATTTATATTCCTTATAATATTATTGATATGGACTATAAAAATAAAAAATGAATTAATGATGATAAGATTAATTTTATAAAATTATTATTCTTCATTTATTTATTGGTATGCGTAAAACAATCTAAGCCAATACTTTGTAACTTGACAAATGGACTACATTTTAAAATGTTTACATGTTTTGTGTGTTTGGTTCAATTTTAACTTTTAAGTGAGAATAGAAATAGAAACCAATCAAAATTAATTAGTTTGATTGTAACAATTATTTTCGTCAAAATTGAATTAAACCAACATGATTAAGAATAGGTAGGTTGGATTCAAGTCTATTGACTCTAATATTTTAATAAAAAATTTAAAAAACATTTTTAAAAAAAAATCTGATTTCTACATTTTTTTAGTACTTGGAACAATCCAGATTGAATCCAGAAAAAATTAATAATATTTAAAATCTAGTTTTAGAGTTTGTACAGAATAAAAAATAAAAGATAAATCAGTAAAGGAAAAATTAATAATAAAGAAGTGAAATCGCGAGTGTCAAGTTGTAAAACATAAGCCTTAATTATACTCTTTTTTTAGGAGTAAACCTAATACTCAAACCAACATAAATTAAGTTTTATTGATTTAGTTCGGGTCAAAATGATTAAAAAAAATCAACAACTTAAGTGGTTTGATTCATATGATCAAGTTAGTTGAATCAAACCAATGAATAACCTAACTAATCAACACTCCTATTACATTGTAATCATATATTTTTTTAACTTATTTTATTTTTGTAATTTCTGATACACTTTTTGTACCGTGGTATATCTAGTAATCAAAATTAATCTAATATATTGATCTTCTATTTATTTCTATTTTTTTCATTATGTTCTATTTATTTCTGTTTGGTTCACATTGATCTTCTATTTATAATTTATCACAAATTTGTAATACCTAAAATAAGCTGGAAAGAAAATGAAAAAGGTTTGAATAAAGTACCATAGTATTTATTTTTGTACTCGCATTTGGAAAAAAAAAAAAAACTATCCGACCAGTAATTTTTGCACGTAATAACTCCAATTTCCATTTCTTTATTTGTTGGGTACCTATATCTCCTTACTTGCATCCATTATCTTTATCTTTTTTAAGTGCAAAGCCGTGACAAAAACTCCAAGGTTTTAGACAGACACAACTTATATTATTCAATATTTAATTTAGTATAATTTATGAAATCTTAATGTTTTTAATCAACTATGAAATTACTTACCAGTGAAATAAAAAATGAAATTATTGATCAAAATCTTATAATTAAATACTCTTGAAGCTTACTCATCACAGCATTCTTAAAATTAATAGCTTCTTGAATCTGTGAGCAAGACCTTAGCATTCTACCCCCACTTAAACTGTTCCTAGACTTCATCATCTCGTTGAGGGTAAGCCTCTTCTTTGGCCTTGGATCGGGGCGTTTGCTTTGGAGCACCATGAGACCTCAATTTGGCCTTGAAAGACTGAGTGCTGGCCATGTAGTCTGGAAAATTGTGATACTGATCATAGAAGGAGTTTTTCGGTGCAAACACTTTTAGATGTCATAGGTGCAAACAATTAGTATAAAATCATTTTTTATACTTTTTTTTAATCAAGCATACTGTTAAAGTTAGGACTACATATTTACAATATTCCAAATTTATTGCATCTCATCGGAGTAAGATAATGGTCTTTTCTAGTACATCCAAATGATTGTTATTTCATATGATGTGCCAAGAGTCGTTGTTGGAATGTTAACACCTTAAGTAAACAATGTCATTATTATATATCCTTAAAATGTGATACACGATAGCTTAAGACGTTCAGCGATTTTAGCATTGACATCAACGAAAGGTTATTACATTGCTTAGCAAGATCATAAAACAATTCCACGTATTACCGTATATATTAGTCTCTTCATTGCAAATAACATTTCGGAAATTTCTATTAGCTGGTTGATTTGGCTGCTGTCTTTTGGCAATAAACCAAGCATCCATGTGATCATGATACTTTAGAGAATGTAATGCATACATTCCATTGATATCATTACCATCTTAGAAATTGTGCTATATTATTTCTCAAATACAAGGACACAAAAACCTTCCTTTCAGAATTAGAGGTCCAGAGGTAAAGATGATATGTTCCTAAACTAATCATGAAGGGGTCAAAGTTATAGCGATTATAGCAAGACGCCTACATTGTTACAACTAAATAGCCAAAAGACAATGTTGCCCAAAAAAAAAAGACAAAAAGGGTCGGAATGGATTCATGACATGTCCAATGAGCTGCTAATATTGACGAGAGAGTTTTTTTCACCTAAAAATATATACTTAATTGACAAAAGAGAATCTCTTTCTATTCCTACCCTCATTTGTAATGTGTGAGGGAAGTTGAAACAAAGGAGCAGAGATATGGAAGATGTGAATCGCACCCCAAGAGAAGCAAAGGATTACTATTCTAGATCAATATGGTTGTCAGAAACTGCGCAGACATTTGGGAATATCAAGAGAAGTGACAGAAATGTTGTTAATGGCAGAGATTCCTACGGCTATAACTCCCAAGAAATAGTGACTCCTGAAGTTTCTGGAGCGTTCGATGAAATCAAAGGTTTAATCAGAGTTAATGATGAGTGTGTTGGTGAAGAAAGCGGTGACTATGGCCACTATTCTAGACAATCGTTGACAACAGAAATTGTAGAGATAGTTGAAGATGGCAAGAGCATAAGCAACAAAGATAGAAGAGTTGATGATCTTTATGTGGCTGTTGGCAAAGATGACTTGGATGCAGTGAAATGGGCTCTTGATCATGCAGTTTCTCCCGGTTCCCGGATTTTTCTTATCCATGTCTCTTCTCCAATCACATTGATTCCTACACCAGGTAACCACTAATCTTTTCATTTAAGAGATATAAAGTTGGTTGAATGGTTAAGAAAGAAGAAAAGGAAGGAAATGTGGGTTTGATCTTTCCTGCCGATAAAAAACTAACAATTAACATTTGTCCATAAAAAATAAATTAATCTTTTCATTTCTTTTTTCACCCTCGTTTCTATAGGAAGACTTTTCCATCTGAGTTCAGTAGATTAGTACTTTGACACAGAAAACAGATTTTGCTGGGAACTTTTCCTTTGGAATATGTTCAAGTGACACCTACATGTTTAGAGAGAATATGATTGCTCCTACACATCATTCTATAGTATTCTGCTCTCTCTTTGCTGAGAGCCTGAGACAATGCCAATATGTCATTGCTATATTATTATAACTCAAAAAATTTACATTATTTTGGGTTGTATGATGTTTACTACTGGTGAGATTGCGAAGGAAACTCGACTTAATTAGTTTGTGGTGTGTCATGATGGGATATCAATTTCTGCCATTACAGTTCAATTAAATGGTTTTGCATATAAATTGTAGCATGAGTATATCAAAATTGTGCATTGTCTATCAACAATACATCTAAACCAACACTGAATTTCAAAATTCAAACCTCAAATGATATGTGCTCGGTGGTAATGACATATCTGATAGTTGGTAAGTTTGAAAGAAGTAAATTGACCCCGCAACAAGTGGGAATATACGTGAATGAGGTGAACAACAAGAGGAAGGATCTTTTGCAAAAGTACATTCAGATGAGTAATGAAGCCAAGGTACTACTGACTTGATTACATTATGATATCTCTAGAGTTAGACCACAAACCACATGCTAAAATTAATCTAATTCTATATTTTTTGTTATCCCTACCTATTTGTCTCCGTGTTTTTTTCCTCTCCCAGGTAACTGCAGAAACGTTGCTCCTGGAAAGCAATGACACAGAAAAAGCAATTCTGGACCTCATCTCTATTCTCAACATAACCAACATTGTCATCGGAATCAAAAAGCTACCCTACACACGGTATGCTATCACTACTTGGGTTTCATTCACAAATGGATGACAAAGGATGTAAAATTTCATCCCTAGTAAGGATTGTTCTGCTTAACAAGCAATGCAACTATAATTTTGTTTTAGAAGAAAGTGTCCTCGATAAGACAATGTCACAAGGATTTGCTTAAGGTTAAAGATTGTTTATCTTCTCTAATTTGTTATTTTGAATAGGCGCAATAACAAATTGAGCAAAGGAGAGTTCGTAAAGAAACATGCACCGAGTTCCTGTGAAGTTACCTTGGTTTATAACGGCGAGGTGTTAGTGTCTGACCCTTACATGGATGGCTTGGTATCCTATGGCCTAGCATCGCAAAATAAAAGTCACTCGAAAAACAACTTCTTTCAGTGCATGTGCTTTTCAGGCAAGTTCTGTCAACTATTGATCTTCTCTCTAAACTCTTGTACTTCTGTTGTATGGGGGAAGGTATAGATTTCAGCACTGCATGAAAGAAATTGCATCTACACATTGGCAAGTTAGACTAATTTGATTGCAAAAGTGCACATAGTAGCCTTGAGTATAATTTATACCAATTAGAGATATATTAAACATGTTTAAGTTACCTGATAAATTATTGATTTTGTCTGCAGTTCTTAATAAATTTTTTTATTGTTTTGAATTTTTGATATATTAAAAATTTTGTTTTCAATCATTAGTTAAGTGATAATATATCATTTTAAAATTTGATTTTTTTAACATTATTAATTAGTGTCACGTCATTGTTTAATTAAGAATACAAATTCAAAACAAAAACAAAAACTTTAATATATCATGAACTTAAAATAATGAAAAAATTATTAGAAACTCAAACAAAATTTGATCATGTATAAGATATCTTTAAGATATTTAAGTCATTAGAGATTAACATGGCCAACATTTAGTAATTATGTTTGTACTTTTTAATTTTATTTGGTTGGGTGTTTTGGTTAGTTTTATAATCTCTCACTCTGTAATCTCCCTTCCCTTGCTTACAGGATGGGTGAGAGAAGACAATGGTAGTTGCTAGCACATTTCTCAAGCTAGCCAAAGCGAGCAGAGGGTCAACTGCTCAAGTAGTTTGAATTTGAATTGTCCAGCGTTGTGTGCTGAATGAAGCAAGCTTTAGAAATCATGTTACAACTTTCAATCATGAGGAAGTAAATGGTCCCAAAAACCATAGACCTAAAGTAACAGTGGGATCTTAATGTCTTAGAGAACTCATATCATATCCATCATATTATGAATTTTCGGGAATAAAAGTATTGTGAATTCCGCTGTAGAATGGATATGAGGGAATTTCTATTTAAAAGATATTAGTTACACAATTTATATTATTATATTATTATTATTTTGTAAACTTTATAAACAGCTTTATTTAATTTAAATTACAATGAAGTTATTTTTTTTGGAATACAGATATTAAATTACGATATCAACTAACATATTTGATTAAAGATAAAAAAGTAATAAATACCAATAATCTTTCACAATATTGTGAATCATGTTAGAATTTTCATTAAGAGATATCAGTTTTTTAGTGTTTGATTATCTCTCTTAAAAGATATATTTGAAAAAAAAATAATTGATAAAAGATGGGTACAATTGTAATTACCAAGTACTCTAATGTTTATTTACTCTCTGATATTTTCTTTTATTTTGATTTTAAATAAAAATTAAAATAATTGAAATTGACTTCTTTTATATATCATATATAAAATTAATATATAACTTATGTCTGTACCTATCACTACAAGCAAAGGATGTCTCATGTTTGGTGGAGTTGCTTGGGCAGCATCGACAAGGCACTCCTAGAAGTTTTTATACTTGCACAAATGTGCGTTGACTTGTCTAAACAAAATTAGCATTTTGTTAGGAGTTTGTTTAAAATTAGGTGTAACCAAGATGCTAAAGGTTTGTTTATAAGTTTATTTAAAATCAACATTTTAGTTAAGAATTTAATTAAAATTAAAAAAAATACTAAAAACAAAATTAGTTATAATTTTTTTACTAAAATATACTTTTAATCCTTAATAAATAATTGAATTTTGTGTTTGTTCTTCATTAAATTTTTTCTTTGCATTGAGTTCCTAATAAAAAATAATTTGATTTTTTATCATGTTTTTAATTTATGATAAATTAGTAAATTTTTTGTATTTATTTTTTGATAAAAAATATATATTTGTTATTAGTCTTTTTCAAAAGGATAATAATAAATGAGATTTTTTATTAAGGAATAAATATAAAATTTATATTTTATTAGGAACTAAAAAAATGTTAAGGACAAAAAAACAATTTTTTGATTTTATAAGAGAGCAAAAATGATTTTTTTAGTGAAACAAACATAAAATCTAAATATTTATAAGGGATCACCAACATATTTTAACCTAACTTTTTTTTATATGTTTTACTTTTTCAACCTCAACCTAAAGCTTCTCTCTCTTTTTTACACAAAATTATAAGATATAAGATTTATTTGATACTTGAAAAAGAAATAAAAAAAATTGAAGAAAAAAGGAGAAGAAATGGTGGTTTCAAATCTCTTTCCTAACATAAAACTAACCACTAATATACACTTAAAAAAGTTTCACATACACAATTAAATGATTTATATGTTAAGAAATCAGTGAATTGCAATGGTAAAGGGAGAGGGGGAATAAGGTGGAGGAGAGTGATGGGAAAAAACATGATATTTTGTTAAATAGTGGTTACTCGTCCACGTACACATTTTTCAATTGATTTTGTTATTTTGTTTGAATTTTTATTCATTTGAGCAATACAATGTTTGTAAGTAGTTATCATTCACAATACATTTTTTTGAAGACTCTCTTTCGCAACTTACCACAGAAGCCCTCTATAAATGTGTAGTTATTTTGCAATAATACTGTATAATGTTGAAAAAATATATTAAATGAATTTATTTTTATTTATTATTTTTTGAAAAATATTAACAACACTCTCTTGTATTCTTTTGTATAACATTCTCTGTTAATAGGTCTCACTCTCTTAAACAAGAAAAAGTCATTAAAACTATAAAAATGAGTGATTTTTAATAAGTTTTAAATAATCATAAAAAGTGAGAGATCATTAACATTCATTAAGAAAATGTCACAATAAATAATTGGCGCACAAATGCAGGAGAATTGAACGGTGGGGGTGGTGAGAGTAGATTCAATGGAGGTGTGAATAAGTAAAAGAATGGAGTCTCTTTCCGTCATTGTCAAATTGTAGCAAACGTGGGCGCGGCTGTTCCCAACTCCCTCCCTCATATTCATTCATTTCTCCCACCCAAATTCATCGCCCTCCCAATTTGGGAATTTTTCGAAACCCTAAAAAGATGAACCCCTACGACAGCAGATATTCTGACGCCTCTTCTTTTCGCGGCCGTCGTAGGTACGTATGTTTGTTGATTTTATTATTATTCTCATGCTTCTGTTTGCAATTCGTTGAACGAAAACCAACTCGTTTTTATTGTTTTCTTCTGATAGTGATTTCGTTGGACCTATTCCGCCGCCGTCTTTCGTCGGCCGCGGCGGCGCGGTTTCCTACGGCGTCCCTGGACCCAACGGGTTCCGATCCGCACCCGTTGCTCCGGTCCCACCCTTTGTGCCTCCTTCCGGAGGCTTTAATGTAGGTCGAGGCGGTGGCAGAGCGGGCTATGGTCACGTGAGTGATAGAATGGGTCGTAGCGGTGGTGGAAGAGGTCGTGGTGGTGGCGGCGGCGGGGGCGGTAGAGCCGGAGCTCACGGTTTTAGGGGCTCCGGGAGAGGAGGAGGCAGACACGGTGGTGGTTCTTCTAGGGATGATTTGAACAACATTGCACTTCCAAAGCAGGATTTTAAGAATTTGGTCCCTTTTGAGAAGAACTTCTATGTTGAGTGCCCTGCAGTGAGGGCCATGTCTGAGCAAGAAGTTTTGCATTACCGTGCCAGTAGAGAGATCACCGTGCAAGGGAACGATGTGCCGAAGCCTGTAAGGATGTTTCATGAGGCGAATTTTCCTGGTATTTTACTTGTTTATGCTCTTGCATTGCTCATTTTGCTTGTTGATGTCACTTCTTTGATTCCTTTATCTGATTGGATGTTATGTTGTTTTTCGTGTCAGATTACTGCCTTGAGGTTATTGCCAATCTGGGTTTTGCGGAGCCCACCCCTATTCAGGCTCAGGGTTGGCCCATGGCTCTTAAGGGTAGAGACTTAATTGGCATTGCTGAGACTGGCTCGGGTAAAACTTTGTCGTATCTGCTTCCTGCTTTAGTGCACGTCAATGCACAACCTCGATTGGGTATGTATTGGATTCCCTGGCTAATCTGTCAGATGCTATGTTTACATTTTATTATGGTATGATGGATGTGTTTGCTGCTTTTTCAGCACATGGGGATGGTCCCATTGTCTTAGTTTTAGCACCAACAAGAGAGTTGGCTGTTCAAATTCAAGAAGAGGCTCTGAAATTTGGGTCCCGGGCAAATAAAAGAAGTACGTGCATCTATGGCGGCGCACCAAAGGGCCCCCAAATTCGGGAGCTTAAAAGAGGTACATGGTTTACTTGCCTATTGCACTTTGATAATAATTTTGGAATAACATGAACATGATGAATAACTTTTGGTGCTTGCCAGGCGTTGAAATAGTTATTGCTACACCTGGTCGTCTAATAGATATGTTGGAAGCTCAGCACACAAACCTGAAGAGAGTGACTTACCTTGTCTTGGATGAAGCTGATCGAATGCTAGACATGGGTTTTGAACCTCAGATACGGAAAATTGTAGCCCAGGTACTTTTTTGCAACTAACCTGTAACAAGTTAGTACTGAGTAGTGGGGAAAAGAAACATTGAATCTATTTCCATTTTTGAACCTTAAGTGTGCTGTTGTCTGGATCATGTGTATTGGATCATGGTTCTTCTGGGTTTTAGTTCTTAGCAATGAGAATATAGGAAATGATAAAATTGCAGGGATGATAGAAAATGATAAAAAGTTATGTTAAGGGTCTCAAGTATTCCCCTGTTTCACAGCATTTTCCTGACCTTCCATCTGCCCTTCTTTCAACAATTTCTATTCCGAAATCAGAAGCAGACACACCACCTTCTTCAACTGCTCAACAATGTGAATGTTCTAAAGCTCAAATCCAAATGGAGGTCAGGAAAATATTGCTTCAAGATGAGCATGTCTGGTACATAGACACTTTTTGCCTTAAACATCAGCAGAAGGAGAAATGTGAAGGATCCATTGGACATGTTGGATATCTCCGAGTGAATTCAGATTCTCTAACTGCACTTGTGTCTTGTAAATTAAGAGACTAACACTTTGTCTTGTGCTTAATTAAATGAATTGTTGTCTTGTTAGAATGATGCAGTTACATATTACATATAATGGAACTCGTTGGATAACCCTAATTAATCACAAATGTTATCCTTAAATAACTTTATTCTGATTGTCTAGGACTCTACATCAACTGATCAATATTTGAGATGTAGAAGGCCTGGATCAAGAAAAAAGTAGGCCTTTGGAATATTAAAAGACATCCTAGGGTTTCTTGTTATGATAGATATTTTGGATTTTTTAAAACAGACTGTGACTCATTTAGTCATTTTCTGTGCAGGTTGTAATTTTTAGCCCCACTTCCCATTGAATAAAAGTAAACCCAATGATTTCCTTGCCCATTTTCTATAATCAGAACTTTCTGTCCCTTTGCTTCTTATCTCATTCTACAAAATGCTCTTAATGCTTATTTGGCCTAGTTTTAGTCATGAAGGAATAGAGGTCAATTACACACTCACATAGAGAGACAGAGAGTGTGTTCGAAATTAGCTCCTCTCATGTTCTGTCTGTCTCTCATATCAAGTAAGAACTATTGGTCAGTGTGAAAAATAAGAACAATAAATTTAAACCATTAAATCATATTTAAATGGTTGAGATTAATAGATAAATACGCATAACTTTTTCAGGTGACAATATGTTCATTAACTAACTTTTAATCTTGAGTTTTTAGCTATTCATGTATGGTTGTATGATTTAGATTTATAGACTTCACATTCTTAAGATGAGAACTATTGTCACTGGATATGTCCTATGTTTGTGTGTGATTTTCATACTGATTTTGTATAAGAGACTCGGTTAGATACATTTGTGATTTGAAATACCAGATTCGACCAGATAGGCAAACACTATTATGGAGTGCTACATGGCCAAGGGAGGTTGAAACTCTGGCAAGGCAGTTTCTGCGCAACCCATACAAGGTTATTGCAATAGTGTTCCCACTTTTTTATTCTTCTGTATGCTATTGTTTGTCACTTTTGGATATCTATATTTGTATCTTGCTGATTTTTTCAAAGAAAAAAATATTTTGTGCTCTGAATCGACATAATTAAATGTCATTTGGGTGATTATTGACGAGTGCATTTTCCTGCTTGATATCATGATATTATAGGTAATTATTGGCTCACCATACCTGAAGGCAAATCAATCTATAAATCAAGTTGTTGAAGTTTTAACAGACATGGAGAAATACAATAGGTTTGCGTCATCACTAATAATAGACCGACAGTGTTTGATGTTTTTTCTTTCCAAATTAACACTTTAGCTTGAAAATGTAGATTAATCAGGCTGCTGAAAGAAGTGATGGACGGGAGCCGAATTCTAATATTTATGGAGACAAAAAAGGGATGTGATCAAGTTACCAGACAAATGAGAGTGGATGGATGGCCAGCACTATCCATCCATGGTGATAAAAACCAGGCTGAAAGGGATTGGGTCTTGGCTGAATTTAAGAGTGGCAGAAGTCCAATAATGACTGCCACTGATGTTGCTGCACGGGGTCTTGGTAGGATCACTGTGTGTGTAGAAGCTTAGGATTTTTGGTCTAGGTCTAAAACTTTAACCATAGGACGAGTCGGCCGGCTGCTGTCCAGTTCCCCTTGATATAATTTGTGGTTTGGGTGTGTACAGGGCCATATTGTCAGTGTGTTGGAACTGCCTGTAACTTGACCAAGGGTTTAATGACTTGCATACTGAGTGAAACTGTTTTGCTGCAGTCGGTAGACTGCCTGCTGCTGTTAATTTGGGAACTATCTTTTTTATTAGAGGTGTCAAGTTATATGGATGCCTGGGTCAGAGTTCCTTTGATATGTGGCTTGGATGTTGATCTATAACTTGAGGTAGCATATCATGTGTGATCCTGTAAATTCATAGGATGGGTTAATGCATGGAGATTTGCATGATTGGCATAACAAGGTTAGTTATCAATAATTTGTTAGTGTTGCCTGAAGAGATATAAGTCAATTTGACTGATCCCCCATCCACAGTTATGGAGCTGGTTGTCTTTGCAGCCCGGTTGACTCATACATGCTTAGTCAATAATTGGATGTGGTAGATGGCATGATGGTGAAGCTGCTCCTTATCCCTGGAAGGTTAAGGTGGGCACATTGATGTGATGAATGTGTTGAGTTTGATCTATTTGATCTCTAGAATCTTACAGCACAGGGATAAGGATTTTTGCAGTTTTCTCCATTTTTAAACCTTACACTTAATTCCTTATGATGTTTTGTTTTGTTGCTCGTAGATGTGAAAGACATAAAATGTGTGATCAATTATGATTTTCCATCAAGCCTGGAAGATTATGTCCACAGAATTGGTCGAACTGGTCGTGCAGGGGCTAAAGGAACTGCATACACCTTTTTTACACATGCCAATGCCAAGTTTGCTAGGGATCTGATTAAGATTTTACAAGATGCTGGTCAGGTTGTGAGTCCTGCTTTGTCTGCATTGGTTCGGTCGGCTGGTTCTGGTCAATTTGGTAATTAAAGTTTCATTTTGACACTGAAGTCTGAGGTTTTCATTAGGATGGTTTGTAACCAGTTCTTATCATTTTGTAGGATCAGGGGGAAGTTTTCGCTCAAGAGGACGAGGAGGCTATGGAAATCGAGGTTTAACGTCAGGTTCCAATGCCATTCCTCTAGGTTCGAAGAGGCCCTGGCAGTGTCTGTAGTTTTGGTGCTGCTTTGGGCAAATTCTTAGTTTTACAAATGTTGGGGTGTTGAATTTTGAACATGCATGCATTTAACCACAATTACACTTGAAACATCACATTGTTAGATTTTAGGACAAAAATTAATCTTACAACGACTGAAGTCCGGAAAGCATGTGTTATGAATGATTAACATACATTTATCTTATTTTTTCATAGACTTGGTAAGAACAGTAGCTTGATAATAGATGATCAAATATTTTCTTACAGTCTTTATCCTTCATTTGACAAGGGAAGAAGAATGAAAATAGAAGAAAAGAAGATGGAATGAAGAAAAAATAAACAGAATTCTTCATTGTCATTTGGTTTGATTTATCTATGTTATTGTTAACTGTACTATTCACAAACTCTGGTTCTACACTTCTACCCATCAAATATCTACTAAATAAGTTTTTCACAACGAAATATAGTTATGACGGTATTTCTTGGGTAGTTTTCTTGTCTTTCTTTTTTTACATCAAATATTATATCTATTCATTAGATATCGAATTCTGTACATCAGTTAAGATAGCAGAAGCAATCTGGTGGGGATATTCTTCTGCCCAATGCATTCTTTGAACAAAAAAAAAAAAAAACTAGCTAACTTATCAGCTGCAATATTACTTGCTCTCTTAGTAAAAGTCAACTTACAGTTAGAGAAAAGGGATCTTTGTGCTCTGCAATCTTCAATTAAACTCCGGAAGTAGGTTCGTTGACTTATGCCATCCTTGCGATGCCAAGCATTATAAATTTGAACATTATCAGTTTCAAAATGATCATATCGAAGCACATCTGAGAAGCTACCTTCAAAGCCCATTTAAATCATAAAACTTTAGCAATATGAGGTTGATATCCAACCTGTCTCAAATCTGTTGCACCCCCTAAAACACGGCCTTCGGCATCTCTGAAAACCACTCCGAAACCAGTTTTGTTCCTGTCCTTCAAACAAGCATCAAAATTACCTTTTATCCAAGATGTTGGAGGAGGCTTCCAAGTAATATGTATTGGAATTGGCTGAGAATTACTTAAAACAAAATTCTGTTGGTGCAAAGATTCAGTCATTTTGAGAGTTTGCTCAATGCACAGCCTTTTTCCTTCAAATACCCATGTTTCGCTTCCAAATCACCCAGAGTATACAGAAAATCAAACCAACAGAATCATGCTCCTTTGACTTTAACCAGAAATTGATCCAATTTGAGAAAGTGGAAATGGATGTATCAATGCGGATGGAGAGCGGGGAAGAAACCAAATAGCTCTAACATGGTTGCACAATAAAAGAGCATGTGTAGGCGATTCCTCTATTCTTCTCCACTGCAAGGACACACCTCATCTTGGCAAATGGATTTCTTCCACAGAGATTCTTTGACAGGAATGATTTTCTTACAAGCACGCCAGACAAATTTTTTAAATTTTGGTGGGGCCGGGACTGACCATAACTCTTTCCAATCAACATTGATGGTTAAACTAGTTTTTGCTTGGTTGAATAATTTTTTCTCTAAAATCAAATGACAGTCCAATCTCAGGGTATAATTGCCATGTTGGATGTGCTTCATGTGATCATGTCTGGTCTGTTCTTGTTAGGTAAAGGGATGGCCTGAATGCAAGTTGCAACTTTAGAGGGGGAAAACATTTATTTTTTGAACATCCCACTCTAACTCCTGTTTTGTAAACAGAAAAGATACACATATGTCAGGGTCCCTGTCTTCTGGGCGAACATAATGAATTCGATTATCTCTTAGGTTGGGCACCCATTTGTCCGGCCAAATCCTAGTTGTTTGACCATCTCCAATTCTCCAAAAAATTCCCTCTTCCATTACCCATCTGCACTCCATCAAACTTCGTCACATGTAGCTGCAGTTACTTCCGACCTTGGCACAGAGAGGATGAGTCCTAGGATAATACTTCACTTCAAGAGTGACAGACAACAATGAGTTTTCCAACACAAAGAATTCTCCACCATTGTTTAGACAACAAAGCCATATCAAAGGCTCTAGAGATCCTGAAACCAAGTCCCCCTTCTCTCTTCGAGTGAGATAATTTGTCCCAAGACAGCCAATGGATCTTCCATGAATTATCATCACCTCCCCAAAAGAAGCAGCTTGTCATGCTATCAATTTGAGAGCAAGTAGTTACCAGAAACAAGAAACAGCTCCTGACATAGGAAGGTATAGATTGAACAATAGATTTTATCAGAACTTTTCTTCCCGCCATGGATAACGATCTTTCCTTCCAACCTTTGATTTTTTTCCAAACAAGATCATGGAAAAAGTTAAATATTTGTTTCTTCGATCAACCAATAATAGTCGGAAGTCCCAAATATGTAGGATGACTTTCAACAGCCTTCACTCCAAGAACCCTTACAAGGTCATTCAATCTTGGTGGTGGGAACGTTTTGGCTCAGACAGAGAAAGTTCAGACTTGTCCAAATTGATACGTTGTCCAGAAGTCATTTCATAGGTCTTGAGAAGTCTTAACAGAAATCCTACTTCTTCAGTCGTTGCCAGTGCAAAAATAATGTTGTCATCAACAAAAAAGGGATGGGGGAGAATAGGAGCCTTTGGACAGATTTTGATTCCATGCAAGGATTGTTGTTCCAAAGATCTTTTCAGAAAAGCAGAGAATACTTCTGCACAAGGAATAAGGGGAGAGTGGGTCCCTTTGCCTTAGTCCCTTAGAAGCTCAGAAATGAGAATGAGGAAATACATAGACAAGAACAACAAAAGAAGCAGTAGTGACACATCTTAGGATTAGCTGAACCCATTTTGCTGAGAAACTCATACTATTAAGCACATTTTCAAGGTGGGTCCACTCCACTCTATGGTATGCTTTTGACATATCAAGCTTAATCGCCATAAAGCCCTTCCTGTTTTTTTGTCTTTTTCTTCATATAATTGAAGCACTCGAAAGCTAGCAAAGCATTGCCAGTGATTTGTGGACCGGGAAGAAAGGCACTTTGATTTTCGCTCAAGATCTCCATTAAATGATCTGCAATGGTCTTCGTTACTAGCTTGAACATCACCGTACATAAACTGATTGGTCGGGACTCACTTGCTTGACTGGGCTTCTTCACTTTTGGTATGAGAGCGATTAAGGTCTTGTTTATGGGACTTGGGTCAGCTCTATCATTGAGAATACTCGGAACAAGTTTCAGAACATCTTCCCTATGATATTTTATCAAGAACATACTTTATTTGTTGGGTAGTTGATCTTGCTTTGTTCATGCAAAATTTATCAAGAACATATTTTATCTCTAATTGCAGTAGCATTTTCTCTGCGAGAAAGAAGCAAATATTAACTTTTCGTTTTTTTTTATTACACATAAAAATAAGAGGAAATAAAACATTTTAAAGTAAAAAGACACTTGTTAAATTTTTTTAGTGTGGTAACTTTTGATTATTCTCTTTTCTTTTTCTTTGCATCTTTAGTTTTCTTCTCGTAAGAAGGAAAAAAATAGACTTAGACTCGCCTAAAATTTTCTTCCCTCTGTTTTCCAAGTAATCAAACAATATAAGTGTCCAAGGAACTAGTCAACTATAAGTTCTTATTTGCCCAATCCTACCATCTATACTTGAACAATTTAATTTCTTAATTATTGACTCAGGTTTAAATTCAAATTGTCAAGGTTATAGGATTGACCATTGACTTGAGTTTCATTTGATATATAAGCTGGGCGTGGTATGTAGTGATTATTATTGTTTTTTCTTTCCAACTTGAACAATCCAATTTAAGTCGATTGTGTAATTTTATTTTATTTTTTTTGAAAAATTCAAATTGAAACTAACTTAACCATCAGTGTTTTGTTCTGCCTAAATTTTTTAAGGCTGAATTATACTTTATTCTTCTTAGAGATGTTCAAATTATATCGTCATTTCCTTTAACTTGAAGAATTACAGCACATTTATGAGGGGTGAACATATGTAATACTTTAATCAATTTCAATGTAAACAAGCGTCTTTAAGACAGTTTTTTCTGTGATTGGTAGTTAATTTTGAACCCTTACTATTAATTTGGAATTTTAAAAGATGAGAGATAAGTTTTGAGTAAATATTCAGGGAGCGTTTGTTGTAAGATATAATGTTCTAGGTTAAAGAATCAATTTTTAGGAATACTATTGTTTCTCTTCTAAAAAAAAAGAGGAATGCTACTATTTCTAAGAATATATTTATGACCATATTTGGTTAGTGTTTATTGATTTCAGAAAATAATTAAATTTTATTTAAAGATAAAAAAAAAAGTAAAAGAAGAAATGTGAAAAGGCAGAGTAGGAATATGTAGTTATTATTCTCATGGAAATAAACATAACTATGTGTTTATCAAAGGAATAAGAAGTAAGGGAAGCACAAACATTTTTTGTATTCTTTAGAATATAGACTTATTTACACACAAAAATCTCAGCGCTCACGCTCACGCATATCATGGAATATATTTTTTTAGAAAACGTGTATTAAATATGAGAATATAATATTTTTGAAGTCTACTTTTTCATGAATCTTTTTTACTATATTATCCAAATGGTTACTTAAACTCCAAAGGGGTTAATTGAGGTTGTCAAAAAGTGTTTTCACAATATTTTTTCTTACACAAAAAAATATATGATTATAAAAAGACAGAGAGAAAATTATAAATTCAGTTGACAGAAAAAGAAAAAAACCAAATATCAAACAATCACAATAAAATAAAGCAGAAGTGTATGAATAAAGAGTACACTAAATATTCATATGGTTAGTCATGTCAATTGTGACATACATCTAGTCCCTAAGTCGTGTTTAAGAAAATTTCTCGTCGACCATCCATTCCAAGATGCCTCTCACAAAATTACTCCAATTACCTTCCAAGGACCATACACCCTAAAAGATCAAAGGAATTACACACACTCAACAACTTAGTGATCACTCATCTTAAAAAATTACAAGGATCACACATATTGAAAAACCTAGAGAACGTCTTCTCTCGGAACATAAAGGAATACCACCCTTTTCACAAATCAACAAAGCAAAAATGCTAAGAATTTCTCTCAAAACAAAGAAATCACAAATTAAAATTAATGACACTCCATATTATTTGAAACTTGGTTCATCACATTCTAAGGAACCAATGTCTTCTACTAAATTCAAACTCATATTAATCCTCCCTAATTACTTTAAAGATTTTAGCTTTCTTCATATAATTGTATCATGAAGTATTTTTAAGACATTTGTTAAGAAACTAATATTTTAACACGTGTATTACACATAATAAGTTTTTTATAAAACTAAAATTTATAGTAATTAAATACTTATAAATATTTAAATTACACTATATTTAAAATTGGTAATAAATTAATATTTTTGAAGATATAAGTTATATTTTAGATTAATATATTTTGTGATATACTAATATTTGAGGAAGGATTAAAATATTTTTTTACTTTCTATCTTTTTCATTCATTTTCTAAATCTAATGTTTTTAATGTGTAACTAATCTTAATCATTTAATCTATTATTTTAATATATTTAGTTCTAATTTATATTTTAATATTTTTTTAAAATATCAATAATTAAATTTGATGATATATCACAATATGAATTATTTATCATAAATATAAAATATAATTTATAAATATGAAAATATGTATTAAATACAATTTAAATTATAATATAATTTATATTTAAAGATATTTATTTACTCTAGTAAATTTTAATTAATAAAAAAACACCAACATGAACATGCGTGTGACTGTGAGAGAGGGGGCAAATAAGTAAAATCGCGAGCAGTGGACAGGCTTATAAGTCCCAAAACCCTAATTCGTTTGTGCAGCCACTCTGTGAGAGAAAGAGATAGTGTGGGAGGGAGAGAGGAGCGGAGGAGAGAAAATGACGACGAGGTTCAAGAAGAACAGGAAGAAGAGAGGCCACGTCAGCGCCGGTCACGGTCGTATCGGGAAGCACCGCAAGCATCCCGGTGGTCGGGGTAACGCCGGTGGCATGCACCACCACCGCATCCTCTTCGACAAGTACCATCCCGGTTTCTTCGGAAAGGTGGGTATGCGCTACTTCCACAAACTCCGCAACAAATTCTACTGCCCCATCGTCAACATTGATAAGCTATGGTCCCTCCTACCCCAGGAGGCCAAGGACAAGGCCACCGCCGACAAGGCGCCATTGCTCGATGTCACCCAGTTCGGTTACTTTAAGGTTTTGGGTAAAGGGGTTTTGCCTCAGAACCAGCCTCTGGTCGTGAAGGCCAAGCTTGTTTCCAAGATCGCCGAGAAGAAGATCAAGGAGGCAGGTGGAGCCGTCGTTCTCACCGCCTGATTTTTTTAGGGTATTTTTATTTAAAAGGATTTTGAGATCTGTTGTTATTTTTGGTTTTGGTTCTTGTTTTAATCTGTCTGAACTGGATTAGTTTAAATGTTTTTTTTTATATTCTCAATGTTCTGGATTATATCGTTTTTTGTTGCGTGTTATGGTATGTGATGGGAGTTTTACATGCACAAATCGGTATTTACAATACGGATTTGGAACGAGGCGACTAAGGTTAATGTTGGATATAATTAAAAACAGTGCTTTGTTGGAACGATGCTGGTTGGCATTGAAAACTGGCAATGCTTCAGCGCATGGTTGGATTTTATATTCATTTTTTACGGCTTTTTTATTAACCCAAGAATGAGTTTTTTCTGTGATTGCTTGCGACTATTGGGATATAACAAAATGGGGTGAAATGAAATGTGGAATAAATTTGCCTGTTTCATTGTTTTGTGATATCTTTCCCGTGGAATGGAAATAATAAGATTGACACTATGTCATACTAGAGGGGAAGATAAGCACACGGGTATTGGATGGAATTCAATGAAATGTGTTCAACCAGGTTTATTTTGATTCTATCTTAGATTAGCTTAGCAATGTAACTTAACTATTGTTTCATTTTAGACCTTTCACTCAATCTGAGCATACCCTTCCGGTCTAATTTCATATGTAATCCTACTTAATTTCTTTCATATTTAAGCATCTCTTTGAGGTTCAGTGAAATGCTAATTTCAATCAGATTGTGGTTTTTAAAACTAGTTACTTCCACCTTGTAATAGATAGTGGGCACGAAATGGATTGTTGCAATTTTATTATGCAATCTCCTTTGTTAAGAAGCTTTCTTTGGGAGCATCCATGGGTGTCATGGGAAATTCTCGGGTGCAGCTTTTTAACTAGTATTGGCGTATCGGATGTAGTGAAACTCCACATTCACAGTCAGACGATTGGAATCGTTTGATGAAGATTCAATGTTCTTAATTAGTTTAGTAAATTTAACTTAAAAAACACATTTAAAATAATCATTTGATTGATCAGACGGTTCACATTTACGCCGTGAATGCAGGTTATTCATTTCCTATGATATCCATAATAGGATCGTGGGGAAACTTACCCTATCCAAGTCTTTCTTCTCAGTGATTCCGTGATTGTGAGGAAGCTTTCTTTTCAGTGATCCGCACCTCATTTTCAACCTCGTGCATGATAACCATGGGGTGCATTTAGATGTATAACAACTAATCCTCGTAGCCAACAAAAGAAATTGATCCTCAGTGTTCCTTTTGTGGTAGAGCGCTGGAAACAATTCTCAAAGTGATATCTAGTCCAAGAGATAAGATGTTCAGATTCCTTGAAGAAGGCGTTTGATGGGTGCATATTTTATAGAGAAGGCAAACTCGGTTACAAATAGCCTCGCTTAACATGGCTACTGCGCCCTTTTGGTGTTCAAGTGTTTTCAAGATTTCTTGTCTATTGATTTCTCTTGTACTACTGTTTCATAGTGGGGTTTTTTTTTTCATGGGTTGTCCCGACGGTTCTGCTTTTTTAGGCTCCTAGCTCCCAGTTCTATCACCAATAAAAGAAATCCCTATTAACCATATATACCTGCTCCTAGGCCTTTGATTCATCTTGTTGATTAATATTGTTTATTTCATATATTTAAGGAATGCCAAAATGACCAATCTACCTTAACCTGTACTTAATATGTCTAAAAATATGTTGGGTTGGGTTGGACCTATTTTGAAATTGTGTGAAGAATTTCAGTCTATTAATATGTCCAGAGATTAAAGAGATAAAGTTGGTTTGGTGGTGAAAAGAGGAGGGAGAAGTCTTGGATTTGAAGTTCTCTATTAACAAAAACTAACTAACACTGATATAAAAAAAAATTGTCCTAAATTTTTATGGGCTGGGTTGGACTTATGTTGAAATTAGATAAAAAAATTTCAACTATTGTGAGAGGGGTTGGGTTTGATTGTGAAAATTTAACCAAAAAAATTAACTATAAAATGACTTTTTTATTGGCCAATACATTGGGCGAGTTTTTTGAGTTGTAGATTTGTGTCTGTAAATATAAATAAAGGAATAATTAAGTTTACAACCTCTCAATTTTTTTGAATTTCAATTTTTAGTCCCTCAAAATTTATGCTAGCATTTTTAGTTAAGTTTATAGTCTTTGATTAATTTTTTTGCTAGCATTTTTAGTCCCTCAAAATTTTGTCTATTTTTAGTCTCTCATTTGTTTTTATTACTCAAAATTTGTTCAAAATATATAAAAATGAGAGACTAACAATGACAAATCTTGAGCAATAAAAATGAATGAAGGACTAAAAATGTTGATGGAAAATTAATGGAGGATTAATTTTTTTAAAAAAAACTTTTGAAGGATTAAAATTTGGGATCTAAAAAATTAGAAGGACTAAAAAATTAAGTAATTCATAAATAAAATACCTCATTTGTATTGAGTATATATGGAATGATAAATTAAGTTTTATCATTGTCTCTAATCCTCATTTATTCAGATGATGAATTTTCATTAAAATTGTGTACAGAAATTATTATCAACCATCATATGTTAGACAACATATTCATCACTTTTCATGCATTTAATCTTTTTTTTTTTATCATTAATGTCTCAAATCATTGTCTTTAACTTTATTCTCCACGGAATCATCATATATAAGTAAAAATATATATTTTCACACAGATTAAGAAAGTTAGTTAAAACAATTTAATTTTACGATCTCAAATAAAAAATAAGATTATCCCTAAAATATATTTCATTAGGATTTGATATCATGAAAAAAATAAAGTCCTTAAAAATAGAGTTACAATTAAATGAAAGGTGTTTTTAGAAATCATATCATTAAATGGGGGTGAAGTATATTTCCTTGTATTTGAGTCCAAGATTCAAAAACAACTTTTTTTGCTTAAAGAGTTTAGAGGGAGTAATATTTTTCTAAACTTGTCTTTAAAAGTAATTAAAATCTATTCATCTTTTTCAATCTTATAGGAGAGAGAAAATAACTTTTTTTGGTAAATGAGAAAATAACAATGTAAAGTAGCATTTAATTATACATTAAAATAAATAAAGATGTTTTAGTAAAAAATAGTTAATGCACACAAGAGATAAAAGAAAGTCTTATAATAAATATTTTTTTATTACATCTTATAAATAAGCACGGAGGGAATGTTAATTTTGAAAGGATAAAAACTTATTTTTATTCTTGAATTTGTTAGGCTTTGATAATTAGGTCCTTGAAAGATGAAAAATTAAAATTTTATCCCAAATTTACAAAAAGTACGACAAATTAGTACTATTGTTAGTTTTCTTCATTAACTCAAAGATTTGTACCTACATAACACTTTTGATAATGATGTGATAATTAAGGCTTGTGGTATGTTATTCACATGGTTGTCGTGTTTCATCTACGTGGCTATCACGTGTTAAAAATTAACTTTTCAATTTGATCTTTGACTTAATAATTTATTGTCATTTTAGTCCTTAAATTTAATCACTTAGTGGAATTTTGATCCCTAAACTTAACTATATGTATTGTTATTTTGGTTCCTAAATGTACTTTTAAACTTTCAATTAAGTTTTGTGTTGTATGAAATTATTAACATAGACATTATAACGATTGAGTATTAGAAAACATGAAAAATAAAAGTGTTAGAACCATTTTCCCATGTCCTCTTTTGTAGTTTTCACATCGTTGTTCAACGATTAAGTATTAGTGGGCACGACTCTTATAAGTTTAAAATATATAACCTACAAAAATGAACATAAAAATATAATTTACCTATTATATTCTCAATAAAGATGATAATCGTTGTCTGTCATGTTAGAATATACAATATATACAACCTGCAAAATTGAGTGTAAAATATAATTTACTCATTATTTTAATCATGTTGGAATATACAAAATAAAAGAAAATATAATAAAAGGTAAAAAAGAAAAATATATAATTTTATCTTAAATTTTGATTGAATAAAATGATTCATTTTGTATCTCTTTGTGTTTTAATTTCCTCCTTAATTAAATAAATATACTAACTTTTAAAACAATTATTTGTTAGTATCTATATATTTACATAATACACATTTTTAATTTGATTCTTACCAAAAACTAATTTAATTTTTATATGTTATTTATTTTCAATTTAGTTATATTGTTGGTTGTCATTGTTATAATATTATTTGTTAAAATCTATACTTTGATAATTATTTTTCATTATCATAAATAATTGTTATCAATATAAATAAATATAATTTATTATCACAATATTAACAATTTATGTTTAGTGTGACATTTTATTAAAAATTCAAAAGTATTTTTAGGGAACAAAATAATAATATGTAATTAATTTTAGAAATCAAATTGTTAATAAGTAATTAAGTTCAAGACTAAAATAATAACAAATTGTTAAATTTAAAAAACAAATCAAAAAATTAATTTTCTTACATGTAACATTTATATATAGTAACATGTAATAATAATCAAACATCATGTTATCACATCAAAGATGTCACGTAAACATAATCATTTGAGTTAATCGGAAAAAATTAACAATATAATTAATTTTTCATACTTTTATAAATAAAATTTAAATTTTTCATTCTTTAATAACCTAACTATTATCTCAATATTTATCCATTTTGAAATTCAGCATCAAGAGAGGCAAGTCAAGTCTAGTGGCCCTTTCATCAAATTTATTGCTTTGGAGTGACATTATTATAGGCATGCCACGTCAGCAAGGTCATTGAAAATGTAACAAGCGGGTCATTTCATTCGTGGCATCCTGTGATTCCCATCCTGTAGTACTTAGTAAACGACGATTTCTGCCCACGTCAGATCCCAATTATGAAGGATAGCAACTTCATTGAAATATAAGTATATAACCATGCCAAAATTTAAAAAGCTTTAAATTGTTTTTTTTTATATATTTTTATGTTTATTCTTGAGTTAAATATTTTTATTAGTATATTTTTTTTATCTTGATTTTTAAAAATTAAATTAAAATTCATTTTTTTTATTTTATTAATTTTTTTTATAATTTTTGTTTATCTCAACTCAATTTTTTCAAGAAGAAAAGAAAGTAAATATTTTAAAATAAGATCCTCTAATGAAGAATCTTTTAAAGTAACCAAATAAAATGTTTTTTTCTTTTAATTTTAGTTTCATTTTTTAAAAATTTACAACAAATTCCTCATCTCCTAAGTAACCTCTTGTTTATCTTAGAAGTAAATATAATGAATAATTTTAAATCTTCTAATAATAATGTATTCTTATAAATTTCCCTACTTACTAAATAAAAAAGAATTAAAAATATTTTATGTTTTAAATATTAAATATATTTATTTTATCAAACATTAAAAATTACTACTATAAAAAGCATAATGAAAGAAGATAACATTATTTAAATTTAATTAACGCGCGATGGATGATGGAATCATGTTCTAAAACATGAATATTTTGATTTCAGTCAACAACAACCCCGAGTATTGACTTGACTCCAAGTCTTTAATAACGAGTAACGGAGAATCAATATTCTCGCATCTCTTCTATACTAATAATATATTCTCTGCTACTCCTCTCAACAATACACCAATGAAACATGGGAATTAATTCAGATAGAATTATTTTTTCTTAAGAAGAGATTTTGGATTTGCGTTTTAATATATAATCATATTAAATACTTAAAAATAAATTTTATCATCTGTAATAATTTTATTTTAAACATAATTGATTTGAGTCAATGTCTATCTTAACTAATAACAAACAAAACAACTATTCTTCTGAAAAATAAATAAAAAATCCCACTTACTAAAACTAATTCAATAAAAAAAAAATTCGCATTTCACACTTTCCCTTTAACGTGGTAGTTCCGAGAGAGAATGTATGTTTGTCGATATTTTTATTTTAATTTTCCCTATCTATATTATTAATCTATTTTTAATAATTAATTTTGATATTAGAGACATACTATTCTGAGAGTCAATAATCCCGGGAAGGCAGAGTCGTGTAAGAAGGCGCAACCAATGAACAAACATCCTTCTGCAAACAAACAGTACGAGGAGTACTAGATTACCAGCTTCTTGCTTTGTTACTTCGTCAATTCAAAAAAAAAAAAAAAGAAGAAGGATCATTCATTGTTTCTACTCTCTCGCTTTCTCTGTCTTTCGCTCTTCTTCAGTGAGTATATAGAAGATAAAGTAATAACAGAAAGAGCGAGGCGGGTTGGTATTGTCTCCGATGATGGGTAACCCAAACCCTAACCCTACCCCTACCCCGGAAGAGGAAAAGAGCCTCAAGGAGGAGCTGCTGGATCCCATCCTGCTCGGAGAGCGTGTGATAAAGCTTGCTCAGGAGGCGGAGTCGTCTAAGGTGGACTGCACGGAGCTGGCGCGTAAGGTGCAGGTGGTCTGTGACAACCTCCGCTCCGTGGTGCGCGTTGTGTCGGGGGCTCAGTGCCTCAACGAGCGCCCCATCCGCCGCATCGTCGGCGAGGTCTTCAAAAACCTAGAGCGCACGTTAGCGTTCATCCGCAAGTGCAAGAAGCACGGCGGCGTCCTCCGCCAGGTCTTCTCCATGACCACCACCGCCGATTTCCGCAAAGTCTGGAGCCTTCTCGAATCTTCCAACGGCGACCTGGTCTGGCTCCTCACCATCTTGGACTCCAAAGACGGCACCAATGTCTCACTTCCCCCTATTGCCAGCAACGACCCTATTCTCGCTTGGGTCTGGACCTTCACCTACACTCTCCAATTGGGCCAGCCCAAGGACCGCGCCGAAGCCGCTACCGAACTCGGTTCACTCGCCAGAGACAACGACCGTACAAAATTTATCATCTTGGAGGAAGGTGGGGTGATGCCCCTCCTTAAGCTTCTCAAGGAAGCTTCTTTCCCCGATGCTCAGATCGCAGCTGCCAATGCTCTTGTTAACATTACAACCAATCAAGACAGGATTGTTGGTTTCATTGTGGAGTCCCATGCTGTCCCCACCATTGTTCAGGTTCTCGGTGATTCCCCTATGAGGGTTCGTGTCTCTGTTGCCAATTTGGTCTCTACTATGGCTGAGCAACATGAGCTTGTTCGCGAGGAGTTCATCAGGGCCAATGTGACTAGGCCCCTTGTGTCCTTGTTGTCCATGGATATGGGTACTGTCCTTGCTGACCCCATGGCCGGTCGCGCCAGCATTCATTCGCTTGTTCTCAATTTGTCCAATGTCGGGGAGGCGAATTCGGATGGGAGTAGCCGCGGCTCCAGCCACCAGCGAAGAGATAGAGAGGTTGAAAGCCCGGAGTTGAGGAATGAGGTCAAAATCAGTTGTGCTAAGGCTCTTTGGAAACTCTCCAAAGGGTGTCTTTCAAGTTGCAGGAAGATTACCGAGACTAAAGGTTTGCTTTGTCTTGCTAAGATTATTGAGTCCGAGAGTGGGGAATTGCAGCTCAATTGTCTTATGGCTGTCATGGAGATTGCTGCTGTGGCAGAGTCGAATGCTGATCTTAGAAGAGCTGCTTTTAAGCGAACTGCACCGGCAGCCAAGGCAGTTTTGGATCAACTTTTGAGGGTGGTTCAGGAGGAGAGTGATCCGGCATTGCGGATTCCTGCTATAAAGGCAATTGGTTCCTTGGCCAGAAACTTCTCTGGGAAGGTTCCACAGGTTATTGGTCCTTTAGTTGCTCAGCTTGGTAACAGAGATGTTGATGTGGCTAGTGAGGCTGCCATTGCTTTGGGGAAGTTTGTGTGCCCAGACAACTACAACTGCATTGACCATTCTAAGGCAATACTTGAGCTTGATGGGATCCCTAAGCTAATGAGCCTGCTGCAGATAAATGATCGCCAACAAGTTCATGGCCTTAAATTACTTTGTTACCTTGCCTTAAATGTAGGTAACAGTAAGGTCCTTGAGCAAGAACGTGCTTTGAATACCCTAGAGAGGTTTGCTCGTCCTGTTCAAGCACAACATCCTGATATGAAGGACCTTTTTGCAAAGGCCATACACCACCTCACTCTTTATCAGCCTGGAGCTCAATTGCACAGACAGCCCTTGGGGCTGTAAGTGCCACTGATTGCATTAATCAAAATAATGATCCTTGTAAGTCTTTTGAATGGAAAAGTAAGAGTGTATTGTACTTAGAAAATGATTTATTACATTGTGAAAATGTCAAAATTTCAATTTAATAGCCTCTGTTATTTGTGATATTGACTCACTGGTCATCCAAATTATACGTAAGGCTGGCTGTCTCAACAAGATGAGTAAATTTACGGATATACATTCAGAAATGTTGCACATGATATAGCCTACACTTCGGTATATTTGACGGCATTACCAACTTTTATATTTCTTGTGACTTCTTGCCCTTCCTTTTTTCTCCCCATAAGTAACACTTCAATAATTTGATGGCATTAGACTTCAGTGTAATTGATGGCTTTACCAACTTTTCTATTTCTTGTGACTTCATGCCCTTCCTTTTTTCTCCTGATAAGTAACACTTCAATGATTAGATTTCTATTTTATAGACTTCTGATATGTGTTTGACTTGGTGTATACTATACATGTACGAAGCCATAGTTGCTACTTATGTAGATTAAAGCATGACATAGACCTTCCCTTTAAAAGAAAATAAATGAAACAAAGCCTTGAATTGTGTCTATATGCATGACAACATTTTACTATGCATTTCTCCCTCTGAATTTATGTTCTTCCCACATGTTGATGCAGGGCCCGATTGTTTGTGCTTTTCTTAAGGAAAAGTAGTTATATAATTAAAAAAAAGTGTATAAATAATTATAATAATTAGATTAGTTTTGTTTTAAAAAAAAAGCTGTTTTAGTACCTTTTCCAAAAGCTAAAAATAGCAGCTTCTGAAAGCTCTTAAAAAGGCTAAACAAGCGTTTGTTTTTTCCCTAAAGTTTAAAAAACCACACTCACAGGATTGTTTGTTGCTCTATTTAATTATACTTTCCTACATATCTAGATTAAATTTATTATACTGATATATGTCATGAAAAAAAAGGTTAGATTAATGCTTTATCTGCTTACCTTGGGAAAAAAGTTCTTATTCACTGCGTGGATATCATTGTACTTAATTTTTTCAGTTGAAATTCATCTGCATTAACAGTTATTATCACTTAAATGTCCCACTTGCTTAGGGTTTCCTACAAGAGATCTAAATTCCTGCAGAGATTATACGAATAAGCTGAAGCCATGTATTCCTTAGATTTAACTACCTCTGCAATCAAATTTGGAAGGAAAAAATACTAGATTTCAAAATTGTTCTGTTATTAAGCGAAGGGAGTAGGGGTATGAATATTTTGCATTCTTTGGTGGAAGCATAAGAGGAGCTTGTACAATACTACTGATGACGTTAGTTGGCCTGAGGATCTCTTGGGATGTACTTCAAGAGGCAATCTAATGTTTGTGAAGGCTAGTGGCAATCATAATTTTGATTCAATATTTATCTTGGTTGCCATATCTGTAGAGTTCCTTGTTCTTGTTCACCATATAAACCTACATATAATGCAATGGGTAAAGTTTGTACACAGTTGTCATGTCTTGGGTTAGAGTGTCTTCAAAGTTTGCAGCTTGCACTCTGGACAGGCTAGGTAAAATATATGGACAAATATGTTGTTTTTTTAAACAGTGAGCCTTGCATTGTTTTGTGGAAGCATAATATCAGCTTGTACAACATCACTGGTGATAAAAGTGGACCTGAGGGTATCTTGAAATTTTCTGAGAGACAATCCAATGTTTGCGAAGTGAAGAGTGTGGCAGTTAGTGAGAGGAGTTCGAGACTTGAACTTAAATAGCAATATTGATTAAAAAACTATACTGTAAAAATTCTAAAGAATTCCTTGGCATTATGGACAGTCTGAAACTTATACAAAATTGTCATGGATTAAAAGTGTCTCCAAAGCTTGTAGCTGCCTTTCTTGATTAGACAAGGTGAATATTTGTATTAATATAACATGTCGTTTAAAGCCATGAACGTGTAATTTTATTGTGTATTTATTTATTTCACCAGAGGTACATTTTTGCTAAATTCTTCTGAATCATTTTCATTTTGCTTATTATGCACTGTATATGCTGAAAAATAATTAAGTAAATAGTGATCAAGTAGTAAACTTGGAAATGGACTAGCAGGTGGCTTAGCCCCCGTTTGTTTATAGTGAAGGAGAGTTGAAAATACATGAAATGAAAAGTAAAATGAGGTGAAATTCATATTTTTACATTTTATTTTAATTCAAAACTTTTATCTCAATTTACTTTTATTTCATTCCATTCTATCAAACACTCTATAATGTTTAACAAGGCCTTATGCATGTCTGTTTTCTGCTATAAGTTGGGGTATTTCTATCCCAAAGATAATTGTGACGATGCTGGAAGATACCATCTTTCGTGGAATTAGTGTGATAACTTACTTAGACCTAATCTGTTAATGTCATTAAACGTCATCCCTGGAATCGGATTTTGTTGTTGGTTGCAACATAGTAATCAGATTGAAGAGGACGGATAAGTTAATGAGAGCAGGGGAGACCACTCTAAATTCCCATTTGCTTCAGTATGCTAAATAAATATCAGTTTGTTGTTGTACAGGCCTTGTCACTGGTTTTCAGAAAACAATATGCCATGACGTTCTGAGTTTAACTGATTGCAATTTGCAAAAGACCACAATTTTTTAGTTGCTCGATTACGTATCTAATACTATCAAATTATGATTACACATCATTATATGCTTAAATGCACACGCAGTGTACACTTGGTTCAATGGTCCTCCACAAAGATGCATCACCCAAATTCATTTCGCCCTATGCTTATGGCAAATAAAGAAGTATATTTTGATCCAATTTAAATGATATTTTTTTATTATTCCCACACTGAACTTTTATTTAGGAATATTTTTTCCTTAATCTAATGAAGCGGATCTGCTGCCACTTATTTACTAATAATGATGGTGTAGGGCTAAGTAAAATGGCCCATTGCCAATATTTTAGGATTGCACTTTTGCACAAATAAACACCTGCATCGTTAACTAAATAAAATACTTGGGAAATCTTGTCATTGAGGGTTGGTAATAACTTTTTTTTTTCAATGACTACGAGGAAATTTGTACCTGTGATTTCTTGCAAACTACTACTATAAATTTTTTTTTTTTCTGGCCTATTCCTTGTGACTTGGGTTGAGAGTAACTTGAGTAAGAAGTAAATTCAAATCCAATTTACTTTGTTAAACCAAGAAATTCATAAGTATGATGAAACTAGAAAGTCACACTTAGTATTCGTATATGCAATAGAAGACACACTCCCCTGAATACGTAATTAGAAGTTTCGTGGTTTGAGTGAAGAAAGTGCAATCACTGAAAAACACATTTCCATGGACGTCAACTGGCGTGGCAGCTTATCTTTGATGAGTAGCTATTATTAAGACGTTCAATTTAAGAAATGCTTTATGTACTTTTAAGTTTGTTCGCTTTCTCGTTAGCCCAAAATAATAAAAAAAAATAGAAAAAAAGCATCATGTTTCCTTTGCGGTGTTAAGGTCATAATCATTTTTATAGCCATAAAGCCGAATTCATTCGGTAAAAGTACTCTAGCAATTTTTACCGGGTTAAAGAATCCCGAAATGTCAAACATAATCGTTACTATTAGATATTTTGCAATCATTCTAGGGAGTACGTTTGTTTTATCATAACTTATTATAATATATGTATCATCGATTCTTCTTATTAGTGCTTGTAATTATATTTGCAAGGTCTTTAGGGGCTCAAATTCATCATTCCCAATGGCAGTTAAAGTGTGTCTTTGACATTGTTTTTCGTCCTCATGGCCATGGTCCATCTATTTTCTCTAGAAGCGTAAGCTCTTAGGTTAAGTTCAACGCCTCACTTATATGCATTCGATTTAAAGCCCAAACACCATGCATCATTGAGTTCTACCTAACTTCATTTTCATTCGATTTCCTGACTTCTTTACTTTGGTGCCAATGCCAATCCCAATAGAAATCAATTGTTAGCTATCATTTCAACCTCAACGTGTAAATTGTGCTTAGCTTTTTTTATTTTTTATTCATAATAAGTGGTAGGACAAAGAAGCTCCCAAGAACATTAACACAACAAAAGTCTAAAGTTACTGTGCGGGCTTAAAGCACAAACAATTTTATTTCATTGAAACCACTCAATTAACTCCTTGAACATTAAGGTACGATTTGATTGAGTGGAGGAAAATGAAATAAAATAAAACAGAGAAAAATATATGAATTAAAATAGAGTAAAAGAAGTATAAAACTCACTAAATAATAACAAATTTCCTTTAATCTTTCTTTCCTTAGCGATCAAACTCACCCTAAAGAATCTCCTAAAGAAGATTACCCACCAAGCGAGATTTGATAGCAATTAACTCAATAAAAATTATGCTTAGCATACACCAAATATTTCACCCATCAATAACTGTAATTTAAGATTATACACACCTTTTACATCTATGAATGTGTAATATTTATTTATTTATCTTCATAGTTTAGAGTAATGTGTTACAGACTTACAGTTTTTACTATTTAGAAAGTCAGAGCATGTGAAAATTTAATTTTAGATTCAAATTGAGGCTTAAAACTTTATGATATGTATAAAGAAAACAAGTGTATATATATTTGACTAACATGATAACTAGTTGGTATTTTTTCCCTTTTATGCATGAGACAGCATCTTGTCGGTGTCCCTATATCATATAGTTAACTAGTTAAGAATTTGCTAAGTTCAAAAGCCATTATTCAGCAAAAGCATTTCAATATCACTTGTCGGGTGCAACGTTAGTTGACCCGAAAAGGCTACAACATTACTTAGTATGATCACTTCAACCATATCTTTTAATACTATTTCTCTTCCCCTTTTCCTACGTTCTTTGTTAATTATACTTTTTTTTTTATTTTTTTTACTTTTATGAGAAATTCAAATGGTGCTCGAACTCCTCAGGTAACTAGCTAGCTAGAAGATGCGTCGGCATGTTTTCCTTTCTAACAAATGCTAATAAGTGTCAATAAGATATTAGTTAAGAAAATAAAATATCAAGTAGTACTTAATATTTCTTCCTGCCAAAAATCAGAGATCGACTAGTAATCGATCAAAATATCAAGATCTAATCCCTGTGGCCATGTCATATGTTTAAAAGTGATATGCACACCAATACTTAATATTTTTAAAAATATTTAATCAAGTGGAATAACTAGTAAATGATTTTATATATTAGCCGTGGATAGGTTAGTATTTTCATTTCGCCAAATCAAAAGACAGAAGGTTTGACACGCTCCATAATAAAGGTTTTACAGTGGTTTATTTAATCATAACTTTGAACCTGCTTTTCACAGCAATGTTATTGCCTCTGATTTTGCTCAGAACCTAAACAACTTTTGACCAGAGAAACACGTATAACTGCCTCCACAATCAGAATCTCTTTGATTTTGATAATTACCGGGGCTTGGCGGCAGGAGCTTTCGTAATTTGCAATGATATGTGTACATGTTAAGCTAGCCGTGGCTTAATTATCTATCTTTTTGTCAATGTCTGTCATAATTTGAACCTTTAGATTAATTGCCAAAACAGCCATACATGATAAATCAAGCGTCAGCTTAGCCTAATTAGCACTTCAAGTTAATTAAGTTATGATGTGGTTATGCACTGTCCCTCTCTTGCTTTTATGGTATGGTTATGCCTTAGTTCACAGCTGTTCTAATTGAAGTAGTAGTGACTTTCACCGTCTTAATTTGGTATATGGCAAAGTAGCAAACTAGGGTAGGACCATTTTGTGGTCCTGGCCGGAGTTACTGCACACTTTTGTTTGCTAGCCAAGTCAACATATTGGCTCAAAGTTACATGCACTGAGTCCAAACAATTAAACACCATCTATGATCTCTCATCTGATCATCACCATCACCATGCTTTTCTAAACCTATTGGACCAATTGACTTTCTTGGATGGGTTTGCGTGAGAATTGAGAGCAGCTTTAATTTATCCTGATTTATGACTCAATTAATGGCTTATGCTATGCCTGATTGCATATGTGGTTGTAACAAGTACTAGAGTAGTTGGTGTTCATTGTGTGGGTTCTCTTCTCTCATTTCATTTGCTTTAATTGGCTATCTTTTTCATAATTAGAGAACATGTATATATATAAGCAACACAACGAAACAGATAGGCAAATTAAGTTCAGCTGCTATAAATTCTACAGTCACATCATCCTCTGTGCTTGAAAACATAATTTCTTGAAAACTGTCAGAACCATGACGAGCTAGCTAAGATAATTTATACATACAATCATATAAAATCACCATGCAAGTTGTGGTCATATGTTTGGGAATCAGTTACAGAATTACATTTGAGGCAAGAGTAATTTTATCAACGAATCAGGACCTTTGCTTTTACGTCCATTTTACTTTTATCCATTGGACTTGTATTAGGACGTTGCAATATTTTCAACTGCAAATCAAACATGCACTAAGCATGGATTGGTTGCGCCAGTGGTGACTGATATATTGTGTTTTGGAGCAGCCTGTGGTGACAGCAAATTAAAGATGATTTTAAAGCTGGTTTAAATTTGGAACCGTATATGTTACACAGAAGGAGAGGACCCTCTAGCTTTAGACTTTAATCAGTTATATGGTATCTCTCTCCAATAATGCAGATTTTGGGCAGCCAATTTTAGCCTTTTGGAGGGATTCACTAAATACATGGTGCTGTCATATGCCAGCGAAAGCATCATCTACTCATTATACGATACGACAGGATAATCTTCTTATTCAAACAATGCCAGCGCTAATATATCTCTACCAAAGCCCATTGTATACATCATGTACACTTTGAGAAACACACGAGCGTGTGTCCCCATATGTGATTTTATAATAATATGATATATATTATAAAAGGAAGGATCAAGGAAAAAGAAATGGAAAAGGAATTCGTAATTTGCTGCAGTGTATGGGTTTTTGTCCTTTTTATCATATTTTTGAGTCTTTGACCAGCTGCTATAGAGGACAGCTAAAGAAACCACAACATGGATAAAGGAGAAAAAAAAAGGGAAAGGATAATACATATAGGCAATGTAATTGCATGTAATAAATAATAATGATAATAATAATTCACTAGTTGGACAACATGGAAATATTACAGTCATAAAACAAAATTAGCTGCACTCAATTGAATATATCGTTATTCAAACTTTGGGTGATGAAAACAGATACATCAATGGTAATAATAGATGCGGGGGAGGGGGGGAATCATCTCATCTCAAATCTTTTGCTACAAATCTCCTGTACTATCAACATCATTCTATTTTTGCTAACATGAAAAAGAGTTCAAAAAATCAAAAGAAAGAAAGAAAAGAATTTACAGTTCATATATGCTGGAATACATCAAAATTTGCTCCTGTTAGATCTTCTGAAAGTGACGTTAACGGAAAGCTCGTGAAATCTATGGAATTTTGAGTATGCAGCTGCCCTTCTTCCCATGAACTTGTCTTAAAATCCTCTGATTTTGTGGCATTTACTTGGAACTGAAACAAAGGGTCAAACTTGTTGTCACCCTCCCACGAGAACCCTGCATTTTCCATCATGCTGCTGATATGACACCCTCCTCCATGGTAAATGGTGCTCAAGTTTGAGCTGTTGCTGGAACTTTCTTTCACCTGGTCATTCATGAACAATGAACTTATTTTGGAAGCTGAATTGTTGTCTGAAAACTCAGTCACCGACACGTTCCCGTGATCAGAATTGGTTAGACTTGGCATTGAAGAGAATACATAGCTTGAATTGGGTCCAAAGGGGTTCTGATCAGATGCTTTAAGGCTTGTCTGATACTGACTAACAGGTAAGTTAAAACCAGACTGTGCAACACCCATTGGAAAATCATAGTAGGACAAAGGGTCCAATGCTGGCTTGGTCATGAAAATTTCTCTTGAGGCTTCTGTTAGCCCTCCATCATAGTAACTGGAATCACTTATTAGAAGTGATGATCCCTGTGATGAAGGAAAGATTAATGGAACTGAAGGGCCTTGAGACAATGGTGTTTGCATTGGTGATGTCTCTATGATTTTCTTTTCTTCCTTCACATGAGCTTCTGTGAGGGGCTTGTGTGTACTTGGGTCAATCCCTTGCTTCAGAAGCTTCTTCTTTAAACATGAGTTCCAGAAGTTCTTAATCTCATTGTCTGTTCTCCCTGGTAACTGTGCTGCTATTTGAGCCCACCTGATATTCAAAAGAAAAACCATTTCACAACCAATCAATATATAGCCATTTTCTTGTTATCTAACATAAGAAAAAGAATTTGTTTTATATGAATCATATTGATCATCCTTCAATATATGTTACCTGTTTCCAAGAACTTCATGAAGACTGATTATAAGATCCTCCTCCTGCTGTGAGAACATGCCTCTCTTTAAATCAGGCCTCAAATAGTTTATCCATCTCAACCTGCAACTCTTTCCACATCTTTGTAATCCTGCAAATTCATCATGAAATGAGTTAAGAAGCTCTCTCCCATGTTTTTTTCATTTGAAAGAGAAGAAAAGTTGTAAGTTGTTATACCAGCTAGTTTGGGAACCGAGCTCCAGCATCCGACTCCAAATCTTGTTATGTAATTAAATAGCTTCTCATCTTCTTCAGGGGACCATAAGCCTTTCCTTAATTTTTGCTTCACACAACAGGAATGGCGACCCATTTGTGAGAGAGGACTATGTGGGAATGCCAATGTTACTTACTTAATGATGTAGGAAGAATGTGAACTCTGAAGTGGTCACTGCCTCTAAATAGCGTGAAATATTACCCAGTGGTGCTTGTGTCATTTAAAATGTTTCAAGAGGTAGAAATATTGTTATGTTGTGGGGTGGAGAGGGAGTAACTCAAAAACTAATTGTGTTCATTTAAAGAGCGGAGGGGCTAAATCATAAATCATAAATCATACTTAGGATTGAAGTTAATAGAGAGAGAGTAGAGAACCCTGAGAGGGAGGTGCAGCAATCAAGTGGGTTTTACGCAAATCCGGTGCTGCTTTTGCATTGGAATGGATTGGTTTTTAAGATATCCCTATTTCTAGAAAATTAAAAATAAGTAATTAAGGGGGGTGACTATATAAACCTGTACAGTATGAGTGAGAACAGAGTTAAGTACTTGCTGTTTTTATTAATTGTCAATTAAACACTAACTACCAAGTCTGTTTTTCTTTTCGATTCCGTCTGAAATATAACCTCATATAGTAAATGATGATAATCATGTACATATTCTGCATGTTATATTTCGACCCTTTTGGCGCTTTATTTGATTAATTAATAATGTGGACCAATCATGACCCCATAGCTTATAATTGATCTTAGTTTTTCCCTTTGACAATAGTGCCTATATGTCATTTAAGAAGGTTGCGTCTTAGTATGATTAAAATTAATTAAAGACGCAAGGAGGTTTCAGGTACTTATGTATAGTGTGGGACAAGTTCAGAGTGACAGAGATGTCATGTAGATAAATGTTACCTGTAATTTCTTTTTAACTAGGGATAGTTCTTGTCTTTATTTAGTTTTACTTTATTATTAAAATTTGACCTTTCAAATTATTATTATTATTATTATTAGTGTGTACTAACATGTTTAAAACTTTATTTTTACAATAAATCAAAATTATTTTTCTATAAAAAATACTCAAAATAGTAACACGATAAAAAAAATTACAAAAATCTAGTTATTTTCTGTTCCATTTCATTTCTACTTTATTTTCTCTATATCTATTTCCTCTCTTTTTATCACAATATTACTTATTATATCTATATCAATTTTTTATTTTCTTTTTTCTTTCTATTTCTCTTATCTTTCCACACCAATTCACCCCATTTTTTTGTACTTTAATAAATACTTTAAAGTTTAAACAAATGACAGAATTGTGCTTCGCTTGCCAGCTACTTTTACGCAGGGCAAATTGCAATAAATTTAAGTTTTTTTATATGTGAAAAATAATGAAAACAAAATATCTTATGCTTGTAGTAGTTTTTAATTTCTTCATATTTGTTGGCCATATCTGCTTTTAGTTCTGTGAATGTTAAGAATACTATAAAATCAACCGACAGTGGTTCATGGAAAGATGTGTGGGCTCCAAGGATATCTTGACTCAAAATTAAAAGAAACTCAAATGGTACTTTCTTAATTTGAGAGTCCAATAAAAACAGCAAACCTAGCTATGCAATTTCAACCAACATTTCTCCCCTTCCTCTGGAATTCTCGGTCCCAATATCTTTCTATCTTGCCACTTAAACCATTTTCTGCAATTGCCATGCTAACTTCTTTCTCAGCAAGTTTGGCCAATCGTGGCAATTATATTTATAGATAAGTTCTTCTCGAAGCAATAATAGATCATGGATGACAATGCTGCCTAGCAAAAAGTTTTTGTATAATATGCATTTTCCTGATTATGTTAGCTTATAATACAAGTTGTTGATCATTCAATTTTTAAATAAAGGCTCTTCATCTTGTAGAGAAGATCGATTTTTGTCGCTATGCATGGAACAAACCTTAAGCAATGAATTGAACATTTTTTCCTCTGAATATTAGCCTTGACAATTGACATAGATAATAGGAAAAGATTCTTGTCAATGTCAAAATGTCTCATGCATGTTGAACGTTTAACTAGTATTATACAAAAAAATCATTTATTAATAGATAAAAGAATGTTAATCATTAAAAAATTGTTAATATAATTTTTCTTTAACAAATTAAAATATTAATATAAAGATTATAAGTTTATACGCTTATAGTTTAAGTATTATATATTTATAGTATATACATAGGCCTCTAACCATTTTTATTATAAGAAACAAATTATTAATTCATCAACATCAATAAAAAAATAGTTAAATTAGTTAATTTTAATAAATAATATTATAAATTTAAATTTTATTTTAATAATATTTATAGACTTAAATGGTTAAGTGTTGCATCTTATATATCTAATGACACTAACTTGATGTCTTCTAATTTTAAGACATGGTTTGTTTTCTCACCAATGACTAATCTTCATGTAAAAAATTAATTGATCCAAAATAACTAGTCGTTTCATATAAGGTTGAATATATATAAAGAATATGTGAGTGAGTGCCTCGTTAACATGGACCACACAATAAAATAAAGATATAAAAGAAATTTAATAATTAATAATTTAATATATAAAAAAATATGCTTATATTTCTTATAATAATTAGAACTGAAAAATATATTCATTATTTTTTTTTATAAAAGAGGACCAATGGAAGTTTTTTTTTACTAATACGATTATCTGTTCATATAATAATCATATTAATTATTTGTATAGACTCACAATATTTATACTAATGGTTTAGTTTTTTTTTTAATGTGATTTCATGTGTGTACCGGACCATGCCATCCACATTTCCTAATTTTAGCAGTGACCCTTTCTTTAGAGAAGAGAAGCTAACTCTAATAACTTCAAAACATAAACAGGAACTTGGTAATTGGAAGAATAATAACATAATTACAAGATATTGATATATACTGAGTAATGAGATGCATACGAACTTTTTTTCTCTCATATGTTTAAAAACTTAATCTCCAACAAATATATATATATATATATATATATATATATATATATATATATATATATATATATATATATATATATATATATATATATATATATATCCTGTTTGATTTACGTTTCATTTTTTTTGTTAAAATATCAGTTGAATTAGTATTTTGGTCTTTTAATTTATTATTTAGGTTCAATTTAATCTTTTAATTTTTTTTTGTTTAATTTGGTCATCTAATTTTTTAAATCATTTCAATTTGTTTCAGTCTAAATGGTATAAAATCATATTTTTTTTTATAGTTTTCACTAAATAATTTTAAATCGTCCCAAAATGTATATTTTTTTAAAAAAAAGAATTAATTTTAAAAGTTAGATAACTAAATTGAACCAAAAAAAAAATTAGAGAACCAAATTAAACCTAAATAATAAATTAGAGGACTAAAATACTAGTTTAACCTAAAATATCAAACACAATATGTTCTCAAGGGCAGAAGAAAAAGAAGCTAAAACTTCAAAAAGATAAAAAAAAAAAAAAAAAAAGCATTAACAGCAAGGAAGGTTAAGGAGTGATGCCAACTTAAATAACTTATTTCACCAGTCAAACGAGTTTTTTATTTTGTAGTTTTGAGAACTAAAATCAGTTTTTAAAAATTGTAATTAAACACACCCTTAATCTCCACTTTTTATTTTGCTTTTATCTTTTACTTTTCTTTTAAAAATGGTAATTAAACACACCCTTAAGCTCACATAGATGGCTGACTTGAGAAAGGATTATTAATTAAATGGAAAAAAGAAAAAAAATCTACCACTATATTGCTTATTGAATAAACATATTTCGCTCTACTTGCATTGTTTTACAGCCCTGCTTTGATTTCTTTTATTCTTCTTTTTTTCCTACAAATATCCTCCTTCAGAAGTAAACCTAATCGAAATACATTCCAATATTAAATATGGACACATCTTTTGGCCAGGATTTGCAGCAATACAAAGTGAATAATTTATTAATAGTGAAAATACACTAGCAAAATTTTGCAACGAGCCTTCCATGCTTTACCTTACATCTGCAAGTTTTGCAAAGTCAACCCAACGAGATTAGTAGAACGTGGTCGGGAAATTAAACTCAACTCAAATCCCCGTATTGTTGATCATAGTATTGATTAGTATTTAACAATGTAGTTAAAATATGATGAAACAATTAATTGGTGAATCTTCTTATTCATACTCGAGTATTCAACTAATTTAACTGTTTAAGCTGATTAGTCGAATGAATGAAGTTATAATACGATATTATAAACTTTTTTGTGGAGTTCATTAAAATAATAGAAATGGCTTAGTTAATTCAACTTAATTTTAATTATTCTAATCGGTTTAAAGATGCCTTTCAATTATAATTAGACAATGTTCTGTAATCAATGAAGGATTGTTAAGCTATACTTATTACAATCCAATCATCCAATCCGATTCATTCGAAGCAAGACAACACCGATACTCAAGCAATAGCAAGAGGTCTAATAAAAGATCGTATTAAATGATATATTGTACTTATTTAATCATCCTTACAATTATGTGTTTGACGTAAACATCATATAGTTAGTGTGAATAAATGTGATTTTAAGAGTGTGTTTGGTTTGTTAAAAAGATAAGATAAACGGAATAATATTGAACAAGTAATTGAATTATAGATAATTTTTTGTATGTAGGTAGATTGTTTGGTGATCGATACATAGTACAAATAATTTTGTATTGTATTTTTTTATATATATTTATGTACGAGATAAAATAATATAAATTTTACTATATCACCCTTTGTTATAGAATAAGATTTTGAAATTTTTTTAATTTTTTTATTATTTAACATAAATTTTATTATCATGCTTTATTAATATTTATAATTTATTAATATTGTGATAAATTTTAAAGCATTATTTTAGATTTATTGTTATAAAAAAATTATAATTTATTAATTATGTTGATTTATTCAAACTAGGTCCGCCTCTCTTGCCCATTTCAATTCTTCTTTTTATTCATTTTTTTTCTAGGGTTGGAACTGGATAAGAACAACGTAGCCTAACTCACAAGTAAAGAAATGGGTTGGAAAATCCTAGGTGCACTAGCAACACATTTTGATGACGCAACAAATGAGAGACACCTCCAAGGAGGAGGTGCAACCCCTGATGCCATAGCGCGCAGGGCCTGACGGTGTGAGGCCGCCACAAGGTCACGGCGGCGTGACGTGGCCTTGTCGGAGTTGGCCAAAAGAAAAAAATATAGCCAGAAGGAAGAAGATGACAATGAGAACATTTAAATAAATTAACAATAAAAAAAATAATGAACAAAAAAGGAATAACAGCACTCCATATGGCCCTTGCCGATGGGAAGGAAGAATGAAGAGAGCAACACACATCATGAGTAATGGCAAAAAGTAATAAACAATGACAAAAAGTATATGAAAAAAGAAAAAAGGTGTGAGATAATGAAAAGTCATAAAATATGAATAATATTGTATTTTTATTTTTGTTGGACACTGACTAAAAAGTTATACTTGAATTTAATGAATTACAAGTTTTTGAATATTTATCTCATCTTTTATTCTTTATTTTTTACTATCCTTCAAGTTATTTTTTTAAATTAAACGTTGAAGAAATATTTTTGTATTATTTAATCCTTTTTTTTTTAACAAATCAAACATACCTAAAGCTCACTAATTTTTAATTATAAGAAAGTTATTATGAATTTTCCATCACAAGTAATATATATGGAATCGCGAACCCATTGACCAATATACTATATTAATAATTAAGTCACTTTCTACAGATTTGAAACATATTGAAGAATGTCAATTCATGGAAAGGAACTACTAATTTTTTTCCTATATATATTTAACTAAATTTTAACATTTAGGCGTGCAATACGTGACTTTAAATTTACATTTCTTGCAATTTTGAAGATAAATAATAAATCTATACTTATATATTATTCAGAAGGAACTTTTATATTTCAGTTATCCAAATTTACCCTTAACTCTATTATTATTATTATTATTTTAAAATCAACTGTATATAAATGGTGTGTAAATTTTAATTTACAATTATCATTTTTTTAATGTTTGGATTGAAGATAGAGAATGAAACAAAATAAATCCAAATATAATAAAGTGGGACGAAATGGAATGAAAAGAATTAAAAATGCCATTCTATATTATTTGGATATTTTATAATAAATAAAATAAAAATTCCATACCATCAGTTGAGAAGAAAAAAACACGAACAGAATGAGTTATAGCTTCTTAATTCTCACATTATCCTTACTATAAGAATATTTTATAATTTATTTATTTTATGTTTATGCATTATTTTATTAGAACCATAAAATTAAATAAAAATATAAATAGAAAATGACTTAATAAAATACTTGTATCATGTTTTAATTTCTTTTTATATTTTTATAGTAATCTACTCCTAAACAAATTTTATTTTAATATATCATATATATCTCTAATAAAATAATTTACTTTTTTATTTTATTTCCTTTTCAATATATATTTTTTATTAATTATCTTTTTATTATTTATTCTTTGTTCTATTTTCCTTTTTCTTTTTAATTTTTTCAAACCAAAAAAATATAAACTATACGCTAAAATAAAATTGCATGCCATTTGGACGGATTCAAGCACCAATAGGAGCAACTCCCATCAATTTATGGGGTTGCTTTACCCCGTAGTTTTGTAGTGTAGGTTTTTTGTAATCTTCCTTTTGATCGAAAAAAAAAAAGTAGTTGCTAATTTCAAGTTTTTGAGAAACCTTGTGAGTATTTATTATCATTTCTATGTGTAATCGCACTGTTATTTAAGAAACTTTTGTTTAAAAAAATTATTGTCAATCTGATTGATAAATTTTTTATAAAAACCATTTAAATGAAAATGACGGCAAGCATGTTAAAATAACAGTATCTAATCCTAATTAGAACAAGTTAAGAGTCCGGCTTTACTTCATTCCATTTTGTTTGAGAACATCTTTTGGCAATAGATTTCATTTTAAAATCTTAAATTATTATTGTGTACCTTCCACGGTGTCATATATTATTTAAAATTTCTCTCATTCTTTATTGATAAATCTCATTTTGGATCATTATGTTACTTTTTTAAGTCTAATAATATACCCTACTTTTTAAATTTTTATTTTAAAATAAATTCTAGTAATTAATTATATAAATTTTAATTATGAAACAATTAATATTAAAAAATAAAAAAATGTTAAATAATTTAAATTTTTATTTATTACCAAAAGTTAAACTAACAATTAATATATAACATTGACTGGTAAAAAAATACGAACATTGATATTAAGAAATAAAAATTAAAATAAAGTTACAACATTAGACTAATTAAAATAAAATTACAAAATTGGACGAATTACCTAATTTATTTCTAATCTACAATCTATCCATAATAATAAATAAAAAAATTTCAATAGAAATGTTTATACATGACATTATTAAGAATTTTAAGCAATAAATTCATTTGTTATTTTTTAAAAACAATTCATTTTACATTATATAATAACTATAATGTAATTATAATAATTGATTGCAATCATATTTTTTATAATTATAATTATAATAATGAAAATGATTTATGATATACGTATTATACTTCTTTACTGCATACGTATTATTGTTTATATTATTATTATAATAATTAAATTAATTGTTTATTAACAGATGTAAGTAATAAAAAAATTGCAGAGTAATGAATATGAAATTGCTAAAAACATTTTATGTACAATTTTGAATAAACTTTAACGCAAGTTTGGTTTTCTTATTTTGCTTAATTTGTATTTTTGTTCTTTTCAGTTAAAAATACAGGCATTTGATCCCTTTATTATTTACAAAATCATCATTTTAGTGTCAATATTTTAAAATAGAGACATTTGATTTTTCTGTTTTAAAAAATTCACAATTTTGACCCTCATAATTTTAAAAATATGCAATTTTTGTTCAATCTTCAATTTTATCTACATTTTATTTCTCACATTATAACTAATTAAATCATTTTTTGATGATACCTTAAATGAATATGTTAGATATAAAGTTTAAGTGTATCAAAATAAAAGAAATAAACCTTAAGAAAAATTGAGGATTTGACTAAACTTATAAATTTTATAAAATAAGAGGATCAAATGTCTCTATTTTAAAATAGAGGACTAAAATCATGGATTTTTTAAAACATAGGGACCAAATGTCTCTATTTTAAAATGGAGAAACTCAAATTGCAAATTGAGCAAAATAGAAAAACCAAAATTATATTTAAGCCTTTTGAATAAATATCTTTATCAATTCTTTGGTGTCTTTCACTATTTTTTTCTTATGTGTTAGTCTCATACTTATTTATACACATAATAATTTATGCAAAACTATATCATACATAATAATTTTAAGACAATTATACATTCAAAAATAAAAAATTTAATCTTTATACTATCTTCTAATTGAGAACAATTTCACAATGGATATACCTAATCATAGAAACTACTAGTATATAATATTTCTATTTTTAATTCAAACAGGAGAATAAAAAGGCAGGAAACAAAAAATGGAATAAGAATGTATTTTTAAAGATAATTTAATATGGGGTAATTATATTTATCAACAATTAAATAAGTTGATATGCAAATTGTGTAAAAAAAAAAGTTGATATTTATAGAAGAAATTTTAAAATTTAGAAACAAATAGAAATATTTTTTATTTGCATAATAAATTAATAAAAAAATTTAATTTTGATTTCATTGATTTATATGTTAAAATACATAATTCTATTTTTTTTTATGGAGAAACACATAATTGTATTAAATGCGGTAAAATATCCATTTATATTTTTTCTTGGATCGGTAATCACACGGTGTGCCCCAACTAATTGTAATTTAGTAAATAAAAAAATATTTAAAATATAAAATAAAAATATTCACCATGAGATACTCAATCATTTTTTAAATATTTAATTTAAAATAATTATGAGTAATATATATATATATATATATATATATATATATATATATATATTAATTCAGATTAATTAATAACATTATCATATTTTGATTCAAAATTACAACATATTCAACTTAAGATAAAAATATAAATAATTTATTGAGTGACCATAAATTTAATTCCTTTTTTTTATTATTTCTATGTTTTTTTAAAGATAGAATAAATAATTAGATTTTCAATTGACTATTTACATTACACGATAATAATTAATAACTTAAAAATTGCTATACTTATGATGCATTATTGATATCTAGCACAAAAATATTAATTTTGGTTTATAATTTCTAATTCAAAATTTTAAAAATTCTTATATGTTAAAATTTTAAATTGTTTTATATCATTTTTCAGAAATCAACATATATGTTATGAATGAAACATGTCTCATGAATTTAAGTTTTAATTTAAAAATACATAATTAAAAATTTTATTTTATAGGCATTTTATTTTAATTTTTTATTATAGCCAGTAACTTTAAGTTTGGATTGTCTGTAATATTATTTTTCAACAATTATATAAATTAGTAACCTACTTAACATATAATTAATTATTATTTCTTTGACTGTATTTTTGTAAGTCTACTGTATATATAACAACCATTAATAATAGACCACAATAACTAATAACTAAATGGATAGAGTAAAAAAGTAAAAATTATAAGTAAATCTTACTAGAAAAGTTGAAAATATATATTTAAAATTTATTTTAAAAAAATATTTAGAAAAAACATTTTATCCTTGCATGATAGGAGTCACAACACTCTAGTATAATTACAATATAATTTATGGTCTCGATATTGACTCTTAGACATGATAGATGCGTATTTCCTTAGGATGTCATAGAACATCACCATATTTTCATTCTCTTTTGCCTGTATTATTTTTTTAATAAACAACATATTTTTCCTTTATAGCATTTTTCATGACAAACAAATTGATATTGCTAGAAGACGCTGCAAGATTTTTTTTCCTTGCTATTCAATTGACGAGGGTGTGAACTAAATTGACGAGAATCCATTTAGCAAGAAAGCAATAAAAGTACACTTGAATTGGAATTCGAAAATGAGAATGAGAAATCGTGTAAAAAATGTGATGATCAATGAGACAATTTGTAAGATTTTCTTTGATAATTTTTTATTATATTTTAATATCACAAAAATTCAGATCAGTTGACAAATGGAATCTCACATGTACTTTACTAAAATAAAAAAAGGATCCCTAAAATCATACTTTATAAGAAAGGCTAGCTTCTCAAACCTACAAGCAATGACACTTCCACTTCCTCTTGAACTTTGTTTTTTTTTTTTTCCTTTAATTCTATATGGAGCCTCCATTTTCTTTCATTTTTTTATTTCAATTTTCCCACAATTTCATGTTCCTGTCCCCAATTCCTGTCGTTGGGAATTTTTTTCCCTGTTCCCATCCTCGTGGGATCCCGAAATTTTAAAATATTTTTAAATTCTAATACAAGTAAATTTAAAAAAAGCTTTAAAAAATCTCATCAACATAATATTCAAACTCAAATAATCCATATATTGTTAAACACAAAAAAACAAACACGGACAACCTTTAATATTTTAATATTTAAAATATAAAATAACAATTAATATAAGGATAATTATAAAATTTTCTCGAAACAAGGACCCCGTGGGGCAAGGGGTGTGATCCCTGTCCCCTGTCCCTACCATGCCCACGGGGGAATATTTATCCTTGTCCCCATCCCCGAGGGAAAAAAATCCTCGTCTACGGGACCCCACACAGGGGCAGTCCCTGCGAGGATCCTCGTTTGCGGGTCCAAATTGACACCCCGACTAATTCCCTGCATTTCCATTTCCTTATTTTTTTCCCCAATTCCCAATTCCCAATTCCTACACGAAAACCCAAATCGAGACCATCCTTCTATGTTGGACCTTCGTTGTCGTCTATCCTCCTTCTTGACTTCCCCTCTCTTCTCCTTCCTTGGCTTCCCCATCTTTACCTGCCTCACCCTCCTCCAGGCCTCTCCACCCCACTCTACTCTTAGCCTTGTTGCACGACCTCCGTGCCTACCCTTCACCTTTGTGGCCCCCCTTCCTCTCCGTCTCACTCTTCTTTGGCCCACCATCATCTCACCTCCATTAATAAGGATCCCGCAAATCTGGTTGATCTTCAACTAGGAGCACATTATCTAGGCTCCATGGTTGTCGTTCTCGCAAAAATCGAACAAATCAAATATCTTCATGCTCAAACTTGAATCCCTTTTCTTGTTGTTTGAAGATTGTCGATCCACTTGTGTATTTTTTATTCATTATTTTTGTTGATGTTGTTTTTGGTTTGATTTGTCTGGTGTTGTGTTTTTACTTTCTTCCTTCCCTTCTTCATCTTCATTGGTTCCCTCACAAAGTTGTTATGGAAGGAGATTTTAAAAATAAATTTGAAAACGTTGCAAATCTTGAGGGTTCTTGAAAAAACCATTCCTATATGTTGAAAATCTGGGTTGTGTCTCTACTGTTGGATCTTGAAAAAAAAACATTTCTTGAGCTTAAGATCCCTTTGAAATATCCTACATTAAAGATGCTCTTAGGACCTAACACTCATCTCTTTGCGTGATCCAACAATCATCTCTTGTGGGCAAGAAAAAGTGCTTTTAAATAGTGGAAAAAACACTAGAGATTGAAGTTTACTCAATCCATTCACCACTATGAGGGAGTAGGTGGTTTTTCATTTTTGACAAAAATGGGAAAACCTTCTTCTCTCAGTCCGTTTTCATCATAGGAGAAAAAAATTAAGAAAATAAGTCAATACATTACATGATATAAAGTTGATCTAATTATTATTTTCCTCTAATTTATCTTTTAGGTTCAATTTAATCTTTTTATTATTTTTTATGACCATAGTATTAGTATTGAGTATTCATCGATACAAATCGTTACCACTTGTGTCAATCAACACTAATATCCTCTTATTATTTAAACGGTCAATTGGATCCTATATTTTTTAAGAAATGGTTCAATTAGATCTTTTACTTTTAAAATATTCAATTATGTCATTTAATTTTTAAAATTAAAACGTGTTCAATTTAGACATAGCTTTCTTCCATTTTCATAAAAAAAACTTTAAAAATAAGTCTAAAATTGATTTTGAATGGGGCCAAATAGAACTCATTTTAAGAAATAAGGAACCTAATTGAAACTTTTAAATGTAAAGGACCTAATTAAACTATTTTTAAAAATTGCTGGACCTAATTGAACCTTTAAATAGTATGAGGACCAAATTAAATCTAAAAGATAAAGTTGAAGACCAAAATAGTAATTAAACCTATAAATTTTAAATTTTCTCTTACTTTGTTGTATAATCAAATGGATGAATTCATCAATTTCTTTTGGCTTAAATATGAAGACTGTTATTGTAAGTTGGCCCTTTTTTATTTATAATCCTTGTAAGTTTGTTTTTCTAGTTTTAATTCTTGTAAGTTCATGAATTTTTCATTTTTAATTCCTATCATCAATCATCATTACAAAAAATATGTTAATGGTGACACAAGATTGACATCATTTGTGTGTCATATCAACAAAAAATGACATCATGATGATATAATCACATGCCACATCAACTATAGTGTCACATTAGTAGTAACATCATAGGAACTAAAAATAAATAAATAAACTTACATAGACTAAAAATGAAAAAAAATACAAGAATGGAAAGTAAAAACAAAAAATTCGAACTAAAAGAAAGAAAAAAAGGTGTTATATTTGTAGACACAAACAAATATTTTATCCTTAAAGTCGTGCATAATCTCCATAGTAGTTTCAAACATCATTTAAAGGATTGTCAATGTTTAGTTTGATTTTTGGATTGACTTGTTATTGGCCTAATTAGCAATAGGGTGTCGTATGTGTATATTTGTGATTCCCAGCTCAAGGTGGTTGACCTTTGTCCAAATGGAGGTTAAATATTGACTAGTATATGTTCCCTTACTCACCCATATCAAAGATCTCATTCTTAGCCTTAATGTCTCCCATAGTTAATATCTCTTATCTCTTCACCTAACCTTTTTCCAACCCCTTGCCTTGACCTAGTGGGCATGGAGGTGGAAATACAACAATATTTTTGAAACCCAACCTAGGTTCATTAGTCATGTTTATCATATGAGCTATCTATCTACAACAAAATTATGCTTATTACATGCACAAATATGCATATAATATTCTAGAAATTATAGTGCTAGTGAGAAGTAGTTGGACTTTGACACTTGTATGTATGGTACGTGATTCTAATCGTGAGACGAATACACTTTGACTAATTAGGATTCGCGTTCAAGTATTTTGGAGAAAAGATGGAATCCTCTTCTTGACGCCCATCACAAAGAGACTTATGGAAGGCTCTCTCATGGTGTCTTAGGCTTTCTTGCTCCTTGCTTTTTGTATTTATACTTCACCAAAAAAAAACCATAAAATTTAATTTGCTAGATTTTTTATGACATCATATTTTGCATTAGTTGTTTTTAATATGACACTTATCATATTATTTTTTTTGTAACACATAAATATATGAAAACAAGAACAAGCATAACTTTAAGGATATTTTATCCTAAGTAAATTTTAATTAACTCCTTATTTTTTTATTTTATATTAAATTTATACATGATATTAAAGGCTTAAATATTTGTTTGGGTTTACAAATATGTCACTTTTTTCTTTTAGTCTATGTTTTTATGTGGCACTGTAAAAGAAAATTCATTTTTAATTTTTGTAAATTTTTTTCATTTTTGGTTCCTATGACATCATTATTGACATGACACTCATGATGTGATATTGATGATATAGCAATTTATTTACATGACATGTAATAACATTTTCTTTTATGGATGTGACACACAATGATATCAATATAATGTTATAATGACACCATTAACATTTTTATAGCAATACATGATGAAAAGACTAAAAAAAACAAATACTTTCATGGAGTAAAATTTAAAAAAGAATACAAAAGATCAAAAATGAAAAAGTACAAACTTACATGATCATTTTTCTAATTAAGTGATTAAACATAAATAATTAATATGCTAAAATTAATATTAAATTGTTTGAATAGTATTTGAATTTGATATTTGACGGACATGATTATTGGTTTAACTTTACTTATTTCTTAGTTAAACTCTGGATTAATTAAGATCCTTATTCCTTGATGAACCGAAAGGTTAAAACAAAAAAATATATAATCATTTTTGTATTTAAGTCATTTTTTTATTTTCGCTTGATTCTCCACCAAAACAATTAAAGCATAAATGAACTCTCTCATGTGAATTTCAATGATTATTAGATTTGGAGGCTGTTTACAAGACATTTCCATCCACCACCATGACCGACATCTATGTTTGTGTGAAAAATATGATTGATTTAGATAATTAGGTATTAAAAAATTGGAATAACTCCTTCGATCTTATGAGAAAAAAATTATTTTAATTTTTAAATATAACATTAATTATTTTTTCTAATTATATTTCTTATATATTAATCATAAACTATAAAGTTCATAAATAAATTAATAATATAAGATTAATTTTGTAAAATTATTACTCTCTTATTTATTTATTATTATTATTTTATTTATATAAAATAATTTAAAATGACTATTATTCTTAGAAGGTGGTAGTAAAAAAATGCAATAATAATCGACAATTGATGCCTATATTGCATAAATGCCTCCTTCCGAAAAATGGACATCCTTCATTTGAAAAAATATATCACTTTTCAGCATATTAAATGATAGTCTATTTCACTAATTGATAAAAAAATCCAATAATAAATTAGTAAGGTCTCTTCTTAATAATTACAAATTTTATGAGTAATTTTTTCTCCTCAAAATTATTAACCTTACGGTGTTTCTCTCATTTTTTAAAAATTGGTAAGCTTTTTCTCCATGTATTAACACAACTACTTATTTAAAACTTTGAATTCAAGATTTTTGCTTATGTTGAAATAACCTCGCATCAATTGATTCACAATTTAATGGTAAAAAATAATATGATTTAATTAACTTTAGTTATTATATGAGATTCTTTTACTATTTGTCCTAATTAGATTTATTTTTCTTTATTTTTGTCCTGGTAATATATTTTAGAGCAAATTACACGTAAATAATAAGTAATGATTCAATTATTATCATTTTAGTTATTGACTGGAATGTCACATGTACATTATGTGCTGCAATGTATGTTTTGGATTGTCACTTATATCATTTACATGTGAAACAATAATAACCACTTAGGTAGATAGATTGTCATATAGGCATGGAAGTTAACTTCAATAAAAGTCTTTTAAAAGTAGGATTAAAGCCATTGATAAATTGTAATTTCAGATTTTTTTTTAAATTTTAATACTTTCATCAGCCTAAATAACATTACATTACATTTTTAAAGACCAAAATGATTATTTATTTTTAAAAATTAATCATTTTTTATTTTGTATGTTAAAACTGTTTAAAAGATAACTTCCATTAAAAAAACTAGAATACTTATTTCACAGTCAACAAGAATTTTAAGTAATTTTTTTTTTATCTTTTATCAATACTTAAAAAAACTAAAATAATTAAGTATAAAAGGTAATGTACTTTAAAATTTATATAAAAATATTTGAAGGATAAAGAGATTTTTTTAATTTATTAATTTTTTTTATCATAATTTACTCTTATATTATAAATTAGAATACATAATTTTTATTCAAATTTTCTTTAAGACATTTTCGATATATATATATTTTTCTTTTCTGAAGTTGCATTTCACATACTATCTTTACAATGGATCAAGAAAAAATATTGTAATTTTAGCTTTATCCGTATTTGATATTCTCAGCCAATTATTCTTTTTAATTTATCCTTTTTTAAAGCATAACTTATCGTCTTTTTATTTATTTTTAAATTAAATTTCAATAGTATTTTTAAATGTTAATAGTAAAAATAACCTTATATTATAGTTTATATTGTTCATTGCAAATCCAAATATAATTTATATATTTAAAAAATAATAATTTTAATTATTTAAAATAAAAAATTTATTTTGCATATTGCCTAGATTAAAATACTAGTTTAAAATAACATAAAAAGTTGTGTTAATAGTATTAGAAAAGAATAAATTTAAGCTTTTTTGCCGCTAAGAATTTTATTATTATTATTTTAATATATTATAAATAAGTTAAAAGTGACATGATTAACACCAAATAAGGATAAATTATTATATTTTTTAATTTAAATTTTATAATTTAAAATTAAATTAAAATTGAAAAGAAAAATAATGATAAAGAGAGATAAAAATTTTATACTTTCAATAATTATGAGTGAGAAAGACACTTAAAAAGAGAAGAAAAAAAATACATAATTTCCCAATGCCTTAAATAACAATTTTAATCCTTATAAAATATCTTATTTTTTTTATAATCCTTGTTTATTTTTTGTTATAGGTTCATATTATTAAGTAATAACATTAATTGATAACATAACAATGATATCAACAATTAATTGATTTGTCATGTCATAAAGAAATATAACAGAATAATCATGTGTATCTTTTTTTTTTTGATAAATTATATATTTTAATCCTCATTCATTTAAAATAGTTGATACTTGATTACATTTAACCAGTTAATGAGGAATTAAAACTCAAATTATAAAAAAATATACATGGTTATGAAGGTAAACCCCTTGATAACGTAATAAGTAAGAACTAAAATAAATAAAAAATTAAAATTTACGGGAATTAAAACTAAAAAAACTTTAAAAGACCAAAAACCAAAAATAAAATATTTTACAGGATCAAATTATTATTTGTTGTTAACAAAAAAGGACCAAATTGCTATTTAATCCTTTACTAATTGAAAAAGTGAAGAAAAAAAATGTTACTCTCAACCTGGATATATTCTAATTTATATATAACTGATAGATGTTCCATTCTGAAAGTTAACATAGAACATAAACTGCCCATTAAGTTTCTTAATTATCGTTATATAATATGAAATAACCTTTGAATAATTTTGACTAAAAAATACATGATAAATATCTTTTAAAATTAATATAATTTTGAGGATTAAATTTCCATATATAAATTCAAGACCATTTTAGCCATTAACTAAAAAAAAACATTTCTCACACTTTTCCATGGACATAAGATAGACATGAAAATAAAATAAAATAAAAATAATGAATGATGTAATTAAAAATATAAAAAGGTATAAAATAATTAATTATATTTGTAACTTGTAAAATACATGTGTAATTCAAATTATTTATAAAAATTAAATATGATATGGAATGTTGTTCAACAATTTAGACAGGAATATGTAAAAAAAAAATTGTAAATATAAATTTATACAAATGGCACATTTCTTTTAATACTGTATATATGTATCAATTGTGTATTGGCACTGGAGCTTGTATGTTAGATAACATGAGTATTGAAATTTTACATGACTTTTCCTTGAGCTTGGGACATCTTTGATTGAGAAGTAAAGACTGATTTTTTGAAGTATTAATATTATTTTAAAAAAACCAACCTTTTCTTAATAGATGCTATTTTACATATACTGATATGAGGATTAAAATCTTGACTATTATATATTTAAGAGACATCATTATTTGTCAATTATACTATATCGATCGTGTTAATAAATTTTACATGACTTTATTATAATGAAATAATTATTTTTACCATTCATAAATATTAGATAATATCAAAATTTATGAATATTTATAAAATTCAGAAAAAGGGTTAGGTAAGACAATTGAATAGAGGAATAATGGAAGAGGCATCAACGTGTTTAAAAAACATTGCCCTTTCATCCACATATTTCTCCTACATTCATGATTCTTTAAATTGATGGTAATTTCAGTGATGCAAGATTGGATCAAGTTCACTTTCATTCTAAATACGAATGCTATTCATCACGCTCCAAGGGGATTGAAACACGAGATTTTTAATTAGGGTATTTAAATGCGTGCCCAATGCTCCAAACTAGGGAACAAATAAATCAATTTGTGTATTAAATCCAAATTAAGATATTGATTAATGATTAGTGATTTAAACATCCTCTCTAGGTGGTTTAGGTAAAGTATTTCATCATATATAATTAGGAGGAGTTATTTTTTTTTTTTAATATCAACCCCCAACCTCTCCTTATTTCCTTTATTTCCCGTCTAATAAACCAATTTAGTGACTTTAGTCCCTTCTTTATATTATATATTTCTTCCATAATTTTCCTTGCTGGCTCTGGTAACCCATTCTTTTGTAAGTGCTACTTTTGCAAGTGGTGCCAATAAGTCCTCGTTAGGCAACATCAGCACAATGTACCTTGGCATAGACTTTCGTCCCCCTTATCCCTTGTCTTTCAGTGTTAACAAAAGTAGACAATAAGAAGACGACGCAAAATTTCCTTAACTCCATTTAGATACCATTTTCCATTCTTTTTTCAAAAGCAAAAGAAACAAGGACAAGTACAATAACAATGGGGCATTCTTTCTCTCGAGAAGTTGACTATTCCATATTAATTTCGTTTACTTCTAGCTGTACTATTTAGTTGATTTAAAGTGTTTATAAATGAGAAAATGACAACGCTGCCATGGCAGTACATTTCAATGTATCTATCAACAATATCCAGCCTGCATTTTTGACAATCAAATCCAGAGACATGTATGTGATTTAACACCATCTCGTTTGTCCTAATGAACGATGCGACACTATGTAGGACATATTGATGAACTTTTATGTTTATTGATCATAACTTTGCTAAAATGTGAAAACAAATTAAATTCATGTACATATGAACCGACGTGTCTTTCATGTACTCCTTGCATGTTATCAAATACTTTAACTAATTAAATGATAAAATTGCGTTCATGTGACTAGGTTGATTCACAAAACGCCCTTCTCTTTGTATAAAATGACATGTATTTATAGTGAGATTTGTTAACATATACATACGTATTTTTTTTATAGTATAACAAGTAACACCAGTAATATACATACATATATATGGACATGTCACAGTGATAGTACCCTAAAACAAAAGTATGAGGGGTCGATGAGGATTGGAATTAAATTCCTATAAAAGCATTGTCATTTTCAAACAGTCCCAAGCAAGACCAACTATAAAGCTTCCTTTTCAAGTGATGATGATCACAAAATGATAGTGAAAGTAAAGGGTTGGAAAACCATATTTCTTTCCCTTCATCCTTCCCCCAAATGATTAGGCCCTTTGCCTGACCTTTAAACTTTTGCCCCTCTTCATTTAAATACAACAGGGTAACAAAGAAAAGCTGGACTATAATATATTTTTTGTCATTCCTAAAATGACCATCAAGGACACATTAGTTCGCCAAAATTGAATTCCCGTGGTGCTGTGTGTCAATGAATTTTGGACACAAATATAGGTTGTCAAATCCAACTCAAACTTTAAAATGTACACTATATGTCTAAAAAAATTCACTTCTTCTCGATGAAAAGGTAATAAATAAAAGATTAAATTACTCTATCCATCATTATATTATTTAAATTTTTTTAATGTTGTTCCTTAAAATATTCAATGTTATCCTACCGTCTAAATTGACACTAAGTACATTAATGAAATTAGACCAAAGGACACATTGGATTTTTTTAAAAAAAATAGAAATTTAAACCGAACATTTTAAAAATAGAGGAATTCAATTAAATAATATAAATAAAAAAGAGACCAAAGAGTTATTTAACTTTAGATTTTTGTTTAAATATTTGCTCTAGTGTGATTGAAATGTCTATATGTGATCTATGAGGTGCTAAATAATAATCAAATCCAGTTTTTAATTGCACATATCCAGTTTTTTTTTTTTTAAAAGAAACATATCCAGTTTCTAAAACCACCTTAGTACGAGTTCACTAATAATTAATTTCCAACTGAAAGAAAATGGGTAAGATGGCAGACTTGGCAGTAATATGAAAAAAAAAAAAAAAACTAAAAACTGGCAACTCCATTTAGGGTCCACTTTATCTCCTCTCATGTACTGGATCTAAAACTTGGGCTAAAGTGCATATAGCCTTTGGGTTTGGGTTAAGCATGATTAAAGTCTCGCTAAACCTTCCTATGCTGCTTAGACCAAAAACCAACAAGGACACTCAAACCCACCACCTCCAGGTTTCCAATTAAAGAGATAAAATGGTAGATTCTCAAATAGTTAAACCTAGTTAACCAATGTATGTTGGAGTGAACTCAATTCCATTGTTGCTATTAGGAGTGTTTGTGAAATTTGCTATATTCTTCTGATTGTAAATTTTGAGTGGGTCAATTTTTAGACTCAAAGAGAAAATCCAATTATATACTTGATTAAATTAAGGTGTAATTAGACGAGTGTAAATTAGTCTAAATTAAGGAACTTAGTTAATAAGATAATAAACCTGGTTGTTTCACTTAAGTTTTAAAAGACTTAAATATGTTTATTATTTTTTTTAAATATCATGATTTTTTTTCATTTAATCCCCTATTTATAATATAAAATGTTATGATTTAGTTGTCAATTTTTTCCTTTTCCATACACTCTCCTTGTTAGTTTTTCATTTATTTAGTCCTTTAAGTGTATACATGTCTCTTAAACGTATGATACGAATTTCATAAATTTTATTACAATTAAGTATTTGTAAATTCTGTAATACAAATTTAATCACTTAAATAATCAATTTCAAAATTATTGTATAAATTAGAGCTTAATTTATATCTCCATTGATAATATTTGATGATAGTAAAAAATAAACTCACAAATACTAACAATATAATTATGCTTACGAAAAAAAAAATATAGTTATGATATCAACAACGAATTAAAATAAGTATTTTTCTTAAAAAAGAAAGAAGAATAAAAGTATTGAATCATTTGAATAATATCAAGTTCAATCTTTTATAAAAATAATTATTAATTAAATTCTATTTATTTTTTAGTCGAACTCTGTATTAGTCAGAATCATTTCTCCCAAATCAACTTAAGGTTACTTCCTTTAAAATATATATAACAACTTATATATCAAACTTGACTTCCGCGTCTTTCATTATCGTCATTATATCTCCTGTTAAGATTTTGAGAACATGAAAGGTGCGCAGTCGGAACTTGCAATCTTGCATCAGTTAAAAATGGATGCCTAAGGGAGTCTTAAACTAGTTAAAAGAAATAAGCTCATTTACATCATTATAAGATTAAAAATAAAACTGATAAATTTGAGATTTTATAGAATGTGCAAGTCAAATTCAGTTGGTAAAGTTGGTTTATAAAATTGTAATGATCAATGATCAAATGTCATTTTCACATATCAAATTATCTATAAAAAAACACCTGAAATTTAACAATTTTAAATAAAACATCTAAAATAAACGAACAAAATTAATACAATGGAGCATAATGATAACGCCTTTCCTCTCAATATATATATATATATATATATATATATATATATATATATAACGCCTTTATAAATTTTGGATTTTACTTAACATCCAACGAGATTTTCAGTTTTAAATTAATACATGAAAATGATATTCAACAACCATGTATCGAATAGTAATTATCGCCAAAAGCTTATGTTATTCTTTATGGAATTATTACTATAAAGATTAACATGTTACCTAGCTTTTGGTCAAAACAAAATTTAATATGTTACCTACCCGTATATCTCTTTTATGTTTAATGTTTATGGTATTTTCTCATGCTTTTGTAGTGTTTTAGTTTCTTCTTTCTGGGCTGTTTCTTTAATTTGAGGTTGTCCATGTGTTAAAAAAGGATTTAACTTGTTGGTCAATTCATTAAATTATTTATTTAGTGGATAAGTTAAAGTTTCTAATCTATCTATTTTTTAAGGTATTTATAACCCATCTTGTCCAATTGATCAAGTCGATTCAAAAAAACTTTTGAGTATTAATAGTTTGAATTTAAGAAAATTAGATCTAGTACATATTAGAAATTCGAGTTATATTTTAAGTAGACTCAACCTATTTTAAAAGTATAATTTTTTAAAGTTCAATTTTTATAATTTAATTATTACTATATTTTTAAGTGATATGGAGGTGGGATTGACTTAAGAATGTATATTTATATTTCCAAACCCATCCCCTTAATCAAGAAAAACTTAACCTCACCCTCAAATTTTACTGAATTAACTTTTATTTTTTAAAGTCACAACTCACTCACAGTCAGAAGAGACAATTTTCCACAGGTGTTACATTTACATGTATTCTTTAGTATTACTTTTCCAATTAAAATCATCGTTTGTTTTTAACAGCGTGTGCATTAAAAACTCACATTAAAAAACAGCATGGATCATCAAAATAAAATTCTAATTTTACTCAACAACGGCAAAAAAAAAACATTTATTATTTTGTTCTAATAGTTATCCTTAAAAACCCTTTTCTTAGTACTGCTCACGAAACGAGTAGTAAGTAAATCCTAGTGAAATTATTATATTAAAAATGTGCATATGAAATGAAATCCTTGAATAATGAATGCATCAAATCTAGACAAAAAAACTAGCAACACATAAATATGTAAAATATTATTATTTTTTGATTCCTATAATATATATTGTTTCTAAGTATGAAATAACATATTGCAGGTTCATATAACATTTTAAAGTAGATAAGCCTTCCCCGCCCACTAGAAATAGAGAGAAGGTAAGGAGGGTTTGGTTTTGGGTACTTTACAAATTACAATAATTAGCGAAAGAGAGAAGACATAGCACATAGAGTCATAGAGACATCATCATCGTATGGGAATGGAAGAGGAGAGTAGCAACAACAGCAGCATCATAGAAGGTGGTGCTTCGCTGCCATCAACGGGTTCAGACGCCAAGAAGCGAAGAGTGACGTACTTCTACGAGCCCACGATCGGCGATTACTACTACGGTCAGGGGCACCCAATGAAGCCGCACCGAATCCGCATGGCGCACAACCTCATCGTCCACTACTCCCTCCACCGCCGCATGGAGATCAACCGTCCCTTCCCGGCCTCCCCCGCCGACATCCGCCGCTTCCACTCCGACGACTACGTCGACTTTCTCTCCTCCGTCTCCCCCGAGACCCTCGCCGATTCCGCCTTCTCCCGCCACCTCAAGCGCTTCAACGTCGGCGAGGACTGCCCCGTCTTCGACGGCCTCTTCCCCTTCTGCCAGGCCTCCGCCGGCGGCTCCCTCGGCGCCGCCGTCAAACTCAACCGCGCCGACGCCGACATCGCCATCAATTGGGCCGGCGGCCTCCACCACGCCAAGAAGTCCGAGGCCTCTGGATTCTGCTACGTCAACGACATTGTCCTCGGTATCCTCGAACTCCTCAAAGTTCACAGGGTAACACTTTTCTTCGCGTATTTCTTCATCCCTTTTTTTGTTGTGTGTTAATTTGTTCCTTTTTAAAATAGGCAAATGCAAGCCTTGGGTCATTGGTTAAGGAAAAGAAAGTTTTTTATTGGGATGCACAAAATTCATTGTCCGTGACTTTTTTGATGCTCTTCTATGATCTTCATCATAAATATTTTTTTCCTTTTAGTTCCTTGAGCATGCCTTGAAGGCCACCCTTTAAAATTTAGTAAACATAGAGTACGACTTATATGTGCTGTCTTATCCTAATACATCTTCCAGAAGTTATCTAAAAAAACTATGTGAGAATAACATTTTGTTTTGTGCCTTTGTCATGTGGGAATGGTGATTGATTGCTATGTTTGTAGTGTGTTTCTTTTTTCATACTCTTGGTCTTGGACAGTGTTGGCCAAAATAGCCTTGGCGCTCCCCAAACGTGATTCCGTTTTTGGTTTCATATGCCAACAGAACAAACAGGAATTCAATGGAATTTCATTTCATTCCCAATCAAACAGTAGAATTTATGTTTTCATTCTGATTTTGATTCCACAGCTACTGTGCCAAGTGCCACCAGTGCATAATACACAAAAATTCAGATGGCTTAATTTATTGTTAAGCTGCAATCTCATGCCTGTTAGACATGTTAAGAGTTAAGAGTGGATTGTTCCTTGTTTCAAGTTCTTCAACAGTGCACGTCTTTACAATTTTTAATGGTTCTTCTTTGTGTAAAAATCAAATATATGTTTTTTCTTGTACCTGCAAAAATCTGTGGTACTCTTCCGCTGAGGTGCGGTGGTGTGTATGGTGTTGTCCCTCCTGCTCTGGTTGCTCAATTAAAATCTGGTGGCGGGGTGGTACTTGTAGTGAAACTTTGACACTCAAGTCAGCAGGGAAAGTTAGGGTTTTAGATTAGGAATTGAATTAGGTTTTACTTGTGCAGTGTACCCCTTTATATAATGTATATTGTCATTAATTGCTATTTAAATCCCATTAATAGCTTAATTGCATTGGTTGCGTTATTTGGGACGAGGTACAAGTACATGCTCGGCCAAACCAATTATATCCTTGGCTGTTTTTATGATCTTGTGTATTTACCTCGTTTATTAAGCTTGGGTTGTGCTGACCTTAATTTCTCAGATAGTACAGTACTTATACAGAAACTCTATTGCTTGTAATATAAGTTACTGTTTTATGTTTCTTCATAGCCAGTCCTAAGCCTGGGTTAAGGTGGAGGGTTGTGTTAGACCTTCGGTAGCCAACATAAAACTCGCTGTTATACCAAACATGGATAGAACTTGCTGAATTTATTGATAGTTTCTTCCTTTGCTGAATTGATTTTCTCACTATCTGTTGTATGTTACTGGGCAGCGCGTGCTGTATGTTGACATTGATGTTCACCACGGTGATGGTGTTGAGGAGGCCTTTTACACCACTGATAGAGTGATGACAGTGTCTTTCCATAAGTTTGGGGACTTTTTCCCTGGCACAGGACACGTCAAGGACATTGGGGTGGGATCAGGAAAGAATTATGCAGTCAATGTCCCATTAAATGACGGAATGGATGATGAGAGTTTCCGTAGTCTGTTTCGAACCATCATTCAAAAAGTCATGGAGGTCTATCAACCAGAGGCAGTTGTTCTACAATGTGGAGCTGATTCATTGTCTGGGGACAGGTTGGGTTGCTTCAACTTGTCTGTGAGAGGTCATGCAGATTGCCTTCGTTTTCTTAGATCGTTCAATGTTCCTTTAATGGTCTTGGGTGGGGGTGGATATACAATTCGGAATGTTGCCCGTTGTTGGTGTTATGAGGTCTGCTTCTTTCTCTTTTAGTCTGGATTATAATGTGACTTGGTACTTGTTTAATTTACTTATTTGGTTACATGCTTTTTCTTTGTTTTAGACAGCAGTGGCAGTAGGAGTGGAGCCTGATAATAAGTTGCCTTATAATGAATATTATGAATATTTTGGCCCAGATTATACTCTCTATGTCGATCCAAGCAACATGGAGAACCTAAACACACCCAAGGATATGGAAAAAATAAGGTGTTTATACTATTAATTTCATCTGGTTGAGTTAAATCGATGATTCTCATTTCAATTTTATTATTTCTCTTAATTATATGGAAAAATAATGGTCATAAATTGTTATGACAGTAATTCCTTAAATGCATTACATTTTGCTGCATCCATGTCACATCCTTTCTACAAATGATGACGTTTTCAGAAACTTACTAGTAGTTGCATAGACAAGCTATATTTCATAATAACTGAATTGTTATTTTCATATTGGTTGTGAAGACATATTGTATTGTCTAGATATAAAATATTTCCTATGGGTTTCTGGAAATTGTACCTCTGTCTGTGGCAGAAGCCAGGAGGCCCAAGACTGAACCTTAGTCAGAATTTATATTTCCCTTGTCTCATGTGTAAAATATTCAGAGATTTCCTATCATTTCTCTGGATTAAGCAGTGACTTACATGGGTTTTCCCCCCCATTAAATTTCAAGGAACACACTACTAGAACAGATTTCTCAACTTCCCCATGCTCCCGGTGTACCTTTTCAGACAACACCACCTACCTTACAACTTCCGGAAGAGGTCAGTACTTAATAACAGTTGCAGTTATTGTTCCTTTGCAATTCTCTTCTTTTTGTTGATTTTATTATGTATTCAGGCAGAAGAGGACATGGATAGAAGACCTAAACTTCGCAAATGGGATGGTGAAGATTATGATTCTGATCCAGATGAAGGTGGAAAGGCTAATTCCAAGTTTCCAAACGTCACTGACCATATGAGGTAATGATTATATATTGTTTTGAAGCTGAATATAAACCCATTTGGTTTGTAAGTTCCTTTTTCAGTGGATAAATGTGGGTTGTTCCTTGAGACCGATACCTATGTGACACCATCTAGCTTGATAGATATTCTAGAGTCAGTTTGAATGGAAGTTTTTTCTGGATAATGGAGCTCACTATGCTATAACACAAGTTTCTTCTTAGCCGTTTGAAGTGAATTTAATAATCATTTGGCTCCTTTTTTTAAAGCAGAAATGTACTCTCTTTGCTGCAGGGACATTACAGATGAAATGGAAGAAGAGAAACCAGAAGTGCATCCATCATCTTGTTGTTGATAGAACAGAGCAAGTTCTTGCACAGCATGTTTGTATTGTTATCTTTATTCCGTTTATGGGGGAGATCATTACTAAACAGTACCACATGCAGCTGTTGAGAATGCAAATATAATCAATACATTGTGCAAATGTAATATAGTGTAAAACATTGTTTTGGTCTCCCTCGTAAACTATTTTTGTTTAAGTCATTTTCTTTTATTTGGTCCCTGGCTTACACTTAGTTTCGTTTTAGTCTGTCATGGTCAATTTAGTTGATTTTGAATATTCTCATTTGTGCATACTTTCATTTGGTCAAATGGATACATCACTTTAATTTGGTTCTTGTATCTTTTGCCTGTATGATGAGGATATTAAAGAAAGTGAGGAAGGTGCGAAATGTTGTTGTTTTCTTGTTACTATTTCATTTTTGAAAAATTATGTAGTATAATCCAAATATTTTAATTAAATTCTTAGTTATTATTAATAATTATGTTATCCATGCAAGTGGAAGAATGAAAGGATGAAGACTCAATGATAAAAAATTAACTTCGAGGCACCAAAGTTTACATGGAGGGGATCAACATGTGTATATTTTGCTCTCTCTCTCTCTCTCTCTCTCTCTCTCTATATATATATATATATATATATAACCGAGTGACCAAAATACAATATACAAGTGTACGTGACCAGGATAAAGCACTATAGATAATTCTGTGAAGTCACAATGTGGTAAAAAGAACATAAAATTGTTGGTGTAACTTGATCTCATTGGATTGGTCATCATTTTTTCCCTCATTAATTTTCTTTTATCTCTATCAATAGTATTTTTTTTATCTAAACCAAAAATATTAATATTTTTTATGAATAGTAAAATTTTTCTTTCAAATATTTAATATAATTATATATTTAAGACTTGAATTTGAGACATAGAGAATAATTTTATGTCAGTTAATTTTTATATATTATGAAAAAAAAAAGAACTAACTAACTTTGGGGAAGAAGGTTCCTAGGGCATGAGCAAGAAACCGTGTATTGAGATCTGGCGGACATTGATCAAGGATACAAAGATGATGGTCTTCTAAAGCTCCTTTTTTTGCTAGCCAATCAGCATCTCGGAGAGAATGTTGAAAACGAAGGTGCCAATCGAACTGTAAGTAACTCCGAATCTTGTGGACAATAAGATAATAAGGGTGGGAAGAAGAAACCTCCTTCTTGGATGAGTTTGAGATTGCAGCCAGGCCACACTAATTCCGTGATAAATAATAGCTTGAAGTTCGGCATTGGTGTTCTTGGAGACGCCACACGATCCGTAAATGCCCTTGTTTGTCCCTGACCAAGCCACCAAAACCAGATTTCCCTCGACATTAAGTTTGTGATCGTCAATGAGAGAATGATGCCACAAATAAGTTGATCCCTCAACTATCTGGCTATTAAAATTGATGGAGAAGCAACTTCTTAACTTAACAATCTTCATACAACCTCTTTCCCTCATCGAAAACTTGTCTAGCCCATCAACTCAACCTCTCCTAATGCCACCAAAGAGATTAATCTTAAAAGTACCAAAGTGTTTCAAGTGCCAAGAATTTTGCCACGTAACTTCTAATTGTGCAAATCGTACAACTATCACTATCGTTGAAGAAGTTCGTGAGATATCTTTTGAAGAAGATAAAGAGCCAATATTTGATGAAGAATAGCCTATGCATGGTTAAGAGTTCACTCTTGCTAATATGGTGAATCATTGGTATTTAAGTGAAGCTCACACACAACACAACACTAACTAAAGGCAAAGTATGCTATTCACAACTTTTTTGCTACCAAAGGCAAAGTATGCTATTTCATCATAGACAACGAAAGTTGTGAGAATGTAGTATCAAACTACATGGAGGACAAGTTGATGTTGCCAACATAAAAACTTCCACATTCATACAAGTTGCAATGGTTCAACAAGGAAAGTGAAGTAAAAGTTTGTGATGTTGTCTTGTGTCTTTTTCAATGGGCAGGAAATATCAAGACCATGTACGGTGTGATGTTGTTCCAACGGATACATGTTATCTTCTTGGAAGACCTTGACTATATAACTATCGCGCCTTGTATGATGTTTATACAAATACTTAGTCCTTTGGTAAAGATAGAGTGAATATCAAGTTAGCACCCTTGTGGCCCAATAAATTCAAACATTGTCATGCCCTACTTTCTACTCCCCAATTGAAAGTAGTCAAATTTAATATCAAGAACTTATACCAAGAATATGCAAATCTTGACTCAGCAAGTCTTGTTCAACCCGGCAGAGATGATAAAGGATGATGAAGGGTCATAAACTATTACATTATTACTAAGTGGGAACAGGGCATGAAAGCCATGAATCACCATCAACAGTTATAAAAGTTACATACAATTCTTTTATTTTTTATGAACAAATATTAATCGTTAATTTTTGTTAAAAAAAATAGAACCTATACTTTTTTCTTCCTTTTCTTCTTCTTTTATTACCAAACCAATCTTATATATCTCTAATTACAAACAAGTAATTGATGCACTATAATAGAATTGTCTTGTAACCTCTATTTTTGTCATAATTTTTTTACTTCTCTTTGGACGAAAATAATCCTGTAAAATTACGTCAAATAGGGCATTTCTTATTCTGATTTGCATCCTAGAATTGAATGAATTTTTTTAGTGCTGTCTCTCTGAATTATCTTGAATTTTGAGCCAATTATCCTGCTATTGGTATCTATTCATTGGGACACCCGGAACAGAAAACGACAACAACAAAGGTGGGAAGGTTTCATAAATGGTTTAATTATTGTATTTGCTGGGACGAATGAAGACTACGCATGATAGGGTGCCCAGCTTCGACATGTCGGAGATTCCAGGAACACTTCTTCCACAATACTGTCAATATTACTACTCTTTGTTCTTTCATTCTTCTACACCAAGCATCCACTGCATTTTTGTCTTTTTTCTTTAAAATATTTCTCCTCCTTTCCATTTTTCTTAGATGAAAATTACATATACAATTTTGGTTCATGATGAATTATATGAAATAAAAAATTCAGATCAAATAATGAGCCATTAGATGCTCTCTCTCTCTTCCCCCTACCTGTAAATTGCACACAGGGTGTGCCATATAATTGTTGCCCTGTTTTTCTGGAGTCCTATCTTGTGACAAAAATAGAGGATGGCGGAGGAGTTTGTTTGTTTCAACTTGTTTGCTTTTGCGAGTCCTTGTCATTTTGTGCCCATCAAGTCTCAACTTTAACGTGCAATTGTTTTCTATTAACTATAACTATTCTTACTTAATGTCAGGTTGAACTTCTCCCAAAGCAAAAGAGAAGGGTATTTTTTAGCATGGTATTGTATGGTTGATCCCCAAGTCCATATCTATCGTGAAAGATTAGTCTTTTAAATAAATACTAGTATTTCAAGGAATTAATCTCTAACTCTCAACTAGGAGATTATTTGGATTCATCCAAAAAAAATGTTTTTTTTTTCTTTTCTTTTTATCAACAGATAACCACATGAATAGTACAGCAGTTTTCTTTACTACCAAGATTAATTGATAGGAGTGTGCACTATGTTGTTCAATTCGCATTTTTTATACTAAGACTTGTGTGCATGTGGTTACTGCATATTTAGCTATTTTCTCAATTGAAAGATAGCCCCCATGTCCAATCACAAGAGAGAGTATTCAGTGTCCTTTACATGATTAGATCTTGTAAGTTCTACTACGGTATCCCTCAAACATGTCGTGTCTTCTAGCTATTCTGCTGGCCTCACGTGTCCTGTATCGCAAAATGCCCTCGATCAGGTTGTCGCGCTCTGTTTGCAAGCTACAGAAAGATTCTGTGGGCCTGGTAAGCTTCTTAACGTTAACTATTTAGTGCATGTTTGATTTTTCTTCCAACTTTGCTGCCACATGAATTCTGAGTCCAGCGGTCCAACGCAAATTGAATGCAAAAGGAAAGGTGTTGATACTTTTGCTAATCAATGTTCGTTTGAAACGGATACACAAACATGCTCTAATCATTTTACTCTAGCTTTTATAGTTTTTCATTTTACTAGAAGTGATTACTTATTACAATTTATATCAACATGAATTACCCTTGCTCTCATGAGCTATATATAAATAATTCAGGGCTATTGGCAGTGAGTTGAGTGACTTTCCATTTTTAATTTATTGGGCTTGGCAGCTAGAAGCCACACATTAGCTAGTACTATTACTATATGATAGAGACTTTATCAGCTAAGAGAAATAAATGCTGCTGTTATCCCGTTTTAGTTGTGTACGGATTTAATGTTCCTGCTTCTGAGTTCTGAGCTTTGTGACCATAAACATGAAATCTTGATATCAAAAGACAATGGTTCCTACTTCCCAGTAATTTGGGAAAAATGTCTCAGACGTTACCTACTTACCTTTCCAGGCTCGCACAACTTGCTTTCTGATTTCCCAATATATATATATACTAATCCGAGATTACTTAATAATTTCCGATTCTAAATGTAGTCTTTGACGAACCAGCAATCAAAATTTTCAAAATATTCTATCCACAAGTATTTGCCTATGGATAAAATAAGAAACATATATATTGGAATTATCACTGAATCAACACCAAGCATATGGTATTAATCTGGATTTTAACTACTCGAGGGTGGCACATGGGTGGGTCGGGAGGGACTAATCTCTCGCGCTTAGATTCCACATGTAGGGTAGGACATGCTCCAACCATCTGATGAATGTTCAGATACACTTATACTTTTCATGCAAATCTATGTAATTATATGATTCAATAAGTTTTTTTTTTTGTGTGTGTAGATTATTAAACTCCTTTTAGTTTATTTTAATAAGTTTCCTTCTCAAATTTATAACAATTCCTCACGTGATAGGGTGTTATTAAATGAATTCTTAACTAGTTAAATTGTTTACGTAAATACACCTCTAATTTCAGAGTTCACATATACTGGAGTCAAGGGCAAAAGTATAACTCAGCTGTTGCTAAATTGTGATTGGAGTGGCTGGAGTTGTTGACAATTTGCACGGCAGTGAATTAATGGGACGCATGGGATTCTTCTCTGAAAACAGGAATCAGAATCATGTTCAATTGAAAACTTCGCAGCCTAGCTATGGGAAACTTCACACGTTCTGGTTGGCTTAGCTAGCCTAAGCTAGAAATATAGAAGCTATCTAGCTAGCACTAATCATTCTTCCAAATTAATTAGTATAATACATTCTCACAAGATTAATCTATGGCATAAATGGCATTAAAATGGAAATTGTTCCAAGTTAAAGACAATAACTAAAGGTCCCATTAGTGGGGTGCAAGGGTAGAGATTAGAGAAATCAGACAATTTACACTACATCAAATCCAGGTTGGCTGATCTCATGCACACGCAAGCCCATTACTGTTTGAAGAGTAATGCTATATGGTGCGAAAGTTAATTAGCATTTCCCCTGTTTTAAACTTGTTTTAACTCTATTAAAGCATGTTAGTATCTCTATCCTTGAACATATGTTAAACCATCCAATATGAGACTTGAAATCTTTTGAAATATTCAGAATTTACAACAACTTCAAGTTGCAGGCTGAGGCTTCACACCAATATCTCACTCTTTCCAAAAGAGAAATACCTTTTGGTTTTATTTTTCCAACTACAATATGATAGTTTGAACGAGGGGGAACATTTACTATTTCCCATGAAGATATGTTGAAAAAAGAGTTGAAGTTGTTTTACTCAATTTGTGAAACCATTCTTTTGTTTGACTTTTTCATCGGTGAATATTATTTTATAAAAACTGGGCTGAATTAATAATATTACATTTTCCTCGAAAATCTAATAATTATATGATTCTAATGAGTTTAGTAATCGTCACACACACACACACATATATATATATATATTTGTTAATTTGTGTTAAAGTTTAATTGACAAATATGAGTTGAGTAGTTTTTTTATATCAATTGGACTTTTCTGAAAGGTAATTTTATTACGATTGATATATTTTTTTTAAATTAGTTTCGCTACATTACTTGTATGTTACTCTAGCCAAGTATCTTGTCTTTTTTAGTGTGGTTTGTTTGTTATGTATTTGTTATGTAATTATGTGAACTCGAATACGCCAGATTGAGATAAATAATTTAATTATAGTAATAGAAAAAAAATTATACATTATCTAATTATTGTATAATGCTTTAGTGGCCTATAAGGATCATTGTTTTCTTCATATTATATTAATTAGAGTTTTGTAATTTCCGTATTTTATTTTTATATACAACTCTTTCTTTTGAAAACAATATAACTTTGACGCAAAGTACTAGATTCCATTCACTTTGATTTTCACATGTTTCCATGTGCTCTAGTTGTATGCATACATTTATTTTCTAATTAGTAGATCCTTTATTTTACAAGTTTTAGGAAAATATTATAATATTTTTTTTTCATCATACAATTTATTTATTGTGTTAGAAAAATTACCTAATATCTAATAAAAAATTATAAATTATATATTTAAAATTATAAATTTTAAAATATCAAAAAATGACATTTGATTATATTTTAAAAGAAACTAATGAGTAATATTTGTTGAATGTTACAAAAGATATATATCAACAACATTTTTAGAATGTTGTCTTTGTTTTGAATAAATGTTACTAAAAGCCTTTAACAACATTTTTATAAATGTTATTAGTATAAAAAAAAGTTAATAAATATATTTAGTGATATTTTTATAAATGTTGTTATTATTATGAAAAAATATTATTGAAAGTCTTTAACAACATAAAGTATACACAATATTTAGTAAAATATTTATTTATGTTTTGACAACATTTTTCGAATGTTGCAAAAAATATATTTTGTTGTAGTGATTATTAGTTGAAGTGTATTCTTCCTTTTTCTCAATCAAAATCTTTTTCTCAAACAGATAGATAGATAGATAAATAAATTTATTATAATTCTTGGGATGATCTACTTTAACGTATACATCTAATTAATTCTTAAAGTCAATCAATTTTGTTTAATTACAATAACCTGACGATTTGGATCTATTGAATGATTTAATATGAGCCTTTTGTTTTTTCTTATTCCCGTTCGTTAACTTGAAAATGGAATAACAAGAATAATGCAAACCACAAGGAGTGGGATATGAAAACGTTACAGCGTACGTACCTATTAATTATCCGTGGGATGCATGGTTGCCTGGGCTCAATGTTTGTCCTCAGTCTCACATGCTTGTATAGTGAGGAGATAACAGTGTGTTGGTGAAAAAGAGGAATATCAATACTATTCCGAAGATATAAAGATAACGTGTTCCTATTCTTACGTGTACACACAAACCCTGTTTTTGTTACATCGAAAATGTTCATCTAAAGTCATAATCTCTCCCAGGAATATATGAAAAGGAAGGAACAGTGGTGATATGTCGTGTCGTGCAATCCCATAATTCCTCTGAACTTTCATTGCAACACATTCAAGAGGATCAAATTAAATTGCTATACAGGTGCAGGGTTTCCCATACAAAATTACATAGTACTTCTCTCATATTCATATGTTGCTAAATGATAAACATAATATAGCCATGCAACTTTTGTACGGGTAAAAAGCATAATAGGGCACGTCTCCGAAGATTAACATAGATATTGTGTGCATGTTAGCATGTAAGAGATCGGGTAACGTATACTTGATTGTTCTGTTTGGTTTGAATGAAATGGAAAGAGAGGGTTAAATAATGTTATAAACATACTATTATGTCCATATTGTTGTAGATAAGCTTTCTTTTGCACAAATTTAACAAGTTTACAAATAAAAACAAATCAAGTAATTGAATACAAATGAATAATATGTTGAAGTTAAGGTTGAATTGTTTGAGTTTTATCTGAGTTCGATTCTTAATAAAAATAATTCTTAATCAGATTTTACTTATCTTTCGACTAACTCCACAGGTTAAGAAAAAATTCTGATGCTCACATGAACTATAATAATTAGGACACAAAGATGGGATTTTTTTTAGTGTGAAACTCACATACACTAAAATTAGATCTCTTACGAATGATCTCCACCAAAAGATCAGATAAGTTTTCATCCTTGTTCAGCTAAGCATTCTCATCACTTCCAAAAAGGCTGGAAAACACATAGAAACAGAGAAAAAAATAATTAAGTATTGTATTCCATTAATATCCTATTTGGTATAAATTTTTACTTGCCAAAATTAACAAAAAAAAAAAGTTATCAACATTTCCTTTTAATTTTTTTAATGGAACATTTTTTTATTTATTAAAAACCTTAAAAAAATCATCTTATTTTCTATTCTTTCTTTTTATTCCTCAAATCATGAGTAACTGTTCATACCAAATAGCCAACAATTATAATAAATGAGAGAGAAATGACATATTACAAAAGTACAAAAAATGGCAGAGGAAAAGTACAAATAAATGAGAAAAATAATTATGTTTTTTAATCTATGTATTATAAGTATAACCTTATTAAATGATAAATAAAAGGAAAAAGATGAAGTTCTATTATTGATTTTGAGATGAAAAATAATGCCTGTTATGGGACAAGCGCATCACAAGTAGTGGCAGTGCATGCAGTCTTCCAAATCAAGCCGTGGTAGCAGAAGAAAATGAGTGTCGTCCCATGGTTAGCCTCTGCAACTGCAACACATGGGTCCAAATCGTCGGGGAAGGACTCTTCGAAGATGTGGCTAGGGGAGCATGGGAGCTGAAAGCGATAACAGCAAAGGGTTGGGAAAGTGATAAGGACTAAGTGCAGATACAACACTACTGGACCACTTCCTACAATCTCTTTCTTCTTTTAGTGTGTTTGGATTAGAATTATAATGAAAAATAATTAATTATATTTTTATAGTGAAGATAAAATATAATAAATAATTGTTTTTATTTTTTTATGGTATCACGATCATTTTAAGGAGTAAATTAATTCTTGATATTATCCAAACACACTATTAGTCGGCTTCAGGTGTAATTGTCTATTATAAAAAATACATGATTAAATATATAATAAATAAATATTTTAAATATATAAATTACTCTCTCACATTCTTAATATAAGCCACCCTTTAGAAATAATTAATGTTTCCTTTTAATAGGAAGACATTTTACAATTTCCATGAAGTAATTAGTAATTTTTTTTACTAGTTGTCATTATTAAGTACTTTAATTATTAGTTTTTTTATTGATATTGATGCATAGTATTTTTAGAATTAAATATTTTTACATTATTTATAATAATTTAATAAGTAAATGATTATTAATAAGAATGAAAATGGTACATAGTTTTAAAAAAATCAATAGAATCAACTGAATTAATTATTATATTTGTCTGTGTGAATTTGACCGAATTGCCTCATTAAGGATCATCAGGAGTGAGTGTATTTTATATGTATAATGAATAATTTAATCTGTGTCATATAAGTTTACTTTTAAATTAAAATAGATAGATAGTTAAGAAAAATGTTACCAACATTTTTTTACCATACTTTTTTATTATTGCCCAAAGTTAAATTTGTCAGAAAATTATAAAATAGTATAAGACTTGTTCTTTTTTTTTTTTTTAATAAATCTCACCTATGATTTTATACTTTTTAAATGAATTTTAATTAATAAGAGAAAAATGTTAAAAGAGACTTGTTAAAGAATGTAGTTCCGTCGACACTTCTTATAAGATTAAAGATGAAAGAAGATGATTAAAAGAAATAAATTTTTACTTGCAAGAGTAGTGTGTGAAATATGTCTTTCAAGGAGACAATAGAGAGTCTAAATTGAGAATATCTACACCAGAGTGAGCACGGTAAAAAAAAGTCTTCTATAAATATTAAAGAAAAAATCTATTTATAATCAATATTTTTTTTATATACCCTTAACAACAGATCTAACTTTATATCTCAACCATTTGGTCTGACGAGTGACTTCGTAACAACACATATTCTGCTTCCATGTTGATCAAGTAGTTGTAAGTGTCTCAATGACACTTCTCCATAAAACAACACCCTACGCCAACATTAAAAACATATCCTGATGTGAATTTAGGGTCATATGGACAATCACCATAATCATAATTAAAATAGTCTGTCACCTCAAGGTAATCAGACTTGTAAGTGAGCAAAAATGCTCCTTGGTGTCCTACAAATACCTTATAACTCATTTAATATCATGCACACTTTCTAATTAAGTTGAAGATTTTTCTTTATGAAAAGAATAAATTTCTTTAATAAGTCAGTCTAACTCAATTGATTAAATAAGATGTATAAATTGTTATAAACTCTCAATATCAGTCTTTAATTCATATGGATAAAAAAATAAGAATAAATATCTTTAGTCACTAAACTTTTACAATGTTATATTGTGCACTTGCCTTTTAATAAAAATAAATAAAAATAAAAATTGGCCTTGCCTTTATGTAATGTAACGTTTTTCTGTTATTCCTTTTTTTAATATTTTGTTCGGCTTATGATGAATTAGTGATTAATGGTCAATCTTTCGGCTATATGAGGTATGAAAAAAAAACAGTATTAGGAAACAAAAGCTTCACGCAAAGATTAATATGCTCATAGCTAGGAGCAATGAATTAAGAATGGTAGGGAGTTCTATATTGAAGGAAGCATAATCACTAATTCATATTGAATTTATTTGTTGGGGCATTTTCTTCACTTTATGATACTTATTACTAGCTACTAGTAGTGTTTTTATCAGGAAATAGTAAAAATTTAAAATTAATTTAATTTAAATTAAAACTAAAAGCAATATACTTGACTATAAATGTAATCCAATCATATTTTGTAACAAATCAAAATATACTTGAATATAAAACAGGTGTTTTCTCTTGTGCTTTTTTTATCAAAAGCAAAGGAAATTCATCAAAAAAATTGTATAAGGGGTACTCAAACCCATATACATCAACCTGAAAGTTTCAAGTACATGCAGATACATGCCAATGAATTAAAAACCATTTTTTTATATAAAAAGAATTCATAAACCATTGGTTGCTCTTTTACATTAATAGCTTAAGAAATTCAAGACTCTACGAATCGTACGTACCAAGGTAGGTGTAATATCAAAATGTAACAGAAGGAATTATCTTGAATAATTTTCAACATAAAATATAGCCAACAAAACGAGTTTTTTTTTTTTGGCATCTCCAAATGGTTGATATAAACAACTCAATTTATGTTACTTTAATCTTAAACAACTCAATTAATTTATTTTCCAATGGGTATCAATTTCTATTAACAAGTTGTTTAAGTCATAAATATGATATTTTTCTCTCTTGTATTTAATAAAAAGTTAAATAATTCATGAACAATAATGGCTTAGAGCATCTTCAATATGAGTGCTTCATGAATCACTTAAAATTAAATAACATTACTTAATAAGTTTTTATCATTAGAATAAATAACTTGATAATATATTGCTTAAGTAATTCATTCTTACTAATTAAAAAATCCTTTTTCAGTTGTAAAATTTAATGTGACTCAAGTTAAACACTTATTTTAACAACTTTAGCATTAAAATAAATTTTTGTGTAAAGTTTTTAAATTTATACGAAAGTGTAGGACTCGCAAATTTAAAATACACCCCTCATTTAAGAAATCATATATTATAAATGCTATTAATTAGCTTCTCATTTCGCGGCAATATACCTATCACCCTAGCTAATTAATTAATTACAGCACGGGTATTATATTGAGTTTTTCCATATAATAATGAATTATCAAAGATTTTATTTATGGGGCTTTAAGTAGCCAGTGGAAGGAATGGGAAAGTGGCCATATGAAAAAGGAAAAGGCTCCTTTGAACTTGAGTACGATGCTTAGAATTAGCATAGGTTGTTTAGTGCCTAATTTTTAATTTATCCAAACATAACCAAGTGGTTCTCTGGCTTTCATGCTGTTGATTGGCCAAGTCAAGGAAATTTTGAACTACCGGCCCATTGGGAATAGGAGGGCATATTTTTTGAGAAATACTAATATATTTTCCACATTAAAAATTTTTACACTGCTCTTATTCGGTTATACCTATATTTTATGATAAAAAAGAATGAGAAAGAAATTTTATTAACTTTCCTCCCATTTTTTTGCTATGAAAGGAATGAGTGTAGGGTCATGTAAAAATTGAAGGGTATGAGTTGAACATTTTTCATTTTTTTGGCACGTGGAATAAGAAACAAGAATAGGCGGGCATGCGATACTACAATACCTATTAAATATAAAATTTTCGGATATATAACCGATTTTTCTTTTAATCTTAATTTACGTATCAAATGATCACGCGGAAAACAAGATTTTCACTTTTATCTATTGTTCAGTTTGAGTTTAAGTAGGTCCTTTTTTTTTTCTCTTTTAACTGAGTCTCTGAATTTTTATTTTATTTCAATTAGGTCCTCCCGTCTTTTTTTAATCAGTCGAAAAGATTTAGGTCCTCCCATCTAATTAGGTCCTAACTGAATATTAGGGTTAAATTTCATTTTCATTTATAAAAAATTAACTAGAGCTACCTAATTAGAGGTGTAAATAGTGGATTATATTTTTTTGAATGTGTTATAAGAAAAAACGAATTAATTATAAGAAATTTATGTAAAGTTTCAATCTGTACAGGTCAATTTAATTTAAATATTTTTTCACAACTCTCACAATTATTTGACTCTGTAGAAAGTTATTAATTAAAGGTTAATGATCAATTCTAAAATAAAAATTAATATAGTGAAAAAATACAATTGACTGAATAACAAAAGGAATTATTCAATTATAAGTAGAGCTGCGATACTATACACAGGTAATGTTATATCACAATCTTAGCTCTAAGAAATCAGCCAACAACTATGGTTACAGGAAAGCAGAAATTTAACCCTGATGGTGTCCCTTACATTCTACTTAGGCCAAAAGTTCCTTACATAGATACTCTTTCATTTAGCACTCCCTATTTCAGAACAACACAAAAGATAACCTAAATTGAGGCTTATGATTTTCCATTTATAACAAAATGTCAAGACCATGCTATTTGGGCGACCAAATTTAAAATTCAAATTCATATCTTTGCTCCCTTGACCAGGACGACTGTACTGATAAACAATACGGTTGTGTTCGGAAAAGAGACATTGATACTTCTCTTGGGAGATTTGCATCACAACTATGATGTCCTTGAGGATTCACCTGGGGCATCAATAAGGCTGTGCTGGATCCAACATGACCTTGCTCTTCATGGGTTGACAGTTTGGCTTCATAATTAATATTTGAGCTTTTCAACTTTTTTTCACATCAAACTTCCTCAGTACCTGCCTAACATAAACTTATAATAAAGTGCGATTTTTGTCAATAAAAGTAAACAAAACAGTACAAAATATAGGGCAAAAACTGATTTCTTAGACATTCTAAACCCAATTTATCAATACACCACGTATATAAAGAGATATCAAATTCTATACTGGCATAATATCCTGGCATCATATCATTCAGTAATTTATAGTTGGATAATTTTATCTTTGAATCCACCGTTGGTGTCATCATAAAGATTATATTCATAAAGTTTTACATTAATATAATATTAGTATTTGATATTTCATTCATATAAAATAAAATGGATCTAATATATATTTTTAAAATATGAATAACTTAATTACTTTTTTATTATTATTTAATTTCGATAAAATTTAATACAAACAATTAATTAAACTAACATGTAATTTGATGATTAAATTGATAAATATTATATTTTTCATAAAGTTATCGATGATGTATTAATTTATATTCTCATATCCCATAACAATTATTATATAAGAAAAAATAAGCCATAAATAAGTGATATTTTAATTTTTTAATGTTATACTCCCTCCGTATCAAGAAAATAATAAATAAAAAAATGATAATTCTATAAAATTAATCTCATTATTATTATAGATTCAATCATCCACCACTAATATCATAAATGATAGAAGTAAAAGAAGTAATTAATTTTATATTAAAAATTAAAAAATAATTATTTTAGAATTTTTTTTCTTGCATGATAATTATTATAAGATGAGGAAAAGTATTAATTTCTTTTTTTCATTTATACTCTTAATAATGTTAATAATAGAAAATTAAAATTAATAATAATAAAATTAATTTTGTAAAATTATTTTTCTTATTAATTTTTTTAGTCTAAGGACAAATTATGATGACACTTGTTATAAGACAGAAAAAGTATAAGTGATATAATACGGGTGTAATTTAATCCTATATACGAAATCGTGATTCGTGACCCTAACATCTGTAACAACTAGCTAGGACATGAAGCTGAAACGAGTAGCCGCAGTCAATGAAATTTGACTTAGAGCTTCAACTCTGGCTTCACTATGCCTACAGACAACAGCGCCTTAAATAGACAGGAGCAGCTTCTTTAGTGTCATGTTTTCTCCATATTCGACCACCAACGTAAATGAGGTTCCTTAGTTACGGACTTCTTTCATTTTTGGAATGATGATGAAACATGCACATCCATAATTTTTTATACACATATTCGCTGGCTCCAAGTATATAGATACTAAAATTAATTTAAACGCTTTATTAATTGAGTTATCACATGAATAAAAAAATTAAGTTATCACATATTACTGTATAGAAACCAATTATATATATGGTTACTTTAAAATGATTATAAATTCTTTAGAAAAATATCCAATTTTAGTTAGCTTCTTTAAGGTTTGAAAAATAAATAAACTCCTGATTGTTTCTGTTTCTCTCTATCCGATATGTTTTTATCATACTTAACATAACACATATATAGTCAAAACCTACATATAATAATAATATAAGTAAAAGTAGAAATGAACGTAACTCTCTACTATATATTCTGAAACTTTATCCTCGGTCAAAATCTACCCAGCTACTGTAGTAAATGTGGAAATAAGCTACTTTCTGTCATTGTGTAATTAGATACTGAGGGCAGTTGGGGTGCAGTGTACTTAAAATTTTACCATATGTATATATCATGCTGATTTTGCAAATATAATAACAACTGCATCATATCATTGTTTAGAGTATAGCGAAGATTATGATCTATTGATACACAAAAGTTCAACCATCTCTTCTCCCTGCTCCGAAAATGATTGTACGTACACACACGCATCGTTGTTACCCTTTGTGGCCTTGTACAACAAGATAGTAAAGCAAACCACTAAACAATTTTCTACAGGCTTGAAAATTTGTTGGTCACGGTGTTAATAATTATCAATTTGATCTTCCTCAATAATATGTGACACCACTCCTCCCTTTTATTTTACTCTTTTTTAGGGAGTAATCTATATTAACCCTTCCTATTCATTTGATTTTCAAATACCATTTAGGGTCTTTTAGTGAATGCCCTTTACCTGTGTTAAAAAAAAAAAGAGGTTTGATGTTTTCCCAAAATTACAAATCCGTTTCAGTGCATGAATTGGAGTAGGATGGAGAATGTAAGAGTAAGACATCCCCACCCACATTCCTGATAGATATTATTATTGGATGCAAGGTCATAGTTATTCTTTCTAGTCTAACTCCATTTATTACCTTTGTCTTTTGCATCCATTCCTTCTCCATCCACTCAAGCTATTTGCCTTCCCCCCTCTACTACTATCACCTTTTACCACTTAATTATCAGCTTTTCATCAGTCTCTCTCTCTCTCTCTCTCTCTCTCTCTGTTTGTCACTCTCCCCTTGTGACTCACTTTCAATTAGGGTTTCCTCTTTAGGAGTGCTCCATCCTTTAACAAATCTGAGGCTTATACCTCTCGTTGGCTTAGGCTACTTTGTCGAGAGAGAGAAAAAGAGAACAGCTTCTCAAGGACCTCCAACAAGGGAAAAAGGTACTTCCCTTTTAGTTCATCTTATACCAAAGAAACCTACATCAAAAACAGGTAACAATCATGTTTGTTTGTTGCTTTCTTCTCTACTCTCCTTTTCTTTATGCATATATAGTTCTTTCTCTGTTTCTGTTTCTTTCAAGTAAAAGTAAAACGATGCTTTTTTAGGGCTTTTCCATTTTTATGGTTTTTTGATATGCAGTCATGAAATATTATCATGGCTTGTTGCAGAAACCAGATCCCTAGCTTTCTCGACTTATTTAATATTTTCAGGAGGAAATTATGACTTCCTACCACGTCATGCAGCTCAATTAATTCTTCAGCAGTAGAAATTAAGATTTATACAGATGAAGTGTTCTTTTCTCCGCAGTGTGTTTAAACATTAAACATGATGTTTCCTGAGATAAAGAAAAAATGTAGCAGAAAAAGAAAACAAATCCATAAACTTAAGGAGAAATTCAGAGCAACACTTTGTAGATAACATGCTTAAAATTAAGAATTCTTTACTGATTTTTTTGTCATGAACAGAAAAAGAAAAGGAAAAAGAGGAAAGAAGGAAAACACATCTTTTTCAGAAAAGGAAATAATAAGCAAGGATAAAGATAATCATATATAATATTATACTTGAAAGCCACAACGAATCCTTGAATTTATGCTAGCCAGCATATATAATCTAGTTGCATGTATGTATGTATGTAAAGGAAGAGCGTGGGAGTTAAGGGTTGGTTGTCTTGGGAGATTTAGGAGAGATGAATAAAAGGTATCACTAATGATATATAGGGCTAATACTATTCCAATTGTAAGTCCCCAGGAAAGCTTTTTCTGACTACTATAGTATCACTGATATATGCATTATTCTGCAGCCATAATAATGAAGATCCGAGAACAAAGAATAGTTAAATATATTAAGGCCTAATTAGAAAATAAAAAATAAAAAAGTGGAATATATATTAAGAGGTGCAACTGAACTTGCATCAGATCCAGTTTCATCTTTGATAATTAAGAAGTTTGAATCTAGAACTGCTTACAGAAGAACTTGTGGGATAGATATGAAGTTTGTTTAATTGGTTTCATCATGCCAATCTTTCTAGTGCAGGGAAAAATGGCATCATCCAGCTCTTACAACTCTCCATGTGCTGCCTGCAAGTTCTTGAGGAGGAAATGCATGCCAGGATGCATCTTTGCACCTTACTTTCCACCAGAAGAGCCTCAAAAGTTCGCAAACGTCCACAAAATCTTTGGAGCCAGCAACGTGACGAAGCTCCTCAACGAGCTTCTCCCTCACCAGAGGGAGGATGCAGTGAACTCCCTCGCCTATGAGGCAGAGGCACGCGTGAGGGACCCAGTTTATGGCTGTGTAGGAGCCATCTCATTCCTGCAGAGACAAGTCCAAAGGCTCCAAAAGGAGCTTGATGCTGCAAACGCTGATCTGCTACGCTATTCTTACACTGACATCACTCCAACCTCTCTTTCTGTGCCACCAGGACTTGCTTCATTTCACCAAGTACCCCAAAGGCAGTTTAGTGCAAGATTTGGTAACGAAGCAAGTGGGTTTTATCGCCACCAATCTGCTGCTACTGCTTTTTCCTTTCCTTATGCTCTTCCTTGGACTGATACCTCCTCGGAGGATATCAGTGAGGGAGCAGGAGCAGGAGGAGGTAATTTGTGAATTAAGTTTGCAGTATTAACCCTTCTAGGGTTTATGCTTTTGGAGGCGTGGCCTGCAATATTCTGATGGCGTGGTGTTATTATATGTATCTATTATGGACTATTGGCTAGCTGTGTAGCCTTAGTTGGACTCTTCTAGTTCTAGCTATGTGCATGACTCTAGCTCTCTACCGTGTCTCTTTAATTTTATTTGTTGCCTTTGATGACTTTGTATTGTTTAAAACTGTAGCCAGGGAGTTAGGTAGTCTTTTTCTTTAGACCCTAAAATAAGTTGGTAGAACATGCATAGTAATGTATGTGGCTACTAGACCTCTTATTGTGTATTGATGCAACTCTAGGCAGCATGTGCAATGTGAAGTTGAATTGACATGTTTCTCTCGGTCATAATGTTTATTTATGATTAAAAATAAGTAAGCAGTAACATTAGTTAGTTGTAAAGCCTAATAACTCTATGGTTTAGACTCTTGGTCCAACTCAGGCTATATATTCCTGCCTGTTTTTTCTAGTCTTATTTGTGGACCACCATTTTAATTATTTGTGTTTTTACATCTAATTAATAATTACCCGGTTTAATAGGTGATTCTAACCTAGATTCGAATTCTTAAACAACTATCGGTTGTGAGTTTACTTCACCAACCTCTAGGCCGTTGAATAGTTCACTTAAAATTATAATTTTCCTTGCCTTAGTAATTTCCCTAAGTATTAATAAAGTCAAGACTTTTGAGGGAATCGAGTTAATTACTTGCAATATATATATAATAAATGTTACAGCCACAGACACAAAGACAAGATATTAAGCTTCAGTTCAGCTATCATGTCGTGTTGTATGTAGTTTTCATGTAAAAAGTATGTCTTCCTGATCATAATCCAACACATCATCATGTTGCTAGCCAGCCATATATATCTTTTAGAATTTTGGAGAGATACATTGAGCATCGGGTATGGTGTTCGATGAACTCAACTAACAGGAAAAACGAGCAGTGTTTTTCTGAACTTGTGTCTCTGCTGTAATCTAAGCTAGTTTGAATTGTAGTTTTCATCATGTACTGAAAAAAAGGTGAGATGATGAATATCTCGGTCTAAAACATTTTCTTCCCGTGAGACTGAGGCTTAGCTCCATCCCCACTTTTCTTTAGTCATAAAATATCTGAAATAGTGAGCCACAGTCGCTGTCCTTGTTGGATCCAATACATAAAGTAACAGTAGTAGTTCATTCATCCTTAGGGTTTTCAGCTTTTCTTTCTCTCTCTCGCTCTCTATATCCTTCGAAGATATATGTACCCTGCAGGCTTGCCCTTCGAAACTGTTGCTATCAACAACCAACACCACCTCCAGACAATACTGTGAAACAGTATGAATGCGACCCCCTCTCCCTCTCTCTCATATACTGCAGCTACATTGACAACAACTTGCATGCATTCGAATTAATATAAATTATTTTATATGGTAACTGTATATATAGATATAAAAATGTTATGTAGATATAAAAATTGGAAAACATTAATAGCCTTCATACATCTTCATTGGATTGTTTTTATCTAGGCAAATGTTAGTTTGCAATTTGGCAGGTAAAATTCTGATCCGATCCTGGTAAGATCAGAATCCCAGAAGTTGCAGCATTAAAAAAATAAAATAAACTTAATCCGAGCAAAAAAAAATAGTTAGGCATATATAGGGTTAGGGTTTTTTATTTCCACTATCGATTCAGTTCCCTGAAGAAAAGCAACGAAACCTTTCATCCTACCAAGAAAGCTAGCGGGTCATTCATTTTATCCTATATACGTGTAATTATAAATATTCAAGTTGAAAGTAAGCCTAATTGTATAGTTTTTTCAAAGATAAGAAAAAAGAAAGAAAGAGTAGAACTTCAATTGAAATCATGAGAATTGAAACAACCCTTTGGATTATTTATTTCTCTCTCTCTAAATTATGAATAATATTCATGTGTTTTTGCAGTCTCAGTGGTAAGTACAGAGCTAAATGCTGAAAACATCTTCTGTTTCTCCCTTCAGTTATGTCAGTCACTTTATTTACACCCTCTCTCAGCACACAGCACACAGACACTGTTACACTCATTAAAATCAAGAAAAGTCAGAAGCCACCCTCCTCCTCCCCCCACCCTCTCTTGTGCTTGAAAGAAGAATATGAGGGACACAAGCGAGAGAGTCACATCCATATTAAGACCTCCAATTCATAACCTTCTCTTTCTTTTCTCACTCTATAATATATGACTATGACTGTAAGAGTCACCCTGACCCCGCTTTCCTCCTCGAGATCACCAAGGCCTTAACCTTTTCTTTCTTGGAATTTTTGATGAACCAAATCTAATCACTGATCAACTTTCACTCAGAATATCTCCCCCTTACACCGTCAAGTCCCTTTTAATGGGTATAAATAAGATTAGATTAATTATAGCATATTGGCGTTGGAACTAACAAAACTAAATAATAATTTCTGTGGCGAATAAATAACCAAAGGAAAATTAAGGGGTGTGATATATACACTGTTGTGGCTCAGAGAAAAAAGTGAGTATGGCTTTCTGAACTCGTTGTTTCTCTGAATGAATGCAATAGTTATAATTTCAGAATCCATCAAGCCCATCAATCTTCTTCACTCTCTGCACTAAGACGTGGAAAAGAAGCAAAGAGCAGGTGAAAATTGGCAGGGTGAGGTTATTAGAAAGGACAAGCATGTGGGAGGGGTCCTATCCCTATTTAAGCCCCCACAACAAATTCTTTATGTCCTCGTGCACCTAAGAAATGCCCACAATGGGTCCAGGGACTTGTATCTTTCGCGTTATGTGGTTTCTCTCTCTCACTCTCTCACTCTCTCACAGACCCAAACATGTACTAATGTACTTTCGTCATTCGTCACATTATGGTCAAGAGAGACAAACGAGTCTATTGTCACCCTAATAGTATCTACAGACAGTCGTTGAGACAAGTATACGTGCACATATGATGTGTCCATTTCAATTGTGTGTACCAAAAATATTCCAAGGTCTGAAAAGCATAACTCAAAACTGCTAATGAAATTGGTCATCATTCATAAGGTGACTGTGAGTCTTGATAGTAACTTATCATGACTGAGTTTTATTACACTTGTCATGTTCATTTTACCATCAATATTTGTCATTGCCAAGTTCTTCATGCCCTTGTAATTCATTTCAAATATATGTATGTGAAATCTATATGCGGCTTGATTAATGTCTACCTTCAAAGTAAAACTCCATTTCATTGAGAAGGCCTCCTTCACTTTTGCCCTGCTCTGTCTAAATTGTCAAGTGCAACATGTGTTATGCGTAAAACATATATAATTGTCCAAGTCATTGAAGCATCTATATATATATGAACATAAGTGTAAACAAATAAATCATCCTGGCAAAATGCATAATTAAGCTATGCAGATGTAAAGATCAAATAATATGAATCCTCTGCATATCGCCTTGTTTATATAAGAGGGCTGTTCATCATTGAAGTTTAACTTACCTCAATAATGTCGAAGATGGACAAAGTCCAACGGACATAATTAAAGTTATAAAATCCGGTCTCATTATTGATTCGGTTGAGATAATGAGTCAGTGGATCAATAGGTGGATCAGTAGTTGATCCGGTTTGACCCGATATATATATTAAAAAATTTAAAATAATACATGTATCTATTATATATAAATGTATAACTAACATTATTTGATTAAGAAAAATTCATTTATACTCAAAAATCTAAAATAATAATTGAAGTATTAAAGTTAATAACACAAGTTCACAAATAATAATTCAGTAACACAATTACACAAGTCCCAGATTTTTTTTTGGAATGTTTTAGAATTTTTTTTTTTTTACATGAAACGGGTTTTATAAACCGGTCTGAATCATCAGATTTATCTCAAATTAATTAGGTTTGGTCGGGTCATCCTGAAGTAAATATATGATCAATCCAATAATCAAACCAGTTAGATTATGTTATCGGATCCCAATTGAACTAATCCGACTAACTAGGTCGAACCAGATTTTTAAACTATCAACATAATATATTAGGTCATTCAAAAATAGAAAATCTTCTCAATCAGGAATAAATCTAGACTAAAATCAGGAATAAATCTAGACTAAAAAAAAAAAAAGGAGGTCTATATAAGGAAATTGAGTAATTCTATCTACTAGCACATGGTATACACATTTAAATGACATGATAGTTGCTACTTGCTACTTGCTATTGCAATTATGAAACTTTTCCATCCTTAGGTTAATTGGAGCAATTATAAAGCTTTCTATAATGTTATGATTGCTAATGAAATTTATTAATTTAATTTACACAAACGTATCTAAGTTTTTTTGATTATTTTTATTTTAAAATGGCTGAAACTTGATTTAAGGAAATTCATATATGCCAATTATAATACCCGTTTGGTTACACTTTTTTGTTTGTTTGTAAAAATCACTTTTTTTTAATAAAAAAAAAATCTCTTTTAGAAGTTTTTCATACAATTGTTTCAATTTTTAAAAATAATCAGAAGTATAAAGAAATCCAAAAATGATTAAAGTCAGAAACTATTTTGAATAGTTTTTCATAAAAATCAATTGTTTTTAAAAAATGGCTTTTACGTGCTAAATAAACAAATTAGTTTATGTTTTTTTAATAAAACAAATCTCTAAAGCATAACTACTAGATTATTTTAAATCAAAATCATTTTTTAATTTGTAAGAAACTGGTGCTTAATTTCTGATTTACTATAAATGAAAATGGAATACATTTATATTGTAGGAGGAGGGGGGACGCCGAGAGCATTCATATGGTACAGTTCTTATCAGTCACTTATTTAGTCAAACTATTTTTTTTCTTTTTCTCTGCCTCTAAGAATCAAACAGTCCTGCTTATATCATCAATGCAACCAGTCTTCCAATAATTTATAACAGAGCAATTAATCAGCATCTCTGTATGATGCACTTTTTCCCACTTTTGTATCAAGTCTTTATTAACCGGGAGGGTTTGTGCGGCTGAAATGGGAGAGTAGTTTGATAATAGTTGAAAGTGAAGGAAGGATTTGTGTGTGCAAAGAGAAGCTGTTGTTCAATCAAGGCATGACAACGGGGCAGTTAGGATATCTCTACTCCCCTTCACTAAGGTAAGGCACGTTCATATTAAAAGGGGTAGGTTTAAAATTTTTAAAACTCAATTTCATATCTATCAGACTTTATGATGAGGTCAGAAGAAACTCAACCGCCACAATTTTTTTTTGAAATTTTGATTTATTTATACATTTTAAAATAAATTATATATTAAGATATAATTATATTTTAATTTAAATGATATATAAAAATTAATAATAAAAAAATTAAGAATTATATTATAAGTTAACTCTATAATTTTAGCTTTATTATTTAATTATTATTATAATTTAAACTGTTTAACTTTTATAATGATAATGATTCATATTTACCATACTTGTTCTAGTTTTATGTTACATTTCACAAAACTACTTAAAAAACTAACTACTAACTGGAAGCTAAGAAATTAACTATTAACTTAGTTAAAAAGTTATCTTATTAAAAAATGATAAAAACTATTAAAAATTGTTTATTTAAACGTCAAATAAATTTTTTAACTAATAAAAAAAACAGACAAAATTATAAATTTGGTCCCTCAATTTGTCTCTAATTTCGATTTTGATCTCCCTTTAAAATTATTGACAAATTTTATCCTCCTATTTTATTCATTCATGCAATTTTAGTCCCCAGTCCAAAATTGAATGTTGTTGACTGTTACAAAGGAATGTTGACTGTCACGTGTCATGTTCTAATTGGATGATGACTGCCACATGTCATGATCTGATTGGCCATTGACAACAACAATGCATTTCATCTTTCATGGAGTTGACATCCAATTAGATCATGACATGTGACAGTCATCATCCAATTAGAACATGACACGTGACAGTTAACATTCATTTGTAACAGTCAACGTTTAATTCTCGACTGGAGGACCAAGATTGCGTGATTGGATAAAATAGGAGGACAAAATTAGTCAACAATTTTAAAGGGGACCAAAATCAAAATTGAAGATAACTAGCGAAATTAAAAATGCAATTTTGCCAAAATAAAAAATAAAAAATAACTGAAATATGTTATCAAACTCACTCTTATATTCCACATTCTTGTGAGTGGTGTGATCACTGATTAATACACTTTTCCTGCCTTTTATAATTCTTGAGAGATTGATATTTAATATTTTTTTCATCTTGTTTTGGTGTTTCATGTGTGCATCGCCTTGATGCTTTATTAATGGGCTAATATGCTCTAATAAATTTTGGGCCGTTTGAAATATAAAAGCTATAACTATTAATTTCTAAATATTTTATCTGAAATGTAAAAAATTACATTCGTGAAACCAAACATCCATTATATTCTGACATAAGAAAAGGGTCATTTCAACGTGGCTTGCACTTGTTAAGGAAAACTTGGTTTGGACATATAGGTTCAAAATTATGAGCTTAAATTTTGCATCTGGGCTGGTACCAATAACTAAAGAATTAAGTGGATCAAAACACTCGACATTTATTATTCAAAAGTTGGGCCTACAGTCTCTTTATTTCTTATATAGTTTCCTCTCTGAACTTTTTTATACACGTGAATGCAGAAAAGAATATTCTCAGACTAAAAAAATAAATAGTTATAGCTTTTATATTAACATGTAAGTTTTCTAAAAAAATAAATATTAAATTTTAATTTATGTAATTAGAATAAAAATAATTTATATATAAATTTACGTAATTTGTATCATTTACATATTAATTGATGTAATTGTATTGAGTCATATAATTAGAGTAAAGATAATATGTATATTAAATCAATTTAAAAATAATTTATATATTAATTAATGAAATTTAATTTTAAATTGGTAAAATAAAAATAAAAATATATAAATTATTCAAAATAAAAACATATAAAATAAATACTAAAAATATTTATATATTAAATATTTTTTTTAATTTATAAATTTTTATAATTGGAAAAAAATTAATAATTCTTTACTAACATACATAAAAAATAATATTTATAAAGTTAACTAAACAAAACAAATATTTTAGTGGTTTATTACTTTATTTTAAATAAAATGTTTTGAGTTCAATAATTATCAAGATTTTTTATTTTTTATTTTATTTATCTTTTTATCACATAAACATTATATCAATGGTCTACATTATTATTATGTCAACACTACTGCGTATCAAAGTCAAAGTCAATGTTTGATTTTAGATGATCAAATGGTGAAATATCCTAAAAATAAAAAAGATTAAATATCTCGATTTAAAAATAAGAAAACTAAAATTATGAATTTAAAATTATAAAAAAATCAAAATTAAAATTTAACCTATTATTTATTAATTATTAATTTTTATTAATGAAAGATTTGAGTCTAAGAGACATTTGTTTCATGGCATAATTTTGTATTCCCAAAAATCACATTCCTGCTAATATTTCGCCTAAGAATGTTATTCCCACATAAAGGTTTGGTTAGTATCCAGTAATTATATAAAAAAAATTGAAATTTAATTAATTAAAAAAGTATAAAAAAGAATATAGTAATATAGTGAGAATAATAGTTTTTATATCACGTACTCATTCTTTCACACGAGAATAGAATTTACTTGAAAATGAAAAAATAATATTCCTGCAAATATAACATATTCGAAAATAAATTCTCACCTTCGAATTCAGGAATATTGGAAGGAATTCCTAAAAAAAGGGGGGGAATATTAGAACAATATGACGTGAATCGAACACTAAGTCTTGGGTAAAAATACGGAAAGGCGAAACCACAAGCAGCACAAATTACTAACTAGTAACTACATAGTATATGTTTTAACCTCTGATTTGAAATGGATGAGGATGCATTGCATATACTTTTTTCATCAAAGGACGGTATAATGCGCTGAATTTGCATGCACCGATGGATGAGCAAAGTAGAATAACATTGTATCCATTAGTTCACTGTTCACACAACTTTCCCCCCACTATCAAACGACATCTACCTCTTCCCATGCAACCCTCCTCCCAAGTGTTGATCACCCTCTCCACGTGTCACCACCTTCCTCTTCTTTAAGTTCTCATCACCACCCCTCTCTCTCTCTCTCTCTCTCTTTTCATAATCCTTCCAATTCCAACGTTCTAGTCCACCCTAATAGTATTGTGGATTGTGATGCCAAGTGTTAGCCTTGTTGGTACGTAGTAAAACCAGTGTGTGTTATGCAATAGAGTTTAAATTCAATGCAATGCATTTGCTTTCCAATTTCTATTACTTTATATGTCAAGTGTACTACACTTCAATTTCAATTTTAGTTGAGATCAAGTTTTCACAAAATTATCAAAAACCTAAAATAATAGAGCTTGCATATATTTTATATGATAAACTTTATATCAAAGAGCAATTTATTACGGTTAAAGAATACACAACAAACTCATCATTGTTCACTTAAAATATTTGGTCGAATAACCAGACTAAAGTTTTATATATCTTCGAACTTCAAAATAAGTTTTAAATTATCCAATCAGCTGCCTCACCCATCATTGATTTTAAATCCATAGCGTGACACAGAAAATGTAGTCTTCTGTTGTGCTGATAACTACCATATGTTGTTAGGATGGTTTTGATTCTTTAGAACCGGTTAAGCATCCCATTTTTTAACCCCAAGGCCCGTATATATGTTAAGGAGAAAACAATATTCTTATATATGAATGGATCAGAGAATATTGCACGGCCGAATATTATATATGAACTATGACCTTTTATTTGTTATACATATACATCAGGGATAAATTTTTCATTTTCCTTGTTGTATGGCTGATAGTCTATCTATTAACTGTATAAAAGTTTCATCAGTATCCAGCATGCTAATTCTTACGTATTTTGGGCTAGCCCCAAAGTGTCTCCCACTTCTTGCTACAATTTTGTGTTCTCGAAGCAAGTTTTCGCAGTCCTCTATATCTCCTTCACACTTCAACCATATGAAAGCTGCAAGGTAGGTACAATATGATTAACAAAGGAATAAAAAATCACATCCATACATGGAGATGAGACAGTTTCTGAATCAAATTTGTTAATTTACCTGGTTGAGGCTCCGTCTCCTGACCAAAGAAGGTGCAGAATGCAGGAGAAAATTGTGGCAAAGTGAACAAATCACCGGCCTCAACTACTGCTCTCAGTTGCTTCCATCTTTGGGCCATTATGTTATAGCTGTGCGTGAAAAATGATTCCCCATCTTGGGAGTTTTCTTGTTCGCAGCTGTCTGACACTGCCTTTAAAACCTTGGCAGCTCTGAGTTGAGAATCCTTCGAGACACCGATTGTACTTATCTCTATGAATTTAGTCATTTTCTTTGCTACCTCTTTATCTTTGACAATAGCCCACCTACAAAGTATATGCAAAAACTTATAAGAAATTTATTATGCAATCAATCTATCACGTTTCAGCTAAGTTTTGATAAAATCTTATGCACTATGGTAAATTCAAGCATGTATCATGTTTTACTTCGTCATTAAATTGTTCAATTTCTAAGATGAGCATTATTGGATTAATGTTATCATAGTCAAAAGGCTTTAAATGAAACATATTTTAATGATGCAATAACACACAAGATTGAAAAATGAGAGACATAAGATGGGTTGGATGGTTAAGGGAGAAGGGAAAGGTCATGGATTTGAATCCCTTTCTAACACACTAACATTTGCCATAAAAACAAAAAACATGATTGAAAAATTATGTAAAACTATATCAGATCTTTACATCTTAAATGAGTGGTGGAACTTATCATTGTCACCCTAATTTCCACCAGATCCTAATCATGCCCAAATGGCTATTCTTAATTATCTTCTTTTATGTTATTGAGTTAACTTATAAAAGGACTACTCCAGATGAACAATTGAGGCCGAAAAAGTATTGTTATTAACTTACCCTATGCGCATTCCTGCATGACCAGTGGTTTTTGAGACAGTGAAAAGAGTGAGATCATGATCTGAAGGGGATGATATTGGAGTGTATTGAGGCCAATAATAGGCAAGGTCATGAATGAATTGTCCCTGGCTTCGGTTGACCATTGCTTTCCTTCTATGTCCATCAGGGTTATTGGGAGAAGTAACAAGCTCAATATAAGGACCCTCTTTGTCAAAATTCTCTGCATCACCAGCCCATTTATAAAGTCCTGATTTCTGGTAATCTGCCATTGATGGGTAAGACTGCAAGTAATTCAATTCAGCATTAAACCATGAAGTGATCAAACTAAAAACAAGGTAAAAAAATTTCTTTTAATATAGAAGTAGTACACTCTTAGGATTCTCCGAGGAGTTTTGCTGTATCTTCCTAGCTGATAATTATCCTTATATTTAATAAAAGAAGTATAAACAAAAACAAAATGGAAGTATTTAAGTGAGATGTTAAAAACATGAAAATATTTAATATACTACCTTTATTGAATGTTTATAAAGATTGGTTAGGAAAATTTAGTTACTCTTCTGCAAGTGCATGTACAAAATCAGAAAGAATAATTTTGAATGGTGATAATCAATACATAATCATTCCCCTAATTATAAGTAAAAGAAATATTGAACGCTTTTATGTTGTCCCCAAATATTAAACGCATCTAAATTTGCCACTTGCCAGTCATATAAACCTTTTTTTATTAAAAATTCAGGGGGTGCAAAATTTTTAGGTACTTTATAGTTTATAGATTGCAAGAATGACCGTCATAGTTTGGATTCAAAATATCTTTGACAGTCTGGTAGCTAAATTTTACTCTCTTTCAGTTCAGCACATTTGACTGTTTACCACAAGTCTTCATGTGATCAGGTTCAGGCTCATGCGAGAGAGGGAAAGACATTGATGAAGACAAACAACGAGAAGGACCAAAAGTGGAGGCAGATTCGGTAATGAGCACATGAGAGAATTCCTTTAAAAGAAAACAACTTCAATAATGAAATACTAGTAAATTCTAAATCAAACACTTTTTCTTTTGTAAGACGCAAAATATCTCTTAGCCGAAAGTAAAAGATTGATTTCAGAAACTATTACGGAAATCTATTTAAGAAATTGATCTCTCTTATTTTATTCAATACAGACTGGCCTAGATATTAAATCTTTAAACACATATTTAAGCAACATAATTATTTACTTTTCTACTAACCAGTTGTAACCATACAATGTTAGTAATTCTCTCAAACCCTATATACTACCTATTCAAACAAAAGAAATACTTTTTAACCTTTTAAAAATATTAAATGCCGAGTCCTTTTTTATTACATATTATTACTTTGGTTAGTGAGCACATTAGAGAATTCCTTTAAAACAAAATAAAAAAGTTCAAGTGTAGAAATAGCATACTTTTGGATCATGCATGACTCACCGAATAATAGGGTGCGGCAGATACCACGCTGATTGGTTCAGCAGCATCAGGCGAGGACAGAGCATAAAGGGCAGCCAGAATTAGCTGAGAGGAACCTGTCCCAACAACAATATGGCGACCTTCTGTCACAGCGTTACCCACCACTTTGTGTAACCTCACTACTTCCCTTGCAAATTCGGTCTCTAAAAACCAGCAAATGTTTGAGCCATCAGAAAAATAACTCAAGGATTGCCATCCTGGAATTATGATTGTGGTCTTGTCACCCACTTGTCTCCAAAATCTTTCATATATTGTTGGGTCTCCACTGCATACCATCAACATTTAAATTCAATTAACATCTCTAATCTAGCTAAACAAAATGTCCAAATAGGAAACAGGTTCATCATTAATTATATTTAAAATTCATGGCTGTGAAGGGAAAAGAATAAAAAATATAAGAATTACTAACATTTTTCATTATTATATTATGCTCATCATCATTTTCTATTATTACAAATAAAGTTGGCATATGATTGCACCGTGTTTTGTTTTATTCCATCCAGCATGTAGCATGCTGTATCTGTGTCATTTCGTTCTTGTAAAGTGCCAAATATAATATAATCGACCCATGTAGATGTAGGGCATGATCTGATATCCGGAATCTGAAACAACGTGGTGCTATGAATGAATGGCCTAGAACAATCTTTACTTGGCCCTAGAAAAGTATATGTGGAAAATAAGCTGGGTAGATTGCGAAACGGTGAAAGTGAAAGCACAGTGGGGCAGGTAAGAAAAGAAAGGAGGAGTGATCGATGAACTCGTAGAAGAAACATCGTTGAGTTAATGGCTGCATGGATTATGGATGAGGTAAGGTATTGGAAAGGAAAAGAAAAGATAAGAGAAAAAAATGCTGGGTCCAAGGATCTATTGGATTAGAAAGAAGGATAGAAGATGGTAGATTATAGATTATAAATAGATAGATAGATAGATAGGTAGATGATTGCAATTTACATTTAACATCAGATCAATGGGCTGTGACATGGTATGCTAAGGTAAGGAAAGAAAAAATACGTTAGACATGGACTTCCATTTACATAGGGCCCACGAAGTAGTTGATCCAGACGACCCATATGGACACAGACACAGGGAAAAGAAAAAAGAAACACAGAAAAGAAGACACATATAAAAAGCATATAAACATTAACATTTGAGTGTTTCACAATTGGGGCGGCCAAAAGTTGTAAAGATCTCTCTCATCACAATTCACAACCCAAGGCGCACTTTCACTCATAGCAAAGGCCACCAAAAGGGTTTGCTGTGTGCGCATCAGGCACATGGCCCCCACCAACTGAATTCTTCTTCCAAGAACTATTATGTTATGCCAGTCCATAATATATTGCTATTCTATACCCTTCTTGTGCTCTTAAAAGCCTCGGTTACGATGCGTAGGCTTTTAGTAGTTTGAGGTCCACGACTACCTTGACCAACGTAATAATAATCATAATGTTGTTGGTCAAACAAAAATACTACTAGAACCTCCCATGGTGCTACGTTAGACTCCATATAGCACAGCACTAGTGTTGTGTCTAGTGCTGCAAAGACATTATCCGCACGAGGCTGTTTCTAGTATATTTAATTTGCTACAATTGTCAAAAACTGATTAATTATTATTTCCAAATCCTAGTCAAATTTGAGCAGTACTATAATCAATAAATAAATATTCTATAACAAATTAACTAGTTAAGATAAATAAAAAAAAAGGAAATGAGTGTGGTTTGTGTTTTACCTTATTTTAATTAATATATTTATCAGTGTTATAAAAAAATGTGTTATTTTGTTATTTATTTCTTGTTATTAACAGAAAACAATCAAAATATCATTTTTAATAAAAATAAATCCCCCCAACAAACTTCCGACCCTCCAACTCGGGAACAGAGAGATGACAAAACACAAACAATGGGTGCTATGCTCTGATCAGGGTCAATCTTCATAGCTGATCAAATCCCAACAAGTAGAGCAAATATGTTTTTTTTTTTAATAAAAAAAAGGCAAGTAGAGCAAACATGGGTGTTTATGAGTTAGAATAGTCTAAATTTAGAATAAAACTATTTTTTAAAAATCTAGAATAAAACTAAATTTGAATCAATCGTATTTAATGAGATTGATTTAGTTTAGATTTTGAAAATTATGACTAATTCAAATTACATCAATCTGATTAAAATTATATTGATTTAGCTCAGATTATCAAATTATAATAAAAATAATTTTTTTATATTTTTATCTCTATTTATTAGTAGTATATGTTTATAATATTTTAACTTTATATCAATGGTTTAATACATGTGAGAGACTGACCTTTTACTAGCCTCGATTCCCCTTGTGCAATATTGTTTTTATTATAAAATTCAAATCTTGAAATTAAAATTAAAAATTTAAAAATTGTTGTGTTAGAAATATAAAATATTTATACTTTTAAATAATAAAAAGTAAAAAATGTATTAAATATAAAATATATTCAAATATTTTTTATTAATTAAATAACAATATATTTATAGTTAAATTTAATGACTGTACTGCATTTATGATACATTCTAATTCAAACTAAACTGAATATACAAACATTCTTATTTATTTATTTTTGTAATAAATTCATTGGACCGGAGCATTGTTCTTAAATGCAACTTAAATGGAAAGGTGTTTCCTTAATAAAATATTTTCTTTAGTTATTTATATATATGTCACTGACATTTTTATAAAAATAAAAAAATCATTTAGAGTAAAGACTATGACTAGTCCCTGTCTTTCCCAGGAACTAGAGCAGGAAGCAAAGCACAGACTCACGACGTAAGCAATCGGGCACTGTGAGAAACAGAAACAGAATCGGAAAATCTCTCTCTCACACCCACAAAAGAAGACGAAAACCAAGACTTTTAAATTTTAATCATAAAATAAAATAAAATGGAAGACTATTTATCTCTATTTAGAGTATTAAGAAATATTTTTAAGTTTTCAATACTGAACTTAATATTTTTTAGCCGAAGATTTTGCTGAAGAAGAACAAAAGAAAAAGGAAAAACCAGTGACATCACCCTAATCTTAATTCTCAATGCTTTTGTTTTGTCACCGGGAAATTAACTCATCCTCTCCCTCCAAAAAGAAAAGATGTTTACTGTGAATGTGAAGATCAAAAGGAATTCTCAAAAGGGTATTAATGCAAAAAAATCTTAAAAAGTTGCTTTGCGCACCCAAACAACACTTAAATTAGCTACCTTAATGCAGACATTTCGACATGACCAAGGAAACAAAAAAAAAAAAACAACATTAATCATAGGTTGCACTTACTGGTCCAAGTTGATCACTGTTTCCCTTCCTCCTGGATGATCTGCACGAGTAGAATTAACGAGAGACGAAGTAGAGGACATGGCCAAACGTGATTTGTGGATAAGATGCCCCTCTCTATCAGAATCTGCATCTGCCATCATTTTTTTGTTCAAACAAAACCCTTTGCTTCCTTTTTCACTCTCATAATACACAGTCCTCAGAATCAAACTCACATTCAAAGCAATTGATAGCACCAGGAAGTGCCTCAGAGAAAGCAAAGGTGGAACTGCAAGTTTAGCCATCTTCCAACAAAAACACAAAAGCACTAGAAATCTGAAATCAAAACAAGACAGAACACACAAGTTGTGAGATAAAGATAACACCTTGGAGTGAACAGGGTCTGGTCTATATTTATATTGTTTCTGAAACAACTCACTCTCTGATAAACTATGGTTACTCACCCTCTGATAAACTATGGTTGCAATAAAGAGCTCTTGCGACAAGTGTTCGGTAGAGATGTTAAAAGATAACGGTTCGGGGCGGTGATGCTGATGAAATCCCGAACCAAAACCGTTATTCCTCTGAATGGTAATTTAAAGGAATCGGTTGTGAAACGGAAAAAGTTTGAATTAATTAGAAAGCCTGAAATTCAGAACAAGTGTGAAAGAGGGAGCCTTAGAATTTGAATCCAGTCTTCAAAATCTTCTGAAACTTTTTGCGGAATTTGGTGGACATAAGTGGCAATGGACAAAGAAGATAATATTAAAGAAAGCATGGCGGAATCAAAGTAAGGAATAAAAGTCACTTCATAATAATACATTTCCTAAAAATTAAATGAGGAGGGTTGTGGTACGAGGGAAGGGGAATGGTTGTGAAGTGAGAATGAATGGTAGAAGAGAGTTTATGAGACAGTAGTGTAGTATTATTTATCACAGTAATAAAAAAATCCTGAGTTGGATTTACCAGGAAATTCACAGCTTTCCGATGCTGGTTCTTGAAAACAGTAAATCTATACTTGCCATGAATTGACTGTGTGGTACTACTGCTATCACAGGAAAAAAATATTATTTGACTTGAGTAGTAGTGAGAAGGTATATAAAAAAGGATCCTCCTTCGAAACTTCTCTTACTTAGGCTTCTCCATCAGTTTTTTTGGACCCTTGGATGGATCTCGAGGTTGAGAAAAAAATACTTCTCTCTCTTAATAAACTCATCATTGTAAAACAGATGCATTGTTAGTTTGCTTACGATGAATTCTTATTTTTTTTATATAAAAATGTTGATTTGTTTTTCTAAGATTGTGAAAGTCTTGTTTTATTGTTTTTGGAAGAGAAAAAGCTTGATTACGTGCCAAACTCAACGAAGAAGATGGGGGCTTTTGGGGGATAATTTTTTTTTTCCCAAAATCACATGATAATCATGTGATCACAAAAACAAACGGAACTAACTATGGTTGGGGAAGAGGGGGTGAAAAAGTTAGGAGATTTTGTGTAAGATGAAAAAAATAATAAAAAATCGGATGTATGTGTAATTAGAGTAAACAATTAACAAAATTAAATATACATATAAATATAAATGAAGGCAATATGATTAAGATTTTTTTGGTTAGTGACAAGAATAGTGTGTAAAGTGAACCATAAAGAAAAGAAGAAATTGAGTAATGTTAAGAATGTCATATTGAAATACATAGTGAGAAAAGTAAGATGCTCATGATTGTATATTTTAATTTATAATTTATAATATGTGAGTAAATAAGTTTGGAAAAACTTATAAAAATAATAAGACAATTTCTAAAGTTTATTTGATCTTTTTTAAATATATCATTATTTATCATCTATTTTAATCCCTCCATCCCAAAATAACTATAGTTTTAGCATTTGAAAAAAATTTCAAATTAACTTAGTTATCACGTTGAAATATTTAAATATCTATTTCAATTTTGTCCTATAACAAATAATGGTATCTTGAAATACTTAATAATATATTTATTGAAAGAAAGAGAGAAAATAATGATATTTTAATAAAATTATTTTATAATAATTCTCTTGGAATATTTTTTTTGTGTGAAAAAATCTTAAACATCAATCATTTTAAGACGAAAGAAATAATATAAAATAAATTTGACTGTAGTCAAGTATCATTGTTTTTTGTATGGTGTGAGCTCACCATTTTTTTTTTCCATCTACTCTCTTGCTTTCTTTTTTCTTCACTAGCCCAACACCTAGATTATAAAAGAGAGCTTATGTGTATTTTTTTATTTTTTTTTTGGTGAATGGACGGGGCAAAACACCCATCAACGACCAATTAAACTCACAAGGGAAAAAAATTGCATTTACATTAGCCATAAATGCTACAAGAATTAAAGGAACAACACGATCAAAAACTTGTGAAGGCTAAGAGATAGACATCCCATAGCTAGCTAGTTTATCTGCAACTTGATTCGATTCTCTCAAGATATGAGCCCACTCCAATTGTCCTCCTACTTAATTAAAGGAAAGAATACTTTGCACCAAGCTAAAACATGTGTGGGACAAAGCACAACCATTAATCAGTAATGTAATCACAATTTGAGAATCAGACTCGATCAAGAACCTCTCGTGCCCACGATTCCACGCTATACCAATCCCAATATAGATTGCCCATAACTAAGCATGTAACACCGAGCAAAAGCCAATATTTGCAGCAAAGGCAAAAATGACAGCACCACTAAAGCAACAACTTTTTTCGCATATTGAGGCATCACAGTTCAGTTTGACTTAGCCATGAGGGGGCGAATTCCAACGAACCCCACCTTTATGCTTCACTATCCTTCCAGGACTATTGAACTTCATAGACTGCTTCAAGATTTCGTGAACAACCTCTACTTTAGCCAAAATATGTTTGACCCTATCAGAAGGATGGGAAATAAGCCCTTCAAAAATGGATTGGTTCCTATTTTGCCAAATGATATCAATAGAAATACCGAAAATAAGACACCAGCTTCTCCCTTTTACTAAATTTGTACCCTTGATATTCTGCAACATCCACGCGTTGGTATCTTTGTGAAAAAATTCCTTATGCTTGGACGCCGGAAAAAGAAAATACCAAACAACCTTGCTAGTTAGGCAAAATCGAAAAATATGATCAATATTTTCATAAATCCCCTTACACCTCAAGCAAGTTGCATCCATGTTCAAGTGCCTAGCAAGCCTCTGATCATTCGTTAAAAGTGCATTAGAGGCCATTTTCCACCGTAAAACCTGAGTTCTCTTCGGACCTTCCCAATGCTAGATAGCCAAAAACAACAAACTAGGCAAGACAAGAATGTTATAATTAATATTGTCATAAGCAAAACCAATAGAGAAATTGCCATAAGTATACCCTAGCTAGGACAACGTGTCAGCCCCCCTTTGCTCATTAGGGGGAGGGACAACTGTGATAGTATTCAGAACATCTCTGTGGAAAAAAGGAATTCAACAATTGGAAATTTCAATCTCCATCATCATTGTGTAAATTTGAAACAATTTTAAGAGCTAACTTACCGGGATAACACTTTGAAGAACATTAGTGAGCTTACCAATAGCAAACATTCTTATAACTATTAATTATGAGTATATTTTAGGGTTAAATTATATGAGAATTTGTATTTTTTTTTTCTTCATGATTCTTCTTCTTTGAGCAAATAATTATTAATTTACATCATTTAAGTTTTTGTGCAGAGAATATTGAAACTGATGAAATTATGATGTTTTGTGAGTAAAATAAAGAAAAAAAAAACAGGATAATTACAAAAAGCATGACTAATTCAGAAAATCAGGATAATTAAGAAAAAATAGAACTAATTAAGGAAAACATGTTAATTAAGAAAAATAGGACTAATTAAGAAAATTAGACTAATTAAAAAAAACATACTAATTCAGGAAACTAAAAGCGAGCTTAGCAAGAGAAGCTCGGTTAGCACTAAGCTAATATGCATCTATAAAAGAAGAAGAAAGGAGAAGAAAAACACACACAAGAATTTCAAGAAAATACAATTCCTTATAGAAGACAAAGAGTACTAGAAGAAGAAGAAACAAGCATTGAGAGTCATTCTTTCCCTCTATTTCCTTTCTTATCTTTTCCCCCTTTACTAAATATTTCTCTCTTGCAATTGTAAAGCCTTTATGACAATGAGAGACTAAATACCCTTTGTTAGGAACTTGACACCAACTACTCTTGATATAATTTATCTTCCTACCTATTTAATAATATTACTTTTGCATTATCATTTCTTGTGCTTAATATTATTGTTTGTGACTTGATCACCCATTTGCATGGTAAGTTTTAGGGATAACATTGACAAACGTTATTTTCTAATAGAACTGAGAAAGAGTATTTAAATAAAGTCATAACTAGAGATAGGTTGATTTTTGTCTAGCATGTTATACATCTCTATTCTTAATGCAATTTACTATTTTAGCTCTGCAAAGGGATTTGGGAGAGAAAATAGATAAATTAGACTCTTTCATGCGGGAGACCAAAGTTAGAGTATACTAGTAGATGTAGATATAAATTGGAATAATTATAAATATAGAAAAATTATTAACATTATTATCAAAGAGTAGTTCTGGTAGGCTAAGTTCCCAACATTCTAATCTTCTGAATTTACTTCTACAATATTATTGGGTTCTCTAATATTTTATTTTTTAATTTGAATTCTTGTTTAATTTTTTCTCTTGTTTGATTTAATTTTCTATCAATTTAAATTACTGTTTTTCTACAACCTTTCCAAATCTATTTTTTAATCAAACATTCATCTACATAAGTTCAAACAAAGTCCATGTGGATACAATACTTAAACTTCTATTTTAACTTTACTACTTGGGACAAATTGGTGCACTTGTCAATCCATCAACACACCCAAGCACTCTCCGAAAAGCTGGCAATCTCACAATTCCCTATATTCCAAGATAGAAAATTTTGCAATCAATTGTTGCATATACCTTTCCATAAATTAGACCTTGTCCTATTTTGATCTATGTGAGGAAAAATAGATTCACCATAGTCGTACTTGGAACAAATAATTTGCACCCACAAGAAATCTCTTTTGGTACAAAGCTCCCACCCACACTTCATTATAAATGCACGGTTCACATCTTTAGCCATCCTCAACCCTAACTCTCCAACATTCTTAGGTTTGAACAAATTCCTCCAAGCCATAGTGTGAATTCTCCTTTGATTCTCTGTATCACCCCAAAGAAATCTCTTGCATTTTTTATCTACTTCATCATAGATAGATACATAAAGATGAGCAGATTGCATAACATATGTTGGGAAAACCTGTAATGCTGACTTAATCAAAGTAAGGCGACCCACAAAGGATAATTATCTAGCTTTCCAATTGGACAACTTTTGACTTACTTTATCCAAGATAAATTGAAAGGAATTCCTAGTGACTCTTGAATGCAGAATGAGAATTCCTAAGTATTTTCCCAAATCTTCAATACATTGTAGCACAATTTTTGACTAATTAGGTCAACCAACATTATTAGAGAAAAAAATCAGTCTTGTCATTACTAACCTTTTGACGTGAACTTCTACAGAATAAATCAATGGCTTGGGAAATAATATCAGCTTACTCCTTCGTTGCTTTAGCAAAAATAAGTAAGTCATCTGCAAAAGCTAAATGAGATAATTTGGGAGCCTAATGAGCAATCTGAATGGGTTTCCACTTATTAGCATCAACAACAATCTGGATCAAATGAAATAATCTCTCAATACAAAGCACAAACAAGTAAGGGGAGATATGATCCCCTGTTTGAGTCCTCTGCCCGGCCTAAACTCATCAAAAGGACATCACAATTCCATAACATTCTCATTCTAGAGGAGGAAATGCAATGCCAAATCATATCAATGAAATTACCATGACAACCTATATCCAACAAGGTATCTTTAATAAACACCCAACTAAGACGATCATAAGCTTTCTCTACGTCTAATTTTATGGCAATCCACCCCTTAGCACCTTATTTATATCGAATAAAATGAAACACCTCCTGGGCAATGACAATATTATCCCAACTTTGACGGTTAGGGATGAAACACCTCTTAGGCTATAATGATAATAGGCATGTGTATATTTGAGAATGTGCACGTGTTAGAAAATTTAAGAGAAAAATGGATTATAAAAAAAACTACAATAATTGTCTAATTATAATAGAAGTATGAAAAATATAATACTTTCAACAAATTACTCTTAATATAATGCAACATCAATTTTTTTAATGATAACATCAAAAGTTTTGATACATGACAATTGTAAAATATGAGTTAAATATACTTTCGATCAACGTAAAGGCTAACGCGGAACACTTGTGAAGTGGTCCACAGTGTACCAGGTTTTGTGATCGTTAGATTCATTTGACCTTCAAGGCCATATCATACATCTTCAGTACTAGATTACTCTTCCCCACATCTTCTTCCTGTCCACAATCCCTTTCCTAGTTAGTCGACCACTGTAATCAAATGCATCGGCCACCGCCCCATCTCCAAGCCCCCCCTTTTTCCTCTCCACATTTGGCAAGGGTATCCACCTTGCCAACCGACGCAATGGTGATGCCTTTATTTGCCAAATCTTCATTGAGATCGATTCCCACATGACATCCTCATTGTTATCATCCTTCTATACATCTCTTTCATCAATGGTGAAGGAGAGAGATTTGATTTCGTTATGATTTGTTTGCGTTTCTCAATCCCATTCTAATTTGTTCGTGTTTCTCAATTACATTCTAATTTGTTTGTGTTTTGTCAATCTCGTGCTAATTTCTTTGCATTTTTTGGATTTTGTTATGATTTGTTTGCATTTTGAGTTGTTCTATCTTGGATTTGACAAACCATTCATGTTCTATCAATGATTGAAAGGGTAAAAGATCCAAGGGTTTTAGATTTGTGAGATTCGCATCGGCACCAGAATTGGATATATCTTCGAAGAAAAGAGTGGAGGTGGCAAGGTAAAAATGGTAAAAGTTGTTGCCAGACATTGCTGTTAGTAGCCAATGAAAGTTGTTGAGAGGAGATAAGGGATCCAAAGTGGAACGACCTACTGATGTAAGATTAATCTAATGGTGTAAAATCAAGGTCCATTATGGACCACTTATGATACTAATCCATTGAAGTAATGGTCTTTGATTAGTAGTGTGAATGTATGAATACATGAATTTTGATGATGCCAAAGAAGAATCAAACAAGACCGCTTCAAAGGATAAGCATTTGCTTCAAGATTAATTCAAGATTGCTTCAACAAACAAATCTTTGTTTTAAGATTCACTAAAGATCAAGTCTTGCCTCAAAACAAAGGGTTTCAAAGTCATGCAAGGCTCTGGTAATCAATTACCAAGAAGTGTAATCGATTACCAGAAGGGAAGAATGAAAAAGAGCTGTTGAAAAGGGTTTTAAATTTGAATTTTGAGCATGTAATCGATTACCATATGTTTGTAATCAATTACTAGCAACGAAACTCCTGAAATTCAAATTCAAAAGTCATGACCCTTCAAATTATAACTGTGTAATCGATTACATAAATATTGTAATCGATTACCAGTTGAGAGTTTTCAGAAAATCTGCCAATAGTCACATCTTTTGATTGGATTTGTGAATGGCCATCAAAGGCCTATAAATAGGTGACTTGGACACGAATTTTGATGAGAGAGTTTTGCTCGTTCAAAATGTTTTATCCTCTCAAAAGGAAATGAGAGAGATTGCAATAGAACTTCATTGTCAAATATTCTCTCAAAAGAAACTCTCGGGCAAACACTTGCAAATTCATTAAGAGTTCATCCATGGACTTTAATTGTAATATCTTTCTCTTCAAGAGAGAATTCCTCTTCTTTCTTCTTATACAAAGAGATTGATTAAGGGACCGATGATCTCTTAAGTTGTAAGAATTCCTGAACATAAGGGATGAGTTGTCCCTGTGTGGTTCAGAAATTGTAAAGGAATTTACAAAGAGAAAGGAAAATCTCAAGTGGATTGCTTAAGTACTGGACTTAGGCACGGACTTTGCCGAACCAGTATAAAATTGTGTTTGCATTCTCTCTTCCCTTATCTCATTTATTTTGTTGGAATCAATTTTGTCTTGCATGTTTAAAAAATATTATTAAATTGATTGCTGCTTCTTCTGCATTCTAAGCCTATCCCTCTTAAGTTATTGAACCCGCTGGTCCAACAAGTAGTTATTGTTAGGGATGACAATGGGTAGGATCTAGGGTCCTATAGTATTTGTCCCATACTTATATTTTAAAAAAAATCTTCATATCCGGATACATATCCGCGCAGGTAACATCTTTAATCCCCACCTCCATACCCACTGGGTACCTATATACCCATATCCAAGACCTGCACTTTACTTTTGTATAAAGTTAATAAATCAATAAAAAGAAGTTAATTAAAACAATTACTACAAGTAAAGTAAAAATGCATTCTTAAATTTAGAAAATATAACTTTAAAAGCATCCACACATAATATTAAAAATAATCAAACATAACATTAATTCATCCAAACTCAAGTCATAAATAAATAACATTAGAAAGATAATCAGACATCTTGGACATAGCGATTCTTAAAGTTTATAATATTCTAATCACTTAACATAAACTTTAATTAAATTTGGACATCATGTGATGACGATACTTTCTAAGACTCATCCAAAAAGAATAAATTAAAACTAATTAGCTTATAATTATATATTATAAATTATTAAAAAAAACACCGATAGAATATTTGACTTCACCAGCAAAATCAATTTTTCCATACGTTTATCTCCTAAGTCTATATATTGTTATGGTCCACTAATACCAATACAAACTAGAACATGATAATAAGGTTAAGAATTAGACTATAAAAAATAATAATTAAAACTATCAATAGAAGATTAGTCACACAAAAATTAGTCATAAATGAAAAAATTATATTTAGGGTTCCACTCCACTATTCTATGTCTCTGTGAGTGTTAGACTATTAGTCACAACATTAACAAAAATGCATAATTATTTTTTCACATAAAATCATATATATAATATATATTATTTACTAATGTAACACATTATAATTATAAATAAATATATATGACATGTATGGGATAGGACAAGATGGATACTATAATATTTGTATATGTACCTATACTTGCGTAAATTTGTGAGTAAATACTCACCCTTATACCTAGCTCCAATATGTAGGTAATTTTCTTCTTCCCTTGTAGATAGTTTTGTGGATATTTTTAGGGTCCAAATACACTTTTTCATTCTTATTTATTATTATACAAAATATATTAAATAATATAATATGCTAACACAAAACAAAATGATATTTTAAAAGATTTACTTTGACATCATGAGGCATATGTCAAAATGACCTGAAGATGTAATCTGTTTGTGACATAAAATTTGAGTCAATCTCATTTTCCATGATTATAAGATAATAAAATTAAAATGTTAAGTGTAAACAAATTCAGATTTTTTACGAAGTTGGTCAAGTGAGGTCCAGCTTAAGGCATCAAATGAGAGCTCATGCTTTTGTTATTGTCTCTTTAATAACCCACCCATCTTTCTCTTTCCACTCTCAGGAATTATGGTGAAAGGGATAAGACAACTGCATTCCTAGAGAACAAAGGGCCTGAACCTCTGGCAGATTTAGGGTCCACGAAATCAGCCCTCAGAAAGCAGCAGAATGGAGGCGCACAGACCAGGGACCAATTTTATTATGGCCACGGATCAGTACTGCAACTTCAGTCATGGTAAGAATTTTGAACCAAACCCCCCTAATTTCAATTGGTTTGAGCCTCAAGTTTGCTGCAATCAAGACAGGTGACTATCTCCTCTCCCAAGTCCAACCAGTGGTCCACTATGTTAGACAATAATTTTTTGAATTATTGTCTACAGCAAAAATTTCTTTTTTAGTATTTAACAAAATTACATGCTTATTATATTAAAATTTGATTTGATGTTATTTGTTAAACTGAAACAACTTTACATCAATTAATTCACATACATAATGCTAAAAAAACAAAACTTAAACATCTATAACAAGCCCTTTGATTAATTTGGTGTTTCTTATAACCATGATCATGGTCATTGTCAAGTTGCACATGCCTTATACGTTTCATATCACATAATCACACGTTGAGATCCAACATGGCAAAGCGTTAATTATTCCACAGTGCGTCTCAACTTTATTTGGTGTTGAAAAGATATTTGAATAATTCTTAAATAGAGTAATACAAGTTAATTAAATTATGTAATTTGTTTATAAACGAAATTCATTTTAGATTCTCGTATAAAGTAAATGTGACTTGACAGTTTATTATTATATAAGTTGACAAGTCTACTAAAAATCTTCTACATACAAGGCAAACTAATAATGGCCAACAAACACATAAAACTGGAAAGAATGTGGAGAAGCAAAGAGAAAAGGAAGGAAGAAAGTTGGAGGTGGACAGGTGAAATTGGTCACAAACGACACTACGCAATCACGGCTCCATTGAGTTGACTATGTCCTGTCAACTAACTAGCTACTAAGAATGCTTTATTAGTTTAATGAGTAAAAATCTCACGTGTCATATATACACATGGCATAAGCATAACCATCCTCTTCGAATAAAGGAATTGAGAATGCATATAAAGCGAAGTTGAGTTCATGAACTCGAGTCATAAGACTCATTATATGATTAATTTACTGAACTTGCGTTTCAGAAACTTAAAAATATCATAGGAATATTCCTTCTTCCACAACTATCTTCTCTTTTGAATATGATCAGTTCTCTTGTTTTTTTTTTCAGTGGAACGTGCATTAGTTAGACTTTGCATCATGAGATTCTGTAGCCACTTATGGAGAAGACATTGAAAAGAAAATTCGAAATTGCTGATGTTTTGCCGAGCACTATGTATGTTGATCATGAGTTTTTTATTCCAACAACAGGAAATGTTCAAAATCTTTATACTGACAACCAATTATACCAAATTACCAACAAACTACACAATCTACTTTGTCTGCATTTAGAACATGAATTCCGAAGTCATTAGGGGAACAAAAAATATTCATAACAAACGTACCTAAGCGTCAGCCCGGATTATATATATATTAAGGCCCTGATACCAGTGGTCAGCAAACTCGAGATCAAACGGACAAATGAAAAGTAAGAGTACAAATAGAATAGAAATGATGATGAATAAAAGAAATAAAAAACAAGAAAACAGTTAAATATACAAGAAATTAAAGCGAAAGCAACATTAAAGAAAACATAAACAACAACAGAGCCAAACAGAATCTATAAGGGGGGAGGAGAGAAGAAATTGAAGTGGCGGCAAAGTCGCACAAGATCAGTCAAGAAGAAGAGAAATGGAAGGAAAAACTTGAAATTTTATTAATGAAAGAAAATCTTACAAATAGATTTAGAGCTTCTCTCTCTAAACATGACTAAGATTGTGTCTGAAATGGTGCCTCACAATGGATTTGAGGATTCCTTATATAGACGAAAATTTCTACTGTAGCTACAATATCAGTTATGTGATCGAAACTATTTATACATAAACGGTAATTTCAAATTAATCATCATTTAAAGAAATACCAAAACAGTCATCCTCGTTTTGGTAAAAAAACATCATCATCTCTTGAAGAATTAGTGTCTTCTTTCTTTGAGGAAGATCATTCTTCTTCATTTTATTGGAGCAATTGCAAAACTTCTTTCAAGTTTTTAGTCAAATTTTCTTTGGAGCTGGAACTTGCCAGAAAAACAACTAATTGAGACTTCTAGTTGAGGAATAAAGAAGTCTTAGGATCACCTGCTTTTAATAACTCCGTCGAGTGGATTTTGAACCAAAGTTTAATCTACTCTGACTCAGTTTTGGATGAGTCAAATTGATTTCACCACTTGACAAAAACATGTCGCTGAAGTGATGGGCATTGCTTGTTGCCTTCAGTCTTACTATACCTGTACTGCCAAGAGAAAATCTAGGATAAAGCAAAATTGAAGAAATATTTTAAGTTTGTTGGAATTCGTGATTCATGAGTTATACATTTTTTGGAATTGGGCAAAGACTTGTTGAACTTGCTCCAGAAAGATCTCGGATATCAGACCAAAAAAGTCTCACCATTGGAGAAACCAATTTAAAAAATTATAAACCGTGTTGGTCTTGAAATAGATAAGCCATGAATGTTTGAACTTATTGTTCTGATGCCAAAATACTTTGTTCCAGGCATCTATATAATCCCAGTATGTATATCCTCTTGGATAAAAAAGAACTGAGAATTTTTTAACTTCATTGAGATTTTGATCAAAGTATCTTGGTTGTTGTAAAATCCTTAAGATCTGATTTGTTGAATGGGTGTTTAGTGATGGATCATTTGGATCTTTGAAGTGTTTAATAGATATTAAGTTTGTATCTATTAAGATGAACTCATAAAAGGTTCTCGTCTTGTTAATTGCGGTTGGTTTGAAATTAAATCCTGGAGAAAACACCTTAACTGTGACTTTGAAAGGATTTTTGTCTCACAAAATAGTTAAAAATTTATTTTATAAATGTAACTGTTAGTTTAAAATTTGTTAAAGAAAATTATATTGTTTGCTTAAGATAATCAAATGTATTATTTTAATTAAATTATGTTTATTTTTATGCAAAATATGTTTACATTTTTATTTGTTTAAAATACATTTATTTTTTAGCGGAGATCATTATATTCGAACCAAATAAGATCATTATGAACGGCAATATTATTCTTTAAGTATTTAACACAATTACATAAAGTTTTTAAATATTGATATATAAGTTAAACTAAATATAATTTGCTTAAAAAAGATTTTGAATTTAAGTCTTTGAAGACAGAAAACATAATTGAGAAAGAATATTTTGTTAAAAGTGCTCAATCCGATTTATTGATAAAAATTAATCTTTAACAACATCAATAAATATTTGTAGCATGATTATAAAAATAAAATAAAAATCTATTATTCCGTGTGAAACCCATGTCAGGACAAACCTACTATTGTTTAACGTGCATTAGCATTATTTTTTTTTCTTCAAAAAAATAAAACAAAGTTATGCACTATTATTTAAGGTGGATTTGCTTAATGCACTTAAGTCAGTTTATGTGAACATTACACGGCTCTCTCGGACACCAAATCATGATTCAGAACAAATACTCGACTACGGACAACCTCGAAGAACAAGGCCACGAGACTTGGAGCCTCACGGTTCTATCAACATAATCAAATTCCACAGATTCTCCATCAATCTTGACACTCTCTGGCTTCTCTGATGCAAATACCCTCATTTCCCCATGTCCTCTCACCCCAATCCTCGCCAAATTTTCCTGTTGATCAAATTCCAATGACATAATAGAGCCCCCAGAGTTGAGCATGTTTACCAATCCAATTGGGGCAAATTGGATTGATTTTCTGGGTAAGATCACCACTGGAGAAACGGTCAAAAGCTCACAACTAAAAGGCTCAAGAGAAACTTCTACACTCTCTGTGTACTTCAGCAGCTTCAACTTGTCGTCCTTAAACATGTACACAGCAAATACGTCCACCCCTTTGATGCAAACTGGGTGCTTCCCTTTGCCCCATTCAATGTCTTGAGGACTTGCAAAGCAAGTCACGGAGTGTGAATAGTCAGAGCTACTCTTGTTTCGCCTAGTAACAGGGCACCAACCTCCTCCTTGGCAATTGAACAGACCCAAAACCCCGGAACACTGTCAGCAGAAAAAGAAACACTAGTAAGAGTAATGCTATACACATTGCTATGAAATTGATACCAATAATATGAAAAGAGGCACACATGTTATTACTAGGGATGTGAAAAAAATCAAACCAAACCAAACCCAATTGATTCAAAACCGAACGGATCTTTTTGAAAAAAAAAATCAAACTGTTTTTAAAAAGAGGTTTGATTCAATCCAATTCAGTTCTTTAGGATAACCAATTCATATATAGGTAAGAAAATGGATAATCACATTGAACCAAACCAAATTTAAAGATCCAAACTGTTTCTAATAAAAAAAACTTGAACTGATCCACTTTATAAAAACATTCAATTAACCAAACTGGTTTTATAAAATGGATCGGTTTGAAATTTAAAAAAATCCAAATTTTACATAGCCCTAGTTATTATGATGTGTGAGTCTTACTTTATTGAGGTTCCAAATTTTGAGCATTGTTTTCCCATCATGTAAAGGATCTACAAATAAGCAGTCTCGGGTGGGAAGTGCATAATGTTGACACCGCAAAATGGAGCCATCAGGTAGAACAAGCTTCTTAAGCAACTTGAAGTTGTGTTTTCCAACAGAGTCGCTTACATAAATTGGTCCACCAGAAATGGCTCTAGAAGCAGCGTGGAATTCGGCACAAGCATGATCAGATTGGAACATGTCCCAATCTGGGTGTATGAAATTTCCCATCCACAAGCTGTTGTAAGCACAGTGCACCATGTGACACCCTTGCAGCCAATAGGTACCGTTTGGATCTCCAGCTGGGTCCGTGCACCAAAAATCATCACCTGCATGAATGTACCACAACTCACATTTATGGAATGAATATCTAGCTATGAGCATTTGTTGTAGTAATAATACTATAATAGTGTGTTGTGTGATGAAAGTTTTTTACTAATTTATATGTCTATGCGTTATAATTGAAGACTTACCGACTCGTCCAAGTGATATGGTTTCCGTACCAAGGAACATGAAATCATTGCACTGCTGCATGCTTGAAATGACACCATTGCCTTTGAAATGCTTCCTCACGGAAGCAGTGAGTGCTTTGTAATATGCTTTAGCGAGTTCGACACGACCACCATATTCCTCCGATAGCATCTCTAGAATCTGCCATATATGCAAATTAAAGTACTGATTACTACTCTGAATATATTGATGACCATTTTTACTTTTACTGCAACACAAATACATATACATATACATATACATATACATATATATATATATATAAACTAAAATCATCCATAAACATCTGTCTATTTGAGACCTAAAAAAGAAAAGGTGAAAAAAAAAGTTATATGTATATGCAATTGTCACTCTATCTCTTCTACATTTGTTATATTTACAAGCCTCTCTTTTCTATTTCTATATTTTTGGTGTCCATGGAAGTATGAGTGTACATAAATATTTTTTGTTATTAAAAATTAGTGTGTAACTTTAAAAATTCTATCCAAATAAGACAATTAAATTGGATTTGGTTCTCTAAAGTGAAAATGCATAAAGTAAGTCATCTAACGTATATGCATGATTGATTCCTTTTAAAAAAATATGATTGATATTCTAACACATTGATAATTTGTTATATGTGTTTGTACAATATATGATAAATCCACTATTAATTTTATCTTCAAATACTAAAATTACTTATTTTTCAATTTATATCCAAGAACAATTTTTTCAAAACAAGTGATCAGTTATTAAATCATTTATTTTTTGATTCATTTAAATTAATGTTTAATCAGTTTATATTTCAAATAATATGTAACTAGCATATATTTCAAATAATATGTAACTAGCATATATTATGCAATCATTTAAGCTATATATGTGACTTAAGATTTATATTTTATTAAAAATTAAATACAAGTGGACGTAATTATGGATTGACTTCACTCAATTAACTCGATCTATCTCAAGTAAAAAAAATATATGTCGAGTTAGGCTGCGTTAAATTGATGGATATGCTGAGTTAATTTAAACATGAATGAACTCGAAACAATCGTGTTAGATATTGAGTGTAGAAATTTACACTAGACTTAACCATATTAAATATGGATAGTAAATACTTGTTTAATTAATGACTTTTGAATCTCGATTCTAATTATTTAATTTTTCTAAAATCTAACTATTGAGTCCTTAAAAAAATTCTTACTTTTGAGATGATGTACATCTTACATTTCGAATTTTATAATTTTTAATTGAGTTTAATGAGCTTACAATGATGTACCTCTTACATTTCAAATTTATAATTTTTAATTGAGTTTAATAAGCTGACATTGTGCAAAAATTATTACACTACCAACTAACGAAATATATATATATATATATATATATATAATAAATTTTAAGATAATTATTATAAATTTATTATACATGCCAGTTTGTATTATTTGTATTGTAATTAGATATATATAAAAGACATTCACATTGTGTGATTTTATATTTTGACTAAATATAGTTTTAATCCTACAAAGAACACAATATTTATTTAGTCTCTGAAAGATAGATTGTCATCTTTTTTTTATCCTGCGTTCATGAAAACATCCAGGACATGTTTTTATCCTTCACAAAAAAAAAACACCTATTATTAGTTTCTCATTTATAAAATAAAAACCATATATGTTATATTTTCATAAATAAAAAACTAAAGATAACAATGTATTTTTAAAACTAAGAATAAACATTACTTTATGGTAACTAGAAAAATATTTAACTCTCATATTTTTTAAATAGTCTAACGGATGATCCAACTTGACTGGATCGTGATCCAGCTGACACCTGTAAATTTAAGAAAAATTTAAATTTTTCTCTTAATTTTTTTTCCAATACAGATAATTTTTTCCGTGAAAATTACCTCGATCCTTTCACCTCTCAATATAGATTACGTATAAATGTAGGGAAAGTCCCTATTATCATTTCTGGAATTCAAACTTAATTGAAGTGCAATATTATGATTAATAGTAACAAAAAAAAAGACTTATTAATATTTTTTACAACGGTGAAATTAAAAATAATACTATGACGTGTCCTGCCAAATTAATTGACTAAATACGGAAGTATATGCTATGAAGGTATGAATTCATCTATAGCTACGTACGAAGTTTGAACAATTAATGCAGTTTAGGATTGGGAGAAATTAAAAAAAAAAAAACACTTACATGCGTGACATCAATCTTGACACCATCAATTCCCACCGATTCCAGATGAGAGTGAAGCCCCTCGTACAACTCATGCGCCCGATGCGGTGGCACCAACCCCACCCCAATCTCCATGATCTTCACCACCGCCTGGTCCGTCATAGTCATCTCCGCTCCGGGAGACAACTTGGTCGGAACCACCGTGGCCTCCGGCATCCCCGGCACCTTAGGCCTAACCCCTCCCCAGTACCCACAAAACGCATGCCACACATATACATACTCCAACCCACTAAATTCCTCCTTCAACTCCCTCACAAACGCACCCATACCCTTATTACCCTCCCTCCCACACTTATACTCCTTAAACTTGCCATTCTCTTCAAATTTTATCAACCTATTCAGCATCTGCTCCCCCGGCACAGAGCAATTTAAACTCCCCCCGTCGCTCACGGTTTCGTCGTCACGGCAAAATGTTTGCCAACCGTCGTCGATCAGTACCAACCCCGGAGGACACCCTCCCTCCACCAGGCCCTTAATTCCTTCCCGCACCCCCTCCGGGTGCACGTTAAGGTAAAACGCGTCCCACGTGCACCACCCGAACTTGTCAATAATCCCCGGCACGGTTTTCTCTTCCATTAACCTCAATTTTCCACAAAGAGATATAAGAACGATTGGACGATTAAGAAAAAAAGATTGCTTGTAAAAACTTACAAAAAAAAAAAAAAAAAAGAATACCTAAACGTTCCCAGATAGACTCGGATTACTTTCAGCGCTTCGTCGATTAGAGTAAAAGGATCGTCGTGCACGTGCATGTAGACGGAGGTTCGGAAGCGTGACTTGGTGACACGTGCGGAGCCGCTCTCCATGCAGATGTCCACGTCGTCGTGGAGGCCGGGTTGGAGCGAGGCTCGGAAGGGTCCTTCGAGGAGTGGGAGGAGGAGGACGTAGGGTCGGCCCTCGACGGCGTCGTTTTGGAGGATCATCATTTGGGTTTCGTTCTCCACGTCGCGGCCGTTGCTGCCGGACCAGTGGGTGCTCCACCAGAGCTTGAAGCGGAAAATGCTCGTGAATCTGATACCCCTCAGTTTGCCGAGGGAGATCACGTGCCGGCTGCGTGCCTCGTCGGCGGAGAAACCGACGAAGCATCCGGCGGGGGTGGTGGAAGCATCGTGGGGCGGTGGAGTGGTTGTTGTTATGTTAGGTGGGACTTGGGTGAGGATTGGGTGGTTGTTAGCGAAGAAAGTTGAGGATTGGAGTTTTATGGATAAGTGTGGATTAGCGTTGAGAAGCGCCGCTTCTTGCTTGGCGGTTAGGCTTGGCGCCATGGAAGGGGAAGGAGAGTGTGAGAGAGGCATTGAGAAGTGACTTGATAATAAAGGAAGAAATTAAGCTGTGCAAATGCAACCTTTTTTTAATTTAAGGTTTCTTTTTATTTAAGTCTTACATGGTTTTTGTCTTCACATTTTAATTACACCAATTAAATCTCTTATACTTTTCTTTTTACAGTGAGCTCTTTTCCAAGTTTCATTTTTTTTAAAATCTTGAGTAAGATATAACATATGTTACCTAATTCATTGGATTCAAAGTTAATTATACTCACGGTGTGTAAATATTATTGTTCTAAAAAAAATTTATAACGAATAAAAATTAAATATATTTTTTTATTAAATATATCATTTTTTACGTATGCATGTATTAAAATTTTATATTATTGTGTTAATCTATGAATTTTGATTTGATTTAATAATTAAGTTGTTAATTTGTTTAGAATGGAAAGATGTTTATTTCGTTATTCATTATCATAAAAATAATTATTCATTCACCAAAATGATTAACTATAATTTACCCACCAAACTGATTAACAAGATAGTTGAGTCAATTCACTCACAACATTGTTTTACGTCATTATGATTAAAGTACTTCTTGTTTATTAAAGCATCTGCCATAACACAGCTATCGATATAAGTTACTTAAAAATAAAAAATGTTTAACAAAGTTTGTTGTTAGAGCATCTAACCTGGTGTTTCTAATACAAATACTATATTAAAAAAAAGGTACTTTTCAAATCAAGAATTAACTAGAATAAAAAAAATAAAATTTAGTAGAAAATGAAAAAAAAAAAGTTTTTTTTAAAAAAATTAAGTTGAATACTCGTTTTAGTAACTTTTTATTCAAATGTTTGAAAATTTTAACTAATACTTTTTAAATTGTAAAATGAACAAATAAATTTTAAAAAATAAATTTTATTATGAATAGATAAAAGTACGGATTTGATATTTAATCAAAAGTCTTTTCAGTCGCTGCTTCGTCCTAATAAATGAGATCCCATTAAACCCGTTTTATGGCATGCTTTGCTTTCTCCACACTTCCTGAAGAGTCTCCTAGAAACTTCACAAAATTCATGTTTGAACATTGAATCCGCAAACCCATATAAAGATTAATGAATATTTCTCTCTAAGACTCTTTTAATTAATTAATTAATTTTTTTAAAAAAAATTAATTTAATTAATCATATTAAATTTGTTAATTAACTATATTATTATTTTTAAATTATTTTTTTTATCTTTTTATTTACTTAATTATTTTTTATTAATATTTAAAGAAAAAATAATTAAGTAAAAATATATATAAAAAAATAATTAATACATCTAAAAATTTTTAAAAAATATCTTATAAAAAAAATTTCTAAAAAGAATCACAGACAGTATGTGCCATTGGTGGTGGTTTGTCTCATTTTTTGAAAGTTATTATATGATACGTAAAACGGTAAAAGGGTCTTATTAGCAGAAGTTTTTCGACAACATGCATGCTAACTTTTTTTGAGAGAAACATGCTAATTAAGCTAGATAAGATTCATAATCTCAACCAGTCAAATAATAATTTTTTTTTTTTTAAAAAAACGAATATGATGACTTCAACAGTTTTAATGTGGAGAAGGACTTTAACGACGAGGTAAACGATTAGAAAGATTTTTATAATGAGAGATCGATTTTGTAAGTTGATCAATGGTCTTACCTTAGCTATTAAGCCATGTAATTATATATTGTTGGTCACAGTGTCGCATAGATTTTGGTTCTGTTTCTGGTTAGGATCACGTTGGGCAGAGCTGGGTTCAAATTGGACTCTGCATCCCAAGTAGCCATTAAATCTTGAGGTACTAAACCATATTACGCAAGGGTACTCTCGTACTGATATGCTTTATTTACCATAATTTGCTTTGAGTATTTTTATTAAAATATGCTTAACCAATAATTTGTCTCAACGTAGCTGTTTCATTTCACGTGCATGAACCCTTACACATTATTAACATGTGATGTTTTATATTAAATAGGTGGAAAAAAAACATTTATGATCTCTCACAATTCCTCATCAAGCTAGTTTCACATGCAAAGGATAAAAATGCATTGACAATTGACATCCTTATGTTATTTGGCATTTGAAAGAGAGAAGAAAATAAACTTTTATGATGTCTCACAATTTCCTCGTCAAGCTAACTATGACAAGGATAAAATTACATGAACATCCTAAGCAAAATAAAAGATATACATTGACAGAAACTCTAATTCTAATTGGATATAACAATGTAGAATTGTATGTAAGTTTTGTCCTTCTTTTAGTTGATGTTAACTTTACATAAATAAAATTTAGGTGCAATTTTTACAAATATTTTTAATATTATTTGTAAAAAAATCGAAATTAAAAATTAACATTAATTATGTAAAAATAAATATAATTTTAATTAAAATAACATTAAAAACAGTTAATAATTATACATAAAATTTATATTTTTCAAACATAACATACCAGTTTGGAGGCAATCAGTGAAAACTCTCTTTGAAAAATACAAAATTTAATTTCAAGGACTACGGTGTGGAGAAAAACTTAGATAGGCACGTATCTAACACAGTGCTTGAAAGATATTAATTAAAAATAATTGTATATTGAACAATTAAATATTAAATAACTTTTTTTTGCTACAGAATATTAAATAAATTTTATAACTTTAATATAAGAAATATTTTTATAAACTGTTTTTTAACGAACGCTAAAAATCCGTTACCCCTCGAGCAAGATTCTCCTCAAAGTCCACTATAATAATGATCCAATTTTGGGTTTCATATTTTTAAGGAAAAATATTTCATGAACATTAAAGATAATAATTAATTAAATTTTAAAAATATTTTAATGATATATATAATATTATAAACAAATAAAAATATAAATAGTTGTATAGAATATGAAGTAGTTGAAATTATAAAACTTTCTTAAAGAGAGATTTAACCGTCTGAAGAAATAATACTGAGCTCGGAATTTGTGTTCATCCATAATAATAACTCTCCCGTAGTTTGTGACGTGGCAAGCTCACAAGCTCTGTTTTCCGCTTTGTTCTCTTTTTGAAACACGTAACCCTTCATTCACCGCATACGTCTATCACTTTTGCCCCTGTTATGCTTATCCTTTACTTTTGCATTATCGATTTATAATAACATTTTCCCTTTGCCTCTCTTCAAGTTACCAAATTTGTTGAGCTCCATTTCTATTTATTGTTAGTATAATTTTCTTATATCATTAATTAATTAGAAAATTGTTATAATTTTTAACTTAATGGCATAGTTTATCATCAAGTATCATTATTTTGTAAATTTTATAATTCAATTTTATTTTCACAAATTTTATAACAAGGTTTTAATTTTTGCACATTATAGCACTGAAGTTTATTTTTCATTTTTTACTAATTCTACCATCATGTTAACAACAAAACAAAATTAACTCCCATGAATTAGTAAGCATAATATCAGTAAAATATGCAAAAATTAAAAATATAAGTAATAAAATTTCCAAATATGAAATTCATAAAATATAATAATTGGATGGTAAAATTTGTAATTAAGTATAACTTTTTCAAAAATATTTATTTCAAAAATTGATAAATTCATTATGCTGACGAATTATAATTAAATAATACTATAAAAACTGCCAGTATATATACTGCTTATTAAGTTTGATCATCACTCACCGTGTAATTCAACTTTCCACACATCACAGGAGCGTTGGTATTACCGAGCGGTGGCAAAATCATTCCCCATATTCACAATTGCACATTTGCCAAGAAAATAATTCGAATGATAATTGGAAATATTATATATATATATATAGTGAATAGTAAAGAAATGATTGACGGTACAAAAACTTTTAGAATAAACACAACTTATTCCTAAAAATATTCACTTTACCTGATTCGATCCCCCAAAACTCATCTATTGGATGAAAGGACTAAAGTGCTCTATGTTTACAAGCTTGAGGGATGAAGATTGAAATGATCATTTTCCTTTTAGAGATCAAAACATCCCCGTCATTCTTTTCATGGACAAATTTGACTATTTTACTCAAACTTCTCAAGTCTAAAGTTATACTACTTAGCGGCTTCAGTAGGTATCGTTTCATCATAATTCCTATTAGATGCTGGATCTGTTTTCTCGTCCTCCACGACGAGGCTTTTTGGTTGTAATTCATCTTTTAGTCTTTGGATCTCCTGATCCTTCTCTTCTAATTTATCTTGCAACATTAACACCTGCAGTAAAACCCATTGGAGTTGACTACTCACCCTGTTGCCTTAAACACGTGAACAAGAAATTCAACATTACAAAATCCCAAAAAACATAAATGTGTACTTGGCGGAAAATATAACGAATGAGAAACAACTTCTATAAGAAAATACAAATCTGAAATAATGGCGGAAGATTTTAAAAGATTTGATAACATGTTTACACTTTACATACATTTCTTAAAATGTAATTTGATATAAACACAGAAATATACAAATTTTATTTGGTTGTAGTCCCAAAAATCAGCATTTGTGATTCGTGAATGCCATATAAGCCTTTGCCTAACTCAAGTTTTTGTTCAGGTCCGGAAAATGGTTTTTTCCCCCAAGACCACTAACCTCCATTTCTCACATTGTTGGTAAGAAACAAATAAAGCATAAGGCGAAGCAAACATGCAGAGAAAAATAACATTAAAAGGTGAAGGTAGGGATAAGAGAAAACCATTTCATTGGATCTATCCACATCATTTGTCAAACCATCCATATGCTTTTGCAACCCTGTAGTCAATTTTAAGGACTAAGATTAAATTGCAAACGCTAGCAGAAAAAATAACAGATCACCAGTTGCATAACTTCAAATCCCCTCTACTCCAATTTTATGGATCGAATATCAAAGATTCCTTCTTAACAAGCATTTAACATGTTGAAATGTCCCAAGTTCAGCACATTCACCTATAACAATATCTCTAGTACTTCAAATTCTAGTTTTGAAGTCCACACACTAATATTTTTTTATTATCTTGCTTGTATTTTGGAATGAATATTAATCTGATTATATGAACTTCTTTAATGAATCTGACAGAGTGACACAGGAAACTAGCAATAATTGAGAAGCTAGTTTAAAAGATCAAGGCATTAAAATGCCAAAAGATAATCAGATGAAATCACTGACTCAACAAACAACCTTCAAATTGACATCTGAGTTCTGCATTTTGGTATTTCTGCACTGAAAGTTTCATTGCTAATTCGTGCATCTACACACCAAGAAAAAAAACAGGAAGAACAAAGAAAATATCAGCAACAACCAAAGTAATGACCAATAAATTAGGTTACTATAAGCTTTGAAGTTGGGTTAATAGTTTAACTCATGTAACATTACTTCCAGACATCAAATACCATATAAAAAATTTCCATCAGCTCAACATATATGTATTAAAAAACATCATACTGAATTTTCTCTACACTGACACACACCCACACATTGTATCTTATAACATTGTTTGGAATTAGGGTAGTAGGAGAAAATCAGCTCCCAGGCGAATGAGGTAAAAGGTTAAAAAAAGTAACAGAAGCATAAAGCAAATAATAGAACATTACCTTGCCCTCAGAAGCTTGATTCCCAATCTCCTCATTTTCCTCCTGTAGGGTTCTACATTTAGCCATCAGCATCTTCCCCATCTTGCTTTGGGGAGTAAAGTTTACAGCAGCAATGTTATCTTGCAACTCCTTTACTTTTTTATCCTTTTCTTCAACTAAATTCTATGTTCAGATGAAAACTCTTGTAAGAAACACTTGACTGAATCATCACCAATGTAAATATCCTCTCTGTCTCTATGCTTTGTATTTGAATCACATTCTAAAACTAGGAAGCTTTTTTACCCTCTTCCATTTAAAACTAATGGTTCCATTTCATTTTGTTACATCCAAGGTAGTAAAATGTCTTCATAAATTCTTCAATGAACAAAGGATGGAATTACAATTATGAAATAAACAGAGCATTGTTCATAATAGAGGAAGACAAGTCAATTCTTCACTATCTATATCTCTGAGGAGATAAATCTACGACAACAACCTCGACTGACATTTACCTAAGACAACATGAGTTATATGACACATAATCATCAGTTCCTTAAGTTTCAGAAGACCAAACTTAAGTCAATAAAAATAAAAAACAGTTTAATAACAAACCTTCAATCGTGTGAACTCTTCATGAACTGCTGGATCTAGTAACAACCTCCTAGCCTGCAAATTAAATTGCAAAAGGAAATACAGTACTACCATTTCAGGGAGAACCAAAAACAGAAATGAAATGCAACATACAGCTAAATTGATTTGGAATTTGCACAGCAACATTTATTTTAAAGTTTCAACCAATACACATGCGGCTATGAACATATATTAAGTTGTAAAAGTACAACAGAGCAACCTTTATCAAATTCAATGTCAGTATATTATTTTCTGTGACAACTATTGAATTCAGACGTTAGCAAAGAATATCCCAGCAGGATCAGTCCCCAGAGTCAGTAGCAGGGTCATTACAAATCTATTAAACAAATTTAACTAAAAAGCACACTGGCAACTGGCAAGTAGTGTGATTTTTCCACTACCCACCCTTTTTCAGTTGATATACATTATCTAAATAAGTGGGCAGTCAAGATCCCAAAAAACCTGAACAGTCTACAGCTAACAGTGGCCTCCAGGATAATTTAGCATTATAAACAAGCTTTTACCATGTACAAAATATTTTAACAACCCAGTTCTTGTACCATATAGTAGCAAAAGCCAAATGGTCTAAAAGATAAGGGGAGATATAAAACAAAGGAGTTTGCAGAATTACAACCAACTAAACATTGCAGGTTTTATTTACTACAGAACATAATAAAAGCTCAACTCGAGGAAAACTTCTTGAGGAATTATCTCTCTATTTTCAAGGAGGAAAAATATAAATCTTTCTTGGTTTAAACTGAAATTTTAACTGAACTAAATCAATTGGGTTACAAAGAACTTTGCGAATAAACAGACGATGTTAGACCATCATCCATGCTGCAAACTTGAAATCTCTATTCAGCACTTGATAACATAGCATAAACATTTCTGCTAAAAGATGAGACATGCACAACATAAAATCCAATAAAAATCTAAGAAACAAAAGCAAGGAATCAGTACAACAATATTTAAACGGCTCAAAGAAGTTGGAAAATTATAGTGCTTTCTGAAATTAATTGATGAAGAATGAAGAATGATCACTGAAAAAAATTATTTTTAGAGATACACTAAAAACACTCAATTATAAACAATACCTGCATAGAAGCTGGGTTGAATTGAGATTTCAGGTCCCGTACAGCAGACTGGAAAAGTTTAGAAAGCCACATGAACAAGATAAAATTAAAACTAGAAATAACAATACTAAATAAAATTTAAAAATATAATTATATAAACTATTAAAATCTGTAAATTGCAATTGGCTTTGAATCTTCTAATCAAGATAAGACTCATAATCATATGACAAGGTTAAATAAAATGGTCCAAACAGAATGGATCAATTTCAAGCTTTTCTTGACTTTCATACCAAGGTTTTAAAAATCATACCAATCATTGAACCAACATGGCTCACTGGTATTATTATGAATTTATGATTGAACCAAAATATTTAATGTTTATTAGAAACTTTCAATAATTTTAAAAATAAATGTTACGTAATATTTGAAGCAAACTTAAGTTAATTTTTTAAAGTTACAAGTCATTAGAATAATCTTTCAAAATCTTGGTACTGAACTAGTTTTGTTTAAAATTCCAGTATATTAGTCTTTAAGAGTTTTATCAGCAAAATAAAAAACTTCGTACCCCATTGCCCAGAGGCTCTTCGCTATGCGAAGGTATGGGGGAGGGATATTGTACGCAGTCTTACCCTTGCATATGCAAAGAGGCTGTTTCCGGATTCGAACCCATGACCAACAAGTCACCAAGGCACAACTTTACCGCTGCACCAGGGCTCGCCCTCAATCAGTTTTATCAGCAAAATAGTTTCTCAAAATTTAATCTACAATAAATTAGTTCTTTAGAAACTTAAAATATCATCGTATTCATCATTATGGTGACAAAACTTTTGAAAAATCAATAAAATAATTATTAGATTGTCACAAAAACTATTTAATAGTAATTTTTTGTAAAAAAAATATCATAATGATGCATATATAATTTTAGAAATATATATTTTAAATAGAATAAATAGTATTTTATTTTATTTCTCTAATAAATGCTTTCAAGAATATATATAAAAAAAACTTCGTACTCCATTACCCGGAGGCTCTTCGCTATGCGAAGGTATGGGGGAGGGATATTGTACGCAGCCTTACCCTTGCATATGCAAAGAGGCTGTTTCCGGATTCGAACCCATGACCAACAAGTCACCAAGGCACAACTTTACCGCTGCACCAGGACTCGCCCTCGCAAGAATATATATATATATATATATATATATATATATATATATATTAAGTAAAAAAGAATACCAACTTCAACATGTGTGCGATGGTGAGAGTTGATGATGATGATGATGATAACAATAGCAACAACATAAAAAAAGTTGGGGGATTAGTAAAATCAGCGGCAGTGGCTTGGCTTATAAGTCCCAAAACCCTAATAGGGCAAAGAGAAAATGACATCTTAGTATTACCAACAAGTAACCACCATAGGAGCGGATTGCTGCCACTCCATTGTGCCAGAATTTTAGCCGCATCACAAACCTGAGACGCAATAATGCTTGCATAGCAGCACACTGCTGCTCCACCACTATCATGACCACTATTGGATACTATGTTTTTGAAATGTACTTTCCACCCTTTTCTTATTATACAAAAAAATTAAACTTCTTAATTTTTAAGAGTTTTTCTCAAGTTCTTGACTCAACTTTTCCTTTGAAGGATAAGAAAGGCTAAAAGAAAAAACCTTAGCCAAAAACTACCTTAATTGTAGATTTCAGTTGCAGCTAAGGTCACAACAGCCAAGCAGCTACAAGAATTTGGATTTCTAGTTTTGGTTAGTTTTCCGCTGCCATCTTCAGGGTTTGGTATGGGTCCTCTTAAAAATTTGGCTGTTCATTCAAGTGCATTTTGTGGCTAAGGTGGGTTCAGCAGGATTGTAAGATCATAACAATTCTATGACTAGACAAGATAGCTGAACATGATCCAAGCATAAATGAGTCTGCTGGAATCAAGATCACTCCACCTTTCCAATCTCACAGTAGCATTCATATTCTGTTGTTACTTTTTTTTTCTCTTTCCATCAAACCATTTTTTGACAACCATGGTAACCGACATATCACTACTAAACAGAATGAAACCAAAGCACATATTTCTAAAGAAAAGTTCAATTTTGAGTGGTGCAAATGCTTTCTAACTTCCAACCAGGTGAATAACTGTTAGGTGATATAAAACCCTTCATGATTCAAGGCTTTATAGAGCTTTGCAGCAACTTCAGCTAAAGAAGCATTGGAGATCTCAAGAAAAATATATTATTTCTAAGGGAAAAAGGGAATATAGTCTGGTATTATAACACAAAATAATTAAAATAACACGCACAACTGCTATAAAGAATAAAAACCTTAGTTTCAGAATATTATTACCAACCTTCAACTCTGCTATCTCTTGTTCCCGTTTGGCAAATGTGACAATGAATGCAGCTTCCTTTTTCTTTGCTTTTTCAAGCTGATAACCAATAGACAAGAGAATGGGGTCAACAAAATATGATCAACGTATATTGAATTGTTTTGAAGCAGGAAAATGAAAAACTAAATCCTGAACCTGCTCTCTTAAAGACTCTTCAGATGATTTCAGAGCTTGAAGATAATTAATCACCGATTTCGGTGCTAGAAAGTAGAAAGCATAAATAATTACTTAGCTATATATTTAAAACACAGCAAACAACTATTAAAAAAATCATTTCATGAACAACAAATACATATGCCACTTGCTTAACAAGCATAAACTAACCTGGAGTGGTCCCAGCAGATATAAAAGGTTCATTTTGAAATGAAGAATGCCACTTCTGAATCTCAGATTTTGCAGCCTCAAGTTCATTCTGGAATATACAGTGATCCAGGAAACGTTTTTAGGAAACAAAAAGATACAAATCAACCTATATGCAAAACTTTGGGCCAGGCCGGTAAGATACTCAACTCCAACAGCTTAGGGTCTGCTATGTGAATTATCTCTAATCTCTAAAATAAACAGAAGAGTGTATATGGGCATTCTTCTATCCACATCATTCATAATCATAGAGTTTATAGAAAAACTATAACTAAAGTACGCTTCCCTTAATAACAGTAACAGTAGTTCAATTTTTTTTAGCAATTTGTTAAAGGAAAACATACTTGGCATGTAGCAAGCATGTCCTTACAGTTCTGAAGACTGCAAAAAACAAAGTCAGAAAATTTTTAGGCGCAAACAGTTCAACGCAATTTTAAGAGAGTATAATAACTACATTCCACACCAGGTGTACTTAGAAATACCTTTCACGAAGAGACAAAATCATTCCTGTGGTCACACCAGAAGCCGCTTCTTCAGCTTTTGATTTGGCCTGAACGCAAACAGCACATATTGCAGTTTTAGATTTTCAGAAAATGAAGTCTCGAACATCCGATAGAACAAGCATGAAGAATTGGTTATCGATTACCTTCTTGTGTCCAAAAGGATCATTTTCATATTCATCCTCGTCATAGTCGGGAGATGGCCTCTTATTACCTATAGTATCTACATCAGAACAATGGAACCATCGCAATTTGCGCAACAATTACAACGTGCGTTTGAAAACAAAAAGCAACACCTGATTGCGTTCCGCTAAAACCGCCTCCAAAATCAAAGTCCTGCGTTTGAGAAGAAATGGAAAATGTTAAGCAAATTGCGCGTGAGAAAGCAAGTGGCGAGGGGTGAAAAATGTTGGGGCTTACGTCGTCGAAATGAGGAGGGGAAGCCATCGTCAACTTCAAAAACCCTAGCGAAGATGAATTAAGAAACCGAAGCTGCAAGTGTTCACGAAACAAATTGCTGCTGCTAGTACAAGTACAATGAATCAACACTCAACCGTTGAATTGAATCTGCAATTTCTGAATTCCATAATGTACTGCACTTAGTTGCTTCTCTCTTGGAATGGACGATAATGGGATTCGGCCCAATTACGAATTTCATGGGTTTATAAATGTTTCTACGATGTTGCTTCCTGCACCTCCGAGTGGCTTCTGCATCCTCTTTTTGGCTTCTGAAATCATCAATCTAAAATGTAAAATAGGCTCAATCATTCAAGTAACACACCCTAAAAAAAATAGTAAGACTTAAATATATTCTTCATCCTTAATAAATACGCGATTTTTTATTTGTTCTTTAATAAATTTTTATTTTACGTTAAATATCTGGTCAAATAACAATTTTATTTTTTTGTTATTGACACATTTTTTAATCTATAATAAATTATTAAATTTTATGTTTGCTGATAAATTTTATTAGGAGTTTAAGGCAAAAAAAAATATTAAGAAAAAATCCAAAAATTAAGTATTTATTAAGGATAAAAACATATTTAAGCCAAAATATAATTACAATTTTAACCTTTATATTAGATATAGTAATTGTTTGATTTTGATTTCTTGACTTTCAATTGTACAAATTAGATCCTCAACATATAGAGTTGGGCGGTTTTATTCCCTTCGTTTGTTTCTATAATGGTAGTATAAATATAATCATGATAGATTTGCCTCTTTAAAAGTTAAAAAAATATAAAAGTATATTTACTATTGATTTAAATTTGGTTAAAATAACAAAGTACTTTAATTAAAAGTCATGATACATAAATATTTAAAATTACAATGTAGTCATACTTTAATTCAAAGCGTCTTTAAAAACAAAGCTACAAAATCATATTATTAAGGATAAAATATTTTATTCCCTTAAAATATCATTTAAATTACACTTTTGACTTAAATATAGCTTCAGTCCTCCAATTTTGTCAAATTTGAATTTTTGGTTCTCTTGTTTTAAAATAGAGACATTTGATTTCTTTATTTTAAAAAAATTATAATTTTAATCCAATACTTAATTTTGTCTATATTTATTTCTTTTATTTATTGTATTTTAATTAATTAAATCATTTATTGATTATACCTTATGAATATGTTAAGTCTAATATTCAATTGTACCAAAATAAAAGAAATAAAACAATAGATAAAATTAAATATTGAACCAAAATTAAAAAAAAAATTAAAATATAAACACCAAATGTCCCTATTTTATAATTAAGAGAACAAGATTGTGGATTAAACAAGAACAACAAAATTATATTTAAGTTATACACTTTTGCTCTCATATAATATAATAAATTAGACACATAACACCCTAATTGAAACCAGCAGCAATAAAGGATGCATCAATCTGACTTGAATGCGACTTCTCCATGGTTGTGCAACCTTTCAAAAACCCGGTTTTAGTTCCTTGATCTATTAATGGATGGTGCAATTGTATAAACTTTACTTCTTCTATGAACTTTTTGGCAGGTCACATCTTTAGAGAAGTTAATACTGGTGCAGACCTTCTTGCCACCAAAGCCTCTATTTCTCATGGTTTCTATTGGTGGGATTCGGTCCCTTGTTTGATAGCTACAGAATTTAATAAGAATAAATATGATTTTACAAACTATATATAGATTCAAATAGTTTGTCTTTCCATGGGTTTGATTTTTGTCCACTCCCCGTGATTTTCTGTTATCCTATCTTTTTTATTAATAAGATTTCTTAGCTTGATGTGTGTGGCATTTTATCATCGAGGATGCCAACATAATTAGAATGTTCAGTGTGGTTTTATTTCCACTCGCCTCTTTTTTTTGCCTTAAAAGTGACCTAATTAGCACATTTTTTTCAATTTTAACATTTTCATGATCATTTTATTTGATAAATTTTTTTCATGATTATTATTTCAAAAATAAGTGTGTCTAAGTAATCGGGAGTAAAATTTCAGCAAAACAATTACATCATAATATATAATAAAATAATATCATAATTATGTATAATATTTTAACAGCATAGAATATATTGATCACACGTGCAATATCAATATCTTATAATATCTTTACACCATTTCACCCCACACCCCCAACCCGAATCATAATCAAATAGTGGCCCAAACAAAAACTTATCTACAAGGAATAAAATTCAATAAAAGCATTAAATCTTATCTGAGATCAAACTAAGCAATAAATGAGGGGGAAAAAAAGTAGATAATTGTTGTATAAATTGAGTGGAAAAGTTATGCATGTGCAACAATTATCATGGAGGCAATAAGTTGAACGGTGATTAAGTTATATCACCTTCAAGGATTCATTGTGAATCCTTCAATTCCGTGGGAGGTTTCTGTCGGAGAAAGATCGTGAGGCAGGGCGTATTTTAAAAAATAACTTTAAATCCAAGGGTCGCATTTTTCTTTGACTGTGCGTAGTCATTCAAAGAATGTACGTCTCTGCATGCAGGTTCTGAAATTCACCAGCAAAAATAAATAAGTAGAAAAAACCTGCAGAAGGAGAAGAAAGTGGAGGAGGAGCAATGGCGAGAAAGAACAAGAGCGACTGGAAGACCTGAATCGCCTGGAGGAGGGATCGAATTACATTGTTGGAACTGTCCTCAATGTGCCGAATGAAGTACAACTCTATCTTTGAGTGGTAATTACTATGATACAACTATATATGTAGATTGTTTTTTTTTTTAGGTTTGCTCTAAGAGACATGCTCCCAAATCATTAATGTTCCTATTCGGTTTTTATGACCTAAATTTTGAAAACATCGTATAAGGCATTGAAATTTTGGAGAGATTGATCCTTTTCATATCAGTGTTAGGAATTTTATAATTTCTAATTAATTAATATGGACTACGTTATTTATATTTAAATGGGTTTAATATAAAATATAAAATGATATATTTAAGTGAGTTCATTACATTGTCAACGAATAATTGATATGAGCTTAATAAGCGGAAATTAGTTTGATCCATTAAAGGATAATGAGAACCCTAATAAATTTAAAACATAAGGCATGGTTATACTCCTCACCAGATTAACAAAAAGTTTCTCTTCTCCCCATCCAAAGAGAAAACAAAGGTCTCATAAGGAAGAAGGTGATTTGGTTGAGGAAGGTCATTAAACTAATTGTTCGTAACTACCGTAAGATTTCGTTGCGTATTAATCAAGCTCTATGGATTCAGGTATTCCTTAAAACGTCCTTGACTTAACGTGTTTTGATGCTTATTTGATATTTTTATAAGGTTTATTGAAAATTTCCAACAATCAATTCTAAGTATTGAAATTTCACGTGGCAGAGAAAAAAAATTGAATGCATGTAAAATAATTCATACAAATTTCAAACACATGCAAATCTATCACTAATCATCCAATGATCATTTCTTAAGTACGGCATATGAAGGCGGGGGAGGCAGTGTTGTAAGTGGAGGAGGTGAGAAGGACAAACCGAGTTAACTATGTTAGTGATAAGATGAATTTTGTTACGTCATATTATCTCGTTTCCATATTTTATTCTTTTGGTTTTAAAAAAGTTATTATTAGTGCGGATAATCTTGCCTTCGTGTTGGTTCTCGATCGTGTTCAAAGTTGAATGAGTTGCCTATGAGACTATGCATATGGATGGTAAATGTTTTCATGCATGAGATCACTCCACCTTTGTTTTTTTTTTTTTTAATATTTCATGGGCAATAGAACATTCCAAACTTTCATAGTAGCAAGTTAAAATAGTTTCGAGTCAATTAATCTATTGGAGAAAACCAATAATGTAAATTTTGTAATTGTTAATACCGCGTTAATCAAATGGGTTGGACTTTTTCAAAAAAGAAAAAAAAAACAATTGACCATTATATGCAACAGTGTAAAGCACTCGTTCTTTATAACATACATGAAAAATGCTTCAATAATTAAATGGTCAAGCAGTATAGAGTCTTTATTGTTTCTTTAGTTGAAAAAGCTATTAAAAAATGGATAAGAAGTAAAGATTAATATATATAATTTATTATATATAGTGACTATAAAAAATTCTGATATTAGAAATCTAACAAGTAATCCATAGGTATTGGTCCAATTAACAAACTTATATATATTAACCCACACAAAGACTAACAATAACTTAAGGTCGATTTTGTTATTTTCACTGATTCAATGTTTCTTATTCAAGTGAAATACTCTTAAATAAATTAAGTAATTCCGTTGAACTCACGCATAATTATAGCATAAAAAAGATTTGAATAATAAATTGAACACCTAAATAATATTGAGATATATAAATATGGTAAAAAAAAGATATATAAATAAAATTAATAATGTAAAATGATAATGATTAAATGCATTTATAAATATTAGGAAGGTACTAAAATAAGAGTAAATTTCCGTGCTATTGCATGGGTAAAAAATTAGTTTTCAACACATCCAAAACAAATTTTGAACGCCTATAAAATATCTAAGGAAGCATGATACTTTGAGGGAAATCATTATTGCATATGCTACAATAAATATAAATAAAAATACAACTTGATCAGTTGGAGTAACTTAAGTATTGTGACATACAATTGTAATGCAACTTGAAACAAAAGAAAATTGGTAAAAAAAAAAAATAATAACAATTGTAACAAAAATGTTCTTCCTCTATGAGAATCGGTAACAAAGAAAAAAAATCAATAAGAATTGCCACTGACTCCTTGTTTCTTGCTTTCAATGCCTTTGATTTGCAATCGTTGTCAATTTTTTGTTTTTTCTCTCTTTCACACACCTCGTCTTCATTTTTTTTATTTAGTTATAATTTGCTATTTTTGATTGGAAGGTCTTTGCACAATAAATTAAAATAAATAGTTAGATACAAAAATTATCCCCTGTTGATCAATGTATAACTGTTTGCTATTTTTTCTTTGTTCTCTTAAATGTCTCTAGGAAAATGCTTTCGTACTTATAATTTAAAATCACTATGAAGGTACGAGTGAATTTGGGTTTAGATTTCTTAAGTAAAGTATCTCATTTGAATCTTATAGATTGAAAAATATAATGGAAAAAAGATCCAGAGAAAAAGTTGATGACAATTTTACACTTATAACATAATAATAAAAAACTCAAGATTAGAAAAAAAAGCAGATCACGATAAATATGATTTTAGATATTTTAGGCATTCTTTTTGGGTTAGATGGCTCTCCTCCTTGTTTTCTTCATACACTCTCCATATTCCACAGTAAAACCCACTTCGGCAATGGCAAACATATGATATTGTCCCGGAAAATATTGTTTGCAATTCACATGCCCACTATACCCACCATTCAATCTTCTTATGGAACAACTCACGTAATCATGGGTTTTTAAGAACCATTTGTTATTCTTTAATTATTATTATTATTATTATTATTATTATTGTGTTACTAAGGTGGAGGTATATGCCATTGCCCATTAACCATTATCCTCAATTAACTCCTAGCAACTACAATCAACATTTTCTCCTTGGATTGTGCGAACATATTCTTTTTGTTTATACTTGCTGCATATGACGATAAAGACAAACTACCTTTTCTTCAAATCTTACCATATAAGCGTTCCATGCCATAGGAAACATTGCTCATACGCTATAGATTATTAAGTTAATATTAATTATATTATAGTTAATGATCTATGTGGGGGTATAATTAGAAGGCAAAAAACTAGTCTTGGTGTGCCCACCACATCCATTTGTTCCGTGATTGACTCGTGTGATATGGGTCCAACTTGTCATAGTCTTATTGGTGTATCACACGTGAGGCTAACACATATCAAAATGATGATGCATAACCAAATACATTCTCTATTTTCAGTAATCTTTTCATTAATGTTACTATATGGATGAAAAGAAAAACACGAGCAGTTATGAATTATGATTGACGGGAGGAAAAGTTTTAGGGTTTGTCGGCATTGTTAAATTTGTAGAAGGCATCCATCCATATTCAGGTGTGAAATTCTGGCTATTATTGTAGCGGACAAGGTTGTGATGCTAGGATCCTATGGTCGTTTAGAGGTACTGTGTGTATTAGGATGGATTGATTTTAATTAAAATTGATTTTGAGTGATATGATTAATATTTAAATGTTTTATTATCAAATCAAGTTAAAAGTAAAATTTAATATAAAATTTTGAATCGAAAGGTATAAATTATTTTTGGATTTAAAATCAATTTTAAAATTTTCTCCAACATGAAACAAAATATATGAAAATATATCTAAAATTAACTTTTAATATAAAATCAATTCTTCAAATATCAAATCAAACATGCCATATATTGTTCTTTCCGTCAAAGGTAACATTGCACGCGTCACTTGTATTTTGTCTAGATTTATTCATCTTTTATGCGTTCCCACGGTTATCATTAAGAATAGCCAGCTAAGATTAAAAACATATTTTGTATAAGAAAATGTTCTTCTTCTATTGGCTATATTTGGTGGGATGTGGTTTTACATAAGCTCGAAGGAATAAATCTTTAACATCCATAAAGTGGAGCTGTTGATGATTTGAAACGTGTAATCAAGACAATTAGGACTTTAATATGTCCTTAGTTCTATATAATCATGGAGGAAGACAAGACAACCCTATATGTGTGGTGGATTTAATATTTCTATCATTTTAGAAAGAGAAATTAAATGTTCTGCTGTGCAAATTCTCAAATGTGAAAGGTCTTGCACTATCTCTAGATCAAGTAGGTTATAGACTCTAGGGAAAAGAGGTTATAGACTAATTATATAACCAGCTAACGACTAATAATGGAAATAATCGTATCAACTTAATTTGACCACTAGATAAACTATTCTCTTAATTTTTTGTTTTGATTTAACCTGTTTAGTTTTTTCATAAATATGACTGTAACTCCTCTTTCCATTAAGTAAAATAAGAGGAGCGCTAATAATATACTTCCTGGCCTAATACACATTCCTCCTAACATATTTTATTATTGATTAAAATTTATTGGAAACTAAATAATCATGAGATAAAATCATTTACATAATAAGATATCTGATCCATGATTTTTTTTTATAATTTTCAATCAATTTTTACCAATTAAAGAAAATGAGTTCAAAAGAGTGTATTTTACATTGTGGCTAGCATTTCTCATCAAATTAACATAAAGAAGATATATAATTGGAATATGGTATGAATTTAATTAGAATTAGAATGCACTTTCAATTATAGATGAAAATTTTAATTGAATGATAATGTCATTTTTTGTAATGATTTTTTTACAATATTTATTTTATAATGATAGTGCATGTATGAAAATTAAACTTATACATGATATTAAATAAATTTTATTTGATAATTAATGTGCTTTTAAGTGAAACGTTGCTCAGTTTTTTAGTTATGTTAAAATTATATGTTAACAATAAGTTTAACTAAATTTGTGATACATAGTAGATAAGACAAACAAATTTATTTCCCTAAACAAATAGACAAACTAATTTATTTCCCTAAACAAATAGACAAACTAATTTATAACATATAGTAGTGCTCTAGAATGATTAATAATATTACCATGTGTAATTATTGGATGCACAATTAGAATGCTCATTCCAGTGGAGAAGGAAAACCTGAAACTTAACTTAATATAAAAATTAGAAAGTGTCAAAGTGAGACAACATATTAAAGTGTTTAATTTAAATTACGAGTTTATGATATGTCAGTGAATTAGAAAAAAAAAAAAAAAAAACTCACCTTTTCAACAAACGAGCTAGAGTATGGCTATAGACTCTAGAGTATTGTATTGGTCAGCTGCGTGAAATAAATTTTCAAACTAATTACGTTGCAAAAATATTCATAATTTTGTGGGTGACATGTCTTTAAGATTATTTTATTTATTACCTTGAAGATTAAGCCACAGAATTAATAAAAAAAAAATTGTATATGAGCACTACAAATTTTATTTATACATTGAGCACTACTCATTCATTTTTCAGAATATATATCGGATGATATTTTGAATCTTTTGAGGGTAACTAATTAATTATATGTTGATTATTCAATTATTGAATTTTGCTTTGGAAAAGTCTCCATTGTACGAATTTGTGCAACCTTAATACAGAGATACGCGTGATTTGGATGTCAAATCAGTTTTCTTTTTCTATATTGTTGTTTAAATTTTGTTCAACAAAATACAAACATAAGACTTCGGGTAATTAATTTCTAGACCCACGAAACATGAACACTCATTTTTTTTAAAAAATCTAATGTTTTTCTCTATTTTTCTTTTTATGTCAAATTATATTGCCTATAAGATGTATACTTTTTTCAGTTTTATCTCTCTAAACATTTTGAGAGAGATGGAAAAAGAGAAAAAATAAATAATTGATATGATTGATAATATAATTTAATAAGAAAAGAAAAATCAAGAGAAATGAAAGATATGACAGGAATGCTAATAATGTTAAAGTGTCCAAATATTATTATGGTATCACTTTACTGTAATTTGTTATAATTCCCATTTTATGAATAAAAATGTATAGAAGATAATAATTTTCTAACTCACTAGCTAGGATTCACCTTGAGGCATCTTGTGGGAGGTTATATATTTTAATTTTATATTTTTTTCCATTCACAATACTTGAATTCAAAATTAAACATAAAAAATTCAAGCCTAATTTTATTTGAATGAATTATATATTTAATTTATGTTGAATTATTTTATCATCATAACATTAATACAAAATTTTTACTAATTTTATTGATAATTAATTTTCGTTACAAATCAAGTTAACTACCTTTAATAGAATCTTTCAATCATGATTCTTTATTCATCCATAAGAAAACCCAAAATTTTACTAAAAATTATTTAACTAGTTCCACTCAGAACAACAACGACACATTACTATCTTATGCTAATGCTTGATTAAGTACAAGGGATAGAATTAACGAAGATATATTTGTTTTTATGTTGAATCAAAATATGTGAGTATATATATATATAATATTTCGAAACAACTAGCTAATCACAACCAGAAGAAAATCAGATCAGTAAAAAAAGATGGCAGCTCATATTTCAGCCTTTAATTAACAAAACTCCACAACTTGTGATCCTATTTTCTTAGCAAAAGAAGGTACACAAGTATAATGACCCACTTTGGCTTTTGAATAATGGGAAGGAGCCTTTTGTGTCATCCAAGCATGTATGTCAGATATGCATAATGCATGTAGTATATTTTTCATGCCACATATATGTGGATTTGGAACAGTACTTTGTATTTAGTGATGATAATTGATATATATTGGTCAGACTTTTACTGAAGAGACTTTGATTAATTTGTAGGCGCATGCAATTGCCATGAAGGGAATGGAGATGATCACGTGTGAAACTAGGAATTGAGATTGAAAGAGTTGTCGCAGGTGATAAGATGGTGTTGGCAAGTTGGGAGACAGAATGGGACCCTTATGCACTTCTCCATTCCCTCGTTGAAGGGTCGCTCTCAATGCCTTGCTTTTACCCCGTCAAACCTCCAACACCGCCCATCATTCTCTAAGAGCCATGGATGGGATAAAGAGATAATTGGACCTCTCTATGTGCCATAAAACACAGACGTGAATCGCAAGCTGTGCACGCATCAAAAGCATCTTTGTCTATACACTACACACAATATATATATATATATATACATATATATATATATATATATATATATATATATATATATATATATATATATATCCCTCTCTCTCTTTTCATTTCTTCTAAATTCAAATCCTCAATATGCATGCCGTAGCTGTAGCTATTATCATTGGTTTTTCTAGATGCACACGTGTTAGGATATATATATGATACATTCATACCTATTTCTTTCTTTCTTCGTCAGTGCATGCAAGCATCATCAAGAAAAAAAAAAGGAACGATTAATTTTAAAGATATTATAATTTATTATCATTTTCTTGGTCAAACTAATGATCTTAGATGTAGTTGTAGGGGTCATTTATCATATTGTACAAATAATAACGATTTATATCTCTTAATTAATTGATTCAAAGTCTAAATTTTAATTAATTTTTAAATTTAAAATAAATCATATTTTAAAAAAAATATTAATCTTATCTGTATTTATATATTTATAATCTACCGTAAAAATCAAACAATATTTGGCGATGGGTGCCAATATTTTTTGTGTAGAAAAGATACGTAGGGGTCATTCTAGAAAACGTTAAACAAAACAATATTGACGTGCATCAGTGCATGAGTTTTGCCACTTGATTTCTATATGGTGAATTAATTATCAATTTGGCAATTAATAAAGAGAGAAAATATTCATTCCCTTTTCCTGAAAAGTTGCACCATTTTTTCTACAAATCATTGATAACGTTGGCCAACGCGATTGGATACCTTGGCGAGTTGGCGTATCCTAAACATTTCGGTGACTGTGACGATTAATTTTATATATTATATACATGGCCAGAGTCAAATTTTTTGTTTAGAGGGAAAAAAAAACTCAATAGGCATGTGATCCTTATACATAAATAAATTTTAGCTACTACGAACATACATAGTGTGTGTAACAAATTTAATTTACAACTTATATAATTCGAAAAACTACTTTAATATATCTATAATAAGTAATGTTAAATATACAATAATTAAGAATATACCTCTATTTTACAAGCTGTGCATGCCTTGAGCAATAAAGCAATAGCAGAATACTTTTAAGTAAAGTCTCAATGTAGTTACTTAATAATTTGTTAATTACCATCATTTCTACAAAGTCAAAAATAATTTTTTAAAATAATTAATAACAGACTATGGTACAAAATGATATAAGGATTTTTTTTCATTTTTTAATAGAGACGTGATCTGTTTGAAAATATAAATAAATAAATAAATACAAAAAAGCGGACACTATTAATAGTTTTTCTTTCTTTCAAATATTTTTAATAAACATACAAAACTAATAACAAAAGGACAATAATTTTAAACATGAGTTGAAAATTAAACCAAAAAATTAATTTAATTGATCATTTATTAGTTTAATTTATCATATATATTAATTAAATGTATTTCCTCGTTACGTTTTAGTAATGATAAAAGGGGTTATTATAATATAAAATGAATTTTAATTATCTTGAACAAGTAGCATATATAGCTTATAATATTTGCGACATGTTTCCAACCTAAAGATGCGAATTTGAAAACACATTTTTTTATACCTTTTTCTTTGTATTTCTTGATGTTAACGTATCGTAAGAAGTAGAAAATATAATTAGCTCGTGCAAAAGGTGATGACTTTTGGTGCAACAATCTATATTTATGTCGCACCGCACACAGGATATATACCAACAGTATCTTAAGGTTGAAATTTGGAAATAATAATTGTAACCCAATATAAGGGAAAGGAAGAAAAAAAATCAGCGTGGACATGACAGTGATATTTTGATTTTGTTGAACTAAAACCTATTTCTGTAATAATATAAACGGACTTTCAAAAAAGATGTTAGGCAAAGCAGATCACGTATCTTGCTGAGCAATAGAGGGATCTTGTTGTCTAGTACTATTTGTCCTTTCAATTGTATAAAGCATCAGATGATATATATGGTCTTTCTTCCCTTAAGACAACATTCTTTCAGCATATATAGAAGAAACAAAAAAACTTAGCCATAGTTTAATTTTATTACTCTTACTATAAATGACTATTTATTTAGCTATATGTAACATATATCACTATTATTTTCACTATATATATATTTATGGAAGGCACAAGTAAATGATAGAAACTCTTCTTAACTGCTAACCCTTTTAGCTATTAATTATTAATTACCAACATTTGTAAGGATTTTAGAGACAACTTTGCTGTCACTAAGGTAACTACCTATTTTCTGGCAGTGATGCGATGTGTTTAGGGGTTAAAAGAATGGAACCTCCTCCACTGAAGAAAAAAAAAAACTTTGTTTCAATCCTTCGAAAGATGGCAAAGCGGGATAAGATGATCGTTTTAGATGGAAATTAAAAAGTACAGAAAATTATGAATCCACACATTCACAAATTGATTACCATGAGAAAAGTGAAAGTTAAAAGGAAGAACCCTTGCGCAAAACAAAAGAAAAAAAAAAAAGAGGAGGCACAACACAGGTACCAAACATCATTCATTTACACGTAAGAATTCGGTTTTACTTCAGAAATAATCTTCACATAATTAATGATTCATATTGTTACTCTTAATTATGCATTATTACCAACTCGAAAGTTTTACCAAAAAACAGCAAAGTCCACACCCCACTGGAAAATGCAAGCCACTTAATAAGGACAGCAGTAATTATGAGAAATGAAGACTGGAAAAGTAAAGGGAAAAATATCCAAATGAATTGCAAATAGGGATCATCAATAGAATACGTGCTGATATAATTAATTTATATCAACCGTCTTAGTAGGTTCAAATCACATAGTTTGTGGGCCATCCGACATGGGTGGTCTTAACTCTCAATCAATCAATTATGTTACTTGAAAATTAGTGGGCACTCTAATAGGAAGGAACTGAGTACCATTGAATGCACTAACTCAACTATGTTTCACTAACCATTGTAGAAAGAAAGGTCTGAGCTGAGCTTCTGGTAAACAACTTCGTTAATAAATTAATAATTGGCGATCATTTTTGCTGTCATGGTCCACGGTCTAAGTTTATGACGTCTCACACACGTGTTAAACAAGATAAAAATAAATAAATGAATTCCATTATATGTTTAATGTATTTTAAAAATAAAATAAAATATGAGATTAAAGGAAAAAAATTATTAAATAGTTATATATATATATATATATATATATATATATATATATTATAAATGATTTTCCTTTTATCTAAGTTATAAATATGGATGAACTCCGATTTCACTTGTAAGTAGTGATTAATTTCTATTGATCAGTTTTAGTGGACTTTTCTTTGTTAATGTTTTTTATTTATAATGCTCAAATAAAAGATTAAAAATTCTTTTTGAATCACTTTTATTGGGATCAATAAATTAAACTCAAAGTAGAATAACACGGGGTTAACAAACATACATTTTGGTTAGGAGGGAATAACCAAGGAGAACATTCCATTATATTATCAATGACTTACCATATTGGTTGTGTTGTGTATGTGCTGGCCTATACTCTATATATATAGCTTATGTGGTTTTGAGTTCCACCACAAATGCTTTGTCCTTATGAGATTCTAAAGCAGGGCAATCCATGAAGGCAACACTTCGATACTTAGCAGGCCTTGCTGGGCCAAGTGGTTTCGGCTCAAATTCAACAGCTGAGCAAGTCACTGAAGATTGCTGTTCCTTGCTCCCTTCAAATCTAACCGCTCTCATCACTGGTAAGTTACCCTATAATAATAATATCATGAACAAGGTTACATATCATGGTTTCAGTTCCATTGATATTGTTGTGTATCAAATCAACAGCATTACCCTCTGATCTTCCAGAAGCTGATCAGCACGAGTGTGGTGTTATCCATCACTTAATTTTGAATATTCTTTTGAAGAGTTTCTTCTTTTCACTTTCTTTGTGATATACAGTCATAAACTGTCACAGGCATCTTCATTTGTACTTGCTCAATCTCCATTTGTTTTGTCTGTGTCAGAAATCGCTATCCTTTTTTTTCTACCGTGGATTTTATTAAATATGATAGTGATTTACCAGCTAAGCTTTCACCTGTGGTTTTAAAACTCATTAATCTTGTGGCATTGGGGAAGTTCGAGTTTCAAAGAGTTTTTACTCTGTAGGCTTTCACACGTGAGAACACCACCTGTGATGGTGTTTCTTTTGTACATTGTTCTTTTATTGGTTCATACACACGTGAGAAGACCACCACTTGATGACTCTCCAAGAATATTGTGAACACACTATACACTCTATAAAGTATTTGATAATTAGTGAGTGAAATATAATGTGGGATTGGCATAATTAACTAATGAAGTTGTAATTAGTGTTGAATTTTTAATTGAAGGTGCGACTTCTGGTATTGGAGCTGAAACAGCTAGAGTGTTAGCAAAGAGAGGAGTGAGGGTTGTGATTGGTGCCAGGGACTTGAGAAAGGCCAAGGAAGTGAGAGAGAAAATCCAAAAGGAGAGTCCTCATGCTGAGGTTATTCTGTTGGAGATTGATCTTAGCTCTTTTGCTTCTGTACAGAGATTTTGTTCAGAGTTTTTAGCTTTGGAACTGCCCCTTAATATTCTCATGTAAGTTTTATTCTTATCATATTCTTCCTGCTTTTCATTCGGTAAAAAAAAGTGAAAACATGTATATTCACGAAGTGCTAAAAGTTGGAATATATTTATTTCACAGAAACAATGCAGGAATGTACTCTCAAAACTTGGAGTTCTCCGAAGAGAAAATTGAAATGACATTTGCTACAAATTACTTAGGTACTTTTCCCATTCTTTACCTTTTTCTTGCAGTTCTTAATCATGAGACGAACAAATTAAAGAAGCAAAGTCGAGCATAGTTAAAAATAGGCTAAAACAGTCTCATTACCAACATTAAGAGTGGATGACACTTTACATTTGCACAAGTCTTCAAATTAAAAGACCTATTTATGGATAATATATATATATAAAAAAATAGTTTTCACTCATTGTAATTAGGAAGAAATGCTTTTAAACACATAATTCTAATATTCATTCAGAATATACAAGTATGGTGGCTCTTTTCAGTTTAAAACAAAAGAGGACACTTAGCTCATAAATTGTAAAAAGGTCTATTTCAAATAATGGAAACTCTTTTCTGCGTTAAAAATAATAACGAAAAGCAAACAAAAAATTAAAATGGAAGTTTAATATGAAGCGGAAAAGAAAAATGATTCCTTATTTTTTCTTCTTTAATTGCAGGACATTTTTTGCTAACGAAAATGCTACTAGAGAAAATAATAGATACAGCAAAGAAGACAGGCATTCAAGGAAGAATTATAAACGTTTCTTCTGTGATTCATAGCTGGGTGAAAAGATCTTGTTTTTCTTTCAACGACATGCTCTGTGGAAAAAAGTAAAATTACCGTACCACTCGGTCCCTAATTTCTCTGCAAAACTAAGAAGAAATTTGATTGCATTAAATTTGGATACTAATTAGCGCAATTCTCTTTTAAATAACGAATACAGTTACAATGGCACACGCGCATATGCTCAGTCAAAATTGGCCACAATTCTGCATGTGAAGGAGGTAGCCAGACAGCTGAAGGTTAGAGAATGAGAAATAATTAACTTAACTCCCCAAATTTTCTATTATTGTATTTTTTTTTTTAAATTATTTGTGGTGAATCATGATCATCACGATATTAAAGTAAAATTTTGTATATGTGGCTAAAATATTGTTGGAAATTGGGAGATGATTACAGGAAAGGAATGCAAATGTAACTATTAATGCAGTGCATCCAGGCATTGTGAAGACGGGAATTATTAGAGCACATAAGGGCTTAATAACGGGTAAATACAAAGCTTAAATAATTTGGTAAGAGGTATCCTATGTCTTTTTTTTTTTTTAAGGTTGAAACAACTAAATATCCGTAAAATTTTCATGCAGATTCCCTTTTTTTCATTGCGTCGAAGCTACTGAAATCGATATCACAGGTTTGTAAATATTTTAGTGCTCATTTGGTTAGAACACAAAATCAGTTTCACATGTCGTAGCACACATTCTAAAATAAAATTTGTAAGTCAGATTAACTTAAACACTCATCTCGGTTACTAATATTCAACAATTCAAAATCAATTCCCCTAAAATTTAAAATAAACAACACGCGATACATGTTTAATTCAGCTTATTTTGAAGAAATGATTATTTATTTTGAACACTTCCTACGAAATATTTTAAGAAGTGAGCAATTATTTGCTTAAGTTTAATATTCTCAAAGTGATCGAGAAATTTAGATGCATAAACTAATGGTACTAATGATGATAACACGACCAACAAGGCAGAGAGGGTTTGACAATTATAATAAAACTATGGATTAAATCTGCTTGACGTTAAAATGGGATAATTCACTCAAAGAAAGCATAAAGAATGTCTCTGTAATAATCGGATCATTTTCCATTGAGTAATAGTAATTACGTTAATGCGTGTTCACAGGGTGCATCAACGACGTGTTATGTTGCTCTAAGCGGACAAACAGATGGAATGAGTGGGAAATATTTTACAGATTGTAACGAGAGTAACTGCTCAAGTCTAGCAAATGACGAATCAGAAGCCAGAAAGCTATGGAACGACACCCATGCCTTGCTTCACAAACGGCTACGTCAAGCAACAAATTGAACATGTTTCTTCCCCTCCTAGTAGTCTTCTTCTACACCATGTGTGTGTGTGCCTATATATATATATGTATGTAAATTATCTAATTTACGTTAAGTAGCAGCCATTAGAGAATTCTGTAAGGTAGCCCAAAACAACACCATAATCAAGGGGGTTTATAGAGGAACACCCTTCACTATGTGATTTTACGATGATTTATTGTACAAACTACTAAATAGAGGAGAACCCCTTTTTCAAAAAAATAAATAGTGGAGAATCGATGGTGAAAAAAAAATATCCTAATAAATATTATTTTATTTATTTATCATTGTTATACCATATTTATTTATTATTGTAAAATATTAGTGATATTTATTTTCTAGATAGCTATCATTTTACTTATTGTATTTATCAAAACATCATTGTTATGCCATATCATTTACTTAATTTAAATTTTCAAGAAGTCATTTTAAATAAGTAATCACAAACTTTCTTTAGAAAAATCTACAATTTTTTCATTATCAAAGACTACGTTTTCAAATCTTAAACCACATTCACAAATACAAAATTATATATTAATCATATTTTCCTTCAGTTTCTAGCAATTAGCATATATGAAATTTATTTCCCCTGTTTAGACCAAAGTATAACGTGAAAGTGAGAATTGATCTGCTCTAAAAAGTAAATATAAGAACACAAGGCTACCTTTCACAACATGAGGTCACACAACTAGCATCTTGAGTTTTCAAACTTTACTTCATCTAGAAGTTCATTACAAAGTTCTTGCTTCTTTGGGTTCTAACTAACCGTCTAAGGATGGTAAAATGTAGACGTGCACAACCTTAGTGCCAAATCAATTTCTCATTGACATGCATTCAAATGTAATAATTGTGATTTGAGATTAATTTAAACACGTATCAAAATTAGTTCTACGTAACTTTTAAGATAAACGAGCCCTTAGTCTTGTATGAGGGACAATATCAACAACTAGGATCAGGAATATTCAGGTCACGTAGCAATGTTATTGTTGCACCTAGACTCAACCTCAAAAGTTTGATACAATGAATGGTTAAATTGAAATTTGTTAACACAAGGAAAAAAAATAAAAGATCATGAAGAACCATTCTAATACATTGCTTCACTTACATTGCTAATAAAAGATGTCAACATCATAATGACTAATGTTTATTTAATTGAGTAATTTTGACTAATTTAGCAACAAGGCAAACAATTTAAATAGCCATAGACAATACAAGATTTTTTAGAACTTACAACAAATTTCCTGTCTCCCAATTTAGTTTCATGTTTCACCCATTTTGTGGAGATCATCTGATCAATATGTACAGATTCAGACATCTAGAACTAGAATGCAGAAATGTCTGGAATTGTGTCAATTTGTTAGCTCTTAGCGACCTGAGTCATGAGTTATCCCTACAGGAGCACTTCAGAGACCTCAGCTTGTATCAACAAATGAGGTGGCTAGCATCCTCCCCTCGACTTTATTTCCTAGCCTGCATATGAGTCATCAGCATTAGCTGTTGTTGTATGCATACATAGATATATGCAAGCATTATATCCAATTTTTTTTGTCTAGAAAACTAGCCACCAAAAGTTATTAATGATTAAATGATGTCAAAATACAGAATATAGCAACCCCCTATATTACATCTAATGCACCACAGGACCCAAAAAAGCATTGGAGATAAAACCCTCAAACAGGGACATAAGTGTAACTGAGAATGTAAAGCATATTACTATTTTTTTGCATGTTTAATTTTTCATCACATCCATAATGAAAGATCCAAAGAAATGCAACTATGCGGCACAATTAAACATGTAATTAAGGACCAGATGCCAGATTAAAAAGAGGAAAAGCTCCACAACTGCGCTACATAACAAAGGGGGTAAAAATTCACCTTTCACCGTACACTAACAGTTGGTGCTCTTCACTTTTCTGTCTGACCAGAACATTAGAGAGAGAATGTTCTCTTTTCAGTCAGTGTTACAAGTTATAGGCAAAATCCAGTTCAGTTCAAAAAACAAATGGGACCAAAGTCAATAACACTCACTCGAGCTAATTCAAACAATAACAATCATACAATTTTAATACTTAATGCACAATTCAATTACTAATATAAAATTCTCAGCATCTACAATGCCCATATCATGGACAAAATAGTTGTCTTAGATAGTCTGAGCCAAGTAGTTAGTCTAACCGTTATCGTCTTTCTCTAGGCTAAGATTCATCAATCGCACCAATAATAGATTAAAAAAATGATATAAAGGGACTTCTTAATCATTCATATTGAAGGTACAATGGCCAACTACAACTGGGGAACATCTTCTGTGAAGAGAATGATCTTGGGATAATACTGTGCGCTGAGACATGAATTTTATTTCAACAAGTACAACAATTGATCAACTCATACCTTCAAACGAGGAGACTGGCGAACAGATGATGCAGATCCAGGAGATAAAACTGATGATTTTAGCCTTCTATGAACATTTTGTTTTTTGAACTGTTTATTGCCTTCTATAGGTTCAGCTTGATGCTCATTTTCCTTGCCTAGAAAATCACTTCTAACAGATGACATTGATAAAACTGGAGCAGAAGCAGAGTTAAAGGCAGATTCTTCATGTTCATCTTTTGTCACAACTAAATTCCCTGTGTTGATGTAATTTTAAAAAATAATATTCATAAGAAGCACCCTTTTCATCAATGTTCCAAAAACAAGACAATTTGTTGAAATGGTTAAGGAGATGATCACGGGTATAGATATATATCATAGATCCTTCTTAATAACTATGCGGTCCGAGTAAAATTCTTTCTCCAGACAAAGGTTGTCAAGTCTACAACAACGGCCACAGATAAACCAGCATAATTGGCAAAGGCTTATTGATTTCAATTTTCAAAAAAATAATCAGACTGGACAAAGGACTAATTAACTTATTTTGCAATTGAAGTGCTAAATTCAGCCTGCAACATACAGAACTCTCGCATCACATGAATGCACTCATGTAAAAGAATGGAAGGACCATTGTTGTACCTTGTGCCACAACTTCTTGGAACTTTTTCCTCATTATTCTGACAAATTTAAATAGATCATTTGTCTTGTTTAATTCATGGATCAACTCTTTGGTGTCCCTGAGGGAATGTTCACAGCTTAACACTGAAAGATAAAGGATAAAATTCAGATTTCATGGAGTATATCAATATACTTTTAAGTTCATATAAATAAAACCAGATATGATGCTTACATGAGTATGTATCATTTTCATGGAAGATAGTAAAAAAGTACTCCTCATCTGGATTGTTCATATTTATATTCTTGAATGTGAATTTTACCCCTGAAGAGCATAAGAACTGGTGAGGATATCAATTTTGAGAAGAAAAGAAATCATTGTGCAAAGGATGAATGTCAATTACCACGTCCGCCTTTTACATGAAAACCAAGGACCCTATTGTACCAGGAAATGGCCTGTGTTTCATCATTCTGTTCAATGCTTTCATTTAACTTCCCTTCAGATGCTGCCAAAGCTTTTTATAGAAGAAAAGAGAAGAGGGAAAAGGAAAAAATAGCTTAGAATTGTTCATAATATCTCTCATGGTGCAAATATTGAATTTTAGTAGGTAGAACAATGCAAATAGATACAAGGGAAAAGACAAACACAATTCCGAAATATATCCTGCAAAGGCAATGAAGCACAAATGTCAAGACATTCATAAAACATCCTTCAAAATTTTTTTTACCACATGTGCAACTTAAAATATTAAAAAATCATATCAAAGATTGCATGATAGTCCCTGTCCTGGAAGTTCTTTGCTTCAAGAAAAGGAAACAGAACATAGGCTACATGTTGACATAACTATTCAAAAACAATGTTAGTGTATAGGCATGACAACCTCAATAAATGTAATTTTAATGCTAATGCAAGATGGCAATTGGCTACTTTAATGCTTCCATGATCCTAAAAAATCAGAGGCATAGCCTTGTGAAAAGCAAAACCAAGTAATCTTATAGATTTTCTATATCAGCAAAAAGTTTATTTTGACACTTGTGATTATGGACAACTTGGTTCCACTCCACATAGGCTATGTTTACTTTTCCAATTGGGGAGCTCCAAACTCAGTTTGAAGAGTAAACTCATTTTGGTGACATGTTTGGTTACCCTCAAAAGTATGTTTGGACGTGAAAATTTTACCTGGAAACTCAGTGTTGTAGACCTACGGCATGGGTTACTTTTGCAAACCTTACTTTTACAAAACTGAGTTTCCAGGTAAAATTTTCATGTGCAAACATACTTTTGAGGGTAACCAAACATGTCACCAAAATGAGTTTTCTCTCCAAACAGAATTTGGAGCTCCCCAAACTCAAGTTTGTAAAGTTTAAACCAAACATGCACATATATTGTGTGCATATTTTACTCATAATTTCAAATCAATTTAAGTCATCACAACAGATAAGCCCTGCAAAGAAAATAAACGTGTAGACTTGAAAAAATAAAAAGCTACAAACATGTCTGACTGTGATGACAATTGCAGAACCACCGGCAAGGTTCGCCGTTTACATAATATAATTTTGTTTCTATATAATAAAGGCAATCCTAACTACCTCCACATTTCTGCAGTAATTACATTAAATAATTATGGAGAAGGTAAGATAATTCATTAACTTAGAGAAGGAGGAGTATTACCGAGAGATTGTTGAGATATAAATGCAGCATATTCTTGCTTTTTGGTTCGCTGCTCCTGAATAGATGCATTGAGGTCTTCAACTCTAGCCTTTGCAGAAGCAATAGCATCCATCAAAGCCATTCGCTTGGCCTCTTTGCGGGTCTTGACTGCAACGTCGAAACCAAAGCGCGATTATTTGAAACTCGAAAGGAATTGAAACCGAAATGCGAAATTAAAATTAAAAAGAAACCCGCAAGTGCTTTGACGAAATCATCCTCGGTCTCTCTGAGTTTAGATTTAACCTCGTCTAGTTGAACTGGAAAGAAAGAAAGAAAGAGAGTGATAAGACGAAAGTAGTGAAGTATAGAGGGTTTGTGGTCGAAACCCTAATCTATTGTATTGAAGTAAAGTACCTTGACATCGAGCGGTTTCTTGCGCTCTGGCTCTGAGGGAATGGAGGGATTTGACGTAAGAAGCGGTGAAAGCATCGATGCTCTGCATTAGAAGAGGGATCTCAGTGTCGCAGATTGAGATTGGGGACTCCATCTTTCTTCGCTCCCAATCGGGATCTTTCTTCAGTTTCAGGTTTTTGAATATGGAAGGTAATTTAGCGGCCCGCCAGTTTTGCTTGCCTTCGTTTTCAGACTCATTTGTTTTGTTCAAGTAAAATAAAATATACAAATGCTACTTTATTTTATTTTATTTTTAAATTGATTTTTTATTTAATTCATGACAAATTAATCCTTTTTAATTTTCAGACATAATTTTAATTTTTTTTTCTTTATTGATTCAATACATGAAATTTGTCTCATTTGTTTCATATTATAAAAAAAAAATTAAGTAACATATAATTGAGAAAAAACCCATAAACTTTAAGCATTAAATTTTTTAAATTAAAATATAATATCAAATTCACTTATGTGGTATACCCAAACTCATTAGTGAAGATTTTTCTAGTGTTTACTCCCCTCAAATTTATCAAAACTTTATTTTCTTTTTTTTGTTTTTAAATTAGTCTTCTAATTTTTAAAATAATTTTCTTATTTAATTCATGATAAATTAGTCATTTTCCATTTTCATACATGATTTTGAACCTTTTTTATTAATTCGGTACATGAAATTTGTCTCAAAGTTTCACATAGAATAAAAATAAGAAAATTAAATAACATGAAGTAAGGAAAAACCCACAAACCTAAACATTAAAATTTTGGATTAAACTATAGTGTTAAGTTCAATTATGTGGTGTGTTTGAGACTCATTGGTGAAGATTTTTCTAGTGTTTATTCCCCTCAAATTTACCAACAAAAACCTTATCATGGTTAACTATTACTAATATTTACTATTTAGCAGCTTACACTAGTTCTCAAACTATCCCACATCACTATTTTTTTGTCTAAGTCCTTTGACATTGATCTCTTATTACCAGTTAAACATCTTCATGCAAAGCCATTTCTCGAAATAGATATATATTATTCCAGAAAGACATCTACGGAAAAGAAAAGAGCATTCCAAGTAGTGTACCCCTTCGAGGGAAAAAAATATAATGGATAATTAAATATTAAAGGGCGTATGGGAGTGTACTTAGCATAAATGGATGTGTATATAGCAATTGCCTTTTTTTAGTATATCTACAATAAATTGTGAACCTGGACCGTCACCCTCGCAAGGTCAGCCCAACATTGGTCACTCTTTTCATTAGCATCTGCCTTGATTGCACACATTATATATATATAATGAATGTAACTGAAAAGTGGGCCTTTGTACCGCAACAGTAGTAACTAGTAATTTGAAATTATAATTTACCCAAAAATATAATTAACAATTAATTTTTTTGGAATAATTTTGTCACGTAACTCTTTTTTCTCTGCTTTAGTTTTCCCTTCATCTCCACATTTAGAGACCAAGAGTATTAATCAGATTCATCGTCTCCTCTTGCAAATTGACTTCCCATGCAAACAGGTTACGTCTGCGGTGCAGATTACATCATTCACAGACCATGCTGTCATTTTTTTATGACTTTTATGTGTTGATATTTTCTTTGGTGTTCTAATATGTTATTTAATTATAAAGGAAACTCATATAGTTATTTAACTGTGAAGACAATAAAAAAGTACATATTAAAATGACATCATGAGAAGACATATGAAATATTCTATGTCATTAATTTTTCAATGTTCTATCTATATTAATATATAAAATATAAATTAATTTGAATGCATATTAATGTTATATATTATATTTGTAACATTCTTTCTTTTTCTAATTTTTTTTATTACGAGAAAATTAAATTATTATTTTAGTAATTATTGTTGTCAGATTTTCCTACAATCTTAATAGATTTTATGTCAAAAAAAGACAATTTGAAAGGTATATTGACTTACAAAGACATTTTTGTAGCTTCCTATAATATTAATATTTTAATTATTATTAGCTTCATTTGCGTTTGCAATAATTAATTCAGTTTACATTTTTAGTAAAACAAAAGTATTTGAAAAAGGTTTATTTATTAATTTTGGAAATGTTTGTGTTTGTGTGAGCACGCATATGTCTACAAAATCTTACAAACGTAAATAAATTATTATTTACCTTTTTTCTTAAGATCTTAAGTGGGCCACCTAAGTTCCTTCAACAAAAAAAGTGGCCCCCCTAAGTCCTTAAATTTTGTCATCTTTTCTCCTCTTTTATTTTCCTTATTATTTTATTTATTTATTTATTTCGTTTGATAATTGTTATTTCCACTCTCCTTTTTTCTAATACACTCCCCATTCAAATTTGCTTTCTCAAAATACCCTCATTCCGGAACTCCCTTCTTTCCAGAACCTACTTTCCGGAAGGCTATTCTTATGATTTTATTATTCTCCCACCTAAAGCAAACTCTGATGACTTACATCGCAGAGCATGAAAAGGAAGAAGATCGCAACAAGTGTGGCTACAAAAACTTAGTGCCAGCATAACAATTGTTGTTGGTGCATTCACAAACCAACATACACAGTGACAAATCTATATCAATGCCAAACTTGATGACTTCATTCCACTCAGATTCACAATATTTCCTTCACGAGCCAGCACTGTATGCCATATTATCGATAATGATTCATTTGAAGTCTGACTCCAGCAGAGAAAACATACCTGCCTTCGCAAGCCAGCACACATGATTATTTGGCCTGATGCAATGCCAATGTTGGTTGCTGCATCCAATCATAAAAAGAGGTTGAAAAACACAGCTCCTTTTCTTTTATCCACATCCAAGTATTAAATAATGTAAAGAATAAAATTTTAGATGCAGTTTTTTTAAACTATTTTTGATATTGTTTTTAAATTAAAATGAAAAATTTAATCTATATATATATATATATATATATATATTAGTTTTTAATAAAAATCTTTATAAAGTAGATTAATTACCAAAGTAAAATTTTAATTTTAATAACAAAAAATACTTTGAAAACTATATTTTTTAGATTGTGGCACGTGTACAAAGAAAATTATTATCATATTGATATTCATCCAAGGTATCAATTAAACCCTAAGGTTTGACACAGTGATATATGGTCCCGTTGCATTCATATGAGAAAAAAAAATGATTTATTTAACGAGAGAACTTGTACATGATGCCCATTGTGTATGAAATTTTCTTAGGACAACGGTAGTTACGCACCGCGAGCAGAATTTGTTTCTAACTCAGTGGGTTGAGAGACATATATGATTTCTGACCTAAGATAAAAAAAATATACCAATTACAATCACACAAAAACAATAAGTCGACTCAAGTTGCCCACGATTGTCTCAATTATCAGTCTCACACGCCCTTGCTTCTTAATATTATCATGACACACGCTATTTTGATGTGTTCACTTCTCCTCTTTTGTGACAGTTTTTACTATAAAATCTTTTTTTTTATTGTGATTCAGATTACCAAAGTTTTTTTAAAAAGTGTTTAAGGTAGCTAGTACTTTGTAGATTATTTTTTTAACTTTGTTTTCTGTAAAAAAAATCCAATTCATGTTACTAAGATGTTTGAGGATATTGGGAGCATATAAACATGTGGAGAATCCATTCTCCTTTTATTGTTAGGAGTGTAAATATACTGCATTGGAACTAATTTTTTTATGAGGAGGAAATAAACTACATTGGAAATTAAAGGATGAAGAAGCCCTAACATCATAGCAAGTGATTGAAAGGGAATAAAGGGAACGCAATGAAAGAAAGGAGTGTAATGAAAGAGAGAGAGAGAGTGTGTTGTTGCTATGAAATGAGGAGTGTGGGAGAGAGAGGGAAATGTTTGAAAGGGAAAGAATATTTAAGTAAATTGACGTATGAAAATGAGAAAAAAAGAAGTGTATTTAAAAAATAGATAGGTGTACATAGCAAAAGCTAATCTGAAAGACTTTTATTTTTTTTCCTTTCAAATCTGATTATTCCCTGGCTACTAAACCCCAAACAAATCAACAAAAGGCAATCTAGTCCAACAAAATTGAATGACTTAGCAGCCTCAAGCAAAACTAACCGTTAGATGAAGGCATAATGGTGAGGATATGTATGGGTTGATTGTATATATTTGTACTGTATTAATTTTGGCTTTAGATTGTATGGGTTGAATGAGTTCCTAAAATGATCAGAATGCCCTAGAATAATTAATAAGCGAAAGATTTAAACCAAACCATGTTCTTGAAATCAATAAGTCAATAACTACATGCTTCCTGCAGACACACGTATATGATTCACCATATACTATTAACCCTAATCTTATACTTTCTCGATCATTTAATCTTGTACTCCGGCTTTATTGGAATACTTATATATAGACTTTAAGCTAGATAGTCTGGCTATGGAATTGGAAAATATTACACATCCAATTTCACTCAGCCATCAGCATCTGGCTTCTGCACGTTAATCTTTCCTCCTTTGTCTGTTGCTTATGCATTACTCTTTTCTGTTTACAATTTCTAATTTTGTGTCGTCCGACACCAAAATTGGTTGATAATGATTGGCCATATGAAAGAAACGTATATTGTGAAGTTCTAATGCCCATGGAATTTGAGTGTGTGGCTGTGTGGTATGACTTAATTGGGATAAGTGCTATATTTTTTTTTTGTTTGTTCTTTAAATATATCTTTTAAACAATATAACATCATTCCTGAAAATCATTTTTAAACAACTAAAATTAAAAATATTCTGCTGAAAAAAATATTTATTAAAATTTTATATTTTAATATAATAATTTGTCTATTTTTCGTTATTTAAAATTCATCTTAAAAACGGACTTTAATTAAACTCTTCAAAATATAGAAAGCATGACTATTCTATTGTAAAATAAGAATTAATATTATGTTGAACAAACATGACCATGTCAAAATATTAATTAATTTTTTTTATACAAGTAGTTGCTTTATTTACTATTGATGTCATATATACTGTAATAAACTAAAGATTGATTAAAATTACTTTAAAAATAACTTGTTACATGTAAGATTACCGTATAAAATTAATGTTATATTCTTTTCTTAATCTTATTAATTTTAATTTTATAAAATTAAAATATGTGAAAACAAGATGGAAGCAGAACTAAATTTCTTACTAATATTTTTTATTTTATATTTAAATTGGAATAATTTTGTAGGTCAAATAATATTTATTTAATCTAAAATGGGTATGAAAGTATTCTTTCATTTTATAATAAGTAATAAAATTAGTAAAATTAATATATTATTCAAAATATATAATGCTAAAAAATTACAAAATTCATAATATATTTGCACACAATAAATTATGGTAATTGAAATCATCAGCCTGTCCTGATTTTTAATAAATTAAAATTATATCTTAATGTAATGAAGCCATAAATATCACAATTCGGTTCTGTGGTCCTATTTGAATTTTTATTCCTTTAATTTCTCTTTATAATTTTCTACAAAAACATTTAATGACATGTGCGTAAGTCATGTTGAAGTAAATGTAATTGGTTCCTGACACCGAAAAATTAAGAAAATACAATTGCTAATTAACTTAATTCATCTTAGAATCTAACTATATCAACTAATTAAAGATATGTTTGAAGCTTATAAAGTTGTCGGATCTTGATGGTATGCTACTAATATCACTTACAACTTTTATATATACACACACACACACGAACCTTTGCAAGATTTTGTTATGACATATGCAGGGTTTCTGGCTATAATTAGTTTGAAACTTAACTCATCCCAATAAAATGAATATTGAACGATTGCTTGAAGCTTCGTCAGCTCTCATGCTGGGAAGCATTGGCGGACCTATATTATGTTCAGCATGTACTTTTATCCTCTCATTTTTTTAATTCATGTTAATTTTTTTCTATAAAAAAGTATTAAGTAAAATCTTATATTTTTGTATTTTATTTCTTTTATATCTATATATTTGAATCCCTAATTTCAATTTATATAATTTGCTCTGACTCAGAGTCCTGTGTGAAGTAAGTAACAATGACTCAACGAACCTTCAATTGGGCTGCTTTTAAAAAGAGAAAGCGCAGGCCATGCATAAACAGTTTCATCTGCCTTCATATCAATCTTTTTGACCCGTGAATTTGTTAATTAATAATCCACCTTATCTTGTCACATTTAGCTTTGCAAATAAGTTTGACACATTCAAGTCCATATATGCAATATATGTTAAAAACATTTCTTAATAATAAATGTGAGTGAACTATAGCTTAAAGCTTCGTAGCTGTCATGCTGAAGCAAGAATCAATCTTCAAATGCTGCAGGCCATGCATAAACAATTTTATTTGCTCTCGTAATTCTTTTTGTCTCGTAATTTTTTTAGTTAATTAATGATCCATTTAAAACTTTACAGCCGAAAGAAGAAATAAAGGTTAATATTAAGTCATTGATCTTGAAACAAGAGAAGAACATTCCAAAGAACAAGGGAAATGAAAGTAGACTGGGCAGACCCTACCATTTAATAAACTTAACAAAAGAGACGAAAAACCATTAAAGAATGAATGGCTTTCTAAAAGTATTGTTTTTTTTAAATTAATTTTCACAAAAAACACTACACTATATTATACTAATAAACATCTGTTTTGGTTTTGTAATAGCTTCCACTTTTGAAGGTTCTTATTTCACTAGCTAGCTCACTCCTGACTGGGTTAATTTGGGATATATACCATTTATTGGATTTTTTTTCCCCGTTTCGTTTAATATTCGAAATTCAATTATTGTCCTAAAGTATCTCGATTCTAACACCTTGCTTTGTTCTTTAAATAAAATAGTCAACATATATATATATATATATATATATATATATATATATATATATATATATATATATAAAGAGTTTATGTGGTAACTCCAATAATTTAGAGGTTTTGATAGGTTAATTTTTTAATTAATCAATTAAATTATATTTCATCTTTTCATTAATTAGTTTTTTCCAAAGAATATTATTTTTAAAACTTTAAAATTATAACCTTTTAAAATTAAAAAATATGATTAAAGATAATTTTAGAAGTTTGAATCCTAATATCTTTTTAGTTATTTGTAACATTTTTTATTAAAAAATCTTTTGGAGTTTAGGATTTAAAAATTTCTTATATCTTAAGCATATGTTTTATAATAAGTATTGAAAGTAACTAAAAAGATTTTAGGATTAAGACTTTTAAAGTTATTTTTAATCATATGTTTAATTTTAAAATTTTAAAAAAAATAATCAAGTATTAGTTTAAAAGATAAAAAAATAATTAATGAAAAAATCACATATAATTTAATTGATTAAAAAATCAAGAGTATCAAAATCTCTCAAATTATTGGAATATCATAGAAACTCGTGAACGTGCCAGAACCAGCGTGCCCCGGAGATTCATTTGCAAACCATCCGTGTTGCATTTGATGGTGCCAAGCTTGGGGGGAAGCCATTGAACCTCCTTGATGAGAGAAGCTATCGGAGGGTGAAACTCCAGAGAGTTGATCTCATAATGTAGAGTTCTAAGCAAAGCTAGATTTGTTTTAGATTATTTAATTATTCAATTATGCTTAATTATATCGTATAGGGTCCTTCAAAAAAAAAAATTATATCGTATATGGTAACATACATAGTTTTCTGTATGATGGGACATGCTCTCGCTAGCTCCTACGATAGCAAATTTTTTTTTCTTTTGCTGAATATTAAGATAGCAAATTATTACAGATTAGATCTGTTTACTCTGGGTAAATGTTTAAATAAGGTTATAAGTTAATTTCAAGTGCTTTTCATAATTATTAGCTTTTGAAACTAAATCCCATTATTAGAAACTGCCTGATTTATGTGATATGGGAATTAAGTTTCACGGAACTCATTGATTATATACATGTGCGTGCGTGTTACATTTGAAATTAGATAAAGTGGCATAATACATGTCCCAAACAATACTATAATAATTATATTATTATTATTATTATTAATATAGTGTATAGGTTGAGTTGGGTTACATTAATTAGGTTAGAAACTTAATAATCGGATATTCAATTCAATTTTATTTGGATAACAAAAATAAATCCAATGGAACTTAACACAATGATCCAATTCAATCTACTCAAATATAGTTGGGTTAGATTTAGTTGATCATGTTTTTAGGTAAATTATTTCTTGCTTGCAACAATGAATTATGTAGTGTCCAACTTTGGGAGCTTAGTGTTTTGTGGAACATTTGGTGCCTATTTTTTTTTCTTATCTATATTAATGATTAATATGCGAGTAATTTGAATTCATGGTATTTTTCTCTCTTTCTTTTTTGTTGGATCATCAAGCCAACCTTATCTTTATTTATTTAACTATTAGAATTGAAATATGAAAATGTAACTTATTTGTCATTATTTTTATAACTATTTGATAATTGTATTGAATTTTTCTAAAAAAAACATTAAGATCGAAAATAACCGTTTAAAAAAATATATGTATCTATTTTTGTTAGGTCACGTTTAGTCATTTACAACAAATATTACTTTAAAACTATTCAAAAACATAAAAAATTAAAATAAAATTTCCAAAACATGAAACTAAACTAAAACTAAACCACAAAAGATCAAATATTTATTTTAGTTTAAACATTTTCATGTATTTATGTTTTTCCTGTTATCTGTCGCTTTTTATAACATCACATATCACTATCATACAATCATATCTTGATATTCATTATTCTATAATAATCATTTATTTTCTCTTAAGTTCTCTGTAAGCTTAACAATAATTATTTGGATTAAAGAAGAACATGATCACTGGCACTAGAAGTCTACCGATTTAAGTTTCTTCAATTGACTTGCTGTGTGTTATTCTTCACGAAAATGGAATCTAACAAATTTCGAAAAAGATAATCACAAAAAAAAATACATAAAGCATTGTAAAACAACAAAAGCAAAGTGACTAAAGGTGCTTGCGATCTTTAAATGGAAAAGGATACCACATCAACCAATGATGTGTAACCCTGCATAGAATAATTTCTCTTCTGAAACGCCATAAGACGAAATGGTATGTTTTTGGACACGCACACACCGCACTTCATTATTAAATTAAAGGCTAAATGACCTTTTTCTTCTTGATTATTTTTTCTTTTATCTTTTAAAAAAATTATTTTAATTCTTTAACTTTTTAAACTGATTCAAAATTATTTTTTGTCCGCTCAAAATCAACTGCCGTTAATATTTTAAAAATATTGACGGCTAAAAACCTAAAAAATTCACAAAATGGATTTCTCAAATTTTCCTTCTCCTTAATTTTTTTTTCTCCCTTTGCAAACCCAGATCCGGATCCGCTCCAAATCCCTGGTGGATGGAACAAATCAGAGTCCACCTAGCCAGTCCCGGTGGAAGAATTAATTAATTTGAATAAGTTTAAAAAGATAAAAGATTAAAATAATTTTTTTAAAAGATAAAAAATTAAACTGAAAAATAAAATAAAATTAAAGAATAAAAAGATAATTTAACCTAAATTAAATTAAAGGACACAAGCCATAATAATTTTTAAATTCTATTTTCGCTCTCTAGTCTCTACTTTTCCACACCTTCAATTAATGAACAGAAATGATTTTATCTGAGTAAATAGAAAATTTAGTTCTTGAGATTGTATTCATTTTACATATTAGTCCTTCCGTTAAATTTTAAAATAACGTCGTTAGTGAGGTTAATTTTAGTGTCACGTGGACTATCCAACGTGGTACTAAAGAATAACAAAACGAATAAATAGGTAATTTAGTCTTGACTTTGTACCCATGTTACATATTATACACAGTATTATAATATAGGTTTTATTTTATCAAACTTCCTCCAGCGACCAGCGTAAACTTGTGCTAAAATACCGTATAATATAATCTAGAAATGGAGGAAGTATAATTCCAGCCCTAAGTAAAACTAAAACCGTTACACTTTCGACGGGAGCGTGAGAATGACTGATCATACATCGCTGGGACGTACAATCCTGTGCGAATTTTAGGTCCCAAGCCAAAAAGCAAGCAGTTGAGAAAGGTCCCATCTTATGCGACAAAAGAATCAAACCCATATACTATCCAACCAAACAGTTACTGCTTATTCCTAGTGCAATAAATGGAACCCCATTTTGCTTCCTTACTTAGCTGTATCATCACCCCCCTCAATCATTTTATTTGCCCTCACCCTAAAAAAAACTCACCAAATCTTAGAGGTTGTAGTTTTAAGCAAGTGTCACAAAAATTAGGTGCACTAGTAAGGAGTAACCTAGTTAGAGGTTAATGATGCACAATTACACACAAAGAACGAAAATGAAAGTTAAGATGTGGACTATATGTACCTGTCGGCGTTTGGCATCCACATCTTAAAAGGTCCTTGTTTATATCAACAAAATAAAATTAAAATTAAAAAAGATTTTATTTATGTGTAATTTTACATAAAGCTGTCGTACGCCAAAGCTGGCTTTGGCCTTTTAACTGCTAGAATTCTCTCTCATGTGCCCCTGCTATCATCTAGCTCGTGCCTAGATTCCCAATGGACGCACTTGTCAAATAATTTGAGTATAATATTCAAGATCCCCAGCATCATCACGAGGGCATGCAGTATATCTGTAATTCTGTATATCACTGAATCGCCAAGTGTCAACCAAAATCCAAAATTCAATTCATTCTTGTTCTACAAGTCCCCTCTTGTCACGCGACATCACGTGCCAGCTTGTATGTTTTTTAGTACTTGGAAAAAAAGGAAAGTGGAATTAAGCCTTAGTTAATAAATGGGATTCAAATTAGTTTAAAGATGAATGGATATATAAGGTTCTTGCACGTTCAGGATGATTTTGATTAGTATGGTCAATACTCATGGGTAAGTACCAAATTTTGAGCGATACTATTGATTTTAAATAATACGAGGTTCTCATGACAAATGGACGGTGTCATAGATCGCATCATGTATGAACAAATTTTGCAAAATGGAGCAGGTTTTGTATTCATTTCATGAGAAATGAGAATCCCCTCATGGTGTGATTTTTTTTTTTTTTTTTATGTCTGGTTCAGATCCAAAGTTAATTATGCTTGACAGGTTAAATTAGAGCAGAAACTGAATCACAAGAGTGCAACACCCAAGTCCACCCCAAAAATATATTTTGTAAATAAAAATTCAAATCTGATTGAGATCCATAGCAGATACAGACCCTTTATTCGAAAGTTTCATTTTCCTTTCAATGTTCTGCTACAAAATTTCACTGTTTTTCAAAATCGGGGAAAAGATGATTTTAGTAATAAATTATTTGCAATGCGGACTCTCCTTACTGTGCTGTAGCAAAAGAAGGCATAACTTTATCTTGATTAATGCACCGCTATGGCTTGGTGCCACCATTTGCCCCCTAATTCAAAATAGATGGAAAAAAATTTAAATATGTTTTTTATTTTTAATATATATTTAAATTTTGTATTTGATTTCCAATAAAAAAAAATTTGATAGATCCTTGACATTTGAAAACTTTTGTAACAGGCCATTATCGTTAAAAGAATTCTGTTAGATGTCAATGTGATCATTAACTTGACACGTCGACCAATCACCTATGTTGTTATGTGTTCTCCAAGTCTAAGTTGAGGTTTTAGGTAAGAAATGAACTTTTTTCTTTTAAAAAAAATAATTAGCAAATACAATGAGTTTAAGGTTGGTTTTCTCCTCAACAAACACGAGTCACCACCACCAACACAAACCACACTACTATCATAAACTTGTCACCACTTTGTCCCCATTCCCTTTTTCCATTCGTCTCATCCAAAACCTTAACCCTCATATTTATTCTTACTTGAGTGAGCAGAGTATCATAGAGAGTCATGAGATTGTTTTGTCTGACAGCGGCACAGCCCATGCCATTAAGTTCAAGTTGGGGTTTCTGATGGTCGACGAAGTTGTTGTTGATCAAGTTGCAGTATCATAGTCTTTAGTGGTCAATATTGATAGCCTGGAGGAGACGAGAATAATTTTGTTTCCAATGGAGTTGAGCTTTTAATATGCACATAGAGAATCCCTAATTTTCCATCGCTAACCTTCCCTTTTCACGAGTGACCATCGTAGTGTCAACCTCATGACTTTGGTAAAGGTGCACTGGTCTGCCGTTGAATATGGTGGTAGCAATGAGAACAACCACGAGCAGTGACAATAGCCAAACCTTCAAGTCGTATCGCCACTTGAAACCCCTAACTAGCCATGAAAGCATTATGTCGTGCGTCAAGTTCTCCCACGACAAAATCCATTAAGCCACCCCAACCCTCCTCAACCACATTGACCACTCTAAAGGCATCTTTAATTTCCATTAGATTTGCTCTACCTCCAATGGTCACACCCTCCACATTTGGGATGCCACCGATGCCAACAGTGCGATAACGACATTTTATGTATTTGCTAATTATTTTTAAAAAAATCATTTCTTACCTGAAATCTCAACTCAGACTTGGAGAATACATAACATCACATGTGATCGATTGACGTGTTAACTTAACGATCGCATCGACATCGAACTGAACCTTTCTAACGACAAAAACTTATTACAAAAGTTTTCGAATGTCAGGGACCTATCGCAAAGAAAAAAAATTATTAGAAACCAAAAATAAAATTGGAATATATATTAAAAATAAAAATATATATTTAAGCAAAAAAAAAAGTACATATGATGTACCGTGTAAGTTCTATTTAACCAATGTTGGCACTAGCACTCAAGATCTCTCCGGCCGGAATGAAAGATATTTTTAATTTTTTTTTTTGTATAATTTGAAAGTTTTTTTTTTATATAAAGTAATGGAAAAACAAATTGGTACGTGAAAGAAAAGTGAGAAATATAGTGATTTAAGAATGTCTGATGAGATTAGATAAAAATTCTGAAATATTAACTTTAACATGACGTTACGTATAAAACTCTAGAGTAATTCCTGTTTAAAGAATGAGTATCAAATCTGTCGTTATCATATGAAAACCGTATGTTTTTCTTTGGGGTCATCATTAAGATGTTACAAGATCATCAATCGCATAAGCCTAAAAGGTTTGCTCTTAAAATCTAATTAGGCTTATATTTAGATCTAACTACAAATGCCTATCAATACAAAATGGAGAGTCAGACTCAAAACTAGTTGGCCATACGCAGAATGTGTCGTAGCAGACAAAATGCGCCTGCCCATATTTTAGGACACAATTCGTCTCATCCATGTTACGAAAAAATTTAAGGGAAAATGAGAGCTTATTTTATAACAAGGTTACATCATAAGATAAACGGTTGATATTGAAACAAAATTTAGAAAGTAAGGCACTCACCCACCCAACCCATCTCTTCTCAGTTATGTTACTCATTCTCTTAAAATTTTAAAAACTGTTATAATCCTTCTCCCCAACCACTCTTGCACTCCACTTCAACATAAACAAATACTTATATACACAACCATCTAAAATTCCATTTCTCCTCGCAGAAACATCATGGCCTAGCTGTTTCTTGGATCCGGAGATTCTGGGTTATTTTAATTTGTATATAATAACTCAATTTTTTTTTATAAACACAGTAACCCACAAGACATGATTTGGTTCCTTCCCGTTGTTCCTCCCTAGGCTCAAACCTTTCTGCGTGTTCTTTCATTGGAGTTCGTAGCATAGTTGTAATGCCTGTAAATCCATGGACCCTCTTCTTCTTATGCATTTCCCTTCTTCTACTTCCATTCCATTTTTTGCTAGCTGCTGCAGTGAACCAACAAGGGGAAGCTCTTCTATCATGGAAGAGAACCCTGAATGGATCCTTGGAGGTATTGAGTAACTGGGACCCAGTTCAAGACACCCCATGTAGCTGGTATGGGGTGAGTTGCAACTTCAAGAACGAAGTAGTACAATTGGATCTGAGGTATGTGGATTTGCTTGGAAGACTTCCCACTAATTTCACCTCATTGCTTTCCTTAACCAGTTTGATCTTCACCGGAACCAACCTCACTGGTTCAATCCCGAAAGAAATAGGTGAACTTGTGGAACTCGGCTACTTGGACTTGAGTGACAATGCCTTGAGTGGTGAAATCCCAAGTGAGCTATGTTACTTGCCCAAACTCGAGGAACTCCATCTCAACTCCAACGACCTCGTGGGGTCCATTCCAGTTGCAATTGGGAACCTCACGAAGTTGCAGAAGCTTATCCTCTACGACAATCAACTCGGCGGCAAAATTCCCGGCACCATCGGGAACCTTAAGAGCCTTCAAGTGATAAGAGCAGGTGGAAACAAGAACCTGGAAGGCCTTTTACCACAAGAAATTGGCAATTGTTCCAGTTTGGTCATGTTGGGTCTTGCTGAAACTAGCCTTTCAGGTTCTCTACCTCCAACTCTTGGCCTTTTGAAGAACCTTGAAACCATTGCCATTTACACTTCCCTACTCTCAGGTGAAATACCACCTGAACTTGGGGACTGCACAGGGCTCCAAAACATATATCTTTACGAGAACTCCCTCACTGGATCCATACCAAGCAAGTTGGGAAACCTTAAGAACCTCGAAAACCTTCTCCTGTGGCAGAACAACCTAGTTGGCACCATCCCTCCAGAGATTGGAAACTGCGAGATGTTGTCAGTGATTGACGTGTCAATGAACTCACTAACCGGAAGCATACCCAAAACATTCGGGAACTTGACATCACTGCAAGAGCTTCAACTAAGTGTGAACCAGATTTCAGGGGAGATTCCTGGAGAATTGGGCAAGTGCCAGCAACTCACGCATGTGGAACTCGACAACAATCTCATCACGGGTACTATACCCTCCGAATTGGGAAACCTTGCGAATCTAACACTGTTGTTCTTATGGCACAACAAGCTGCAAGGTAGCATTCCCTCTTCGCTTTCCAATTGTCAAAACCTAGAGGCTATTGATCTGTCGCAGAATGGATTAATGGGTCCCATACCCAAGGGGATATTCCAGCTCAAGAACCTCAACAAGCTCTTGCTTCTCTCCAACAATCTCTCGGGGAAAATCCCTTCTGAGATTGGGAATTGTTCCTCCCTAATTCGATTCCGAGCCAACGACAACAACATCACCGGGAGCATTCCCTCGCAGATTGGGAATCTCAATAATTTGAATTTCCTAGACCTAGGGAACAATCGCATTTCCGGAGTTATCCCGGCGGAGATCTCCGGCTGCCGGAATCTCGCTTTTCTCGACGTACATTCCAACTTCCTCGCCGGAAACTTGCCGGAGAGTTTGAGCCGGCTTAATTCGCTTCAGTTTCTCGATGCGTCCGATAACATGATCGAAGGTACCCTAAATCCTACCCTCGGCGAACTCGCGGCACTCTCCAAGCTCGTTCTCGCGAAGAATCGAATCTCCGGCTCAATTCCGAGTCAACTCGGTTCATGCTCCAAGCTACAATTGCTGGATCTCAGCAGCAACAATATCTCCGGCGAAATCCCCAGCAGCATCGGCAACATTCCGGCGCTGGAAATCGCTCTGAATCTGAGCCTGAACCAGCTCTCCGGCGAGATCCCTCAGGAGTTTTCCAGTTTGACGAAGCTCGGCATATTGGACATATCTCACAACGTTCTCAGCGGAAACCTCCAATATCTGGCGGGCCTGCAAAATCTCGTGGTGCTGAACATCTCGTACAACAAATTCACGGGACGCATTCCGGACACGCCGTTCTTCGCGAAGCTGCCGCTGAGCGTGCTGGCGGGGAACCCGGAGCTGTGCTTCTCCGGCAACGAGTGCGGCGGCAGAGGGAAGTCGGGGCGGCGGGCGAGGATGGCGCACGTGGCGATGGTGGTTCTGCTTTGCACAGCGTTCGTGCTGCTGATGGCGGCGCTGTACGTGGTGGTGGCAGCGAAACGACGAGGGGACCGCGAAAGCGACGTGGAGGTGGATGGAAAGGACAGCAACGCGGACATGGCTCCACCTTGGGAAGTAACGCTGTACCAGAAACTCGATCTGTCTATCTCTGACGTAGCGAAATGTCTCTCTGCTGGCAACGTCATCGGCCACGGCCGATCCGGCGTCGTTTACAGGGTCGACTTGCCCGCCACAGGACTCGCCATCGCGGTCAAGAAGTTCCGTTTGTCGGAGAAATTCTCCGCGGCGGCGTTCTCGTCGGAGATTGCCACGCTGGCGCGAATCCGCCACCGGAACATCGTGCGCCTCCTGGGCTGGGGGGCCAACAGAAGAACCAAGTTACTGTTTTACGATTACTTACCGAACGGTAACTTGGATACTCTCTTACACGAGGGGTGCACAGGATTAATTGATTGGGAGACGCGGCTCAGGATAGCATTGGGCGTGGCTGAAGGTGTGGCTTACTTACACCACGATTGCGTGCCTGCTATCTTGCACCGGGATGTTAAGGCGCAGAACATTTTGTTGGGAGACAGATATGAACCCTGTTTGGCTGATTTTGGTTTCGCTCGCTTCGTCGAAGAGGATCACGCTTCCTTTTCCGTTAACCCACAGTTTGCAGGCTCCTACGGCTACATTGCTCCCGGTAAGTCAATTTTCTCGTAAAAAAAATTATTCACTTAAATAAAACATACCATTATTTCTATGTTTACATGAAACCTGTTTGTCAAATTTATTAATTGACCTAAGTCACAAGTTTATCTTATAAGAGATTTTAATTTTATGATTTAGTTAAAATTGTAGTGAAACTCGGATAAAATAAGCTATACATTAATAATTTATTAATATTTGTTAGCCAAAGGAATTTAAACTTACAAAATGTTTTTTTTCTTTTAACTACTCAACCAACCTTATACTTATAAACCTTATACTTATTATTAATTTTAATGAGATGATATTTGAAATTTGAAATGTGATAGAAATTTGAAATTGAAGGTATTGTTATTATGGTGATATTGGGAGAATTTTTGTTCATGGAACATAGGGTGGGGACCGTACGGCCAGCGCTATGCTGAAGGCTTTCATTGATTTGTTGCTTTTTGGGTTTGATTAATTGTACATCTGATGTACTTGGTGACACAAGTTACAACTTACCTGCATGCATATAATAATTACACATAATCTTTCTCTTTGGACAAGCAAAAGACATGATAGTGCCGGCAGAAAAGCCAAATGATCACGAGTCACAAACGCAATGCGGCCAAACTAACATGATTAATCGTTCTTGAGCTACTTTACAGACAACAAATGTCTCTTACCTCTCTGTCTACTTCTCAACATGTGGAGGGTATAATGTAATGTTTTGTTTTTGGGTTGGAATCTTGCAGAGTATGCTTGCATGCTTAAGATCACAGAGAAGAGCGACGTGTACAGCTTTGGAGTGGTCCTACTGGAGATAATAACGGGGAAAAGGCCAGTGGATCCATCATTCCCGGATGGACAACAACATGTTATTCAGTGGGTGAGGGAGCACCTCAAGAGCAAGAAGGACCCAGTCGAGGTTCTTGATTCCAAGCTACAAGGCCATCCAGACACGCAAATACAAGAGATGCTACAAGCACTTGGTATTGCTCTCTTGTGCACAAGTAATCGTGCAGAGGATCGACCCACAATGAAAGATGTTGCTGCATTATTGAGAGAAATTCGTCACGACCCTCCAACAAGTGCTGAGCCCCACAAGCCCAAGCCCAAGCCCAAGCCCTATTCAACCGAGGCTTCTTCCTATTCCTCCTCCTCAGTCACCCCTGCTCAGTTGTTGCTCCTACAATCTAGCTCCCATTCCTCATCATCACTTGCTTATTCCTCTTCCTCAGCAGCTGGCTACCACCCTCCAAGGAACCAATCCTGAATTGAAGAATATTCAAGCCCTAGAATATATTAATTACTATATTTTCAGGATTTTAGACCATGTTAGATATTTTGATTGGTTAATTAATTAGTTAGTACAAGTCATTAACGTTAGTGTAATGTGGGAATTGTAAAGGTGCTTTTGAGTATCCCGATTGAGATAAGGTAAAATGAAATGAGTGTACAGAAGAAGCTTAATTGATTGACACGATTCCATTTTAATTACACTTGTTATGTATGTGAGGGGGGGGCCTACATTCATATCCATATATGGCATAAAATCAAATGGGGAGCTTTCCATAAGCGGTTGCTCCCATCAATTCTTCAAAATAGGGCAATAGTGTGTCGTGTAACTCTGAAAGCCAAAGAGTAAAAGTGGGATATGTCAGTCAGGTTGAGCAGAAAGGTGGACTATCATTAGGTACTTTTTGAGCCCTCTTTCGCTTCCATTATGATTGTTGCTGATTTTGGAAAAAAAAGTGAGAGTTGGCTTGTCTTCGTTCAACTAACTATAGGCCCGCACCATGTGAAGTAGTAGTAGTAGGAGCATTCTGCATTGCATTCAAGTCTAGAACAACACTTATGGGCAAGCAATGAACAATCACAAGCACACTTTCCACATATAACCCTTCCAATTAATTACACCGCATAGCAACTGGCTTTGCTTTAAATAGTTGACAACTCATTACCATCATGTCACCACACAGACCAAATGCAAAGTGTTTGTGCTGCATTTCTTCTTTTCTTTTAGCTTCAAATAGGTTTTTTCCAATTTTGCATCACTCAGTATTATTCTATATGGGGTGGGCGCAGTATTTCAAGAGTATATAACTTTTTTTTTCCCTTGATCAAAATAGGGCTCACCAGCTGCACATGTAGATTAATGCGTAGCGCAGACAGTGGCTGTCTGGCCCCCCTCTTACAGGATATATATGGGATCTTTCATCTATTGCTTTACAAAGAAAAAAAAAACAAATTACATATGCGAGCTTCCATCAAATAATGAAAATGACAATGAATGATCACTAAGTAATATATAGTTTTGATTTTATTTTTCCTTCCGTGACACGTAAAAAAAAAAAAAAAGCTTTACTTGCATGCCCTTATTTCACAAAATAGCATTGTCCATGTCTTTAAAAGTTCATGAGAATCCTCACCTCGTACAATACTCAGATTTAAGCTAGTTATCATTTTTGCTTGAGCTTAGAGAAATTTAGATAGTCACTACTACAGCCATAAAAGGTATTGCCGCTGATGAGAGTCAATTTTCACATGCCATGTATGGTCCAAAAGTGATAAATTTTATCGCAAGAAAACATTCCGATAATATGCGAGCAAAATAAATTAGAGGGTCGGGGTGAGGTGTCATAGCATCATAGGGTGATGAACTGATAATTCTTATCTTGTCCAGGAATTAAGAAAAAATCTATTAAATTATCATCATAGTTGTGTGGAGGGATGACTGACTTTCAGTAGCGACCAAGCAAACTCGTCTTATTTAAGCCTTAAATTCTATGTCTGACACTAACCATAATTATTGATTGAATATGTGGGCATGGGCTGAGGCTGATCTCCGCTTCATCTAAAAATAATTTTTAACGGTTAAAATTCTCCTTTCAATTCAACAAATACTTCAATTTAATACTCTCGTAGATGTGGAAATCACAGTTAAATATCCTTTGTCGTTGTGAGAGGGAAATAATAGACAGACACAATGGAAATACTTAGCCATAAAGTTTTCCAACATTAAAATTTAATTATTTTGCATCCAACTTTCTATAGTGATCACACAAGTAAAGTATAATCCTAACCTCCATTTTTACTGAGGATTTTTCCAGTGAGAGATAAGACTCATATCAGGGATAGCCCAACTGGGATTTCAGCGAGCAAACTTGGTAAACTCCACCAGCGAGTCAAATGACTTGGAAAGCTGATTATACTGTAATTTCTATCACTACATATAAGGATAAATTTCTCACGAAGAGGTTGCAGATTGAAACACCACACATATATAATAATGACCTTCATACTACATAGATAAAGTATCAGGAGAGATGATTTCACAATATCTTTACAAAAAATAAAATAAAATCCCAACATGAGAAAATGAATTAAATCTCTTAAAAGTTAAAACAATCAGTTAATTCTTGTGAAAATGAGTCTCACAAAAAATGCTATGAGCCTAGCAATATTTATGATTAATTTTTTTTTGTTATTTTTTTAATGATAGGAAAGTTTGAAAAGTATTTGCTGTTTAATAATAGTAGGTGTTAATTCACTTTCTTGACCGTGTCAAAACTATGTTCTAAGAGGTGTCTAAGGCGTGTGATAGTTGTTCAAGAAAAAAAAAAAGTAGCATATATTTTTTAATTGTGACACCGTGAAAGGGATATGATGTTTAATGTGTGTGACGTGTTTAATAAGTGTTATGTCCAAAAAAATATCTGACATGCTTACATGTTATTTTATAAAAGTATCATTGTTTTCTAAATGTATATCTGATTTAATTAAAGGATTAGCATTGTTTAAAGGTTGGCTTGTTAATTAATTCTTCCAGTTTTTTTTTAACCAAATATAATAATATATTAATGAAACAATACCAGGAGCACTATAAAAAAATCTTCAAGTTAAGGAGCCAAAGAGATGCACAGAAAATCTCATTCCCAACTAACTCAAAGAGTAAGGCATCATCCTTATGTGTGAATATATGGATCACTTTGGCCCGTTTAAGATTCAACATATAAGCTAACATTTTAGTCGAATGAGATAAGTTTAGTTTATAAATAAATGGATTTTTTTAAGGTTCATATTTGACCCGTAAAACCTCATGTATAAATGTAAATATTAATTTAAAAAAAAATGTTTTTTTAAATTTTTTTAAAAAAGTGACAAATTTTTAAAATTAAAATTAAAAAATTTGATTTCATTTTTAAACTAAAGTCTATCACACTAAAATATATAAACATTTTAAACATAACAAAATAAACAATAACAATCTAAATTAAAGATCCATATAACAAATTAATAATATTTATATATTGAACTTAGGCTGAATAAATGAATAATTCGTCAATTCACGAATAAAGTTTGTTATATCTAAGGACTTAACCAGTCAAACTCAAAAATTTAATATAATATAATTATATGAAGTTAAAAAAAAAAAAAAAAAACTCATGCTTCCTCCGATTCACAGAACTGATTCCATACATCCATCCCTATTCATCCTGCACCTACTAAGAAAGGCTACCAAATCTCATTCCCTATTAGTTCTCCCAGTACTTTTTTTCTTTTTTCTTATGAACATCCAACTTTTCTATGCATAAGTAATAATCTTTTAAAAGTTAAGCATTGCTATTTCGTCTCCTTTCAAAGATGTCATTGTTCATAATTTGAACGATGCATGCATTTAGGAAGTAAGGTGGTATTTTTGTTGGATCACAAAATTTTGTGCTTGATCATGCCTTGTCACTTCTATGCTACTATTTTTTGTTTTCACTGTTGCTTTGCTGGAATTATACTCATAAATAAACTCTTCATTTGTTCCTTTTGATATATATTTGTTTCCCCTCCTCCAAAAATCCACTGTGGCTTCTTTACACAAACATTACCAAAAGCAAATATTGGTCCTTTTTTCCTTTCAAGGTCTAATAACACAGGTGATCCCTGTTTGGGTTAAACCAACATATTCCAAAGTATTTGACATTATGAGTTGCTATGTGTTTCTTGGATCCAGTTTCCTTTACCGAATTTATGAACAATCCAAAGTTTTTTTAGCTTTTAATTCTTCTGGCAGGATCTTCGCTGATATTTTCTAGTCACATAGTTGATCACTGGTCATATACAACAGGCATGATGAATAAATTACTCGCGACAAATAGAAATTAATGAGATAGTTTCGAATTAGCAGCAGAACAATGCATAATGGTCGAATGACAAAAAAAATTGTCTTTATTATTATATCTTGCACAAAGAAAATAAAATAGAAATCATGAACTTTTCTTAGAATTCCATACATTCCTCTGCTTGATCCTGAAGCGTGGGATTTTATTTATTTATTTTGTGTGTATTTATTGTTTGCTTTGTATTCCTCTGCCCTGATCAAGATTGACCCGAGCGTGAGATAAGTAAATCCTTTACTTGAGAACCTAAAAATTATGGACAAAAAAAAAGTCTCTCAAAAGATAGTTAATTATTAATATTTGTTACTTAAAAAAATAGAAATTAGCATTTAAATAATGTTGAGATAAATGTTTTTATCCTATAAAAATAATCCTTCATCTTTGTGTGTGTTTGGAACAATGTTCTTAATGTATATCAACTAGTAAAACCTATAGTCCAATAACAAAAAACGCATAAATTGCAGCAACTAGATTCTAAATGACGCAAACATGAGTGAATGCACACATGCACTTACTATAACATATCTCTTTCTCTTGATTGGTAAGTATTTTTTTCCTTAAAAAAAATATTTTTTTATTTCTTTAGTTTATTTTACTTTTATTATTCAATTAATTTTAACTAAAATATAACTTTTTATTTAATATTGCAAACATCGGAATAATTCAAAGCAACCAACATATTGATGTTCATAAATAATAATTACTCATTATATATATATATATATATATATATATATAATATAATATAATATAATGTGTATGAAACGTTGTCAACAATTCTTGTTATTTAAGTATGATTAAGCTTTTCAAAATTAAAAAATAGCTAAATATCACTTAAAAGAAATAATGTATAAAAAGATTAAATGATTAAATTTATTATCAATTGAAAGAAAAAAAATCAAATCAATTTGATTATAGTAATTTAGTAAGTAATTTTACACCTTAAAAAGCCTTAATAATAAACTTCAATAAGTTAAAAAAATAGTCTCATCCTAAAATGCACTTTAGGCTTAGATATAAATTGGACTTGCCCCAACTGTGCTAATGTGTCAATGTTCCTGTAGTATAGAAAATCCTTTTTTATGTTTTGTCTGTTCTTAGGATCAGTGGCATAAAATGATTTATTGTCTGTAAATATTAAGAAAGATGACATTTAGTTTATTGGTTGCATTAGATGGTACCATGGAATAAGCAGGGCAGGACGTAATAACTAATAAGGTTGTAAGGGGATTCAGGAATGGATTAAGCTAATTAGTGATGAATTCGTCACAGTAGAAAACAGTTTAAGTAGAACAACCACCATGATTTTCATAAAATCCTGCATATTATATATTTTTAACTTATTGATCAACCAATCAAGTATTTAGATGCTTTTCGCCATATTTTCGTACCAAATCTTTTCGCACTATTTAGCAATGCTCTTTAGGAATACTATAGGTCAGCATAAGAGGTTGCTGTTAATTGGGTCGACGGATACCCGTACTTATTGGGCTGATATAACATAACGAGGCCTGCTTTAAATAGACTTTTTAAACACAATCTGTGTTTAATTAATGGAGCAAAAACTTGATATTGTTTTATGGAGAGAAAAAAAAAAACTCGATGAAAATGCAGTATTTGACAGACAAGTATGTACCCACTAGTCACTACTTTACGCCCTCCATTCTTCACAAACTTTGTATATAGACTGTACATAAGTATATAACTTATTTTCGTCTCTATTTCTCTTGTATATTAAACATGTAATTATCTGTTAAAGTAGAAATGAAAATAATTGAATTCGATTTAATTTAAACTATAAGCTTTAATCTATAAAACTAGTGAAATAAAGCATTCATCATATAATAGTTAGATGATAAGGTTATTATTGAAAATTAAATTTGTAACATATACTACTTCATTAATCACCGATAACCGTTATGGCTTCTTTATATATAGAACTAGCTATATATGGGCTTGGGTTTACAGATCATTTGTTTAACCCGTTAGTTATACGGGTTTGAGTCCGTGGGTTAATGGGCCAGTTAGTAGACAAACTACTTTTTGTTTAAAAAATATTAATTGCTATTTTATACTTTTATTCTTTAATTAAGTATTTGCATAATTATTATTTGGTGTTTGGTTAATATACGTCGACCTCCTTGTTAGTACTTGAATATTTATGATTTCTTGTTGAAAAAGTTAAAGATATTGAGTTTTTAATGCTTTATTTGATTTGACACTTGATTAATCTAAATGATTTTTTTAAATTTGACTATTTCATTAATTCGATCTCATTTACTTATAAGTTTTTTAAATTTTATGTCCAAGTAGAAAATTTGACACTTGATTAATCTCCTTGTTAATCTTATGATAGACATTTTTCAATTTTTTAAACTTTTTAAATAATTTTCCAAATATAATGTTAGACATTCTTAATTATTATTTATCTAATAAGTACAATTCAGTTGATAACATACATAAAATTTGCATAAAATAACTTAAATATGACTAAGTCTGGAATCGAAAATTAATTTTATAGTTAAACTAAAGTTTCTGATATACTTCTAAATTTCATTGGAGAGTTAAATATTCTAATTAGGGTTAAAAAAAAGACACTCTTGATTGTCCAAGTAGATTTATTCATCACCTTTGATGACCTGTTTCTTTATCCCTCCTTTTAAATTTTGGTTTTGAATAACTTCTATTATCACTATGCGGTTAAAATCTTTATTTTGTTTCTTGAAGTTTCTTGCTTTCCTTTACCCATCCAACTCTTTAGAAATTTATATCCTCGTTGGTAACAAGCTTTCAATCTTATATATCTTATGCGTGTGCTTCGTTTTCTTCATGCATAACCAACAAAAGTATTGACTTATGTCAGACAAAAATTTATTACCACATTATTAGTTGTATAATTAAGTACAAAAGTGAGAGGAATTTGGTTGCTATAACAAATAATCTTAATACCAACAAGTGTCCAAAAGTTAAGAAGTAAGGACCACTCTAAAATAATCGCGCCATACCTATATCAAACATGCATGATGTACCTGTCTCTATAAGCTGGCATTGCCATGTCACTTCAAACACTTTTTGTTACATTTTTAGTTTCTTTCAAAATTTATAATTAAATATAAATAAAAATACTACAATAACTAAATATATAAATGATAGTATTCCATTAACTAATATTAATTTCCAGAACGCTAATTGTTTCTTTAAATTAAAGTTTTTTGCTTTTATGTTAGTAATTATATATTTATATGTTGTACGTACGTGCCATAAGTAATCTAGTAGCTCATGCATTTGCTGACTAACTAGGTTAGCTCACCTTGGACATATTTTTGCAGCCATGTCTCCCTTATCGCAGTTGGAGCCTCTTTGACGTTTACTTTTCTTCCCTAGGAATGAACTGTGGTAGTTGGGGTATACCCCCACCTTGTGTGTTTTGTTTGTTTTAGATTGTATTCTTTTCTGTGCTAACGAAGCTGTACCTCAAGTATACATATATAGCGTAAATACCATTATTACTTTAGACAACCGAAGCATTCGTATGTTTAAAAAGGAAACGCTGATAAATTAGTGATTACACGTACACTTTGTAGAAATTTTGTTACTTTTGAACATGGTGGGCACTTAGAGGACTCCATCGAGTGGCAACCACTTCTAGTGAGAAATAAAACCTACAAACACTTATATACACTTCAACACTCAAGTCTTATACGAGATACGTAATTTGAGTCCTAGAAATATTCCAATAAACATAAAATGTCTTATATAACGCGTAAATTACATTTAAGATGGTTAAGTAGTAGTTACTGTGGGCTTTGAGCCACGAGATCAAGCTCAAAATGGATCCAGAATAGCTCTTATCTTATTAATATTAACCCTCTCCGGATAAATGCTCACGAGAAACACAAAGATTGAAAGTGACTAAGACAACAGATGTCATGTTTTACTCACATTATATTTATCATAAACCTATTATGTTAGTTATTTTATAATGCGTAAATTATCGTTTTAGTACCTAAATGTACAGATCGTTTTAGTCTTTCAAAAAATTAAAATTTTAATTTAATCTTTTAAATGTGTAAAAAATGTGATAATTTTATTTTATTGTTAAGTTTGTGAAATCATTTCATTATTAAATTATAATATTTAAATATCAATTTAACATTAATTTATATTTTTCAAAAATTAATTTAACATTAAATTATAAAGTTTAAGGGATAATTTGTCATAAAGTTATATACAAAAATAATTGTCACATTTTTTTACCCACTTGGGAAATTAAATTAAATTAAATTTTTTGTTATGACTAAATTGTCAATCGATTTACATAATCAAAATAATAATTTATCCATTAACATAACTATACGGAAAGGGACACTACCACTGCGCCACACAATTTTGAATCTAACATGTACCGTTACTAGTTGCTTAGTTGCAATATACATACTTTCCCTCTAAGAAATTAAGAAATTAAAGTAGCTCTTGTTGCTTGCTTTACTGTTGCGTTTAATTGCTGACATTACATCCTAGAAGAAAGTGGTATTGTTTGGTTGAGGAAAAGAGAGTGCATGTCCTTCTCTTGCTTCATATGCGAATCATCTTTTCATAAGCCTTTCCAGTTTGAGCCAGCATAACCCCTAGCTCCTAATAAAAGGTATTCTTTCATTTCCTTGTATACTTACATGCACTCTTCTATCATACGCTTCTGGAGTCCTGTGTAGACCATGATCACTGTCCTTTGTTCTTTAATCGAATGTGGTGGGGATCGCTTTGTTGTCACGCAAGGAAGCGTCAGTTATTGCCTTACAATTCTACCCTTCTAAATATATATTATTATTCTTTTGAAAAGATGCATATCTTGTGTCACTTCACAATGCCACCAACATCCATTAGGACACTATATAGGATGCTAATGCCTAATGTGCTATGCTAGTAACACCAGCAACTTATTTTTCTCAAGACCCATGTGCTCCCTTCTTTTTTCTTCTTTGTCTAGTTTCGGATGGTCTAAGATTTAATAAAATGATGCAGTTATGACATTGACTGTTAGCTTTCAAAAAGGTGTTATTTAGTATATTTATTTTGTGTGGTTCTGTAAGAAACTGGATATTGTTACATAGATTAATTATCGCCGACTCAAAATTCAAAGAAAAATGTTTTATTATGCATTGTATTGTGTTTCCCAATATGTAGTATTTAAGCTTTAATTACTCGTGGAAAAACACAAGCTTGGTAGGGAAAACGATTGTTCACCGTTAGTTGGTCTTGGGTTTCACTGTATTCAAATCATTCTTCTTCTTTATTTTATTTACGGTGCAAAATTAATTGCGGTCACTCCATCCACATTAAAATATTCACTTTTTATTTACCAAGAAGATATAGAAGGTTCATTTTGGTTAAGATATCTTTAGGTTCATTAAGATATAGAAGGTTCAAAGCATTTAGTCTTTTAAGATTTGTTTGCAACTTGCTTCTTTGTAGTTCCCCCCACATGCAAGGCCACATTTAACGGATGCATTAGCAGTAAAATATGTACTACCTTACACTGGATTTTCTTTAGGAAGCATGGAAAATTATGGTTCCATCTAGGCAAGACAAGATGCATTACAGGTTTATTGACCAATTAAAGTCAACTACACCATCCGCAAGGTTAAAGTTTCTTTGAATTGCAACGGGGAAAGAAATAGGAATTGAAGAAACACAAAACCCCTAGATTTAATGCTATAAACTGACAAGATATTTTTCGTAGATTTACATCATGTTAGTAACAGAACAAATTGTCTCTAACCTGTTAGCCAAAATCAAAATTATGCCAAAATTAACAAATATAGCCAAACTCTGAAGCTTCTGATGAAAGCAAAGTCCCCACAAGAAAATTTAAAAAAAAAGTGGGAGAAAATAAATAAAAAATATATTTATTTATTTATAATAGGAGCCAATATATTATATATATCTTCATGGACATCTCACATTCCTTCCCGGACCTCCATAATAAAAGTAAGTTCCCCAAACATTGTTTGATCCCACCCTTATGTCATAGCAATTGGAATGGTCAGCCAACTGGTGAATATTTGATAGAGGAAGCAAATTATTGTCCCAATCAACAACTTGTAAGTTTCTAAAATATGCTGCTTTTCTAAACCCTTCTCCAGCAAAATGGCCACTACCCATTTGAGTGCCAGTGTGGTAGCCCCTTGAACGAGAATTCACAATTTCCCCTCCAAATTGCACCATGCTTGCATGGTTTCTCAAGTGACTGAACAAGTATGCTGGCCAGTACCCAACTAGTAGCCCCGACCCAAACTCCAGCCACCAATGTCCATGCTTTGGGTCCTATACACATTAGAATTTCATTATGGTATGGTATCTAAGAATTCTTAAAGCAAAAGGAAAAATACATGATAGTATGTTACAGCTCGACTACAACTGTCTAAAGCAACATTAATGTGTTGGCATAAATGCAAACACCAAAGTTTTTCCCCTTCTGGGTTAATTAATTAATGCATGTCTTAGTACTATTATGAAGTGGTTGATTACCATTATTAATGATATTATTGGAGGAGAATGAAACTGAGAAAAATATTAGTAAGCGGCAAGACAATTTTTTTCCCTCTTATCTAGGCTCGAGATGCCAGTTAGAGGAAAACCAAAATAAAAAAGAAAAGCGTGAGCCGCGAAATATTGCTTTAATAAAGGAAGGAAAGGAAGAGTCGACCCCATGAAGGACACTCGTTCAAGGAAAGCAAGGGAATCTTCCATTTGAATAACAATAACATGCAGAAAAATTCAAAAGAAAAAGGGCAAAGAAAAAACAAAAAGTAAACGAATTATTGCTTCACTTAGATACGATTTTCTTAATTCTTAATTGGATTATGCATGTTTAACCTTTTTTTGTCAATGTAAACAAGTTGTGAAAAATAGCAAATAAAGGTTTGAAAAGCATAAAAGCTTAAATTAACAACAAATCACCTTCCAAACCATTGAGCCTTTTGTGTTAAAATACCCTTTTTTTCTCCTTAATTGGTGTTTTCTTTTTGGTTGACTTTAGGTGTTGAATTGCTTTGGCAAAAAAAAGAAGACTCACCTTCCAAACCATTAATCCAATATCAAATTGTCTGCCATTATAGATGGATCTTGGTGAGATTGCAGCCCCTATTGCTATTCTGTTGTTGGTTTGGACAAATCCTGAACATAGTAAGTTGTAGCATCCTGTTGCTTGATATGCATCCGTCTATCAAATAGCACATGTTGTAAGATGTGAAAGAAAAGAGGGTACAAGGAAACAAAGGAAGAAGAAAGAGACATGCACTACTTACTGTCCAATAAGTGAAGAACCTAGGATAGTTGTCTCCATATAGCTCAGGGCTTACCTGAAGGAAAGTATGCTTGTTATTTAGCTAGAAATTGATGGACTAAAAACTAAAGCAAATAATAATGAGAAGTGTAATCCTAGTACTTTCTTCAACACCTTCACAATATTTAGTACTAAAAAAAATAGATGAATGTGAATTTTTGGACAAGTATATATGGACATTGGACATGCCTGCCATCCAGCTTCTATGGTATTTAGATCATTACCAAACGATCCAGCAATAACCCATATCTGTGACAAACTGAATTCGTATGGATCAGTTACGCTAGGCGTCCACACGTTTATGCTTGCTTTTGCTCCAAAGTATTGATCTCCATTTACAGAAACAACTGCATGCTGCAACATGATGTGTGTCAAAAATCAAAATTATCATTAAACATACACATATGCATGCATGAGAATGACTTTTCCTACACTGTTCTCAGGCCTTTTATTTTTTCAAATATTTATTTCAATTTTTAGCTTCTGCTGGAAAAAAATTTGTGCATGTAGCATCCAACAGGGGGATTCAAGAGTCTCCTCATGGGAAAAATGATTTCGATGTTACTTTTTAGTGCACATAGGAGGCAAACATTTCTAAGTGGTGTCCCCCTTCAATGTCTTATGTTTTTGCAATTCATGTTGAATTTTGATGGATAAGGAAAAGCAGGGTTGTTCTTTTCTTTCTGACAAGGAAAAGGATGAAAATGAATGCAAAATGCTGAAGAAAAAAAATAAGCGCAGATATTTTCCTTTCAAATGAATGCATTGTGAGAAAGGTAAACAATGCAGGGAAAAGATTGAATTGGAAATGAAAGTTCAACTTGTTCTACATTCAACAAATTACATTTGTAACCACTAACCTCATGACCAATGCCTGTTGAGTCCCTCCGTACATTTCTTGGTTTTCTTCCAAATCTTCTAACAGAGCTTGCTCGTAGAAAATCTTGTTCAGTTGTTCTTCTGATTGGAACAGTTCCTTCAGGGCATGCTTCACCAGAATCAGTCCAAAGCTGAAAGCTCTCTACGACTGTTTCTCCATTGGTGTGTCCCTTTGGCCTTTCTGGTGGATCCTGAAAACCTTAAGCCTCTTACTTTCTCAGTCTCTCAAATAAAATTCAATCCCCAAAATAAAACCTTTAGACTAAAAGATTGGTAGTGGCTACTTTGGAATTCCACAATTCTGAGGAATGTGGATATATCTGTGTAATTCAAAGGAAAGCCATTCATTTTCCTTGGTATATGAGTTGGATGAAGTTAATTACCAATGGTCTTTGCCCTTTGAGCTGAGGATGATCAAACGCAGGTTGCTGATGAGACAAAACACAATCAATCAAATCCCCATCTGGACTCTGCAAGAAAGGGAACAGAAACATATATCACTGAATCAGTAGAAGGAAAATGCAGTGGTGGCGTCATTGTCACAGAAAGCAAAGCAAAGGAAAATGCCTTGATTGTTTTAACAGCAGGCTTGTTGATCTTGTCGAGATGAGTTCTGATTCTCCTCAACTTTTGCAGCACTGCAGCAGGTCTCAAAGTTTGGTTATTAGCATTGGAGTGAGAGAGTGCTGGTGGCAAAGGTGAAGAAGAATTGGAGACAATGGTGGGGTGAGAGAATGCTGTGCCAATTGAGGTAACAAGTAGCAGCAAAGTAACAAAAGCAGGCAGTAGTAGAGTAGTATTTTGGGAAGTGGAAGAAAGAGCCAATTTGAGGGAATATTGATTTTGCTGTGAGCTTGTTTCTTCTGTGGCATCATGATTTGCTTGGATGCATTGGTGTTGTTTTCTTGTGTGATGAACTGCAAAAAATGGCTCTTTCTTATGTTGTTGTTTTGTCAAGGAAACTGAATATCCCTTCTTCATGTCCATACAAAACAGATGAAGAACAACCCCCCTAGTTTGTTGGCTGCCTTGACGTTTTCAAATTATAAACAACAACAACTCTTACTGGTCCTAACCAGAAAGAGAGAGAGAGAGAGAATATAGTAGTGATTTTAATTTTATGCACCCACACCATCAAAACTAGCACCAGCACACAAAATAGACCCAGGCCACAGATAGGTGGGGTTGCATTTTCCAAGTTTACCTTTTACCTCTCAAAACAACAAAGGACTCTGTAGACAGACACTGGAATAATTAAACACAGAAAAAATAAAAACTTTACCAAGATTTATTGTATGTGATGCATGTTGCATCATGGATTCTTCTTGTTTTATTCCTCTCTCTCCGATTTTGTACCAAATAAATAGTGTAGCATTATAGTCACGCAATTAATCAGAATAGGAATATAAACCGAAGCAATTACGTTGGAATATGAATCTTCTACAAACTGCAATAACTTTTGTTTCAATCTAATAAAAAAAAAACTGAAGTTGTCGTTTAGCGTTTTTGTTCTTATTGAGTTGAACTGAAAATTCTTCCGCTTAAGTTAACTGCATAATGGCAAAATATCTAAATTATTAAAACTGTAAATAAACAGACAGTTTCGTACCCTGACTTGATTACGTTAATTTAATAAATAAACTACTTTAGAGTAATAATATATAAATTCTCCTACGTAAGTAATTAAATAACCCTGGTCTCAATTTAACTTTGATAAATGTCATTAGGATATTATTTATTTTTTATTAAAAAAATCACTAATGTACTCTATTATGGGTTTAAATATATTTTAAATTATTTTTAAATAAAAATTACTCCCTAGGTTCCAAAACAAATATTTTCTTAAGTTGTTTTACACAAAATAAAAAGATTAATAAATAAATAAATAAATACTCACTTTAAACTCATATATAAGAAAAATAACTAATTTTATAATAATTAAAAAAAATTAGTTGGCATCATTTAATTTTATTATTCTCTGGTAAAAAAATAAAATTATTTCTAAAATATTCTTTATGGAAACTTCCTATCATGAATAAAAAAAGTCATTGAAAAGAGAATTATGATTAAATGAAGAGTATTTTAACAATGATAATATTAAATAAGATAAAATTTGTTAATTTTACTTATATTTAAGTCTAAACATAAGATCAGTTTTTGGCTTATTAGTTCAGAGGGAATAATAATTTTGTAAAATTAATCTTATTAAATAGATGAAAGTGAATAGTATTAATATTACATTCAAAAACTAAAGTGACATTTATAAGGGATATTGATGAAAAAGATAATTAATGCTATATGGAAAAGTCAATTACAACACTTATTTTGAAATATATTTGTTTCAAATATTACACTTATTTTGGGATTCATGTGTTCAATATTTACTTCAAATCAACTTTCATCGTGGTTTCTTTTCCCATGGTTGCATTGCACCAGTACTAGTGTGTGCTTTCATTTTTGTGCTGTCATCCTATTTGTGTTCCAACCCCACGGCATATTATTTCGCCCTTCCCTGGGGATATCTGCTTTTACTTTCCTCTGCTCATATTATTAATTGCGTTTGATACGGCCCAAGAGAAAATTGACTTTAAGATTATGGAGCTACCTCCGGTGTAAGATGCACCAGACACCAAAGCAACTTTAATGGGCCATGCCTAATAATTTATATTTATATCCATTGGCAACAGGCTATTATGATTCATCAATGGTTAGTGTGGAAACAACAATCACAACTTATTATTATTAGTCCTAACTCCTTTTTGACTCTTTGTATCGTATGTGGATAATTAGGTTTGTTACTACAATTATCCTATTACTCTCTTTGTTCTAACACACCAAAAGGTTCATCTTTAGGCTAATTCCCATTTACGACATCTAATACTCTGTCTCAAGCACATTTATAGTTAAAATTCTAAAAATAAATTATTCACTTTTGTAAATATACATCAGAGATTTATGTAGTTAGAGTAAGATGAATGAGATAATAAGTAATCAAGCCTTTAACATTATTATTATCACAGTACAGTAAAAACTATAACCGAAACGAATTTGAGTTTCAAACTCATTTAATATATGCATTTCAGCTTAATGTTATTTTCACTAAAAATTCGTATAAACTCTTGACAATAAAGAGAGGGGAAAGAGAGAGAAAATATAAAATAAAATAAATAGGGTGAAAAAGCAATTTATAAAAAACAATGTAATTCTTTTTTCAGTGAAAACAACGTTACCTTCTTTCACTTTCCAATGACCAAGATTTTGACGTAAGGAACATCGTTAATTGATGTCAATTGATGGTCAAAGGAGTCAATAACTTCTGTGTGCCGACAAATGACAATTGATGAGAGTAATTGAAAAGTATCGTGTGTTGTTAGATTTGTCCTTTGAAATTTAAACTTATGTACCAAACTCCATTTTGGTAATTCTGTAAATTGTAACGAGCAAAAGAAGAAAATGAGTGAATAACTTAATAATAGAAAATATTGTCCTTTTTTTTTATAGAACGAACTATTCTAACACCCTCCTGAATTTATTAAAAATATATTTGATATCTTTCTTTCTCTTTTTTAATTATTATACTTTTTTTTATAATTTGTATAATAATATAAGGATGTTTCTGGTTACCCGTTAACTACGTACAGTTATGGCTTGTTTTCACGTCAAATCCCCCCAAAAAATGTAGAAGCTAGTCACTATTGCTTGAGCATAACGGGCGTCTAATATTCAGGACTTGTCTTTCCTTCTCATTAACACAGACATCCTCTGTTTTATATACAATTATATAAATTACGAGAGAATACAATAATGTGGGGGAAAAATTATTCAATGTAATGGGATGTTTGGTTGAAGAAAACATTTTTTCAAACCTGAGAATCTTGATTTATGTGAATTGTGTATTCTTAGTATATCATAGATTCTTGAAAATGGTTAAAATTCATTTGATAATTAGTTATAAACATTATATATATATATATATATATATGCAGAATGTTATACACATGCTTCTTAGAAATCAAAATTATTATTATAATTAGTTTCAATAAAATTTTCAAAATATATGTTTTGCTTCTCCATAAATACTCTTTACACACTCTTTTAAATTTGTATGATTAAATTTTTTTAATATATTTTTATTTATCATATAGGGGAATATTTTTTATTTAAATTCATTTGATTATTTTTAATATAAGGAAATTATGAAAACATTTTTTAACCTGACAAGATCTTCCTTACCCGTACACATTCTTGAATGGAATAGAAAAATCAAAGTTACGTAGTTCTCACAATGAACAAATATCCGAATATAGTTCGTTGACAATCTATTTTTTAAAAATTTGGAAAAGTTTGCCATAATCAAACATTCTCTATTTAAAAGCAATGCTAAATTTAAACTTAAACAAGCCTACTTTTTTACTTTTATAGTTACAAAAACCACAGCCATCAAAAGTGTTCAAGGACAATAAGAATCGTTTACATGACTTGCCTTCGATCGAGGGCAGCATGTTACTACCGGTTAAAGTTTTGATCAGATAAATAATTACCATATATGTATGTAGCATATGATTAATTATGCAAACGGAATAGAAAAAATTCCTATATATCTAGCATAGCAACGTAGTAAAAATTCTCTTGGGCTGTGAGTTATGGCCACTAATTAGCAAGTTTGTGACTGTGTGTTGTTGTATAACGAAGCACAAAAGTATGGGCCCATGCACTCTGGTGATCTTTTTAGGGTTGTGACAGGGCAATGGTACGTGATGCTTCCCACTTACAGTTTCTCACTATTCTTTTATTTTCTCTCTTCTTTTAACAAATGCCCACTCACTCTCTCTCACCAAACTTGTGGAGATAAATACTCGAGAAGCGCTGCACTAGTCAGCATGAATATTGGTCCACAGAAATAGAACCTACAATCCAAGGAGATTTAATATATAAACTTTTTAATTAATTGGTCATGGCCTTTCGAAAAGTGAGTCTCAATATTAAACAGATTCCCGCAAAGAACTTTACAAATTTCAATTGCATGCATTCCTAGAAGTTCATAGTTCTTATCGTAAAAGTGTGATTTTATGGCATAAGCAATATACATAGAATCGGTTCGCTGGATTTTGCTAAAGGCTGCCACGGCCTAGCGTGCTTTTAAAAGGAATCAGCATCTGATGAGCAATTTTTAAAAAATACACGAGAAAGAAAGACGTATAATTAGATATCAGAAGTAGTGGAGCTCATATTCGTCACAAAGGGCACTGAAATTCATCTTCACTTGTATTTTGTTACATATATTGATAAACTGTTCTGAATATTGATTTATTATTATTATTATGGATCTGGCTTAATTTAGACTTAATAAGGTCTAATAGACTCCATCTAAAATGAAGCCCAAATTCAGTGATTTATTTTTTCAGGTTGTGGTATAGGTTTTGATACTAAAACCAAGTGGGACCATGATTGAATCAACTAATTAAAAATACCTGCATTTAATTCAAACTCAAAATTTAATTCAATTCCTATATTTTATTGAAGAAGTTTGGACAAGTCGTCCAACGAGTGATCTTACCCATTTTACTAGCTCTATGCTAGAAGATAACTATTCTATCAATAAAAAAAGAAAGATAATCTCTATCATGATTTATCTTATCAAATGAGACCTATAAAGACAACAAAACTCCATATTTTAGGTATAACTTTTACTCTAGTTGCATATATATATAACTTTTACTCTAAAATAATTAAATTGATTTCAGCAACAAAGTTCTTACAAATAAACTCCCTTCTCTTTTGACTAGGATTCAACCTGGATCCAGCTTGAAGACTTGTGCATACATACTTTGTTGTTATTGTTAAACTAACACAAGATATTGTTAGGTCGTCGATTGTATCATATAAGTGAAGATTTTATCTATTGGTGTTTTTTTATTAGATAAATATATTCTAATATAATTAGATTGAAAAATTTATTATATAAATTATGTTTATATATTTAAATTAATTCAAATTATAATACTTTATTAGTATATATCAAGTTAATTTTATATGAAATTTTGAAATACATAAAATATAAAGCATTTTATCATATTTTATTGTTATTTTTTTATAAGATTTAGCCCAAACTAAAGTTATAAATAATTATAATTTAATAATTAGATTGACAAAAAAATATAAATTTATTAAATTGCACAAAGATTATTTAGTTTTAAAATCGTCTATATGTATGTGACTAATAGGTGAATAGTGATTTTTTTTGCTTAATTATAATTTTTGTCTATAATATTTTTTTTTAAAATGGACCTTATAAAAATATTTTTTTGTCTTTACTATTTTGGTTTAATCCTGTGACATAATTTCGTTTAGTCTCTATTATATTTTCTTTTTTAAAAATAATTGTTATTAAATATTGGTAGAAACTAAAAGTAAAATATTCATATATTCAAAGGATAAAAATGGAAAATAGATATATTACATAGACTAAAATAAAAATAACATGAAGAGAAATTACAGGAATTCAATAAAAAAAAGTAATATAAGGACTAAAATGAAAAAAGAAATATATTATCAAGGGAATTTGTCCTGATTGCCAAGTGGAGGTGCATGCATGGCAGCCATAGGAACATAAGCAAAGTGACTACCTAAAATATATTCAAAGCATGCGGCAAGAGTTATAGGAAGGGAATGAGTGTAGCCTCTTAAAAGCAAGTGAGGCTGTATAAGATAATCCATATACAGATAACCCACTAAGCTCATAGTGGGTTGAAGATGATGATATTGATGGGTCTCATTCGGTCTCAATGTGGAAGCCATGTGATGTTGTGCCTTCGCATATAATCTTTTACTGTTTCCGTTGTGAAGACAAAATCCAAAGATCAAAGTTTTTAGAACCTTTTTTCTGAATGACACCATAAATATGAACTTTTGAAGCTAAGTAGAATTATTAATATGGCTAGAGACATCCATGATATGTAACATAAATGGTTAGTAGTTTGAACTCTTAAGCGTACAACAGGGATTCGATTTCAAACTATGTAAATAAAATTGTATTTGTGGAGAAAGGACATGTCTCTTAATTAATATAGGACTTTACTTTCTTCAGAATTAATCTTATAGCTTTTGCATGTAGAAATATCTCATTTTCATAAGAAGAAAAAAAATATTGCTAGAAACACGTATATACTAAAATAAATAAATGGTTAAAGTATATATATATATATATAGTTCAGCACCTTGTGGATGTCACACGGTTACAAAAGGCAATATCTAGGGGAAACACGCACCAACCCAACTTGTGAATGTTCACATAAACGAGTCAAAACTATTCAAGTGACGATAACACTAGAGACTAGAGAGGTCTTTTGTCAGCACATTTGACAAATTAGATTATAGAGCCACAAGTAATGATTCCATGGGGAAAAAATGCAAAGGATATGAGGACTAATAAAATATAGCTTTCAGATTAATTATATGAAAACAAGAAGTGGAGTTTCAATCACTGTCAATTAACCGACGTATTATGAAATTCAGACACAAATTTTATGGATAACTAGATGTAGGCCCTATGTTGTATGTGTGTGTCGTAAAATTGTAAATGTGATACAAAATAATTTTTAAATTTGTAATGAATTATTTACTGATATTCTATCGAAAATATAAAATTATAGGCAAATACGACGTGAAATTTATGTAAAAGTCATAACTAATTTCACTAATGTGGTATTTCTACGTCTGCATAAAATAATAGTACTATATTTTTCAACTATTCATAGATTTGTGAATTTTTCTTCTTCTGAAAATGTCCACTATTATGTTTGGATATCATTAACATTATAATCATAACAAAGACATATCACGTTAGAAGTATTAAAATTAGAAGGAAAAAAAAGAAGAAGAAAGAAAGACACAAAATAGAAAAAATATAATCTTTTAATTTTATAATTTTTAATCAATTTTAATTAATAATACACTTAAGGAGAGTTCTAACTATAATATCTAACACATTTTCAATAAGCTAGTGAGACTTATAAAAATTTATACTCCATAGTAATAAGTTCTAATAAATTTCATCCAACATAAAAAAATAATCCCTCTGATGTGATTATAAGAAGAAAAAAAATACATATATTTCAGACTTATTAAAGAACTTAGTTATCATCATTAAATGGTATAAATCTTAATTAAAAAATATTTTTTAAAATTATTTTTCATTAGAATTTGATATCAAATATAAAAAAGTATTTAACTTTATTAGTCAAAAAATATTTTAAAGATAATTTCATTAAATAAGATAAAATTAATTAGAATTTTAATTATATTTGAGAAAAAAAATTGTTATTTATATTCTACAGAGAAGGAAGTATATTATTAAAATTTCTCTAATTAAAAATGTTTTTAGCTCATTCAATGTACCACATCCTGAATTTAATTCTGTCGAATCTAAACCTACCTATTAATTTGAGAGGGAACATCTGTAATTACTTTCAGCTCATTCAATGTACCACATTGAATTTAATTCTACCGAATTTAAACCTACCAATTCTGTGTGGGAACTAACTAAAAGGAACTTTTCACCAAAAAAGAAAAAAAACTAACACAAGGAATTTATGGTAAACGTGCTTAAAAATATTTGGACTTTGTGTAATGTTTTTTGATACACGGATTTTTGTATAAAGCTTTGGTTGTCACAATGAAGTATTAATGTAATCTTTGATTATATACGAAAGGTCTCACTAACCAATACCCTTTGGATATATTGATTAAACAACTAAAAGTGGAAAGTGAAAAATAATTATTGTGTAAATTATAAGAAAGTATAAAAATGATCATAAATAATATAATTTTTACCTTTTAATAAAAATATTTATATTTTAATTTTTTTAACTAATATTCTGGACACACTGATTAACATTTACCATATAATAATACATATCTATTAGTATTAAACAAAATTGTAGGACATCACAAAAGGTGTGATGGGTGCATATCATCTTTGTGATGGGGTGACAGAGAAGTCATTCAAGTGTTCTTAAACCCGGAGCGATCCTCCTATCCTATGAACCATATAAACAAAACACAAATCCCAGAGCCATCATGTTGAATTGAATATCTTGTTTTTAAGTCAAAGGAATATTGGGAAAAGACTAGAGCAACATACATATTTTTAGGGTTAATTAAGTTTTTAATTTTTAAATTTTTTATTTGACAGGTTAAGGTTTTTTTTTTTCATTAAGACATTTAGTTCCTAAACTTAAATTTTAGATTTTAGTCTCTAAATAAAATTTGAACTGTTAATTCATTAGTAAATGCACTAAATTATCATAAGTAGTAAAGTTTAAAACGGAAGTTTGGGTGTCGAGTTTACAGAAACTTTGTTTGTATTTACTTTGGTGTAAACCTAATTTTTAAGTAATAGACAGAGTAGAAAAGATAACAACTTTTGGATGTGAAAGATGAATTCAGAATGCAAATATGTTGGAGCCTAGCATATCAAACTACTTGAGATGTAATATTAATAATTTTTTTCTATCTAATATTATCTCAGTTTTTACTCACAACTACTCTAATACTTTAACCCTGGATTCCTCAACTGAAATAGTCTAATTTATCTATTTTCTCTCCCAAATTCCTTTTCAAAGATAAAACAATAAATTGCATTAAGAATAAAGATGCATAAATAAGTTAAACAAACTCATTCTATTTCTAGGCATGATTTCATTCAGATGTTCTTTCTTAGTTATTTAAAAATAAACATTTCCAATGTCTACGTGCTAAACAGATGCATGAGTATGGATGATCAGACCACAATCAATAACAATAAGCACAAAAAATAACAATAAAAACTAAAATTGCATTAAATAGATAGTAGGAAAGAATTACATTACAAGGGTTTGGTCATTAGGCCCCCAACAACGGGGTTTAGCCTCTCATAACATGAAAGGCTTTACACTTTAGGGGTTGATGGAAATGAAAGAAAAATAGGAATGGATAAGGAGGGAAGAAATGACTATAGAGAAAGTTTTCCCTAGTTAAGAATTAAAATGACATTAAAATTGTCATTATTATATTAAAAACAACAATAACGTAGATGAAATCTAATCATTCTTGTCTAATTTGACTATCAATTAAACCTAAATTTCGCAGTTATCATGAACTCATTATTTTTATTTATTTAATGAGATTTCAAGAACTAAAAATATAATTTTTCAAAAATTTAGAAACTAAAAGTTTTAATGAAAAAGTTGAGAGATCTTAATCGGTCAAACAAAAATTTGAGGACTAAAAACCTTAATGAAAAAAATTAAAGGATCTTAATCAATCAAACAAAAATTTAAAGACCTAAAAACTGAATTTGAAAAAAAATTAGGAAGTAAAAACTTAGATAAAACATATTTTTAAGATGCTCCTCCAACCCTACATTTTTATGTAGGTAACAATAAACAGAATTGCGGACAGGTTAGCTTGCTTTGCTAGTAACTTGGGCCTTGATTTTGCAGGCTCTGTTGTTAGACTGACAGTTAATTGTGTTGGGCTGCTTATGGAGGTTAGCATACTTCACATAGATTTGATTAGGCTTTTAACCCTATGTGTGGTCCAAAAGGAAGAGGTCATCATCTGTTGCCATATCTGTTAGCACATGCACTACTTCAACATTCTAACAAGTGATGTGATCCAAAAAAGGAAAAAATAAAGAGGGTAACATATTTTTCTAAGATGCTTGAGCAGTATAGCACTTTAGCCCTATGAATTTTCAGGCAATGAACGTGTAAAATATTCTTCTATCCTTCTTTCGAGTTGTTATGCACAGAAGCGAGAAATTACCAATTTTGTGTGAAATCTAGTCAGAGGTTGGGTTTTGTCAGTCCGAAGTGATACTCAACACTACCTGAATAAAGTTCAATTTTCATTGGGCATATAAATACGGTCCTCTACTACTTGGCTACTTTACTTTTGTCTCGGAATAATGAAAATTCAAAAGCAACGTAGGAAATGAATAGGTTTGATCCCATATTCATCATAATCCCCCATCTACATGAATACACCTCAACGGTTGAGAAATTATTATATGCTCTAGAATTATTATGGTTTCAACCTAGTTAAGTCTCACGCGATGCATAACTGAATCCTATTAACTCTGTCTTGTAAAATGAAAATTTGATTATATATCTTGTAAAAATTGATTGAGATTATAAAGACAGATATCAGTCCAGAGTTATGTAATAATTTCTCCTAGTTGTTTTACACAAAAAGAGCATTAATTTGATGCAGAACTACAAAATGAACGGCGGATTCGGCCTTAAGCAAAGAATCCTCTTTATACTTTATCTAAAAGAAAAACAAGTGCGGCATCTAAACATTCTTGGACAATCCTCCCGTGTCTTTTCCATAGAACAAGATTTCAAAGAAAGGCATTGCATGGTAAACTTGATTCCCTTTAACATTTTGATAATCATACATCTTGGATTCTACAAATTCTCATCATCTTAACCATGTTACATTAGAACACCCGAAATTAAAGCATGCAGTTGCTTCAAGAATAATTTGGAGGGACTAGTGTGGAAAGTAGACACAGAAAGAAATGCCATCAACAGTGAGGGATCACGGGATTGTTCGAAGGATGGCAAGTCTTCCTCGAAGCATAATGGGAGGGATTTCAAGAGCAATGGAGGATGGAATGGGCTTTATAGGAAGAGGAAGAAGAAGAAATCAGCACACAAATATTCCTTTGCAGCCTCAAGACCATCATGTTCCACAACCACATGGTCAAGTAGTAGTTCAAGATGAATGGAGTTTTCTAGAGAGTTTTGAGTAGCAATTTGGCACCAAACACCCTTTCTTCTATGCTTTCCGTTTCGTCGAATCCATGAAGTTAGCTGAGTAAGATCACAAGTTCTTGTTCATATACCTCCACTCGCCTGACCACCCGTTTTCTGCAAGGAAACGCTGTGTTTGGAGCCGGTGATCCAGTTTCTTGACGTGAATTTTGTTTGCTGGGGTGGACTTGCGGATAGAGGAGAGGGCTAAGCAGGAAGAAAAGATCCGAGCTGACCGTAGGCTCAGAGAAGAACAAGATGCTGCATATCTTGCAGCTTTACAAATTGACAAGGTGTATACCTCTCCACTCTTCATATTTTTAACTACTAATTTAAGCTTAATCTAAAATCTAAATATATACTCTCAAAATGCTTAACTAACATTCATTGCTAAAAATAGAAAAAAGACAAACCCAATAATTTACCTCTAAGAGAGAGGAGAGAGTTCAGAAGCTGGCGGAAGCTCACAACAACAGAAATTATGGGAAATTGATTAACAATTCGATGAATGTCACTAAACAGAACAGCAAAGTGAATGAGTTCAATAAAGAAAAGGGAGACAAGGGAGTTGCTAGTAAAGGAAGCGAGTCTCAGCCCACACAGGTTCATATACTTGAGTCCTATACAACAAAGTTAATATCATGTCAAAGTTTAACTTGTGTTGAACTTAATTGTGTGTCAAAATTTTCTGTTGCAGATACTCATAAGGTTTCCAAACGGTGAAAGAAGAGAGCATACTTTCCTTTACACAAACAAAATCCAGTCCATTTTCTCATACATTGATTCATTAGGTTTGCCAGGGATTGGAAACTGCTGATTGATATCAAACTTTCCAAGAAGAGCTTATGGCGTTGATCAAATGAGAATGACTCTCAAAGAGGCTGGCTTGTATCCTAAAGCTAGTGTATTTCTGGAGCCTTTAGGAACTAGAGTCCCTTAACCCCATGTTAAGATGCACATGTGCTATTTGTCAACATAAATTTGAATTTCAATTAATCAAAATGAGAGCAAAAAAATTTATCTTATGTGGAATTCACTTCAGCTCTTAAATTGATTAAGATTTGAATGCATCTCCAAAATCTGGACTTCTTTTTAGAAGATAGTTTGTAGACCATTTTAACTGTTCTGGTTTTCAGGAAAAGCATAACAAATTTCTGAGTGCGCGGATGCCTTATTCTTTCTTTACATCTTTCCTATATCTTGCAAAACCAAGTGCATATATACTTTCATCATTTAGCAATTATCCAAATTAGAATATATTTGTTCGCGACTTTTTCCTTATTGACAGAACCGATTAACTTATTCACCACTATGGTTCCTACTTTCCATTAAACAAGTAATAAGATAAGAAAGTGACTGTCCCTTCCAAATTCCAATTACAGGTTCCTATATACTGCTAAAGAAAGTAAGTAGTTTGAAAATCAAGTGCAAACTAAATTCGTTAATAGAAAGAAAAAAAAACCAACATCATGAAGAAAGATGTAAATTGAACAATATAGATAGTTGTCTGAGGATAAAAATGGAAAGAAGGCAGAAAATTGCTGAAGGTTAAGGTTGAATGTAAATGAAAATGACTGAGCCTTTGTTTCATAGATTGTGTTGTAACTTTTTTAAGAAAAAAGAAAAAAAATTAAGTATACAAAGACAACTTATAGGGGAAATTTTAAAGCACTTCTTTTTTGTAGTGCATTGATGTCCTTCATCATTCTGTTATAGGTAGGGGTGTAAGCTAGTTTGAGTTGGGTTTGATCGAATTTATAACTCAACCCAATCAAATTTGAACGAATTGATTTTGGTTGATTTTTTAAGAAAAAATAAATAAAACTCAATTCAAACCAATTCATTTGTAGTTTGGATTGAGTTAGATCAACATATACATTTAATTTTGTCTATTCTTTTTTAGAACGTAATATTTTTTATAAGATAAATTTTTTATAAAATAAATCAAACACAATTATTTCTTGTTAGATTTTTTATTAAAAAGAAAATTTTATAATATTGACACACCCCTATTTACTAACTCCTACCTATCTATTTATCCATGGGAATAGAAAACTAAATATTTCATATTCAACATAAGGAGTTTCAATAAACATGGTGAGAATGAGTTTCAAACACTTTATTCTATCAAAATTAATGAGACATTATGAGACCTACTCTTTGTAAATAGATTTGAAATCTTTTTAGAAGGTTAAGGATGCATTCATGTTTACTTACTGGTTGAGAAGTCTATGTAATCAATAATTAATATTATTTGATTTTTAAAAATTTTAAAAGTATATATTATATATTACATATATTAATAATAATTTAATACAAATTAACGGAATCAATGAATCAACAAGTTCACATATTAAAACAACTTGTGACTCAATTCAAAATTCAACAAATTGGATTGGTTTGATAAACATAAATATAATTTCCACGTGATCTTTTATATTGAAATAGTCTTTCAAAAATTTAATCCGGTACATCCTTAAATTTTAATGAAAACAAATTTCATCATACTTATAACAATCAATTCGACGAAACCATAAAAGAATATAGATAATTATTTGTCACTTTTTCTTCACCAAAAAAAATAATTGATTGTTTTTGACCGTGAATTAATCCAGACACACCGTTAAGTCAGTTCTAATAGTTGAATCATGAATGAATCATTGGGTTATTAGTTACGAAATACTACTAAAATTAAATTTTGATGTGATTTTAATGTATAAATAATAATCTTTTATTAAATCAGAATGAAAAAAAAAATGCCGATATCAATTAAAGTTACCGAAGCAATCACCATTCACCAAAGAAATTTATTTGAAATTTGCGGAGTCTCCTAATCAACCCCGATCTTGAGAGTTCAGACTCCTCCTCAGTCCTTTCAGTAGCAGTTGATGAGTTATCCATCAGATAATTACGGATCAAATTACAATAACTTTATAGCCTAAGGTAAACTAAACTCATCTTCTATTGGCATTGTTTGTGAAATACGGGTTTTCCTCGACCCTGATATTGGAATTCATTAAAAAAAGGGGCTTCCTATGATTATTACATCATTTCTCTGATGGAAGTTCCCAAATCCCCTTCGAAATACAAACGAACCGCCAAACACAAATGGCTCATAAAATTTGCATTAGTCATTTTGGTTATGCTGCTATTGTTTCTGGGTTGATTTTGGGAAACTCAATGCGTCGTCGTATTACACCGTGGTTGTGGATTGTGGAGGCACTGGAACACGTGTGAATGTGTATGAGTGGATGGTAGGGGTAAAGGGAATAAGCAAAGGGAATTTGCCAGTGTTGCTTCACTCCTATCCTGATAATGCAACCAGGAGTAGTTCACTTTGGAAAAGTTATTGTGAATATCACTGTATGCAAACGGAACCTGGGTTACACAACATTTTAATGATTCTTTGGGAGTGAGGAAGGCTTTGGAGCCTTTGATTGTGTGGGCAGAGCATCTGGTGCCGCGAGAAATGCAAGGGAAAACTCCTGTTTTTGTCTTGGCTACTGCTGAGTTGAGGAGGCTCCCCAGGGAGGAGGCGAGCCGGGTCTTGGGGGACGTCGAGGCTGTTGTGAAAGATCATAACTTTATGTTTAGCAAGAGCTGGATAAGGTTTTTGAGTGGGAGGGAGGAAGCTTATTATGGTTGGGTGGCTTTGAACCACAAAATGGGCATGTTCGATAGCTACCCAGGGTCTCCCACTTTGGGACTTGTTGATTTGGGTGGCTCATCGTTGCAGGTTGTGGTAGAGATAGATGGTGCTGGGGATGATGTGCACATGATGAGATTGAAGCTCAGCTCAACAGAACCTCGGATTTTGGCATACTCATTGCCTGCATTTGGCTTAAATGATGCGTTTGATAGGACAGTTTCTCATGCTCAGGAACAATCAAAGTGTGGAAAGAACTGAGCTCAGACATCCTTGTCTGGTATCAACTTTTGCACAAAACTATACGTGCCTTTCTTGCTCTGGATTGGCTTCCATTTATCAGAAAAATCGCAGCCAACACCAGGAAAGTGAACATTATTCTTTACGTCTTACCGGAGAACTTGATAGGGAGCAATGCAAAGAACTAGCTATTGCTGCTGCTATGAACTTGAGTGATTCCAAAGTGTCACATCTGAACGTTAGCAAAAATTGTCAAGCTAGTTCATTTTCTGGTATTGGTAAGGGTATAATCATTTGTTTGCATTGTAGGTTTTTATTTTTTTTATTCATGCCTTACTTGTTTTTAATATTTTTTTCTGTAGAATATATATGTGAATTGAAAATTATAATAATTTCAGCAAAGCAAATGTTGGATGTATCACTTATCACTGGCTTAAGTAAAAAATGTGCAGTTTTGTTTTTGCCAAGTGGCTATATGAAGTTACTTTCATCTTCTCAACCTCTCACCTGTTCTCCAAAACTCACCCTTGTAAAATCATCAACATAAAAAATAGATCAAGCAGTAAGGAAACTTCACCCCATCCCATCTTTAATCATATCAAAAAGTTCATTCCTAAAATGTTGATAATGTGACTACAATTGGCTTGCGTCCACTTTTTCTTTACCATACATGTGCACCGCCCTATCTCCTAGATAGCTTAAGGAACATGGAAGAGGAAGGTGTTGTTATAGGTTCTGTTTATTATGGGCTGCTAGGAACTTACTCTATTTCATTGTGTACCTTGCAGGAACTGGTATACTTAATTTAACAGCTGTTGCACACCCAATCAAGTTTCATGCTTTATCTAGCTTCTTTTTTGTCTACAACAAGTACGGGTGAGTAAGTGGGCCGGCCCGCCCGCGTAGCCCGTCCCGCACTCTTACACGGATTTAAAATATTGGTCCGCCCCCGTCCTGCGGACCTTGCGGGCCTATTTTTTTTTTTTAAATGCAATTTTAAAATAAATATATTTTTTTCTCTTAAAAAAATAACCAATTACACTCAATTATATATATATTTTTAAAAATTTCTTAATAAATCTCTAACAAATACTCAATTACAAAAGTTTTAAAACAATCAAATAAATTTTAACATAAATGCAAATAAATTTTGGACTGGGCTTTTAAGATTAATTAGGTTGTGGTTGAGCTTAACTGGTGGTTGCGGGTTTGCGGGCCAACCCACGGATCCCGCGGGCCAAACCCGCATAACCCGCAGATTATGCGGGACAGGCCTAAAATCCTATATAGCCATGGATTTTTAAAAAAATTTGGTACATAGTCCACGCGGACCACAGGCCCTGCGGGCCGGCCCATGGACGTGAACCCGTTTACCCACCCCTATCAACAAGCTAAAGTTAAGCCCAAGAACCAACTTAACTATGGTTTGGGAGTCAGGCAAGCAAATATGTTCAAATTTATGGTCTGGTTTGAGCAATGTTTCAGACAATCCAAATTATGCTGGACAATTTTGTTTGCAGGTGGCTTATATGGCATCATTGATTGAATATGGTCTGTGTCTTGGTGATGTTGAAATGGTATTTGGTCCAGGTGACATTTCATGGACCTTAGGAGCTGCATTGATTGAAGGGAAATTTCTGTGGTTAAATAGTACAAGCCACAAATTCCATGTTCTTATTTCAACTTTAAAGAATGTCAAGGTCATGTCTTCTCCAACTTTTCTCTTTGCTGTACTTCTATTGCTTTTATTGATTGTTTATTTTAGTCAAGTTAAGCTACCAATGCCAAGCAGGAGGGGCTTCTGTTCCTGGCTCATCTTTGCCGTCTTATACTCATGTAAGACGTTGATCTAACTAATAATATTCCAGTGTTCTTGTATCTTTCCATTGCATAAATTCATTTTGGAAGAACGACGAGATATTGAAGGTTTTTGAAATCAATGTTTATTTACTTGGCTCACCTAAAATTTTTAAAACCACACACCAATAGGAAACTTTTATCCCCAAAGTTTTCGTGTCAATTGTGCAATATTAAGGAAAAGTAGTTGAGGGATTGTCATGTATTTGCGGTTGCATTTTCATTTTTCAATTAATATAACCTGAAACAAAATATTTGTGTACCTAAAAGTTATCAAGTCTTATTTGGGGAATTTCTGAAATTAAGGATATGGCTTGAGAAGTTGAAAATATATGTGACATTATGAATATTTGTCAATGATTCAGTGCTTGTACAATGTTAACATTTGATATTAATAATGACTTGCTTGTATAAATTAATGTTTGAACATCAAATATATAAGTACGAAGAATCTTGCATGTTCAAAAGACTTTAAGTAAGATCCAATATTGTGGTATAATTGCTATAAACATTCTCAGTTACTTTAACTGATATTTCCTTTGCTCATTGTTCTTCCCTTTTTTTTTCTCTTTTTCTTGATTTTTATGGGTCTCCTAGTGGATCCTGGGACTAGGATAATGAAGGATAGCTTTCACTTGCTGCTGACTCCTTTAGTCTCTAGATTAGTTAGAGTTAGCTTTAACGCAATGTTACATGGCATATAGAAAATCATAGAAACTTACGTTTTGTAGTATGTTGATCGTAGTTGAAGACACTTAATTATAATCTATAACTAAACATAGATAATGACTTTTTGTGAAAGGAATGCTAGTAATCCACTCTTATACATGCGTAATTTTATTTAGTGAAATTCACAAGGGTCTCATTATTAAAGGATGTGGGTCTTACCTTATTTGGTAGGTCACACTCCCGATAACATAGCGTGTGTTGAAAAGAGCAGGTTATGAATGTTTCTCTTTTATTGTAATGGTTGCTTGTTGCATATAATTTCAATTTTCCTAGTTAGTGAAGTTCCCCTTGCCATACTTTTTTGTAAATCAGGGGAGGGAGATGGGGAAAGGAGTGTGGTACCTCATGTGTCATGAAGAATTGAACTAACCCCTGAACCCTGGTCTTACGAGAAATTTGAACCTTTTATTATCTATTTCTTCCCATCCTATCAAATACATAGAATTTAACTAAGAATACGTTTTCACAAACTAGGCCATGAAGAGACTAAGAGAGACACACAATTGCACTGATTCAAGTTGTAAAAAACACATTCTGATGTCTCTTAAAACATTATTGAGATTGGGCACCTGCTCAACTAGATCATCTCCTTGAGAATTGAACCTCAACTTAATCGACCTACTGGTCCCATTCTGTTTTTCATGCCAGAAAATAATTCCACTTAATATATCTTCTTAACACTAAAGATTCTATGCATAAGCTATGATCTAATTCTTATTTGGGTTTTTGGTTGAGTTAGTTTAAAATCTTTTTAAAAAATTGGTTTGAGTTAATTATTTAAACTAGACTAACACAATCCAACCTGAATATATTCAGTTGACCTACACACATTCACAATTTCATCCTATTACTATGTTAAGTTTGCAGCTTCTTCTTCCACTGTGGTATGCAGGAGTATCAGGTGCCATGATTCATGATATTACTTGTGTATATACGATCTATATAAACATGGGCAAGGGTGATTATCTATACTGTGGAAGGTCAATTTTCGTATGGTAAAATTCTTACACATTCTCCTGTTCTGTAACTTTGCCTTTGTTGTTTACTGTCTTAAAAAGCACCATGCACACTTGAAAACCCCACCACCCCTTGAAGAACATGCAGGCAAGTGGAATCCATTTGCAGGTTATTCAGTTTCAGTGTCATTGTCCATGCTACACTGACCTGACTTCTCATGTTTTGTCTTCTCTGCCTCCGCCTTTGCTCTAAAGTTTCCACCTTAGCACGCTTCTCGGCAACATTTTAAGTGCATAGAATCCACATCCAAACTTGGTCATTTTTTTGTCAACAAAAAATTGGACATCTGAAATCTGTATTGTCATTTCATGGCCCATTTGATCAGAGCATATAGGACTCAATTGACTGAGAAAACTAGAACATCAAAACCAAATACATAGAAAAATAGTTAACACTTGAACGCAAAGTTGAAATGGTGGAATGAATTTTCTTTAAAGCATAAAGAACATTAATTACAGAGTCTTGAATGCTTTAAATTTCTTTCAATGAACTGTTAACTTGTTGCATAGGGTAGAAAATGTCGGCTGAATATTTAAACATGTGTTACATTTATTTTTGGCCAAATAATCTATTTAGTTATTTATCTTATTTTTTGATTTATGTTAATCTTTTATCTTTTTAAAAATTCATTTTAATTTTTTATTTTTTAAAATTGATTTAAAATAATTCTTGTCTATCTAAAATTGATGTGGTTAATAAAATAAAAGTATTAACAACTAAGTTATTTTCTTTTCATCTTCCACCTTCTGTTCTTCTCTATGCTTCTTCCTCCTCTCTCTCTCTCTCTCTTCAAACCTCAAGCTGCAACGATGCATGACCACCACGCCGCCACCCCAACCTCGACCAAATACTCACCGCACCAGAAATCCAACTGCCCAAATCTCTATTCAGACCTTAAGCTGCAAAATCTACTCCTCCTCAACAGCGTTGACATCCTCTCTCTCTTTAGACCTCAAGCTGCAGAACCTCCTTCCACACGCCACTGACAACAGCAACGATACAGAAACTTCGTCAACAAGATTTCTATCAAGTTGTGCGCAAACAAGAATGACGCCATCGTTTTGAGGGGGAGAATTCATAGAAGAGGCACCACTACGAAGTGAGATAAATGCCTCGAAGAAAATGGGCCACGTAAATACGAGACCAGCCACAGAAATAAATGGAGTGAAATCAGATAGATGAGAAAAGAAATATATAAAGTTTTTTGGTTTAAAAGAAATGAAAAAAGGAAAGTAGATTATAAATAAAAATGTTGCTTTACCTTTATAATAACATTTTTTTTTTCTTTACTTCAACACGACTAAAATTACGTGCTATTTGAAATTCATTTTTGACAGGTTCCACTTTTAAAAGTTAGACTTAATGCATTTTTGAAAATAAGTTATACTTTTATGTCATATCAGTTTGGTTCAGTATTTTATATTTTTTTAATTTTATTTAACACTATATACTAATAAATAAAACTTTGTACAATATCTATATTTATATTATTTATTTGAAAATATATTTGTAAAATGAACCTTATATATGTAATTTATAGTTTTTTTAAACTCCATAATCTAAAAATATATAATAAGATAATGAGTGAAATTTATCCCTAAAAGTATGTGATAAATAAATTTTTAAAAAATGAAAAATATAAATTGAATTAATTTAACATTAAGTTTTATCGATTGAGAATCGATTTAATATTAACTTATGAAATTGAATAATTAATTTTATCATTAGATTAACTGCCAGATTAATTTAGCACGTTTCTTACTTGAGAAGTAAATTTAAATTTTTTATCTATCATAAATCAATTTAATTTATGAGTGTCTCGAACTTTCATGGTACAATGCTGTCAAAAATAGAGGAAAGCCGGTGGAGAAGGTAAAAGTTGGGAAATCCCTCCACCGCTAACGTAGTAGGAAGGAACACGATAATAGATAGAGTCGTGAAAAAAACACAGAATGGAGCTCATGCGAACTGTGTACCCAACCACCGCTGTTCCTCTTCCTCTTTCAAACCTTCCCGTTAGGACCAATTTCGCCGTTCGGTGTTCCAACGTTCACTCGCAACCGCAGCTCGACTCGCGCAAGGTAGCAACTTTAACAATTTTTCCATCCACCGCATTGCACTTTTTTTTTTTTATTCCTTTAAGTGCGCAATCACAGTTAAACGCTCGATTTTTATTTGACGGGTTAACATAATTAAATTCAATATCAGTATCCTCAATTCAATCATCTTGTTGATTACTGAGCAATTTTTTAAAAAAAAAGTTGCAGTTAGTTCTTGCAGTGAAGGAAAAGCTTGAAAAAGAACATCATAGTCTCCCTGTTGGCAGAAATGGAAGGGATGACGAAGATATGATACTGTGGTTTCTCAAAGATCGCAAGTTTTCTGTTGATGATGCTATTTACAAGTTGACTAAAGCCATTGTATCCTTCTTTTCATTATTATATCATTCTGGAATTTTATTCATAATCATTGTTTAGATTCTGCTTGTTTGTGGTGGTAGGAAATAAGTGAATTTGTCAATTTTTATTCTACTTGCTCATGTAGTTTGATATGAACCTAGTTGATGTGTCCGATGTGGATTGTTAACTTGGGCTGAGCTTAGGTGAGTGTTGACCGTGGTGTGCTCTAAGCAAACCTAGATTCAAGGTCTTTGGAGTTCAGCTTACCCTCTGGCAAGGTTGAGACACCATGGGGGATGGGTGTGTACCTGCAAAAAAGACACTCAGACTCTCAGTCATTAAGGAATCTACCAGCGTCAATATAGAATCCCGGTCAACACCCACCGGAGTTCAATTCAAGTCAATAGTTCACCTTGAACACGTCAATTAGGTCCAGTTCGGACAGATCATAATCAATCTTGTTCATGTTAGTTAATTAGATTAATTTTCATTCAAAATTTTCCACCTACTCAACTTGTTACTGTTCCTTCTACTCGATAAGAAATGGCGTCAAGATTTTGAGGTGTCTAAATTAACTGAAGAAGTCGTGAAAGATGCTCTTCAAACTGGAAAAGGATATGTACATGACTTTCTAGATATCAATGGCCAACCCGTGCTCGTGGTGGTTGGATCAAAGCATATTCCTCAAGTAAGAGTAGAAGTTATAGAATTTTTTTTTATAATCCAAAAATATAGAAGTTATAGGAATTAATAATTTATTGTGCTTTGTTACTTTATATTTCTCGTTATTTTTATGTCATGTGAAATGAAATCAATCAGAGAAAATGTAAGTATTGTTACTTGCATGCAACTAAAATTTGATGTCATGTGAAATGAAATCGATCAGAGAAAATGTAAGTATTGTTACTTGCATGCAGCTAAAATTTGATTGCCTAATTTTGCTACAAATTTTCTGTAGTACATACTGCATTTTCATCTATTAGTTTGTGGATATACCTCACATGTGACCAGCTCCTCCATAACCTTTGGAAAACTGTCTGTGACAATATGGATAAATAATTATGTCACAGGCACTGGACCCTGCAGACGACGAGAGGCTCTGTGTTTTCTTAATTGAGAAGGCATTGAGTAAGTTTCCAACTGGGAAAGAACAAATACTTACAATAGTTGATCTCAGAGGTTTCAGTACAGAAAATGCTGATCTTAAATTCTTGACATTCTTGGTAATATTTTTTACCATCTGCCAAATATCATTCATTAAGAAGTTTGTATTGTCATCACTAGAAAGCTGTACAAAGAGCATCACAAAAACTAATATTTTATTTTTGGCAGTTCGATATATTCTACTATTACTATCCCAAGCGATTGGCTCAAGTCCTATTTGTAGATGCACCTTTTGTTTTTAAGCCAATTTGGCAGCTAGTCAAGCCCATGTTAAAATCATATGCTTCTCTGGTAAGTGTTGCTCATTTGAATGTGCATTTATTAATATGAGAAAAAAAAAGTTATTTTTTCTCTTTATAAGGGAGTGCTGATAACTTGATATGCCTTGAATTTTGTAAATGGGGCACCTCAAATTATAACGCAACCAAATTTGTTGAACTCAAAATTGAGGGGAAAAAGGGAGGGACTGTGGTGAAGGTGGAGGGCTTGGGCTGATAGGGGTTTGTGGTGGACCTGACCCATTTTTGTGTATTTCCTTGGAATGTGAACTGGTTTATTGGGTTCTGAGTTATAAAAATAGGAGTGTTGTTCATTGTAATTGGATCTAACATCACAGAAATAGGAGGTATTTGCCTTTAGAAGGGTATCTCTACTGGTGGTAGCTGACCATGCATTTTCAACTTCTGAATTTGTGGTTGAGGGTTCATGTCTTAGACCCTTCCCATTAGGCTCAGGTATTTCCACGTCAATTATCATCAGGGGGCTAGGGACCATCCATGCAATCCCTCATTTCTTTGGGGTGGCGGCATGTAACTGACTTTACATTGTATGTGGTTACGTCAAATAGCAGAATGCTTTACACTTGGCTTATGTGATATTGAACGTAAGATTGTTGGCTCATATTTTGAAGTTGAACAAAACCATAATAGATTAATTTCAGCACTATTTTGTGTTAGATTTAGGTCTCTATGCTGCCCTGTCTTCACTTTCTTCTGCCCCCCGATTTTATTTTACAGGTGAGATTTTGCTCTGCAGAGACTGTTAGGAAGGAATATTTCACAGACGAAACTTTGCCACCAAGCTTCAGAGATTGAAAGTTGGATTATATAAAAAACTGCAGCAAACTTTACAAACACACTCTTATTTAGCATGTCTTGGAGTTTGAAAGACCAATATGTGGATCTGACGACAGCAACTCAACATTTATTTAGCTGAAAAAAATAGCTTCTTACTTAATATTCAGTTGAGAGGAACATTAGAAGAACAGTGCTGATATAAGCACCCTATTCCCTAGTTCTTGGAGATTGGGATTTGTGTTAAGAGAGGACATAGTGCTCAGCTCCTGTTGGGAAGAATACCATCTGGACGTAATACTGAAGAGACAAGTTCATATTCCGAGAAGACTGGTCTTGTGTTTTCCATGCGAGGAGCAAAATTTCATATTCAGTTTATTGCTTCCGTTTTGGCATTTCATCTTAATATGCTTACCAATATCTATTGTACAAGCGGTACAAACTAATGTTTTAAATGCATGGTATAATTTTTTTTTCAGTCACTCCAGTACTTCGAAATATAGGTAGGACTTAACAGACAATACGATTGGATGATTATAACTATTTAGTATAACATAGTCTTTAGTGGGAAATAAATAAAAGAGAAAAAGGGAAAAATATATCTTATTTGGTTCAAATATTTGGAGGGAGAGGAGGGGCCAAAGTCTCTCCTTTTCCATTATTACCAGAGTTTCTGATAGAGATTAATTGTAATAGAAAAAACAATACATTCATGTTCAACTTGTTTGAACACTCTAAACAGCTAAAATGATGGATGATTAACAATTTCACATATTAGGAATGAACTTTAATAATCTTAGATATGGGACTTAGATAATCGACACTAACCAACCAACTTTCACTTCATACACGACGTCCTTAGTGAGCATCATCCTTAGTGAGCATCATAAATAGTTATCAACTCGGTCACTGTCGTCATCTATAGTCATCTATAAGATAGAGAACAACACAAAAGAAGGTAAGTTTAATTCACCATTCATACACCTCAGAAAAACAATGATTTTAACATCAAGAGTTTCTTTTCAGGTATCCCACCTCACATGGGCGAAAAAACTTAACTTAAGGAGAAGATAATCATTTACAAATCGGACTAGTAAAGAATTCAGTAAAAACAAATGCTGTTAAATTATCCCAAGCATAGAATATTAAGAATTAAGATGAGAGATTAGTTTAATTTTAATATTTGGCCTCCAAGAAAGTGAGTTCATTACGCCAAAGAACTATTCCTTACAATGAAAACTCCAAATAAAGGAACTCTTAATAATAGGGATCAAGAGCAAGGGAGAAAATCTAGACAATATCCACTGCTTTAGGACCCCTACCATACCAAGTCTTAGTATGACTTTCTGGTACAATATCTCCACCAAGTGCTTTTAATTCTTCAATGATATCAAGAGTTACTGGTTTGTCATCAATTATGCTTATGGTCTTATATTTTCGCTCTTTAGCAGCCTGAATCACAACTCTTCCAATTTCACTATCCCCACAGTCCTGTACCAGCGTTGCACCTATTTGACAGAATTTTACCATTCAAGCCAAAAAGATCACTACCAAATACAATTTGTCTCAAGAAAAATAGTAAAATCTAATCTAACTCACATGCTAACCAAATAATTATTTGATCACGTACATGGCTGATTGTGTTAAGTGGAAAAAATGGGATGATTGAGGAAATGAAAATGTTTTAGTGCTTACTTTGTAATGCAATAGAAGGGGGTGTTCACCGTTTGCATTCAGCTCAACAAATGTTTCCACTTCTAACTGTTTTTTTAATGTGTTTAGCTATAGCATACAAAATTAAAAATTTAAATGTTTCTGTACCAAAAAATATATAAATGTTTGTGAGTTAATGGTCTTACACTGTAAAAACTTTTAACAGTTCCTTGTTTTAGACTTTTAGTGAATAGGATATTCAAATACTATTTTCATTTCTCAACGTATATACATTAACAAATTCCTTAACATGAAATTTACAAGATTATAAACATGGTAATTTTGATTTTCTCTGTTGAAACGACCAAATGATTATGATTTCAACCGTCAAGTTATTGTTTTCACAAGAGATTGATGGAAGTTCACATGTAAAGTTTGTGTCATCCGTGACATGCTTCTCAATGCTCATAAATGCTGCAAAGTAAAAGTATGAAATATTTTCTAAATTAGGAGTGCAAATGAGATGCAAATACCAGGTTTTAGAGAAACAGAATCCTAAAGCGAGAAAACGTTAATTCTGAGAGAAGAAACATTAGACATTGACATGGATCGAATGCCGATCCGAAAAATCGTGTTCCCATGGCTTCCCATTGAATTTTTCTTCTCCTTTCGGAATGAACTGATTTGTTTGTGGCTTTATGCCAACATTACCGCAGGATATGAAACACATTGATTTAGTTTTAACGGTGGTGTTGTTAAACCAAACTAAACTTACTTGGTTCACAAAGTAACACAACTAACCAAACTAAATATGAGTTTGAATATTCCAAATGTATTAGAAATAAACAAACTAAATATGGAACTATATAAAACTTTATTGGTCTAGTTGATAAAGATGTAATTCGAATTATATTTGCAGGTTGGGGAAGAAAGAAAGGAAAACACAATGAAGAAGAGAAAGGGGAAAAGTGGCAGCTAACAACATGCTGCGATAAATACATGGAGGGAGAACTTCATCACCCAGGATAATTTTACCCAGCTCGAACAGGATTGTCTCGAGTGATGGAAGAATACTAGACAAAAAGAAAAAAAAAAAATGCTAGAGCAGTGTTCTTTGCTAGGCAAAACTAACTTAACTAACCCCTAAACCAATGTATAACCGTATTTCACAATCTGGCAGGTTGTTCCAGTTCGCAGAAGGCGCCAACCTGAATTTCTCACGAATTCCAATGACCATTCCCGTGTTAACAACCATGGTCCCTGGAGCAGGTCCCCTTCAATACCAAGGCTATTACGTTAGCTTGTACTTACCGGTTAAGTTCCAAGGTGATCCGCCAGTGCCTCTTCGAGAACTCAATATTCAAGAAGTAGATTACCCTGTTGGTATGTTTACGTTTATGTAATGTAACTATCCTGAAACAGACTCGTGTGTGTGTGAAATTGTAAATAATAGGATTGTGTGAGCTTTTTCACATGATCATGTCATGGAAAATATATTGACTCACACTCACTTTAAAATGTCTAATCTGTTGTGCTGGAATCTATAGAAAAAGAAAAGATCTTTTTTCTTCCCTTTTGCAACTGTATCAAACTAACTGACACTAACTATTAGTGAAGTAAGAGTGTGGGCAAAGATGGGAAGCTGCTGTCTGGTTAAGTGGTTGTCCTAAATGCATTATTTTTGGCTTGCTATTCTTGTGACAATGTGGTTTGCTATTATGTAATGTGGTTCACTTTTTCAAACCTTGCTGGCAAGCAATCTTATATAAGAACAAAGAACCACTAGTGAAAGAAGGCATTTTGTCATTGTTTTTATTTTTACATTTTATAACTTGAACTAACTAAAAAGTCAAATCAAGACTTGCACCATGATTAACCCAAATAACAGAAAACAAGGTTAGGTTGTTGGATGAAATTTAATGCTGTTTTATTTATTTTTTCTTGCTGTCAAATTGATGCTTGTCCAAAGAAAAAAAAAATCTATTTTTACTGCAACCGGGCATTGTTAAGTGTACTGTCTATATAATATGCATTTGTCAAGTCGTCTGTCCGCAATGTACCTAATGAAACAAGGTTCCTAGCAGCCATCACAGAAACAGAACTTATAAGAACCCCTCCCTCTGTATTCATGTGGCTGTTCGGGAGCTGGGGTTGTCTGATAGCCACTTCTACCATAAAGGTGGACTTTATCTATATGTTAATCTTAATAATCAGAGGTGATATGGTTTCACATATCAACGTTTGAGATAATGAAATTTTGTGGTATCAATTTTCCTTAGATAGGATGCAAGTTTCCTTGTTGCTTGTTCAAGTTTTTACTCTGGCGATTTTAGAAGGGACAGTTTTGGAGAACGGGTGAGAAGATGAAAGAAACTTAATATAGCAATCAAACCAAACTGCACATTTCTTACTTAGTTCTGTCATTACTTCATCCAACATTTGCCGTGCTGAAAATGATGTTGTAATTTTCAATTAACACGCCTTCTACAGACTTAAAGACAGCTAGAAAAAATGAAATATCTTGTCAATTATCTGACTGTCGAATGTGAGTCATGGGACACTTTGGAATTGCTAAAGTTCGAAGCAGCAGCAACACTTAGTTCATTGCATTCTTTTTGTGATCTTGGGATATTTTTTAGCCGAAAGTGAAATACTAATCTCTTACCGAGATTCATTAAAAGAATGAATCACTCCTAACAGATATTCTTTTATACATAAATTTAGAAATTAAACTCCGGATCACATAGTTGATGCTAGTTCTTTGAATTGTTCCTAATCAAAGCTGCCCAATTTGTAGTTCAAAGCCACTCAACCATAAGCTTCTTCCCTCGCATTTAAAACTCTGGTCTAGCTCTTACTAAACATGAAGGAGTGATCTTTCACACCAAACCCGACATCTGCAAGACCCAGTAGCCAGGACAAAACTGAACTGTCACTGTCCTTCATGTGGCCACACAATCAAAGGCTGCAAAGTCTCTGTCACTCGATATTAATAAAGTTGTCTAAGGCAGTTCTATTTGCATAGATCTATTTCCTAATTACATTCTCACAATATGAATGCAACAAAGTTGGCAAGATCTATTTGCTTAGGCTCCATACTCTTACCATCCACTAGTACAAACACCAGAGCCCGGTGCTTCCATGACCATAGAACCAATGTGGAAATCGGCCAGTCAGGAATCTGATTGAGACATTGGATCGGTGGATCAATGATTGAATCGGTGGGTCAATAATTTGTCCTATTTGATCTCTCTCTATATATATAATTGTTAAGATTATGGAATTTCAGCAAATGATATCCTTAAGTCTAACCGGTAAATGCAAATATTAACAAACAAAGACACAATTAATCTATTAGTATTTACAACAGATTCATAAGTATAAATGTAATCGATAAGTATAACTAATTTGTAATTCTCTCTAGTATGGGTATGGATACACGGTACACAACCTTAGAAAAGTTTGGTACCTTAGAGTATACATAGATGGTACATTTCGATAACCTATTTAAATTTACAATATATTGTAATATATAAAATATGTTACTAATTAAAAATTTTAAAGAATAAATTATAAAGTAGATTTAGAATATGACAATTGTCAATTATACCATATCATTTCATTGAGAGTAGACTTATTTCATTGATACTTGATAGTCCTCGTTATGCTCTAGTGGTTGTGGTTCCATCTAAACACAGCTCTTTTTTCCTGTAATAATATAATTAGGAGCAATTAAATCCATACCTTCACTGGTAGATAAGGAATTCTAATATGTATCCCTCAAAAATATAAATTCAAAGTTTAATTCATACAAAAAAAAAACTTTCAAAAATAGAATTTTCGATGTCATATTATTCAAATACTTTCCTCATTTTCAATTCACAGATATTACCAAACTCAGTTAAATAAATTTTGTAAATTAAAAAATTCAAGAACGATTAAAATAAGTACTAAAGACATGTTTCCCTAAATTTAATTGAATAATTTTTTTAAAAAAACTAGAAAAATAACAAGTTATTATCATAAAAATAATTTAAAACATGAAGCTCGCAACTGTGGAAAAGATCTGAGATTAAATCACTTTCAATTTCAACCACTTCAATAGAAGCTAGTGAGGTAGTGGTTGAAAGATCTAAATAACAACAAATATTTTTAATGATTTAGAAACCTATTTTAAATTGCTCAAACAATGGGTAATCATGAAATCCCTTACTTATACTCAATAACTCTAAAAATATGTTTACTAAAAGTAAATATATGCCGAAAAATTATTTTTCAAATTTTGAGTTGTCTGTGTACCTCATGATCAAATAAATAAATTTTCAAGAAATGTAAAAAGTTGGCCAAGAATTGCTTGAGTTAAAAAGAAAAGCAGTAGGATTAAAAAAAATCTCTGCAATTTTAAAAAGAATACTTGTATTTGAGAAAACAATGGAGCACAAATCAAATAAAAACAATAGGAAGAGGGAAGCAAGACCAAATAAGGCAAGAAAAGGCCGTGGAAAAAAGAAGAGCAAATCAAATTTTAAGAGAATACTTTATTGTTTTTCCTAGATGCTTTTAGTCCTCCTTAATAATATCAATATATCATTCACCAAAAGAGAAAAAAATCATCTCACACCATGTTAGAAATACAAGTTCGATATTACTAAAAAATACTATAATTTTTTTCTACTGGAAAAAACTATAAATTTTAACAACATAAGAAATATTTGTGTTTGAAATTTTAATTTTAAAAAATCTTAATCTTAGTTTAGTTAATAAAATATTATTTATTGGTGATTTATAAATATCTCACTATACAAAGTGTTGATTGAAGGAATTTGATTATTAACTAAAAGGTTATAAACTATTTTGTTATATCAGATAACTAATTAAAGAAGAAAAACATTTTTTTATGATTTGATATAAAATTTTGTAAAGTACATATTAGAAAAATGAAGAAGACACACGCAAGAAGAATACGTATAGAAAATCTCTTGTTTTTTATTCTTTTTTAAAAAAGACTCAAACTCATGATACAAAAAAAAATAGAGTTTTAGCGATTTGTTATATATATATACTAAACAGTAAAACTAATTTATAATTTAATGAGATTATATTTTTAGTGATTTTTTAAATAAATAATATTTTTATTTTATTTTATTTAATCACTGAAAGTTAAAATATTTTTTAATTTTTATCATAAAATTATATTTTTATTTTAAAAACCATTTCCAAATATTTTTTCCCGTTTTTCATCATTTCCATCTTAGAAATAATATTCATATCTATTATTAAATATTCATTGATCATAATTATCTGATATTTATTGAAAATAAATAACAATTAATAATACGATTGATAATTTTTTATGGCTTTTTTAGGGTATAATCTCACTTGATAACTGAGGAGCTACTTTCTTAAAGTACGGTTCATGTTAAACTGGAAACTTTTTTTGATGATGTCTATTTTGATTTGGAATCTTAATATTTAAACAGCATATTAGTCGTTTGATTAATTCGACTCAAGGCATATAGGACCACGAATAATAAAATTATTCTTATCCACTTTTATGTCTTCACTTGTAAGGACTCTCAAATACATTTTTTGACCACTCATTTTACATGTCATAAATAAAATTAACGATAAAGTAAGATCTAAAAAGAAAGTTTGAAATTCACCGGAAAAAAAGTTTGAATTAAATGTTTTGTAATTTAAATCACATTTCTATCCAATTTAATTTTTTTTTTTTGTAAACGCAGTAGGTTTTTTAAACTCTTTCCATTTTCGCATTTCCCAACTATCTACTATTTGCGTTTGCGCAGCAAATATTTTCAGCAACTCAAATATTAATTAGCAACATGCATATAGGATAAACGAACAACTAATTATTTTATTGAGTTATTTAGGATAAACGAACAACTAATTATTTTATTGAATTATTTTTTATTTTTTATTTACTCCTCAGATGCCATTCTATAGTTCAAACTTCAAAGAAATATTGTTTAAACCAAGGTGACAGAGAATTCAGAGTTAATTATAATAATCTTTATAGTTGTGGATTTGATTCTATTTGACGCTATTAAAATCTTATTTGATAAACAATTCTATATGATATCATTCCTAACATTTTTTTTCTCGAAAATAACTTCATACAAAATATAATAAGATAATAAATATAAACACACTTCTCAACCAATTTTTAAAATTCTTTTTTATTATTATGTTATCGGTTAGTAGTATTTTATGGAGATTGAATTTAGTAGAATTTGAATCAATAATTTATTGATAATTTTTTAATCTTTGGTCATGTTGTTGGAGTTTAAAGTGTAATACTTCTCCATTATACAACTTTTTATTTTTTTTAATAAAATTAAATTATTTAAAAATAAAATAAAATATTAAAATTTGATAAATGTCGTATAACTTTAGTATAACGTGTAAAATAAAACTTAATCAATGTAATTTTGTAGAGTGAGGCTACTCCATATATGAATAAACAAATTTTCTGAAGGATGGTAAGGTAACTCAACTGTTACGTCTTTCAGCTCTTTTATTTCTCTCTCTGGCGAATGAACCCTTCTCTTCCTCTCCGATCCGAAACCCATCGCTTCTAACACCCGCAGATCTCCCTCTCTCAACCTCACTCCACACCTTACACCAAAGTCCCCCAAACTTTCCATCGCTTATTATTCCCTTTTTACCCTTTCTCTCTTCTCACCTTTCTGCAATTGCTTCTCTAGGGTTTCTCCGAGGCGACGGATTTTCCAGTTGTATCCGGTACACTCTCGTTTCCTCTTACAACTATAATTCATCGGCGATTCATTCCGAGGAAACGAAGATAACAAAAAACGTATTTCGAGGGGGGAAATTAGAACTGCCATTTTTGCAACTGTAACTGCTGTGGGATTTGATATAAATATGTTTTTATTTTTTGTTGTTGGAGATTAAAATGGACCGGTGCAGAGCATGTTTTATAGCAAAAGTGTTTTTTTTTTTTTGTATAATCGTTTATTTGCATTTCTCACATTTTTTGTGTGGAATAAAATGATCCAAAAGCCTTTCCATTGCAATTTTTGTGGAATATGTTGAACTTCAATTGAACGCCTGTTTTCTGAATTTTTGAAGATGTTGTGCGTCTGTGATTGTTGGGCTTAACTTGCGTATGATAGCATTGTTGAGGAGCGCTCGCTGTTGAAAAGTTTGTGTTGCTTTTGGATCTCTGGTTTGATGATAAGATCACTAATATGGAATTGACAAATGATTGGTTCTGGTGGAATTGACTGTTAACGATTTTTGGAGTATGTCGTTATTTGGTATACTTGGTATTATTATTATGGTATATATAGCAATATGGTTGTTACTGCCAAGGCTGTGCCTATGTTTGTGAAGTGGTGCTATAAACAAATACAGAGTGATCATGATCAGAAGGAAATACTGTTTTGTATATAAGTTGATTCGTTGCATGAAGTTCAGGCTCTTTTTGTAGTCATTTGAACTTTGAATATAGCTGCATGATATTAAATGCATTGGTAGAAAATATGATTAGAAATAGAAACCCTTAATAGAACATTACTACATGAGGTGGATGGCCAAACTGCAAGGATATATATTATTTAATGGGATTGGCTGATTGGGTAAAACGAAATAGTATAATCATTGATTGGAAAATCAATGGTTAAGATTTTTAAGAATTTCATTTTGTGTTGTATACACACGTGTGTTTTGCCTCTATTTCAATGACCAACAAAATTAACTTACCCTCTGAACTGTTCCCTGTGATTTAGAGGAATCTAATTCTATTTCATGTCAGTTTATAATCTTGCTGAGAACCATGAGCAGATGAACTGTGTGTCATGTTTACCATTTTTTATATATAGGCTCAGCTCCAATTGGGGACTGGTGAGATTTGGTAATAAATGAAGAAAATAGTGAAGACAGCAATGGATTTTGCTGCCATTGAAATTTAACATTTGAATATTTTGTGGGCCTAACTTGGTATCTGTGTGAAATGCATGTATTGAGAATGATGTTTTGGATGAATGGCATCCTAAAGTTAGAACTATAATCTGTCGACAATGGGATAGGATGTTGAGAATTTGCTGCTGCCAGCCTGCACATTTTAAACTCACTAGTTTTATATAACTCCCACTGCTTCCTTGAAATTTAAGAAAGAGTATTTCTATTAAACAGTCACAGGTTTAATGTTGGCATTATAATACATCTTAAATTCTTACCTGTATGAATTCCTTGCAATATGTCTTATCAATTGTTTCTCTGTCTCTCTCATCAGGCCTTTCAATTGGATTGAATGACCGTGTGGCGGCAACTAGGCTATGACTTCAAGCATGTTGAGTGGGGAGCGAAGGTATGTATTAATTTGAGTATGCTTTTGAAGCCACTAAAAATGAACTAAGGGTGAGGATTTTGGGCAGTGTGCAGGTCCTGTGGTCTCATTGTACCCAAAACCAATTTTGTGCTTTGGAGTTTTGAAAGCAAATCATATAGTGACATGTTGTTTTTTAGAAGATATATCTATTTGGATTCAATGTTAAGTTGACAGAACACTAGAACAGAAACCAGTGTATGAGTGTTATTCTAAAAAGAATTGAGAAAAAAAAAAAAGCTGACCTCACATGCTCACTCCTCCTCTCTATATTCTGCTAATCTTCTAACCTGATTTGCCAACTCAGCATAGCAAATTCCCCTTCCTTTTTACCTATCAGTCTATTGCTGTCTCTTGTAATGAAGTATTTAGAATTTGAATAATATGTTTCTTCAGGTGTTGTGCCCAAATCCAATAGTTGTTCTAAGTCCCATCTTGCCTCATTATCTGACTTAGGCCATAACTCAGTTTGTTATCAATTACCATAGTTCCCCCCAATGTGTGCATGAGTTATAAATATTAACTTATTAAGTGATTAAAAGGAAATTGAAATTGATAATCTGCTTATGCTGTTGCAGATGGGCCTCTTCTTCCAGAAGAGGTGGTATGACTGTTTTAGGGAAAGTTGCAGTTCCAAAACCTATCAACTTACCCAGTCAGAGGTATTTAAGTTCTGGCTGAACACTCTTCTCTTTTCAGTTAACTGATTGGTTTACCATCTGAAAATTTTCCCTCTTATTTTTCTTAAGGTTAGAAAATCATGGTCTGAACCCAAATGTGGAGATTGTTCCCAAGTGAGTATATATTCTATAGATCTGAATAATATGAATTTTTCTGCTTTATTTGTTTTTCTAGTCTTAGATTATTGATGCCTGTGATCTTTTTTTTATTAGGGGTACACTCAGCTGGGGTAGTAGATCTTCATCTTCTACATCTAATGCATGGGGGTCTTCTTCTCTGTCCCCAAATACTGATGGTGGTACTAGTTCGCCAAGTCACCTCAGTGCCCGTCCATCATCCGGTGGAAGTGGCACACGGCCTTCTACTGCTGGTAGTGATAGGGTTCTTGAGCCTACTGCTAATTCATGGGGCTCAAATTCTCGGCCTTCATCAGCGTCTGGGGTACTATCAACAAATCAGTCTTCACTGACATCATTGCGTCCTCGCAGTGCAGAAACAAGACCTGGTAGCTCACAGCTGTCTCGATTTGCTGAACCCTCAACTGAAAATTCAGGTGCTTGGAATGCTGCTAGGACTACAGAAAAACTGGTAGGCTTCTGCTTGAAACTTGAATGTAGTTTTTAAGAATTTTTTAAATGTATTGTTTCTATGATCATGGGCTGATTTAGTCTAGTGTTTAAGATGTTTGCCTTTACAATTATTGTCACTGGAATTTTGCACTTGAAAAACAAAACCCATTTCTTGTCTACTTTTTGTTGGTTTGGGGAAGGTGCACACGTTGTTGTGGAGTATAATTTTTGTGATAATGCATATATTTGTAGGTATGATTTGGTATTTATGTACCTATTATCTTGTATGACTATGATTTACTGATTAAGACCTGGGTATAGATATTCCTAACGTATTGTATATACATTGTTTTCTGGGATACTATCAAAATAGATGTCTTGTCCTTGTATTCTTAGGTCCACCTGTCTATGGCTGCCTTTATTTTGCATGCATTGCTTGCCCTGCAGCTTATAATAGTTTGGTAAAAAAATGCAGGGAGTTCCACAACCCAAGAATGAAGAATTTTCTCTAAGCTCTGGAGACTTTCCAACCCTTGGTTCTGATAAAGATAAGTCAGTTCTGAATTCTGAGTTGCAAGGTATCATCATACTCTGTATAACTATTATGATGAATTCTTTTTTAAATAGAATATCTGTTTTTTATGAACAATAGGTGTGCATTTTATGGTCATAGTTGTTTAAACACATTTATTGTTTAGTAGTGGTTACTGTCAATATAATGGCTTTAACTGAAGTTCTAGGATTTCTTGTTTATGTTGTAACGATACCAATTATTCCCTTCAAACACTTTGAGCCTCTTTATATTAATATGCCAAGAAGATTAAAGGTTTTAACATATATGTGGTTTATTGACAGCACATTTCATTCTTGGGTTTTATAATTAAAATTCCTTTACACGTTCCCTAAACAGTGCTATATGTATGATATTAGGAATGGTTGGAAGAGGATTCACTTATATTTTATGAATACATACTTTTAGTTTTCAGCTTCCACTATGTGTTGAAATGAATGTTTTGTGTAAAAGTGAAGTATGAGATTCATCTTGTACAGTCATATGGCCACATTGGCTTTAAAGTGGGACAAATATGGTTGTTATTAATTTTATTGTTAGTTTTTGAATGGTTATACTGCAATATGGTGTTGTTACCTTAAAACATACAATATAGAAATGTCATTAGTATCTTAAGGTATACTACTGGGTTTTTTCAAATTTTTAATAAATTTTGTTTTTATCAACCGTTGGCAGACCACAGTTCTCAAGCTCACCTTGACTCGTCTTATGAACTCAGGAAAGATATAAATGAGACCCCTGTTACTGGTATGTGTGCATGCTCTTGCTTTTACACTAATGTTTTGGTTCAATTTTTATTCTGCCCTTTTCTGCTTAATAGGTTTTGCTTCCTTCTGTGATGATCTTTTGTGCTGCTGGTATTTCAGATGATGTTCCTGTAAATGCAAATATTAAGGGTGGAACTGTAAATTCTTGGAGGAGAGATAATCTGGCTTATAACGAGGAAGGTGTGAGGTCAGGCATAGAGAAATGGCAGGGAAATTCCCAGCCTTATCCAAATGCCGGTATTCCTCCTCAACCATATGATGCTTGGCATGGTCCTCCCGTAAATAACCCTCAAGGCTGTGTTTGGTTCAGGGGTCCTCCTAGTGGTCCTCCATTTGGAAATCCTGTTCCTCCTAGTGGCTTTCCAATTGAACCATTTCCATATTACCGTCCACATATGCCTCCTACTGGTCTTGCGAACCCACCCCCAGGTCCCCCTCCTGGAGCTGGACCAAGAGGGCACCATAAGAATGGAGATGTCTACAGACCTCATATGCCCGATGCCTTTATTCGTCCAGGCATTCCTATGAGACCTGGCTTTTTCCCTTGTCCAATGGCCTATGAGGGCTATTACAGTCCTCCGATGGGCTATTGCAATTCAAATGAACGAGATGTTCCTTTCATGGGAATGGCTCCTGGACCCCCTGTCTATAATAGGTACTTGAATCAAAATGCCCCTGAACCTGACAATTCACAAGGTAGATCTGGTGGGTATGGTAATGCTGGGGAGCAATTGACCTCAGAGCAAGTGGAATCTGGTCATCCTCCTGATACTGCTGGACCTTACAGAGTTCTTCTTAAGCATCATGAATCAGATGGGAAAAATGAACCAACAAATTGGGAGAATTCAGAGACAACCAATGCAACACATGTTGATGGCAGGGGTCAACCAAGAATGACTGTTTGGGAGAATGAGCAGAGATCAAATTACAGAAAGAATGAGGAAAGGGATTTCAGGACAAGTACTCGTGGTGAAGTTTCTTCTCGGTCTTCAGAAAATCAAATATCTAGTTCTTCTGTCATGAAGGCAAAATTTCCCGAAAGTTCAGGAAACATAAAAAAATCTGATGATATTTCTGCAAGGAAATTGGATGGTGTTGCCTCTGATATGCTAGAAATCCCCTTAAAACCATCTGCTCCAAAAGATGCCACCCTGATTCAAAAGATAGAGGGTTTAAATGCAAAAGCCAGGGATAATTCATCTGCTAGAATTAGAGAGGAGCAAAGGAATAAAATTCATGCCAGTAATGCTCCTATAAACCATGTGGAAAATGCAGTTGGTGCAGATGTTGTGTTTCCAGCAAGAACCCATGCCACAGAAATCATAAATCCTGCCCATCATGAAATGGGCGCTGCTGGTGCAGAAAAGAATTCTGAATCCTTATCTTTCAGTGGAACAGCCACATCCAGGTTTGACCATAACTTCTAGGTGTCTACTGCTGTAAATATGGTTCATTAATCTTGTTGAAAAATATTGAAGTACTTATTCACAGGCAAGCTGCTCATGGAATGCACGGTAGAGGCATCCATCGTAACAAAGGAAGATCAAACAATCAAGATGCTGATGGTTGGCGAAAGAAATCTGTGGTTGAAGATTCTTCAGCCTCATCTGGTGCACAGTTGGAAGCATCTAATGTTCTTGTGGGTGATCATCAAATACCTGTTCAGACCTACGATAGGTCTGGATCCTTTAATAAAGCCAGGCACATTGGAGAATCTGTTCAGACCAGGTCTGATCCTGCTGACAGCCATGCACAGGTAATGTGTACACCTTTTCTATGCTTACTACTCAACTATCTGCATTTAATACTTACGTAATACACTTTGATACTCATCAGCGTGCCAAAATGAAAGAGTTAGCCAAGCAACGGACTAAGCAACTGCAGGAAGAGGAGGAGGAAAGGATAAGAAAGCAAAAGGCTAAAGCTCTTGCAAAGTTGGATGAGTTAAACAGGCGTTCTCAAGCAGGAGATGGATCAACAGAGAAAGAGTATGCTACAAATTCTGCCATCCAGAATAAGCAAGAGGAATTACAACCTTCTGAATCTACAACTGCAGCAGGCAAATTTGCACCTGTCAGTTCAGCCGTAAATTGTAATGCCAATACTATCTGTCAGATAAATGACCCCAGCATTAGTAAAGTGGAAAAATCACCAGTCTTGTTTGGTGAGCCAATTGTGGAGACACTTAAGAATTCTGGCAAAGAGCCTGTTCTGAATCATCAAGCAGTAGCCCTGCACCAGGATATTAATAATGCTGGTGCTACTAATGTGCATAACTATGTCACCTCGAAGCAGAAGCGAATGAACTATAAACAAAAGCAAAATCTTCCTTTGGAGAAAACATCAAGTGAAAAGGTTGTTTCTACCACCTCAACTGCCTTGAAAGTTGAGAATGAGACAAGGGTTGATGTTTCTCTATCTTCTGGTGGTGTTACAAACGACGTTGGTTCAGCCTGTGGCTCTGACTTACCCATGAATTCAGCTGCTTTGGTTGAGTCTTCAGTAAATCTGAAAAAGAAGAATATCAGGAATGGCAAAAACAAACAGAAACATGAAGAAAGTTCATCTCAGGCTGCACTACCATCGGCAATACCAAAAGAATCCAATCTTTCCAAAAGTTCAGTTGAAAGTGATAAGTCTAAGGCTTCTGACTTTGAGTTAGATCAGGGCTCACTTCAGCCAGCACCCTTGTCTAAAGATCCAAATCAGTTTTCAGAGCAACACAAATATTTAGCAAATGAGGAATCCCATGGTAAAATGAATAGCCAGTGGAAATCACAGCATTCTCGTAGGATGCCAAGAAATACGCAGGCCAATAGACCAGCAGAGAAATCACATGGGACTGATGCTGTGATGTGGGCACCTGTTAAACCACAGAGCAAGAGTGAGATCATGGATGAATTGAGTGAGAAAAGTAAAGTTGAGGCAGTTGATCCTGTAAAGAGTGAGCAGCAGGTGCATAATTTAAAAAATAAGAGGGCAGAAATGGAGAGGTATATTCCAAAACCTGTTGCAAAAGAAATGGCTCAGCAAGGAAACATACAACAGGTAGCTTCATCAAGCAGTCAGGCTCCTACTGATGATAGCATTGGGAGACTTGATTCTGCATCACAGGGCCCCCAGGTCATTCAGCAGACCAATTTAGTTGTTGGAAAAGTGGGTTCTGGAATGGAGTCTAAAAACAGAGATGGAAGGCATACTAAGCAGGGAAAAGCGCATGGATCATGGCGGCAACGAAATATAACAGAATCAACTAATGTGCATGATGTACTGGACCATGATTCAAACTCTGAACCAAATGTTCAGAGACAAACAGAGCATCATCATGATCAGAAGTCTGAAGTAAGCTTTGTGAAAGGGCAAACAAAGCATTTTAATGACTCTGGTGATATTGATGGTTCAAACAATTCTAACAGGAATGATACAGCTGCTTTGGCCTCAGTTCCTGTTATTAAAGATCATTCAGCAACAAGTAGAGGGAGGCGGGCCCCTTTCAGAGGACACAGGGGTGCTGGGGGGAACCGTGATGTTGATGACAAAAAAAATTCTGGGGAGGCAGAGAAAGTTGAAACACGTATTTCATCCTCTGAGCACGGTCAACCTGATGTTGGTGTGGTGGCTTCTAAAGAAAATCGAGCTGTCGGGGAACGTTTGATGTCTCAATGGCAACCTAAATCTCAAGCATCTAATAATCACAGAGGAAACATATCAAGTGATCAAAATGTTAGCTCAGTAGTTGTTGGAGCTAACAAAAAGGATCCCACTCATGATGGGGAATCTCTTCCAGTGAACCGTGGCAAGAGTTCCAATGCTCACGTCTCCCAACCTTTCCATGATCAATCAGTCTCTGAAAAGAGCAAAGCCGGAGAGGTTCCCCATTTTGGGAATCAAGAGGGTAAAAGAGAGAGAAAAAGTGCTCCATCAAAGAGGCATCACCACTCCCCAAATGAGGTATCTGTTACCTCAGTTGAGCAGGCTCCAACAAGTGCAGATCTTTTGCATGATCAACGCCCATCTTCTGGGTCTGGCAAAAACGTAAACCATAATCGGTTTCGAAGAGGACATGAATTACATGGAGATTCAAAGCCACCAACCCAAGATAACAGACATTATAATCAACCTACAAACCGGGAAAGGCAGGGCCCAAACTTGCATTATGAGTATCACCCTGTTGGCTCATATGATGATGGCAAATCAGACAACTTTGAGCGACCTAAAAATGGTAATCATGGTGGGGGAAGATTTAGGGAGAGAGGTCAAACTCACTCACGCTGAGGTGTGGGGAACTCTTATGGACGCCGGGTGGTTTTGAAGCTTTTGATTAGATGCCAAGTTAATCAGTAGTAGAGAGACTTTCTTAAGGCGGTCTTTTGTGTCTTCCATCAGAATTCCATCCATCCATCAACTGTGCTCCTATATTCAGCCGTGTTTTCAGGTATATGCAGTCTAGGTTCCAGATTCGTTTGACTTTTGTAAATGCAGGCGCATTAATTATCTTCTGATGTTCAGTATGTATTCAGCAGGGCAGGGAACGATGAAGATGGTGTCCCCGTTTTTGTGGGGGGGGGGGGGGAGAGTTCCCTGCGGTTGATTGTTATTTTTCTAGTGTATCTGATTGGAAATTAGTAATTTGATGGCATTTTGTTTCTTAATGAAAGTATGGAATACTTGACATGTTTCAACGTGTCTATTGCTAGGGATAACAAGGATACCAAATAGAGAACATGTGTGTTCCACGGTGCACTTTTCCTCGTATTTTTTGGTGGAAAATATATGAAATGTGCTCAAGCGTTTGCGCAGTATGAGTACAAAATTATTTGAATTCAGATAATGACTAGTCAGAAATTCAGCAGAGACATGAGCTACCAAAGTCCAAACACTGTTATTTTGTGTTGTTTTCCTCTCCTGGCGTGCGTTTGATATTTGTTAAAACTGGACAGACGATGAATAGAAGTGATTTTTGGATGTCAATAGCCTACCTCGGTTTAATAATTTGAACTCAAATTGAGTTATTTGTGCTCTTTTAATAAATGATATTTAATAATTACAATGAAGTAAAAAATTTAAAAAGATAAAAAATGTTGTAAAGCTTAAATTGGAAGAGTCTGGGGTTTCTCCGAGGCATTATTTTTCAAGATTTGCAACTTGAGTTAGAAAACGAAGACCACTAAATTAAAATAGACTATGAAGCCTGCATCATGGGTGAGACTTGAAAATGGTACGTGAGATGGGCGTGATCAAATTTAAATCGTTTCAAAAAGAAAATTGAAAACTGTACTTACAAACCACTTGACATTAATTTTTTTTTCGTGTTTGGTGAAGAAAGAAAATTATTTTTAAAGTATAAGGAGTATTAATTTGATAAGAGTCTAATTGATTGAATAAGATGTATGATGTGAGTTATTATAATCTTTTGGATACTATTTTTTATTTGTATGGATAAAAAAATAAAAAATTTATTTATCCTCGTTAATCATCACTCAAATAAATCAGATAGCCGAAAACTAAAGTACAAAACCAGAAAGCAAATCATAGTCTAAATTCTAATAGCAAACCAAAAGGTCTCTCTCTCGGACACTCACCACTCACTCACCATTTTCTTAACTCTTCCAGTTATCAACGACCGCCATAATCAGTTGCTCCTCTTCTCTCCTTTCCGTTACTTTCAACTCCACAGATCCCAAGGTACGCAGCTCGCTCTCTCGTTTTTTCTTTTATAGCTAAATTAAATAAATAAAAAGCTTAAATAAATTTATTTCTAATAAATATTCAATTTTTATGCTTTGTTCTTTAATAAATTTTTGCGTTAAATTCCTAATAAACAATAAATTTGTTTTTGATTCTTCACACTTGGCAAATTTTGTGTTTACTTAATTTTTTTTTTCATTTGTTAGTAGTCAAGAGTAAAATAAAATTCACTAATTTAGTTCATAAAAAAAATCATCAATTTATTAGAAAATAAACACAAAATTTATTAATCTACCATGAACCAATACAAAATATCAAAGATCAAAAATAAAAGTTTCATTTTATTAGAGACTTAACGTAAAATAAAAATTTATTAGAGAACAAACATAAAAATTAAATATTTATTAGAAATAAAAATATTTAAGACTAAAGAAGAAGACTAGTATCGGTCTCTTTGACTTGTGTGTTGTGGGTTGTGCGTGCTACTTGACTTGACGATCAAGCTTTCCTTGATGACATTGTTTTCTTTCACCCGAGTTTTAGTCTCTTTTAATTGAAACATTTTCAGAATTCATCTAACTGTCAATTTCTCAAAATCCCCGGTTCTTTCAACTTTTTATCACAACCGCATTCTGTGGATTTTCAATTTTTATGCAATCTTTCACTTTCTTCAGTTTCACATGTCATGTAGGTTAGAATTCATTCAAATTTAGTTTCAAACAATAAGTAATATATTATACTTTTATAAAGACAAAAAACTAAAAATTTCCAGGGACTAACAGGAATAAAAAATATATTTTAATCTATTTTTTTAAACATGCATTGATTCCTATGTATGTGTTGTCTAATTTAAATTTAGTCCCTATGGTAAAAATAAATAAATTAGTCCTTAGTTTGTTTTTTTTTTTTTATCTGAATAGTCCTTGATGTTTTGAAAGAAATAGGTTCCATCATCATACTCTTTCATTTTTTTTAAATTATGAAATAATTATTTTTTAAAATTAAAAACTACAAGATGATATATTTGAGACAAAAAAGTTTTATTGTATTCAATTTTATTAAGAAAGATAAATAAGACTAAGCAATATAACATTTGATACATCTTCACAACTTTTTATTATTATTATAAAAAGTTTACAACTATTTATTAAAATGAGAATTGGCTTCTAAATATTCAAAACTAACTTCATATAATGACTTATAATGTGTTTGTTTCCCATTCATAACTCCTCGAACGTAGGTAGGTTTATTTAAAAGTAATAAAAGGTTACTTCTCACAAAGCAGAACGTTGGAATGTGTGCCAATTATTTGAAACCGGTTCACAAACACAACATTAGAAGGAGAGAATTAAGGACTTATATATAATCAGGGCCAACCACAGGAATTGTTTTGAGAGGCGATAATCAAGGGTTCATGAGTGATGGAGGCCCAATTTAATTTTAGAGAACTTTAATGTAAGGTGGGAAAACAAGTTTTTGATTCCTCTATTAAAAACTTTTTCTATGTTTGGATTAAAATTTACAAACTTAATTTAAGTTAAACTTAAACTTTGCAAAAGTAACTCTTTTGTTTATACAAAATTGAATTTTCAAACAAAATTTTAATTTACAAACTTACTTTTGAGGGTAATATTGTCATGAAATGAAATTTACTTTTCAAAATTACATTAACTCAAAAGTACTTTTTGAACAATTAACCAAAGATGTCCTTCATTGAGTTTTTTCTCTCTTCAAAATTCCTTCAATTATCAAATTTCAATTTATCTAAACATTAAAGCTAACAAAATTTCAATTTCTTCCAAGAAATTAAACACTTGCATGTAATATTTTGTAATTGTATGTATTTAAGTAGAGATTTTTTTTGGAGAGAATTAGAGAAATTACTTCTAAGTAATAAAATATATAATTTTTAATGAAATGGAATACAAAATTATATTGAACAATCTTATCTTTTAGGTGATATATCTTTTTATTCATTTTCACTTTCATTCTTACTTATTTCAGTCTTATCGAACATAAGTTTAATAAAATATTCATTTCTAATTTTCAAACATATTTTTTCCATCCAAGTTAAACATGTATTACAGCAGAATCAAAGTCTCGTTGAAAATAACATATATTTTAAGAATAATTTCATTAAATAAGATTAAATTAATTCAAATTAAAATTTACTTATATATTCAGGGGAAAACGATATATATATATATATATATATATATATATATATATATATATATATATATATATATATATATATATATATATATATATATATATATATATTTCTTCTTACATTGGAATGCTGAATGTGGATAGCTTGCAGGGGAAGTAACGATTTGCAAAACTAGAAGCACCGCGATGGCGCGAACGACATACATTATACATATATAAATGAGGTGTCCAGAAAAAGTAACGAACTCGATACAAATCAAATTGAAAGAAAGCCTCTCTCACTCACCATTTTCTTGTTTGCGATCACCAATGGCTGCCATAATCGATTGCTCCTCTTCCTCTCCTTTCGGTTACTTCCAACTCAACACAAATCCCAAGGTACGCACCTCGCTCTCTCTATCTCTATCTTTCATCTCAAAATTGAGTGTTGTGCTTACTTTGCGTTACGATGAAGCTTTTCTTGCTAATACTGTTTTCTTGGTAATTTCGGTTTCTTTACTCTCTTTAGGAAGGCCAACGGAAACTTTTTCAGAATTCATCTAATTGTCAATTTCTCAAGATCCACGGTTCTGTTAACTTTTTCTTTGTAGATTTAAAGTTTTTATGCAATCTTTAACTTGCATTGTTAAATTCAGTTTCACATGTAAAGATCGTATGATGCGATTCAAGAAAATCTATATTAGCGTTATTTTGCCCAAAGTTGGTGAGAGTAAAATCAATCTGTGAAATGTAAACCGTCCGTTCCGACTTCCCATTGCTAGTTTCAATTCTACTGTTAAGTGTCTCTAGAATTATTTTCTTTGTTTCTTTGGGAATAAGTTCTATTTCATTATGCTGTCACTACAAATTGCTTAACTACTACTGTATCTTCATTCTTCCACTTACATAATTTTTTTCCTTCGATATTCAGTTGAGGTTATCGCAGTTTGTCAACCAGCAAAATGCTGCTCACCTGACAAGTAAAGGTAGCTTGCTTGTTTGTTGGGGCTAACTCTGAATTTTTCTCCATTTTTCCGTATTTTTCTGAACTTACCTGTTCATGAATCTTCATTGTTTAAAGAAGTAGCACTTTGATATGATTGGTCCCTATTGGCTTTCTTAAATAAATCTATGTTATTATAGGCTATGGAAAATTGGTATGCACTTTCTGGAGCTGACCTCTGTTAACTTTTTTCTGTTTGTGCATTTATATTATGGTTAGACAAATCATATGGGCATATATTTGGAGTACCAAAGTTAAGATCAAGGCTTCAGACACCCCAGACTGCGCTTGTTGTTGGCTCTGAGGATCATTCACATATCAGTGGTCTCCAAAGAGCTACTAAAGACACCTTTCAGATTGGAAACTCAAGTTTTCATATATCTGGAAATGATGGAAAGCCAGCAGTCTCATTCTGTAACCGTCCATTTAGCAGAGATAATGAAGTCATTTCATCAGATTCAGAATGGATTCGGAACACCTTATCATGGTTTATTGGCCCTGTTGTCCTTGTTGCTTCTTTTTGTTTTCCTCTAATCTGTTTGCCTAAAATGATCAGTAACATTTTTGGAAGCACGGTATCAAAAGGTGAGTAACTTCTCTTTTTAAGATATTCGATTTTGTGATATGTTGGTTAGCCTGCAATATACATGATTTAGCATTTGTAAGGTGTAGTGTATTTCTTGCATTGATAAGCCCGTTCAAAGCAACATGTCCTTGATGAATGGAAAAAGGTTCATTTGTTTCATGATTTAATTACAAAACAGTTGGCAAGAATGAATAACAAACAATTGCATAATCAAGTTGCAAACATAAGTGAACTAGTAGTTATATATATATATACTGTTTGAATTTTCTAGATTATTAGTAGGTTTAAACTGTTTAAACTTTGTCAGTCAAAGAAACCGTTAAAACTTGTACATGTAAGACTTAAACAAACATAAATGAACTTCAATTGAGCTTGCATGAGTTGTTCCACAAGTAAATTGGTTAGATCTATCCTTGCTACAGTGATGGCAGCTTTGAGCTGAATATCCCCAAACACTGGAATGTCCCATTGCTTGCTTTAAATGTTGTTTTATTATCTTTTCTTTATTCCTTCTTTTACTTAATGCCCAACTCTGAACTTCCATTCATTTTTTATCTCCATTCTCCAGCTCTCCTCCTATCATTCTCACAAGAAGCAATTTTCTATTGTGGAGTTGCTGTTTTTCTTCTTCTACTAGACCATTTAATGAGACCCAAACAACTGGATCCTTCTGCAAACAAAAGTGATACTCTGAGCCTACAATTGGGAAAGGAATACTTCTATTCTATTGCTTCCATGATGATTAGACAGCTTGGTATCACAATTCCAATGGTCACATTGGGTTTGACCTGGCCATGGAATGGCCATGTAATTCCTGTAACTCTTGCTCCATACATGGTTGGTGTATTTGTCCAATCCGCATTTGAGATGCTTGCACTGTATTGGAAGTCACCATCATGGCCTGCTATTCCTTTTATCTTTCATGTAAGACCAATCCTGATACCCTCTTTATTAACAATTGTCACTAAACATTTTGATTGTTGGATTCTTTCAGTTTGTTAAAAAAAAAAAAAAAAAATTACCTTAGTTGTCTCTTGCACTGGCTCTTAATCAACTGAAAATTTAAATAATTCTTATATTTTATTCTCAATTGATGATTCAGATTGACAAACTAATAAATTGTTAAATGCGCAGGTATATAGATTGCACCAAATACATAAAGCAACACTTTCGCTAACATTTCTGTTATATGACCTCGCGGAAGCTGAGAAGGTCTATAGCAAACTGCCTTTAACCCCCAGTACTTGGTTAGGACTCACAACCGTTCTTCAGATCCTTCTTGTGATTTGGATTTGGTCTTTCTCAAGCTTCCTCGTGAAATTCATACGTTCTGCTTCTTCAACCAAGAGTGATGCAGATGCCTAGATGATGTAAGGTTTGTTCATAATATCATCTCACTGTTCAAAACACACCCAAGTTATCTTGGGGCCGAATATTTCTATATGTACTTGGGTTACTTTTCTTTTTTTGGCACTGATCCTCTAACTAATCTAATACTGATTGTGGTTACTAGATTTTGTGAATGAGGATTTTAAATACAGAAAAAGCAATTGAAGGGATATTATTTGCAGTTCTATTTCTTTGTCGTAGTTACATCTTGCCTCTGTGTATGCTTGCAAGTTGTACCCACATTCGTTTAACGTTTAAGTAGAATATTGAAATCTGCACGAATTCACGAGAACAAGAGTGATAACCACGTGTAAATCTGATTAATTGTAATCTTACCCGCATCTAGAAAAGAATCAAATGCTTAGTTAAACACAATAGTGGAATGATAATTTGAAGGGAATGGGTTGAAAACTCAAGCAAAAAGGCTATTCAATAGAATAACTTTTTAGGTCGTTCAAATAAATGAATTGGTACGTTAAATGGATGCAGAATACAATCGAATTTCATCTAACTAACAAACAATTACCCATGTAAAAAGTAAAAAAGCGATGACTTTTCATATGTAGATGTTGAAATTTAAATTTTTATGACTTGGTAATAAATTTAACTTTATACAACCTACTACCAATATTGTCGTTTTAAAAGAGTTAAAAAAATTGTTTTTTTTTAAAGAAAGTAATACGTATTTTCCAAATATGTTATTATGATGTTTTCTTTATGATACTTCAGGTAATAAATGTGTTGGGATTAAAATATGAATATTGTTCCTATGAGTCCCATGATTTTGATTTGGTTCTTATAGATTTTTTTAATTATTCCTTATGTGTCATTTTTAAAAAAAATAATCCCTTACTTTTAACATAGTTCCTATGAGTCACAATATGTATAACGATGCTCCCTTGAGATTTTTTTTTCTTTTTTTTAGTCAAAATTTTTGTTTAGGGATTAAAAGTCAAAATTTTAAATAATTTAATAACTAAAAATTTAATTAACCCTATTATTAAACATTACTAGAAAATTGGCATTTAGCGACCGTATTAGGGACCGCAATGCTCCATCGAAGTTGCGACTGATATTATTTCTCGTGACTAACTTGCATCAGCGATTGATTTAGCGATCGAAATGAAGTGTTGTAAAAAATTTCGGTGACTATTTCCGTTGCGAAATATCTATTAATCAAAATTAAATTAGAAATTGAACTAGTGACCAAACTGTACTTGGAGATAGCGACCAACAAATTTTGAATTCTATTTTTTAGACAAAATTGCACTTTTGGTCCCCTAGTTTATCTCCAATTTCGGATTTGGTCCCCTTATAATTTAATTCAAAAATTTGGTCCCCCAGTTTTATAAACCCTTACAAAATTGGTCCTAGAAGCCCGAGTTGGACGTTGACCGTTAACCTCAGACGTTGACTGCCACGTGTGATTGTCACATGTCAATGCCACGTGTTAATGCCATGTGTCAACGTCTGAGTGGTTCCCTGTAAAGGTTTCATTTTTTGTAGGTAAAATTGTACTTTTGGTCCTCCAGTTTTACTCTAATTTTGATTTTGGTTCCCTTATAATTTAATTCGCACATTTGGTCTCCCAGTTTTATAAATCCCTTTATAAATTCAACCAAATTTCATTACTGGAGAAGTTGTATTTCAAATTTCAAACAAAAATATCATTGTCATACATAAGTCACTTAAGCAGTCGTATACACATAATACCGCATGAGAAAGCAAAAAAAAGAAAAAAAAAGGTTATTACAAAACCTGTTAAAGTAAGAGATCTGAAAATTTCAGACCCAGGTTGAAATTCATGTGCTACTTTTCCAAGTTGAACAATCCCGGAAGTGAGAGAGAGACAAAGAGTTATTTTTCTCTGGGTTACAAGTGAGTGAAAAACTTGCGATGAAAAAGAAGTGTGAGATTTATCAAGACCTACCATGTCTCTAGCACCAATGGCTAAACCATTCAAAAGACCAATTTTACAGGAACAATTTATAAAGGGATTTATAAAACTGGGGGACTAAATGTGTGAATTAAACTATAGGGGAACCAAAATCGAAATTGGAGTAAAATTGGGGGACCAAAAGTGAAACTTTACCTACAAAAAATGAAGTCTTTACAGGGAACCACTTAGACATTGACACGTGACAGTCAATGTCTGAGGTTAACGGTCAACGTTCAAATCGGGCTTCTAGGACCAATTTTGCAGGAATTTATAAAATTGGGGGACTAAATTTGTGAATTAAATTATAGGAGGACTAAATTCATAATTGGAGATAAAGTGGGAGACCAATTTTACAATTTTGCCTATTTTTTTTATGATAGCGACCAAATACATTTTCGGTCACTATATAACAATTTTGAGGTCTGCAATTGAATTTATTATTTTCTAAAATATTTATGAAACTAAATTTTTAATTTATTTTAACTCATGATAAATATAAAATATACTTAAATACATTTTATAGTTCAAAAGTATTGAAATTAATATATTAGTAATATTTTTAAATTAGCAAACAAATATATATAATATTTTGTAAATCATAATAAATATATAATATTTTTTATTATACTAGGATAATTTTTAATAAAATTTAAAATTTACATTATTTGATTAATATAAATAAATCATGCTTATCAGTAGTCTTTTAATTTGTGCTTTGTACAAAATAATTGTTTCTTTTATATATTTATTTGAATATTATAATAAATTGATGCCCTTTATATCATTAAAATATGTAATAATAATTTTTTTGAAAATTAAGTATTTTAAAATCTAAGTTCCCTTATATTTGAAAATTAAGTATTTTTAAATTAATATGATTAATCATATATTATATAATTAATCCAAATTCCTAAAATTTTGAAACAAAGATATCTACGTGATCCCTACTCGGAATGCCAATGAGACAAGGTGAGTATGGATAGTACTTCCTTGCTACTTGCTCTGTCACATAAATATTCACCTCATCCCTATCTCTATGTTTGCACATGTACTCACAATTTTTTTTTCAATGTCCGCATTATGCATGAATATTCATGAATACTTACTATAAAAAATAAAAATAAAAATAGCTTAAAAATATTTATAAAAAAAACACTTTAGCTTTAGCTTTAACTTTTTATTTAGTCTAACATTTTTCTAAAAAAAGAATTTAAAGATCAAAACTAAAATTATTCACATATTGTATACAATTATACTAATCATGGTATTTCAATATAGTTATTAAATTTAAATGTTAAAATACATCAATCCCAAAGTCCAAACAAAAGTTAATAAATTATAAGCAGTATTAATTTATGAATAAGTGGAAATAAAATTTATTTGTCCTCATAAGTAACAAGACTTTTTCATGATAATTGATTATAAACGTATTGAAATTTTTTTGTAATATTGATTTTAAACATACTATTCAAAAAAATATTCAAACATATTTTTCTTTTTCTTTAATTTTATTTATGAGTCGCATTTTCAAAATAGAAAAATAATTTAGTTGGAAAAAGACATCTTCAATAATAAAAATGCTAAATATGATTTTTTTTCATGATAATATAATGAGAAATATTCACCATGATAATTTAGTGGGATCTCATTTTCAACTATATTTTATTCATCGTTGTTAAACATATATTGCTTGCGGAGGAAGTAACAATTTGCAAAACTAGTAGCATCGCGATGGCGCGAAGGACATACATATATAAATGAGGTAGCCATGGCCAAAAAACTACCCAACTCCAAAAAAATCAAATTGAAAGAAAGCATCTCTGATCTCTCTCTCTCAGACACACTCACCACTCATCATTTTCTTGCTTACAGAAGATCATAGGTGTTAGTCTTTGACTTTTACAATCACCAATATATGGCGGCCATAATCGGTTGCTCCTCTTCTCCTTTCCGTCACTTCCAACTCAACACAAATCCCAAGGTACCTACCTCGCTCTCTCGTTCTTTTATCGCAGTATGTTTTACTTGTTTTGTACTCACTTTCCGTTATGATGAAGCTTTTCAATTGCTACTGTAATATTGTTTTCTTGAACTACAACACTCGAGTTAATATTGTTTGCTCACATATAAAGATCGTATGATGCAGATTCAAGAAAATCTATATTAGCTTTATTTTCCCCAAAATTGGTGAGTAAAATCAATGTGTGAAATGTGATCCGTCCGTTCCGTTTACTAGTTTTAATTCTACAGTTAAATGTCTATAGAATCTTTTTTCTTCTTTTTTTTCTTTATGCTGTCATTGGAAATTGTTTAACTACTACTTTGTTTTCCACTAACGTCATTTTTTCCCTTCGATTTTCAGTTGAGGTTACCGCAGTTTGTCAACAAGCAAAGTGTTGCTCACCTGACCATTTCTGATCAAGGTAGCCTGCTTGTTTGTTGGGTCTATTTCAGAAATTTACTGTTTTTCCGTAATTTTTCTGAGTTAACTACCGATTCATCAATCTTCATTGTTTGAAGAATTAGCTATTTTGATATGATTGATTCCTATTGGATTTCTTAACTAAATATATTATTAGCTTTGAAATAATTGGTATGCACTTTCTGGAGGTGATCTCAGTTAACATATTTCTGTTTGTGCATTTGTGTCATGGTTAGACAAATCATATGGGCATCTACTTGGAGTACCAAAGTTAAGAGCAAGGCTCCAGAAACCGCAGACTGCGCTTTTTGTTGGTTCTGAGGATCACTCACAAATCAGTTGTCTCCAAAGAACTCCTAAAGACATCTTTCCAATTGGCAACTCATGTTTTCATATATCAGGAAAGAATGGAAGAAAGCCAGTTGTCTCATTCTGTAACCGTCCATTTAACAGAGATAATGAAGTCATTTCATCAAATTCAAAAAGGACTCGGATCAGCATATCATCGCTTATGGTCCCTTATGTCCTAGTTGCTTCTTTCCTTTATCCTCAACTTATTTTACCTGAAGTAATCCCTAAAACTTCTGGAAACTCATCATTAACAAGTGAGTAACTAACTTTCTTTTAAAGAAATTATATTTTTTTATGTGTTTCTTTGCCTGCAATATACATGATTTAGCATTTATAAGGTGTAGTGTATCTCTTGTTAGTAGAGTGACTAGGAACCATTCATTTGCTTCATGGTATAAGTAAAAAACAGTTGGTAAGAATCATTGGACAATTGAATATAAATGAAGAATTGAACTATACTGAAAGAATATATGGAGTTAAAACTAAGGCGATTAGCGTGTGTGAACTTGGCTTGTTTATGTTTGTCTGAAATTGTACTTTATTTTAATTTTCTGAAAAATACTTCTCTTTTCCTTTCCATGCACAGCTATAAATAGCTAATAAACTGTACAATAAGTTGATAATTACCAACCATCATATTTATCAAATTCTAATACCCACCCTTTGCTGGAATGTCCCATTGCTTGCTTTAAATATTGATATTTTATAATATCTTTTATTTGTTCCTTCTTTTTACTTAATGCCCAACTCTGAACTTCCATTCATTTTTTATCTCCAGTTTTCCTCCTATTATTCTTCACGGAAGCAACTTTCTATTATGGAGTTGCGGTTTTTCTTCTTATGCTAGACCGTTTAATGAGACCCAAACAACTGGATCTTTCTGCAAACAACAGTAATACTCTGAGCCTACAATTGGAACAGCGAATGTCTTTTGATATTGCCCTGGTTGTGCCTAGACTGGTTAGTATTGCAATTCCGTTGGTCACAATGGGTTTGACCTGGCCATGGACTGGCCCTGTAGTTCCTGCAACTATTTTTCCATACCTGGTTGGTATAGTGGTCCAATTCAAATATGAGCAGATTGCAAGATATTGGAAGTCACCATCATGGGTTGCTATTCCTTTTATCTTTCATGTAAGACCAATCCTAATACCCTCTTTGATTAATCTCCCTGGATTTTGCATGCCTGATAAAATTGGTGTCACTAAACATTTTGATTGTCGGATTCTTTGAGTTTGTTAAATTTTAAATTACTTTAGTTCTCTCTTGCACTGGCTCTTAATCAAATGAAAATTATCAAATATTCTTATTAGCTGAAAATTTTCAAATACTCTTATTCTTGCTTCTAAATTGATTATTCATATTAACAAACTAATAAATTGTTCAATGCGCAGGCATATAGATTGCACCAAATACATCGAGCAGCAAAATTTCTAACAGTTATATCATTTCAAGTTAAGAAGGGGTATAGCAAACTGCCTGTAGCCAGGGGTTCTTTGTCAACAACTACAAATGCCTTTCGTATCCTTATTGTGATTTGGATTTGGTCTTTCTCAAGCTTCCTCATGAGATTCCTAACTTCTGCTTCTGCTTCTACAACTAAGCAGTGATGCCTAGATGATGTAAGGTTTGTTCACAATATCATCTCACTGTTCAAAACAGACCCCGGGTCATCTTTGGGCCGAATATTTCTATATGTACTTTGTCTTTGGTTGCTTTTTTGTGTGTGTGATAAAAACTAGACAATCTGATTAGGCGCTGATCCTCTAACTAGTCTAATACTGATAATTGTGGTTGCTAGAACTTGTAAATGAGGATTTAAATACAGAAAAAGCAAATGAAGGGATATTGTTTGCAGTTCTGTTTTTGCATACATGTTAGAACACGTATGATTTGTTTGTCCTAGTTACGTCTTGCCTTTGTACCCAGATTCGTTAAAGTAGAGAATTGAAATTTGCATGAATTCACGGGATCAGGAGTGATAACCAATGTGTAAGCTCATTAATTATTTAATTGCATCAGAATTTGTGGACAAGTGTTAGATGTAACCTTACCCATATTTAGGAATGAATTGAATGTTGCAGAAAAAAGAGTCTGCCTGGCTTATGATATAAACCTAATGTTGTGGAATGATGATTTGAAGGGAATGATATGAGGGCTAAATTTTCAAAACAAAGATGCTCAGTATGCCCCACTAGGTGCATATTCACGTCACTTGGTTTTCACATTTTGCTTATGTTAGAAAAAAGGATAAAGATCAACTCATCTTTTCATGGTTTTTAGACGATCATCGTTTTGTAACTGACAGCGTATTCACTTACTCTACTGATGAAAGGAAAATTATTCACCTCACTTTTCCATTGAGGTACTGTTCATGCAATCGTTTTCTTCGGTTTTTTTTTTAAGAAAGCCCAACAATCAAAAGGCTCACTTTGATTTTTTGACACTTACTATTTACACCTCTATTTTGCTAAGTACACCCTACCCTTTATATCCTTTTTACTTAGAGTATAGCCCTCAGAACCCATTTTCCTTTCCATAAGTGTCTTTCCAAAATATCATATATCCATTTTGGAAATATATTTCTAGAACTATATATCATAAATTCAAAAATACATTTCTGAAATAGATATATGTTATTTTGGAAAAACATTTCTAGTAATAATAAATTTAAGATCATTGAAGTTATTAATGTTTATCTTATTTCCTCATGTTTTTTAGTTTTATTTTCATCCTATCATTAGTGTTTGTCAAATCCTATCTAAAATTTATTTTTATTCTACTTGTATTGTTCTTTAAAACCTAATTTTTAATCTCATCTTCACCACATGGTATAGAAAAAAATACGATTTTGGAAATCTTATGCCAAAAATTATACCAAACTTTGTCAAGAGTGTTGAAATCTTTGTAGATGAAATGTCGGGATCCATTAAGAAGCTCGTTCTTGCTTTTAGTAAATTAAGTTTAACTTTAAAATTTAATTAATAGTATGTTTTTTATATTCTTGTTATCATGCTTTTAAATTTAAAACTAATTATTTTAAGAGTTACATTTAAGTGATCTCTAATATATATATATATATATATATATATATATATATATATATTGATTCATAGTGTAAATTTTTTGCTAATAGCTAATATATTAAGATTAAATTTTATGAAGCAATTATATAACACATGAAATATTTTTAAAAAAATATATATATTTGTTCTTGGTACCTTTTTTGAATTGGAATATAATATGTGAGTGATCAACCAAAAGGAAGATGTGGTGGATGAAGAAAACTATGTGTACCAATATACAATAGATGAAGACAAAGACAATGTATTGTTGGACACCTAGGAGAATGTGTGTTATGAATACAAATTGGTGATGCACAATCAAATCCATAGTCAATACTGTACCGAAGACAATGCACAACTTAGAAGAATTTATGAAGGATAACTGAAATTTATATAATGAAGATGAAGTTTAAAATTAGGGTTTAAAAAACAATATAAGGTAGAATAAAAGTAAGAATTTAGATATAGCTTAAAAATACTAATGATAAGATGAAAATAAAATTAATAAACATGAGAATGTAAGATAAGAATTTATAACATCAATGATTTTAAGTTTATTATTATCGAACATGTCTTTCTAAAATAACATATATCTATTCTAGAATTATATTTTTGGAGCTATGATATATAGTTCTAGAAATATATTTCCATATATGATACTTTGAAAAACATTTCAAGAAAGGAAAATGAGTATTTAGGGGTGTACTCCTTTAAGAAAAAAAGAGGATATAATGGATAATTAGAATGTAAAAGGAGACAGAGACTATAAATAGCAAGTAACTTTTTATTTCCGGTCAATTTTTCTTGGTTCTGTTTGATTTCTTAAAAAAAATAAATAAATTGGATTCTATCTTCCCTTATTATCTAAAATTAAAAAGAGAAAAGTTTTCTTTAAATTAGAAAAAAATTGATGAATTATTTTTTGTTTTTATAATATCATAAAATACACTTTCTAAGGAAAAATTCAATAGAATAATTTAAATGAGTGACATAATTTATTTTAAAATATATATTATAAAAATGGATAATGTATGTAATTATCAGCCATGATGGGGTCCGTTTCTCGGATTTGGTTAACAAATATAAGATTTTCATTAATGTGAAAATACTAAAGGAGAGAAAATATTTCTAACGAAGTGATTTGTTATTTTGAATAAAATTCTCTGAAAATATTTCTAAAATAAAAAAAAATGAATTAAACTTTTTCTATAATAAATTGTCTTTTAGAGAAGTTAGTATGAGATAACTTCTATAAATTAAATTATACATAACTTTAACTTATGAAAAAATTCATTTCATTTTTTTCTCTTTTAAAAGTACTTTTGCAAAATTTTATCCAGACATTTCAATTGTCAAATTTTATATCAAACGCAAAGAAATCTGTTGTTCATAAGGCTTTTTTATTTTATTTTTGTACAAGTTAATAAGGCTATGTTAGAGAAAGATGTTTCATGTTTGCCTCACATAAGTTGCATGAGAATATACTTGAATTGAGAGAAGAAAGTCGAACAGAATGGCATTTAGTTTATTTGGATTATTTAAAATAAGATTTGATAAGATATATTTTATTTTATTTTATATTTTCCTTTTTCTTGTCTTTCAATTTGAGATAGGATGGAATTAGTTTTTTTTTTCTCACTTCATCTAAAAAAAGTTACTTTATTCCATTTCATTTTGCTATATTTTATTTCATTAATACTAATTAAACATTTAAATTTAGCCATATATAAATAATTGTTAAACGTAATTATTTTTTACAATTCCCTATGTGATTAGTTTTATCTTTTCGATCTCTCCTAAAACAACTCAAAAGATACTGTAATAAGGAAAAGGGAATTAGGACAGATGAAGTTAGTACATTTGTCTGCCTAACACTTATCCAGCTTTTTCTTGGTACATGGTCTAAGCAGCTTCAACAAATAGTTTGGTGCCAAAACTCCAATAAAATATTCAGCCTCAACCCAACCAAAGTCAACATATTATTAAAGAATTAAATCGTATGAGAATAGAAAAGTCAACGCTGAGGCAATCTGCACCATATTATTCTTAAATCTTAATGGACTTGCTCACTTTTTTTCCTCTACCAAACCTCCCTGTCACGTATGACTCATGACTTATTAATTTTGTGTGTGATGCAAAAGCTTTGAAAACTTCATTTACTTAAAGAGGAACAAATAATTGCGTGCAACAAACAAATATTAACACTAACCCAATAATTATGCACTTTTCTGTCTGTAAGCATTGTTTTCCTCTCCAATTAAAACGGTCAGAATATTTGAGATTATTCTAAGTTTAATTTCAACGATATATTCGTACTCACTCCAATGCAGAATCTTGATATTATAGTATTACTTTAAACAATGCCTTGTTGTATCCTGATGTTGTTATAAATCTTTATTTATATATTTGGTCTCTTCAATAATGTACCTTCTCCCTTTGGCTGCACCTCTTGCGATTTTACACCCAAGTATCTTGTCCATTTTTCTATTCAAGGGTAGTTAATCTTCTCGTGACACTATTCCTTTTAATTAAAGTGGAAGTAGACTTTAACTGAGAGTAGGTAGCTATTAGAAAGGAATGCAAAACGCTTATTGGGTTGTAAGTCGTCAATCAAACATTGAAAGGGAAAAATATTTCTTTGTAGCGATGCCATTATTGAATGTTCTTCTTCCTCTATACCTAGGCTAGATATGGCGTTTGGACTTGATGACAATGTAGCTAACAAATTTAAATCCGGTTCTTTTTCATTTTTAAGGTTATAAAAAGTTAATAGGGAAATGTCAATAAGGACTTGTACGATAACGTGCCGGTGTTACGAAAGAAAAAAACATTTTTTTGCACGCAGCGTACGCACCGAAACTTTTTGTAGTAGTGACCACATAGTGGTTTGAAGCATGTATGGAAGCGTGAATAAAAGCGTAGCACATCTAGAAAAAGATCGTGTTGATAGCAAGCACTATTGTTGGGTTGGTACCAAAATAGATAAGAAAAATGTCCATTTCACATTTTTCTTGTACACTCGGCCTTTCCATCCCTGTCATATGTGATAAAATGATGAATGTTGTAAAAAAAGAAAAATAAGGAGACTCTCTTTTACAATAAATATGAAGTGACGTGAAATAATTGATTGTTATTTTGTTGCTTAGGATATCTTTAGTCAAGAGTTTGAGATATTAATCCTTTGAATTATAGAAATTTATTGAAGAGATTAATTTCTTTTGTTAATAGATATTTTTTTATATATAGATAAATATGGAATCAAATTCGTGAATACATGCTTAAAAATATCATTTTGATGAAATAATTGAACTTCTAAGGACAATAAATAACATGTTTCCTTTTTCGGGGGTTGCTTGTGCTTGAATCCTGGGAAACTGGGCAAAGGCGTGGATAGTATAAAGTTAACACTGAAAGCCAAGTAGGGAGCTGAATATGAAAGATAAGATTTGAGGCACTTTGTCTTCTTGTATTTTGGCTTATATATTAGGAATCTCGGTAATACTAAAACAATGAAGCAAATATTATCTCCCTTAACTTTATTGAACCAAATTAGGATAATGCAACATTAATTCGAGTGTATAAATTATACGGTATAATTATACACCAAACCTCACATGGTTTTGGCTTTTGTTCTGGACTTCATAGGTGAAGAATTAATGAAGCTGGTCTCTACTCGGAATTCGGAATTGACCAAAACTAATGTGGTTGTTTTCTCATTTATGTTTTCTTCTCATATTAAATTTGAAAGTAGGTGGTTTAGGTTGAGAGAAAAAAAAAAAAGATGCTTAACCCTCTAAATAGTTTGATCGTAGAATAGAAATGCACATATGGAACATGACAATGGAGACACCTAACACATTGTCCTTGGCTTTTACCCGTGGATAAATTAAGGAAATAAAACAGAAAAGGAAGCTTAAAGGAAACAAAAAAGAAAAAGAAAAAGAAAAAGCCTAAATGTATAAAAGTTATATTCATTCATTTTTCCCATCTATCATTATGAAAACGACCTTTCTCATATACCATCATGCATGCTTGAAATCTTACGGCGTTTGGTTTTTCATTTTAAGAAAACTTGAAGAATCTTATCACGGCAAGCAGAAAGTAATGCCAAATGCTCTCGTATCTTATGCTTGAATATCCTGAGGGAGATCTTAGTATTCGGATTCCCATAATGTGTTTGTACCAATTTAGTTGACAATTTTTGAAGTTTAAATGACCGGTACTCTTGTAAAGTCAAATCATGCTCAAACATGTTTTTCTTAAACTCTAATTGTCTTATAGTAAAAACTATTTTGAAGATACTATGAAATATAAATTTGTATAGCGGCATTGTGAACAAAATTCAAGGATTACAAAAGTGGCCCCACTTGTGTCACCTTTTTTTTCTGGGGCACTAGGGGATCTTCTTCTTCTTGTTCTTTAATTCTTTTGAACACAACCCATTAAATTATCTTGTTTCCTTTTAGTTCCCAAGTGCCTACCACAAAAGCTACTAAAGAATTCTAAAATATTCAATTTGTTGCCTAGAGAAAGAAGAAAAAAACGGGGGTGAAAAGGCACCGAAACCATGGTTAAACTGAAAAGGTAGAAACTAGAAAGGCATAACTATACATTTTTAAGCTAAATTATAGGTTTCTTCATTGAAAAGGTAGAAACTAGCTAGAAAGGCATCACTGTATTTTTAAGATAAATTATAGTTTTCTCTGTCTCCATTTACCACACACACACATCCTATATCCGTACCAGATCAACTTTCTTATCAAACAAAATAGGCAGGGCTGACTATGGTACTATTAAAGCCGTATCTTAACATCCTACCAGCACTTGAACTTGTGTCATTGTTCATTATTATTATTAGTTTCTCCATTTCTCATTCTTTTTTTCTTATTACTTTCACTTTATACTTTCATCAAAATTTGAGCCCTTCTAAATTGTTTTCTATTCTTCTATACAGAATGTACCTCCTAGTCCTAGAGCATACCTTTTGAATAATTTGTTCTTGTCTGAACCTTGGAAATGAAACTCATACCTGTCAGACAATCTGCAATGGGTTCCATTTGGATGTGCCATTTCTTTCTGTTATTGTCCATACTTGGTACTACCTTTATTGCAACTACGGCCAATAATGCAACAGATTCCTACTGGCTTCACAGAATTAAATCAGAACTTGTAGATCCATTTGGTGCCCTTAGCAACTGGTCTTCAACAACTCAAGTCTGCAACTGGAATGGAATAACATGTGCAGTTGATCAGGAACATATTATAGGCCTGAATCTGTCTGGTTCAGGAATATCAGGTTCCATTTCAGCTGAGTTAAGTCACTTCACTTCTCTTCGAACACTTGATTTGTCTTCAAATTCACTTTCTGGCTCCATCCCTTCAGAGCTGGGTCAGCTTCAAAATCTAAGAATATTGCAACTACACTCAAATGATCTCTCCGGAAATATTCCTTCAGAGATTGGTAACTTGAGGAAGTTGCAAGTTCTTAGAATAGGAGACAACATGTTGACAGGTGAAATTCCACCTAGTGTTGCCAATATGAGTGAATTGACAGTGTTGACTCTAGGCTACTGCCACTTGAATGGAAGCATACCCTTTGGAATTGGTAAATTGAAGCATCTAATATCACTTGATTTGCAGATGAACAGCCTTAGTGGCCCCATACCTGAAGAAATTCAAGGCTGCGAAGAGCTCCAAAACTTTGCAGCATCAAACAACATGCTTGAAGGAGACTTACCTTCCTCTATGGGGTCTCTTAAATCTTTGAAAATTCTGAATCTGGTCAATAACAGTTTATCTGGATCAATTCCTACAGCTTTGAGCCATCTTTCTAACTTGACATACCTGAATTTGCTTGGAAACAAACTACATGGAGAGATTCCTTCTGAGCTTAATAGTCTGATTCAGTTGCAGAAGCTTGACTTGTCCAAAAACAACCTTTCTGGATCAATACCTCTCCTTAATGTAAAATTGCAAAGTCTTGAAACTCTTGTTTTGTCTGATAATGCTCTGACAGGTAGCATTCCAAGTAACTTCTGCCTCAGAGGTTCAAAGCTTCAGCAGCTTTTCTTGGCTAGAAACATGCTCTCTGGCAAGTTTCCCTTGGAGTTACTCAACTGCTCCTCAATCCAACAGTTGGACCTTTCTGATAACAGCTTTGAAGGAGAACTTCCTTCCAGCTTGGACAAACTGCAGAACCTCACAGATCTTGTGCTCAACAACAACAGTTTTGTTGGATCTTTACCTCCTGAAATTGGCAACATTAGTAGCTTGGAAAGTCTTTTCCTATTTGGTAACTTCTTCAAAGGTAAAATTCCGTTGGAGATTGGAAGGCTGCAGAGATTGAGCTCCATTTACCTCTATGACAACCAGATTTCTGGACCCATACCAAGGGAGTTAACAAACTGCACAAGCTTAAAGGAAGTCGACTTCTTTGGAAATCACTTCACAGGGCCAATTCCAGAAACTATAGGTAAGCTCAAGGGTTTGGTTGTTCTTCATCTTAGGCAGAATGACTTGTCTGGTCCAATCCCACCAAGCATGGGATACTGTAAAAGCCTTCAGATATTGGCCTTAGCAGATAACATGTTGTCTGGTTCCATTCCACCCACTTTCAGTTACCTCTCAGAACTCACTAAAATTACCCTTTACAATAACTCCTTTGAAGGACCTATCCCTCATTCACTCTCTTCCCTCAAAAGCCTCAAAATCATAAACTTTTCACACAACAAGTTCAGTGGAAGTTTCTTTCCTCTCACTGGTTCAAATTCCCTGACCCTTCTGGACCTGACTAACAACAGCTTCTCAGGTCCCATCCCTTCCACTCTAACCAATTCTAGAAACCTCAGCCGTCTCAGACTTGGAGAAAATTATCTCACAGGAAGCATTCCTTCTGAATTTGGCCACCTTACTGTTCTCAACTTTCTTGATTTATCATTCAACAATTTAACAGGAGAAGTGCCACCTCAACTCTCAAACTCCAAGAAAATGGAACACATGTTGATGAATAACAACGGGTTGAGTGGAAAAATACCTGATTGGTTGGGAAGCTTACAAGAACTTGGTGAGCTAGATCTCTCATACAATAACTTCCGTGGTAAGATACCTTCTGAGCTTGGTAACTGCTCAAAACTACTCAAGCTTTCTCTCCATCACAATAATCTCTCTGGTGAAATCCCCCAAGAGATTGGAAACCTCACTTCCCTCAATGTCCTCAATTTGCAAAGAAACAGCTTCTCTGGCATAATTCCTCCGACAATTCAGCGATGCACAAAGCTGTATGAGCTCAGGCTCTCAGAAAACTTGTTAACAGGTGCTATACCAGTTGAGCTAGGAGGGCTAGCTGAGTTGCAAGTGATATTGGACTTGAGTAAAAATCTCTTCACTGGTGAGATTCCACCATCTCTAGGAAACCTCATGAAGCTAGAGAGACTCAACCTCTCTTTCAACCAACTTGAAGGAAAAGTTCCTCCTTCACTTGGCAGACTCACAAGCCTGCACGTGCTGAATCTCTCAAACAACCACCTTGAAGGCCAGATTCCTTCAATATTTTCAGGATTCCCACTAAGCTCATTCCTGAACAATAACGGCTTGTGTGGCCCACCTTTGAGTTCGTGCTCCGAATCCACGGCACAGGGGAAAATGCAGCTATCAAACACACAAGTGGCAGTAATCATTGTGGCCATTGTCTTTACTTCCACAGTGATATGCTTAGTGATGCTGTATATAATGCTCAGGATCTGGTGCAACTGGAGAAAAGTGGCAATTTCAAGTGCAGAGGGTGGTGGCACTGTTGCTCACAAGACCAGGAATGGAGAGTATTGGAATATGAATTCCTTTGGGTTCATTCCTTCACCAGATAAGCAGAATTCAGCAGCAACAACAACTTCATTCTACAATCTCAAAATGGAAACCATGGAAAATACAAGTATGTAACATCTTTTTCATTAGTTTGGGTTCCAAGCTTTGAGGAACCATTAAATCTCAACAGTTCTTGCACATCCTCAAATGCTAACATCAATTAATTAATTTACGTAAATACTTCTCGATTCAAATTTCAAAAGCACTTTGTGGGAGCGGGAATTTTTCAACATCGAGTATATATCATTCCTAAAATAAGTTTTTATATATTTTTTTATAATATTACTTTTTATTTTTTCTTATTTCTGTTTATCGTACAAATTTCTATAAAAAGAAATTATATAAGGATAATAAGACTTTAATAATCACGTAGAATATAAATTTTTTTATACTGTAAATTAATTAAAAATTATTCTTTTGATGGGATAACATTGTCAACATATTTTAATTAAATTCATTATATAAATACAATCTCTTTAAAATATAAAGGTCACAAAATAGAATAGACTTGTTAGGTTAAGTTTTAACCCATCTCAGCTTAACCCTTTGAATGAAGCCGTATACATAGATGAATCCTATTAAATATTTTATTTATAAATCGTTGGTTTGAGTAAATTTTGGATTCCATTCCTTAATTAAGGTATCGTATATTTATACTAGCACTAATGTCAAGGTGGAAAAAATAATATTTTAGAGCTTCAAGTCATTTGATCTAACATTTTAGAATAATATCAACCTCCCACAATTTTACCCATCTAAAATTTGTTAAAAATGAAAATGAATCAATCCAATCTTGTAAAATTAATTTCTTTGCATATCAAAATGAGTTTAACTTTCTTACATGATAGTGTATAGAATTTTATATTATTAATCAATCATATATAATTAACAGTATGACTTTATAATTATTATAAAATTTAATAAACTTAATATAGGTAACACTTTGTAGTTGAATAGTTATAAAAATTGTATACATTATTATCACAAACACTATTTACTCTAATAAAATTATAACCACTCTATGATTTTCAACCAAATTTAGTTTTAAAAAAAAAATACAAAACTAAACTAAAACAAACTAACAAACTAAGATCAATTTATTTATTTTTCCTTAAAATTGAATTAAACAACACGACAAACAAATAATCAGTGAAACGCTACTAAAGAAAAATAAAAACTCACATGGAGGAGCAATGGGGTATGGACACATCCTTGATGAGAACCTAGGGGCAACTGCCCCCACTAAATAATTAACTCTTCAGAATCTTATTTTTCAGTCGTTAAACCCCCTTAATATTTTAATTGAGATTAAAACTCACAGGCAAGAGAATAAATTTATGAATGAAATAAAATATAGGATGTTTACTGTCAAATCAGGATCAATTAATTTATAAGAATTTGTCTATTAGTAATTTTAAATATTATTATTTGTTTGTTTCAACTTCTTAATCTTTTATTTCTTTCAATTTATCATCTATTATCTTTATTTTTAAGTTGAATTTTAGTTAAAAAATTAATTATCAACAGTTAAAAAATAATATTATGCTACAATTTAAATTGTCCAATATCTATTCTTTATATTTAAATATTTATGTACTATTTTTTACACAAAATATTTCTGTATCATAAATTTTAATTATAATAAAATTTATTTGTTTAATAGGCTTACTTTTAGTCTCCTATTATTATCAAAATTAAATTTTGATCTTATTAATTTTTGGATAAATAATTATTTTTGTCCCTGAATGTATAATTTGCTGACAAATGTATCCCTGAAAGATGAAAATATAAAATTTAGTCCTCAAAAGTATAAAAAGTGTGATAAATATATTGAGCCGTTAACTTTCGTCTATCACCGTTAATAAAATACTCAACTTGACACAAAAGTACAAATTTGTCACTGAAATGATTGTCAGCGTGACTATGATGACTAAATTGGACAAAAATGTAAGTAAGATATTATTTTTGGACGTAAATGTTAGTAATTTTTTTGTTGAATGAAAATGTCAATATTTTTTTTTTGAAGGAAAATGTCAATAATTTTTTTTGACCTAAATGTTAGTACGTTCCATTGGACCAAAAATATAAATAAGTTACCATTATTAGACGAAGTTAGTAATTTTTTTATTGAACTTAAATATCAATATGTTTCTATTAGACTAATTTGTCAGACCCAAAAATTCATTTCATTTAAGGGTAAAATATAATTTTAGGATAAATTTTTGTCATTTTTTATCATTATAAGCATAAAATTACAATAATCACTTAAAAAATATATTGGTAAACATAATTTAAAATAAACATAATAAATAACGATAATATTGATTAACAACCATAATTTTTCTGTCACAATAGAAATTATCCAAAATAAACATTGTACCAGTTTACCAAAATAAAACATTGTAACAGTGTATCAATCATTATAAATTTTTCCAAATTACCATAAAAGATAAATATATCTCATATTTCACCTATTCGAATCTTGCTTATTTTATTAACGGTGACAGACGAAAGTTAACAGTTGAATATATTTGTTGCATTTTTTACACTTTTAGGGACTAAATTTTATATTTTTCATCTTTTAAGGATGCATTTGTCATTCAGGGACAAAAGTGGCTATTTATCCCTTCATATTCCCATAGAGTAGGAAGACGAAAAGTCAAGAAAATATCATATGACAAATATGTCTCTATGCTGGCAGTTAGAGATGGTCACGTTGACAGTATTTCAGTGACAAATTTGTCCCTCTGTATCACGTAGACTATTTTATTAACGGTAGCAGAATAGTCAAATATATTTGGTGCACTTTTTACACATTTAGGAACTAAATTTTGTATTTTCATCTTTCAGGGACGCATTTGTCTACGAATTACACATTCAGGGACAAAAATGACTATTTATCCTTAATTTTTTATGCAAATTTAACTTCTTTACTATTTTGATCGTGCAGTTTTTGTCAACTTGTTAACTTGGCATCCAATGTTTAATGGAATGCTAATTTGATGCTATCATGCACTGTCACATCAACATTTTTGTTATTAAACATCAAGTTAAAGTAAATAAATGAACTAAAATTGCACAATCAAAATAGTAAAGCTAAATTTGCACAAAAATTAAAGAGACTAAAATCAAATTTTAACAATAGGAAGACTAAAAGTGCAATTGGTTTTTATTTGAAAATAAAAAATGTGTATGTGCACGCGCGTGCATACTGTTAATCAATTGACAAGTAAATCAAATCGCACAAGTAGTAAATACATGATAAGACTGAGTGTCGTGTCCACAAGAACTTCGTTTTTGTAAAATAGTTTTATGTAACTAAATTTTAAGCAATAGAAATAAATGATCAATCGGTTTTTGAAACCAAAGTGCTGAAACTAAACGTATCATACAATCAACAAACATTAAATAATAAGTCAAAACAAGATACAACTACAAAAGCAAGAAAAACAGAAACACTTAGAAGGCAAAAACAAGGAAAGTGCAGAGTATGTGAAGTTTTTGGGTGCTTGGCCTTACTAAACCACTCTTGATGCATTATTTGTGATTTTTCACTATTGAATGCTCATTCAAGTATTACCCTAATCCACAAAAAATACCCTAATCAAGATTCTTCTAGTAGAAAGGCCTAAATAACTTAGCTTAACTTCTAATCCCTTAGTAAGTTAAGCCAAGTGATTTGGATCAACAAGGATTAAAACAAAGGTAATAAATATCATTTTATCCCTAGACATATGTTCATTAGAAGCTGCTTTCAGTTCTTAAAAGTGATAACATTTTTCAATGACTCTCACACTATATAAACATACATATGGGTGATCAAATCATAACAAGACAATAATATAAAAAAGTAAGCAATAGCATTGAAAATGACATTGAATAGATAGTAAAGATAATTCAGAGTGCTTAGTGCACCAAGCCCTCAACAATGATTGATTTAGTCTATCATTAACATGAGAAACCTTACAAAATGGAGAAATGCAAGAGTGAAAGGAGAGAAAATGGTGAAGAACAAGGAGGAAGCTTAGAGTGCTCTCTATTATCATCTCTTATTGTGCCCTAAGTTGATTCTCTTTGATCCCAAGGGAATGTTCCTTTTATAATAGGCCTAAAGACCTTTTCTTATCACTTCAAAGGATGCAATACTCGTTGGGCAAGTAAGACTCCCTGGGTGAGTTCTTCGTGAATTCCAAAAGTCTCTCTTTAGTTTGCTTTGCTCGCTGGGTGAGCTACACTTGTTGGGCAAGTTGTGAAGATCACCTAAATCCTCTTCCTCCATTCTTGAGCTACCATGTGTTCTCTTCAGAACAACCTCACTTGCTGGGCAAGTCTTATTTGTTGTGACAACTTGCTCTTCCTCTCTTGGTGTTCCAAAAACCTTGAAAAGGTACAAAACTAGAAGAAAAAAGCTTAAAGTTTTATTTTCAAGCCTAAAGTTCTATAAGACACTAAATTCTAACTAATCAAGACCAAATTAAACAAAATAAATAAGGAAAAAGCAGATAATTTTTGTGTTAAATGTAATTCAAATGTAATTATATGCAACAATTATCGCATACGTGTGTGTGTGTAGGTGTTATATTGCCCTCACAACATTAAATCCATCATTGGAGAGGGTGAGGAGCAAGATGAAGGGGTGGAGGCATGAGGTTGAACAAGCTAGAGTGAGGCAAAGAGAGTGAAGTGAGGTGTAAGGGAAAACATAGTTTAGGTATTATGTAAAAATTCAAAATAATAGTGAGATATCAAAGAGTAAAAAAGGGAGTTGCAAATAGCAAGCCCCATGTCTTATGGATTATCAGTTATACAAAATTTAAGCTGCTCTGGGACCTGGGACCTTGGCCCTTGAATAAAATTGGGCCCCATTAACCATCATATCCATATATCATAGATCTAACGTGAGAAAAAAAAAAACCCTCCATTTACCTCGTGCCAAATAAGAATGGGGATGCTTAAGAACATACCATTTCAAACAAAATGCAAGGATATTATTATTAGGAGTCCCTTTCTTTTTCTTTGTGGGACTGGTGCGACAGTTTCAATGCACCGGATTCTATACATACAAAAAAGGCTGATCCTGTGGATGGTTCACTTCTATCTACATACAAAATGTGCGACCTATATAGATTGGACTAAACTATTTAGTATTTACACACAGTAGCATCCTTTCTAAACAAAGAATGGAAGCTAGATGGCAAGAGATACAGTTCTTCCCATAATCTAAGGGACTTTACTTCAGCCAAAAGTGCATCATACTTATGCTGAGCTTCCTGAATTTTGCTCCTAAGCTGTGTAACCTGTACAAACATGTCCTCTTAAATGGATCAAAAATGCCAAACAGGTTTTCGTTCTACGAATCTACTTCAGCAAACATAAAATAACTAATTTCAACCAAATGCAAAAGTTGCATCTAAGTATACTAACACTCAGAGTGAGATGAAAAAACGGGTAAAAAGAATAATAGAATGAGAAATAAAAAAATATAAAAAAATTATAGTTTTTTTATTGGCAAATGTTAGTTGTTAGATTTTTTTTAGTGGGAAAAAGTGTAGTTTAGATAGATAGAAATAGGAGAAAGAAGTGTACGGAATATTCTATAGATTTTTAGACTTTAAACACTAGAAATTTTCCCAAAAAAAGAATATATCAGGAATTATTGAAAAAATGTAATTGTAATTTTTTATACTCCATTTTTTTTTATTATAACTGCAAAGTATATGTGATAGAGTACTGATACTCCGATTCATTGTTATATCCAAGGATTTGAAAAAATTTGTGCATGGTACTAGACCTAACAAACTTGTGAGACGGTAGAATTGGACATGTATATGATAGACTGATAGTAAGTAAACTTTGAATTTGAAGCACAGACAGCAAAGTCACGTTGCTACTCAATCAATAAGACAAGAGAAATGATACTTGTATAACAATTTGTACAACAAAATGACAGATGGCCAAAAAAAATTGTTTGTATGATTGGCTATGGATTGATGAAAGATAATGGTTGGTAATTAGCTTACAGGCAGACCTGCACGGTTTTCTTTTTTTGCATGGAAAGAGCAAGGGCATGCAAACCCAACCAGGAGTCTAGAATCTAGGGGGGAAATGAACAGAGGCCATATCAGTCAACAAAGGTAGGGGAAAACATATAAGAAATTACATCAAACACCTTAAGCTTAATCTGGTTAGAAAGGCTAAACTTAACTAAATTAAATCATCTGCCACTAACTCCACAGGTCGCATATTATTTTGATTTATGTAGCGCACTTTTATAATATATAGTTCTTATTTTTATTATTTTAATCATCTAATTAATTATTTTTTTCCTTTTTATTAAATGTATCAAATGGGCATTGGAATTATGCACAGTTTATGGATCCAAAAATAAACACTATGTTTAAGGATATAAGATTTTAGTATACACATTTATGTGTCTCAATCTTACCCCAAAAATTATCTTAAATCATTGTTTCTCTCTGACTATCAATGTCATACCAATATATACCTTATTTGTTGATTAAAAAAAAATCAATGTCATATCAAACGGAGATCCAACAAGATACAAATTTTAAGATTACTTTCTAAACCTTCAAGGTATTTGAAAAACCTAGATTCCCCCTCTCAAATTTATCTAAACAAAAAAATATGTTTTTTTCCCATCTTAATTATTATTAATATTTTGTCATTCCTCTTTATAAATAATTAAGGATTATTCTAGCTTAGTAATTTCGAGTTCGAGTTCATATAATTATGTTATATATTTTGAGTTTTAAGTACGTATATAATTGAATCTGTTTTGTGCTATATATATATATATATATGTTGATTACTTTCTATGATTGGTGTATTAATTTTCTTATTGCTACAAGGAAACCGCTCAAGTAGTTATGTGTGTGGAAGTGTTCATGTTTTCAAATCACGAGGTGTGGAAATGAAGCAGGCCGGAATTGGGTTTATTTACGTCTCCAGATTTTACATGTACGAAAAAAAGACTGATGAAAATTGTGATACTAGCTTGGTTTTTGGAGCTTAAAAAAAATGAACTCGGCATCCTTGTCATTTTGCCCTCTTTACTCCCCGAGCATTAGTGTGTGAAGCTACTGAACCATGGTTATGAGGTTCCAGCTCCCTGATTTTTTCTTTTTTCATAGTCTGCGTATTCGTGTCCGGTAATTTGTTTTTGTGAAGAAAAATAAAGAACAATGGATTATGAGATCTTATTCTTTTAGTAAACTTTGAGATTTGTATATATATCCTATATAAGATGCGACGGTATATATATAGCCTAATTTCTTAAACTTCTCTTGTCTAGCGGTGGAACTATAGTCCCTAGCTATCTACAAAATTGAATATAGTTTAGTTCTCTACTTAATGATCACTGCCTAGAAATCACGGAACATGAGGTCGAAGAAAACTAATGTAAATAAACAATATGGCTAGATAACCCATAATTATCAAATACCTGAATCCTACGCTTTTGAATAATGTTTGAGAAAGGCTTTCATGGGGGAATAGGCTAGGGAATACAAATCAAAACTCACTCACAATCACTCTCATTGTATGAGCACGTTCTTCAGCAAAAAAAATGGCATTTACAATATGGAATACATTATTCATGACCCAGTCTCACATAATATACCACACTTTTGAAATCTGGTTGGTTGTCACCCACGCTAGCACATACGTCAATAATCCTGTACAATTAACATAAATTACATATAACAAAAAAAGTTACATTATTCTTAAATGGTCAAATGTTTTTCCTTTATTTCTTAATTTCAAATATCTATATAGAAAATAGTAAAATGTAACGTATTCTGTTATTTTTTACACACAATCTAAGAAAATATTTGTATATTTTTTTTTTCAAAATAAAGAAAAGAGACTTTTATTAGTATATACTTCTAACTCAAGTAACCGAACAAAGAATATGAAATAGACACGTATACCTGAAAATATTTTTACCCTCGTACATATAACCCTTGCTCCTGACGATACGCCAACTGTAAAATTTACAGAACGAGTTACTTGCATATATGATATGAACGTTGATAGCCAAATATAAAAAATTCAAACACAAAAGAGCAAATTAATGAGGAAATGGACGAACCAGAATCACAATTTGACGTGGAATTGAAGTCTCCACACATGCAGACCTGTCTAATCCCATCGGAGCCATATCCACACGTGCCAGCAGTGGCCTCACACGCCCCACAGAACTCATCATTCCCTTGCACGGAATACCTGACGCGGATCCCATAGGACCACCCACCAGGCCCATCAACTTTCAGCGGAGCCACACTATAGGCACTGCTATACCCTTCGCACTCAAGCTTCGTAAGGTTAATCCCCCTAATAGCCTCGTACGGAACAGCACAGCACTCGGGTGGGCCTGACCCAAAGAACGAGGCTGAGCCCAATCTCTTGTGGCCCAACATCTCCCAGGCCGGGCAGGCGTAGTAGTCCTCGCAGCCCATGCCAGAGACGTTGCGGCAGGGGAGGTGCTTCCCGGGGAAGCCCTGCTACATAAAACATGAATTACTTGAATTTATAAAGTGAAGAGGAACGACAAATTCTAAGGATTCCTTGGCTAAAGTGAAAAAACCGACCATAAAATAGAAAATAAAAAGTGTGGATTGTTGGCCAAATTAAACACACCAACTATTAAACTATTTATACAACTCTTAATTAATCGTTGTATCATATGAATATGAATAGTGAACAAGACCTGGAACAAGGGGGATCGTGGGGAGCAGGCGATGAGCATGAAGACGTTGTCGGCGGCAGGGTTCATGTATGGCGCGCGCCAGGGCTCGACGGAGAAGCCGTTGCCGCGGGTTCCGAGGACGAGGTTGTCGCAGGTGGACATGTGGGGCTCGTGGAGCGTGAGGGCCTGGTAGGCGTAGTCGATCTCGAGGACCCTGTAGGAGCCGGAGCTCACGTGGAACATGAGAACGTCGTTCATGCAGAAGAGGAGGTCGCGGAAGCCGGGGTGGCCGCAACCGTATTGGAGTGCGAACGGGTAGTCGATGGTTATGTTGCCGCAATATGAGCGGCATGTGTTGGGGTGGCTCAAACATAAAGGGATTAAGTATGCTGAGAGAATGAGGTACAGTGCGGAGAGTAATGAGGGCATGGTTAGTGAAGGAATTGAACTTGAAATTTTTTTAGTGTAGTGAAGGAGGGGATCGGAGTAGTGTAGTAGTGCAATGATACCTTGCTTGGTTTAGTTGGTGATTATGGGGGCAGCTTTATTGAGATGGAGTGGTGGTGAGGAATCTAGATGAATTGTGTGGGGGGGTTTTCACTTTTCTTGCACTTTATGTTTGGAGTAGGGACTAGGGATTATTGATGTATTTATTTTAATCGACATTTTCATCGCTTTTGAAATTCTGGTTTGCTTTTGTGGGTTCGTAAAACACTGGAGCAGGTTGCTTTAGAATCTAGTGTTATAAATGATTAAGGTTATTTATACAACAAAGTATATATGCATGTCAGAAAAAGAGAGAGAAATAAATTAACGTGACAGGAAAAAAAAGTGAACGTGTGTAAAAATTACTATTATGTAAATATCATTATTCTTAATAAATAGCGTTGCTTCCTCGCGGTGAAAGTGAGTGTTTAAAAGCTCCTGACAGATAGAACATTTTCCAGATTGTGTTGGCTTTCACCTTCCGTATTATGACACTATCGACTAAACTGAAGGGTAACATACTTCCACTTACATATCCCCATTCTACCTTGACTATCAAGTAAGGCATCTATTCACTTAATGGAAGAGACGATACCTACAAGAGAAAGGAAGCAAGAAATAGAAAAAAGAAAAAAGAAAAATATATAGGTGTCTATGTATTATTATTATAATTATTATGTTGGACTTCGGGTGCAAGTACCTAGCAAAATACTCATCTATCCATTAACTGTTTGAAAATAAAAATTTGGGTGGCTTATAATTGTTTTACGATTTTGTTAATTTTTAGAAAATAAAGGTAAAAATATTTTTAAAAATACTAACAAGTGTCCTAATGACGCTAGTTAAAACACTACGAGTAAACAAAATTTATTGAGAGATACAAAATTGTGTTTTTTATAAATTTTTTTTATTCTCATATATATGATTTCCATTAAAAAAATTTACTCTTTTATCAAATATATACTCTTACTTGTGTCTTTAAATCTTTAGTTGTGGAATGAAAAAGAAAAATAATAAAATAGAAAATCTAACAATTATTTTATTATAATAAAGAAAATTTATTATATTTACTGGAATCTTGAAAGACAGGTAAAATAAATTGAGGGAGTATTCATTTAAAATATAAACCTTTTTTTATTGTTACTTAAAATTAACTGTAACTTCATTTAATTTTATTATCAGCAGTTAATTTTTTTAATTTTTTTTAAAACTTGATTGAATGGAATTGTGAAATAACATTTTTCTTATTTCAATTTGTGATGTTTAAGAAAAGCATAAAACGAGTGGTCCAACAGTTCAGCTTTAGCCAATAAACAAACTTAAATTGATCACTTGAGAACTTCCATTGTTATTACCACACAACCAATTTTGTTTGTTTTTAGAGATTACTCTAATAATTGAGTGTGGTAATAGTCATTTATGTGGAATAAAATTATGTTTAAATTTGTCAATAGGTGAACAAAGATAATTTATTTTATTTGAATTATTTAAAATAATGTATTAATTTATAATAAAATTACAAAAGAATGCATGACAGTTTTTTAGTAGTTGATTTTGCATTTAAATTAATCAATGTTGGAAATGCAATAGGAAAACAAAAGTTAACAATAAAATAATATGTTGGCTTTTAATCATAATCTTTGAAATTTTGATTTATCGTATGTTGAACTTAAAATCTAAATTACCAAACACCTCTGAATAGTATACTAACATTCTTTTCCTACCCAATCATATCATAATTAAAAATAAACATATACAAAGACGATGTGTCACACTTAAATACATGAAAATGCCATAGTAGAAACCAAATAACAATATATAAAAGTTAATCGGAAAAGTATATTTTTGTAGTCACATATTAATTTTAAAAGAGTGTAAATTAACTTGTCTAACTCTAACTTTAATTCAATTAATTGGATAGGATTTGTGAATTGTTATATTATAAAATTTTGAAACTATCTTCCATTATCACTGATAAAAAAAAAAAAATCAAGATATTTTTTAATAGAGAAAGGAAAATTGAAAGGAATAGTGCTACTCCGTGCAACTCAATCTCTGTCTCAGTCTCAGAAGTACCCAAGAAACGATTCCTCGGCGGTGCAATCGTTGGAGTCCACCGTCATCCACACCGAGCATCGATTTCCCCTTTCCTTTCGGATTTTCTTTCGCTGCCTAATTTAGCGGCAACCAAGCATCTTCTACAACTTCCATTTCCATTCCGTTGATTTTGCCGTGCCTCCGATCATGGAAGTTCCTGACAACTCAGAAGCCACCGTTCCATATGTACGAAACTCCTCTATGTTGCTTTCTTCTTCTTCTTTATTTTTGCTTTTCGTTTTCATTTTAACTTGGAATTTTTAGTTGCATTATTCGGTGTGTTGATAGCAGTATGCAAAGAATTTGAATAATGAACCCTAGACTTTTCGGTTTATATGATAGTTGTGCAACTTATCAATTTGGTAGCTGCAATGATCTGGTTCATTTAGCAATTAGCACTCAATTTGACAAGAACAGAAAGAGAATTTTTATTCGGAAGCATCACTACAAAATGATGATCAAGCCTCTGTATGCTTATTACAGTTAAAATCCAATAGAACAGTGATGAATATGAGAATACCTTACTTAATAGCATACCATTATCTGGTATTATAGCACAAAAGAAAATATGTCTAATCTGGAATTGCAATGTTGAAGTTGTTAGGGCATGTTTGATTTGCTTTTCATTCTCTGTTTTAAAAACTGTTTTCTAAAACAATTCTCCTTATCAGTCAATTTATAATGTAAAGTCTACTAAGTTTTAAAATTTGTTCTAAAAAAATGTTTTAAAAACTAAAATACAGAAACAGCTGAAAGATGTTTCCCTTTTCACTTCTTAATGACAAAAGATGAGTTAAAATAATTTGTTGGGTTTGAGTTAGGTTGATAGTGTATTTCTGCCTTTGTGAAGCTCTGTTTCGGATTAAAATACATAAAGAAAAAAAAAAAAAACAGGCATTGGCAGCAAGCCAGGCTCATGGAATGACACAAGTATGCGGGAGGCCACAGTTGAAACCCAGCAGCTATTTCCATTTTAATCTAACTAAATACTGTTTTCACCCATCAAACAAATTTTTCTATTTTTTAGTTTCTAAAAACTAAAAACAGTTTTGAAAAATGGAAATCAAAAACACCCTTAGTCTTTTGCTTTTGTGTTTTCTAGGTGTTTTTTAGGTCTCACCTTTTATGTGCTGTGATGCATTATAAGTTTCTCTCTAAAAAATAATTCAGGTGTCTGTTATGATATATGAACTTGGATTAATGGCGAGCATACACACATATTTCAGGAGGTGGTGAGTCATGAATCTCATACAAGTTTCAAAATATAATGCTAATCACTTTTACAATTCTGTAGGTTTGATGCAGAGGCTTCTCAATTCTCATGCCGTTTGAATTTTATTTTTTTATGGAATGCTGGTTATCTAACTGTACATACCTATTGAGTATTGAATTAATGAGTGTGTTTCCTGAAATCTGTACATATCATAATTCATAATGTATTGAATGTTTATCTTATTGACCTTGCATTGATCTAACGAGAAAACTTTCTTTTTCCCTCATGGATCTCTGAAAATGTTGCTATCAAGTGTGTGCTGGACTTCACCATACTGGATTCATTTAACTTCATAGCAATTCTAATACTTTCCTTAATCAGAATTCTCCAAGTCTAGCTGGAACAGTTAACTGGGGCACAGCAACTGTTGTTGGAGTATTTGCTGGCATGTTATATGGCGGTAGCAAGGAGGCAGCTGCTTCTGTTGTAAGTTTATGAGTAAAAATATGCTTCAAAACTCTGCTTTATATAGAATTTTGAAAGTGTACTATGTTCAACACAGAAAAGGTCATTAAAAGTAAAGACAAGAGGATAAGTAAAGATCATTTTCTTTACAGGACCGAATTGCATATTCTGTAATTTGGTGTGTGAGTTTGGTTTGGTTTTCTTACTCTTAGATATGACCATGATGAGTTAAGTCCAGCACTAAGGATATGATTCCTTGTTATTTATTTAATTTGTGGTTCCCAAGAATTATCTTTTCTTTAGCAGATTATAGGTTCTTTTTCTTGCCAACCATGTTATTGTAAACATTGCTTGTCTAGATTATCCCATTTAATTGTGGTGATCTTAAGGAATTTCACACATGTTACTAGAGCAAGGATGCAGAAGTTATGTTGAAACTTGGGAGCACTGAAGACAAACGTGAGCAATATCGATTGATGAGAGATGCAATGGAGAAACGATTCATTCGAGTTACACGGGGCTCAATAGTTGGAGGGGTACGTCTTGGAATGTTCACTGCTGCATTTTATGGCATACGAAATCTGCTCGCTGAGAAGAGAGGTGTTCATGATGTTTTTAATGATGTTGGAGCTGGATCAGCGACTGCTTCAGCTTTTGGTTTAATCAGTAAGAAATCATACACTTACTGTACATTCTATATTGTTACCTGGGCCGGATGATGACACCAGTTAACTGTTCTGCTTTTTAACTAATGTTCTTTAGGGTGAAATTTTTTGAGATAACATAAAATATGGTTAAATGTCACAATTATTGTGTTGATATATTTGTTTTCCGTCCTTCTGTTAGTGCCAGGATCACTCCGATGGCGAGCAAGGAATATGGCACTAGGGCAGTGCTAGGAGCAGCAATTTGCTTTCCTCTTGGTAATGTTGTTATTATTTGTTGAGTAGTCTTGTTAGTGAGTAAAAGGAAACAATCTAAATTCTTCGTTCAATTGTTTTTAAAATTTATCTTGCATATATGCATTGTGGATGTATGGCTATTTACTGACATTCTGTTTCCATTAATTGTTTGGCAGGTTGGATCCATCTGAAGCTGGTAAAAATGGCTAACGAAGGTAATCCAGCTGCACATCCACACTCAGATCAGAGAGAAGTGAAGAGTGGGGTTAGTGCTGCAATTGAGAGGCTTGAAGGAAATTTAAGTAAATGAAAAGCTACTATTAGGTGTGATACCCCTCTCGTGGCCAGTACGCATTGTCATTTTTATTTTCTCAGAGAAGTGGGGTAACTTTGAGTTAAGGGGGTTGAATGGCGTTCATGCCCTTTTTTATGGAGGAAGTGATAATTCGATAATTTAGTTGAACGTGTTACTCAAGAATTTTCATCTTTATTGCGCAATATGGGATTCAGCTATGATGCTTTCGGTCTAGGTGGTCAGTACCTAGTAGTGTGCATATTCTTAAAGTGCTTATGTCTTTGGATTTCAACTATTCTAGTAGCTCAGAGCCCAAAAAAATAAAATATTTAAGTGGTGGTAATATCATAGTACGAGTCAACTAATGCAGACAATCTAAGCCACTTGGTCTGTTATCAATGGAAGAACGTTGCAGATTAATAATGTCAAGCCGCGGGACCTAGTTAACCCGTTCCAGCTTAGTTATGATTTCGGAGGACATTACAGAAGAAATAATTGAGAGTGAGGGGAATTACGGGTAGCTCCTTTTAGTGAGGGAAGCCACTGAGGTAGTTTTGTATTCAGTTAAGGTTATACCTTTGTAGCAGCTCTGCTCTGGGGCTTTCTTATGAAATACATTGTTCTCATAAAAAGCACTATTCTCTATTATCATCTTTTACTTATCTGACAGAGAAGCTGATTGCTGTAGGTTAGAAGGCTGCATAGGAGAAAGTCCCATGCTTCAAGTCCATGCCGGGCTTGTTGCTTAGTAATACACTACTACACATTTTATCACATCTGAATTTAATTCGAAGGCGAGTCCTTCATATCCTTTTAGCAATTATTTTTAACCAAACATTAATGAGGCATTGATGCTCAACTTTAATTTTTTTTTATAAATATTCATTAACAGTTTAGTAGGGAGAGGGGGTTATTCAAAGGAGAAAAAAAGAATTCTTACAGAACACGACAATTTAATGTACAACGACTCAAGGAGTTAAAGGACACAATAGCCAACCTTATCGTTTGGTTCAATATTTTTTAGCTTTCTAATAGAATTGGCTACATGATAATAATAATAATAGTAATAATAATAATAATAATAATAATAATAATAATAAACCTCTTAAATGTAAAAGCTACTCATTTGAATGAAAATGAAGTTTTACAAAAGCAAATTAGAGGCACATTTACTTCCAAGGAGAAGAAAGCCTAACAAAAAAAAACTGAATCAGACATTACCAACCCATGCCCAACCCTAGACAACAGTATCTTGCATATCAAGTATTCAAGGGAACCAAGATCTACCATCAAAGTTTTACAAGTAGAAACATCAAAAGCAAAATTTTCCAACAATTTTCTTATGTCCCGTTGGTTTGGAGAATTGAAGGTTCAACTATCTGCCATTAGTTAGGTGCAGACCAATACTACATATCAGCTGCAAATATAATTGAAGAATACAAAATATAGCACAAAATAAATACCGCTGCAACGAACTTGTAACAATAAGTAGCAGGAAAAGTAAATACACAGTGACCCTTCTTTCCATGTTCTGATATTAACCAAGAATTCAAGGAACAACCAAAACAGCCAAACTATAAAGTGCATTCAAGTTACTTTCATCTGCCACTGCCAGGCATATGAATGTCATTGCTCATTTATCATGGTTGACTCCAACAAAAATCCTCTTCTATATCTATTTTACTTCATTTTGCCATGGGCTTCCCCTTGAACTTATTGTTAGTTGTGCAGCTTCTGTGAACAATCATATAAAATATTGAATTGTTGTTTACCCTGCAAAGATCCAAGGAGATTCAAGGTGAGAAGCTACAATATCATCTATTGGAAAAATTCTTTAGACTACATCTGGCTACTCATTCCACAGTTGGCAGCCAACTAACCTCAATGTGTAGGAAACTAATCATATCTAAAGACCTAGTACAAGGAGTTGTACCCAGACAAGGGTAGAGTCGTATCCAGGTACCACCCTCTCACAAACATTTTTTTTTTCAGTTAGCCTTAATTTGAAAGTAATTAAGACTCAGTGTACAACCAATTGAATCTACCTAAGGTATACTATGTCTAACTTTCAATATTATGCAGGATTTGGTGGGAGATATGACAGAAAGCAAGCTCCACTCATAGATGTGTCTTCTACCATAACTTTATAGAAGCCCGCCAAGATTAATAAAGGAAAAAGGTATACAGCCAACTCCTGAGATAACAGGATAATGGCATTTTGGAATTCATAATAGAAAAGACATCATGATAGTTAATAGTTTTATTTTTTTTAAACAATGTGGTTACTAACAAGAAATTGACTTTTGTGGCACATTCAAAAATAAAAGTGAGGTTACTGTAACATTTGTTAGACCTAGTGCAAAAAAGATATATAAAGAAATTACCATTAACTTGTCTACGAATTGCACCTTCTTGTGCCTTCTTATTCGTCCTTTTTACTGCCACAGCTGCAACCATAAAAGTTAGTTAATTATTAATTAATAATGAAAAGCATATGAAGATAGTGTCTGGTATAAAAGAAATGCTGGGTAGCTTTCCTCCTAGAACAATCATGCATATGGTGTGCAACTTTGCATAAAGACAGGTAATGAAGTATCGAACAACATAATCTCTATGTCTATGTTGTTATACACCAGTCACCAGGAAGAGACTTTTATCGCATAACTTATGGTACCTTTAAATTTTCTTTTCTTATTAGCTCTCCTTCTTTTCCTTTCTGCCTTTGTAAGTTCTGTTTCTTCCTTAATATCACCCTTGCCATCAAATACCTCCTCAGGAGCCAACATAGCAGCATCTGAAACAGCCACAGGTGCAATCTACCCAGGGAAGGCATAATACATTGTCAGAATACAGTAAATGGAAGAAGCAGAAACATAAATTTGATAAAAAAAAAATAGCTCTTTACTTCTTCCATTGCCAAAGCAGGCACATTAGCTTGAATAGACATGTCCTCTATAACCTGTCCAGTTCAATTCAAGGCAAATAAGAAGACAGAAATTTCAAGTGTCAAATATATTGTCTATCAAAAGAGATAATAAGAATGTTGATGCCATACAGGTTTTGGAGCAAAGTTAAAATGAGAAAGGGCATCCAGCTTCAGACAGAGTCTCTTAAACAGCATGCTTGCCTGATCACAAATACAAGTTACAAGATTCAATGTACAATGAAATATATAAAAGGATGGCTGCATAGCGTTGCATAATACAAAAGGGAATGAAGCACATAACAAATGAGAGACTAAATAGTAATATAAATAGAAACAAAGTAAAGCAATCGAGATTTGCACCTCATTCTTTTGTTCATCTTTGAATAACAACGGAGCAGAAGTGGGATCTGTCTTCTGAACATATTCTTGCTGTCAACCATTAAAAAAAACCTTTGAGGAATATCACAAGCAAAGGGAAAAATGTACAACTCCTTGAGGAATTAATAATAGGTTTCCAATGTTACAAAACATATATCTAAGAAATACTGACCTCGTAAATTTCTGCAAGACCCTGCTTGCTTTTATTATCATCCTGTATTAATAGCAAAAATGAAATGACTTATACAAGTTAGTTACATACAAATATAGCAAGACATGAAGTTGAACCTTAAAATTGATTTAATTCAGTAAAACAAGCTTACCAACTCTTTAACTTCCCGAGGCCCTTTAGGTGGCAATTTAGGAACCCTTTGAACATCATTAAAATGCCCCTATAGTAAACACAAATGTAAATTAGAAACAAAATAATGTTTGTAGGTGCTTGTGGTCTCATGTATAACTTAGTAGTAGCAGTTAAATAATAAACTCAACACACCCAACTTTTTACAGGAATTGGTTGCCATCTATATATCAGCTTCCATTCATGTAAATAACTTTATGTATTATCGTTGAAGTCCAAACCATATCAGTTCAACATATTAGTTACCTCAATAATCCTTTTCTTGATTATATCCTCAATTGAAGCTGTAACTTCTTCAGTGATTACAGGAGCAGGCCTCACATTGTGCTCAAAGTCCAGATCAACCTCCAATGCACTATTCTTGGGTCTCTTTGCAGCAGTTACCTGTTATAAATTCAACAATTAATAATGCAACACCATATTAGCTAAAAGGGCCAACAAATGCAACCAACGAATAAATCAGGTAAAAAAAAAGGGGGACTACTGTATTACCTCACCCTGCATAGTCCATGCTTTTTGCTCTATGTTAGCTTTCTCCATCTGCTCTATCTTGGACTGAATCTTTTCCAGTTGCTTTTCATGGGCAGATGCAGTCCCTTTCGTCTACATACATGTGGAAAAAGAAGGATAAGAAAGTTGTTTTCAAAATATATATATATATATATATATATATATATATATATATATATATATATATGAGGGATCAAATTACACCGGTGTAACTTTGACCAACTATTGCATCATTCAATAACCTTCAATTGGATAATATTTTCTTAAAATTCACCGTTGGATTGAAAGTTCCTTTCACATAGATCATATGTATAAAATTTCATATTAATTCAAAATTATTTGCTACCTCATTCATACAGATTAAAATCGACATAATATAAACTTTTCAAAAAATACTAAAATCGGATCATTTGATTACCTTCTTATTGTTCAATTTTGACAAAATTTGACACAGACAATCTTAGTAATATCTAAATATAATTCAATGGTTGAATCGATAAAAATCACATTTTATATCAACTTATAGAATGGTGTAATAGTTGATTAAGTAATTAGATCCCTCCATATATATATATATATATATATATATATAAAGAGAGAGAGAGAGACCTGCTTGTCCAATTCCATGTCATCTTCATCAGAATAATCAGATTCCTGAAGTGCTTGAGCTTTTCTTTTTGACCCCCTTTCCTTTTTACCTCCAAAGAAGTCTTCATACCTGACAGGAACAAATAAAAAAATGAACCCAGCAAATAGATATAGAGAAAAACCATCTAAATTAGTAAGAAGTTACAAGGAGTAATATAACTATAAAGTACCCAGCTAATTGCATAACATATGACCGAGGAGAACAGGACTTAATATTTAAAGCAAATACACCACCACAAACAAACCACAAAATAATTATTATAATAATTAAATAAATACTGTAAAGCTTAAAGAAAGAGGAAAGATCACTTAGCCAAATACAGTTGGCCAGACAACAACAATAGCCTGCTAGCCTGCAGCAATTACTATTGACAAAAATACAAAAACTACTTTGCTTCTAGAAAACTTAAGCGTAAATGGCATAGAGTTAGATTAGTTGTTCTCCTTCAGTTTCCTCATGCTTCAAATGGTTTCACACTGAGTTTTCATTGGTTTTCCTCTATTTTAACTATTAGGCTACTATCAATCCAATCAACTCTTTCTATTGGGGCTTCTATTGGTCTTCTTCTCACAATGATCAAATGAGGTGTGATTTTACCATCTTACTCAATGGTGTTACTCCTATATTGTCTCTAATATATCCATTCCTCATCTAGTTTTGTAGGTCTATTCTAACATTCTCACCTCAGCAACTGCAACTAAGGACAGGCACAGGCCTACACACTAAGTCCTAGAGGCACATACCCCCTCAGTCACACTAATTTTTAAATGTTATATACAATCTTCTATTCATATATATATATATATATATCAATGTTGTTAATGGCGGATGGCGGTTCATGGCGGAAAGTCAAAAATCCGTCATAAAAATGGCGGATGGCGTAGCGAAAAATGGCGGATGTCATGGCGGACAAAAAAATACGAAAAAAAAGGAACTGTTAACAGTAAAAAGGGGTGTCAAATAGCAAAAGGAAAAAAAAAGCTGTAGAAACAAAAATGGGGTGTCAAACAGCAAAAGGCCCAAAACAAAATTAAAAAAAAAAACATGAAGGCTGACCCGCGAGCTTGTCTTCTTCGGCTTCTTCGTCTTCTTCGCGAGACAGAAGGAAGGCCGTTCGTCGCCGGAGCTCGTGCCTTGCCGGGGCTCGTCACGAAGTCAGCCTTCGTCTTCGTGTAAGGGGTGTCGCGGGCGGCGGCGGCTGGGTGTGCGGACTGCGGGTGTCGCCTGTCGCGGCGGCGGCTGGGTGCGGCGGGGTGAGGGAGGATGCAGAGGTGCGGGAGGGACACAGGGGCTATTCTGAATCAAGGTGCGTGGGTCGCTTTTAATTGAATGAATAACCGGGTAGGGTTGGATCGGGTCGGCCCAACTCCTACCGCGGACAAAAACCAAGCAAAATCCCGCCATTTCCGCCACCCCGCCACAGCCGCCATGGCGCCGCCATCCCAAACCCGCCACGCCACCGCTATTCGGTGGCGTTTTTTCGCAAATCCGCCACCTAAATCCGCCATGACGCCGCCATGGCCGCCATTTAACAACACTGATATATATATATATATATATATATATATATATATATATCCTCCATTTGTATTGTTTTTCCCTACTGCTTGCTTAATATAATTATAAATTTATGATAAAGGTCAATTTTTTTTTGATGTTGGGGTAACTTATGACTTAATGATAACTACCATATGCCTAGACCTCCTGCTTGTAATGCTTTGATATTGTTATTCACACATCACCACAAAAAGTTCTATCCAAAAACAAGACATACACATGTGATATCAATAGATATTTATGGAACCATGATCATTAAAGTCAAGTGAAGCAATTTAAAGCTTGTATTATTTCATTGACCCGTAAGTGAAATTACAGATTAGTGAGTGTGAGATAAGCAATAACTTAAGTTGCAAGCTTAAAATAGATGAACATCTTTTTTTTTTTTGTTCTCTAGTGGGAGACTGACAGGACAAGAATAAACACCTTGCATTTTCTATGCCCTCTGTTTCTTCATCTTCATCTTCATCATCATCATCACCAATCCCAAAATCACCTTCCTAGATAAATATAATTAGAATGAGTCAGAAACCAATTAATTAGTTAATAAGCAATAACAATTAAGACCAGGTTATTCTCATGATCCTGTTTGAAAACCCCAAAAAAGGGTAATGAAAACCAAACTAAGCAAAGACTCACCTCATCACTTTCCCCTTCGTCATCGTCTTCCTCCTCACCTTCTCTGTCTGCCTCGCCATTCTCGAAATCCTCTTCCTCCTTCTCTAAGTACTTTGTCAATTCATCTATTTTCAAGAATTTATCTTCAATGCCACCACCTTCCTCATTCTCTTCTTCTTCCTCTTCATCCTCCATCTCTTCTTCTTCTTCTTCTTCTTCATCTTCTTCTCCTTCTCCCTCCTTTTCTTCATCCTCCTCATCTTCTTCCTCTTCCTCATCCAATTCCTCGTCAAAACCGTCACTCTCTTCTTCCCACTCGTCTAGAATATTTTCCTCCTTCTTATTCCCACCCTCCGAAGGAACCTTCAGCTGGGAAATCTCTTCGGGATTTTCGACCAGCTGCTTCACGCGGCGGCGAAGGGTGGATAATAGAGGCTGCGTTTGGAGGTCGATTTGTTGCCATATCTGTTCGGCGTCGAAACCGTCCACGAGGAGTTGGTCCAGTGGCGATTTTGGGGAAAATGGATTCAGGGAAGAGAACAAGTATTGCGACGCAGTACGAGCAGCTTCCGACAGCGCCGGGTTGGGAGCGAGGAACAACGGTGGTTCGGTCGCTTTCAGCCGCCGTAGGGCCTCGACGCCAGCATCGCTAGTGTTCGCCATGGCAGGGTGCTCTGATAGTGTTACTCTGTTCTTTCAGCGATATATTGGGTTTAGGGTTTTAGGCTTTTAGCCCAACGGAAATTGGAGGCGACTAAAACTGTGCGTTTTGATGGACCTAATTTATTTATTTTTTGGTAGAGATTTTGATGGAACTAATAAATAAACATTGATTAATTGTTGGAAAATATTTTTCTAACACGAAAATGAGAGTGGCAATGTCTCTTGTAATTTTCAAGTGTGAATTTTGGGTTTATATATAAAAAAATAAAATAAAAATGTGAATGATATATAAAAATAATTATATATTATTTATATATCATATCATATGATTTAGTTGTATTTATCAACAATAATTTACGCAAGTGTTAATAAAAATGTGAATGATTTAGTTGTATTCCTTAATCAAAGGTCTAAGGTTCGAATTCTATTAAAAAAATTATATTTGACTTAAATTATATAATTAATTATACAATTAAGTAGAAACTATTATTATATTCATATAATGTAAAAGTTGTTCCGCTTTAATAATTAGGTAGTACTTTTTGTCTAAATTTTAATTTTTAAGCAATTTTTATTTTATTTTCTATTTTATATTTTTAATATTTGAATTTTATTTTTAAATATAATTATTTTTTAACAATGATCTAAAATATATACTTTACTATATATATGATCTTAACTAAAAATGCATATTAATTCAATATTTATTTGGTGATACTTTTATAAATTCTACTACTTTGAATATGATCTTTTTTATTATTTTAATCTTGTTTTTACAGAATCAACAACTGCGGATTGTGTCTTCTGGTTGCTGAAATCCTTGGATGATGTCAAAAAGGTAAATTTATTGCTGCACTTTGGTGTATCTAGAAGCACAGGAACGATTTAGTGGGAGAACAACACAAAGCCAACAAACATCTCCTTTAATTCATCTCAGAATTATATTAGAAAATGGAGAAATGCAAAACTTGAGGAATGCAAATGAGCCTTTTTGTGAGCAGCTTAGACATGTTATTTTAAAATGAATTTGTTATTTTAAATATTTTATATTATCACTTATGTTTTCCTGAAATGCAACACAGATGCCTCTCTCTACCCCAATCGGGGATTATATGGTGCAGGACCTTGTGTTAGAAACCATGATGGTGCGTTTGTCATTGCAAGAACCTCTTTATGCCATGGTCTTCTTCCTGCAAATGAAGCTGAGATGGCTTCTCTCTTATATGCCATCACGTGGATCCATGATATGGACCTCCACAGTATTGTCGTCGAGATTGACCACAAACAACTCCACAATGTCATTCTCTCCAACATTTCTCACTTCGATACTGAGTTTGTCCTTTTAGTGAGTAAATGAAAAGTCTAAATTTGATTCATAATTCTCCTGAGATTTTGGTAAGACAACAAGCAAATCAAGTTGCTCACACCCTAGCAAGGGGTCTAGATTACGAGCTAGTTGTCAAGTTTTTTTATGATATTCCTTCATTGAAACTTTTGTTGTTTATGAAATGAGTTAAGCTGCTTGCAGTAAAAAAAAAAAAAATCATCTTTCTCAATTTGTAATGAGGTGTGATTTTACCATCTTACTCAATGGTGTTACTCCTATATTGTCTTCTTTTTCTCTTTTTTTATTGGGTCATTTTCCTAAAATAACTATCTTTAGTAAGATATTTGCTTCTATCATTTTTTATCCATAAAATTTAAATCTGTGATTTTACCTTAAATTTAGACAAATGACTTGGATTGACTTTTTCTCTTTTAATAAATCATTTTTTCTTTTACTTGCTCCTAATGCAAATTACAACCCGTGCCTTTGCACGAGTGCTCTTCCAGCTAATACCACTTAACGATAATCCTAGAATAAATAAATCAATGCACTCGGATTAGAGTAGTTCTTAGAATTCTTGGTCTATTACATACATGCCGACAGAAAGTAACGGCCAAAATTCTCCTTGCCTGTTCAACCATTAATCTTCCAAAAAAGAAAAAAAAAAAAACTATATACTTTGGTTTGATGTATATTTGTGCACCTGAATATATGGATCCAAACTTCTCAATATAATCCTTTTGTTACTATTTTCTTACTACTACTTCTCTTCCTTTTTTCTACCAGAAAATTGATGTTCTTCTGAAAATTGAAGCCCGTTTATGTGACACATAGGTAGGAGTCAGGGTACCGCGTCGACAACACGCTGTGCTTCAGCTTCATTATCAAAGCGAATATGCCATAGCACGGAATATGCAGCAATGCCATGGAAAAGTAACTGAAAAATCAATTACAAATCAGTGAGAAAGAGACATCAAAATATCCTATATATCAACAGTTAATTATCAGAATCAGATACCTTAGAGGCACTGGAAACATAAATAAAATAAGATGGAAAAGAAATAATAATTTATATACCATAGTGGAGCATACGGGGATGACAAATCAAGAAAAGGGTATGGCCACCTGTTTTTCCAGGACAAGAAATTAACATATATTAGACAATGATGTATATGATGTTTTCCATACTTTTCAGTGTTAAAAAAACAAATGAGGGTTATTACCAGAGTTTAACTATAGCATGAACAATCCACTGGAAAAGGACGTATGTGATTGTCCACATGCAAAAGTATCCTATTCGAAACCAAGGGAACCTCTGAAGAAGATTAAAAAAAAAAAGGGTAAGAATTCGCATGTGCATATGCAATGGAAGTGGACAATTAAATGGAATAAAATCTAGAAACTCACCAAGGAGTTTAAAGCCGTATCGCCTATTAGGAAAACAGCATTGATGGTGTGCATACTGATTATTAGCTGCCACATGACAATTTGACTTATGATTTAGCCCTCAATCATGTCTCCTCTTTTTTTGGTAAGAAAAGGAACACATGTATAATACAACTATCTATGCTCGAGTTATAAAAGAAAATTAACAGATATGCTGAGTCATACATGGTACTTACCAAATTTATGTTGTAATCTTTGATGGTTAGGAACGGAACAATTATGAACCAAAACACACAATCTGTGAGCATTACAGCGCCTGCAATCATCTGTGCACAAAAAAACAAAAATTAATTTAGGTAGCCAAAGGCAAAAGCTGTACTACCCCCCACTTTTATAAAAATGTGTCATCTCATTTGTCATTAACTTGATGCTAGGTTGAAAATGTTTAATGAAGGGTAAAAAATGCTTGGTTCCACATTTTCTAAAAGTTAACATGGTTATAGTTTCTACATCTTTGATGTGATTTATTACTTCTTAACGAGTTTCCAAACACGCTAAAATGATATACCAAAGTGGAGTTCATCACTAATTTAATTTAAAGAAATAGTCCTTGCAGTTCAATCAGTGTGATCTATGACAACTTTACCTGGAATAATATTTGAAAGATATAACCCCAGGTGCTTGCAGGTTGGCGAACAAGATGTTCTTGTGGAGCTCCTAAACCTTTCTCATGGTTTGATGGATTAGAACCCTGTGGGGGTGTAGAAGCATCATAAATTCCTTGTTCTGCATCTCCATCTACATTTCCAACCTTATCACCACTAGCTTTTTTAAGATGTTGGTAACATCCATGCATGGAGAGCAAAGATCCCAGCTTCAACATCAAACATACAAATGTTAGTGTGTACGAGATTACATAATAGATTATAGGCATGAGTAACATAACTAACGAAAAATTATGTATTAGGCCCTTTGTAGAAGTATTCACCCCAAAATAAATGGTGACTGCGGCAAAAGTCCACCTGTTTCAAAGCAACAAAAAACAAAAGAAAGAAAAATCAATAATCAAATGCCAAAAAAATCAATAATCAATACAATAAGAGGTGAAATAGGCTTTTTGGTTTTGAATGGTAGCAGCTTCAATTGGCATTTTAAATAAGGTAAAAAAACACTTGTTATCTTAGACACACAAACCAATGATAACAAAAAGGTTTATAAAAGCCTCACTAATTCCAAGAGAAGAGGACTAATTACACTCCTACAAATCCCTTCATCTGGCGCAACTACTAGCTTCGTTTTGGTTTGAGATTAATTAACTCTGTTTAAAGTTTAATAAGCTTTCAAATTTGTGTTCCATACCAACAAGGCAGGATGACTCTTAAAAGTTAAAACAGACACACACGATGGCCTAGTTTGGAATCAAACTTCTCTCGCAGGCTAGAAAAAAAAAGTTAAGATGCATAAATTCATTTCAATTTACATGTTTGATTTATTTTAACTTGTCACTTTCTTCTTTTTTCTGGTTAGTGTTTGTTGAGAAGTTTATAGAAACTGGATTGTAGATATACATAATGCAGAGATACCCCTATCCATATAATGTGCATTAATCCATTTCAACATAATTCAAATATTGACACAGAGAAATTCAAAAGGGAATGAAAACTCACTGAGTGTAAAAGTAGAAAATGCTTCCTCCATCCTCGGTAGCAGTGAGTATGAGAAGCACCAAAAGCACAACAAAGGCAAAAACTCTAAACCCGAGCAACCAGACAGGGTGGATTCCTTTCAAACAAGGCCTCCAAATTTCATCCTCGTACAAAGTTGACGATGTTTCTTTCAAATTCAGGCCTTCCTTGTCACCATTTCTTGCTTTCTTCCGTGAAACTTCATACTTCAATACAATCAGTGAAGAAATGATAGCTGAAAACAGAACCAAAATGGCACAAACCAAAACCCTCCAATTCAACCAGTAACTTTCTGTGGTTGTATCCGCAGTCATAATGGGTTGCCACGTGCCTTTGGGAGAGCCAGTCACAAACCTCATTTCGTTTTACTTCAGATTCTCTCAGGTAAGTGGAGATGGAGATGGTGTTGTTAACTTGTTATGCTTCCCCTTTGGAAAATGTTACAAAACCAATGCTATTGAAGAATGAAAAAAAAAGAATGTAATGATGGCTCTAAGAGAACAAGAAGCTATTAAACTAAACGTCTAAACCAAATAGAACTGAAACATTGGAATGAGTTACGGGGAAGGACCACTCTTATTCTCTGTGATCAAAAGTGGGGCCTAATGAGAAAGTTACACATGACATGGATTTCTCATGCATATCAAACTACGAACAGCTGCAAAAGTTTTGGGTCAGGGAGGACTAAAAAGGTTGAACTCTTGACCCATTTTAACCACATTAACTAATCGTTTAATTATTGGATAAGATGGAGATTCTAAACTTTGGGTGGATTTTGCACATAAAGATGCAACCGACAAATGTTAATTGTATGTTAATCGGTCTATAAAGGAAAAAGAGGCAGCTAAGTAATAGAAAAGGTTGAATTGAAACTTGCAAGGGAAAGCAAAACAATGTGGAGGAGTGAGAAGAGATGCTTTGCTTCTTTGCTTTTGTATATAGAAAACTATTAAAGGTAATAGTCTTATAGACTAGAGAGAGAGAGAGAGAATGGAAAGAAAAGAATGGTGAGCTTGAAGCACAAGCTTCTCTATCGCTTTTATTGTTATCCAACCAAAAATCCTATTGCAGCCTTGATCTCCGTATTCGCATGCAAATTTTAAACTAGTCATGAGTCATATGACCCAAGAGACATGCATGTTTCTGAGAACCCTTCTTGGGTTAAGAATCTTACTATATTTCTTTTTTAATGACAGTGAGAACGACAGAGAAAAGGGACCAGGGACAGGGTACAATTGTATTTGGATTTTGTATTGGAATGCTTGGAGTTAAGATGCTTCATGTATTCCAAGAATGGTTTTTGCCTAGCATGAGTCATGTCTTGCTGAAAAAGAAATAAAGTGCTTAACTACCAGAGAAAGGAATGAGTGGGCAAAAAAGAAAAGGTAAAATATATTTTTTATTTACCAACATATCTCAAAATTCAGTTTTACTTTCTTTAAAAATTTAATCAAATTTTGGATCATAGTTAGGATCAAGGTTTGCTACCAATGATATGGAACGTGAATTACTAATAATTCAAATGGAGAAAATGTCTGTTACTATTATTAGGGACACGTTGGCAATCATCAAAAGCTGATTTGGGGAAGAAATGAAATCATTGACTTGTTATGCATGAAGGAGAGCAGCCACCGTGTCTAGAGAAGTGTTTCCAATTAGAGAAGTTCTATTTGAACAAATGTGTATAACTTATTTTTTTTATAATATAATGAAAAGAAATAAAAATAGCATTTGTTGAAATTAAGAGATAACTAGAATGGGGGCCCACAGGTGAGACCAGGCTTGACTTGTAGTAGGGCGGTGACTACAAATATGGGGGTTTACGCTTCACAGCTGGAGGATGGTATTTTTTGGTAAGGGTTTGGTTTTGAAGTGCCAAACACGCTTCTGCTATGCTGCCTATGCATAGAATATTAGATATGAAAAATTGTAGAGATGAGAAGTTTTTTTTGTCATTATATTATTTTTAGATATTCTTTTGTCATCATATTATGTTTAGATATTTCCTTGTTATCATTAGGTTATGTTTAAATATTTAATTTAATTGTAAGTAGAGTGAAATAGAATATAAAAAAATACAGTGAAATAGGACAAATTTTGCCATTTTATTTTTTAAAATATTTTTATGATGGTATGAAATTAAAAATAAAAAAATAGTCTCGATTCATATGCTTATACTGGGAAAAAAAAGAGAAAGAAAAGTTTTAGATGAAAAAAATAAAATGTATTTTTAACATGTTCCATTGTATTTTAGTTTATTTTAAACAATTCAAATAATATAATCTAATATTATTTCATTTTAAAAAAAATTAACATAATTTTAAAACTTCTAATTTTTTTATCGAAGTTAATAAGACTCTGGAGGAATTTTTTATAAAACCTTCTAAAACATTTTTTTTATAAAAAATATTTTTCAAAAAATAAACAAAAATAGACATATGACAATGGAATGTGGGGGGTAATTGGTGGGGCCATTTAGTAAAATTTTTTGGAGATGCTGAATTAGGAGGATTGGGTAATTATGGGGTGCTTTAGTTGAAAAAGGTTAAAAAAGAACTATATGTACATGTGAAACTTACTTAAGAATCCTAATGAGAAAAGACGGATTGGAGTTTCTCTTGCGCATCTGGTAAATATAATTTCAAAATATTATTTGTGTAGTTCCGAAAATACCCTTGCTTAATATTATAATTTTGGAATATAAAAGATATTGAATTTTGAAAATGAACATTCATCAGAGATATTTTTTAAAATAAAAAATAGATAATGTAATGTTTTTACGAAATTAGTTAATGTTTTTTATTTTATTTAAAAAAAAATGCAAAAGTACTTCTTTGAGCTGTACAAGTTAGATACATTTTCCGCCCTATCCAAAAAACACAATACTAACCCAAAAGCTGACACAGGATTACAAAAGCCCTATTTTCTTAAACATATATAGTCACATTATTTTGTGAAATACAGACACATATTCATTCTTTTGTTTAAATTGAGGGTATATATGTACCGGAATCAATTGAAGCAAGACTATTTCAATTTGTTTGAGTCTTAGGTATTAAAAAAACAGGAATATAAGTAGGTTCAAGCTAACCTGATCGGGTTTTAACACTATATAATTTTTTGAAAAGTTTTTTGATTATATAAAATTGCAAACTTATTTTATCATAAACTCACAAAACAGTAAAAATACTCATCACTTTCTTAAAATAAGTTAACGTAACTAAACATTGAAAGCTAGTTTTCCTTATTTGTTTTTTCAAGCGACACACAACTCTTATATTTCATCTAAACTATTTAGTGTTCAGATGAAGTATATATTGGTGAAAATTATAAGATGTAATAGTGATGAATGAATATGTCTGGAGTTATAAGATTGAGTTAATGATTGAAAAAGAGTGAATATGAAAGGGAGAGGTGATGAGTTATTTGTAAAAATTGGAGGGGCATCATCTAAAGAGATGAAAGGGAAGGCGAGTGAGGTTATTCACTTTTCGATTTAGTTTGGATCTGAGAGAAAATAAAATTCAAACCAATTAATTTTAATTGATTCAGTTTGATTTATATTTTAGATTTTTTTTTGCCTAACCCTAACCAAACCAACTTAATGATGAATGAATTGATTCAGCCCTAACCAAACCAACTTAATGATGAATGAATTGATTCAGTTCAAGTCATTGATATCCGACCAAAAAATAAAATAAATATCAATGTTAAAAAAATAAAAATAACATGATTATGTCTCAAATTTGATAAATAATGTCATAAATAATATAAGCAACATATTTCAATGTCATTAACTTATGTCAACTAAATAATAGCATTAATTATAAAAAATAACACATGATTGATTGATTAAATAATAAAACTCCATCTATATATAACTAGGGTGCAGTGCAAGCACGGTAAAAAAAAGGTAAATCTTTTTATATATATTGAGATAATAAAAAGAAAATAAGCCAAACTAGCCAACACAGACCTTAATTATAAAGACAAACTGAAACACAATGAAAATAATATATAAGTTAAGCATTAAAAAATAATAAAAATAATAAAAAATATATAATTGATTTGATTCAAGTTTGTTCAAATTTGGAAGATGTGAATAAGATATCCAAACCAATTAAAATTGGATTTTAATTGATTTGATTTATTCAAACTAATTAAATTGGTTTGATTTGAATTGTTGAATTCGTTAAATTGATCCTGATAAACACCCCTAAAGGTGAGTGCAATTTCCCCTAAAACCTATCAAATTCTAATGCTACTACAAGCCCGACCCAAAGCAGCGTTTACCTCATCAGCCTCGTGTTCGTCGCAGTTAAACTACCTTATCAATTGATTCAATTCTGCTATTGGTTTCTACAAATATTGATATTGATTTCTTTCTTGATTTCAATAAAATACAAATGTATGCTGATCATTTTTGGTCGTAACATTCAGATATTTTACACTTAATAAAGCAAATAGCCTGCTTTAATACTTCGGAATGGTGATGAGAATGATAATAATTTACATGTCGCAGAAGTGATGCAGCAGTTCAATTTCAAATAACACAACCTTCATCATCTCCAAGCAGAGAGAGAGAAAACGGGGCAATGGCCACATTGAATGATCGTGAGCCTACTCTTTCAAAATGGATCATCTCATAATCACCTTCCTGCATTACGATACAAAAACCTTGTTTTATGTGGGATATGATGGAGGCGCATCTGGAAATCCTTGAAAGCACAAATGCATCTCAAATAAAACAAGCAATGCAACCATTGAATCTAAAGGGTTTAGTTTACAATTTTCCATCAATTTTCACTCTGATGAAAAACCTATGCGTGCTGCATCGCTGAAATCATGATACCAACTCATTCTGTAGTAATATTAAAAGTATTCATGAAACCTTATAAAATTGGATGCAACCATGAACCAATCACCCACACTGAAGATGGTCAAACGTGGGCTTCAATAAGGCTTTTACTTTTGCTTTCTTTTTCCCATGGTAAGATCTGTTGGTAATGCAAATAATGACAGTTGTTTGGTTTGAAATCATGGCAGCATTGCATCCACTAAAACTAATAATGTTACGTATGTTTATTGATGAGATCTTTTACAGAAATCCAGCTCTGCCATGTTGACAATTTAAGTATAAAATTTATTTCATTGAAGCGAATCAATCGACATTTTTAAGAGAATACATAAATTAAAGGAAGGACGAAATCCGGTGCTTTTATCCTTTTCCGTGATTATATTACTATTTGATTGGAATCTCTAATGCTTCTATTTGATAGAAAGGTAATATTATTATCAATTACTAAACATCCCCAACAATATTATAACTTAAAAGCGTACCACCTTACTCAAATCAATTCTGATTACCCCAGGAAATTGCAACAAAAATCTTACCATTCTACCATTTGGTGTGTTCAGTGGGCATGCTGAAGAGTATTCAAAACTATTTCCAGGAAGTATTAATGGCTGTTCACCAACAACTCCAATTCCCCTGTCACGTGGAAAATAAAATACAAAAGTTATGTTGAATTTCATTTTGAGTTTAAAACAACAACGGTCTTTTTTATTAAGTGGGATTAACTACCAGAATCAAAGTAATTGTGTTCTGTCATTAACTATGTGCCCCATGGGTTTAAAAGGAAAATAATAACACTTGGAAGCATGACAACAATATAGCAAAAGGGAAGAATAATTAACTCACCAGACATTTTCCGTTCTCCCATTAGCATCAGTTATAATCCAATGCCTTCTAAGAAGTTGAACAGGGTGGTCTGAGTTATTGGTAATTCTTATTCTATATGCAAAGAAGTATAGCCCCTTTGAAGGCTGACTTCTGCCCTCTATATATACACTCCTAACTTGAACCCTGATTCCCTGAATAAGTCACAATTAAATGTTACAATTTCTGATATTTTTGTGTAAAAGTACCCAATATCTCATGAAACACGCATTTGTAATTTTTTTCCTTGAAGAGTTTGAAGTAAAAAAACTATAGTTTTATAACAGATCTTTGCAAACCAAATTAGAAGACAAATTGGTTTCTACCAGAGAAGAAAAGTCACCACAACAACAATAATAGCCTTATACCATAAAGTGACTAGAGAAGAAAAGAGAATCAGAACACATTTAGTAAAAAGGGCAGATAGAAACCTACTATTCTATTACAAAGAATACGGAGAATCTTCTCCGTTTAAAGCAAAGCAGATCTTTGTGGGTCTGCACCTCCTTGTGTTCAAACACCCCAATTTCCTTTCAAATGATAAGATAAATCTCTCTCTCAACCTCTCCCTTTATTTATTTATAGGCAACTTGCCTTATTTATTCACACTATCTCAGCCCACTAACCTTTCTTTCTCACCAACAGACAGCTAACGGGGCTATTCTGAAACTTGGGCAGAATCATCAAAGACAAATTATTCCAAGAGAGATGCTCAGAATTTCCATTTCTGAAGACATGGTATTAAACTAATTTTTTTAACAGTGCAATCAACTTAAAAGACTGTTTAAAAAAGGGAAGTTGTTTTCCTTGTTAACTGTATTTCTCTTGAGATAGCTTACATCACTCGGAGATAAAACGTATTTAACTGAAAGTAGGGATCATACCAATGTTGTAGCATCGCTGCAACATTTTAAAAGAGAGTGTGGGGCAATATTGTTTAGCTCATCACGGTAACTAGCAGCATCCTGGAAAGAGAGAGAGGAAAAGGTGTCAAAATGTAAAATTAATTAGGGAATGATACCTCAGAAGACACACATAGAAATATAGGTCACGTTTTGTCAATTCAAGGTGAAAGATGTGAGGAGTGCTGATCTGATAGAGGATTAGAAAGAAAAATGAATGTAGAGGTATGAAAGTTGAGATATGAACTTATTACACCATTTAGTGGTTGAATTGAAGCTTGAAAGAAAATTGTTTATTGGATTTTGAAAAATTGGGTCACAGACGTAACAGTGGTCCAACAAATTCTGAAAGCAATGTAAATTTGTCATCTGTCCTGTCTAACTTATTGAGAGGAATGAGTAAGACAAATCAAAATTCAAGCAAGGTGGTGCTATAGCCATCTCAAGCACAGAAACACGTTATTTACTTATTTATTATATGAAAAGCACCAGTAAATCCAACTTATTTATTATATGAAAAGCACTAGTAAAACCAACTCTAACGAAGTTGCTTATTGGTTCTTGAAGTTAAGCTACTTGATAATACCATTAGAGCAAATAAGTTTTTATAAAAATTACTTATACAAGCAACTTGCTTAACCATTAAAAGAAAATCTTTTCAAATCAAAATGGGGTTCTTAACTTTAAGTGAATTCTTGTGAGGGGAGAATTAACCCAAACTGAATTCTTGCACTCGAAATGCTCTAATAATTTCATACAAGTCTCACTAGACAGAGAGTGGGCCCAAATTATTGGGTGAGACTGGCATGAAATTTAGAGAAAATAAGTTATACACTAACCATGTAAAGTAATTTTACGCATCTAATCACAAATCACCATGTATGGTAAATTTGTTTACTTTTACAATAATTTTCCTACAAGACATGATTTCTTATTTGTCAACATTCTAAATTTTTTATACTAACAGAGCATTGTCATTATTAAAGTCTGAAATTTACCTAATAAAAGAAAGAAATTGGATTAGAAAAAATGGAGGTCGATCACACAAAAAATTAAGCATATGTTTGGATTTCCATTGGGATGGTTTCAAAATTATATTTGAGAGTAAAACCACTTTGAGCTTATGCTTGGTTACCCTCCAAAAGCAAGTCTGAGTTTTGGAGAAACAAGGCTTGAGATACTTTTGCAAACGTAAGTTTTACTCAAACTCGAATTTGCAAGCTTTAATCCAAACATTCACTAAATTAGCACAACCCGAGTGCATAAACAATTAATTAAGCACTCGACAACATAATAATAGACACCTGGAATCTCTCTTCAGCAATTGCTTCCTTCAATAGTCTCCTCAGACGCAAAACAGGCTCCTCGTCCTCAAATTGCTTCAACGAGTCTCGAATTCTAGCTGCTTCCTTGTAATCCTTAAGTAGAACCAAAAAACGATGTTTACCTCCAATTTCAAAGTGCACAAGTAAGAGGTAAAACAAGACACTAACTAACTAACCTCAGATTTAGCAGCCACTTGCAATTGTTGCTTAAGAAGGGCGTAGGTTTGGGTCCGAGAGAGAAAGGAGCTTGTGCTACTGCTACCACTGTCTCCCTCCAAAGCACACGCTACGATGACACTCCTTCTTCTTCTTCTCACTCTCGTCTCTGAACTCAGCAACAGAAAATTCGCTAAACTACTACTCCTCAGACTCATACTTAACGATAAGGATTGCATTTTCCGATCGATGCTTCCAATTTTCCCCACAAACCTATCCTATTAGTGTTATTAATTATTCCTCTGGCGCAACCATCCAAATCAAAATCAAATCATCGTACCTCACTACTGCAACGCAACACAACGCAAAGAACCTTTTCCGCGGCTTTAGTTGTTAAATTGAAATGTAACTTTCCAAATTAGCCATTATATTTATCTGGGTAAATGGACAAATTCATATTTATCTCATTTTTTTATTCGAAACTAAATTTATATTTTTTTTATCTTTCGTTAATTAATTTATTAATATAGCATTTTTATAAAAGAATTTAATTATTTATGCTTATATTTATTACTTTTATAAGCAAAATTGTTATTTTGAGGTACATACTTTCGTTTTATTTATGCGAAATCAATTCCAATTTCCGACCATGATATACCAGTACTTGCGTGTGGTTGAGGGTATTATGGAGATCGTACTATGCTGTAAAATTAGTATATCAGCTTGCTGTTTATGGATTGTATCCGAAACTCTCAAGTCTTAAGAACCACTATCCATTTTTGTTGTGTATGGACATGAAAAATACACGTGCCGCAAATAGGTTAGCATATGATATTTTGTTGATGGGATTATGGGAAAGGGGAAATAGAAAAATATGTGAATGTTTATTAATCTCTATTTTCAAACGTGACGCAACGTCTGCCTTGGACCTACACTCTAGATCGCTTACTATATGATCTAAAATAAAGATATGAGACCCAACTTGTTGCAAGTTACTAATGCATTTTTTTTTCTTTTATTAATAGCTACAATAGGTGTTGTTTGTATCACTAACATTACATTCATCTAAATAAAACAAGGATTCATATTCAAATTTCGAGCATGGGAAAAATATAATTTAAAGAAGATATTTTACTTGAATGATTAGTTAAAAAAAATTAGTAAAAATTAATCATCAATAAAATTTATAAATATTTTACAACTATAACATGATTTTTTGGTATCAACAAAGGAAAATTCATTGATGCAGAGGACAAGGGTATTCAACCCTTACAAGTTACAATAACACAACTATAACATGGTAAAAAAAGTATTTTGGAGGTAAAATAGGATTAATCACCTTACTTGAATTTTGACTAAGTAAAATGATTTGTCCTCTCTCCCATATTAACCAAGTGTTTCATTCATTATCAAGAATAATTCTAAAAAATTATCAAATACACAATCTTTGTTGTCAATCAAATAGACCTATAATAATAAACATCATGTAAAAAAATATATTTTTATCACATCTCTTAGCAAATTCCACTAAGAGATGTGACAAACTCATGATAAAAGAATCACTGGACTTCTTTTTGCCTATTAATACTCCTATGACACCCTTAGTTAAATATTCATAATTCATATACTTTAATTATTACTTTATTGAATTCTGACCTAAGTATTGAAATCTACATAGAGGTAGGTTTTTCTTCAATTTTGACACAAAAAAAGTGACATCATTAGCACACAAAGTCATTACAGTGGTGAGTCATTACTCACTAGAGATTCCTCCACTAACATGAGTACTAAAGAACAATATCTTATCAATGCAAATAAGAATCCTAGGAAGAAAAAAAAAAGGAGTTGGAAGAAGGTTAATACCTAATTATATGAGTTGATGTTATTTTAAAATTTTGTCTGCCAAAATAGTTATTTCATTAACACATTCTGAAATTTAGTTTTCCAAATTCATTAAACACATTTTGATTTTTTTTGGAACATTTACCCATTAACAAAAATATTATAAAAATTAGTTTTCAAAAGTGATTATGAGGAAAGATATACCAAAAAATGCAAAAGAAGGGTACATCTAACCATAAGAAGGAGCCCATTTATCAATTGCCCTGTGCATATGTTTATTATGAAGTAACTTAGTTGAAAGTTGATTATTAGCTTAGTTTAGCCTTGTTATGAGTCATTGATTGAATAACCCAACCCAAGATTCATTTTTGCAACCACACGCATAATGCGCATGCGCGCGCACACACATATATATATCATACCAATATAATTTTAATAATTATATTAACATATTATCAAGATCGTCTATCTCAAATTTTGTCAAAATTGAACAACAAAAAGAAGATAATAGATAATCAAATAATCTATATTTTAATATATTTTAAAATATTTGTATTAAGCAGATTTTAATCTATATGAATGAAGGAGCAAATGATTTTGGATTAATATGAAATTTTACATATGTGATCTACGTAAAAGAAACTTTCAATCTAACAGTGAGTTTTAAGAAAATATTATCCAATTGAAAGTTATAAAATACACCATTGTCGTTGTCACTACCACTATCATGATTGTCGCCATGACCATCATCGTCGCTACCACCATGATGGTGGTGATGGTGATGACAACAATCATGTTGGTACAACAACGATGTTCATGACGATGGTCACAATGGTGGTTGTGGCAGCAATGATAACGACAACAGTCATATTAGTGACAACGATGACGACAGTTGATAATCATGGTGGTGTTGCGGTGGCGGTCATGTGATAACTGTGAATTTTAAGTTTAATTGATAGTCAATTTTGACTAATAATGATTAAAATTCCTTTAATTTACTATTGTTTTTAATGAAATAATGAGGAATTTAATATCATGTTAATTTTTTACCAACAGGATTTAAAAGAAGAAAAATTACAAGTGTTTTAGAGGAAGATTGATGAAAAAACGTAAAGAAAAAGCCTTGAAGAAAAAGTTGAAGATTGGGACAACTCGCTTAGCGTACAAGATAAGTCCAGCACATCACCTCGCTTAACGGTCAGCCCAAGCTTAGCATGAAGAAGACCCACGAAGAAGCCCAAAAACATACTTAGCACGAATCATGTGCTAAGTGTGTGATCATCGTCACGCTAAGCCCAGAAGTTCCACTTAGCACGAAGTCGCGTGAATTTTAAGCTACATTAGGCCTATAGAAGGAGTAGGAAACAAAGAAGAAAGACTAAGACTCATAGCTCTCTAATGAATACATTCAAAGCCATCTCAAATAGGGGAAACCTTCTTTTTATGCCCATTTTCCTCTTCTCCTCCTCTATCCATCCATCTTCTTCTTCTATCCACATCAACCCCTAAAATGTAAAGTCTTTCATGATAATGAAATGCTAAACCCCCATTGTTGGGAACCTAGCAGTCAAATGTCATTCTAATGTAATCTTTCTTGATTATCTATTTAATGCAATGCCAATTTTTGTTGTTTCTTTCCTGTGCTTTATTTGTATTGTATGGTCTGACATCCATGCATCTCTTTAGGAATTAGGCCACTGGGAAATGTTTAATTTATAAAGAACTGAGAAAGAGCATCTAAACAACTCATTGCTAGGGATAGAGTGATCTTGTTTTGCTTATGCATACATCTCCAAACTTCATGCAATTTACTATTTTTATTTTTATCTCTGCAAAAGAATTTGAGAGATAATAGATAAATTAGGTTCTTTATCGTGAGGGATCAGGGTTGAGTATTTTAGTAGATGTGGGTGAAAATTGGAATAATGTTAAATAGAAAAATACCTTAACATTGAATCATGGCTAGTTAGGCATGCTAGACCCCAACATATTTAAATTTTTGAATTTACCTTTAAGTATTCAAACACATTATCATCATCTTTATCTTCTATCTTTATCATTTTTTACTTTAAATCTTTATCTTATCTTCTACCTCTCTTTATCCTTTATTTTAAATTCCTTATCTTTCTTATTTTTTACTTTCTTCAAATTTTACATTTACAATTCTTCATTTCTTCTACTCTTGCTAAAAAATTGGGATATACATCAACACAAGTACAAACAAAGTCCATGTCGATTTGATACTCTAACTTTCGAGTACTTTACTACTTGAAACAAATTGATGCACTTGTCAATGAGTTAACACCTTAACAGTTATGGTGGAAACGGACATGATGAACGATGATAATAGGTTTAAGATATTTTAGGACATCATAGATTAAATCTTTAAGATATTTAATGTTCTGTTTAGTAAATTTTATGATTAAGTGAAATTTTAATTTGAATTTAAAATATTTTAATCTTTACCTTTTATTTTAGTCTGATGGTTGAGATTATTCATTCTCATTTTCATATAAGATGACTATTCTCATATGATACATTATATATATATATATATATATATATATATATATATATATATATATATATAGAGAGAGAGAGAGAGAGAGAGAGAGAGAGAGAGAGAGAGAGAGAGAGAGAGAGAGAGAGAGAGAGAGAGAGAGAGAGAGAGAGAGAGAGAGAGAGAGAGAGAGAGAGAGAGAATTATTACACAATTTTTATAACTTGTTATATAATTTGATTTTTATTGATTCAACTGTCGAATTATATCTATATATTACCAATATTGTCTACGTTAAATTTTGTCAAAATTGAACAACAATAAAAAGGTAATATGATGATTCATATTTTAGTGTATTTTAAAATATTATGTTACGTTGATTTTAATCTATATGAACGAGGTAAAAATGATTTTTGATTAATATGAAATTTTGCGTATTTGATCTATATGAAAGAAACTTTCAATCCAACGGTGAGTTTTAAGAAAACATTACCCGATTGAAGTTATTAAATTGTATAATGATTGTCAAAGTTATACTGATGTAGTTTGATTTCTCTTCTCTCTACATATATTATGATGTATCAAGTGAGAATTCTCAGTGTAAAATTCTTTTTTAAAAAAAGTATAATTATATTAGTTTTTTATTATTTGATTGGGCCAATTTTGATTAAATTTGGATAGGATTTTTTTTTTTAAGTCTGCAATGTGATGAATTATAATAAGATTGGATCAAATTTGTCATTAAAATAATTAGGAAAGTGAATCTAATAATATGCAATTTAATACATTTAACTCAAAAATTATTTTTTAACTATTAGTCTTACACAAAGCATGTTTTTAAAAATTTAACCATATTATAATTACAATAATGATTGATCAGTACCCCTAAAATGACAAAATATAATAAAATTAGTTTGGGCTAAAAAGTCCAAATCCCAAAGGTTAAAAAGACAAACAAGGAGAAAGAGAAAGACAATAGTATTAATTATAGTAACAACTAACGACAAGTGATACCATAATGGTTCATCGTTAGAATGGAATATCCCACATTTGAATCCAGATTCATGATGACTCGTTGTTGTTCTTCTTTTGTAGGAGTATTTCATAATTTATTTATTAGTATTATTTTATTAATTTTTTAAACGCAGCCTTAAAAACCTGGTCCAACACAACACGTCACGGTCAACCCTTGCGTTCAAGCGAGACAGAACCGTATCACTCCCTTCAGACTCTGTTGCGATCTCCAAAATGCAGAGCACAGTTTTCCCTCTCTCTCCCAAAACCTCACAAACGCTGTGTCTCTGTTTCCACTTCCAAACTCAACGTCATTCTCACTTCCTCTTCATTCCCATGTCAACCATGTTCTCTTGCTTCTTTTTCTTCTTCTTCTCTATCTTTCAAACTCGCTCCCTCTCATTCTCACCCCTTTCTCCATGCCAGAGCAGCCTCCGTGCCGGAGAGAAGCGCCGGCGAGTTCTCCGACGGCAACACTCTGGAACCTGGAGCCCTGTTTGGGCTCTGGATCATCTTCAACATCTACAACAAACAGGTCTTAAAGGTCTACCATTTCCCTTTAACCGTAAGCACCCTTCAGTTCGCAGTGGGGACCCTCTTCGTAGCTTTCATGTGGGGTCTTAATTTCTATAAGAGACCTAAAGTTAGTGGCGCTCAGGTATGTTCATGTTTGTGTTACTGTTGCATATAATATTGTTTCGTCTGTTTCTGTTTTGTCGTTTTTTTTTTTTTTTTTTTGTGTGTGTGTTTGTTAATGTTTGTTTGTGTTTCTTGGGTTGCAGCGATATTACCACTGGCTCTGGTACATACTTTAGGGAACCTTTTCACCAACATGAGTCTCGGACAGGTTGCTGTGTCTTTCACTCACACGATAAAAGCCATGGATCCTTTTTATTCGGTGCTCCTTTCTGCTATGTTCCTTGGAGAGGTTAGAACTTAGAACTTAAAACTTAGAACACCATTTGTTGCTGTTGTTTCTTTTCAACGAATTTTATGATCCGTTTAATACTGGATTGCCGGTTATTGTTTAATGGTTATATTATATTGTTTCCAACCTTAATCATCGATTAGTAACTTATCTTTTCTTACAGATACCTACTGTATGGGTGGTTAGTTCCCTTGTGCCTATTGTTGGTGGGGTGGCGCTGGCGTCTGCTACCGAGGCCTCTTTCAATTGGTAGGCTCTCCTGCACTGCATGTCATATTCCACCCATAGTGACAGAATTATCTCTTAATAACCCTTTCGTATACTGAATTTACCATATCATCAAGGTTTTAAATTGGTGTCGCGGTTACAGTTTTGTCGTGATCCTTAACATTGTGAGAAATTGCGGACAAATGTGGCTGATGCAGCTGCAATTGTCACCGCAATGCAGTCGTGGAGAGCTTAAAGCCCTTGACATTGCCGCCAAAATTGAATTTAACATCGATTTTTGAAAACATTGCGATCATGTGTCGCATACCAAGTTTTCTTTAAAAGAAGTCTTGTAATAAGGATGTAAAAAGTAACGAATTGCATACCTACATGAACCTGAATCAGGTAGCTTGTAACTATGATTGCATGAAAGGGTGAGAGAAGAGAAGAAATACAACCATCTGAAAGGAATATATGTTGTCATTTGAGTTCGCATTTTCTTTTCTGGAATATTGAATAGGGCTGGATTTTGGAGTGCAATGGCATCAAGCTAGATTACATGATTATTTATGCTGAAAATTCCTTACTAACAAAACAAAATTGCAATTGTGCGTGCTAGGAAATATTCCAAAAGCAGTAGACCAAGGCTATCCAACAACGATCCAGCGAATCCTCACACATAATCCTCCTGCAGGTAAGCAGGTTTTGTGATTTTCCTCTTGGTGTTCTGCTATCAATCACCAATTAACGCATTGGGTAAAATTGCTTCTTTTTTTTTTCCTGGTTCCAAATGGTATAATCTGAAGAACGGTGTTTTAAAGTTTTTTCTTTACCATATCCCTACATATCTCTTGCTTAGATTTTATGTGCTATTCCTCTGCAGGGACTGCTATAGCTCTTGCTAGTGTTTTCCTGTATTCCAGGGTGAAGCGACTTAAGCCAAAGAAAGTTTAATGAAATAGTCAAGATTCAAAGAAGTGAAATATGAGATATATTTATCTTTTAGGACAATTTGGAAAAATTTGTAATGATTGGTACACTCTTAGAATGTTTTATTTTGGTAAATTGGTACAATATTTATTTTGGATCATTTCCATTGTGACAGACAAATTATGATTGATAACTAATATTATTGTTATTATTATGTTTATTTTAAATTATGTTTACCAATATATTTTTTTAAGTGATTATTATAATGTTATGTTTTGTAACGATAAAAAATAGCAAAAATTTATCTTAAAATTATATTTTACCTTTAAATGAAACGAAATTTCGGGTTTAACAAATTAGTCCTATAGAAACATATTGATATTTAGGTCAAATAAAGAATTATTGACATTTTCGTCCAATAATCATAACTTATTAACATTTTTTGTCCAATGGAACGTACTGATATTTAGGTAAAAAAAAAATTATTGACATTTTCGTCCAACAAAAATTTGCTGACATTTATGTTCAAAAATGATATCTTTTTGATATTTTTGTCCAATGTAGTCAGCATGGTCACATTGATAATCATTTCAATGACAAATTCGTCATTCTGTGCCATGTAGGCTATTTTATTAACAGTGACGGACGAAAGTTAATGGCCGGATATATTTGTCGCACTGTTTACACTTTCGGGAACTAAATTTTGTATTTTCATATTTTAAGGATGTATTTGTTAGCGAATTACACATTTAGGAGCAAAAGTGATTATTTATCCTTTATACTATTATTCAACCGATATAAGTCAATTACATTCAAATATATGTTGCTTATGTCATTTTATGACATCATCATTTGTCAATTTGGGACAAAGCCGTGTTATTTTTTTAATTTTTTTTAAAATTGATTTTCTATTTTATTTTTTTGGTAGAATATCCAATGACCCGAACTAAACCAACTCGTTCATCACTAGGTTAGTTTGATTTGGGTTGAACAAATTTTTTTTTTCTGGAATTTAAACAAAACCAAACCAATTAAAATAATTAGTTCGGATTTTATTTTCTTCCAAATACAAATTAAACCTACTTGTAAATACTCTACTTTGTGTCTCAAGTAAAATAATGGACAAATTGTTGGGTTGTTTCATACATGAAATAACATGCAAATAGAAAGAAAAAAACAGATATTTTGGGGGAAATTAAATCTTTCTTTGGTGATTTTCTTTAATGATCCTTTACTATTAATTATCTTTGTTCCAACGTTTAAATTAAATAGAAGTTGTTAACTCGGGTCAGTTACTTCACAAGACTTTTTCAGGTATGACTATATTTTGTATTGGGGAGAAAAGCAGGGGTGGGGGGTGGGTGTTCAATTGTTGAGAATGTTTCAAGCTTAATTCAAAATTAACTCTATATTAAGTCTAGTAAATTTTGTACACAAATATCATTAACTAACTGCATTTCAAGTGACCTAGATTTATTTCCCCTTCATCAAGTTAGAAAAAGGTTCACAAACAAAATTTTCATTGTATATTTGAATCAGTTTATTTTGCATTAAAATAAGTTCCAATTAAAACATTAGAGAAATTTTTTTCTTTAAATAATCCTAAAAATTAATCTATTCCAAACATGTACGTAGTCTTTAATCATCAAGCCAGCAAAAGAGTGGAAAAGGTAATATTAGTATGCACGAATTGAACAGAAAATTAAGATTATCAAGCTAATAGTGGACTGAAATCAAGTGCTCCCCTATTTACAAGCCATCCAATGTGGCCATAAATTACTATAATTAGTCTTTCCTCCTGAGTGAAGGTTATGCATTGACTGAAGTAAATGATATTTAAAATTAGTAATGACTGATTAGTAGTTTAGTACTCAGAACATTCTCAAATAAACCTTTTTGACCATAAATTGTAAACACTTTCATGCAGGAGTTTGTCTAGTAGGTGTCTGATTGGTGTATCTGTGTTTTTTTTCTTTTTTTTCTTTTTGACATTTAGTGGTTTGCACATTATCCCTGTACAATTGAAACCAATTTCATACACTATTAAACAAAATGAAGAACCAAATGAACTAATTACTGTCAAATTCTGAATGGATGTTAGTTTGTAGTATGCATGGACTACGGCCTTCGCATACCACTGCATAAAATCTAGTCACAAAGCAAGGTTTGACCACAATAATGTGGTTAACCATGCAAATAACGTAACCGCAATAAAATTATTATACTTGAACTGTAACTTATGGTCAAGTTTCTAGATGTGAAACAATCTTTGGCCATTTGATGCTTCATATCAATTGCCCTGTAATTAATGCGTTCTCAATCTCTCTCTCCTATTAAGGAACACAAACGGAGATGGCTTGAAACGCAGATGTTGCCCTCAGTTTCTGTTACTCCTCTCATGGACATTGAAACAAACCTCACAGAAAACTGTGCCTCACAGTCACAGCCAATGGATTTGCATGAAAACTACTTGAAACCAAGCATGGAAGATCAGCTTCCTTTTGGAACTCCTTCCACGCAGGGTTTCTTGCAAGATTTTCATCATATTGATCATCAGTTTCATGTGAATGGCTCCTCATCATCCAATCCCATTTTTGGGGTGCAAACTCCAAATTTTGATCCCTTTGATCAAAATGTAACATGTGAGTCTGCACCTCCTGATTTTGAAGCTTATGAGTGCAAGCCCTTAGCTGAGAGTAATGGTATTGGACATGCTCATCTTATGAACAATTTCCAATATGCAGGTTACAGTTTGAACCTCCCTCGGACGAATCAACTGGATTTGATGGTTGCAAACCAAAGTTATATGACCTTTAATGCTCTTGAAACCAAGCCTTTGAACTTTGTTGTACCAGATGAAGTCTCATGCATTTCCCCACCAAATTATTATAAGAGAGTTGGCTTGAATAAAAACCTCAGGGAATCTCCAAGCACTAGAAGAACATTCAAGGCCCGGAAGAAGTCCAACATAGTGAAGGGGCAATGGACATCAGATGAAGACAGGTGCATAATTTTATGGAATATATACTTTCCATTGAACATATTGTTTTTAATGGCTATTTATATAGCCTTGTTACATCATTTTTCTTTTCACATAATGGAATTTTGCATATTTGGGTTGAACAAAACACATATCTGTGCTTTGACTGCCTCCTTTAACAGATTGTTGATTCAACTGGTAGAACAATTTGGAGTGAGGAAGTGGTCACATATAGCTCAGGCGTTGCCTGGAAGAATAGGGAAACAATGCAGAGAACGATGGCATAACCATTTGAGGCCAGACATTAAGGTTTCAATTTATCTGTCATATAAGATATATTATGTTACAGTTCTCAGTACGTACTGAGTCTATATATAAAAGCACATCAATGATAAATGCCTGATCCAGTTGTTGAAATCTAGATATTCCTCTAACTCATAACATAAAACCATGATATGTACTTTTAAATATGACAAAATACTAGTACATGCACTAGTAAAGGTTTTTTATTTTGTCATGTCATCATATCATAATTCATGATAAGTTTATTGATTTTGAAAATAACTACCTTGTAAGTCATACAAGGGTGATTTTTAATTAGTTTCAGTATTAAAACACACACACATATATAGATAGTGTATATCTATTAAACTCCTTAAATATGTTATACTCTTGCAATTCATCGTGCCTTGTATTAAAAAAGCAAAGAAACTACTTTTGTGCCATTTTGCAGAAGGACACATGGACTGAAGAAGAGGATAAGATACTGATCCAAGCTCATGCAGAGATAGGAAATAAGTGGGCTGAGATTGCAAAAAAATTGCCTGGAAGAACTGAGAACTCAATCAAAAACCATTGGAACGCAACAAAGCGAAGGCAATATTCCAAAAGAAAGTGTCGTTCAAAGTACCCTAGAGGCTCTCTTCTTCAGGAATACATCAAGAGCTTGAACTTGGACAAAAATCCACCTATAGACTATCGAAAAAAATCTGCCAAAAATGCTAATGCCAATACAAACAGCAATGGCAAAGCAGCAGCTCAGCCCCAGTGTTCAGATCAATTTTGTCTCAATAGCCAGATGGTGCCAAGGTATGATTTTAACGAGGTCCCAGATTTTTGTTTGGATGATAATTTGTTTGAAGAGGGGTGCAGCATTGATTCCCTGCTAGATGATATGCAAAGTGCATCTACTATGGATGAGAAAGGCTTTGATGAAAAAATAATGCAATGTGCTCCTACTATGGAGGGAAAACAATCTCATCAGGGTGGCATGCAGTGTGTTCATGTTGTTGATGTTGATGTGCATCATGAGACTGAGATGATGGCACACACGAATGGGATTGAAGTTAAGAAGGAACTTGATTTCGTGGAAATGATGTCCCACATGAATGGAAACCATTATAGTATACACTCACCATGTTGATTTATTTCATTGTTTCATGTGTTGGCGTTTTTTTTCCCTATATAACAATGATGCAGGGATAGAGAGCTTGGACTCAGTTCTCATATTGTTACTATTATACGTTCACACCAATGGAAGAGAGAAATACAGAGATTTTCTACCATCCAGAAAAGGGAGGAAAACAGGAAATAGTATCAACAATAATAAATTGAAATAAATAATGAGAATTGTTATATTTTATGATCAATAAATTAAATTCCAGCTTGTACTTGAAAATACATTTCAAGTTTTCAACCAGTTTGAACAGTGATAATATAAGATGGAATATTTGTCAGCTTTTCTTTCAGACTCTAAAATATTAACACTATATGTTGAGATTGATTATTTTGTTTTAGTTTAAGCATTTTCTGTTTTAGTAAAATGGTAGCTAATTCCTCTCTTAACTTTGTGGTTTGGTGATATCTAATTATCTTTTCATTGTAATGAAAAGCACGGATTCGAAGATGACATCAGATAAAAAAACAATAAAAGGGTAAAATTAAATAGTAAGTAAATGGAAAAAAATGTATATATATATATTAATTATAGAATGTTTGCCTCGGGAGTAAATGACCTGTGTAACTGTGTAAGGATTAAAGAAACATGTCTGACGGACACAGTTAAGATTGCGTTAATTAATCTCTACTGCTGTGTTTGTTATTATAATTAAGAAAAAATATATTTTAACACTCCAATGCTAATAGACACCGGGTGAGTGAGAAAAATATAGGTATCATAGATGATACGATGTGATCGAAAAAAGAGATAGAGAGAAGTAAGAGTTATTGATAAGATATTTGAAATATTAAAATGTCAAAATATCATTACTCTATAATTAATTTGTATCGTACATTAAGATGTAAAAACTCCCCAATACATATATAGCTTTTTTAGGGTAAGATATACATATATAGCTTTTTTAGGGTAAGATATACATATATAGCTTGTTAGCTTGATTATTGTGTTTCCAAATAATATCATTTTAAGATTATTTATAAAGATTAAGAAAGTTGCTAACACTACTAAAAAAAACTGTATTTTATGATGGCGAAACGATGATGGTTCTCAAAAAAGTCTTAAATCATCTTTGTAGTGGTAATTTTGTAGTAGACATGATAAATGCAAGATTATAAGCCAAATTAATAGAAATTATACTACCCTAATGAACAAATAATCTGAGAAGGGAAGCGTATAGGCCTTTGGCATCCTTGGTGTTTGATAAATGAGATGTGAACTTTTTAGCTATTAATATTGACACCAAATCTCAATACATTATTGTTTTGTCCACCTCATAAGCAGATGGACATTGAAAGTTAGAAACATGTTTCAAATAGTTGAAGTGGCTAATTCCTTTGCTGGGATTGCATATTTTTGTATTTTCTTTTTCTTCCCTTTAACATTTTTATAGTAAATTGCTTGAAAGTTAACCATGATCAATTGCTTTCTGATTTGATTGTCTTGTTTAATTTCTGTTGTGAAATTTTCTGCAGGATTATTACATGAAATGCTTAGGTCAGCAAAAAAAGGGGATTCAAAATCTACATGGAAGGTATAAGATGCTGAATTCTGCCTGAGTTTTTCTGCTTCACCATAAATACAGATGGACCGTCCTTTTGTCTGTTTTGGCCTCAGTCTGTAATTTCATTCTAGGAATTTTTAGAAGAAATTTCATATTGTGATGCTGATGATTGGACATAGGACATATTTAGCAAATCTTTCTAATATTCACCTTCTTGTAAGTACAGTCAATTGCTAAATCATGTTTAGAATGTAAAACTTTCTTTCCGGATAGAAGTTTCCGTAATAAAAGAAAGTGTAGGCTGAGATTTTTGAAGTACATAAAAAAAGCACTTTTCAAAATGTAATTCATATCATGTATTGATTTATTCAACTCAATCCATCCCATTCAACCTATCCTCTATGGGCGACATGGATTAGCCTATTTTGATACCCTTATTAATGGCAAGGCAAGTAAAAGTAATTTTTTATTTAACCTAACAATATTTCTTGTGTCTATGGATTAAAATTAACACTCGTTAATTCATTAGGATTGTCTAACGATGGAGGTTGAGATGATATACACGAAGATATAGATTTGGATTTGAATCACAGTGTGACCATTATATAAAAAAATAAAAATAACACTCATTCGACAAATAAAATAAAGTCAAATTTATTCTAGTCCAACCAGAACTTTAGTATTTTTTTAATGATTTTTTTGGGCGAATGAAATTATGAGTAGTTTAAACTAAATTTATCCTTTCTCAGTGGTTAACTATTCATCAAATTGAAAATACAGGATTAAAACTAAGTTTGACTGAAAATTTAGGGACAAAAATACATTTTTTTTCCTTTTTTTTAATGAAACGTGTAGAACAGAGAAATAAACCTTAAACCTGCACACCCCCGCTCCTCTAGACAGTAACATGTTAAGCAATACGGGTTTTAATACACATCCGCTGCATGAAATCGCCAAGCACTCCTCACATACAGAAATACCAGATCAAGATCACAACAACCATAGTTTCATTAAAGCATTACAACAACAATAGTTTTATACCATTATATGAGATTAACCACATGAATCATATAACAATCATAGTTTTCATTAAAGCATTACAACAACAATAGTTTTATCCCATTATATGAGATCAACTACGTGAATCACACGTCATTAAAAAAAATTTCTTCACCATGGTTTCATCAAAGCATTAAACTCAATATAGTTCTGGAAGAAAATCGATCACCAAATAGAAACGTAGAATAAAATTGCAAGACTAGACCAAATTAAGCAGTGTGTTACTGATACGGGTTTGCAAGGATAAGTAAAACTGGTTTTCGAGGAACCAGGGCCTCCAATCAAAGAATAAAAGAACTCAAGGAAAGCTAATTCTCATTCATGCCTTGCTTGATTTATTCACATAGCTATTTGTACTAAGTGTCTCTAACAGAATTGGGATATTTTGCTTGCAAGGGAAATAAGGGAATCAAAGTTCGGCTTGTCTCCCACTACCAGACAAGCATCAAGCAAGGAAAATTACAAAGCTAAAATTACAAAGCTAAATTCCCATCTCACCCTCAGACGTAGTCTTTCAGGTAAGATGGTTTGATGACTGCTCTCTTGGGCCTAGCTACTAATTGCACCCTCTGCTCTGTTGTAGTCTCTGTATATTCATCCTGCTCTTGAGTCTGAGTTGCTGCCATTGTGGTAGCTTGAGTCTGTGTTGTTGCTTGAGTTTGTGTTGCTGTCCTTATATTGGTTTGCAGTGATTGATCCCCTGTATCAGTTACAATGGGATATCACACATGCTGCTGGAAAGCTCTCTCTGGATGTTTGGAATCAATTTTTGAGTGGTGAGGGAAATCCATTGGCATGTTAACAGCAGAAAGTCCTGCTTCATCGAACACCTTTATCAATTCTTCGTAGACTACTGCATTTCCTTCTGTTGTCAGGTGCAACCCATCCCTTATACAGCAAAACATCAATGTCAGGTGGAATCTCCCATAATTTTCAAGAAAGGTATTGGAATTGATTTTACTACAGATAAAATATGCATAAATAAAGAATAATGTGATTCCTATAATGTCAAATGTAATAAACATGCATTCAAGATTTAACAAGAAAACAGGGTCACACTTATGTCAAAGTCAATATTTCTCTATAGGTTGTGGCAAACCTCAAAAATTTTGTTTGCCAGCCATCCGTTTCTTGCATTTTGGACCATAGATTGATATACCACACGCCCATTTCCTTTGCTACCTCAACACAGGCGTTTGCATATTGACCAGTTACTTCATTTGTTCTTTCAGGTATTTTGGTAGCATTCTCACCATTTACGGATCTGCAAGACCCAACAAAAGCATCTCAAGCATGAAGTTAACTACTATTGAATGATTAGAAGCCAATGCAAACTAACATTCTCTTGCTGTGCCAGAACATTATAGTGTCATGGACTGGCAAGCGTGATACCAAAAAAAATAACCAGGTAATACAAAAACAATAACATGAAACAGTAATGTAGCACAAGTTTCAATACAGAAGCTTTTAATCAGATTAGGAATAATCACACATCAATGGCGAAATACGGCAAAGTTTTTCACAATTAGATACTGATAATCACTAGCATACTGTGAGAGCAGGCGGGTGGTATAGCAATTCAGTACAACAATGATGCCATGGACTTTTTAGATTTATATGACTTGAGGATAAATGATCAAATGTAGTGGATGCCATAGTGGCGCTAATGGTAACAATTAGAATTGTTGTGGTGAATGTAGCAATTATTGCATTTTTTTTAAAAAAAAAACTAAACCTCCCACTTTAGTCCCTGAGATTGTAAACATTGATCATTTTAGTTCTTGATTGTGCAAAATGTCGTTCACATTAATCATGTTCCACTAAAGTGAGGGTTTTGTAAAATTGGGAATTAAGTAACCTGCCCTTATAATCTTATAGACTATAATAGGGATATACCCAAAAAGAGAACATATAAGTCAAACAGGAGGAACAATTCCATTTGATGGTATTGGTAAGATAAGTGGCATAAATAGCCAAATACATAGTAGTGCAGTAAGACGGTGTCTATAAAGGAAGGTAGATTAGGAATCATACCTTGCGTAAGCCAGGCGTCCTTCCTCGCTAAGTGGAGGTGGAGTAATAAGCACAATTACCATAGTTGGTGAGCATTCCTGAAACCCAATTATCAGTTACAATTAACAACAGATATAATATAATTAGCACTTAGGAGGCACATGGAAGAGCTTCTACAGAGCTTATTTGAACTTATGAAAATGGCTAGTGACTCCTATAAGCTCTTTTTAGTTTATTTCAACAAGTTTCAGGGTAAAATTTATGACATAATCTATAATGTGATAATAGCTTACTGAACAAGTGCTTGATTAAAGTTGTTTATCCTAACATACCCATAATGGTATAAGAGTAAAATTCATGTTATGCCCAGTTTTTTTAACAACACAAAAGTACTAAGACAACTAACAGTAGGCTACTCCTTAACTCAATGCAGCAATTAACCCAGAAGCAAAACAACAAAGCTAGAAGAAATCATGTGTCTTTGAAAGCACAAGATGGGAGATCATCATCAGAATCATTTGATCAAGACTAGAGAGTAATAACATGAAATGCTTAAAAGAAATCAAAATTTTGTTCGGTGAACATTCTAGGTAATGAAGACTATCAAACAAAAGAAAATAATTTTTTAACTTTACAATATGTAAAATAAAAATTCTTAAGACTCCAAAAGAGATTGAGCTAGTAAATAAATCTTGATATTTTTAATTTATTTTCCAGGCCATTACAGAGCATTTGAACCAGCATACCCAGAAAGCATTCAAAATATTTGCCTTGGAAGGTAGTACAAGTGTACAACCAGCCATTTGCTGGAAAATATAAAACAAGGTCATAGGCAAACCCAACCAATGGAGCATAATTTTTGCAGATAATGCACATAAAATTGGTGTTAAAATGTTGAACAGGTAATCTGGAAACTGGTCAGGTTTAAATATAAAAATATTGAACAAAATGTAACCTTTAAGTGTCGAACAAATTTTCTGAGGTTCTCTTTGAATTCTTCAATAGGTACATGTTGCCTTTCACTGGTTCTTCCTAACAAAGCTGCATCATTAGCGCCGAAGAAAATTGTGGTAGCAATAGGTGGTTTAGTTGAGTCCTGGAAATGAAGCCATCCATACAACTATACACTAAGAACTCAAGATTAATAGAGTAGTTTGCAAAAAATAAACAAAGACACTATATCTAGGTAGGGAAGGATTTTTTTTTCTAGGGTGGGGGATCAGAGGCTCTGGTGATCTCTGGCCCCTTACTGTTCCAAAACTGTAATGTAAATGAATGAGAAGTTCAGTTTAATCACATTTGGCTTTCTAGTTTGGCCTTCACACTTAATGCACAAACAAATTATATTTGTAAGTTACAGATTCAAAAAACTTAATTAAATTCTTATGCAATTTTTTGTTCAAAGCAATGTTGGCCTTACATTCTTCAATTTTATGCAGACACCCTATTGGCAACAACAAAATTATGAAGTGTATTTAAAAAGTAAAGGATTTGATTTCTTCTAGTTATACAAAACTTCTTTTTTTGTTGAAGAAATGAGGTAGCTCACTTAGAGGATTATTGTATAGGTCCGAACCGCAAGCAGTTTTACCCTGTTGCAACTACTCAACTAGTTCCTAGACATCAAGGGATCTCCCTAGGCCCTAGGGAGGATTTCCCACCAAGCGAGGAAAGCAAGTTCAAATCCACACCCACTGGGAAGGTGAGAGTTTGTACTAGATTTTTAACCACTTATCTCAACCCACATTGGCTTCAAGTTATACAAAACCTTGTTTTGGTGTTGAATAAATGCGATAGATGTCCACCTAGAGGATTATTGCACAGGCCCGAACGACAAGTAATTATACCCAGTTGCAACCACTTAACTACCCCTAGGCACTAAGCGATCTCCCTGAGGAGGGTTGCCCACTAAGCAAGGAAACTGACTTCTAGGGATTTCGAATCCACACCCATTGAGAAGGTGACAGTTTGTACCAAATTCTTAACCACTTATGTCAACTCACATTGGCTTCAAGTCATACAAAACCTAGTCTAACATGAGTGAGACCCAATTAATTTCAAAGATTATTTCATTAATTTTATTATCAAATATGAGGTTAAAAAATAGGGGCAAATGTACACCCACTAACAGATTAAAAAATTATTTAGGTGAGCATCAAATACCAGAGGGAAGAGATGGTCCAGTAAGAACATAGCCCACTTAGTGTTGTATCCACCATAACCACGAACAAGTATATCAGCCTGCAAATGCAAGCCATTAATTCTGAGATTTATGATTAATTAATTAGAAAATGGATCTCATGAGAGAGTGTTTGGGGGAGAAAAAAGGTTACCCTGCGAGAATAGGCATTGGCAAGAGGAACACCCCATCCATTCTCTCGGATCGATTGCTCCGTTATGGAGTCTCCAAACAACACTATCTTTGACCTCATCATCGTGTTCACGCCAACGTGCTTCTATGTTCCACACCATTCAACACTTAAATCACGTCTCTGCTTCAACCTAAAATGCTACCTCATAGTACTCCGTACAATAATTAGTGACCCAAATCCAACCACGTTTTACACGGATGGATTGCCAGTTACTCAAGACACTGATGTTTTTTTCTTTCCAACAGTTTCATCGACAACTTTAACACTCAACTGTCCTACTTTGCCTTTCAAGGACAGAAAAATAATAATTGATTCTTAAAATTGTGTTATCCCCATATTAGTCCTTGGTATTGCTATTGACTCCCAAAATTTCTGAAAACATCCTTTCCCAAAATGTAAAAAAGAATCGTAATTTCATTACACTAGTGGTGCAAAAAAAGTCTGCAATGAAATTTTTCGCTACGTGGAAAATGCATGAGTCCTTTGTGCAAGTGGGAGTTAATAAAGTATGCACAATGAAAATTCCACTGTATAATATATAAGGGAACCATGCTGAAAATAATACACAACAAAAGTATAGTTCTATTTTATACTATATGGTTGAAAGTTTGCATTGTTTCATGTAAGACTTTTGTCACAAAAAGATTAGGAATATGCAATATCTTTTTTATTGTGGCACAACAGAAGACAAGGGACAATTATCCTTTAGAATCGTGATTTCATTGTGTCAAAATTTATGTAACACAAGAAAATCACATTTTTGTTATTTAACAACTTATGTAATATATCATAATTGTGATTTCATTGTGTTATCAAAATCCCCCCAAAAAATAGAATCACAATTTTGTTGTACAAAATAAACAATGAAATCATTATTCCATTATATTTACAAACACAGAAAATGATACCTGCATAAAGGAGATAAAGGAGAGTTGTGTGAGGCAAGGAGTGAAGAGAGGGAAAAAGGAAAGAAGGAAAAGTGAAAATAGTAAAATGAATGAAAAAAGGGAAGGAGATAAGAGTGGTGGGGGTGGGAATGGTGGTGTTAGTTATTGCAAAATGATATTTTTGGTCTTTACTCTAGGTTCTTGGGGTCAAGAGCAGTTTTATCAATCCCATCTCCCGTCCTACCAAGATAGTGGGTCAGTGGTCCAACTGATTGGTAACTAATTGACCCGGTTACATAATTTGATTGATCAATCCATACTTCAAATTTAAAGTACCTAATTGACCCGTTTTAAATTATGCTTAGTTACATGGTTGTAATTTTCATGATTCTTGCTTAGGTTTTGGTTTGGTTGGAGTTTGCAGGTACTTTTGTCCCTATCATTCTGAACAGTTCCAATTCTACTAAAAAAAAGTATAATTTAAAACGTGCTAGAAGTTCTAATTTTTAATAGACATTTTCCTAACTACTTTATTAGAAAGTAATCACATCGAGTTCCCGCTGCATCCATTTATATCACTTTCTTGAGCTCCCCATAGTATCTTCGTACTGAGTAATGATACCATTACAATTTGATCGAACCCAATTTCAGTATATTTGATAATGCATGGTGATAGTAGTGCGTATCAAAGAGGTCAGTGCAACGAGAGTTTGATTTCCACTAAGTTATGTTCCATATCTAACTAGATGGATCATGTCCTCAAGAGCGCCACGATCCCTCATCTCCTTCGTGGAAACAATCTTTTGTATCCCCATGAAAACACGTCTATTACAAAGTAGACAACCATAGTGATCATAATTCACTGTCAGAAGGCATTAAAGAGGGAGAAATTACTGTATAACTTTGGGGCCATTATGAATCCATGATTTTGATCAAATGTGACATGTTGTTGAGTTCTATTGATTCTTTCACTTAAATTGAAAAATATAACTTTGTGTCACATAGAAATTGATCAAATTTATGAACATGCAATGTTCTTAGACTGTAATAAATTGAAAGATATGCAAATTTCACATTTGGTAAGAAAAGTAAAACAACCTTTCGGCATGGTAGTCATTCACTCATTATCATAAAGTTTATTTATGAAATATCTATTTTAATGATAATCACTTGCTGTCCAACATGATCAAAATATAAGAAGACAAGCACCAAGTGTGCGTAAATCAACTTCTGTGGGGGTTTTTAACTTAATCAGTTACCTGGAATTCGAGTTATGTATGTAGTCACTTGAAGGAAGAGTTTTTGTCATCCATAATAATCTTATTGGCTTAAACATGATTGCTCCAATAGAGGATAATATAAGAAGACAAGGGAGAGATAAAATCATTTGCATGAGGGTCACCCACTAACCCAAAGATAATAATATTAAATATTGGCTAGTAGATTTTTAATGAACCTACCCCATTACTCCTTTAATTTAGCCATAACCTCACGTATTCATGATTATTTAAGGATATTTCGAACCGTATGTGCCAACTATATGCAAACAAAAGTAGGTACGCATATTAACTCTTCATTTAACGTACTCTAGCCATTTCTGAAAATTAGAACGGGATGCAAGTCTGTCTACAGCTTTGAAATGCATAGTGCTTATAAAGACTTAAGAGAGGGGCTTAACTTGAGGATGAGTTGGATGGCAGATGTAGGACCAGAGGTTCACTTGGACTACAAACTTGAAACTAATGCTGTCTACGCAAGTTTTCCAACCAGGAAAAGCCAACGCCTAGCGAAAAGCACGTTTAACATTCGTAGTCTAACTCTTTGCATCATTGTCACTATGTTGAAATCAGCACTTTTTCAGAAAAGCTTTATCATAAATATTATATTGACATCAAAGTCACTCTATTTCTTTTTAAAGTAAGCTATATAGTGAAAAAAAAATGAATAAATGCTTGGTTGAAATTATTCACCACCAATTCCCTACGACCACCCTTTTCACCACAATGATGAATGGGAAAACAAAAAAGTAATTAAGTACATTTCTTGAAGCACTTTAAAATTTAAATGTTGTCTGCAATTTGGTTTTATAGTTTTACATAGGTTTAATAATGTGATATCTACACTTGACACCTTTTCATTTTAGTCCCTATTTGAAAATACCTTAGATTTTACAAATCAAGTCCTGCCATTTATTGAAATTACAACGGTGTTGAATTTGGTCTCTATACTCGACATTGTTTTTTTATTTTAATTTTAATCCTTATATGAAAAAGAGTTGCACCTCATCTTGGTCCTTCCATGTAAAAAGGCTCTACATTTTGGTCCCCACGTGAAAAATACTCTTAGCCCCATCATAACTTTAGTATACAGTGGGGATCAATTTGTAATTTTTTTTCATATAAAGACTAAAATAGAGTTTTTCATGTAAGGACAAACAAAAGGTGGTGTCAAGTGTAAGGACTAAATTTATAATTAAACCTTTTACATATGTTACAGAACATATGCAAGTAAATTTGGCAACAAATCAGCTGAAAAGCAAGGTTTATGATTCACAGCTATGCAATGCTTTATTTAGCCAAAGATAGTAACATAAATATTTATCAGAATCTTTGTTTCCGAATCCCTTCATTGCTTTTTTTTTTTTTTTTTTGCGGTTCATTACATATAAACTACACATAAATAAACCTAAGACAGTTAGATTCAATGCCATCTATCCATGAACTTGAAAATACCCCTGCTCATTTTGTATTAAGGTATGTAATCAATATGGTTAAATATTGAAAGGAAGAAGAGTCAAAGACAAAAACATCTATAAAATGACTTCTGTTACATAAACCAAGTTCACGACCTCTAGTGAACTACTTAAAACTATTTTCATCAGACTTAAGGATGCCATATTAGCTTGAAGGTAAGCCATTGGAATATTGTCCAAGAAATTTTGGCTGTGGACTAGCACTCTTCTTGAACTTGATCGCCTCCATGATCATGATTTGATCCTAGGCTGCTTTTCCTTCTGAATTTAGTTACTCGAGAGCTGTGAATCCTTTGAGATATTTCCATAAGCAGGTACAGTGTCTTCACATGATTTTGGAGTTGAACACCTTGATTTTTGATTGAGGCAGATCTCCCCACGACTCCTTGTAATAATTTCGTCAAGAATTTCCCCACTATTATTATTGACTGTTGTTGTCTGACTTCCTGAATCCTGTGAGGTGGATAAACATTAATCTGTGAACAAGAGATTCTTTGACAGATACATGTAATATAATTCTAGGCAGAATATGAATCTCTTGTGGTCTAAGCTGGCTGAGTTTGTACTCCACACAACAAGTACCCAAAGAGAGGCATTTTGCAAGTCAGAAAATGATTGTTTGAAAAAGAAAATCAATGCACAAACCTAATGGCTAATGATAAGGACTAAATTGGAGCATGTTTTGTGCATTCTCACTTGTAAATGGAACAAATTAAAAGAAAGACCTTTTATGCTAGTTTGATAATGGTTCAAACTACCTACATCGAATGACAAGTTGAAACTAATAGCAGGTGCTTCCTCGTATGCTGCAGCATCCAATTCTTGAAGATGGGCTCCTTTAAAAAACTTGGGAAGGAAATATTGGCGTACTGGGATAAGAAGCATGATTAACAATGGGAAAAGGACCCCAGCAATTGGTATCCAGGTTAGACCAAAGCAGAGAAGCAAGTAAGCTGTCTGGAATAAGGTAAACATGGCAACCGTTTTGAAGGGCACGGTCTCAATTAAGGCTGCATGCTGTTTCTCCAGCACTCTAGTAAAGAGACAAAAGAAAAAGGAATCAATATCTTCAACATTATAAGATGTAATGATAATGCTAAAGATGAACATGCAAACACGTGTTAATTAATCTCAACATGGATATATGTTGTAGGAGTCTTGGAATAAGCACATCCCAATAGGTCAACAACTTTCGATCATTATTTGAGTAAAAATAAATAAATGCAGATAGTGAAATTCTACAAAATGACAATGCATGCTTCTTATCATCTTATGCACTGAAATTAGTAAGTTGGTGTTGGAAGAAATTTTACACAATATTTAAATCCATGAATCCTAGGACCATGAAAATGATATAATTGACTATGAGCATAGATATACTTGTATCTTCGACTTGGAGCAGTGAAAAGATATAATATTCTCTCCCAAAACTGATTTCCGGGCAAGCTTTCAATTGCCATAAAAGCAAAGTAACCCCAAAGCACTGAAGTTGGTATCTTCTTCAAAAGAGGCATAGCAGCAACACAAGCCGCAACCATCAATGCCTGCAGCAGATTGCTGAGGCGCTGTTCTTTAACTTCAACTGGCAGAAGGTCATCAACATCGTTATCCACATCGAAAACAGTCTCATCAACAGGGGAATCAATGTATCCATGACTTGAAGCCAGTTGGATGGTGGATTCCTTCAGCTCCTTTAGCCCCTGCTTGAAGAACAAGATATAGGATAAAGGAGAGAGAGATCACAAATTCAAGTCAATTGGGAATCATAGGATTATACTTACCAAGGCAGGTGGTATTTGGCGGGCTAATGGAGTCTGCATTTGATCATATGCTTCTTGCATACTTCGGTATAACTGACACAGGTTCGTATTTTTCTGCTTGCTTTTTCGTGCAACAGATACAAGCTTATTGCGCAAGAGCTATTCCAAACAAAACAAATAGCAGTGATTGGCAGTTAGCTTAGCTATAATGAAGCAAAACTTAGCAAACTGGGCTATACAAGTTTGTCTGCATATAGAAAAACTAGTGAAATGAAATGATACTACAGGAGGAGATAATGAAAGGTTAAGATAACTTTAGTTTCAGAATGAAACTGATTGTTACTTTTCATCAGTAGCATGTATAATCAAATCAGGATCCAAGACGGTTATAAAACCAAAAATCTGAATGAAAGAGATGGTTAGATCTGGTAACTGCCAAAAATAATTATTTATCTACCAAAAGGATTCATGATTAACAGTTGCGCCATAGAAATATCAAATGTAAGAAAATTATATTACCTGATGTTTTAGAGTAGCTAAGCTTTTAGTATGCATTGGAGATTGGGGAATCACGCCGTTGGATGGAGGGATTCCAATAAGTCCACACAATATGGTCTGGCAAACAACATAAATAAGATTTTAAAAGGAAATTATTTGCTAGATGTCTATACACCAGGCTGCCTCTTGGCATCCACTGGTATTGCAAATGAATTTCCAAAATATTTCAGAGAAATAACATACCAAGAAGCCCAAGAGGAGAAGGTCATAATGATAAGAAGAGGGTTTTCTTAGATTGAACTCCTTCTGCTGGGCAAGTTGTGATGCAACACTGTGATCAAAGTAGTAAAGCACGGCAATCATAGTTGCCGGTATAAATGCTCCAATAATATAGATGAGAGGCACATTCAACATTTCCTGCCCAATACAAGAAAAATGAGCAAAGAACTGCTTTTTAGGGGGGAAAGCTAGAATTTGACTTGAGTTTAATGTCTATGCACACCAAATATAAAAATTTCTACACTAGCAACCAATAAAAATCACCATTAGTATGAATTTTAAGGTAATTATTATAAAAGTTAACAAACATATCATATATAATAATTTGTGATTAGATGACAGTGTAAAACTGTTTTACACAGTCACTGCATAACCTATTTTCTCCACTTGGCTTTCCCTGAAGTGACATTATTTATCATCTACTGTGAGAATGATATCCACATTAAATAATCAAACACACCTTAATTACAGTCCAATTTGAGTGTGCACCAGGAGACCATGGATTTGGACTGAAAAGTCGCCTAGGGATTCCCATCGGAACCTTATTGGTTGGTATATAAGACACAGCAGTCCACACAAGAATCAATAGTGGGACTCCATAATCAGCTACAAATCCCCGCAACCATCCTATAACATAATCATATTTATTAGAATTTGGAATATGTTGATCAGACAAATATCTTATATTGCAAAAACTAACCAGCAGAAAGGCAATTTTGAACTAATGTAAAAAAAATGGAAATAGACTGTAGAACCAGCACGCAAGGACACAAAACTGGTTTATCTAAGTCATAACAAACTTTAGTATATCTTGTAATGTATAAAATTCCTTGGTGAAACTTAACATCAGGATTCAGAAGTATAACCAATACCTGCCCCATATCGCCAGGATCTAGCCTTACGGCTTCTAAGTGCAGTAAACAGCAGGCCAAATGACAAAACCAAAGCAAACATTCCATTGCCAAACAGCCAAGAGGATTGGAGTGCAATCTGATTGGTACCTTCTCTCTGGGACTGGGGCACACCAAACTCTTCCACTAGTCCCTTTAAGAAAGAGATTACTGACATTATTAAACAGGAGTTTTTATTTTGGTAATTGTAAATAAAGGACACCTATATATGATCCAAATATCTCCAATTTTCATTTTACTTAAGAAAAATTGTTCATGTTTGGTGCATACTCACCCTTATAGCCTGCTGCATAAAGAGCATTGCTATTAGCAGACCAAATAGTTCACCTGCAAGGCGTGTGAATCTGTTGATTATGGAGCATGCACCAAGAATGGCCAGCAAGAAGAGCAACACGGCGGTCCAAACACACACCCTAAAAATCAAAAGGTGGAGAAAATTGGTTCAATTCAACAGTAATTTCCTTTTAATAAATAACTAACCACTCAAGGAAATAAAGAGATACCATCCAGTCCAAGGCAGGAATAGTTTGTGCCCCAAATCCTTTCTACCTTTTGCGAAGTCATACAGGAATGTATACATCAGAACTGTTGGCTCGGCTACGCCTAGTATGAGGAGGGGCTGCCCTCCTAAGACTGAATGGATAATGCCACATAGTGCGGTTGATGCAAGGGTCTGCACTGCAGTTAGAGTTCCATCTACAAAGTATAGCCAATGAAGCATTTCTTAGCAAAAAAACACCAAAGTACCAAAAGGGACACTGTGAATCACAAAAGTACTGTACCTGTATTTCTCTCTAGTTGCTCCCCAAAAGAGATAACTGGAATTGCTGAAGCAAAAAATATATATGTAGTTGGGGCCAGGATCCTATATCACACAACATCATAATTAAATGTTTGACAAATCTTCGCCATTAGCAATAGTTATGTATTATATTGTAATTTCTTGGAAGCGGGTGGCTTTTGGTTCCAAACTTGAGGCAGCTTAGCTTGTTTGAATAAACTTCTCCATAAGCACTTATAAGACAAGAAAATAAGAAGGTAGGATGAAAAAAAAATCTCCCATAAGCTAAAATTAGCTTATGCATGAAATAAAATAAGCATTTGGAAAAGCTTAATTGGAGAGCTTCTAATTTATTTATTTTTTTTGGGAATTCAAGAGCTTCCAAAAATTAGTTTATGCATTAGTTAATTTTAACTTATAGAATAAATTTATTTCATTTTACCATCTTAGTTTCTTCCTATAAGTACTTATGGAGAAGTTTATCCATAGTCGGATTGAAATATCAGAATCTGCAAATTTATACCACAAACCTGATGCCTGCCCGGAATCCACTAGTCCAATCTTGTTTGTAGCACACAAGTCTTCCTTTGAGGTCATTCTTGATCCCACGTAAGGGAACAAATGTTTCTTCCATGAAGGTATTAGAATATCAAGGGATGAATACTGGTCTAAGTTTTTGTTTATAGAAAAATGGAGCAGAAGATATGAATGGAAGATGGTGAATCACTTCAAGGGACTCTAGAGGAAAATTATGATTAAAGTTGCTTAGTTAAAGTATCCATAACCAAACTTTGAGCAGGGAGAAGATAAACCTACATGCCTTAATCTTCCTAAATAGGACAGCAGGAAAAAATGGATGTCCATCTTTTGGATGTAGAAGCACATCAGGCCAGAAAACGAATAAACGAATCCGGACGATGAATTCACATTTGTAATTACAACGAAAATGTTTTAGATATATTGTTATGAATGACCAAAGAATGAGTTAAGTTAGCAAAAGAATGAAAAAAACTCCCGGGTAGGTGGAATTCAAGAGTATAAGAGAATTTTGTTTTCAGTTACCAAGCCAGAAAAACAAACACTCTTATAAGCTGAAAATGAAGAGTAGAGTTCAACCATGACAAAGCCAAGATCCAAAAAAAAACTCTTTCACTTTCTTACCACAGAAACCTTCCATATAATCATCATTCTGAGAGAACAAACGTGAGCAACCCCAACTGAAACGTTCCGGTTACATGGCAGTTTGACACACTTGTTACATTCAAACTGAAATTTAAGTTCTAAAGGTATAGCCTTTGAGAACAATACAAACAAATTAACGGAAACCCATCATTGCAAGCTGCATTAGTTACAACTCACAAACGCTTGAGACAGAACACAAACAGAGCTAGACTCAGATGGGTTTATGTGGCAAGATTAACGAAATTCCATGACTGAAACCATGATGGGAATGGTTCAGAATACTTGTGACAAGTTGGACATTAAATGGAAAGAGAAATGTTATCAAAAAAGCTTTTTCTTTTGACAAGAAAAAAAGATTGCAGTTACATTAAAGTGATGTAGTACTAATAAAGAAGTGAAGAGGTTAAGGTAAATAAGATTCAGACACGCACTCTAAGACTGTAATTGAAAGCACTTTAGGAGAGAGAGTTAACAGTTTCCGAGGCAGTGAACGAGCAAAGCATGAGTAACTAGGAACTAGGAAGTACGCAAAGAAACGCACGCTGCAATTTGAAGACTTTTGTGTGACATGTGAGAATGTGTATTAAGCAATCTCATGCATATATAGTTTTGATTCCTGAATGAAAATCGAAGTGGAAGTAGCGATAAGACGAATCAAAACCGCAAATGGAAGTGTGACGTAAACACAGGTATACATGAAAAAGATATTTTATTTCCTAAAATAAATCGTTTATATTTTTTAAGAGGACGTGATATTAAATATTTATGCATTCATTTTTGGACCTACTCTGACACTTTACACTGGTGGTATATTAATTTCGAAATAACTTGCTCAAATTTAATTGAAGTTACTTAAAATTTTCCAATCAATGCAGCGACAACTAAGAGTGTTTATAGCATAAGAGCATCTTCAACCCCAAACATCATTGCAGGTTCTTAACTTTTTTAAAATGGATGTTACCAAATCACATCAGTTTAAAGAATTTTAGTAATTTTTCATTTTAATGACGTAACGCTTTAAGAACATCAAATGGGTCTCAAATTATCACGTGTCTTTATATTTTTATAAAAATGAGTCTTAATTATCTTTTAAGTTTTAATAGTTAAGAATTGGTTCTTATATAAAAACAGTTTTCACACTGACAACATCTTGTAATAGTGAACCAAGTTATAACGGTTCTTACATTTATATTAACATTTCTAATAGTGAACCAAGTCGTTTTTCCTTAGATGAGATAAATTACATGACTGAAATGAGTTATTATTTTTCTTAAAAATCATGTTTATAAACAAATTATTGATATGTAAATCTTACTTAATAGTTTTATTTATAATTTTTCATTTTTTACTCTCCTATTACCCCTTAGCAACCATCTATGTAATCTTCTTTCACATGAATTAGATTAAGTTGAGTTTATAGTGATTTGAACTTAGACTTATTAAAAAACGGTCAGATTGGGTTGAGTTTGTTAAAATTGTTTGAGACAATTTGATCCACCCAACTTAACATGTTAAATTTTTTTAAAAATATAAATTAAATTAGATAAATTTTTTAAAAAAATAATATATATGAAAAGTTAGTGGAGATTAAAAGTTAGTTAATAGTCATATGACCACTGAGGGGTTCTCTTGTGAAGGTTAATGTTGATGGGAGTTCTCTTGGGAACTCAAGGGCTTCTGGCTTTGGCGGCTTGATTTGAGACTCTCTAAGCCAATGGATTAACATCTTCTGAGGTTCATAAGGGTTTACAACAAACATCAATGTTGAGTTACATGCAATCTACACTGGGTTATTTCTTGCGTGGAATTTAGGCATGTTCAGTGTGAATCGGATTTGTTGATGGCCCTCCAACTTATCATTAAGGGCCATAATGATTTACATCCTTTTGTTGCAATCATAGGCGGTTTCAAGTCCCGGCTACCCTGGGCAATTGCCCAGGCTCTGGCATAACCCTTTTAATTTTATGTTACTAATATTTTTCTTTTTTTTTTTTGGTGCTGTACTATTATTTTTCTTTATTAATGAATTAAACGGGCAACTATCATGTTTAGCACGCAGATTCAACAAAAAGTATATTGATGTTAAATAGTTAGTTGAACTAGCTGGCATAACCCTTTTTGTGGACTGTGTATTCTTATCCTTCACTCTTTTTTTTTTTTTCTTGGTAGAATTTTCCTTTTCATTTATTTACCCTTTGTAAACAATAATTACGATAATTCATGCAATAGGGTAATAACAACTATAGAAACACCAATCACATGAATTCATTATTATTGGTCAGCTTTTTCACAAATTTACTATGAGCTTAAAGCAAATATCATGTGATGTTGTTCTATAAATCTAAGTTGTACATTTATCAATTACTAGTATTTTAGTGAATGTTTATTTTATATAACTAAAATTTATAATTTATAATAAATAAATACTTATATATAAATTATGAAATAATTTTACACAAACATAAAAATGGAGAAAATTAAAAGAAAAATATTAAAGAAAGGGCAAGAAATTGAAAGGGCAAAACAATTGTAAGAGTTAAAAATTAAAAGAGCAAAAATATAGGTAACAGAAACAAAAGAAGTAAAGCTTCGTCACCGCAGCAACACTGTAGAAACCTTAAAGCTTCCGCCATCGACACCTACTGGTTCTTTTCCGACTACCGCCTTCCCCTTTTTTTTCGGTTAGTAATTGTTTAATTTCAACTGATTGTGGTTTTAAATTGAAACAATTAACACAAAGGTAGCAGAGAAGAAGAAGAAAAATTTGGGTTTATTTGCACCGCCTAGTAGTAGCAGACACAGAGAAGAAGAAAAATTTGGGTTTGTCTTTGAAAGGTTAAATATTTTATGTTATATAGAAGTACTAACATTGTGAAAATGGCTCCCATATTTTTCAAGTTTATCTAAAATCTCATATGGTGAAATTATAATATTGTATCATACTGATAACTTCAATAAATTTTATTATAAAAAATATTTACTTTATAATATATTTTGTCATTTTGTGTGCTGCTAAGTGTCAGATTAAGCTACTACACAGCAAGATTCATTGGTTATAAAAGTTTTATTGATAAGTCAAACTAAAGTGTGTATCTAGTAATATTATAAGCATATAGTATTATTTATAATAGCAGTAAAAAGATCTTTTACAGTGGAATCATACCACTTGTAAATTTGTTTATTGATAGATAAATTATCTACAATAAAGGTTTCTTTTGGTTATCTAATTTTATTAGTTTCTATAATGGTGTTTAATTGAATATAATATAATGCTTGTTCCTACTCTTTATAAATCATAAGAGATTACTTTTATTTTGAAAAACTATTCTTATTTAAATTTTGATTCTTATGATTTTAATTGTTAATTGAGTATTAACTTAAGATCATTTAATTTCAGAGATGAGGAGATTTTTGGTTGATAGAGCAAGTATTGAGAATGTGAATGTTGTACAACAAGAAGCCGAATTAGAACCGGCACCTAATGTGGTTAATGAGTTTAACCCAAATGAGATTGTGCGTGATCCAGGTCATAGGAAACAAATTAATGAGTATGCTCCGGATATTCAAGATCAAGTGAGGAGGGCATATATATTGAAGGGTCCAATGCAACCACATTTGCCAAGCTTTTATTTTGAGGTTAATGTTAAAGTTGTTTGGTATCACAAACGAGCTTTCAAATATATTGCAAAGAAAAGATCTTAATATTGTGAATGCCATGGAATTAGTTGATGTTGTCAAAGCTCGGTTGGGCACAATGAGAGAGAATGGCTGAAATAATTTTTTTGCCGATGTCCAAGGATTTTGTGTTGCTAAAAGTATTCTGGTACCAAATATGGATGACGAAATACCAGTTCGGGGTCGTTCAAGAGCAGAAGGGAGGACTATCACTAATCTTCATCATTACCGTGCAGAGATTTTTTATGTTGCTATTGATAAAATATGTGTGGAGATGGATCACCGCTTTAGTGGAGGAAGTAACATTATACTTGATTGCTTCTCATGTCTTGACCCCAAGAACTCTTTCTCCAAGTTTGATGTTGATAAGCTTGCTCGTCTTGCTGATATTTATCATGCAGACTTTTCTGATGATGACCGAGGAACAATTAGGGATCAACTTGAAACTTATGTGCTTCAAGTGAGAAGAAATGCTTCTTTTTCCACTTGTGAAGATGTTCAAAGTTTGGCTATGAAGATGGTTCAAACTGAGAAACATTTGGTATTTCCATTGGTTTATAAACTTATTGAGCTAGCTTTGATATTGCCGGTGTCGACAGCATCCGTTGAAAGAGCTTTTTCAGCAATGAAGATTATCAAGTCTAAATTGCGCAATAAGATCAACGATGTGTGGTTCAATGACTTGATGGTATGTTACACCGAGCGGAAGATATTCAAGTCACTTGATGATATTGATATTATTCGAACATTTACCGCAAAGAAGTCTCGGAAAGGACACTTGCCTCGTAATTTTATTTAACCCGCTATTGTAAGATTATGTTTATCTCTTTTATTTTAAACTATATTTTTGTTGACAAAATGACGAGTCTCTTTTATTTTGATTGATTACTATTTACATATTATATACAATGTGAATTTGCTATGTTTAAATTTTTGCCCAGGCTTTATAATTTTTCTGGCTCCGCCACTGGTTGCAATTATCAACCATATTCGTTCCATCATCAATAGATCACAGTTGGCAATCAATTTCTCTCATGTCTACAGAGAGGAGAACCAGTGTGCGAATTAGCTTGCCCCTTTGTGGATCATCATCCACAAACAACTCTATATCTTGAGATGTTTGCCTTCCTAAGTTTAGGGATCTTTTGTTAGTTGATGTCTTAAGTGTTACCTTTGTTAGGATGTAGTTTTTTTCTTCTTGTTCTCTATTTTTTCCACTGATTTAAAAAAAAATCATGTAACCACTTGAAAAAGTTATATATATCACAACAACAATGCATATTAGTGTAGACTTGAAAAGCCAACACCATTGACCCTTAAATATTTATGATGCACATAAATTAAACTCATAACAGAAAATAGTATTTTTTATGTTTTAAATTTCAAATTACAATTACAACAAAAGCTTCCAAAGTTCGGTCAGATAATGAGATGTTCTTGCTGGCTGCAAAATTAGGTAAGCCGTACAAAAGAGAGCCTTTGAAAACGAAGCTCCAAATACGAATATCCGATACGTATCTGTGAAAACGCGCATCGCATAATAAATCTATGGAATGGGAATCTCCTGCCAAACAGTTTTTTATTTTTTTTAATTTTGATTAAAAATCAGTAACTTCCAAAGCAGATACCAGTCACTTGAACACACGTTTCGTGAGGTTCTGTTGTTTATGGAAGATTTAGGTTTGATTTTCAATTTTCTAACAAGTAAAAAAAATTCTGTAATAAGAAAAATGCAACTGACAAAGGTAATACCTACTTCACTCTTTTTTTATGTAAGCGCGCACATCATTTTTTTATTTTTTTTTACAGTACACACATTATTCTTTTAAGGTGTGTTTGGTTCTAAAGGGTCGCGCAGATGCTGAATCTCCGTTCACCGTCGTACATTGAACAGAGATTTGTGTTGCTAACCGGAATGCAAGCACAAAGTAGGGGTAAAAAAGACAATTTCCCAAATTAACTCTTTGGTTTCTCTTTCGTACCAAACAGGCGCAGTTATTTCCGTCTTCCCAAAAATATTTTCGTCTTTCATACCAAACACAACATTAAGATCTCCAACTTAAACCTAGCGTATGAAAAGAATAAACTCTACTTAAAAAAAGTTAATTTATCATATCATAAATATTTCTAACTTTGAAAAATATTGATTTTTATAAGAGATATATAATCAAGATATTTAGCTTAATTGATTGAAAAATATTTGATATTATTTTTTATTCTTATGGATAAAATTAAATAAATAAATTAAAATAAGCGGTAGCTCAAGTGCTGTTCTGAAATCAAATTTGCTGATTTCATTTTTTATGTCTTTTGTTTTCTTCTCAATAAAATAACTACTTAATATCATTGTTCAATTGAAGTGATTAAAAAAAATAATTTAAATGTAATGACACTATAAAGATCTTTTACAATATCATTTAATTATAGTAAAAATCATATAACAGTTATGTGCTTTTTTTTTCAAAAACTAAGAAAATAATCTATGTACCAAGCAATATAAAAAAATTTATATTATTATCCTTTCATAAACTAATATATATATATATATATATATATATATATATATATAAAATAAATTTATTAATTTTTATAATAATTATTTAAAAGTAAAAAAAAAAAAATCATCTCCACTAGCAAAAGTTTAACTTGAGATTCTGAAATGTCTATATCTCACCATTAATTCTTTTAAACATCTATTTTGTAATAGAAATATATTATATTAATAGAACTTATTGAAGGGCTAAGATTTCATCCACGGGTAATTGTAGAGGATTCATTAATTCCTTAAAAGTGATATCTATCATGATTTATAATTGACTAATAATTTACAATATCCATGCTTAAAAATTACAAACTAAAGTCTTCAAAAAAATGAGAAAATATATTTGATTCCGTTGTTCTCCAATCCCATCAAATATGAAGATACGGGATTCAATTCCCCTCTTCGGCCTAAATTCCAAGCCATAAAGGTTCCTCTATCAGCAGGGGAAAAAATAAAGTTCCTCTATCAACTATGATTTTAAAAATAGGAAACGTATCTAATCTAACAGGACTCGATCTCCATGTAATCTCTAATTGAAAACAATGGTAATTTGTACTGTAATTATGAACATCTTGAAAAAGTGACTTTTTAAAACAATATAAGTTAGGTGATGATGAGCACAATTACCTAATGCACTCATACTCAAAATAGTTATAATAATTTATTCGAGTATTTTAATAGTTTTATTAATCTTCTCGTACCATAAAAACATTATAATTAAGAAAAAGAATACTATACACACATGCATGCACGAACAAAAATTAGTGGATGAATGCAAGTGTAACACATTAAGATTAGAATAATTTTTAATCATACAATTATATCTTCTTATAAACCTTCCTTCTACCTTTTATGATAAGTTTCAAATATGTTTTATACTTCTAAGACAATTTTTTTTTTTTACTTTTTATTCAATACTTACCATAACATATAATAAGATGATTTAGTATTACTTAAATTTAAATTTTAAAATTAAATATATTTACTTTTTCAATAAAAAAAAAACAAGTTCTGCAGTGCTTTCCATATAAACTTAAACATGTCTCTAGATGTCAGCCAATAATTTTAAATATGAATGCTCAAATTGGAAAGTGGGACTAACTGGTTCCGCTTCCACACAAATATTTCAGATTAATGGCGTATGTGATGTCAATTGGGAATTGTTATTACTATTGATTGCTTTGACTCAAGTCCAAAGTTTCGAGGGAAGGGTTATTTTCATCCAGGTATGAGCTTTGTTGGACTCTGAAAGAATGACGACGTGAGAAACACAATAAGCATGTTTGAAAATTAGGTTAAAAAATATCTCTGAGATAAAAATATTTTCACGAAAAAATCAACACTCTTGTTTTTACATTTATTTTATTTTTATCTGTTGGATTCCCTTTCATACTTGGATTGCAATAAAATGTGTGTTACAGTGATTTTAACAGAAAATCAAACTTACACTTAGTAAACTTATGCCACTAGTTGAGTGTTAGAAACGGAGCCCTAGAGCATGTTTTATCCGTTAGATACATATGCCACCGGTTGAGTGTTGGAAACGGAGCCATAGATGCTTTCATATACATCATACATATGCACACCCACCACTGGTTTTAATATTATGTAGTAGACTTACATATTAAAGGAAAAAAATATTAAACGTGATTAAGGTTCCTGTAATTTTATATTAATAAAATTGTTTCTCAAAGTTTTTAAAACATATAGATTTAATTCCTCTTAACTTTAAAAATATATTTTTAATTGGGTCTCTTAGTTAACAATTTTTTATTATTAACAATCAATGTCTTAAAATTAATTGATAGAGTCTTATTTTAAAAAATAGAAAAGTTAAATATCTCTATTTTTTAAAAAAGAGACTAAAATTGTAAATTAAATAAAATAGGAAACTTATAAATTATATCTTAGTCTTAATTTTGTAGTAGTAATATTTCTGATTACTATTAGAAGACTTAATAAGAACTGAAATACTATAAAAAACACCATTGAGGGTTGGATTAATTAGTTAGGGTTATTTTAACTTGATGGATGATTTTAATTTTTTAAGACCACAAATATATTTTACAAAAAGCAATCTTTGCTCCAGACAAATAGAATTATTATGTTTCACACCTAATATAGTTTCATACTGATAACTTAAAAGTGATATAAAATTTGAATCTTAAGTATGCCCGTACTTAAATATTCAAAGAAATTTTTTCCTCACCTATAATAATTTTATTCAACTCAAACAAAATTACTATTAATAAATATACACCGATTCAAATAATTGAACTAAAATTAAATCTAACCAACTTAAATCTTCGATATTTGAGAAGATTTTGCTTGTACATAATTACTACCTTTGTCTGGTCTCTTTCAATTAATTCACACTCTTTAAAAATACTTTATTTATTTAATTACATTAAATTTATTAATTATTTATAATGTTCTTCTAAAATTATGTTTTATTTCACACTTCACTTAATTATTTCTCATCATTAAGTAATTAATGTTTGGAGAAATAATATTATAATTAATTAAAGATAATATAGGATATAAATAATTAATGCATCAAATTTAAGAAGAAAATCTTATAATAAAAAAAAGACAAATAATACAGTAGAGGAGTCTTGTACGGGAAAGGAGGTAGTATTTGATAAAGTGTAAAATATTAATTTAATTTTGAAAATTGACTGTTTTCATTGTAAAAATGTATCCCACGCGCAAATAACTAACATATCAGGGTTAAGTGAGAAAGCTAGCTGCACATCATAAATGTAAGGAAATACCAATCAGTGGATAGAAGTAATAATGCAGTGGAAAAAGCGTACACGTATGCTTTCGCTTGCTTGTTGATACAGTGATCTAACATTTAGATGAGGCAAATTGATAAAGCACATATTAAGGCAAGACACTTTCGAAGATACTACATGGATTCTAATTCGATGAAGCCTAAAATTATAGTAGCATTTAGTAGGTTTAGTCATAATTGAGCTATAGATAAAAGAAAGTCATACTTGAGCTTTTTTAGAAACAATTTTGACGATGAATTCCAGCTGGAGCTGGACCATTACTGTTTACTTCTCTAGACATGGCCTTAAGGTGTGATGATATACACAATGAATATATAATTCTGAAACCAACATATAAAATTCATTTGTTGTAACCTTGATACGTTAACCAAATCGAATGGAACATACAAGTTTAATACACCTGGAAAATCATGAATATATAACATCCCAATTACTTCTTCTAGGTGAGTTTTTGCATAAAGTCATAACATGTTATTGGTGTCTTGTTTAATAGTATTAAGGTGTCTTCCTATTCTATCACTTAACAAAAAAAAAAAACCTTAATTTACTTCATGTACATCTAATTGTCACTCGAATTTATTATCTGTTGTAGAATTTTACCATAGGTGCATTGTCTTCTCAAATCCTATTTGTTTAATTATATTGTTAAAATCATCATTACTATTTTTCATATGTCTAGTATCTTCCATTTGATTGATCACGATGTTCTGTATTAGAAGTCATAAAGTCATCCCTTTAACAAAACATTTAGGTGACGTTTGGTTTGAGTAATTTTATTATTATTTTTTGAAAATAATTTTCATTTTAGAATTTTCAAGATTCAAAAAAATATGTATCAAGAAAAAAACACTTTAAGGTATTATTGTGTTTTCACTTCTTCAGAAAAAACTAAAAATATTGGTTTATTTTTTAAAATATTTTCAAAGAAAACCTTTTCTAAATTGTAAACAAACACTGTTTTTATTCTTATTTTATATTTTATTTAAAAATAAAAACAGAAAACGCTCAAACTAAATTTCACGCATTCCCTTAAAAAAACATTTACATATTTTTTCTTCTTTGTCAACAAGCATTTGCAATTCTTTAGGTGACGTTTGAGTATTTTTTTTTTTTAAAAAAAAAGTCATTTTAAAATTTTCAAGATTCAAAAAATATGTATCAAGAAAAAAGTATTCTAAGGTATAATTGTATTTTCACTTCTTCAGAAAAAACTAAAAATGTTAGTTTAATTTATTTTTGAAAATATTTTCAAAGAAAACCTTTTCTAAATTGTAAGCAAACACTATTTTTATTCTTATTTTATATTTTCTTTAAAAATAAAAATAGAAAAGGGTCAAACTAAATTTTAGGCATTCCCTTAAAAAAAAACATTTACATATTTTTTCTTCTTTGTCAACAAGCATTTGCAACTCTGGACCCATCACGCCCCATTAGCCATTAGGGTTTTTCTTCGCACACCAGTAAATTGCTGGTAACCCAGCGCAACATGCACAATTTCAATTTTGCTCTTTCATAAAACTCATACAGATTGTGCATGTTAGTCTAATACAAATTGACAATCCGTAAGTCCAATACGGATTGACGATTCGTAAGCCTGATACAGGAATCAAACATGTGACTTTTGCTTTATTAGCATGATACTCTAATCAACTGAACTAGTAGGCCAATTGTGTTTTAAAATAATTAATGTCACTATATATAACACTAAAATTTCTAATGTATATTTAATGTACATGTAAATTTACATAATAAATTTTGTGACAATTAATTTTGATATAATAATTAATTTGTTTACATATATAAATTTTTATGAAACCTATGCTTTTTATTTAAAATTTATATATGTAAAAAATACATTATTAGATTAAAATTAATTGTAATAAGGTCAAAAAATACATTAGTATATTTATGTTAATAATTTATTTTTTTACATACATAAATTTTTATTAAACTTATGATTTTTCTTTACAATTTATATACTAAAGAAATTAATTATTAGATCAAAATTAATTGTCACAAAATTTATTATGTAAATTTACATGTGTATTAAATATACATTAGAAATTTTAGAGTTATATATAACAACATTAATTGTTTTATAACATAATTGACCTATTAGTTCAATTGGTTAGAGTGTTATGCTAATAACATGAAAGTCATAGATTCAATTCATGCCTGAAGCATTAATTTTAAATTAGTTCGTAAAACATATTTTTGAAAAAAATATTTAAAAAAATTGTATCAGCCACTTACCAGCAATTATCGGGGTGCGCAAAGAAAAACCTTAGCCATTAGGAACGTGGAAGAGCCTAGCCCATTGGGTGATTCAGAATAGGCCCAACACAACTCTATGCAACCGCAAACCAGCTTACTAGTTACTAGTCCTCATCCACAATTTTATTTTTAATAATTTATTTATATCCCTCGAGCATAAAAACAATAAAAATAAGCGAATTGTTATTATTTTCCTTCCAATTTTCGTGGCATTCGTCACTCTCGTGTCGGGTGAAGGCGAAAACCAAATCAAGATGCTGAGAGTGGGCGCAAAGAGGCTTTTGGGAACGACGTCGTTGGGCGTTAGGGTTCCGGCGAGGCTGTACCACGAGAGGGTTGTGGATCACTACGACAACCCCCGGAACGTTGGATCGTTAGACAAGAACGACCCGAGCGTGGGGACGGGTTTGGTGGGGGCGCCGGCGTGCGGCGACGTGATGAAGCTCCAGATTAAGGTCGACGACAAAACCGGAAAAATCGTCGATGCTCGATTCAAGACTTTCGGTTGTGGCTCCGCCATTGCTTCTTCCTCCGTCGGTAATCACTAATGAAAACATTGCTCTCTGTTTTCTGATTTTCAATTTGTTCTATTTTATCCTCATTGAGCGTGTTTCTGATGATTCAGCTACTGAGTGGGTGAAGGGAAAGCAAATGGAGGAAGTTCTGACTATAAAAAATACGTAAGTATGCATAACATTATGCACTTATGCAGCGTTTCTCTAAGATACAATGTCGCATAATATGATATTTGATGATGCATTGGATACCAATATAACACTGGATAGGGTAAAGTTTTATATTTTTTTAAAGTAACTCTTATATACTCACTATGAGGAAGAAGGGTTATACACTAATATTCCCTAAAAAGTTTTAGATAACCATCCAATCACAAGCCGTCATGTATGACAAGTTTGTTAACTTTTAAAATAATTATTTTAAAGTAATTCAAACAGTCATATGTGATTGGATGACACCGTGAGAACACCAGTACATAGACATTAAACTCATATTATATTCATCCATGTTTGTTTTATGTTATGCTAATTTTCTGGGTAAGGCAACAGAACACACAGCTTATGTTTTGTATAAAAGAAAAACCTTTGTGGAGTGATGGGTTAATGATTGAAGATGTTGTGTTTTTAAATGTGTTGGTCACTTTTGTCTCTGCCTGTAGATTATTTCAGAATTATTTACACCTTTTGTTTTGTTTTTTGGTCCTTTCCTATGTACTGGCTTTAGGGGTTTAGTACTGCCAGATAGTCTATCAAGCACTAATACTTTAATTTGCTTCATATATCTGCATCCAATATGTATTTGATACCAATACTCTTGGATACTTCACCGATACCTATATGTAAACTGTGAAGTATCCAAGCCTTCAATGTTGTGAAAATTCAATACTACATACAAGACATAGAAGCATCTATGATTAGAAACATAGGAAACTGTCCCTTTATGAATCAACAAAGGAAATTGTCCTCTTTAAGGATAATTTCAAGAAAGGAATGAGATTGATATTATTCCTATTTGTAGGCGATAGGAAGTGATTTATCAAGACAATGATATACAATTTTTTATTTTATTTAGTAATATCCAAGAAGTATGTTTTTTATTTGTATTTTAGAATTGCAATTATATAGTGGTATTTATTATGTTTTATGAATTTTTATACATATTTATATATGTATCTTACACATATGGTACCCTATAAAGTTTTAGAATAATCATATCAGACGCATTGTATCAGATATACATATCGTCTTTAGGCATCATAGCAAATAGTTCTAGTTTTGGTTATGTTTTCATGATGGATGGTTCTGGTCTGTTGTTATGAGATCTTGATGTGGCGAATAATCGATGTCGTGCAGTGAAATTGCAAAGCATCTTTCACTTCCACCAGTTAAGCTCCACTGCAGCATGCTTGCTGAAGATGCCATCAAAGCAGCCGTTAAAGACTATGAAGCTAAGCGTGCTAAGGCAACTGCTAGCGGAGAGGCAGCAACAGGAGAGAAGCCTGCCATTGCATGATTTCTTTCATGTATAAAAAGAATGATGAAAACAACCCTTTGTTTGTTTGTCTGTTATTCTGTTAATCAGTTGCTCATTGAAGAACACCTTCACTAGACTTTGGGTTGGACTTAGTTATAGCTAGAGAGTATTCACATCATGCGAAGTAAATATTTGAAATGCCGGCTATGGTTTGTTATCTGCTACTGGGTTTGTATTTAGTAGTAGTCCATCATTGACTGTATACGCATATAATAAAGCAGATTGGAATGTTAGAAAGTTCTCCATAACAATTAAGTGAATAGCATGATATTTTTCACAAATTTTGTTTCTGCAGTCCTATGTTTGCAATGTATTTGTTTATTTTTCCTTTTCTTTTGGTGAATTTGCAATTGGACTTTATTATCTTAAAATGAAAATATGACGCGTCCTTGACTTTGTAGGGGTAAGTATCAAGATATGAAGCTCAAGTGTAAGGGTATTCTATATTTTTTGTTTTAAAATTGAGTAGAATTGATTTTGATAAAATTAATTTTAAACTAATCAATCAAGATGTGTCCAAATTAGTCTCAAATACTACAGATTTTACTTTACAATGTGCCTACATAGAAGAATCCATTTTGGTGATCAACCAAAAAAACCCTTGTGTTAACATATGCGAGCAAATGTTTTATTTCCAAATTAAAAAAAAAAAAAAAAAAAAACCTAGAATTTAACTAGAGACAAGTGGTGATTATTTGGTGGAGTAAAATATAGTTGTTTATCCACTAACAGTAAAAAAAATTGTTAAATCATTTAATAAAAAAAATATGGTTAGCCTTTTTTTAATGTATTAATGCGTGATGGAACATATTCTTGCCTACAGCGTGGCCGGAAGACCGGAGAAAATTAAAGATCCGTAATGAGTAACGATAGCCGCCACCTGGGGGATGTGGAATTGTTCAATTAAGTGCAGACATGACAAAAATATTATTTTCTTTTTTTTTTATCATAGACGAATGAAAATTCATGGTAATTGTTAATCTTGTAGTAGAATAAAGCTTATACATAAAAGTAGTACCAAAGCTCAGAACCAGATTCTGAAGCAAGTCCGAGTTGATGGTACTATATCAAGAAAGACACCGCCTAGAAGACGAGCGCACCATCCATATTCAACAATTTTTAATTCTTCATAATTTATAGTTGGTTCATTCATAAATCCCAAAATTTGTTCATGAATGTTTTGATAGTGGACACATCGCTTTTTTTTTTAAGCTAACGTTAGTTGTTAATTTATTATTTTTATTAGTGGGAGAAATATAACTAATGATTTCTTTTTCCTTTTTTTCTCTTTGTCCACCAAACAAACCTTGAGAGGCAAAAACTGGACCCTAAGAAAACCGATGCCTAAGGATTATTAAGACTGGCATATATGGTTCTTAAAAATAAAAATGAGGTTTCTGCATAGGAGGATTATGAGGTTGATGAAAATAAAATATATCTTTTAGTAAGATAAAAGAGAGATTAAATTATTTTAAAATATTATATTGTTATTTTTATTTTGAAAAAATATTAGTATAATAATATATTAAATTGGTTAAATATAATTATAATTAAAAATAATAAATAAAGAAAGATCGATTAAATAAATTTTAGATTACTTATAGACAATTTTTTTTTTAGAATTATGATTAAGAAAAAGAAAGAAAATGATAAAATTCTTTTAATATAATTGGTAAAGAAAAAAAAGAATAACAAAGAACATAAATTTCTTATTTCAAAAGATAAGTAAAATAATTTTTTCTAAATCTTAATGATATGAATTCTTGAAGATTATATATATATATATATATATATATATATATATATATATATATATATATATATATATATATATATATATATATTACTAAAGGGTTTTATTATTGTATTAATGAATATATACTTTAACCTTTAGGATCAAGACTAATGTGTACATACAATATGTTATGTTTTAAATATTACAAATATTATATGTCTTAGTTATTATATATATAATTATTATTATACATATAATTTCATATATATTTTTAGTATTTATTTAGTTTAAATGCTTATATTTTGATAATAATATTTTTATTTATATAAAGACTTATTTATTTTATTTTATTTATTATAAAAAAGTATTTTCAAATTATTATAATTTTAAGATTTTATATTCTCTTACCATAAGTTTTTTTTAATGAAGAGTGATACACAAATTAATAATTAACCCATGTTGCATATCAATCAAAACATTAGGTCTAGTGATGAAATGATTGAAAATCTTCTTCTCCCAATTATTTGTTTCTCATGTGCATCCTGTCCATTGATCCTTATCCACCAATGCATCCTCTAATCACATCAACGTTGAAAAGGTTAAGTCCCAATGCCTCCCTCAACCACCAAACCCTGCGGAGGCATTTCAGCGTTCTCAACGGCGCCATCCTGATCTTCAACGCCCAAGTTCGACATACGAGAAAATGGCAGCGACCCCTTCAACGTTCTCAGCTTCTCTTCGGTTATGTCACCCAAAGACTTGCGCTTTACGCAATTCACGCGCTGCCCAGCAACGTAAATCTTGAATACGACCCCGCCGTGGTTCACAAAAACTTGCAGCACCGTCGGAACGCTCAACGTGTGGAGCCCCTCGTCGTCAAAGACCAAGCGCAGCTCGTGAGAGCCGGCGCCGCCGTCAGCCGCCAACGGTTTCGCAATTACCGGGAACCGCAAGCCCAGTTCTTGGAATTTGTGAAAATCGAAGGGTTTGGGTTCGTTCACGACCACTTGCTTGGGAACCCCAACAGTGGCGTTTTCGAGGGAAATTTGCAAGTGGGTCGATGATTACGGTGGTTGGGTATTTAGTTGAGAATTGTTGGAGTTGGTTTTTCCAGTGTGGGGTGTGGAGTTTGTAGATGATGCAGTGGAAAGGGCCTTGTTGTTGTAAGGGTGTGGTGGGGTCGATTTCTACGAGGGTTGAATGAAGCTTTCGACTTTTGACTTTGTTTGATCAATTTTTAGTCTTTTGTTTATTTTATATTTATATTTATTTTTAAGTAATAAAAATAAATAAAAAATTTAAAACAGCAAAAAATGAGATAAAGAATTAATGAAAAACTAAAAATATTGAGAATAAGAAATTATAATATAAAAAAATTGGACAACTAAAAACTTGATTAATCCTAAAATTAAACTCTTATAATTCAAATATTAAGAGTTGCTTGCAGGTTTACATATCAAAGATGAAAATATATTACATAAAAAATGAAAATATTAAAATTTTAGTATTACAAGTTTTCAATTACTAGAATTGTATTTAATTTTTTAATATCATAAGGTTTCAACTACTAAAAGATTTCAACTAATGGTAACTGTTATCTGCATACAAAGTTTACCAATAGAGTTTCCCTCATACCATCCATCTATACCAGTGTATGTTGATGAAACAGGACACGAACCGTGACCATTACAATCTTCGCCTAGCTGGCACTGGAACCACGTTACTGCTCGACACAAGTTTTTACCCAAGTTAGTAACAGCGAAACAACAAATGAAGCTGATAACACGATATTGTCCAGAACACGCACGACACATTCAGAAAAGAAAGGAAATGAATATTATCTCTTTTGTAATATACAGCTTTTGCTTATATTTGAAATTTAAGACAAACCAAAAGGAAGTTAAAAGAACAAGGAATTGACAATTATGTGGGTCAAAATTGCTACGATTGCCACAACTTAGTTTACAGAACTGTTTGTTGTTCTCATGCTATCTTGCAGCCCCTCAGCAGTCTCTCAATCACAATAACTTTCTTTTGTTAAGACAGCTGAAGAATCATTTCTACATCACGTGATGAGCAGGACCGAAAAAACTTACTTTGGCTTACATTTTATCAAATGACAGCAAGATTTCAAAATTTGGATGAATCAATACAGCTCTTCCATCGATCAATCAACATATGTATACATGAGATAATGAAAGCACCAATCCTATGCCTGTAATTGTATAGATTCGACCTTGTTGTAAGCTACATTCTTAACTTTCTTATGGGAACCATGTTTTGATTTGTTTGATTTCCTTTTCTTTGAAGCGGTAATTTCATGAGTATGATCTTTCTTCTCGATGCCATTTTCTTTGTCTGGAATGTCAATTTCAGACTGCAACAGTAACTCAGCCTTTGATTCTGTCGGTTGAACTTGTGGTTCAATAACTGACATTCCCGATAGAATGTAGTCTAACAAAAATGTGCTTCTAACAAGTCTGTCTATCCTGCCAAAATGCCTCTGACTATATGGGATAAGACCTTCAAGAAATTCGCCAATCCCTTTAATCTGAAATGACCCATAAAAAATGTCAGTTAAACATGGGGGGTTTTCCTTTCCTCAAAAACCATCCCATGAAATTTAATTAACACACACACAGGCCAAAATCCTTGCAAAAATATAAAAATAAAAAGTAAATGCATGGCCAAAATCTTAGCGCCAGAATTCAATTTAATATCAGCTTGTAGAACATCAATACAATTTGACTAGTGCCAACTATCATATATTTCTAAAAGATTTTTTTATATGCATTAAAGTGAACAATACTTACCATCTGGCCAAATAACAGAATCAATATCAAAGTCTAACTAAAATACCTGAGGCAGCATATGCAGCCATAAAACAGACAGCAGAATGCCAAAACCAGTAAACATAAGAAGTTAAAAACCATCATAATATGCAATAAATGCATGATTAGAAGCACCAAACCTCTCAACTTAAAAGGGTAAAAAAAGCACCTGGACAATATCTGTTGGAGGAAAGATGCTGAAAACTCTGAAAAGCACGAACTGAGAAACATAACAAAGCTTTGGTTTTGTATTCCATTCTCGAATATAGTTAAATAATATACGAAGCTCTTCACTACCCAAGCCCTTAAGTGCTCTGTCCATATGATCTTCAGCCTCTCTCTTCCTGCAGAAATATTAGTTTAAGTGTATGCCAAAAAGATGCAGGCAACAAAATAAATTATCACTAACCTGCAAAGTTCTGCAAATAGCTCAAAAAGCCTATGAGGCCTGCGCAGTTCAAATGCGATTTGGATTGCTTTAGTATAGTCAGCATCTGAGACAGCATTCTCTAGCTCTTGACCTTTCACAACTCCCTCTTCCTGTATCAACATTAGACATTACAACATTTTTAACACAAAGGGCACTTGTGATTTGGAAGATAAGAGTATATAAGAAAATCCTAAAATTACACATATGGAACAGGTAATGCTTTTGCTTGAAATACTCCATGTCACTAAGATAAAGGTAAATGTTATAAAAAAATTCCTGAATGAATTGTCCATTATGCGTTTGGTTTGGCTTATTTTGAAGAAACAATTGTTTTTTTCCAGCTTTTTGAGAGCTTTTGAAAAAAAAAAGTCCCAAAAAATAACTATTATACCAAACATACACTTAATGCCAAGATTATATCACTTGTGAAACTATATAATAGACTCTGTAAAACAACCTAACTCAGCAAGAGACTATTGTGAAAATTAATAACCAACTTAACACCACTATATTAAGAAAAGGCAAACCCATAGTAGAAAACGTGTCATTAAATGATTGGAAAGACTAGGGAGATTTATGACCCAACCCCTACACCACCCTTTACCACTGTGCTACAAGAGTAAACTATGATTTCAATCTTGCGCAACATAAATGTACAAAGTACAAACCACCCTGATAATCTAATTTAAGATATCATTAAGGTATTGCTGATTTACAATTAAAAAAATCCTAAACTCTTAATGTTATGTTTTTCAAGACGGTTGGCATTAGCAAAAATGAGCAAGATGGACAAATCCCTGACAATTAAACAACGATTGTAATGATCTTTAGTGATAGATGTTTCATTCAGATGGCTTCCAAGATTGTGACTGATCTTGGTCCTTCCTTCATTGTTTGTCTTAAATTCATAGAAACAGCAACAGAAAAATTGGTGATAAGGAATAATTGTAGATCTTAGCAATCATTATATCATGAACAACCATGAAACATGACCTTTTTGGGCTTTGATTTAATTTTCATGCTATTATGAGGTCACCAATATTGAACAATTGGTTTAACTCACCTCTTTTCGAAAAGCTTCTTCTTTGTCTGCTGCAGTGGAATCAAACCATAAATTGACAACAGCGTCTCCGCCACCAGTTGCAAGCTTTTCCGTTTTCCTGCCTACAGCCAAGGCCCAAACCTGCAGGCCAAATTTTGTCAGCAAAAGAAAAGGGTGGAGAAACATGAATTATTTGTGTCTGGGAAAATTCAACAAATGTTTTTAGGCTTTGTTTTTTTCAAAGAAAGTGTCTGTTCAATTAAAAGATGCTTGCAACAATTTATTAGAATTATGTAATTTTTTAAAAGAAAAAACTGTTTTAGTGCTTTTCTCAGTAGCTGAAAATAGTATCTACTGGGGGAAAAATACCAAAAACAGTTGTATCATAGGATGACTTTTTTCTAAGCTTAAACAAATGATCTCTTTTTGTGGGAAAAGTGGAAACAAGTACCTCGTACAAACCTTATAGTTGCAAGTGCATTTGGGAAAAGTCATGAATAAAACAAAGCATCTTGGTATATAACAGAACAGAGTCTATTTGGCTACTTACTCAGTCTCAAACTAACTTTTAAGATCCAAACCAGCTAAAATGTTTACATTAATGGTTAATAATGTACTTATATATGATGGCCAGCTATATATTATATAAACGATCTTATCTTAGAGAGCAAGAAGAAAACCAAAGATGTGCCATTGCCAAAATATAATCTACACAGTAGTGACAGTACACACTCTTAAAGAATTAATTTTAAAAAATCGCATTTTCTCTAAAGTTCGGAAATAGTGTGACCAAGGAAAGCATAATTTGAATGTTCAGTACTGCATAGAAGTTGGCAGCGCTGATATAATTCACTGACTGAAAGCTAATTAGGTCAAAACGTAAGCTTCTTATTAATAATAAAAGAACTCCTTTGGAGAACATTAAGCAAGCAACAAATTTAAACCATGTTTTTCCATATATATACATCTAGAAAGTAGAAAAGAAGTATGATATTAAGTAGAAAGAAAAATCATCGGAAAATAAGAAATATATCAAAGGATCAACAGGCACCTTGTCTTCATGATGATCATAAGTAGCAACACATTCATTAGTTTTTACAGTCCACAGCTTTACTAAACCATCAGCACCTGAAACATTAAGTTGATCAAACATGCAACCAAAATGTTATAAAGAACAAAATCAGCTACAGATAGCCTCATACCACAAGAAACAATTTGTGTTCCACGAGTAACAAACAATGCTCTTAACACACTTGACGTGTGTCCTTCAAATGTCTTCAAACAGGAGCCATCAGATATAGCCCATATCCTTATTGTCTTATCACCAGATGCTGTTACTACACATTGATCAACAGGAGAAAATTCTACTGACCAAATTCCTCTTTTATGCCCTTTAAATACAACTACTGATACTAGATCTGGAAGTCTCCAAACACAAGCTGTACGATCCTGATGGGATACAAGTAAAACATAATAATAATGATAAAGTACAGTGAAAGCACTAATTTTCCAAAAATAAAACGAAAAGCAAAGGAAAGAAGGCCAGTGAAGTATCTAGTGACTTTTCTTTCTTCACTCGGAAGTCAGATGAAAACAAGAAACATACAACTAAGGTGGCAGTCCTTTTTTCTACAAATAATTAGATTACTTGATTCAAAAGCCCAAAGAAAGCTGCAAGTCAGATATAGTTACCAACCTGAGAACCACTACATACTAAACTATCATTTGGAGCAACAGCTACGGAATTTATATCTTTATCATGAGCTGCAACAACAGCTTTTGCTTTTAAATTAATTGGCATTGTCATATTGTCTGAGAGGCCATCCATACTCCACACCTTAAGAGTATGATCACTGAAAAAACATTGACAAAGATTGATGAGAAATAAATTTGAACAATACTATCTAAAAGTCTGCATGTTTAAAATCAATGCGTTTAAGTTTCAACAATAAACTCAGTAACATTACAATATTCAGTTCATAGAGTAGAATGAACAGGAAGGCCAAATTGTAATGCTTGGGTTAAATTAAATGACCCATGGCTAGCAGAATATATAAAATAAAGCATAAATGCAGCTGCCTTGCAGGATTCAATGAACACAAAAGGGAAGCAACATGAGATTAAATTCAGCACAAATTTTCTTATATTGATTCCAATGCTGAAACAAGTTGAGGTGAATTCAATTATACTAGTAACCATAGGAAGTTTGCTGGTGTTTCCACTTCCACTATCTTTAAAAGAGACGACAGCACACAAAAGGTCAATCATGACATTTTTAACCTGTAAAATCAAATTACCACTGTTGCAGAACAGGAAGAGTGGAAGACAGAAATTAAAACACCAAAAGATTTGAATGCTGCTTTCTAACTAGTTTAAGCCAAATTTCTTATAATCATAGATGAAAGACAAACTGCCTTCATTGAGGGCAGGCATATGTTACACAGCGTTCTTATTGCTAATGAAGCGGTTGAGGAAGCAGGTGTAACAAGTCATGCCTGGTGTTCAAAGTTGACTATGAAAAGGCATATGACTCAGTTAGTTGGGAATTCTTGTTGTACATGCTGAGGAGGATGGGTTTTTGCTCTAAATGGATCACTTGGATTGAAGGCTGCCTCAAATTCGCTTCCATCTCAATATTGGTTAATGGAAGCCCTACGGCTGAGTTCATGTTGCTTATGAGAGATACACAGATGAGAATCAAGATGGAGCACTTAATGAACTGTGGAAATTAAAGATCCCAAGCAAAGCTTCCTTCTTCGCTTGGAGATTAATTCGGGACAGATTGTCAACAAAGATGAACTTACGCAGGAGAAATATCGAAAGTATTGATTCTACGTGCCCATTCTGCAGAAACAAGGAAGAGGACGCAGCACACCTATTTTTCAGTTGCAGTAAAATTCTGCCACTTTGGTGGGAATCGATATCCTGGATAAATATCAGGGGTGCATTTCCGCAAAATCCGAGACAACACTTCCTCCAACATGCTTTTGGGAGGTCTGCTGGTATCAGGATGCACATTGGTATATTTGGTGGATTTCATTAACTTGGAGTATTTGGCAGCATAGAAACAAGATTGTCTTTTTAAATGAAAGTTTCAATGTTAGTAATTTGATGGAGGGTGCTATTTTCTTGTGCTGGTCGTGGCTAAAAAATCTGGAAAAAGGTTTTGACATACCTTTTCACCACTGGTTCAGTAATATTAGGGATGGTTTTTGTAACCAGGGAGGGATAAGTATATGGACACTGGGTAGTTTTGAGCTAAGGATTCTGTCAGATATAGGGTCTCCTAATTCTTGAGATATATAGCTTGTATTAGGATACCATATTTCTGTTTTCTGGCTCAAGATCGGTACATTCATCAGTACCCCTTGTACTGAATTAATTATAATATAATATTAATTTTGCTGATAAAAAAAAAGTCAAATTTCTTATTGGTGTTAAATCAAATGCTATTATGAGAACACAAGAAGAAAAAGTTTGAAAGACAGATAAGGTTACTAATTGTCTTCCTTCCTTGTAACATTATCATTTGATATTTGAGAATAGATACAAAACCCTTGACATAACACTTGTTGTTACAACTTTAATTAATAGTAAATATTTTAGCAACTAAAAGGTTGAACATTAGAAAAACCCAGATAAAGGGAATAAAAAATACAGGAACTTGTGGAGAGTAAAAAAATAGATAAGTTCTTTCAATTAATAATAAACAGAGAAATAAATACATCAAGACTCACCTACTGCCACTAACAAAGAAATCTTGCTTTCTTTTTGAAAAGGCAATGGCTCCAACAGCTCCCATGTGACCAATACCAACTCCAATGCAGTTTGCACTTTCTGATTCCCATAACCTAACCTATTTGGCAAGCAGACATTTGTTTTGTAAATACTAATTCCTATGCTTGAACATAGTGCACTACACACATATTATGAACTCAATAGAGCACCTGTTGTTAACTATGTAGCATTGAACTGAAGCACCTCAAGCACTTTTTCCCATAAAAGAAAATTTAAAGCCTTTAGAACAATCTTAAGATCAAAGGGGAGAAAACTTACACTGTTGTCTTTACTTCCAGTTACAATCAGTGTTTTCCCAGAACTTGATACACAGGTGTCAAGGCATAGAATAATTTCAGTGTGACCAGATAAGACATACGAACATGACATAGATGCAAGGTCATAAACTCGAACCTGCAAGGCTCCAGTAGGTTTGCACATTAAATACCAAAATTTTAAATATCACTCTTGCTAGACTATAGAATGGAAAGCACAACAAATTGAAGGTTAAAGAATCAAATGCTGAACATTTTATATTCATCAACTTAACAGGATTCAATGTTTCATTTTTCTTTTTTTCAATAATCATTGTTTCAAAAAATTAAGACATATTGTTTGCTCCCGTGATCATGCAAGTCTTTGCAACATACTGCTGACAAGACAAAGATTTCATTTTTGTTCTTTTTTCCTGTTCTTTTCTTACCTTTTACAGTTATGTGTCAAATCACTTGGATTAGATTCACTCAGATACAATTAGATAATATTTGGAAAAGGATAAAATACGTTTTATTGTTTTATCTAAATGTAAGATTGTGAGATATCGCAAAATGCTCTAATGACAATAACAAAATCGGAAATGGACACCCAACAAAATATTTTAATCCTTCTAGTTCTAAACATGGCATTTGTCCAAAAGACAAAACAAACTAAAAAACTAATGAGCTTTTCATATGTCATCACATCACAGCTCAAATTCTAAAAACTCTATAAATGGAATCTTAATCTCTATAAATGGAATTTCATCCACAAATTTTATATTTATAAAAAAATATCTAAAAATGCTTATATTCTCAGTCTTGAATCCATACCACATGATCACTATTTTCCATCCATATAAACAGAGACATGGATCATGAACAATTATCATATTCAGCACCTGTTAGTAGTTACATTTACTTCAAGAAGACAACAAATCAAATTGAGGGAAGTGACAGGAACAAACACTACAAAATTGTGCACTAAACAAAAACAATATCCTACAGTAAAGAAAACTTGCCTTTTTTTCGTATTGATATGTTCATATTGACCAGGTTACTAAAAAAGCCAAACTCTACTTGAATCACAACAGTTTACTAATTCCAGATAAAAATGCACATCCCCATACAGCCATACCTGTTCAAGATTTGTAGCCAGAGCAAGGAATTTTTCATCATCCCCAATAAACTTCATATCAACAATCTCTTCATTATATCCCACAAGTCTTTTGGTTAGATTTAATTGCAACAACTCTTCAGTGCATTCCAGAGAGTAAAACAGAAACTGCTGATCTGCAGTCACACAAAGCAATCCTTGATCTGAGGCAAGCATAACAGCAGAAGTGAAACCCCTACGTGAGCCATCCTCATCTATGTTGGCTGTAACATCTGAAGTTTTTTGCTCAAAGATGCAACCTGCACTGTCAATAGGAAAAAAAAAAAAAAAAAACTAATGAGGTAGTGCATAAATTGCATCTTGATTGATGCAGGTATGAAATTGAGGCCGTTCATTTTTTTCAGTATAAAGTATTTACATCACAAGTCAGAAACTTAAGTGTGTTATAATGTTTACAACTGCCCCCGTAAGAATAAATATCCAGCGGCAAACACATATTCAATTTCCAAGTTTTTAACCTAAATCATTGCATAACTTCCAAAAATTATTTCATAATCAACTAAGAGCTTGTTTGTTTTTTCATTAAAAAAATAACTTTTCTTTGAAAAAAAAAAACATTTTAAATATTTTTAGTAAGTTTAAGTTTTTGAAAAATATCAGAATTTAAATAATATCATCTTTCAAAATAAATAAAAATATTGTTTATAATTGTCATCAAACAAAAAATAACTTCTGCTTTACATAAAATCTTTAAAAAATAAATCACTTTTTTACACTATCTTAAAACCACTTTATTAAAGCTTAAGCGAACCAATAATGCAAAATGTCATAGAACTAGAAATATTTATAATGGTGATTGAGAAGTCTTCATATATTACCCTTTGGAATTCCATATGCGTACAATGCCTCGTTCACCAACTGTAATGAAATAGAATATTTGGGAACCATCACGTTTTTTTAAATTTTGCTGATATGAATCCAGAGATGAAGCAAAAGGACTCCCAGAACCAAGTACACAAACAGCTTCAACTGCCTCATTTGTAATGACAGTCTTCTTGCTGCTATAATCATGAAGGTCCCACAACGTTACAACCTGCAAATAATCCGCACAACATTTTGTCAATTTAGTGGACTATATTCATTTAAAAAGGTAAAGTAAAACAAATAATAAGATGGAGACTTATAGAGCCTGCCTTATCTCTTCCAGCACTAAGCAGTGTCCATCCGTCTTCAGATAATGCCAAAGAAGTCACTGCTGAGCTATGATTATCTAGTGTTGCAATGCAGTTCTTTTTCTTGGTCTTGGAAATATCCCAAACCCTTACAGTTGCATGATCACCACCATCATCGCTGCCAGAAAAAAGCTGAGTGCACCAATGAAGAAAGGTGAAATCAACACTTGGGAATAGTTAAAAACAAGGAATAGGGTAGGGATAATAAACAAAATCACATTTGCATTAAAAGGACTGAAAGCAAACAATTGTATCAACTCCATTATGTGGGTGTTATTAACCCCCCTTCCCTGCCATCATCAATCACTCTGTTCAGTGCACTTATTTGACATTCACACCATTGGATTGTGTCATTTTACACCATAAAAAAGTATTTGACTTCTCCATTGGAAAAACAGGAGAAGAAGTCCAGCCATCATTCAATTAAGCTCAGATTTTAACAAATGATATAACAGTGGTCCAAAATTATGATCTAAGAGATAAATTTCTTGATGAAAACTTACGAGAGAAGAAAATAAAGATAAAATGAATCAAAAACTTCTTCCACGTGTTAAAATAAACTTATGCACCTCAACTCTTGAAGAAAGTTAGATGAGAGCATTTCTATAAAAGTTGAAGTGCATAAGCTAATTTTAACTTGTGAGAGAAGTTTAATTCATTTTATATTCTTATTTTCTTATCTTATTAAGTATTTGTTGTGAATTTTATACAAACAGGGACTAATACTTCATTACTTCACTCTTGTACAAACATATAAATCGGTTCAGACAGTAAAATGGCTCAATAGCACAACACAATTAAATAAAAGCATTAAGCAGAGTACTCACAAGCTGTTTCTCAGGATCGGGATGGAACATAACACAAGAAACGACACCACCGTGACCTTTAAAGTAATGCGTGCAGTAACCACCATCCACATCCCACACAAGAACCTTTCTATCAGCTCCACCAGTAGCAAGCAACCCTCCAGAAGGGTGACACGTCATGCACATAACCGGACCCTCGTGACCCTACACCAAACGCGCACATTAGCAAACACAACACATTATTCATTGAAGTGAAAGGGAATAATACGGTGCGGTACCTTCCAGGAGCGGACGCACTTGAGCGTGGACAGGTCCCAGACTTTGATTTGGCGGGAGTGGCCGGAGGAGAAGAGGAGGCGGTCGTCGGGGCTGAGAGCCAAGGCGGTGAAGGATTCGGAGTCGGCGCCGAGGGTGGAGCGGATGGCGGCGGTGGCGGAATCGACGATCTTGATGGACTCGCCGCAGGCGCAGGCGATGAAGGAGGAGTCCGATGAGACGACGAAGGGGCCGCCGGTGTAGAACTGCTGCAGAGCGGGGACGCAGCGGTAGTTGGTCTTCAGTCGGAGGGGTTCCATTGGGAAACTGCCGCTCCTGTGATTTGAAGACAGTTGCTTAGGGTTTATGGTTTAAGGAGCAGGGTTTTGTTTTGCTTTCAGTTTTTTTACGAAAACGAGGATTTTTTTTCGATTTATTTATTTTTTTAAATCTCTTTCTTAAAATTTAAAAATCTTGAAGAGATTTATAAAATTTAATTATTATTCAGTGTTTTTTGGTTTCCTACATTTTCTTTCCCCGGAATCATAGATAAATCTTGTTTGTGACATTATTGAATGAATTTGTAAAACATCAGTAGTTTAAGAAGAAAACTAAGCTGCTAAAACATTTATTGTCTTAGTAAAAGAAAAAGCATTTATCGTGCACCAATAATGTGTTTATAACTTAATTTTATTGTCATAAAAGTTTAATGATTTTATCGTCAATTACAACAAGAAAACGTTATTCTTCCTAATTTTGACATTAATTTTTAAGAATCTTTTATGTTTAAAAAATGATTTTATATTTTTCGATTAAATACGATTTTTTTCCTTATGCTTTGACATCACAAAATTCTTAATGGTGTATATTTTTCCTTTTCACAATTTTGTCTTAAACCCATGTACAACATTTCTTGCTATATAGTAGCATGCATGCAATTGCTTTGAATATTATAATCAATATCATATTTGTGCTAATTAATTAATTTTTTTTAGGATGAATATTAACAGCATCTCCAATCTGTGATAAGTTATACAGATTAATTTATATTTTATTATTACCATTTGTTTCTTAAAAAAAGTAGCAAATGATTTAAATGATTTAATTTTATATGGATAAACTTTTTTATAGTAAAAATACTATAACTATTTCTTAGTATTGTTGCAAATAATCATCATTTGCTAAAAGAAGTGCTAAAAAATGTAAATAATACAAAAAAAGTAAGAACGTAAATTTAGAAAGAATGCTAAAAGATAAGGCATATCTTGTGATTGTTATTACTTATTAAAGTTACCTTCTTTTTTCTCATGTAAAGTCACTTTTTTCTATATAAAAATCAATTCGGACTAGTCAATTGGACTGAGAATCAGTGGTACAATCATTCTTGCTTCTAATTGGATTCTCCATGTTTTCAATGTGGTGTAACCTAATTTCACTCGATTGAGTTTATGGATCAACCAATAAATTGTAGGTTGTAGTGATTTAGAATAAGTTATGTCAATATTTTTAGAAATGCTTAAAATGACATATTTGATATTTCAATTGAAAAAATAATTGAAACTAAAACATGAAGTTGTACTATTATTTGCATTTACCTATTTGTTTGTCTCTCTCTCTCTATATATATATACTTTTTTATCAGCCTATCTACTTGTTTTAAAATTGTTATGGACCATCTTGGAATTTGCCATGTGACTAATGATCCACAACAATTACATAATTACTTTTAGGAATGACAATAGGGTCTGAATTCATGCACTCTGCCCAATTTTGATAGAAAAAAACTCAAGTTGATCAAGATTGGAATCAGGTTTAGATTTGTCTTTATAGCCAAAGTCGGGTTTGGGGTTAGGGATGAGATTGTTAATACCTTATCCAAACCCGCTTCGCTAATAGTTAATTTACAAAAATATCATTACATATATGTAATACACTAAAACATAAAACTATTAGATTGAATTTTATGTTATCATGTACAATATAAAAATATGTTATGGTTGCTATTTAAAATTGTATTTTTCATTTTATAAAAAATTATTTTTTATAGAATTTTATAAGTATATCAAGGGCAGTGCGGGGCAAGGAAAATCCGACCCTATCGAGGACAAAGATGGGATAAATTTATATCTTCGTTGGATTTTGGGGGCAACGATGGAAAAATGGGGAGTTGTGGACAGAAACGGGATAAGCAAAATCCGATCTCCACCCGCCCCGTTGTCATGTCTAATTACTTTCATTTACTAACTCTCTTATAGAATAGAAGACATTTCATGCTTATAAGTACAAGTCTAATCTAAGTTCACATCTTTTACCTTATTTGATTTTGATCAAGTGAATGCAACTTTTATTCTTTATTGGAGGTGGTTGCCACATGTTAAAATTCCCTTTACATCCATCATGTTCAAAAATATTACAGAACAAAAATTATATAATATTCCTTAAAATAAATAAAATATTCAAAGTTAAATGGGGTATATATATAAATGATTTAATTAAAAAAATATTTAAAATGACAAAGTTGTCATCCTTTTTATTTTCTAAAATCCATCTCCCACACATGGTGACATGAAAAATAATCCAACTCCTACACTAACATGAAATAAGTATTTGGACTCCTACGTCACACGAAACATGTATAGGTTTTAAAAAACTTTATTGTATTATTTGTAATTAGTTTTATGCACATATGATTGAAAATATATTTATTGATACTAAGTAGTGACACTTGAAATAATTGTTAAAGTGAATAAAAAAATAAAGTAATGTATTTTCTTACGATCTAGTAAAAAATAATATTATTAGAGTATGATATAAGTTAGATGACACTAAACTAAAGCAATAAAATAATAATTCTGCAAGCATGTCAATAACACATTAAAAAAAGATATATTGTCTGTTTATAATAAAGACCTGAAAGTATGGTTATTAATAAATTAACAGTGGAATTTCTCTAGAGATCTTTATGTGAATTGATGTTGTCATCGTCTATCAATTCTTCATTCAATTCCAAGTCTCTAGAAATAAGCATCTTTAAATTTGTTGAAGATGTTAGTTGTGCAGAAGTTGATTGCTGAAATTGATTTTTAATCATAGAAATCAATGAAATTATACTTCTAAGTTGTTGAAACAGCATGGCTGCATCTTATTTGGCAGAATATTCCGCAGTAATTTTTGCTTTTTCCTAAAAAAAGTATATTAAATTTTCATTTATTTAACTAAAATGATAATATAAATTATGTAACATTATATAATACAACATATTTAACCTCATCACATAAAGATACGTATTTAGCAAGATAAAACATCTTCAAGATTTCATTTTCACGACATATTTCGGTTGCAGAAAAACAACCATCATAATTCAATATGTTGATCGTGAACCTACTGCCAACAACAATTTCCACCCAATAAGCGAATTCAGTATATATATTAGGATAGTCACTTGATAGTGTTTCCTTATATATGCTTTTTAAGGACAATTTCCTCCCAATGTGCTCCATGTTTGATTCAAATATGTTGATCGTGAACCTCTATCTACTGCAAACAATAATTACTTCTATATGCTTTAACACAGTAGCATATAAAATTGTAACATCTTTTGGATATTATAATATCAAATTTTGTTTATATATACCTGTATTTTAGAAATAAGGTCTCCTTATAAATAACTTATTCGCAGGGGACATAAATAACTTATTTAAACAAATTATTGGCATTTTGTTAATTAGTTGTATGAAAATATAATTAAAATTATATTCTTTGATACTAAATTATAACAATGGGAATAATTTTTAATTTTGGTTAGAATACAATTTTTATTTTCCTATTTTTTTAAATATATAATTTTAGTCCCTCTATTTTTTAAATGAAACATATGACCCTCCACTTTAAAAAAATCTTTATTTTAATTCCTATAACCAACTTCAATTCAAAGGTTGATTGTGTAATTTGTTAACACTAACTGACTGACACATTCTTTTTATTAATCACGTGACAATTTTTTTAATTATTTAATTATTGATAAGTTTAATTTGCCAAAAAAAAAATAAAAAGTATATATTTATCGTTTGAATTCCTCTTAAAGATTAAAATATAATTTTTTTTAAAATGAATAACAAAATGTCTTAATTAAAAATTAAAATAAAAATAAACGTATTTTAAAAAATAGAGAAATAAAAATTATATTTTAGCCTATAATTTTTGTAGCATACAAAAACATGAGCAGACATCAATTAAAAGTTAAATTTAAGTGAAGTAAAACAACAAACTAAAAATTCAGCAACCATATCAGTAAATTTTTCTACATAATGTTTGTTCTAATAAACACTTTAAACCAAGCCTATTAATAATGTATTAGTTGAATTTATCTAGACATTCTCATCATCCATCAACTCTTTATCCAAAAATCTACAAATAAGCATCTTTGAAGTTGTTGCGAATGATGCTGGTTGTGCATAAGTTAAACCCTAATCTTGATTTTTAATCGTGAAATGACTGAAATCAATTTATTTTAAAGGCCAAAGATAAAATATATTAATAAACTTAGTTTTAGTACAAGAAGTACTGAAACTAAGGTAAGAACATATGGCCATTACGATTTACACAGACAAGGAATAGACAAAAGCTATTATGCTTATCACCGAAACAAAGAAAAAGACCCCCTATGGAAAACAAAATCCAGCGCTAGAAAAGTGATGAGATTAAAAAAGCTTTCTTGCTTTGCTTGGATATGCAACATCGAGATTCATGTTGTTTAAGCAGTTATCTATTTGCATGATTTTTCATTTTATAAATACTTTCTATATTAATAACTTTACATATATAGGTATTAGTGTATAAAAGAAATTTAAAATTTACGTAAGAAAAATATTCAACAATTTAAATAAGAAATGAATATAATTTGTGTAAAAAAATGTTGATAAACATAATTTTTTCTATATAAATTTATATAAATAAATACATATATATTAAAATTATTTTTAATATTATAACAATGAATTTTAAAAATAACTTTACCAAAATAATTTAGTTGTTAATGTGATTTCTGATCAATTGTTCGTTCCTGTGAATTAATTAATTGAAAATTTTCTTACCTGATTTCATAAACTCATGTTCATTTCCATAACTTTTATTTTATATAGAATTTTATATATTAATAAATTGACATATAGATATCAATATATAAAAGAAATTTTAAATTTATACATGTAAGAGAAAATCTTCATAATGTACATAAATTAGAAGATAATAAATAAGAAAAAAAATATTAGTCTAAAAATAAATTTTAGACACACATTTTACTCATACTTTACATAAAATAAAACATTTAATAAAATCTTTAAGTCATAAGAAATTATAACAATAAATTTAATCCTAATAATTTAAATATTAATGTAATTTCAGATAAATTATTCATTATTGTGTGTTAAATGCAAAATTCACCAAATTTATCTTATAAATTTTTTTCATTCCATCAACTCTATTTAATATAACCTTAACGATTTAAATGTTAACGTGATTTCAAGAAATGGAACACTCACAAAAAAAATTCCTTACTTGATTTCATAAAAGAATATGTGCTCATTCTCATTATTTTCATTTTATTTATAATTTCAATACTAGCTTATTTATATTTAATATGAATGTATATAAAATTTAAATTTACACTTATAAGAGAAAATTTTCTATAATTTATATAATTAAAAAGATAACAAATGAGAAATGAAATAGCATTTGCCCAAATTAATTTTAATCATATTTTATATGTTAGGTAAAATAAACATTAAATAAATTATATAAGTCATAAAAAGTAAGTAACAAAAATAGTACATTTAAATTTAACTATTAAAATAATAAATTATTACTTTTTATTTAAAAGATAAAGTTGTCCTCCAGTCCTCCTTTTCGTTTTCTAAAATCCATCTCCCACCCCATCCATGCTGACATGAAATAATTTATGTGGATTTTGGTCTGTCATGTATTTGGGTCAAATTACTCAACAATCTATATTTTATATTCACGTTTCATGCATTATTCAGTCAGACAAATTTACTATCCGTTACTGCAAAAGACTTCACTTGTATAATTTGTTATTACTAATTAGTAACTAAAAATAACTACTATTTAATTTTTACCAGAAATTAAATTAGGTTTGGGAGGGGTGAAATCTGCATCGCCTTTGTTGATGCAGTGGAGCATTGAGCACGTAAGCTTGCGATGTTTGATTAGCTTGGTCAAGATGAATGAATTTTCTACAAAATGGAGGGTTTGGTGAATTCCATTATTGGATTTGACGTTGAAACTTGAAACTTTGAGACTCAGAGAGAGAGAGAGAGATGGCGCACACAGGCAACACAGTTCAATGCACCGGTCCAGTTCACGGCCTCAGCTGGATCTCAGCAAAGCAGAAATTCAAGGAAACTTCGAAGAGAAGTATCCAACCATTTTGTTACCCAATCAGTCTCATGATATATCTCACCTCGCTCTTGACATTGGAGGTATAACAACAATTTCAGATTCTTAATTCGTCTTTCTCGCTCCTTTTTTCTTTATTAATTATTCCTATGGTGGTGGAAGCATGACACTGGCTTCAACCTTTCTTTTTTTTGTCAAAGGCTTACTATGTTTTATGGCCTTGATGATGACCATTTTTTTATATAAACTTTTGGATGCTGAAATTAATATATATAAAGAATAATAATGTTAACCAATGGGAGTTGGGTCTAACGGAAGGGGCTAGTCTTCCACAACTTGGTGAACCAAGTTCGACTTTGCTCCGAGCAGGATTATCTCCCATCCTGTGTGGAGGATTTGATAATCCCCCCAAAACTTTCTTTGTTATATTATAGGGGGAAACAAATATAGAAAATAGGATTGAATAGTAGCAATGGCAGGTTTTCCCCTCAATGACGTGTGACTCTTAATTTGCATGTTAATTTCAGAGGAAAAGGTTGGTAGTATTTGAAATATGGTTGGAACTTATGATTGAAAATATATGGGCAGGATCTCTTATAAAGTTGGTGTACTTTTCAAGACACCGAGACCAATCAACCTATGATAAAAGGATGATAAATGTGAATAATCGACTGGGATTTCCGCCCAATGGTAACAGGAGAAGCTATCCTATTCTTGGTGGAAGGCTTCATTTTGTGAAGTTCGAAACTAGCAAGATTAACGAGTGCCTAGACTTCATTAACTCAAAGCAGCTTCACTGTGGTGGTATTTACTGTCTTGTTCGATTTACTTCTTTTATGCTTTATCTGTCTTTTCACTACCACATTGGATTGCTAAAACAGTACTGCATGTTTTGATTTTGAATATCATTTTGTGATTTTTCTGTTTCTTTGTTAATTCTAGACTATGGACTTTTTGTTGTTTACAGAAGGGGAATCACGTTATTCTGATGCCACGACTGATTCAAATGCCATAATTAAGGTAACTTTCTCTGACTATTTTTACATTTTCAGAAGCTTGAGTTCTTTTTTTCTTTTGTTGAAGGGATATATCAAATATCCAAAATGCTAGTTGTTTTATTTTAGCTTGATGCTTGCATGCACAAGCACCATAATCTATGTCTAGCTATCAAATTTGGAAGTAGTTATTGTGAAAATGATAATAAGCTGAGTCCCTTTTCCCTTTTGTATAATAACAACATCAACAATGCTCCCATTTATTCTATATCTCACTGATATTGTTTATAACACAATTTTAAGAGTTGCGATTATTATAGATAATTGTGTAATTCATCACTTCTTGTTCAGTGTTTATTCCATTGAACTACTCTGTTAATGGATTTTCATTTTGTGACAAGGCTACTGGTGGTGGAGCACACAAATTTGCTGACCTTTTCAAAGAAAGACTCGGACTTAGTCTTGACAAAGAAGATGAAATGAACTGCCTTGTAGCAGGAGCAAATTTCTTGCTGAAGGTGGATCCAACTCTTGGAATTATCTGTTTTCTCTTGTATTTTGTTTAAGAATTATCTTGATAGTTAAAAGACCATCTTGCGAGTTGAAATATTTGTGCAATTCTTTATCTCATGTACTACTTCCTTTCATTACAAAATATCATAGAGATATGACCAATTGCAACTTACTCACTATTCTAATAAATAATTGAAGAAAAAAGATGTTTTTTTTTACTTTTCTTCTTTGGACAAATTATAGTGCTCCCCCTTGTTTAAGAAGGAAAAGAGCCAATCAATTGCCAAGACTGGAATGCTATTACTTCCACTAATCCACTAGAGTGTGGGAAAACCATTATATATAGTTTATTCATACTCATTGATGCATTGTTTTATTGGTGAATTGTTGAAGGAAAATATGACTAAAGTTTAATTTTCCACATAATTTTTATATAGTCATAGCTGACAGCTCTATTTTTTTTTCCGTTTCCTTCTTGCATTATTGCATTATATGTTTCTTAATGTTAACCAAGATCTGACTGAGATCTATTTTAGCTCTTCTCTGTTAAAATAAACAAGATCTATACTTTGGAGCATGTGACTATGCCATTAATTCATTCTTGCTGACTTATATTGATCATTGCTAATTGCTAATTAGATGTTGTACCACTTCTTAGTAGGCAATTCGTCGTGAAGCTTTTACACACATGGAGGGTCAGAAAGAGTTTGTTCAAATTGACACTAATGATTTGTTTCCTTATCTTCTAGTTAATATTGGATCTGGTGTTAGTATGATCAAGGTATATTTGTTTAGTTTCCTCTTTTTATCTAACTTGCTGATATCTTTGGTTTATGTTTTATAAAGACAAACTGTCGGTAATCCATTATTTTAATCTGGGTTAACACAGGTTGATGGGGATGGAAAATATGAGAGGGTCAATGGGACTAATGTTGGTGGTGGTACTTATTGGGGATTGGGAAGGCTGTTAACAAAGTGTGAGAGGTAAGTTTTCTGATAATTCTCCATTTTTTTCCTCTTTATCTACTGCTATATTTAAACTATTGCCAAAGGGTTTCTTAAAATGAGTTCCAACTTTGATGAATTACTTGAGCTGAGTCAGAAAGGAGATAATAGTAATACTGACATGCTTGTTGGGGACATTTATGGTGGCATGGACTATTCTAAGGTAAATTTTGCAGTTGCTCATTCTGTATGATATTTATCCGATATAAAAAAAATGCTCTAAATTTACTTAATTTTTGGATCAAATTGATGAGTCATTTGATTTTTTTTTCTATCAATCACGACTTAGTATTTACCGGTATTAAATAACCATAGACTGGCCTATCGGCTTCTACCATTGCTTCAAGTTTTGGTAAGGTTACCTCAGAAAAAAAGGGACTTGATGATTACAGACCTGAAGATATATCACTCTCTCTTCTCCGAATGATTTCATACAATATTGCCCAGGTGAGCTGACAATTGTAATTATATCTTTCTTACAGCGATAAATTCAAGCTGGAAAAGTGTATGCAGTTTATGATACATTTGGGTTAATGGTTTTACTGTTTCATTCAGCTTTTTGGATAAATTAGATGTGTAAATAATATTCAGTTCTCTGTGTTTACTTGATTGAATATTGTTAAATTTAAAAAATATACACGTACTGAATGAAAGAATGAATCATTTATAGGTTTTCTTCATAAAAGTACTTAAACATTTAATTTTTGTTGTAAAATAGCCACTCATTTTATGTTAAAAATTTAAATAAGTTTTCTTCAGAAATTGTAAGCCTTTTATTATATTTGGCTAAAATTTAAATGATAGTCTACTGATTTTCAAATATTTTCCAGAAAAAAGTTATTTTGATCCACTTACAATGAGAAAAGACACGAATGGAAACACATCTCTAATAATGAAGATGATCCATGACACTAGTTCTAGATCTTGCTTTCTCGCATTATTAGGATTATCTTCCATCTGTAATATGTAGTTTTCATATTCTATTCCACTATTTGTTCTTCCATTGTATACCTGACCAATTATGTTATTCTTATCTCTTCTGCGTAGATAGCTGTTAGTCGTCATTTACGACTGACTTTTGTATTGAAAAACTTTAAAAATTTATCTTTTTCCCAATTTATAGTTCATTTTGTAGGTTTGTACATATTTTTATGTTTAGCTTAATTTTTGCTTAGTAGATATTCCCTATATTGTGAATTAATGTGGTTCAACTTCAGTTTCAGGTGAAAAGATGAAAAATAAGAAGGTTGAATCAGTTGGTGTCTCGCTAAGTGAGGCATATGCGCTTAGTGAGTAACATCCGCTAAGCGAGGCACTCAGCTCGCTTAATGGGTTGGGAGAATCTGGAAGAGAATCTGCAAAGCATTCATGCACTCCGCGCATCATCAATTCGCCCAGCGAGTCATCTGTCTCTTCTGGCGCTCAGCGCACCCTGTTCGCTAAGCCAAAATTCACTAACTCACGCTTAGCACTAAACGAGCCTTTGAGGACAGAAAACCCTTAAAAGCTGAAGTTGGCGAAAAAAGGAGAGAGCTTTTGGAAGAAAGAGGAATACATGAGAGACGCATCAAAGGAAAAACAGGGCAAGAAAGCACTAAAGATCTCAGCTTTCAAGAGGATTCTAGGTTTTAGAATGATTTCTAGGTTCCTAGAGGTGGAGGAAACATCCTAACCACCATGTAATCTGAATTTTGCTTCTAAAACCCCCTATTGTAGTTGAAAGGTGATAACTTGTCATGGAAGGCTAAAGCTCTAGTTGGGAATTTCTGCTAGCCTTGATGTAAAACTCTTTACTACCTATTAAAAGTTATTTTTATGTGTTCATTGTTTCTATCTGCATTTAATTCCTATATGCTTGTGGACTGATCACCCATGTGTGTGTAAAGTTAAGATTTTTAGCATTGAAAAGTGTTTTAAATCCTTAGAACTTAATAGAGCAGGCTAGAGAACTGTATATCTGGACACGGAGGACAGGGATTTAGTTTCCAATATGTTGTAATCTTAATGGAATTTGTTTAGGCTAAGTTCGACAAGAGATCCGAGAACAAGGTTTAATTAGAATTAGTCCATTCATGCGAGGAATTGTGGCTTGGGGTAGTTGCCCTCAGCATAGAACACAGAAACAATCTTAAATAGAGAAAAAAAATACCTAATTACATTAGGTTGCTCGATAGAAGGACCTAACGTTTTAATCGTCTGTTTATCTCTCACATTTAGGTAGCAAATTTTGTAGTTAACTTTAGGATTACAGAAAATATATTTGCTTATTTCTATTTCCTGATTTTATACAAATGTTTACTTATTGAATGAACGTTTTTTCTAAATGAAACAAACTTATTTATTTAATGGGGTTTGCTAACATACACATACTTATTTTTTTAGTATGAATGTGTATCAAATTATAATTAGAGATTATCTTAAAATATATCAATATAACTTGTTAACACTTCACACTACAAAACAAAAACAAGTATGTATATGTATACTAGTGAATATTTGTGAGATTTATCAAAGTACACGCTTGATTTTTTGCATATATGTGTTAGCAAATAATAACTAATGATTGTCTTAAATACACTAATTGTATAGTTTGTTTATACATTTATATTTGAAAAAAAATTAATGTGTGTACATTAACAAACATGTGTAAAATATATTTTTAGTCTCTTAAAATATTTCAGAATTGGTTTTATTTCCTTTAAAAATGTATAAGTTTTTAGTTCCTAAAACCACACTTTTAGTAAATGTGGGAACTAAAAACATTTAATTTTTTTTAAGAAATTAAAACCAACATTTTGAAATATTTTAAAGGATTAAAAATCAATTTTATCTGATAAACATTCTTATATGCAATGCATATGGGTTCCTCTATTTTCAATTGTACCAATTATGTCCTTCAACTTTTGAGACCATACACAAACCTCCACCGCAAGTGTTGCAGAAATCTGTCAGAGTGCAAGTGCACACAAGTCCATTAGAGTTGCAAGTGTGCATAGATTCATCGCACTACACCAAATCAAACATTTTCGGGTGATGCTAGGTGATTCGTATAAGTCTTACAGATCAACTTGATCCGTATATGTAATATCAACATACGGATCAACTTGATTCGTATGATTTACTCACGCTCACCTAGTTGCACACATAGAAAAACTCCTCCCTCTACATGCTTGTTGCCAAATACCTTTTTTTTTCATTGTTAAAGAATGATATAATTTGTATTACAACCCAAGGAGAAGAAGGAAATGTGTATGATTAATAGCATAAGAAAGAAATTTTATTTGATAAAATCCTGGGTTATGAGTGAATCTATTTGATTTTGTGAAAATGAAAACTGTTTTCATAAAATGAAAATAAAAAATAAACATTCAAACTAAATTTCATAAAATGAATATCTTGGGATTGAAGTGAAGACCTCAAGGTTAGGGCATATTTTGGACAATCATGACTCATGAGAGTCATTAATCCACATAACCTCCTTTGAATATAGATAATAAAATATATTCCATATAACATTAATGAACATGAATATGATAAAAGAAAGAAAATGCAATATAAAATTGAATTTTTGAGGCTTAAATAAATTGTAAATAATATAGAAGTATATTTATATTCTAAATTATATGATACTAAAATTAAAAAGGTTATTGTAGAAAATTATTCATAGAAGTATAAGTAAATTTAACAAGACTTTTAGTGAAATGAAAAATTATTACACTGATAATAATATCTCATTTCAGTTATTAAAGTAACAAATAAAAAATAAAATTTTTATAAAAGAATATTTATTAATTATTAATTTTGAACAAATTAAGCTAGCAAAATTATCATTAAAATATATAATATTAACAAGTATACATTATTATTTATTTAGTTATATATAATATCATACTATTTTATTTAGTACGTAACCAAAAAAATATTATGATGTAAAAAAAAATATTATTTATTTACTTAGTACATATGGATCATGCGACATGGGCATATGTCATCAGACCACAACCTAATTAATCCTTGGATGGGGAAAAATCAATTAGATAGGATTTGGAGTTTCTTGATGAAGTGAGAGCAATTACTCATGTATCAGGACATGATCAACAACAAAGATTCAAGTTGCACTGAGATACAACAACCAATTAAGTCCCGAAAGTTTTTAAAATGGAGATCTTCTTACAAGAAGGGATGATATGTAAGAGGAAAAATTGGCTTTGTTTAGGTAATGTTTTAATTATGATTATACTTTTTTTAAGTTATGATTTTTTAATTAACATATATTTGTCGATTTTTCCATCACTAGTATGAAATATTTACTATTTTTTTTTTAAAAAAAACTTAGTTAGTTAAGCTAATCATCTTTAGTTAAATTTCATTTTCACTGCATTTTTTGAAAGCTCAAAAGTCCAAATAGAAGACGTTATTTAAATGATTTGAATTTAATTTTACTCGTACAATGACACTTTAATAGTATACGTTCCCTAATTAAAATTTCTTAATAATTCAAATTCATTAAATATTCATAATGCAATTCAAAAAGAAGTCCCGCCCATTAATAGTTACAAGGAGTTAGCACATGAATAATTAAGGACGCATACTGAACCCTACAAAACAAACATAGAAAATAAATATAATATAGCACTATGCTGCGCATTTTCTTCAAGATGAAAAGAACTACCATATCATCCTCGAAGTTACAACAAATCCTAAAGCTTTCAGAGAGCTGCTGCGCACACAAAGACAAGAAGAATCTAAAGGTAATGCACCAAAGCAGTCCATTTTGGACACTGGAGCTTCCCCATTCACACTCTTTTTGTTAAGTCAATACCAAACGAAGACCAACTTGGCAGAAAGAAACACTATCAAAGATAAATACAAAGAACCCTTCCATCAAAAGGCTTTATTATTAGCTCATTTAACATATTACCCAAGCCTGAAGAGAGCATAATTATCACCACCTTTGATCATATATCTGCATGATTAATTCATGATAAGATAATAAGTGAGATTAATTATGAATTAGCTCTAGACCAAAGGGTTTGCTGTGGAAGATCCATAGGCGGTCCATGATCCTGAACCATTAAGATATCCCAGTGACAATTTTTCAGCATCAGAGCAACCCTGATCTTGCCATTCAAGGGACAACAGCTTAGGGTTTGGCTTCACATCAATTGAACCATTGAGGGTGTTGTCACCTCCATCATAGGGCAACATAAGTCGCTGGCAAGAGTCCATTATATAAGTTCCAACATTGTTAATGCTTCCATCTAGAGACATGCCTCCAAATGCTGAAGACGAAAGACCTTGATAATTCAATGGCAATCCATTGTAGCCACTCACATCACCAAACCCAACACCACCACCCACACTCATATCACTGTTTTCAAGAAGCTCAAAACTCCTAGTGGAACCCCTAATCATACTCATACCATCCAACCTGCTTTCCATGAAGTCAATAGGCCTAGGGTTCTCAAGCATGCCCATGTTATACTTACTCTCCATAAAACTAGGGTTTCCCTGCAGTGCCCCAGCATTAGTCCCAAGTAAATTGTTGAGGTGGGGAAATTGCACATCAAGATAGGGAAGTTGAAGATCTTTGTGATTATGAAGATAAGAGGGTCCAGGGTGAGGTTGGTTTTGATTAACAGCTGGTTGGTGTTGGTCATTGTGTTTCTTGGTAGAAACTTTCTTGTTTTTTCTGCAACCACCACCAACAGGAATGTTCCTAAGAGTGCCCCCTTGGGTCCAGTACCTTCTACATGTCTTGCAGAAGTACCTGGGCTGGGAGAGACTGTAGTTGTTGTAGTAGCAGAACTTGGTGTGTGTTGATTCACACCTAGGGCACTTGAGGGCTTGCTCTTGGGGGGGTCTTAGCCTACTCTCTGTCATTGGCCTCGAGCATGGAAGCATTTCGCCAGATGGTGAAGAAGAATTATCCACCCCACACTCCTCGTGAATTGTGCCCTGACATTTTGTATAAACAAACAAATGATTAATGAATATGAAAAAATTGTGTTACGTTATTACGTACTGCCATAGTGTCCTCATGTTTATCTCATTTTGGACTATTTCCCTTTTCTTTTTATTCTTCTGCTAATTCTTCTACTCCTTCTCTCTCCCCCTTGTATTTTTTCCACTTTCCCCCCTTTCGTGTAGAAAAAGAAAACATTCTAATTTAAAAGAATAAGAAACAAATAATTGTGACACTATATATATAGCTTAGCTAGCAGCTTACTTTATAATTCTAATTACAAACTTTGATAAGCTAAAACTCTCGTCAAACCGTTGTAATTCACTGCTGTGTTGTTAAGTGTGAGAACTGAAGGGAATTCATTATTCTATACTAGTAGACATCAAGAGAACAGAGATAGAAGAGATAAAAGTATATATAGAATATATAAAAAATATAAGACAAAAGGAGAAAAATATAACAGAGATAAAAGGGAAAGCGTAGATATAATAAATAAAATGATATGATAAAAAGAGAAAAATATAGAAAGAAATGGTGAGTGTTACACTGATAGGATATATATCCAAAATATTAATTATTCCCCACTAAAATTAAATTTGCACATAAGCATATCAATATGGTTAAGAAGAGTTTGAAAAGTAGAGCAAAAAGATTTTATTTTGATATATGCATGTGGTAAACCTGCATCCAGTGATCTGATGAGTCCATGCAGACGTGGAGAGAGGAAAAACCCATTTAGAAGAAAATTTCAGCAACTGGGAACTTATCACTTCTTCTCTTGTGATGAACAATCTCGGTGCCCCTAGCAGTAGTAATGCATAATCAGCATGGAACAGAGAAAGAATTAGAGGGTTAACTAACTAGGAGGTGGAAGTGGAAGTGTAGGTGAAGAGAGGGGGGGCACAGTGTACGTTGTGTTGTGCGACAATGTGAGTGTTACTTGGGAAGTGACAGTGAATAAGAAGGAAGAAAAAGGTGAGGTGAGCAGACATGTTGTTGTAGTACTCATATGTTAGAGAGCCCGTCGTCGGTGACAAAATAGTGGGCCCAGCCCTAAATATGGTGACCCCACTGCTTAGCTCAGCTTGACCAGATAGACAAATAAATATTCACTACCACAGTTAGTGCCAGTGGTTGGTATATGGGAATGAGTGAGATAAGCATAGCCGTTGATGGCATGGGGATTTGGAAGATTAGATTAGTAGAGTTGATGAGGTTAGAGAATTTTGAGTGTCAGTTAGAAATGACAAGAGCAAGATATGCACACAAACACACTTCCCACTACAGTTCTGTCCGAATGAAGTGAAGTGACAGAAGCTGGGAATATTTGGGTCCTCGATAAAGAACACATACCGAAAGAGCACACTACTTGTGGACCCCCAAAAGCTCTGGACCCACTCTCTCTCCTCCCACAAGCAAGGGATATATTCCCTTCTACACGCGCCCTCACTCTCCCTCCATTTGCACCTCTCTTTCCTAGCTCTTCTCTAATTACTCTTTTTTTTCTTCCTTTTTTTCTTCTCCCCCTCCCAATGTCATTGTTGCATGGGGAATTATATTTAAACACCCAATGAATAACTCTCTTTTTTCTCTACCTCTCTTTTATCACACTACTAACATGATTGGTTTAAAGTTATGTCAATCTAGATTCATGTTTAGCCTAACACAACAAATAGTAGCTTCTGTGTAAATTTGAAAATGGACATTGGAAAAATGGAGAAACGCATGGATGTAACATGCAAGCAAATACTCACTAAATCATCAATCAAATCAATAAGTAATCTCTTTTCTCTCTCAAGTTATAGATAATTTAAGATTGTTCAAGAAATATTTTGCTTGTTGCATTACACCACCTCCAATGGTCCGGTTAATTAATTTGGGCAATTATCATCACACTGGTGTCTTTAGGGAAATATATTTTCTTTTGTTTTAAAATAAATAAAAGTAATTATTTATTTGATAATATCCATATTTTTTAAATGCATATTAATTACCGTTGAACATATAAATCAATTGGCATGTGAGACTATTCTAATTTAATCAACTATCTCAAATTCAAATATTGAGTATATAATTACGTTAAAACTCAAAGGATGAGTTTTATCATCTATTATAGTTTTACTTGGATTAAACTTGATTATCTATTGAGAAAAACATGTGGTTTGTAAAAAAAAAAATGCTAAATAATTTCCTGATATTTAATAAGCCTATTTATGATTTGGTGTATGAAAATAATAAGAAATTCTAAAATACAATTACTATTTAGTCTCTTAATTAAGGAAATTTAAAGATAATAATAACTGTAGCTAAATATTGTATTTTATTTTAGTTTTATATATTTTGGAATCTTGACTGCATTGATTAAGCCTCGAAATATATTAAGACTGATAATCATTTTCAAATTTTAATTATGTTGTCCGATTATATTGATAATTGTTATATTTATTTAAACTTTATCTAGCTAGGTCATTTGATAATATTTATTTACTTTAATTAATGCTTATAAGATTTTTTTTATAATAATTAGTTTTAATAATAGAATTTATATACTAGATTTGATGGGTGCAATTCACGTACTAAAATAGTAGTTGAAATAGAAACAAAGAGCCGTTAATACAAGTGAGTGAACTGATACACCAATGAATTGATTAAGAGAGTAATGTCATTCAATTGAAAGCGATATTCTTCGACTAGGCAGGATTTTGGGAATAAGCTGACAAGCTTCTATCAGAAGGGTGACACCTGAAAGAACAACGAGGAAGGTAGTATTAGCTTTATCCACTTATGGTGTGTGAGGAACACAACCCAATTAATCTACAGAACCCAAACCCGAAGTACACGCTATGTTGGGTGAATAAAGTGAGAGTGTGCCCACGTTACCCTCGTACACCTGACTACGTTCTTCTTGTAGTTGTAGATGAGTGTGTGTCGTGTCGTGTCGTGGATATATGTCTTTCTCAATTTTCTTTGGGTAGTCGTTTATTCTTTATCTGCTTTTTTAGCACAAAGATGGATGAATGTATTACTACTGTTTCAATCATCAGCATGATATCATATCATTGCTCCTTGATCAGTGTATTCTAGGTCCTGTTTCTTTATATATTTGCTTTTTGTGTTGTGGAGTGTCCAAATACTTTGAACATGTTTAGGTTGTAGTTATTGTGCACGAATTCTAGAATTACATTACATTTAATGGCTCAACACAAACGGAATGCAAAAGCTCAAATGGTGAAAATATTTTTACAAACTTCCGTTTGGTTCTAACGTATGTTTGTAATCGTTATCCAAATATATACACTTCATGGTTTTAAACTACTTCGGTGTGCAATGATCATTAGGGCTGTTGGTGAAGTGATACTCACTTCCTCCATTTATTTTACATACATACAAGTCTGGACTCTTAAATGTAAAATTTACAATATTTGCATGTTTACATTATATTTTTAAAAAATAAACAAAATGCGTTAGAACATGTATTTTTTTTTATCTAAAAAACGTAAAGAAAAAGATATATAATACCATAATACATTTTTTAACATACTATTTTAAACATATTCTTTACTGTTAATTGAAATTTTTTAAAAATTACAAATTTTTGTAGGTTCTAATTACTAATTTAATGAATATCTTTTCTAATTTTATATTTTTAGTAAATTTTAATCATAATTAAATAATATGTTAAAAAATAAGTCACTAACAACAAGAACTAAACTAGAAACATAATAAGATAAGCAAGCGAAAGGCTAGAATGATTTAAATAACGTACAAACGCGAAGAAAACCTCATCAATATGAGCACGATCAGGGCATGGAAGACTCGGATCCAAGCAAACCTCAAGATTCGGCGCAGTTAAGTCGACAGCCAGTAATATCATATTCTTACAACTGTTATAGCACTAAAAGAGACAAATTAGTTGTATAAGTATTTATTGGAGTTACAAGAAAAAATTCCTCTTTTGTCATAAAAATGATTTTCAGTTGATCATGACATGCCCTCAGCTAAAGGTACCTGTACGTATATGATTTAATCAAAAATTCAAATATGCTTTAGTGTTCTTTGGTTTTTCTACCATATGTATATCATATATGCACATCGATCTATGTTATGCCTTTGTAGTTAGTACATTAGTAGACCAGTAAATTAACATGAGTATATCTCCTTTTGAGATATGGGAAAACTTCAAAACTTCCAAGAGCCTTCAATCTCAAGCTACCTATATCTTTATGCTGCAATTGCGTATTTTGCTTTATTTTATCTTTCTTTCCCTTCCTTCTTTTCATAAAAAAATAAATTACATTTCAGAAAGGCCAACTCGATCTCTACTCAAATTTAAAAGCTGCTGTTTTTCTAAAAAATATTTAAAGCGCAAATTTTTTTAGGGTCATATTTTTGCATCCAAGTTTTTTTAATCTTTTTTGCCCTATTAGATACCCCTCTCCTCTCCATTTTCTTATATTTTACCCCGTTTCTTTTTTGTTAATAATAGGGTATTAGTTATTAAAGTATGTAGAACATACCACTCACTTTTTTTTAACCTTTTTCATTTATCGTCTAAATTTCAAAATGTCTTGTGAGTCACTGTTTTGTGCATGGAAAGAAGGCATGTTCAGATCAATAGAAAGTAGTAACTGAACCCGTTCATCCCCTAAAAAGGTATTTATAAATGGTAATAATGCCTTAAAAAAGTGGTTAAAGAAATATATATATATATATATATATATATATAGAAACTTTTCTATCAATTTTTCTATTGTATTAAAAACACACAAATATTTGATATTTATTTCTTTTAAATAATTGAAAGCATTTTACATATATTTTAATTATTTAATTGCTTTATCTAATATTCTTAAAATCGACGGTCTGTTATTTAGCAAAGCTCGTAAGATATTTGCGGGTTCTGCCCTCCATATCACGGCCTTGCCAGCAATATATGATAGTAGAGTAATGATTTCTTCTCCTTTTTTTTTATGTTTTAAACATAGACCAATGATATTTAAACAAAATTCATCCCCATAATTTTCTCATGATTTTGATACAAGTACTTTGATAAGTTTACCTTAAAACTTTACAAGCAGTTTGTAGGTATAAGTGGCATGTTTGATTTTCTATCATGATGATTATCCTTCCAATAATTGGTTAACAAGCTAGCTACATGCGATATGTGTGGTCCGCGGTATGATTTTTGGTCAAAAATTCGAATACTTATCCCTCGTAATGAGTGCAGTCAATTTGGAATTCTTTGCGTCAAATTAATTCAAAGGATCAGCCCCCACCATGAAAGTTCTTTTCAACCCTTCACTAAAGTTTTCCTTCAGAACAGAACATGAATAGCAATGCAAACAATACCCAATTTAAAATTCCCCAGCACCCTTTATAGCTAGCACCATGTATAGACTATAGTATATAGCTAGCTCCCGATCCCACACCCACTTATTATTAGCGATCGATGTGATACATTTTTATGAAATCCAAAGTAATTAAATTATTAAATGAGCGAACAATTAAACTGCTAGTGCAAAAATCATCAATATCTTTATATAATCAAATTATCTAATCCTGTTATGCATGTAATTAAAGAGATTACGTATCTGCCTCTTTTTGTTTATGCATAGGCAAATAAATTTGGTGTACGTTATTTTTCTTCATATGATATACGCATGCGCGACACAGGCAAGTGCCAACGGTGACTGCGGCGCAGTGAAATGAGTAAACTAAAGGGAGAATAATGATAACGTCTTCAGAGTTCGAAGTAAGATTTTGTTTTATATAGATGGACGAATCTATAGAGGCAGTGACAGAATCTTTATCTAGTACAACGCTATATTTAATTTTAGCCTTATGTGTTGTGTGTTTGTCCCCTGATCTCATTTGTAATCTACCTAGCTAGCCATGACATGAATAATGATTAGTGTTTCTGTTATTTTTCTGCCAGCATTGAACTCTTTAAGGACCCACTTTTTTCCCAACTCTCCGACCGTATATATGTACAATAAAGATTTTCCCGCGTTTCATTCGCATCATCTTCAGCTGTCATGTGATGGCCTTGCAAGTTAAGGTTTTAGTACATTGTTGTTTTCTTATTTGTATTTTCTTTATTTTTCTCTCTCTTTTATTTGGTACAACTAAAATTAGGGTCTTAAACTTCTAAGTGATACTTCAAAATATTCTTACAAGATCACCCGTTTTGATTTTTTTAGATCGATTGTATAATTAATATTTGATCCAATTTTAGTTACAATTAAAGTTTCTTGCTCTTCTCTAATAGTATATTTTACAAGAATCAAATTCGGATATTTTTTTTTATAAATTTAATGTATTACCACCTGAATTACATTAATTAAATCTCTCTCTTTTTAAACAGGAAAGTAGTATACATAACAAAATATTTGAAGTTTAAATTCAAAAGAAGGGATGATTAGGTGTTATAAAACTCCTAGTCAGATGAGGTTTATTGCACGATTCAAATTTGTGAGTTCATTGTCACACGACATCAACTCTAATCATTAAGAAAAGCTTTTTTTTTTTCATCCCAAGTTTAAGTTTCATCTATAAAAAAAATATGATATCCAAGTCCGCTTTATTTATTTAAATGAAACAATGTGTACTTTAGGTTTGATTTGTTTAATTTGGCTGTAACTTAAATACTTAATCATTTTCTTAGTAATTGCTCTGTTAATTGGTCCAAAAAATAGTGTGCCGTATTGCTACATAAACCTAGCTCTCATGTAGAAAGATTGATCAAGATAACATACTAGTACAAGATTCATTTTGTTATTATGGAAAAACCTACAAGACAACCCAATTGTAGAGTTGTAGATGTTATCCAATATTTTGATTTTACTATATCCAATAATACCATACCATGTATTAAAATCTAAAATAAATTAATGATACATATATTAATTGATTTCATAAAATGAATTAGTGTATACTAATGAGTATTCTGTGCATTAATAGTTCTTTAATTTAATTTAATTTAAAATGTTAAAAGTACAAATCCAAAGCACGACAATGCGTTTAAAATAACAAAAATGCAAGCTTAAAATTCACATATAAATAGATTAAAAGACAATATAAATTTAAAATTAAAAAATAAAATAAAATGTTTTTTTAAATACTTGTGTAAATATATTTTACATGAATAAAAAATTAATTAAAAGTAGAGACGTATGTATTATTAGGTGACACGTATAAAGATTTGTACAAATAATTAATATATATGACTGTTGTTTATTGACTTTTTTGTCTTCTTAATACGTACTTAATGTTTAAAAAGTACCACTATTTTACTTCGAGAGAGAAGAGATTAAAGAAAAATGTTCGTAAATAAATTTATCCAAATTAACAGATAAAAATGCTGATACAAATATATATGGTTTTTTTGGGTTAAAATTTGAGATGATAAATATAAAAATCTACCGAATTTGCAGAACTTGAGATGATGATTTTTTATGGGCTTATAACCAATGTAAAAAAAGTGTAAATAGGTTTAAATGTCCTAATTAAGGAAAAAAAAAGCACATTTTACGAAGGACTAGTCAGTCTGGGCCGATTTTGTTATTGGTCCAAGCGTCCAGCCCAAGAAAGAGTAAGAAAACAAATTGCCTTCAACTAAATGGGTTGATCTATTTTTGGTCAAAGTTTTTCCTATGGCTGACTCAACATATAAAAAAGACCTTCGAGTTTTGAGTCTAGTATTGAGATATCATTGTGCTGAGTACAAAAAACCCAAATTAACACTCAAACTGGTTAATATGTTCGGTTTGCATAAGATTGTGGACATCCAGAATTGGAATTATCTGCGCCCGTTCTTGTTATTCCTCAATCTTTGGGTGAAGATGGAAATTCCTTAAACGAGTAAATAATGTAAAGAAAAGGAAGTTTCACGAATAGAAAACTTGAGCTCATACCCTAGGTTACGTTCAAATCCTAATAATTCAACATAAGAATAAGGTAATTAAGAGAGACGAAAGGTTTAGATATATATCATATATAGGTCTTCTCTTGAAAGTTTATGTTGTTTGAATTTGAATCTTGAAAAGGGATTAGAGAAGTGGACTTCAACCAAGTAAATTAATGCTTAAGTTGTTGAAATTCACCCTATAATTTGGCTAGCAAGGAGCTTGAGCTTCAGCCTACTCGTACGTTTCTTAATGATGAACCATCACGTGATGTATACTCTACATTCACTTGGGATAATATGACAACCCAGAATCCTTTTCTGGCTTTACTTTTTTTTCTTTTTTTTGTAGTTATAATCCCTTTAGGCTTTAGGGGAAATATGTTAGGCGAATAAGATGCCATATGTTGTAGTTTTTAGATGGCAAAAAGGCATATATAATAATCTTGGATCACATTAAGCAACTAATAACCAAAATACGTAGTTTAGAAAACGAAAGGCTAGAAAGGAGCAAACAATAGGGTTCTCCTTAAAGACATTAGAATAGATTCCTTATTCGGTATAAATGTATAACCCGTAACAAACCTAGCAGAATAAGCTACACGCCGAGACATGCTAGCCTGTACCTAATTCAACAGAATAGGCAAAGCCTCTTTTATTGTAATAAAAGAGAATTTTTATTATAAAGAAGAGGGAAACAAGTACAATAATATATAGCGGACACGATAATGATAACATTCTCATTTCTCATAAAAACTAAAAGGAAAGAAAGGCTATAACCCAGATAAATTGATTAACATAATGTTTTTCCCTTGCGTCAAGGCTATTTGTTGTATCGATGCTCTATGTCCGACAGTGTTACTTAATAGATCTGAAAGTAGTATTCCATAAAAAGATTGAGATCAAAGCTTGTGAATGATACAAGTCAACTCCATAAGATTACATGATGCCTTGATTTTGCTCCAAGGGAAGTTTTTTGTTAAGAACTTTAATCTATGACTTTTCCTATCATAACTTCTTAAGCCAATTTGAAGAACATCAACCAAAATGACCGACCTAAATAATCAAAGTAAGTCAACCTTCTAGAGATAACCATAATAATCATAGATATAAAAAGTGATAATATTAGGGGATGCAACGAATGTAATTAATCTAAATTCAAGGGAGACAAGAGTAATTTGCTCAAAGACTAATTGTGTTTCACTTCAAAGAAGAAAAAAAAAGGAAAAAAAATCAATTGTAATAATCATATTTAATTTAGATGCTTACATAACACTTGCAATATGCTTATGGAAAACTCCAACTGTTTGGGTGTAATTGACTGGGAGAAATGTTTATAAAGTTGAGTAAATCAACTTTGAAAGTATTAAAAGGAAGTTTCACCCCTATACAAGTAAAAATTGTCTCAAGTATAAATTAGAAAGCAAGCTTTGAAATGGAAGAAGGAGCCATCCATATATATTTGATTGTTGAGGGAGCAAGGTAAACATAAAAACTTCTTTACTAGACTAGTACTCGGATTCTGCACTTATTTTCTAAGGCTATTTACAGAGTTACAAATATAAAAAGGTTAAAGAATATTTCTAGACGTCATATTTAACTCATAGGTAATTTCTAATAGTGTCCAAAGGTTTAATAGGAAAAGAGATTTCTAAAATAGAATTTGAAGTATATTTATAGGACCTTGACTGGTGGGAAGAGTTTCTTTTGAAGTTCATGTTGCATGCATTAGACAGGAGAGTTTTCACCCATGTATTCAATAACACTATCTTGGTCCTCAATTTTATCTACATTTTCACTTCTACACCACACTTGTCCTTTGCCTTTTTATAACCATTCAAATAATACATCAATGTTCAGCTCTATCAAGATAACGTTTGTGTCTCCCAATTAATGCATTAAGTGCTTGTTAGGTTGTATAAAAAAAAAATTAAAGATTGTGTTGAATAATATTTAAACTCTTATAATATAATAAAATTAAAAATTTGATATTTTTATCATTGCAATAAAGTTCTCTCCTCTTCCACTTTATTCAATATAGAAATAAGTTCGGACCCTACAATCCCCTTTTTCTTTTTTCATTGTTCCATTACTTCAAAAAAGTAAATTAAGCGTGTTTCCTGTTTTGCAAAATTTCTTTCGTCTCTTCCAAATGAAGCCCAAAGCTAGTTCATTGTGTGAAGAAAAGTCACTCAAATTCCCTAAAAAATTAGCCTCTGTTTGTAATATTTTGAGATGGTATATTTATTAAACTGTAGACATTTTTCTAAAAGTGTACCCAGTCACTTTGTTTTATATACTTTTATGACGACAGTCTTTTTATAAAAGAAATTTTTAAATAATTTTTTTTTTACAAAACTCACTTCAAGTCAATGATCAACGGTGGAGCTTCTTTTTAAATTGATTTTAGATAAATTTTTACACGTTGAGTTTAATGTTGGAATAGAATTCAGCATTGATTACGAATTGAAGTAACTTTGAATAACTTTTAAGTTGGATCCAAAATTATATAATAAATTTTACTCATAACTTAATTTTATAATAAAACATTTAAACATAAATCACATCAGTTTAAAATTAATTTTAATCGGAATCAATTCCATTCAAAATCAATTTTGTTAACCCCCATCTAAACACATTGAAATTGATTAGTGTAGAATTGATTTTGGTTAAAATTAATTTATTATAAAATAAGTTAGGAATAAAATTTAATATAAAATTGAATTAAAAGTAAAATTCAATACAAAAATTTAGATCCAACCTGAAGCTACTAAAAATTGCTTCATTTCAAAATCAATTTTGAACACAGAATTAACTGTGAATTCTTTTCTAACATGAAATTAAATATGTAAAAATTGTGAGAGTTTAATTCTGTTTTGGCTTTGTATATAAGAGAGAGTAACAAAATTTTAAAATTTTGTTATAAGTGCTAGCTTAAGAGTGAAGGGTTGTTACTTTGTTTTGCTTGTATAAAAGGGCAATCATACATCTTAATAAAGTGGTTGTTTTTCATTCTATCATTTTCAGTCTCTAGTGCTATTCCTAGTAGGTGTGCAATTCTGTGCAATTCTGTGCTTAGAAAACAGTGAGTGATACAAGAGTGAATGTGTGAGGGAGTGAATTGCATCTCTTGCAATTGAGTGAGGAACAGTGTGTGTTCCAACAATTGGTATCTAGAGCATTGGTTTCGATAGAAGGGGCAAGAATCGTTAAAGAAAGGTTCTTGGAGGTGTTCTTGAAGGAGTTCTTTGATGGCTGCAGTATCTGGCTCAATTCCTGCAAATCTACCAGTTCTCACAGGAATGAACTATGAAAATTGGAAGATTCAGATCAGGGTGGTGATGCGATTCCAAGGGGTTTGGGAGTTCGTAGAAGAAGGTTATATACCTGTGGGAGAGAGAGCAACAGAGGAACAAAAGGCTGCTGATAGAGAAAAAGAAAAGAAAGATTGCAAGGCACTTTTCATTTTGCACCAAAGTGTAGATGCTGCTAACTTTGAAAAGATAGCAATGGCTCAAACCTCCAAAGAAGCATGAGACATTCTGCAGAAATCTCATGATGGAGCCACAAAAACCAAGAAGATCAAGCTGCAAACTCTGAGGAGACAATATGAACTACTACAAATGGAAAAGAATGAATCAGTTGCTGAGTACATCACAAAAGTGCAGACAGTGGTGAATTCAATGAAGGGCTATGGAGAAAAGATAACTGTGCAATCAGTTGTAGAGAAGGTGCTTAGAACCATGCCACCCAAGTTTGACCATATTGTGGTAGCCATCGAGGAATCCAAAAATCTTGAAGAGCTTAGCCTAGAGGAATTGCAGGGATCTTTGGAATCTCATGAACAGAGAATGAATGAAAGGATAAATGAGAAGAAAAGTGAACAAGCCTTGCAAGCACGGTCTAATCCAAAGAAGCATGGTGATAGATGGAAGAAAGAGAAAACTGAAGGGAAGAGCAATAAATGGAGGGGAAATCAGAACAGTGATAAAGACCACAAGAAAGGAGGGGGATCCAATTCCCAAAACTCTTCAAATAGAAAGAAGTTTGACAAAAGAAGTATTCAATGCTTTAACTGTCAAAAGTTTGGGCATTTTGCTGATGAGTGTTACAGCAAACCCAATAACAAAAGAGAACCTAAAGGTGATGATGCAAAATTGGCTCAGGAAGAAGATGATGACACTGAACAGGTACTGCTTATGGTAACTACTCAAATTGAAGGGGCAAGTGATAATTTTTGGTACCTAGACACAGGTTGCTCCACTCATATGACAGGAAGAAGAGAATGGTTTCTCAACCTTGATCAATCTGTGAAGAGCCAAGTCAAATTTGCAGATGATAGAATCTTGACTGCTGAAGGAATTGGGAAGGTCCTTATCAAAACAAAGGATGGAGGTCAGTCTTGCATCACTGATGTACTCTTTGTACCAGGTATGAAAAGTAATCTACTCAGCTTAGGTCAATTATTAGAAAAGGGCTTTATGACTAAGCTTGAAAACAAGATGTTGAGAGTGTTTGACAGAAATCACAAGCTCATTTTGAAGTCCCCTCTTTCAAAAAATAGAACATTTAAAATTGAGATTGATGTGATAGAACAAAAGTGCTTTACTACTACAGTAAACAGTGAAGAGTGGTTATGGCATTACAGATTTGGCCATTTAAATTTTAGAGATCTGATTAAGCTAAACTCAAGAGAAATGGTGCTGGGTTTGCCTCAGATCAAGCCTCCTAGTGAAGTATGTGATGGTTGTTTACAATGTAAGCAATCAAGAAGCACTTTCAAACAAAATGTACCAATCAGGGCAAAAGAGAAACTTGAGGTGATTTACTCTGATGTGTGTGGCCCTATGCAAACTGAATCTCTGGGTGGAAACAGATACTTCATATCCTTTATTGATGAATTGACTAGGAAAGTATGGGTTTACCTAATAAGAAGGAAGAGTGATGTCTTTGAAGTCTTTGAGAAGTTCAAAAATATGGTAGAAAAGCAAAGTGGCTCATTGATCAAGATATTGAGAACAGATGGTGGTGGTGAATATGTTTCTACAGAATTTCAAGAATTTTGTGATCAAGAAGGCATAATTCATGAAGTGACTCCTCCCTACACACCTCAACATAATGGAGCTGCAGAAAGAAAAAACAGAACCATAATGAATATGGTAAGAAGCATGTTGAAAGGCAAGAGTTTGCCCGAGTACTTGTGGGGAGAGGCAGTGTCTACAGCTGTCTTCATCTTGAATAGGAGCCCTTCAAAGAGATTGGAAGGAATAACACCTGAAGAAGCTTGGAGTGGTGCTAAACCAAATGTGAGCCATTTCAGAATTTTTGGATCACTTTGTTTTAGGCATATCCCAGATCAGTTAAGAAGGAAGCTAGATGATAAAGGTGAACAAATGATCTTACTCGGATATCACTCAACTGGAGGCTATAAGCTGTTTGATCCGAAGAGTAAGCAGATAATAATCAGTAGGGATGTGGTATTTGATGAATCTAGAAGCTGGAACTGGAAGCAGAATACTGAAATGAAGGGACCTAAAATAATGATAAGGTCAGAAGAGGAAGAAACAAGTGAAGGGAATGGTAATACCACTCAAAGAGAAGTGAGACCCCATAGAAATGCACCCAAACCAGCTAGATTTCAAGGTTTTGAGATGTTGTCTGATGCTGATGTAAGTGCAGATGGGAATCTTGTACATTTTGCTCTGTTTTCTGAAGCAGAACCAATAAACTTTGAAGATGCTATGACTGATCAGAGGTGGGTTGAAGCTATGACAGAAGAGCTTAAATCTATTGAGAAAAATCAAGTGTGGGAGCTGGTATCTCAACCAAAATCGAAGAAGCCCATTGATGTGAAGTGGATCTATAAGATTAAGACAAATCCAGAAGGCAAGGTGGTCAAGTATAAAGCTAGACTTGTGGCTAGAGGATTTTTACAGAAAGCTGGGATTGACTACAGAGAGGTGTTTGCACCAGTTGCTAGAATTGAGACTATTAGAACAGTAGTGGCAATTGCTAGCCTAAAGAATTGGACAATGCACCAACTAGATGTGAAGTGTGCTTTCTTAAATGGTCCTCTTGATGAGGAGGTCTATGTGACTCAGCCACCTGGATTCTCTATAGCTGGCCAAGAGTCAAAGGTTCTCAGGTTGAGAAAAGCTCTTTATGGACTTAAGCAAGCCCCAAGAGCTTGGAACAAGAAAATTGACTGTTTTATGATGAAAATTGGCTTTGATAAGTGTAGCTGTGTGTTTGGAGTCTATGTAAGATCCAAATCAGTAGGTAATATCATTATTATATGCCTCTATGTGGATGATTTGTTGATCACTGGTGGTAATGAAAGTGAGATAGCAGAACTGAAAAGGGAATTGATGAGTGAGTTTGAAATAACTGATATGGGGGTTCTATCCTATTTCCTTGGATTTGAATTCAAGAAGACTGAGAGAGGTATTTTGATGCACCAGAGCAAGTATGCAACAGAAATATTGAAGAGATTCAACATGGTTGAATGTAATTCAGCAGCAACACCAACAAAGGCAGGTCTTGTACTTGAAAAGGAGGGCAAGGAAGACAAAGTCGATGCAACTGAGTTTAAACAGATTATTGGTTCTCTCAGGTACTTGTGTCATTCAAGACCTGATTTGGAATTTGCTGTTGGACTGGTAAGTAGATATATGAAAGGACCCAGAATTCCTCATCTCTTAGCTGCCAAGAGGATTCTAAGGTTCATAAAAGGGACCATCAATGCTGGAATTTTATTTCCAAATAAAGACAATAGCAACTCAGAGGAATTGATGGGATATACTGATGCAGATTGGGGAGGAGACAGAGATGACAGAAAGAGTACTACAGGTTACATATTCATGTATGGTGCAGCACCAATATCGTGGTGTTCTAAGAAGCAATCCATAGTGGCTCTATCAACATGTGAAGCTGAGAATGTTGCAGCTGCAATGAGTGCTTGTCAAGCTGTCTGGTTGGACACATTACTACAGGAATTAAAAATCAAGGAGAGTGATGGAGTGAAGCTTTTTGTGGATAATAAGTCAGCTATAAGCCTATCAAAGAATCCAACCTCTCATGGTAGAAGCAAACACATAGAAACAAGGTTTCACTATCTTAGGGATCAAGTGAACAAAGAGAAATTGAAAGTGGAGTACTGCTGCACATTTGATCAATTTGCTGATATTTTAACCAAACCCCTCAAAGGGGAGAGGTTTAAAATGTTAAGGGATAGAATTGGCTTGATGGACTTAGGAGATCAGAATTAAGGGAGGGTGTGAGAGTTTAATTCTGTTTTGGCTTTGTATATAAGAGAGAGTAACAGAATTTTAAAATTCTGTTATAAGTGCTAGCTTAAGAGTGAAGGGTTGTTACTTTGTTTTGCTTGTATAAAAGGGCAATCATACATCTTAATAAAGTGGTTGTTTTTCATTCTATCATTTTCAGTCTCTAGTGCTATTCCTAGTAGGTGTGCAATTCTGTGCTTAGAAAACAGTGAGTGATACAAGAGTGAATATGTGAGGGAGTGAATTGCATCTCTTGCAATTGAGTGAGGAACAGTGTGTGTTCCAACAAAAATATATCCAAAATTAATTATAAACTCAAAATAAATTCCCCTATTAAACCAAATACACACTTACTTACTTCAACCCTACCATGACTTTTTTTTACAGCATAATTAATTCTACCATAATTTTAAAAATAATCAAAACATGTAAAATGTAGTAAAAATCAAAGTTTACTCTTCTCATCGTAATTTACCATAATTTTAAAGGTTATTAAAACAGACAGAGTATGTTATAGTCATTGAGTATGAGTGAGGGTAAATTTAGCATACGTGTAAAACTAAAAGGTCTTACCTATTGGCTATTTTGCATCTTGAAGACAAGCAACAGGCTGCAAAAGTAAAATAACGTCCAAGATAGACTACAGGCCACAAACACATCAATTGTGCCAAAATGAGAACATACTCATCTAATTTCCAAATTAGAGACATTTTAAAGAAAAAAAAGTAGTTCCCATAATCCCTGAAACTAATCAAATAAAAAACTTGAAGAATTAACTATATCTTTTTTCCAGCCGTGCTTCCTTAAAAAAATTATAACAGTAAAAAGGATAAATCATATATAAAAGGAATAAACCCCATTAGTCTTAACATTTTGTCAAAATTATTTTAAACTACCAATTAAAAATATCCACCACTTTCTTACACTTCTTCCTTTTTACTTTTTAACTTCTACTTTTTCTTCATTTATTTTATTTTATAAAAAAATATAGAATGCATGTTTTATTAAAAGAATTTAATGTCTATGTACTTAATTTTATGTTATTATTCAATCATAAATTATCATTTAAATTACTAATTATTTTTTAAAAGTCAATAAAATTATCATATATGATGAATTTTGATTAGATAATTATGTAAAACTCATTATATTATGTATAATTTTTCTTCTCTTATTAAAAAAAGATAAAGAAAAGGATGGAAGAAAAAAGTGATATAGAAAATCCAAAAACAAAAGAGTTTCAATTTTATCATCCAAAAACAAAAGAGTTTCAATTTTAATGAAAGCAGTGAAGAAAAAAAGAAATTCCCTTCCATAAGAATACTTATTATAATACTAGCAATCTACCATAAATAAATAGAGATAGTAATAAATATTAAAAAAGAATAAAATAAATTGGTTGATAATTTTTCATAGTACATTATTAAACATGTTAGAATCATTTGTAAAAATACTAAAAGAAGAATAAAATAATTGATTAAGAATAAAAATTAATTATTAAGAATAAAATTCCAAAAATAGAATTGTTTGTATTTAATAGAATAATAATTAAATATAAATCTAATAAAAGAAATAATGAAATAAAATCTATTTACATAATAAAATAATATTAATTTGAATTAATAATTAAATTAAATAATATCATTTAATATATTTTTAAAAAAATATAAAATTATCATATTACGTCATCTCATAAAATCAAACATTTTTTATATATACATACAGATTCACATTTGTGGGCATGAGAAAGCGAGAGATATATATAAAATAGGCATGGCATAAAAATGACATGTTATTATATGAATATTATTATAAGAAGAGGAAACAGTGCGATACAAGTAATTTAATAGGTTGAAAAATTTGACCTTTGCCTTAACGCCCAAGGATGCACGTCTTCCTTCCACCGCCTCTCTTTTTCTTTCTATGCCGGTTTCCGTTATCATAACATAACTTGCCTCTTCCCCCAAGACCCAAGTTTTCTCTTTTCCTCATAACCCCCTCTCTCCCTTCCAAATTTCAATTTCCTCTTTCCTCCCTTAGGTTATGGATCCATTGGGGAAACGCCCTGCTGCCGAGGACGATTCCCTAATTTCCGATTGCGAGAGCGGGGTTTCCGCTGGAGACACGCCGCCGCCGTTCGTCGAAAACGCCGACCTCGTCCGGACCAGATTCGTTCGTGGCCTCGTCGCGCACTGCTTCAAACCCGAGGTTCTGGCAGTTCGCAGAAACGTGTGTTCCTCCGTCATGGCCCTGGCGCGTCAACATTCCTTTCACGTCTTCGCGCGTGCCGTGGCCGAATTGCGCGGCGGCAATGCCAACGTGAAGTTCGCCTGGTACGGTGCGTCCAGTAAGGAAGAGATAAATGACATCATTCAGCACGGTTTCGGTCACGCTCACAGTAACGGCCTGCGTCTCTCTCCACAAGATTCTCCACTTGAAAGGCACGCGCAATTTCATTATTTTAATGTTAATTATTGTTTGATTATTTTTCAATGTTGATTTGTGAATTTATGAGTTTATGAATGTTGCGTGTGTGGAATGCAGTGTGAAGAGTTCCGTTGTGGACGAAGACGGTTTGAGGCACTTGTTGCTGTGCCGCGTTATCTTGGGGAAGACGGAGGTGGTTCCACGTGGCTCCTACCAATGCCGTTCGAGTTCTCAAGAGTTTGATTCTGGGGTGGATGATCTTTCCAATCCCAAGGAGTATGTTATTTGGTGTAACCAGATCAACACTCATGTTTTGCCCGAATATGTTTTGAGTTTCAGACTTCCTTCACCATTGAAAGGTTTGGTGTTTGGTGTTTGTGTTTGTGTTTTTTTGGTATTTGCTAGCTTTGTGATTAATTCCTGATGTTGTTTCGAAATGCTGTGTGTTTGATTTTGTAGGGATTGTGAAGATTGGGGAACCTTTGAGGCCTTCTTCGCCGTGGATGGCATTCCCAGCTTTGATTTCGATGCTTTCGAAGATTTTGCCTCCGTCCGAGGTTGCCTCCATTGCCAAGTTTCACAAGGATTATAGAGTAAGTGCTTTTAGAGTTTGAGACGGTGGCTAGTTTTTTTCCTTTAGCTGAAATGGTTATGTATTGAGTGAGCTTTCATCTGGGTTACAGGAAAAGAGGATTTCTCGACATGAGCTGATACAGAAAGTGAGAGTAATAGCAGGCGACAAATTGCTACTTTCCGTCATCAAATCTTTCAGAGCCAAGGTACATCTATTCTAATCTCTTTCTCGGAATATTGCTCTAAGTTCAGTTTAGAGATGCGTTTGCTGTGGCACATTTGTTTGTCTAGGAAGTTACAAACATCAGACATACTAGTCCTGTTTTAGATTAAAAAAAAGCTAGCCTAAAGGATTCTTATATTGAAAGTAGATTTATGGTATTGCTTATGGTGTGAATCACATCCAAGACAAGGTGTCTTGCAGCATTATGCTTTCTGAATGCTTTGAAATTGCTGAGCATTCACTAAGTACCTATGATTTCTTTTTAAACTAAGGGTGTGTAAGTTGAGGAGCAGATATTATAAAGTACGATTGCAGTTTTCTTCAAGTAAAAATAGAGGTCTTGAATAACTGGACTGGCAAAATTGTCTAAATAATGGAAATGTGTAATGACCCTAGTCCACATTGCTTTCTCGCTATTGCCTTTATTAATGTTCATATTTTTGCTGGTTGTCGTGGAAGCATTTGGGGTCAATCAGTTTTATCTTCCATTGTATTTTTGAAAACCAGAAAATTAAATCCATATTCACAGAAATATGAAATCTTTCCTAGATATAAGCCGGCATTGTTAAATAGCTGCTTATAGCACTATTGCATTGCGGAGTTCCTTGGATTTGCAAATTGCGATTGCAACTCCATCAGCTATTTGTGGACGCTATGAGTGTCGTGTTTGCAGCATGTGTCTTGCATCCTCTTGTCATCTGTAGCAAGTCTCTGGCCAATTGAACTTTTGTTTTAATATTATGCCAATTTTTATGCATTTTACTTTATTTGCATACAACTTAATCTTCTAGCTTATATAATTGATATATATCATATATTTCACTTGCTATGCAACTTCTGCCATTTGTCCAAGTCACTATCTGCTATATTATGATATAGCAGAGTATTGGATTTCCACCATTTTCCACTATCCGCAATTGATAACACTTACGCTGGATGTGAATGTGTTTCCTACTTCTGGATTATTATGGAAACCCTGGAAGTGAGTTTAGCTTCCAAGTGAAATAGAGTTCATGCTGGAGTTTAGTTTAACATAATTGTTAAATGATGAGTTGGGAATAAGAATATGATCTGACTGCTTATATTGTGGAATGTATAAATTGAATTTATTTGGCAGTAGTCACTTGTCAGTGGCATTGAATGAGTTTTAATACTGAAACCCCCTCCTTTGGAAAGAAAGATGAAGCTGATTAACAAATTAGTCCTGTTAATTCTGCTGTCTCCTTTATGTGTATGAACAATTGTCTGAATTGTTACTCTTAAGAACAAGAGCTAGCCTGTGTCATAGGTGTTGGCTAAAGTGCAAGAGTAAGATATTATCTACTGTCTTTAGTAGGAAACTGTATTCCAGAAAGAAAGAAAAAAATCTAAGTTGGGTAGGAAACGGTGTAGTTTATAATTATAGTGCCTTTTGAAAGTATGAGATATATTTTTCATGTCTTCTCTGCTCCTTTCATTTCGGCATGTATAGGTTTTCTAACCTACCTTGGTGAATTTGTCTTTCAGAAAATACCTGCAAACTTTAAAGATGACAAGGCGAAAGAATGGCAAGCGGACAGCCAGCAGCTTGAACGGAATGATTGTTCATATGGGAGTTCTATTAGCTATTACAGGAAGTGAATAGAATACTTGAAGAAACACAATGCTCATACTAACCAAAACTTACATTGAGGGTGCAAGTGCAACCACTGCTTAAGAAGTAGAGCGTCATTTGAGACCTTTTAAATTGTTTTTAGGGTGATATACTGATATAGGTGATTTGTTTTGATGTTGACGGACGATAGTGTAGCAAAAGAAATCACTTTCTCTTTCTGGTTGGTTACAGTTACTGGTTGAAATAAATATACTTCGGTTCGGACGTTTATCATAGTTACTCCAATTTGCCGACTTCAAAGTGTCCTATATTTTCTTTGCACATGGGATAGGGGACATGGGTGTTCATTGGTTAGTTTGGTAAACTCTGAAAAAAGAAAATCAAAATCAAGTTGAGTTTGCTAATCCGAATTGTTTCGCACATTTGTTTCATGATTTAGAACATAATGACCTCTTACTTGAATTAACTATCTCAAATTCGAGTCTTTTTACTTGCATGCACAAAACGACGTCCTTTTAGTAAGTCAATTAATTTGGACTTTCATTATTTCTTAATTTTATTTTACTTACTAGACAATTGAAACGAATACACCTGCGGTGACCTGGGATAATAAGTTTGTGCAAGGAAGAAATGATTCATGTTTTGGGGGGTGGGGGGGAATTGAACCGATGAAATAGAATTAATTTAGTTTGGTAAGTAATTTCATCTGTCCTCGTTTAATTGTCAAGGTTGTCAGTTTATAACATTGGAGTAGTTATATTTATAAATTTACTCTCTTCCTTCTTCTTCTCCACTCCATATGTTGATACAGTACAATAACTTATCCTAGTGGATAGTAGTCATCAATGTCACAGGTCGCAGCATTGGTGCCATCAGCATTGCAAGTTGCATTCCTCAGTGGCACTAGCGCTGGTTAGGCTTAGAGGATGAAGCTAGGTGTTAAGGCACAAGAAACATTTGCCGATAAAAAAAAGAAGAAAAAACAAAACAAGAAAGTGGGGAAAATTTAGGGAGCCTTAGGTACTTGGTATCGAGAAGGAATAACCAAAAGGATGTCCTAAAGTTTAGAAGGGCTTACTGAAAGGTGTTATCTCAAAAAGTCAAAATGTGTAGCTTAGTTACTTGAACAAGAAGGACAAAACCTAGTAAGGACAGTAAAGTCCCAGTGATGGTGACGATTTTTATTAGGTTTGACCAAATCTTACCCGACTGTTTGAGCTAATTAAATATATTGCTTCAATTTATATTGATGAACTCTAGTGTTGAGCATCAAGTGAGCACGGCAGAGATGGAAACTCAGCTTTCAGACACTTTTTTCTCTCATTAAGGAAGGGTTTCTTCACCTAAGAAAACGACAATGGTATTAGTTGTATGTGTCGGAGCTGGAGATAAAAATTTAAAGGGGCTAGTTAAGTTTATGTGAAGATATCTCATTTTGATGTATACTTTTTATTGGAAGTTTTTTTTTTTTATCTTTGTTTATAATTAAGTAAATATAACATAATTAATTTCTCATTGTCGTGTTTTATTTTAACTTTTTTTTTCTCTTTCTTCCTCTTTTGAAAAATGCAATAAAAAATAGTTTTATAGAATATGAAAAGGTAATTAATCAATGAAATAATTCATCCATAAAAAGACTGTTGCATCCCCAAACAGTTTGGAACATTATATCATGTTACTTATGCAGGTCTTGATCATTGAGCATTAGTTTTCCAAAACATTATAAGATATCATCAATCATGCCTTTAGCTGCTCATGACCTGCACAGAACACAGATATTAATCTTTCATTGTGGACTTTTCACAGTATTAATCCTCCCTTAAAGCTCCTGGAATTGTGATAGACTCATTAGTTGATGTGGCAATTGCTAGCTGTAGAAGGGGTCGTTAACATGTTATTTCAGTAAGAAGCAAAGCAACTTTCTAATTAAGTGGTGCATATGTCGATCATGAGTAACAAATCAATCTCTTCATTGAGTGACACAAGTTATTCGATGAGAAATAAAACAAACAATCTCATAATCAAGTAGTGCATGTCATCTAGGTGAGTAATAATATAATTTTTTAGACAAGCGATGCATGTCATGTCAATGAATAATAAATATCCTTTAAATTAAGCTGTGCATGGCAGTTAAGTGAGTAAAAAATAAAAAATAATCTCTAAGCAAGTAATGCATGTTATTTCAATGAGAATAAAACAACATCCTAATCAAACAGACATAAGTTATTTTGGTGAGTAATAAATCAAGGCATTGCAAGTCATTTTAATGAGAAATAAAAGAACTTCCAAGTCAAGCCATGTATATCATGTCATGTGGGTGAGTAATAAAACAATAGCTTATAATTGTTTTTTAACAGTTGTTTTCATATTTCGTTTCGTAAAAACTGATTTTTTGTTGTATTGATCAAAACAAATTAATTATCATAAAATTAATTCTAAACAAACATAACCAAACAAAACTATATATGCCATACCATACCAGAGCTTCTCTACACATTTTCTTGTGTTTTTCTTCTGGCTGAAGCTGAAATTGTTGGCAGTCTCCATTCAGCACCATCTTCTCCAAGAAGTTTCAGCTACCACTCTTCCGAGTCCTTATATCGCCGCCAGAGTCATCCACCAACAAAACGACGAGGTCGACGTTGGCGATGCCTTCGCCCGACTCCTCCTCCCCTGTGTCCGCCGGCGACATTTTCTACAACGGCCAGATCAGACCATTTACCCCGTCGTTCACGCTTCCGTTACGTCCGTTCCCGTCGAAACGGCTCGTCGTCCACGTTTAACCATGAGGACGCTGATGTTCGAAGAGGCGCGAGAGACGGCAAACGACAGCCACGAGCTAGAAGGCGTGGCTGAGGGAACCTACTGCGTGTGGACCCCACCATGCAAGAGGCAAGCCCCATGTCCAAGCGCTGGAAGATTCGAGATCTTCTGCCTCGGAGAGTCACAGCGATGGTAAGAGGACCAGCAAGGTGGCGCCTAAGCGTACCTCCGCCGTCAACGGTGGCGCCACCGCCAAAAATTTGGTTGGGTTTTTCACTAACGCCAATGGACTTGCTCGGAATTTGCAACCATTTTCAAGCAAGACCAAGTTAAAGTGGATGACATGGTTTCTTTTGCTAATTTTTTCTTAATTTAGGTTATTGAAAGTGTTTATTATTGAGTCTAGTTCGGATTGGACATATCTTTATCGGTGGACTCAGACCTAAGTGTATAGATGACATTCTTTGTAAAATAAAGTTAAATTACTTAACTTCCGACAAAGCTTACTGAGTTTAATTAGACACGGTTGGATATATCCATGAAAGTGTATCTAAGTCATATTTCATATATATTTGGTGACTATAACAAAGTAATTTCCTTTTCAAGAGCTAAGAGGTGCATGCTATTTCGGTCATTAACAAAACAACTTCATAATTATGTGGTGCAAGCTAGTTATTTTTATGAGAAATAAAATAACTTTCTAGTCAAGCGATGTCATGTGGATAAGTAACAAAACAATCTCTTAGAGAAAGCATGCACGTTATTTCGGTGAGTAACAAAGTAACCTTCTAGATCGACAAACAACACACACGTTATCTTGATTAGTAACAAAACAACAGTTTCCTAGTCAAGTGGTGGTGCAAGTCATTTTGGTGAGAAATAAAGTAACCTTCTAGTCAAGCGGTGCATGCCATGTGAGTGAGTGATAAAATAAACATTTAGATATGCGGTGCATGCCATTGTGGTGAATAATAAAACAACCTTCTAATCAGGCGCTATATATGTGCCAGTTTGATGAGTCATAAAATAGCCTCATAAACAAGCGGTGCATGTTATTTTGGTGAGTAATAAAACAATCTCCTAGTCAGCAGTGCATATTATTTAGTGAGTAATAAGACAATCTCTTAGCCAAGTGGTGCAGTAAATTTCAGTGAGTAATAAAACCTCTTATCGTCTTACTCAAGCAGTGAATATCATTTCAATGAATAATATAGAATGTAACTGCAGACAATTGGCAAGCAGTGTACAAACAAAGCATATTTTGATAAGTAGTATCAAGAGAAAATATAACAGTTAAAAGTTCCCAAATTAAATAAAGTAACAGCAACACATACCCTATTACTTTGATTTCAACTTGATTTTTCTCAACTAAAAATAATTTTATTTCAATAATTAAACACCCTAAATTCAAGTCAATCTTAATCTAACTAAAATCAATGTAGTTGACCGAAATTCTGCCATAAACCAAGCATGCCCTAAAACAATAAGAATGCCTATTTAGAATTGATTACTTTAGGGTGGTGCAAAGCATAGAAAGTAGCTCAGTTTTTGCGATGGCACAAACAAAATTTTGACGATGTGCACGGCGGGCGGCGGTGGTGTTGAGATGTGAAGGAGGAGATGGGTGGGTGTTTGGAAAAAGGTGGTGTGGAGGTTGAGAGAGGGAGAGTGGAGCGAGGAAGAGAAAACGAGATATGGTGGTGGAAAAGGAGCGGAAGCAAAAGCATAAGGTGAAGGAAGACAAAGAGGCGATAGTGTGGCACGTGAAAGTGTTGTAGTTGATTATGCTACGTGCAAGGTTGACCAAGGAAGATGTGGAGAACTAACTCATTTGGAGTTGTTGCTTGTTGCTGGTGAAGGAAAGTCTTGATTGGAATGTCATCAACTACAATACATCTTCAATATAAATGATCTCTCGCAGGGTTCATCCTGACTTTTTATAATATTAGTCCTCCTCCTCCATAGAGATATAAAATAGGTTATATGATTAAAGATAAAAAAAATCACATGATTAATTTTCTCAGTTAATACAATTAATATTCTAACAACTAACATATATATAAAAAAAAAGATTAGTCCTCCCTCCAAGCTATAATGGAAAGGTGATCTATATTCATTCATTGATGTGGCAGTTTCTAATTATTGGGGGACAAAAAATGAGGCAGGGAATTGAAATAGAAGATTTTGATTCCACATTGTGACACCCATTTGATTTTCCATGTGTAACTAATAAAACACAACAAATTTTTATAACATATTTTTGTTTTAGTCAATAATTAATTTTTTTATTTAAAATCTATCAAGTTTTAAACTTTATTTTTAAAATAGGAATTTTAAAAGCCAAAATAAGGAAATAGTTTTTTCAAAAGGCGCGCAAAATGAATATATTAAAGAAGTACTTGATTACAAGAGAGATAGTCAACAAAATAATGAAATAGTTAAGAGATATTTTTCACTTTTTTTTCTGTCAGCCAAAAAATATATATATTTATATAATATAGAAGGTGCCAATGGTACCATAGCAATCACAACCGGTCTATAAAGAGACCAAGTTACAGGAGGAAAGAACAGCTCCCATATGATCCTCATTCCCTACATAACTTAGACCTTCCAATAAGTTTCCTTTTTCAAACGACCCATCATACATAAAAACAGCCCTATAAACAGAATTACCTATAAATGAAAAATCATCACGAACAGTTTTCCTTCAAATGTAGTATTGGCTCAAATTAATGTGCGGATCATTTTGAATGGTGCTATATGTAGTAAAACAAAACTCATTAGGGTTATTCTAGTAGTGAGAAAGTTTGAGTAGTACGACTCTAATTTTGTTGTCGCTATGGTAGACACACAAAATATGTAATGAGACACATGAACTTCTTTTTTTGTTGTCGCAAAGACACATGGACTTTAGTGTAAGGGCCTGCTTTCTTTATTTTCTTTAACAAAATAATTTTAAAAACTAGCTAGAAATCAAATACACCTAAATTGTTTTCTCTTTCTTAACTATTAAATTTAATTATAAGTAAAAAAAATGAATTTCAAAATAATATTAAAATGTTTAAATGTATTTAGTTCTTAACATATTTTCCAAATTAGTTCCAATTTAAATTTTATTTATTTTTAAATCATTAAAATTATTAAACATGTACTTTTAATTTTTAGGAGGAAGTTAAAATGTAATGTTTTTGTAAAAAATAAAGATTGAAAAAAAAGACAAGAAACCATATTTCCAGAAATTTGAATATATTTAAGTTTGAAAAGAAAAACTTATCATTCTTTATTATTCCCATGAGATATTTGTATCATTTACATAAATCAGATAGTTTTGAAAGGAAAAACTAGAATAGAAGAAAACTAAAGTATACATAAACACGAAAATCACATAATGTCACTATAGTCAAGTGAGACATGCCATTTTGAGACATACCATTTTGATAAGTAATAAAGCAATCTTCTATTCAAGTAGTACGTGACATTTTGGGGAATAATATAAGCGATGTATGTCATTTCATTTCAGCGAGTAATAAAACATTGTCTTAGTCAAACGATACATATCATTTCAGTGAGTAATAAATAAACCTTCTAATAATCAGATAATGATATTATTTCTGCTAGGAATAAAGCAACCTCCTAGTTAAGAGACCCAAGTTATTTCAATGAGTAATATAAAATGTAACAAACAATAGACAAGAAATACACTAGCAAATACATTTTATGTAAGTAATATCAAGAGAGTAAAAATTAGAGAAAAACATAACAATTTAAAATTAAAAATTGTTTGAGATAAAATAAAACCAACACCCAGTTACTTGAACTTCAGCTTGAATTTTCTCAACTAGAAATAATTTTATTTTGATAACCTAAATTTAAGCGAAACTTTGTAATTCTTCCAATAAACGAACATGCCGTAAAATAATCAAAACGCCTATAAGAATTGATTATTTTAGGGTGGCGCAACTGCCGCAAAGCAAAAAGAAATTAAGTACCTTTGGGGGACCATCATACACAAGTTTACATTTTCAAATTACTTAAAATTTCCACTAAAACGTCTATTTTTATTTTTAAAAAATAATAAGGTTAAATTGGTATATATATAGAAAAATAAAGATATGTTGACGATAATAAAGGCAAAAGTGGGAGAGTAAAAAAATGTGATGAGGACTAGTGAGTGAAGCAGTCTCGTGTCTATATATGCCATCCCCATAGCCTCTCTACACGCTTTCTTTGGCTTCAACCAAATTCTCTTATTGTTTTCTTTTCTTCTTTCATTGCATAATGATGCAGACAGAGCCATCTTCTCCAAGTTTCAGCGCCCACTCTTCCTTCCCCGTCCTTATTCCCTCACATCGCCGCGTAAACGAACAAAACGACGACGTTGACGTTAGCGATGACTTCGAGTTCTCCTCCGTTTCCAGACACACCGACTCCTCTCCTGTCTCCGCCGACGACATTTTCTTCAACGGCCAGATCATACCTATCTACCCTCCCTTCCACCAAAACGACGCCTTCGTCGCTGACGCTTCCGTTACCACCCAAACGGCACCGCTCGGGGCTCGCCGTCGTCGTTTACCTCTCAGGACGCTGATGTTCGAGGAGGAGGAGCGAGAGACGGTAAACATCGACAGCAGCAACGAGCTCCACGGCGTGGCTGAGGGAACCTACTGCGTGTGGACCCCACCATGCAAGAAGACAACCGCCTCGTCCACCAAGCGCTGGAAGATTCGAGATCTTCTGCTGCCTCGGAGACATAGCAAGGTCGCGCCTAAGCATTCCTCCGCCGCCGTCAACGGTGGCGCCATCGCCAAATTGGTTGGGTTTTTCACTAACGCCAATGGACTTGCTCGGAATTTGCAACCATTTTCAAGTTAGCTAGAACAAATTAAAGTGAATAACTTGTTTTCTTTTGGTAATTAGTAATCCTTAATTTAATCATTAACAAAGTTGATTATTGAGATAATGAGTTTAGTTGGGATTGGATATTGGATATATGTTTATAGGTGGAGGCTTTTTTTTTTTTTTGTTGAATGATGTTTATTGGTGGACTTAGAGATAAGTGTATGGATGACTTTCTTTCTTAATAAAGTTAAAATTATATAACTTCTGACAATACTTTTATAGTATTAATTGAAAAACTTATTCATTAAATAACTAGTAGTATGTTTTTTCGTTGGAAAAAGTAGCCTAAGAATACGGAAGAGGTTGCAATTGCATGGTGTGGTAACTGGTAACGCAGCAACAGTTAAGTTGGCAGGGTATGTTACCGCGATTTCATGGAAAGAAATCGTGTATGTGTGTCTCACACGGCATAGACTTGGGTAATCGGTGAAAGTGATGTATATAATATGACAAAGTTAAAGTAATTGCAAAAGTAGTAGTAGTAGTAGAAGAAGAAGAAGAGAGTGAGCAAGTCTTTCTGGATGGATCTGATATACATACATTGCATATTTACATTCGAATTGTGGACTGATGGACTAATTAGAGCGTCAAGTCAATTTAATGTTGACATCGAGTGAGATAAAGTGTTTGATTTGGGATTTGGGACGTGGTTTTCCACGTCAAAGCTGAAGAAGCAGCTAGTTCTAGCTTCTACGTAAAAGAACTATTGGACGTGAATTTTTTGGACCATAGAGGTACTTCCAAACATGCACTAATTTAGCTTCTGCTGAACATGAAATTGTTATATATATGCGTTGGAAAATACTTTATTTTTAGTGCATTGGATTGGAGGGATCCAGGCTAAAGAAGAAAAGGAAAAAAAAGTGTCACAATAATATCATAATTAATGAACAGCTACAAAGAGGATGGTATATGTTCAAATCCACTAGCCTTTGCAAATCTAAATTAAACCGCGGGTTGATCGATTCCAGTTTCCACATCAAGTTTCCCATCCTATCTGCACAAAAGTTACCTTTTTCACAGGTATCATTGAAAATCAAAGAGTGTGATTAATTAGAACTTAGTGAGAGTAAATTTTTTTACGCTATCTTTTAAATTATAGGTTGTCATGTACGTATAATAAATGGTTGACTTTTATAATAATTATTTTAAAAATTATACTATTTAGAATAAATTTTTATTAATTAATAATTAATTTATTAAATTTAGTTATAATTAATGTGTGGTTTGCTTAATAAATGATTTTTTGTTTGAATTTAGTTAGTTCCGTAACTTTTCAACTGTTACAAATAAAGTCTTCTATTGTTTTTTTTTTAGTTCTTAAATTCTATCCCCACTCCCCTTCTCTCAAATCTTCACGAATTAAACTGCTAAAAATTCACTTATTAATTAAACAGTACATTTCACCTAAAATTAAGAAATTCTAAATGTTACTTCAGAAAAAAATCTAAATGTTGGCCTTCCTTGAAACCTTAACATTTAATTTCTTCTAACTTTGAAACTTTTTAAATTATTTCCTATATCAAGTATATTCTAAGCTTTCAATTATTTAAATAGAAAATAAGAACATAAATAAACTAACGGGTGTATTAATTAAAAAGTTAGAGAATTAAATTCGAGAAAAAATAATTAGAGAACAAAAAATGCACATTGTCATTATAGAAGGATAAAATATATAATTCTTTTAATTTCATTACTTCTTTAAGTAATGTTTACATATATATGGCCATTCCGCCACTGAATTTGAGATCCTAATTCTTGTAGAAATTTGGATAACTGAAGGAGGGGTGGTTGAGGTTGATCATCAATATTCAATATTCAATGGTGCAAACTTATTCCAGACTCTTTTCCATGTACTATTACTGTAAACATTTTTACATTATTATTCCGTGCCTTTTCATGTTTTTTTAAATAAAAAAATATATAATGGAAGTTAGTGGGATGGTTTATGTAAAGGTAATTATAAGGATAAAATAATAACTTGTGAATCTAATTATAAGAATAAGACGGATATTAATTAATATGTATACTAAAATATTATGTTCCTTTATATACAGTTATAGATCGATAACTTTTAAAATAGTTTTTATAATTTTATAAAAAAATAATTTTTATAAAAATTAACAATCTTATCATAAATAATATTCTGTCTGGACTTATATATAAATAAAAAATTAATATTATATGTTGATCTTAAATATAAAAAAATTTAACTAATTTTATTTTATTTAATGTTATTATTCGTAAAACACTCTTTATTTTATTTAATTATTTTCAATGATTTTTTTTATCCATGATAGTAAATTTTAATGTATGACATTTTTGAAATAACATTATTATTTTTTACTTGAGATTAGAAAAACTTAATGATATTAACTAATTTTCTTAATCAGTGTGAAATTAATTATTTTTGTTTATATATGAATTGAGAAAATACTACTAAATTTAATTAGATGATACTATAAAAATCTTTATCATGTCAATGTATTCTAATCATTTTTAAAAATAATTCCCTTATTATCTTGATCCTGTTTATCTTAATTAGTAATCCCTTTATTTATCTTATTAGTTAAGTTATTATTTTCTATTAATTAAATTTTAAATACATATTTTTTTATTTAATATTATACATCTTAGAGTAAATCAATGTCATTGAAATAATTATAATTGTAAACATAAATTACTTGCTATGTTTCTTAAATGTTGTACATGTTCTTAATATTCTTAGAATGAAAGTTTTAAAAGAAATCTTATAAGTGAAAAATTTTAAACAAACTAACAAGTTTTTCTTTTCTTTTTGACTGCAAACAAAGTACTAACATACTTGATCAATTAAGCAAAAATATCATTCCTTTTTAATTGCATATATTATAGAGAATGTTCCCAATTTTCATAAATGTTACTTTGACGAGAATATGTTTCTAAAACTAAATCTAATATAATGATACTTAAAACTAACAAAATTTGTAATCTTTATCATCGAATGAGCAAGAGATATACAAAATTGATTATGATAAAAGTTAGATGGAAAACATGATTGAAAAAAAAATCTATTAAAAGTGACTAACTGAATTTTTCAACTAAAATTAGTGATTAAACAAAACTAATATATATTTTATACCAATAATACGATAAAAAAAAAAAAACTCAGTTGAGACCGGTAAGGGAAGCAAAACAAGTGTACCTATATTCTATAAAAGGAGGATGTGGTAACAAATTCCTGGGACAACAAAAGAACCACAATAGTCTAACATGCGTTAATTAAGTACTTTATAGTTTCTATCTCCAAGTGTGAGGAATGCCACAATTAAACGTAAACACTCAAGATATTACAGTAGATATTTGAAGGTTAGGAATTTCGCACCATCAATTATTTCGTTCAACGTAACGCATGCTACACAGGCCAAGAATAAAATAAAATAAAAAAATATATAAAAGAAGATGAGAAAAGCAAAACCGTCAAGCAGAGTCAATAATTCTTTTCTCCAAGGGTAATAGCTATGATATCCAAATAATACCAATTTCATATAATAATATCAGCCAACGAATGTGTGCTGAGGAAAAAGAAAAGGAATCCTTTTATGAAAGTGATTGGTGATTGGTCAACTTTTGTGTCTATCTCTGTTAATTTTTGTAAGACTCCACCTATTTAATTCTATTAGAAAAAGAGAAATACAAAACTTCTAGTTGACCACATCATGTAAATTTTGAATATGAGAAAATCCATTCCCCTTCTTGACTTTGACACATTCATAGGCAACCAACCAACCTCCTAGGCTCCTATTGACTATTAAAAAGACATCGTTTTCCATGAAATTACGACAAAACTATAAGATCAATTGAAAGGTGTTAAAACACCAACATTCCATAAACAAAAAACCTATTTAATTTTCAACATCTGTGGAATGCACCATTCTACATTGTTCAATGCCCGAAGAAATTATGGTGAAAGCAGGCAATTGGGAAGCATCAGCCACATCCCTAGTTTAATCATCCTCATGCAAGAATAGGAGTGAAGCTGGAAGAGTCTTGCAGACTAGCAGCATATTTTCGCGCCCACAGGTCATAGTGAATAATTTCCTCAAGGGAAGGAGAGGATACCAATTCATTTTGATGCTTCTCACATGTTAGCTCCACAACTTTGAATATATCCAAATAGCTAATCCTGGAACAAGCAAAATAGCCAATAAGTGGAGAATTTACATTGCCAATAAGACACATGTACCCTATGAAGAGCAGTGCATATGCATCAGGCAGTGTTGGAACTTAGAATGACATGACACAATCTACAGCTTTCTAATTTGTATTGAGGAAAAAATAACACAAAAACTTACTTTTCATCAATAAACATCTCTACAGCTTTTTCATTTGCTGCACTAAGAACTCCTGTCATTGTGCCTCCAGCACGGCCAGCAGAAAATGCAAGATTCATGGATGGATACTTTACATTATCTGGAGTTTTAAATGTAAGTGAACCAAGCCTGCATAACCACATTTCAAATAAGAACCATCAATAATTCAAATTGGGTTGAATAAAATTTTCATTTAACATAAATGCTTCCAAATTTGAAAACTCTATATCAACTGGATCTGTCTATTTTCTTTAGAATGGACTGAAAATAGAATTTGATAGAGTTGAAATTAGTAAGCTGCAGGGAAAGATTACAGTACTTGCAAAGATCAAGGCGTGGCCAAGTGACTTCAGAACAATAAATCCTGTCAGGCCATGATAATGTATAGAGGATTGGCAAACGCATATCAGGCCACCCCAATTGTGCAAGAACAGATGAATCCTGGAATCAAGAAATGATTTAGTATTAGATAATATGATTAACAATGTTTAATGATATTTTTCTCCTTTCTTTGATACCCTTTCTATATTATACACAAGTTTACCCCCACCCATTTGCTAATTTTGCCAATGGTTGGAACTTGTAGCTTGTAGGTACTATGGTTCCTCATCCATTTGCATCCAAATATATGGATATTAAAATGCGGTAACCAACATAACATAGAATTAGATTTAGACCTGTGTTTCAATCATTGAATGTATGATTGATTGTGGATGAATGACAATCTCAATATGATCGTAGTCAGCTCCAAACAAGTAATGTGCTTCAATTACTTCTAGACCCTGTGAAGAAGCAGAAGAAATTTACCTTATAGCTAGGAAATTCATACCACATAATTAAACAGATTTATAAAATGGCTCTTTTCATTCAATATGACATAAAAAAAGAAGCAAACCTTATTAAAAAGGGTAGCAGAGTCCACAGTTATCTTTTTCCCCATATTCCAGTTAGGATGTTTTAATGCATCAGCAACTTTAACATCTTTCAGTTTATCAACTGGCCAATCCCTGTCAATCACCAAGGGAATGATACTTATAGTCAAATCAATTATGTAGAGCCTGGAAGCAGAACTAAGAGAGCAACAATGCCAGGTTTTCCATGATCAAAGAATATTGACTCAACAGACAATAGCAATCAGACATTGAGATATACATAGGAAAGTTTTGAGTACTACATATTCCCTTTCAGTTTCCTTCCATTCCCAAAAAAATAAATGTTTCCAACAGAAGAAGAAAACATGGAGCCATTGAGCGTGCAAAATAGCCAAATGAAGTCATATACACACCTGAAAGCACCTCCAGATGCAGTTAAAATAACTCTCCTAAGTGCACCCTCTGGCAACCCCTGGATACACTGAAGCCAACAAGAATCCTTTAAGCTTTTCCATTACCAAGTGGAGCGGATGATAAAATAATTGCTTGCATGCAATAAGAAAGATGCAGAGGCCAGAGAATATATAGATAATAAATAACATGAGCATGTCTATTCATCTTGTTGCACACAATTTTTTACTATTTGTGCATTCTTACCTGAAAGATGGCAGAATGTTCTGAATCAGCTGGAAGTATTTTTACATTATGCTTCTGAGCAAGAGGAAGAACAAAAGGACCTCCAGCAATCAATGTCTCTTTGTTGGCCAAAGCTATGTCTTTCCCTGCTTCTATCGCTGCAACTGTTGGCTAACAAAATAATGAGAGGATTTCAGCTTTCTAATATCTGTTGTCTGATAACTGACAACCAATACCATATTTAGTTAGTGGATTTTCTGTTTTCTTATACTTCTATTCTATCTTCATTATATATAGTATGATATGCTTTAACATTTATGAATCATTCTCCATTCAAACAATCAATGCCCTAATATGAAATTAATAAGCATGCTCCACTATTTTCCAGCTAGTTGAATAAGGTTTGATTGTTATTGTTGATGTCTCATTCTGAACTAGATGATATCCTTCTATTTGTTCTATCCCCAGGACAATAAAACCCCTCCAAATTTTTTGACGAAGTTTAATATTAAAAGATATGCAGATATTGCACACTAAAGACCTCATTACATGGCACAGCAAAGAGATTGGTTACCAAGAAGGGCCAAAATAGGAAAAAGAGGTTTACCTTCAGTCCTGCACAGCCTACTATTCCTGTGACTACACTAACTGCATCTGGGTGACGAGCAACCTGAGAATATATATGCTATAGCTTATGAAAAACAAAAATTGGCTCTCTAAACAAAATTACCACATATGAATAAACCCAATGTCCACCTCAATGATTCCCTGCTCTCCAGGGATGATCTCAGGTTTTTCTTCAACATCATGCAAGGCCTCTTCAAGTTCAGCAATTAGGGACTCATTTCTAACAGCAACAAGTTGAGGCTTAAATCTTTTTACCTGTGCAAACATAAATATTAAAAGTGATTACTACACCTGAATTCTTTGAAAACATAACCAGGAAGATCCTTTTCATTGCAACTCATGTGATGACAATTGCAATAGTAAATTAGCCATGTGAGTATCAAGTAAATCAATCGATATTGAGAAATTTCAGATTTAAATCTGGTCATAGATTGAGAGACAAATCAATACATAATTCCATTACATGCTTGGAGTGAAGTGGTTACCTGGTCTGCAAGAAGAGTAACATTTGAACCAGCTGCAAGTGCCACAACTTTAAACTTATCTGGATTCTCTGCCACAATATCTAGTGTCTACAAAAGCATACAGGGGAAAAGATGCACTACATCAAAGGATAAGAGACAAAGGCAAGCCAAGCCATCTACAAGGGGTAAACAATCAACAATTTCTAGTCATACATTCATCTATGACCCCCAAAAAAACTCATATTCATTTGAAACCTTTATATTTTATAAGAGTACTAGTACAAAAATACTAAAAAGGCAAATTATTTCCAACAAATGTTTGCAATCAAACAACATCTTGCAAGTCCAGCCAACATCAGCTTCAGATTATCAAAAAATAATATTCAGTTCTAAATCTCCCTTTTCAAGTTGGTATCAGAACCTATCCAATCTTGAAGTTGCACTGCCTACCCACATATGTTCAATCATGCAAACTTCACAATCAAGATTTTCAATCTTGGGCGTGGGGGTGTGTTAAGATGTCCTGCATTGGTTAGGAATATAACCCGAATACTCCTTATAAGACACTGACACTACTTCTCCTTAATTAAGCTAGCTTCTGGGCCAGCTGTTTCTAATAGACTATTATTTGCCATTAATTCCAATATATTACAACACTAGAATCTACGATTATGATGTTATAGGGAGATTCCATTTCCACAATACCTGAGTTCCAATTGAACCAGTACTCCCCACAATTGAAATGGGTTTTGGTCCATCCCAAGTCTTGCGACCTTGTTCCGGAACCGCTCGTCCCGGCCAGGCTGGTGGTGGTGGTGTTGCCTGCACTGAGCAATAAACCCGTCCTCCAGATGCTGCTCTACGCTCTTTTCTCTTAAAAGCAAACCCACCTGAGAATCAAAGCACCATCAAAGTCAAACCTTGTATGCTCCATGTAATAATTGACATCAAAACACAACACAACAAATATTGCCTTTCCACAGAACAAAACATCATAGCACACAACACCGTAACATCATCAACAAAGCAGCTCATAACATGGTAGAACCAAAAAATGGCATAATTTCAGGGACAAAAAATAACAATAATTCAAATGGGGAGGGGGGTTTCTCTATAAAGTCGTTGGCTTTTGACTTTTCCCAGAACACACAATGAAGGAAGAATAGCGAGAATGAAGAGATGAAGAAAAGACCTGAGAATTTTGCTGTGAGGCAGTTAGACTTGAAGGAATCAGCGAAAAAAATGGACTTGACTTCAGCTGGAGAAGAGATGTTGAGAGCCATCATCACATAAACCCAACTTGAGGAGTTTGAAAGACAAAGAATTGAAATCTCCAATAACAACAATAATGGTGGCTGCACAAGGAAGTTGTGTTGTGTGGTGCCTGAAATGGCTTAGTTTTTTTCTATATATATAATAAGTAGAAGACAACAGGGGATGTGGTTTCTGACTTCTCAGAGAGAGATGCAGTTTTTTGTTTTCAATTGTTACTATTACTATTATATTATAATAAATGTGAAAGTATGAGATTATTTGGTTGTATGGAAGATAAAAAAACAAAAGAGAATTGAAAAAAAAAATTAAAATTAAAATAAAAAAAGTAGAACCTATGCTATTTTCTGAAAAATTCTTCTTTAACATAATTTCCTCTCTTCAACCAAACAATTCCCGGGAAAAACAGAAAAATGGAAAGAAGGTGGGTAACTAGGAATTAAAGAGAAAGAGGACGAAATAGAGTTTGGAGAAAGAAGTGTGCAAGGTGTGTGGAATCACCACTTGCCGTCCACTCAATATATATATGCACTCACTCACTGGGTGGACACTGGATAGAGTACCCATTACCTCTAGTAGATTTATATGTATGCAGTGTTTTATTTTCTAGTAGTATAATTTATATGTATGTACTAGTATTATTGTAAAATAGTTTTATATAGATGTTTAATAAAAAGTCTACCTCAATTCTTATAGAAAAAAAATTATCATTAAAATATTGTTTTTTATATTACATTAATAAATATGTTCCGTGTAAATATAATAGATAAATATATTTTTTTTATTTATAAAAATTAAAGTTGTATATCATAAATATTATAATAACTCACAGATATTATTTATGGGTTAATAGTTAATGATATAAGAATATAAAAATATAAAAGTGAGAAATAAAAGATTTTTTTATTTGGATACATTTAAATACGAAAAATATAAAGAAATTTATCTCTTGTTTGAAAGAGCGAAAAAGAAATTGAAGACAAATAAATATATAAATTTTTTTTATGATAAATAAAAAATTATCTATTATTTTTATTAACATAATTATTCATTATTTTTTAAAATATTGATTATAGACAATTTTATTTTAAAAAATAAAACAAAAAGAGAGATCATTCTGCTCCCATTTTGTTTCAATTTGAAGGGAAGAATGTTTTTAGTAAATTCTAAGAAAATAACTTCTCTCATTTCCATTTTTCTTCTCAAATAAATTATGAAAATCCAATATTTCCATCCTAACTGGACTGAATAAGTGGTTAGTTCCTTTAAACTAAGAAATATATAAAGTGAGAAAGTGAAATTATATTTACAAAATATTTCTGATTAAAAGCAATGGTAGATAAATTTTCAATTTTTACTTTAAATTCCATTTTAATTTACATATTACACTCTTCAAAAAAAATAATCATTATTAAAAATAAATACAAATAAAGTTTAAAAAGGTGTTCGAATATAACTAAAATGATGCTGAAAAATGAAGGTAACACTTTTCATAAAAAATAATATTCCTCGTATTTTTAAAATAAGGGAGGACAAGTACCTATAAAATCTTAAATCTAGATGCCAAATCTTAAAAAGTTACTGTTTTCTTACAGCAGTCGAAACAGTGGTTAATCTTAAATCTACCGGGAGCAAAATAATAATATTTTAAAAAGTATAAATCTTGTAAAAGAAAATTAAAAAAGTTGTGTTTTCTTAGAGGCTAGAGCAGCCGAAACAGGTTGTTATTATTGACTTATTGTTAAAATGTTGTAGGGGTTTTTATTATTGTTAAAGATACAAATCTACTAGCTAGCTGCAGATAATATAATTTAATTTAAGCACTGACTCACTCAAGTCTACACAGCAATGCTGACAAAAACACGTGCTTTGCTTCACGAGACTGCATCAAAGTAGCAGCCACTCATTTTATTACTAGCAAATTTAATCAGATTTAGATCATATAAAATACTAATAGTAAAATATGTAATAATACTTGATATTCTATTGAGGGAGTTATTTTATGTTTTAAAATTATGTACTCATTTTAAAGAGATCGAATTCATTAGAATCATACTGAAGAATACAAAAATTTACTAAATATTTTTTTTTCTTTTTAATATTATACTTCCCTCTTCAATTCATATAATAATATAATTTTTTTTAAAAAAGTGATAAGGGGAAAATATAATACCATCAACTATTAATTTAGAAACAATAAACTGCTCATTTTTATTATATTATATTGCTGAAAACAGGATAAATATTGAATAAAACCAGCAACCGCATAACGAAAGCGTCGTGTAAAACGTTCTAACTTCAAATTTTCAAATATATTAATTTTAGTTAAATGTTATTCTACAAAATAAAATTTACAAAATTGTACGCCAGACTGAGCTCGAATTCAAACTTAAATATAATATAATAAATATATTCAAATAATACAAATATTTGACCTTGATTTGGGATATTGTATGCACTGCTTTTTTCTAAACCAAATAAGCCATGCACCTTTCCTTTTCAAAGGCATTATATCTTCCCACAGTGATTTACTGATTTTGATCTACAACGTAACTAGGTGTGGCCCGTGCTGATAGCCTGGATTTTAAAAAAATAAAATCAATGTGAAGTTTTCTTAAAAAGAAAATGAAAAAAAAAAATTTACTCTCCAGCACTCAGCAGTCAACAAGTAGCAAGTTGTTTCACATATTTTATAAATATATATACAATTAAAATTAGAAGAATATTTTAAAGTAAGTTTATCTTAAGATTAGGATTTAGAAATGTATCGGCTTTAAGTTATACTAGTAGGTTAAAATCATAAAACACTTTAATAAAATAAATAATAAAAACCCTTATTTACTCACTTTAAAGGCATATTAACTTCAGCAAAATCTTATCTTTACAATTATTATATACTATAAAGGTCAAACTCTGGAGTTAGATGTTAACAATGGAATAAATTCAATTAAGAACCAACGAGATGCTTGAAGGTCCTAGTTTGGCATTTGTTGAGGTGGATCTCTTATTTATTAATTTATTTATTTCTATGATTTCATTGTTGTTGTCTATAATCATAGAATGGACCAAATTCTTTCTGGCGGTACCACTTGCTTACAAATGGTCAAAAATTACCGAATTTTATTATCAAAGAAAGAATTAAACTTAATTATGATGAGTTGTACTGTGGGAAGCATAAGTTCCAGCTGATCTTCATCAAGACACTTCCCCATCTTCTTTATAGGTACTGGAATTTTTTTAAAATTAAGTCCTTAAACTTGTATTTATTTTTTTAATTAGGCTCCTGTTATTAAATTTTTCATAATGGTAATTAAATAAAAATATTCAATTAAAAATAAATACAAATTCAAAGACCTAATTAAATAATCCAGAGAAATAATTAAAATCATCAAACAGTTCAAGACTTACAAATTAATTTAATCTTAAAAAATGAAATATAAAATGAAACTATAGCAATTTAATAAGTAATTTTGTAACTCCAAAAGATAATTTTCAAATCGATTAAAATAATTTTAATAAATTATGCTTGTTAGTTTAAATACTGGCAATCTTAAAATTGGTTTTACATAATAATAGATCAACATTGAAACCGGTCTTAAGTCCAATCAAGCCTAGCCTGAATAAAAAATATATTAAAATGCACATCATCACAGAATTTAGTAAAAGTTCAGGGACGGCAGAGTAATTAAACCTTTTTACATTAGTAAACAAATTTATTGCATAGAAAGATACGTGCGTTTGCATATTGTATTGATGTCCAGTTCAAAGTACAACTAATATGATTATGAAACAGATTGTGTGACAAGCTTATTCCAAATCATGTTTTTCATGATAGATCATGCATGATTCACCTTCATTTCTCATCATATTTGACTTCATGCTCCTCTTGTATCTCACTAGAAGTGGGAACCGAGCTGACACTGCTTCCCTCAACTGCACCTTCAGATTCCAATAGTTTTGGGTCCATATGTACATCATCGGAACCGTCTAAAGAATGAGCTACTGACTGATTATCAGACATCTGTTCCTTTTGGGCCGCTGGCTTTGGCCGCCTGATTGCTTCTGCAGCCTCCGGCATAGCTATGGGGGGAGGTTGAGGAGGAACCCATACGCGTTGAACTGGCTGTTGGATTGGCTGCTGACTGGATGCAGCACCATTGGGTACTCCATTAGACTCATTTTCATTATCAATCTCTCTAATTCTGACATTTTTCCTCTGCCACCAGGGTAATGGGTCATCCCCATTTAATAGAGGGGCATCCAGGGCCTTGGTATTCAAGTCTTCACCATTTACTTGAGACTGAAGCATCTGGGTAGATGTGCTTTGCACCTGACTAACCTCCCGATGCTATACCCAGGAGAAGTTGAAGCAAAAATTAGATTCATATGAAATAATACCACTTGAGACTGAAGCATCTGATGAATGCAGCATACAAATTATTCATTTTTCCACTTTTTTCTAATCACTTTTCCTACCTCAGCCTAAATAAACTGAAATAATACCACTTGAGACTGAAGCATCTGATGAATGCAACATACAAATTATTCACTTTTCCTACCTCAGCCTAAATAAACTTCAATCAGATGTAGTGGCCAAGTATAAAAATCATTTAGTTCAACACACTTCATTTCTATAGAAAATAAGGATCAATTTAGATCTATCCAGTAATTTGACGTTTTTGCAAGTTTAAATTGTGTCTACCTCTCTAATGATAGACATTAAATGGAACTCGAGAAATAAACACAACTTAAACATTACTTATCATGTACTTGGAAGAGTAATCTTATTTGGACACCATAATCTTATCGACAGTAACACCTCTCCTCACACATAAAACTCTAATTACTTTCAAGTCAATACAAAAAATTCATAATTTTATATTGATGGTGCACAAATTGCATGATTTATATCATGCAACTAAATTTATCTAGATCAACAAGCGTAAAGGTTTACCTTAATATTAGAAGACTTCTCTCCTCTTTGGACCATGGCCATTATCTGCAAGAAAAAATTGTACACTTCAAAAAAAAAAAAACTAACGTACCCTGGTACCAGATTAAAACAAAATCTTAAAAGATAAATAAATAGCCCTCCGCATCCATTCCCTCAAATATAAAGACACTACATACTATTCATTAATTACTACTAATCAACAATAGCAAATCTGAAGTTCTGAACAACATTTTTGAATATGATGGATAGGAGTTCCCACAGAACGCATCTAAATATTCTAATGGGCTTTTGTTCCTTCAATTGTCTGTTTTAGTAAAAACTATGGAGTACAATTTGATTTTGGTTAGTGGTTTAGAGATGTTTATTTAGAGACAGAAAAGAGAAGATACAACTAGTAGAAAATAAGATATCCTATATAACAAAATAAAATCAGAGAACCAAAAGGTTCAGTATACATGAAAATAATGAATTGAAGGAAGCAATTCACATGAAGGACTGTTCAACTGAAACTATACCTTAATTAAAATAAACAAAATGGAGAATCTCATTGGAAGCAAATACTCTTAAATACTTTAATCAACTAGCATGCAAAGTAAATAGAGTAAATTAGGCACAACCGCACAACTATGCAACTGACACACAAGAATGTAGTAACCAGTACCAACCAAAAAAATCTGCACAATAGACTTAAATCACAATTTCATCATCCTGGTTAAAAATCTTAATTGTGCACACTCAATTAGCTGTGATGACTTGGGTACTTTTGGTGGCCACAATAGAAAAGTTATAGTCAAATCCCAAAGTATTTAATGCCTAAACGTTATATTTTGATTACTATAAAAGTGACCTTCAAGACACAACCGAAAATAATAATTGATATGCATTTCTATATGATCCATACATAAAAGGCAAGGCAGGGGACACAAAAGAAATAATTAAATAAGCAATATAATTACTACCTCCGCATATGCCTTTGGATGAAGACCACTTGATGGTTCAACAGATGTAGGTGGGGATGAAGATCTCACTGCACATGATATTCTAATTGTAGGTAACAATACGGAAAATAAGACTAATTTAATTGAGACTTAATTACCAACATGACAACCTGAACTCATGTCGTAGTCTGCTTTTCCATTCACAATCAGTTGCTGCATATGTTTAAAAAAATTACAGCAGACAGAAGTTAAATTTTATTTTATACAACTTATATAAGGATCAGCATTCAGCAGTGCCAAAATTTCATTAAAAATACTGAGACAGTCCCCATATATGTCTATTTATATCTGACCTTTGAACTTGTTTGACTGATTCGAAGATCTTCTTGCCCTGAGACAGAAACTCCATTAGAAGGTATATTTTGTCCACAATTTGTCAGAAACAAATATTCAGCAAGAACTTTAAAAATAAAAAATTTCTGAGTAGCTGTTAAAACTCCAGCATAAAGCTGCTATAATTTTGGACATGATAAGCCATCAAAATTTATCAATAAGCCTCAAACAATTGGATCATAATGCTAGAAATCCAGTTAGAATAGTTAAAATGTGCATAATATTTGTCAAAGCTCTTGGTCACCATGAGCCACCTTGTTGGTTCTTAAGAGGCTATAAATATATACAAGTTCCTTGATTGCACAACCACATGCATTCTTTTACAAATTTGCAAGTGCTATTTGCAAATCATAAATCATAAATCAAACCCTGAATAAATTGCTCAAAGCATTTGAAACTTCTTATGGCATTTGTCATTGACTTCCAACCTTCTTATCTCAATCCAATAGATTAAATGACAACGCTCAATTACCTTCCAACCTTCTTATGGCATTGGTCATTGACTTCATTTCTTGTACTTGCTTATCTAAAAGGCTCACAACTTCCACAAAGTATCTCCTCTCTGCAAAGTATGAAACCAGATGCAGCAATAACTACAGTCATTTCTCATAAATACACCAAGGAGAGTAGGAGTGTTAAAACAATTCATAGACATTTTACAGCATGAAAATTAAAGTTCAACAAACCCACCTTCGCCTTTTGAAGCCAGCATTTCTTGGCTCGCTTTTGCCACATCTGCAGCTGCAGCTGCAGCTGATTTTGCAGCTTGCACAGCTTCTTCCATCGGTGTTGGTTTGTTGTCAGTTTTCTTTAATTGTTCATCATCACTGTCTAAGACAACCTTACGTATCCAAGATTTTAACCGAGGGAGAACAGAATTCTAAAGCACGGAGCAAGCTTCCAAAGTTCAGTGTGGGTCAAACAGCAATGTGATAAAAGTTGTGCACATAGCAATATATCAAGTACAAGACAGGATATAAAAAGTCAATAACAAAGTGAACATAGTACAGCAATATGCACTAATCCATTAAGTACTAATTTAGAAGGCATTATGCATGACAGGAGGTGGTAATGGTAATACCTTAATTATTATAGCTGTTCCAGCACCTGAAGCAGCCAGTAATCCAACTGCAATAAGGGCATGGGACCAGTGAAATCTGGAGCGTGATAAGGTTCCCGATGAAGTATTAACACCAGTAGAAGCAGGTAAACCCGGCTGCAAAGTTTGTTGTTGGGCTTGTTGCTGAATGTTTGATGATGATTTCAATTGCCCATCTGTTAGAATTACAATAAGCCAAGTTCAAAGTGTAACTTAAGTCTTATGCACAATCCAGCTTTATTGAAAAATTAGTTAAACAGAGATTTCAAATGCAGTTTAACTCAACGTCTTAACCGAAAGGTACAAAGGGAAACTTCAATATTAGGTGCTTCACCTTGATTTACACCACCTGTCTGCACAGTTGGAGCTGAATCCTGTGATTTGAACCAAAGGCAAGGATAACATACAGGAATTGATAAACTGATAATCAATTGGTTGCCTGTGAAAGAGTAGTCTAGAAAATTTTGAGTGACTGATAAAATAATTTTAAAAAAAAAACTAGCTTACTGGAACACGCTGAAAGGCTTCATCAATCTCCTCCTTCGTAAGGCCCTTCTTCTCTAGAAATGATCGCCTATACATGACAGGTGAACCTCTAACTTTTGGGTGTGATAGAAATTTCACAGCATTCTGAATTTGTTCTTCCCGCATTGGTTGTGAGTTCACAAAGACTGATGTAGTTGAACTCTGTTTAGCTGGCTCTTCTCTGGCATTTTGCTGATCCACATTTGTTGCTTGCACAACTTCAGAACCTACACCTCAAAAAAGAGACTCACCAAATCAATTTATCATACTCAAAAGTTAAAACAATATAATGTATCTGAAAGACTGAAACTTTCAGCTAGCAAATGCAGTCAAGCATGGAAATATTCAATAGCAAACAGTACAAGCAAATGATGAAGGCAACTAAATCTTTGATATAAGAAAAACAAGGAATCTGACAGAGATGTAATATAAAAAATCATTTGTGTGTCTTCACCTAACAAAAGTTTTGGGTATTGTTGGTTCTTGACAGAATCTGTCAAGAAATCTAATTTATTGTTATGAGTCTTCTTGGTTACGTTAGTAATTACAAGTAACATACCCAAAGTAAAGGGTGTCTTGTCTTGTTATAGTTTAGGCATATAACCAGATACAATAACCCTATCCCATAGCTTCAAGGTATGGCTCATGAGTTTAACACCCCTGAAATTTGTGCAATTTTGTATATCACCTTTGTTCGTATAGATAGGGATCGAAGCACTTTTTCATTCATCCAGCATGATCTTAAACCTTACAAACACATTAAACAACTTTATGAGCCATCTTATACCATTTTCTGCTAGATTTTTCAATAACTGAATAGGTTATAGGTTTACTATCAATCCAACTACTTTGCCAGTATTATCCTATTCAATATTTCTTTTACCTCAAATTCCTGAAGTCTACAATAAACTAGCGTACCCCATTGCCCGGAGGCTCTTCGCTATGCGAAGGTATGGGGGAGGGATATTGTATCCAGCCTTACCCTTGCATATGCAAAGAGGCTGTTTCCGGATTCGAACCCATGACCAACAAGTCACCAAGGCACAACTTTACCGCTGCACCAGGGCTCGCCCTCAAATTCCTGAAGTCTACAATAGAAGGTATAATTTTCTACAGCATTTAGCCTATCAAAGTGTAATAAAATCAAGCATCCTTCATTAAATAGCTTCTGAAAGTAAGTCTTCCAGCGATCCTTGATATCTTGTCTTGTGATTAAAACTTTATCCTCTTCATCCTTCTCAAATTTAGGCTAGGCCTAACTCAACCTCGAAAGCTAATTCATGAGGTGAGGATTTCCAAACCTTTATAAGCTGTTAAGCTCTGCTGTAGCCATATCTATAGTTGATGAGGAATCTCAACAATCCCTAATGCATTTCACTAGGTTCAAGTCCCTTTTGTTTTCTTTCTCTACCTTTAGCAGCTTTGTAGATACTTCCTTCCTTCCTAAGGATTGATATGACCAGTCAAATGCTCTAGCTCTCACTTCGTTTAACCCTTCTTAGTATCTTTCTTATCTACCTTATATATATCTTTTCATAATTTTTAGCATTTTTGCACAAGGACCACACTTAATAAATTCCCTTTTAACTTTATGATGCATGCATGCATCCTACCACTAAGAATCTTCATCCTATGGTCCAAAGCCTTTAGATTCACCAAGTGACTCTTTTGTTACCATTCTAATCCATTTATTCATCTCATTCTGCCTATTGTTAGCACTGCCATGTGCCTCCAAAACCCCTCTCTAAAAGCTCTTATGCTTTTCACTCTTCATTTGCCACCATTTGATCTTTGAAAATGTCCCATTCCACTATAAACTTTAGGGCTATGATCCAATTCTGTAACCTTTTAACATTCCAAAACTTATCTACAATTATGCCTACACCGTTTTCTATATTTTGCTTTGTTGGTGTACCAAAGCTCAAAACCCACCTCAAGCCATACAGGATACAGCATCTTGCTTAAAGGAAGCAACAACTTAGCAATAACACTATCCAATCATCATCCAGTCATGAAGGTTCAACCAAGTTTTAACTTTTACGTAGGCTATTAATTGCCTGACACAATCCTCCTATTTTTTTCCCAGCTTGGGACCAACTATGTAAGAAAGAGCAAATGTGCAATTCCAATCAAATAGACGACATGGAATGGGAAGTAATCATCAAAGAAACTATGGAATCTGTTTCGTAGCACCCAGTGAAGATTAACATAGGGTTAACCTATTAAAAAATTAAGCAGAAAGATCATGCAAGTCGAGGGAATTAAGAAAACAATAATCACTAGTTTCATAAATAACATAATATTTTTAGAAGTCCCAAAGACTCTGGTGCAAATGTTAGTCTGTTTGGAACCACAAATTTTGGGAATTGATTAGATTTAAAAATTAAACCTGTCCTTCAGAAAGTTATAATTCCATTTTGTTAATGACTCCAAAACACAGTGTGGTTGTCACGGTGTGGAGTGGCGTGGTACCAGAAAGTGGAAGAGCCTCAATTTTCATTCTTATTTGTAATAGTAATAGTAATAGTGCACGGGTGAGTAAAGACCGGAAGAGAAGAAAGCGAAAAGTAGAATCAACAAAATGCTCAGATTGGAGTATAGAGGCAATTACGTTACGGGTGCTGCAGCTTTCAATGATAAGAAATGCGGAATGAATATATAAAAAAAATAGAAAGAAATGGAAACCTTGGTTTTGGTCGGTGGCGGTGGGAGTGGGAGGAGGCGGAGATTGGGTGGCCATGTTCGCAACTCACTGCTGAGTTGCAATTCCTAAGCCAAAGGGAAAAACAGGGGATGAGACTATAGTTGTATAGATGAGGACCAAGTGAATGAGTGGATTAGCGAAAGAAAGAAAAAAAAAAAATAACAGAATCGTTTTATTTGCTCTTCTCCTTCTCCAAGCATATCCTCTTCAGCTACGCAACACGCCAATTGACCCACCAACATAATAAGCATTTTTCATTCCACTCTAGAAAAGTTCTTTTGGGACGCGATTTTCATCAAAAGGAGACCTTAACCCTTTCCAAGGAGTAAAAAGTAGTGAACAATAAATAATCATGTTTTTAGATTCTATAAACTAAGAAATATTTGTCCCTAATTTTTTTTAAATATTTTTAGTTTTTATAATTTTTTTAAAGAATTTAATATATATATATATATATATATATATATATATATATATATATATATATTGAAAATATAAGGTAATTTTATAATATTATTCATTCATAAATTATTATTTTAATTATTTTAAAAATTAATAAATTTAATATATATAATAGATTGTTATTGGATATCTGTCTAGAATTGTAAATATATAATTTTTTTTTGTTTTTAATATATTTTTAGTTTATGTAAAATTAAAATATATTATTGTTTGATTTGGAGTTAAGTTATATTGATGAGAACTAAAAACATTAAAAAAATTACATGAACAAAAATGAATATTTTTAATTTTAGATATTTAACAACAAAAAAAAGGAAATACATTTATCCAAAATGTTTCCTTAGTTTAATATGCAATAAAATAGGAGAATAAAGACAAAATATATTGGATTTCACATTAATATTATATCTTTTTTATAGGTAGGAATAAAATATATATGTACCAAAAAGTTTACAAGAGGAAGTGAGCGTGAAAGGAAATAGAAAAAAGGAAAATAAAAAATAATATTATAAATACAAAAATAACAAAATTAAATAAAATTTAATAGAAAAGTTTTGAAAATTTCAAAAACTTTATACTGAAATGAAATTATTTTGAATAAATAAAATTAAAGAAACCAAAATTATATTTAATGTTAAATATTAATCCCTCTTGCACTAATCGTGCGTGAGTGCAACTTTGCAACAGAAAATATATATTCCAAGTGATTTTGAACACATTCAGCCAATGGGAAGGTACAGCTTAAAATTGATACCAGTTTGTAAATGGCTTCTGTGTATACATGGAAAGTTATTTTCAGTACTTCATCATCCACCAGTCAAAAAAACGTAGTTGTTTCAATTAAGGATTTTTTATTTATTTATGGAAAGTATGATAATTATTGTTATTCATAGATTCTTACTGTAATTTCAGTTCTACTCAAAACATTCAATTTGAACCGGTACTTTTTAAGGTACCCCTTAGGACAATTCTTCAAATTATTCAGGCTAATTAAATCAACGGTCGTGCTTCATGTCTATAATGTCACGTGAAACGTGTAGTTGACACAATCATAGACGCAAACGTGTACACGATATGTTATTAATTTTGGAGAAAATCAAAACATTCCCTAATCCTTGATTTAGTTGAGTTCAAATTGAAACAAAAAATTACAAAATTTTGTGTGGATTTTACATCTTTAATATATTATTTTAATTCAAATATTTTTTTTAATTCACTATTCTTTCTTTCCATTCCATATAACCAAACTCATCATAAAACAAACACATGCACTAGTTCAATTTAGTAGAGAATTTGGATAGGGTGTCCAAAGTTTAAGCTGAAACTGTATTGTCTTTATTGCACATAAAAAAGAATTCTCTAACACTCTATTTTAAATAAACTTTTTTTTTATTGTTAAATCAAATTGATTGAAAATTATAAAAATTTGTAAATCATTCTTATTTAATGAATTTAACTGATGAGTTTATAGTTTCAAAATAAAATTTAATCGATAGAAAATATGTTAAAATGAAAAAGTATTAGGTAATCCAAATTTTCATCACATGGTTCCTATTAGTTTTCACATAACACATAATTAAATATTATTAAAAAAAAATTGCAAACTTAACAACTTAATTAAATGTCATATAGAGATTAGTCAACATTATAAACAGGGGCAATGATCTTATACTATATGATAATTTTTCTGTTTATTTAAAGGGAGAAATTGGACTTTAATACCAGAAAATATTCAACTATTCACCCATATGTTGCTCCACTAGTTAAATCCCCTTATACTATCAGACAATTTCTAGTTAAAAGGAGTGTACATACCACTGAGAAATAATAGATGGAGCAGAAATTAGTGATTGTCAAAATGTTTTGCAGACAACCCGATCAAAGGCCAAAAAGACACTCCTGAATAGATCAAACACACTATTAGCAAAAGAAAAGGTACACCCAAAATCATCTGTAACAATCCGTTCATACATGCTTGCGAAGTCGATAAGATCACCACTCGAGCTTTCATGGACAAGCTTTTCACCTTCACCAATGAACTCTAATGAATCCCCCGTACTACCCTTTGATGCGCTATTGCAATTAATTACCCTCTTGTTCAAGTTCAACCATAGGAATATATTTTGGAGGGGCACAAACTTTGCTCTTTTTCTTCTTATTAACGCTAAACTTCTTGATTAAATGAGTGTTCCAAAAGTTCTTCACTTGGTTGTCTGTCCTCCCCGGAATCCTTCTCGCGATCAAAGACTACCTAAACAGAAAAATATTGTCTACTACTCTTTTTTAATTGATCACAAGTGCCATAAGAAAAATTCACCAATATAAAGTGTCATGATGACAATACTAATACAGTTATAACATTTTAATAGATATACACTATCAGTTTAAAATACTGTCAATCAAAAATATTTTTGACATAGCTTTTAAAACACTGATGGAGTGTACTACTATTTTTTTTTTTTGAGAGATGATGAAGTGTATTATAAATATAATATACTAATATAGTGTATATAGTATTTATTGATATAAGAATTGGTCTAAGAAAGAACCTATTACCAAGGATGTTGTGGAGCCGAACAACAAAGTCTTGTTCTTCCTCTGAGAAATCTCCACGCTTAACATTAGGACTCAGATAATTCATCCACCTCAATATGCAATTTTTGCCACTTCTCTTCAACCCTAGAATCATAATGAGTAGAAAACAAGAGGATGACAAAAATATAAGTGTCATGTTCTGCAAATTAAGTCGATCCAGTTAGTCATGATGAAATTATGTATGCGTACCCCTTTAGTTCCTCAGTCATTTCATGGACAACCACTTTCACACTTAGTCATTTTGTGCTCACGCATTCGAGACTGTAGGGGTATGTATCCCTCGAGTTCCTTGGTCAGTCACCATTATTCAACCCGGTCGGTTTTGCTTGTTTATTTATTCTCAGTTGCCTACTGGGGATTTGTGGTTGCCAGATTAATGTCCCGTTTTTTGTGCCATTTAGTTGTCAAGCGACTTTAACCATTCGCAATACATGCCTAATGCTTTCAGGTCAACAGATAGACTGTTGCGATATGCTCTGGGAGGATATTAGATCGGCCAGTTATCATACAGTCCTATATAGGCATTTGAATGTTGTTGGACTAGGTCTCCTTTGTCAGACACCATCTAATTACAGGAACAGTATGTATAAATGTATGTATATGTATGTACCTGTCACTTTAGGAATCCGATTCCACTCCTCGTTCCATGTTTCTTTAGGTAATCTTTTAGAACACTGTCTTCCTCCGCACTCCAGAACCCCTTCTTAGATTCATGCCCATAACCATAACCTTCCATTGTTGTCAAGTAGAAGCACCTAGCTAGCTACCACTTTTGTTCGAGTCCTTGTAACTGATTGCAAAGGAACAAAGTTGAGAGATGTTTGGAATCAGGTCATTGTTGTGCACAATTCTCAAAAAAGTTGAAATGACGTAGCGATGCAGTTATTTTTGTAAGCAACTATGTTAAACAGCCTAAAGTTCGATTCAAGAAAAAAAAAAGATTACGATCTAGATTTCATTGTAAGTTGTTTTTCTGTGAACCCTACTAACTTTAGTTTTAGGCATGCATATGTTTTGTCGTGATTATTGTTGACTGAAGAGAATTTTATATATAAATAATTAAACATAAATTTTCTCTTTAAATAAATTATCATTTTACATGTGAACAGAAAGAAATGTTATAATCCTATGAATTTTCCTATACACTCAACACTGAATTTAGAAAACATTTCATTGAATTTTAAATTCGTAACAATTCGTATTAACTATTTCATACTAAATAGTCATGTTACCATCTCACGACTCAGCCCCATTGCATAGGGTAAACGCTTACGTAGTGCCAATTGATTCGATTTCGTTTAGTTTAATTGTTCTCACCAATCAAACAATGAAATTTATGTTGTATACCCAAGACAAGTGCATATCCAAAAACGGTGAATAATTACATTGTATCTACAAAGAATATAGCTTTGGGCAATAATTTAGCATAAAATATCGAACTCTTCATTCATTCCATTAGATTTTACCGACATAAACTACCACCGTCACGACTTGTTCTATATATGCTCATTGTTCCATTTCTAGAATTCCCGTAAAAACATAAGAGCTTTTCATCAGTCCTAGCTAGCTAGCAATATCATCATGATCAGGCCTCAACGACAAGGTTTTTTATAGTACGAGGATTGGCGTCAAAAAGGATCTCGAGTGACTTGGTTTTTCTGTTCCGAACTCTGCCTGTTTCCTTCAACAACTCGTCCAACCTTCTCTTCTCATCAACAACATCAGGATTTGCTGTCCCAAGCTTTTCCTCCCTCATTACCACAATGTTTTCAAGAATTTCAATTGCTTCATCCAACCTGAAATAAAATACAAAAGTGCATGATGAAAATAACTTTCACATAACCATTTCTTAGGTAACCTAATCTAATATAAAACTCTCAAAACTAATGCAGCAATTGATTCCATATCAAGTCAATAAATTTCACTCCACAGTCATAGTAATTAATCTATTACTATTTTATTAATATGGGTTCTCTTAATTTCTTAAGAATAGGATAGTGTTTTTGTTATAAACTTATAATAAAGAAAGGCACAAGCTACTCATATGTCCAACTATAACAAAGGTTTTCAAAAGGTGAATTTGACTTGACCTTAATTTGTTTTTGTTCAAGTTACCAAATTACTCCCTTACAAATGCCAAGAAAAAGCAGGCAATCTTAAACCTAGCAGACTAATTCTTGACTTCAAAATCAAATAATAGGCATTATACTCATTATCAATATTATCATGGTTTGAAAAAACGGTTTGTGGTCATAATTTCATCTGCAATGTCAAGGTTTTTGTGACTGTATTAGTTGCATTTGCTCGCAATGTTAAGAATCGTGAGAAAAGTATAGTCATGATTAGAACCGCAATTTAAAACACTAAATATTGCACAACTTGATTATGATACCTAGTAATATACAACATCACAAACAACATACTAGCCTGCTTCGCATAATGCCATAGTAACTAGAAAGGGCTCCAAATTCTTTAGTAGTGAAAAAAGATTTTAAAATTGAAGAGTATAACCAATAAAAGAAAAGGGACAGTGGTTGGATACCTTCCAATTGCATCATACGTGCCAGCAAGATTGCCATATACTCCAAGTGTTTCAGGGTGATAAGGTCCATTCTCTTGTTCCAGAATGACCCTCGCTTCTTCAAATAATTCGACAGCCTCATCTAAGGCATGAAGCTGCACACAAGCAAGTCCCATTTGATTAAGAACAGTACCAAAGAATGCAGATTTCTTCTCCCCAGTAGCACGAAGCTTCGACACAGCATTCTTGAAAGTATTGTAAGATTCAGTGTAGTTCTCCAACACGTAGTACATGACTCCCATCTGAGCTTCAATACCAGCTATTGTGTTTTGCTGACCAGAGGCTTCATTAAGTATCTCTAGTGCCTTGTGAAGTAACTTAAGTGCCTGTTCTAGCTCATTCATTGACTCATAAATGGCTGAGACATTCATAAAACCACTAGCAACCTCCTCTGGAGGGACCCCAGGCATGGGATTCTCATAGATTTTAAGTGCACTCTCACAATATGATTTTGATTCCCTTATCTTCCATGTCCTGCAATACAAGTCAGCAAGGCGTACAAAGACTGATCCCACAGAAGGATGATTCTCACCTTTGTGAGTCCTGTAAACTGCCAATGCTCTCTGATATGCAAAGATGGCCTCATCATATCTAGCCAAGGATAAGTATGTGTCTCCAATGTTGCAATCAACAGATGCTACTTCCACATGTTGGCCATTTGCTACCATTGCCATGCTGGCCAAAACAAGATGCTCCAAGGCTGCTTCATGTTTTCCATTTGCTTCACATATAAGTCCCATTAGCCTCCTATCAGCTGCCTCTTCAAGAGATGAGGGTGAACCATTTGCTCTATGAATGTCAAGGGCAATTTGGCACAGCCTCTCTGCTTCATCAAATTGCAATGCTTGAAAGTTAGCCTCAGCCACATACCGGCAAGTTTCACCAACTTTTGGATCTGTTTCTCCCAAAGCCTTCCTTTGTACTTTCAACCCTTCAGTGTAGCACTTAATTGATTTCTCAAGATGGCCTAACATGGCATATATGTCTCCTAGATGCATGTGACCGGCAAATTTAGCAATGGCGTGTTGGTGGTCTTCCTCAATAGTGGGAATCTCAATTGAGCGCTCTATAATTGGAATCGCTTCACTGAAATGTCCCAAACTGCAATATATTGCTGCAGTAACATGTAAACACATGGCCAAATCCAAACTTGGTTTCCCATAAGCAGCAGCTCTCTCAAACAATTTCATTGCTTGAAGAGATAATTCAAGAGCTTTCATCGGATTATCTCCCGATGAAATCATGTTCCTTGCTTGGTTTAGTAAAGCTAGTCCCAGATCAGGCCTATCCAATGCTGATCCAGTGAAATTCTCAATGTGACTTTGTGACAGTGATCTTCCACCAACAGTTTTTTTCACGCGGATAACTCTTGTATTTTGTTTCCCCAAAGGGTTATTATCATTCTTCCTATCAACAGGAGGTTTTGGAGGAGGGCTTTTTCCCTTTGGTCTTGATCTTGATGGAAATTCAAGGGCCAACTGTGATTGTGATGCTTTCTTTAGTTTTTGTGAAACAACACCACTTGCAGTTGCTGGCCGAATCCTATCCAACTTCTTATCATTTGACAAACTGCCCATTTTGGAAGATGCTTCACTTCTAGAATCCCCTTTTGTCTTTTTCTTTACTCCCTCTTTCACTAGATTGTGCAATTCTGAATCGGTTTTTGACTCATTGCCATCGGATCCAAAACTTTGTCTTGAGGGTGATTGACTAGAACTTTGCTTGTCACAAACATTTCCATGAAGCCTATCAATTGAGGAAGTGTCAATCACCCTATTAACAGGAAAATTTGGACCAACACTTTGTCTTCTTTGTGGACTCAAGGAACTCCTCAGGTTCTTGATTGGACTTGGGGTTTCCCTCAAGGGTGAAATGTTCCCAATCTCATTCATTTCATTTACTCTTCTTTCATCATTAACTCCATTTGTAACGATCTCTGGCATATTTGATTCCCTAAGAACCACAATCTCTGGGACAACCAATATGAAACAGAAAACAATATTAATTATAAAAAAACCCAATCAAAGGGAAAGGAAATCCTATCAACAATATTTAGAGAGATGGCACAGTATGTTGGTGTGTTATACTATTCAATTGATGGAAATAGAATGGTTATTTATTGGTTAGATACGCAAGATGAGCTCAAAGCACATGCATGAAACTAATGCAACAGTTTTAGCCCAACCATTTCCTTGTTGTTGGGAAAAATGACCAGATTCCCATTTCACAACTCAATAATTCTTGTTCTTGACAATACATAACCAAGCTATACACGATTAATTATGAAAACACAAATTCCATAACCAAGGATGTAACAAAATCAAATTAAAAAGAAAAAGGTAAGAAAAACAATACAAAGCGAATATATATGTTCCACTTTGTCATTTTCTTAGCTTGGTATTCAAACATGGAAGCTATACCTTAACAATGAGAACCAAAACAAGGCAGAGATGTGACGGTATATATACCCTCAGAATTGGAAAAATTCCAATTCTTTTGATGAGGATGGAACGCAAGGACAAAATTGAAGAGAAGAAAATGGGTTTGGATTTTGGAATAACAAGGATTGAAGAAACAAAAAAATAAAAAAAAAGTTTTGGTTTTTGCGGAGTTGGAATGAAATGTCACGACACTTCTTCCCAAACCAACCGCGAGCAACTGGTAACGGTCGTCGTTGCTCCTTTTCTTTGTCTTTTCTCTTCCTTAAACCAACCTTAGAATGCCACGTGGTGACCTCGCATTTCAATCCGGCATAAGGACAATTGTGCCCCTCGAAAACTTATGCAATACCAATTTTGGTAACCGGGGATGGAGCAGCGCTTCCCGCGCATTTACCAGAAAAAGAAAAGGAGCAATTTTCAAATAAAATAAATGCTCATGTTTCTTATAAAATCATAGGCATTATCATTTGAAAAATAAAAATGCTACCAAACAATTATTTAGAGAGAAATATAAACTAAATGCAATTTTTTATATTGTGGTAGTTGAAATATAATTATAAGCCAATGTTGGTTATCATCATCAAATTACTAGCATGATTGGAAACTTCCTCCTGAGCTATAGTTGAATTGATAGAAAAGAATAAAATAAAAAGAAATATAATAACATTAGTTATTAATATTTAAATTGTTTGAGATATAATGAAATGAAACAAAATACAATTCGTGATTTTGAAATGGATCTAACACTTACTATTTTATTAACTTCACAAATAACAAAATAGAATTGATACTCATTTCTACAATAATATGACAATTTATTTTATTTTATTGCATTATTTTGTCATTACGCTTAACTCGTTATTAGATATTTAAACGTATCAGGTATCATAATCTCTAGTCAGGGGCAAAACTACATATACCTATATAGGGGCAACCACCCCATGGACTAACTAAGTTACTTTGCATCTATACTAAAAGAAAATATATTTCCTCCTAAACTAATATTGGCCTTAAGTGTGTATGACAAAGCCCGCACCACATGGAACAAACTACCCATAGTTGTTGTGTCTGTTTTTTAAATTTTATATAACAAACAAATTTTTAAAGTTTGTCAATACTTATTTAGTGATGAACTTTCGTTCCCCTTAAAAAAATTTCTGGTTTCGCCACCGGAAAAAGGAAAAAGAAAAAATCATCACCCTCCAAATCCTTTTATTCTCTCCAATAGGATAGTTTCAACCTTAAAACCTTCGAGAATTGGAGAGGGGAGAGGGAGAATGCGAGGTTGAACTATCAAAATAGTTGGTTGTTAATTAAGATTTGAAATTTAGAGTAATAAAAACATAAAAATTATTAAAATTGTTAGAAATTTTATAATTGATTTTCTAGATCAATTTTACTAAGAAGGCAATTTGTATATTGATTTTTAGTATAACTCATCTAGAAAGTCTTTTCAAAAAATTGAAAAATGTGTCAACGTTTTAGATTGATTAGTTAAGTGAATTACCAATTTAGGAAGTATTTTCTAGATCATTAGTAGAAACAATCTAGAAAATCTTGTCAAAAAAGATGTAATTAATATAGATTGATATTTTGTACAAACGGCAGATATATATATATATATATATATATGTTTTCTAGTTGTTTCTAATGAAACAGATATAGAAGATTCATTGCAACAATATAAAATGGCTATCACCTCACATGTTGAGAGACTAATTATCTAACCTAAATTTGTAGTTAGTTGTGCTGTCCATACTCTTTTATGGGTTGGGAATGTGTGGCGCCACATAACTGATGTAACTGCTCAATCATAGTCTGAATTACATTTGAATACATCTGAGCATCATATTACAAAGATGAGTGATTGAGTTCAAAACTTTACACTAATGGAGGATAATTGAAACAGTTTCTAGAGATTAAGTCAGTATGCAGAACAAGAATCCTCTCATATTTTGCAATGATCAGCATAAAACAAATTAGTACTCAGTACTCAGTTCCTCTTGACAATCTTTGTAGTAGATTTCTGATCAGAAAAACACACGTCCAAGAAACAGTGCCACACTTGTGTGTGTTAGTGACAGATGAAGAACGTCTAATTATTACTATTTAATCAGCACAGTCCCCACTCAACCTTTTTTCTATATATAGTGTCTCCTCTCGCGTTATATTGTCCATTGTTCGTCGGTGCCTTGAAAATGTGAGTGCTGTTTCACAAACATCCAAATTTCTTCACTCATTCCTTTATTATTTGCCGGATTCATGAGATTTTTTCCCCCTCAATGATCATGACGCGTTGTTGGAAAATCTTCCTCCAAACAAAAATGTAGAGTCAAATATGATACTGAATAAAATTTTGAAGATATTTTCTCGCCTTATAATTACTGGGGCAGCCTTATGAGCCTCTTGATGGCTACTCTGCAACTCTTTTCTATTTCGTATAAAATGGATTAAGATTCAACGTGGGTGTAGCAACCATTTAAGTAATAAAATAAAGTATATAAAACATAAAATGTATTTTGTAAATAAAATTAAAAAAAAAAAAGAATGTTGAACTTAATAGTTTGATCCTTTTTTAATAATGGGATTTTAGCAAACTAAACACCTCAAATACATAAGTCTATCCGGAGATTCTGATGTTTAGATAAGATAATTTACTTTAAAGAAAAAAAGATAAAAGCTAATAAATACTTTTCCAAGATTAATCGAAATATGTGGGGTTTGATAAATATATTACTATTTATTTGCTTGTTGACCTGGTGAGGGGAGTTAAGATTTAAGAAAACACAATCTGTTTTAGTAAAACCTAAAAAGCAAACAACAAAAATGATACTATATCGCAAAATGACAGCTGTGGGATTTGAACCCACGCCCTTTCGGACCAGAGCCTAAATCTGGCGCCTTAGACCACTCGGCCAAACTGTCGTCCTATGATGTCTTAGACCAGTTTATCAAATTTAAATATTTTAGGTAAAGTAAAATAAACATGAAACTATGCCATCACTTTATACAATTAACAAACTATTGTATATAACTTTTTTGGAAAACAAATATTATAAACACAACAACATTTTTTCCCGATGTACTCTTTGTTTTCCTTTTTCTTTAAGCAACTCTTTGTTTTCCATGTTACCGTACTTCTCAGTTTCTAAAACAAATGCAAAAGTTTATAATATTTTGGAGGTCGTCAAAGCGTTGGGTTACATATTTTATATGCAAAAAAATTGTGTTTAATTTCAACACATTATTATAAGCAGACTTTTTATAAAATTAATTTTTATAAGTTGTGTAAACTAAATAATTAATATTATTTTACATTAAATAATTATCTAAATTTCAATATAATACATATATTTGTATTTTAAATAATTACATTTCAATTATTAACTCAATAAACACATTTATATAAAATAAGTCTTGCATCTGTTATATAAAATAAGTAATAGAATTTCTCAAAGAAATTAGAGAATAGTAATGTACTTTTTATTTATTTATTTAACTATAATGCTTTAATTATAGTAAAAAAGAAAGAATGATCAAGTTCGAATATAATTACCCTAAAGAAATTGTCTCCTTTTTTTTAAGCAAAAAGAAATTATCTCCTTTATACATACAAGAAATGAAAATTTTCCGTTCGTCACGTCTTTACAAATTTCCTCGCTGCTTTCATAGTATAACTAACATTAATGTTAGGACTGTCAAGATACATATTTTATTTACTTATTGCTAGACAGTTTTTTTAGGTTCCAATCACATCTTGCGATTGAAAAATAAATAAAAAGGGTGACATCGTGGAATAAATGGAAAGCAAATACACGAACTGGCAAAGCTAAATGACATCGTGGAATAATATGGAAGAGGATTAATATAGTTATTAATTAAACATATTTTTGGTTCTTGGGATTGATTTAATACAATTCATGTTACATTATCGGAAAGAGAATGCTAAGCTTTGCAAGAAGCAAATATATTACTACATTTTGATAAGCATCTGAGAATTATATTATTAGGACGTGGTTTGTAAGTAGAGAAAAATTCTGGATCCTGCTCAAGTGCTTCAATGTAGCTCTCCAAAATTGTGACTATCTCATTAAAATGTGGCCTTTTATCAGGGTTGCTTGACCAGCATCTGTTGATGAGATGGCTAAATGCCTTTGGACAGTCACATGGCAACGGAGGCCTTTCATTCTGCACAAAACCCACCAAATTGAGTTAGTAGAAACGGACAAAATAGTGTAATATATGAAGCATTTCCAAAAACATATAGTATAATTGTTTTGTGATTCACAAGTCCTATAGGAAAATAGCAGCACAATCCATCTTCATTTATTTAGTACTATTTTATTTTATACAGCCACCTCACCTAAGGGATATCCCTAGGATATCGTAACATGTGCAAAAACAGTGAATGTGAAAATGTTTTTTATGTTGGTCCAAATTTATATGTTATCAAATCTATAACTTGATTTTGGCACACCGTTTTGGTGTTCTGTGCATGTGGGAGAAAAGTTAGAGGTGGTAGCAATGATTGACTGTGATAAATTTGGATGGCAGATACCGAATCTTTGAATGTAGTAAAAGCTTAAGAATCGTATGGATGTCAAGCAAAATAGAGAAGCCTCTACCTTAGGGTAATCTAATATTGTTGATGAGGTGTCTTGCTCTCATAAGTAAGACTATATGATAAACACAGCCACATGCTCTGAAAAGTTCATATCATAAAATGATAGTTGCCCATCATATCCAGAAGGATATACGGCACATATTAGTCATGAAAAGTCCCTACTCAAATTACTGTAGGTAATGGAACTCAACATCCAAACATGCCATTAATATCTTAATTATTTTTACTCCTTATCCAAATATTCAAAAATGAAAACAAGAAAATAATAGAATGAAAAATCAAGTAATTTACATTTACATTTAATCATAAATTATCATGGTAAGTTTGAAATTTTTTTAATGATTTCCAATTACCAATAGTGTAAATTTTTTTACATTAAAAATACACAACAATTAAACTCTAATGACTTGAAGGCAATTAATACAATACCTTGTGAGTCACAGCATATGCTGCTTGCTCTGGTGTCATGTTGTCAAATGGCGTCAATCCTGTTAATAGTTCCCATAGAACTATGGCGAAACTATAGACATCTACTTTCTTGGTGTGACGCTTTTCTTTGATCATTTCAGGTGCCATCCAACGGTATGTTCCAGTGAATCCTTTTGCACTGCCTGTCTGAGATTCCAAGCAAGAGATCCCAAAATCTGCTACTTTTACGCACAAATCTTCCCCCAACAGCAGGTTTTCTGATTTGAGATCCCTGTGAAGTATACCCTGAGAATGAAGATATTGCATTCCCCGTGCTATGTCTAAAGCTAATTTCAGAACAACTTTGTGAGTAACTGAATGTGGCCCTTGCTGAACCAAGTATTTTCTCAAGGAACCCCCAGCCAAATATTCAGTAATTATGCAGAACACAGGAGGTTTCTTGCAAGCTGCAACAAACTGCATGCAGCACCAATAAATATAATGTCAATATCTGGGGGAAATTGTTCAATTTCTTTATTATTAAGCAGTTGCAAACTTTACAGTTTACACATAAAAAGTCTTGTTTTGTCTATATATATATATATATAAAAAGCAACTCTAATCTTAGAACCGAGTAAGTCCATCAAGTTATTGTTAATAATAATTGATTGTGTAATAGATCACAGATCACAATGCATCACAGCTAATAACACTTTTTTCTTAGCATATGTAGTAAATCCATCATGTTAATGTTAATAATAATTGATTCATTTTGAACACTTCTTCCAAAAAATTTCATGTTACAACTTTTTTTGCTGATACAAATTTCATATTACGGCTTTAGAGACTTTAGATGAATACACCCCTTTGTATGCAAATCACCTGTTTTTATTTCCCTCCAATTAAAAACCAACACTTCAACAACGACAACAAAAAAAGAAACACTAACAACCTTAGAGAATGTTAATGACGTGTCATTTTTCGATTAGAGGCAAAGAGAAGGAGTACCACCATATCATAGAAGTCGTTAGGTGTAGACCATAGACACGGTTTTATGTTTCTATAACTATATCCCTCAATACTTACACCTTTGAACCATACAAAGGTTGAAAAGGTGGGCGTGGGAGGGAAATGCTATTCTTTTAATCTTTGATAGTAAAAACAGTTAAAGGGAATACATGACAAAGGGTGAAGATGAAAGTTAGTATGTTCCGTGCAGAAATAAAGATATTTGGTTGGAAAAACAGGACTTACAGTAATGATATTTGGATGGCGCAATCGAAAGAGCAAAGCAACCTCAGAAGTGAATTGCTTCTCAAGCAAAACAGCCAAGTCCTCATCCTCCTCAGGTTGACTCACCAGCTTAATTGCAACATCCATGTGCTTGTAGATGCCTCTGTAGATCCTGCTATGCCTGCCAGAGGCAAATTTTGACCCTATGAACAACTGAGACAGATCAGCACTCCATTCTTCTTCTCCTTCTCCCTTTATGGCCGCCCCAGAAGAGACCAAATACTTTGACCATGACACTGCTCTCTTGTATTCCCCTAGTGAAAGCCTTCTCCCTGATCTCACGTTGTTAGAAATCTCTTTGAACCAGTATAAGTTCTTCATGCTTCCCACTTAATCCTTATGGAAACCAATGCAGATTCCAAAAATTAGACTAAAGTTTTATTTTTTAAAAATAGTGCTGAATACCCAGTTTCCACAAACTTTTATTTCCCTAAGCTACTTACATTTTGAATCATTATCACCATTTATGAAGTTAGAAAAAAGGAGAACAAATGAAAATAAACCAACTCCACACCACCTCATCTATGTGATTATGTACACCAGAGTTATATTATAGCCACACTTGTTCCTTAAAGTAAGAAAGGAACCAATGAAATCACAATAAATCAAACTAAACAAAGGAATCAGGTAAAGCTGACTTTGGTGAGAGAAAATGGTATAGAAAAGAAAGAATTTGAAGTTGAGGAATATGGAGGGTGAGAGAGAGTTAGAACATAGAAGGAGTTTAGTTGATGTTGGAACTTGGATGGTGTAGTGAAAGAAGTGGAAATGCAAAAAAGAAGAGAGGGTGTTTCTTGCTCTTTGCAACCTCTTTTTCCAAATACACGGACTGAAATTAGCATCTACGTTCCTAACGTGCGAAGATATACTTGTGAGGAGACAAACGGGGTCAGGTTGATGATGACCCCTACCTCACTCCCTTTCCAATTCTTTTTTTTTTTCTTTCCACTTTCAACCTATGTTTCCCACCGCATTATCATCACTGCCATTCCTTCGCTAACCTTCAATTTATTTGTCACACTTCCTTCCCCTTCCATTTATTGCTTTGTTTGTTTTTCTCGAGCCCCCAGCATGTGCTATGTGGCAGGGGCTTGCATTTGCAACATTACCCACACGTTCCCAAGTACTTCTTCTTTATTTTTACCCTTGCTGATTTATTTTTGTTCAATGCTTTCAAGTATTCCAATCCTCTTCACACCCAACTACTCTTTATTTTTTTTTTTCATCATAATAATATGGGTACCAAATATCACCGATCTTTAGATAATTAATTTTTATTGAGGAACCTAATTAACTATCTTTAGTAAATATTTTTCTCTCAATTATATCTTTTATTCATAAAATTTAAACTTTAAATTTTACTTAAGAAACTCGAAGTCAAGATTACTCCTCTTTGATTTGATAGACAAGTTGATCATAATTAAAGTATTTTTTTCTTTTCTTTCATTAAAGATTTTAATAAGTGCAATTTATGTATCGTGTTAAAAGTCTAATTACTTGTTTTATTTATATCTGTAAACCCATTGAGCAACAGCTTGACCACACTAGAAAATTTCTCCTTATAGTTGGGATTTTTCTCATGGCAAACGGCCAAATTTGTCGTACTAAAGTAATTATAACCAAGGCAAGATTTTCTAGTGTTTAATGAATGCGGCTGTAATTTTTTAATGTTTAATCAAAGTCTGTCCTGAATTATTGATTTTTTAACTTGCTAATCAACCAATCAAGTTCGTCAATTTTTCGTAATAAAATATTTTCGTACTAAAATAGCACTTGAAATGTATGCTTTCAAAGACTAATCTAAAGTTTCTTAGGTGTTCCTTGGGTAGCAAATACTATTTTCTAAAAGCTAGTCAATACTTTTGGCAATACACGCAATAAAATAACTTGATAAACTTGCTCAGTACATTGTTCAGTGTGATACGATAGGTATATGTATAAATTCTAATCTCGAGTAAGAGTATTATTAGGATTTGGCTTCTTTATTATTCATTTTTAAGTTGTTTTCTTGTTGTTACTTCGAAACGATATCTTTTTCATAATTTTTATGGAATGAATTCACAATTAAATATTAATATAACTGTTATACGATATTGTTTTAAATGGGCAGCTACAGTTTGAAAAGAGACAACAGAGAAACTAGATTCATATTATATTGTTAAGAGTTATTTTTTAATAAAAAATGGGACCTGGTTGGATGACGACGGCTTGTGTTCTAATTATGGTTTTTGATCATTAAGCATGCTTCATTTTTAATCTACAGCTTCTTTATTTATTTATTTATGCAATGTTATATTATTGAAAATGAATTTGACATAACTTAAAAAAATTGACATCTCATGTAGTTGACTTTTTATATATTCATAATAACATGTGTGTTATGATAATATAATACAAACTTTATGCTCATATACTTAAATTACCCAATTATTAATAAGAAAGAAAATACCAATTCCTTTTGATATGGTATTTGATATTTCAATTTTTAAAAAGTTTTTTTTACAGAAAGTAAGGTTATTTATTTTTTGATTTCTAAACTTTTTGTAAATTTTAATTTTAGTTCATAAATAATTTTAGTCATTATCGTTAAATAATAATATTAATTAATAATGTAACAATCACATTTACATATTACTGACTTGTTTAAAAAGTTTAATGCAATCATGTATAATTTTTCTAGTTAAAGTGTATTTTAAACTAGTTGATGATGTTAAATTAGTTAATGGTAAATTTAAAATACAATTTGCAAAAGAAAAAAATTGCACCTCATTAAATTTTTTAATAATGTGATAAGTCACTAGTATTAAAGTAGTTGTTACATTATTGGTTGACATAGAAAAAAATAAGGATAAAAAATACAATTTTTTTTAGAAACTCTTCACGTCTAGATCTTGTAAGTCCCAAAACCAAAGGTTATAAAGCCCTCCATAAAATCCTAGAGAGTGTGTGAACTTAGAATGACAAAAGGAGATTGTCCTTATTTATTAAATGTGATTGGGTCAAAGTTGGAAGGACTAAATATATAATGAGTTCACTATTAATGATTAATGATTGATCTAAACTATTTATAATCTCCCAAGCAGTGAGCCTTTAAGCATAATTGCTTAAGTGTATATCTATGAATCAACCTTACTGAATTGACCTTAATCACATAATTTACAATAAATCTATATAATCTTATTTAATGAATATTTTCACGAACTCTAGAAATAATTTTTAAAATATATTAAAATTTTGATTTAATATGTTGAATATTAAAATTTCTATATCAACAATCATGGAATATTTGTTTAGATAACATAGAATTTTCATTTGAAGCCTTGAGCAAGGGAGGAATAGTGATTATTTGCATTTTATCCTGTTTTGTTATGTGGTGATAGTGGAAGAGTGGGTTTTTGGCAGCGTTGGCTCAAAGTCCCAATCGAGAGGAGAGAAAAACTCTGAACCAGTAAGCCTGTCTGAGTTGTCTTCTCTTTGACCATCATCTAGTGTGCCCTTGACAGGGTACTTCCAACCCAACGTTGCTTCACGATCTTGCCCTTGCCCGACACAAAACACTAATAATTCGTAGCCACCAGGTACCTAGGGGCATTTTCGTCAATTCCAACCTTCTCTCTGTCGGACAAGCCGTATATAGTTATGGTCCTCTTCCGTATACTTTCTATTTTACTCTCTCTTCCACACACCAATCCCAATTTATTTTAGACTAACTATCTTTTTATTTTCGCATATATCTTATGGTTTTGTTAATTTCTTTCTTTCCTATTTATTTTTGTCTCTTACTTTATTTTAATTCACTGGTTGACTAATTGTTCTTGTTTGAATCTCCGTTGAGAAAGTTAAATTTATTTATTGTGAAAAATAGAATTTAACCAAATATTTTGAATAAGAAATTATTTGAGCGGTATAAAACAAAAAGTCGAATGCAATCTCGTACAGTACCACGGAACAGTACTGCAGAAGATTAAGAACAAATGCATTTAAGTTATTGGCTTTCTTTTTATAGGGAAATCATACAAGAATCAACTGGGCCAGAAATAATTAATGGAGATCTTGTCATGTGACCTAACTTGAACAAATTTTGTCAGAATATAGATTACATTTGAGTTTTTGAGTGTTAAACAACTAAAATAGAAATAAAGTAATATATTAATTTAGATAACGGGATTTAGTAATATCATTTTATTCCACTTCGTTACATTTCTTTGTATTAAACCAAACGAAATTTAAAGGCTGTATTCAAATGTTATTAAGACTATCATTTCAAACACGTACCAGTATCATTTAACATTTTTCTAGTTCTTAACTAGCTACTTTTTAGGACATTCAAGCTACCATCACATAGACTTCGAAGTTGATTGCAAAACTCTTGTGGATGGTCTTCAACTCCCGGCAAGGTATCATTCTTACTTTCATGTTCTGCTTAATAAATGTAATCAGTTATTTAGTTTATTTTTTTCAAACTCAATGATGAGTTTTGAAAGAGACAAATTAATTTTATCGTTCATTCGTTAGCAAGAGCGTTAACTTTGTATAATAGCTCTCACATCTTTCATCATATTTCATCTTGTATTTCTGATTTTGTTTTGAATGAGATGAGATAAGTTTCTTCTTCTAAAAAAAAAAAAACTAGTTACTTTTATTTAGTATTGAAAATATTGGAAACGGTAATGACCAAGACTTTAATTTTATATATACTATGACTATAAAATATTTTTACATAAATATCCAATAATTTTAATACACTATCGAATATTTCCACATTTATTAATATAATATGACAATAAAAAAAATTCTTATTGAATGGCTTTATTAAAATATTTTAGACTGACAGTGTATATATATATAATTTTAAGATAAAATGTGAAAATTTTAATTTGTCTTACAAGCACGTATAGTACTAGCTATTATTGATTTATAGTAAAATAATCTGGTTGAATATTCTCTTGCCCTAAAAAATTCATATAGATTACTTAAGAAAACAATGAGAGAAACTAGTTTGCATTCAAGAAACATTGAGGGAGACTCCTCTTTTCATGCTGCAACTCTGAATGGTATGCTACAGCTACATTTCAATAGTCAACATTTAGTTTTTAAGAAGCTGATCACTGGGTACCCACTGCCAATGGATTGTCAAACTTAAATTTGACTAACAGTTTTTCCTTGTCTGAAAATATTGGCTTCGGATTTCGGAAGAATCCTTGCATAGATAGTCCTAACAATATATTTTGTTGCCTTAATTGCTCTCTGTTTTTTTTTATTTGAATTACGTACCTAATTTTAGTTTCTTACATTTTTTTATTAATCAAAGATCTGTTTGATTCTCTTCTCACTTTTTTATTTTAGAAATTATTTTCTAAAATGATTTTATATTACTCGGCAATTAAATTTCATCCAAAATCTATTAAGTTTTAAGAGGAAAAAGCAACAACTAAGAGATGTTGTCTAATCGTCTTCTTTAATTTAAGTGCTCAAGGGACAAACACTTTAAAATGTCCTCAGGGTTTATCTAATTATGTTCAAGTTGTGTCTATTTTTAAAATTAAAACGTGGTGTTCTGTCAATTTGTTTATATTAAAAAACCCTAATTTTTATTTTTATTTTTTAACAAAATATTTAAGGGTTTATAATGAACTTCAGATGAAACTATTTTAAAAACTATAAATAAGAAATTTTATAAATTTAGAAAAATTGTAAAAAACGATGTTACCAGATTTGAAGAAGAAAATTTTGATGGAAAAATATTAGTAATTAATTTATTAGTTTTTGTTAGTTTCAAAAAAAGAATATTCAAAATAATTTCATTTGTAGAAAAAATAAGATTCAAAGGTTTTAACAAAATAAAAATCAATAAAAGGATGAAATTGGATTATTTAAAAAATAAAAGGACTTTTTGACTAAAAAAATTTTTAAAAAAAAATCATTCATAATCTAAATTAAATAAATAAAATCCATTTTTGTTCTATACAACAAAATTTACCCAAAAAAATGCTAACATGCACAATATAGACGCAAAGAGCTAATATGTACATGACAAACACAATATGATGGGTGGTATGAGTTAAGTTATTTGATTTTAAAAAAAGAAGAGAAAAAGAAAGAAATAAATCCAAAAATACACTCCAATGGTATCTCATGCATTATCCACAATATTCTAAGTTAAAACAACAATGGGTGAATTGAAGGGCAAAAGTGACCCTACGTTGACGAATCATGTGATACAGGTGCCACCATGTCCATGTGTGCATGGCTGGTGAAGGCTACAGCTTGATAGTTTATGCATCCTTTGGAACCGGCAACCATAGCAGTTCACACGGCTTCGCTGGATTCGCATCTATCTCGTGGGTTGCCTTTATATATATCATCTAATGTAATCATCCATATCTATATCAACTATATATATTTTTTTATTCCCTTTTATTATGCACATATATATTGCCCCATTTGTTTCTTTCTTTGTTTTCATTTTGTATTACTATCAACATATCATATTATCATTCTAGTTCTAGTTAATGAGTAATCAAATTTCAAATATGATTTTTTTTTTTTAATTTTCGTAACTGATTTGGTTTGATTGAAGAAATATTGGGACTCAACGTGGGGGTTGGAGGACGGGAAGTGCGAGCTACTCAAATTACTTAGAGGACAATAATATTCAGTTCTTCACAAGAAATTTCATTTAAGTGATTGGTTTGGGATTTTAAATTAATTAAGATGAGTTTGACTTAAGATTTGGATTAACTAATGGAAGCCAACGTGCTCATGATGATAATTAGTAGTAGTAATTTTGTAGCCTGTAATGATATCGATATTGTACTTTGAATTATCCAATGGAAGCTAAATCTAGTGGTTAGGACAATTTTTTTCTCCGTCACGACTGAAGGAAGACAATTATTACAAATTTACAATAAAGGGTTGTTGGTGACAACTCTTTATCGGGGTCTATTTTGATTTCTTCAGATGAATGATACTCGGGGACATCTAGCAATGGATGTCATCGATTTTGTTCTTTCTTCTCTATCATTTCAGAACCAAATTCTACTCAAATAAAGATTATCCAAATTCAGATGACATCACATGGCGAGGTAGGTAGTATAGTAAATAGGAAGGAAATTGTTAGTCGACACAGGACACCAAACTCTAGTAAACACTAGAGAGATTAAAAAAAAGTATATATATATATATATATATAAAAGTTATATGATGGTATATAAACGCAAAATGTTATTTTTTTATATTTTCCAGTTATTTTACTTTAATACATTAAATTTTAAAGATTTCGTTAGGATGTTTTATGTTTTTGAAATGTATTATTTTTGTTTTTTTTTTTATTTTTCGTTAAAAATATTAGTATTCTATTAAATTTTAAATTTTTACAAAAGAATTAAAATGATAAATTTCAAAAATATAAAGGATTAAAATGAAATTTTTAAAATTTAATGTACCAAAACAAAATAAATGTAAAGCATAATGGACAAAATTGACATTAAATGTTTTAAAATAATTAACTTTAGATAATGATGGCTAAAAATATTCACCATCGTTATTATATTTTAAGAAAATAAACAACTAAAAAAATCATCATCTCCTCCAATATCTTCTAGATTTGAAAAATAAAAAATGTAGCACCTCACAAATCGAACTTTGCCAATACATAATTTTGCTAAAATCATCGAAAATTCTTATACTCTTCACCGAAAAATCAAAACATTTCATACAACTATGTTACTAGAAACAAAAGTAGGGGAAACCAGAACAAGAGTTGTCTTTGGCAAAAGACAAAAATTGACTCTAATTGACAAATTAATTTAGATTTGAATGAGAAATTCACAATATAACTCTTTATGAGGTCTGCAAGCAAGATCTTCATTGTTCGCACAATTGGGCTTGACAAGTAGAAAATTTTCCACATGACAACTACAATCGGGCCAAGTGAAGATGAGTTTAGAAAATTTTCCACATGACAACTACAATCAAAGAGGAGTCAAACAATGAGTTTCATTGAAAGATGATTCAAACTGGTCTGACAGGTCAAATCTCATCCACAACTAGACATTGTTGCTCTTCTTCTTCATCTTCGTCAACATGTTGTTGTCGACAATGATGATGAGACAATTGTTGTCGTTAGGTGAGGCGACAATTCTGACCACGTAGAGAGATTAGGATGAAGACAAAAGCGTGGGAGGGACAATGATTTTTAGCCACACTATGTTAACTTAACCATTTTAAAATTTAAAACATTGACCGACCCTAATGTTTCTATCGAAAAATTAAAAATAGGATCAAAACAATTACATTTTGAAAAATATAAAGTATTAGAATGAAACTTTTAAAACATAACATAACAAAGTAAAACAACGGTGAATTATAATAAACTAAAAATGATACTAAATCATTTTAAAATTTAAAAGTTAATAGAATACTAACATTTTTAAAGAAAAAATATAAAAAAAACTAAAATGATATATTTTGAAAATACAAAGAATTATAATGAAACTTTTAAAAATTAATGTATCAAAGGGAAATAACTATGAAATAAAATGAATCAAAAATGACATTAAATCTAAAAAAATAAAATAAAAATAATTAAAGTATCGATAAAATGTATGGTAAAAAAAGGTTGTATAAATCATCGGCTCAACCAGTAATCTTGCATAAAAGTCCAAACAAAATTGGCGCAAATAAATAATCAATAATTCAAGGGGGGTTTGGGCTTTTGGCGGTACAGAATATATCCCTTAGCCGTACTAAGAATCGTGTATGGCTGGCAGTTAAAGTTCAAGCAAAATTAAATTAGGAGTTGAAAGTTTGAAGCATATGTCAAGATGCCCTAAGTGTAATTATTATAACAGAATAAAATAATTTTATATTATTATTTAATTATAAATTATTATTTAAATTATTTTAAGATAATTATTTTAAAAATTAATAAATTTAATATATATAAAATCTTACAATTGAATAATTACGTAAAACTTTTTACATTTGATAATTTTATTTTCTCATCTTATAATTCATAAACGACTAATCATTCCGAGGAAGATTTAGCTCCAATATTGTACTTGCATGAGAGGATTTCATTCATCGATCCGAATCGGATGGCCAAGCTTTTGTGTGAATATCATATCAGTTTGTCCATTTGCATTGCCTACGTTAGGAATATTATGCAATAGGTTAATATAACAACTTCTATTCCAACTCCTAAATTCATACAACCCTCTCTTACAAACTGGGTAAAAGAGTAATAATTTAAGCTTTTGACATGATGTTTCATTTATAGTTCAGTGACTTCAGCCTTGTATTTCATCTACACTCCACGATTGTATCACTAATCAATATATTGTTTTCTTAATTAGTTTAGAAATTATATATATATATATATATATATATATATATATATTCTTTCATAATTATATAAAAATGTAAGTTTATTAATGTATGCTTTCAAAAACTCGTCTAACCTTGCCTTTAACCCATTGAGTTGACGGGTTTGGTAGGGTGAATCATCTAATTCCTACGGTCATTTTTTACAACTTAAGATTGACCCGAGAGATTCAACTCACTTTATCATTCCTAAATCTCATTTAAATTGATTTGTAAATAAAATACATGCATACTTATTAGATACACAGGCGAAAATAAAGCCAAGTGAAAAGAATGTAGCACATGAGAGGCTACTCAGAGCAACAATAATTTTCTTTTTTTTGGCAGGCAAGCAACAATACTTATTTAAATCAGTGTGAAAATAATTTCTATTGTTGTAATCTTACTCATTATATTTTAAACATTAATGAATTATTTAAGTACAAGCTGAGAACATACATTGAATTTCAAATATTAAAGTGTATTTTTTTTATTATTTAAATTCCATTGCTGAATTACCAATTGTATCAGCATAAATTCCAAACTTTTTTTGTCGTCACCTTACATGACAAAATCCACAAGTATAAAATCTCAAATTCACAATAAAAGGAAAAGAATTCCAAAACGCATTGTTTTAAATAAATTTGTGAAATGATGCGATCAAATAAGAATAGCTTTTTTTCTTTTTTGGGGGGAGGGGGAGGGGGTAGTGAATGATATCTAATTAGTTATAGCAATGCATTTAGAGTTTTAAGGATGATGTACGGTTAGTGTGATAGTGTAAAATACTATTATTCAATCTAAATAATTATCAATGTAATTATTAAAATAATTTTATATAAATTAATAAACTATCATAATTTGCGATATGATGATTTTATACTGATGCATACCCTTTTTCTCATATATTTAAAGTGCATTTGTCCTTTTATTTTTCAATTTTCTTTGATACTTTTTATCGATTCGTGGCATGTGGATTGATCAGTCTCACGGAGGGCAAAATCCCCCACGGTTCTGACAAAAGATGTAATGGCAAAGAAAGCACAACGTGCAGTTGTTGGTTCGGAACAAGAGGGAAATTACTTCATGTACCTCCCTAATTGCTTTAAAATTACATTTTGGAATAGCCCATTCGGAATGAAATTGCTTTTCACATTTGGGAAAAGTTATTCTAGACTGTAATTTTACATTCCAGAATAAATGTTCTGAAAGCCTAAAAAAGTGCAAGAATCAACAATGAAGGTACAGGAAGTAATGACAGAGCAAGAGTAATATTAATGTTTATCAAACGTAATTTTTACTTTACCAAAAATACAAAATTGTTCTTCTTTTTTGCCCTCGTTTAACTAGGATCCAACTTATCTTGTTTTTTCTTTTTAACTGGGGGCCCAAAGCCTGATTATATAAAATATGGGGAGCAATTCAATCTCCTTTACGTCTTGTATGCACCAGCTGGACCTTCCAATCTTTTTGGAAGCATCTGAATCAAAGGAGTGTTTATGCTTAAGTAAATACTTGCATTACATTGAAATACAAATTGTGATTTTAGGTAAATCTTTATATGTATGATTTCATATTGATAAATTAATTCTAGGTCAAAATTTGATTTTGAATAGAAATAATTTTAGGTAACTTTTATTCTAGATAAAAAAATTTATATTAAATTTTACTACTAACTTGTTTCTACAATATTTTTTGTATTAATTTATTTCAAAGACCTTTTAAATATTATTTGATTTTTATTTTTTATTAAATGAGATTAGATACTATAAATTGATTTATAATATAATTGTGATGATATTATTATAGAGTTTAATGTCTATATATTTCAGTATAAAATATTTAAAAGTTAATAAACCTATCATACATTATGGATTGTCATACTATGTAAGACTTTTTACACTTTCAGCATCACTTTTTTTCTCATTATTATAAAAAACCACTCATTTTGCCGCGGATCAATTAGCCAACCTCATCAGTAATTTGATCCATCACCATTTCTAAAACCAATCTCCGAAGCTGGAATAACACACTCTCATTTATGACACTAACAAAGAGAACTAATGACTGTAACAAAGAGGACTAATTGAGCATGACTATGACACATGTACTATCTCACAATACCATCGATTAGATGTGAATTTAGTTAGTTAGTTACATAATTTAACAATTTATTTGAATGGAGTGTCCGAAATTGACGCATCATTAAAACAGCTCTACCGATTATTCACGTGTTGGGTTTCTACTTCACTCGAGTATGTCCCAGCAATGCTCAGTTTGTATTCAAAGCACAGGGGATTTGAGTACTGCACGCGTTCTACTTGAGAGAATGGTAATGAAAATGTGATTTCTGGGATATCCATGATTCATGAGTTTCCTGGGGATGATTGTTCTATAGAATATAGAGGCATTAGTGTTGTTTGGGCAGAATTTGAAGTTGGAATAAAATTGAATGATGCAACCATTGCTAAGGTAATGTTTATGAAAACCTTTTACACTGGGAGCACTGAGTGAGAACAATGAACAGAATTATGGAAGGAGAATAAATACTATTCCAAACAAGGAATGTTGCGAACGAATTCCTTTGCTCTGAAATTCCCTCAATCCCCGAAATTCTCCATCCAAATTCAAAACCAAACAGAACACATAAAGTTCTTTTTAAAAAAAAAAATGAATGGAAGGTGGGAAAGGCCCACCCCAACACTAAAAACCACACAAGAAACAAACATCCGCCAAAAAATCGTTATACAAAAAGGAAGACAAAAATTCGAAAATCTGAAAACACCTGGAGTTCTTTTTCCGATAAAAATTGAAACCCTAAAAATTAAAAACATACTACCAATTAGCGAGTCCTTAAATCTTGACCTCATTCATGGAATAACATAAACGATAACAACATACCAATAGGCGAGTCCTTAAATCTCGACCTCATTTATGGAATAACATAAACGAATTTTACGCAAGAACATTAAAATACAATCGTTTAATTGTATTTTAAGGAGAACAAAAAAAAAAAAATCCTACTCCATCCTTCCGATTTAAGGGGAACAGTATCCCGCAATTGTGACATTGTGTATGTATACATGTCTATATCTGTACAGTAAAAAAAAAAAATTCACTGGCACCAACACTCACGAATGCATTACTCCACAGCAGTAAGAAAAAAGTGTGTAGATGTATCAACCGACCAAGAGCTTATACGAGGTTAAAATGTTGCTATGAGAACAGAGTGCAGAGGTTGTAGCCAGAGAATAAGGAGCTAATAGCAAAGGCAACAAAAGCAAGAAAGGCCAACGCAATTGAAGCACTAGCCATCTCTGTGAACTCATCTTTTCCCCAATTCGATTGCCAGTCATCAACCCTTGTGGCAGCAGATGATGCAGCCGATATCAAAAGATACGCCAAAACCTGTCCCATCACAATTCACCACAACAAATTTTAATGTCACCAAAATTTAATTAAATTTTTTTTTCAAACAAATCGAGTCCTTTGTGACTTGCCTGATCCATGAAGAAATCAAAGTGGTAACGCAGGTGGTGATTGATTATGCGTCTCCCCGTTACTACTTGATACGCCAGATCACCCGCTTGAAACGCTGCGTATACAAATGCAATAACATTCACTGATAAACAATACCTGCAATTTCAACGACCTTTACCATTATTGTTTAACACAACAACTTATATACTCATTTTCCCAATTTCAATAAAGTAAATAAACGCTAGATTCAAAATAAGCTTTCAACGAAATTAAACGACAATTGATTACGCGTTGACTCAAATAACAATAGTACACCAACAAGTTCGATGGAAAAAACCTGGTTAAAAAAGGAAAATCTCACCAAAAGTAATCAGTATGTTTTTCCAATGAAGGTTAGTCATAGTTATAAAACAAAATAATAGTATTAAAAAAGAAAACAACTTCAGACAATTAAGGAATAAAAACAATTATAAAAGAAAAAGAAGAGAAAACCTTAAACCTGTATTCCTTGTAGCGGTCAAAAGAATCACCGCTCCAACCACGGGTCTTATCCGCGGCCATAACCGAAAACGAAATCAGACACAGCACTACTTCGCTTAACCGGAAACAAAACGCCACCTTTTTCGCCATCACCTCTCTTTTTGGCACCATCGGCCTGGGCGGCGCCACCGCCCTCGGTCGCGTCCGACCAACAACGCCCGGAGACCTCGTATCCGGCCTCACGGGACGGGTGATGAAGGTCTCCGGCGGCGGGTTCCGGTGCTCGGATTCCGGCGCGGGGGGCGCGGCCTGGGCGAACTGAGTTGATGTTGTCTCGACGATGACGATGGCGCGGGAGTTGTCGCGGAGGTCATTTTGCGGCGAGTTTTCCGGCGAGTGGAAGGGGTCGCCGTTATCGGAGAGCGGGGAGGAACGGAGAGGTGAGTGGGGCGAGTCGAAGTTTGTGGGTGAGTCGGAGGTGTTCATGGAGGGCACGACGATGTTGTTGGAAATGGTGGTGGTGGGGGAATTTAAAGGGGGGGGGGGGGGGGGAGAAAGAGGGAATAAAGAAGAGGAGTGTTTGGGTGGTGAGAAAGTGGGAAGAAAGTGAAAAAGAAAACATGGGGGACTAGGGATTTTTGGCTTCCGGGTTTTCTCTGTGGGACCGTTCCACGTGGGTGAGATTCGAAGAAATATGGTTGGCGTTTGGCGTGATCGAGCCACGTGGAACAATCGTACTGTTTTTGATTCTTGGAGTGCAGAGAGGATAAAGTGTGGGTTCTGTATGAGATACCAGCCTCCACACACGGTCCACTCTATTGGAAATTTGAAATTGAAACTATTTATTGTTTGAGGTTTGATTGGTACACCTTAGCACTTGCTGCTTACTTAACTTAACTGATGAAACATCATTCTTTCCCTTTTTCAGATACATTTGTCTATTTCGGTAAGGAAGTAAGGCCGCGTTCCATATTGAGAAGACAAATATAGTAGATAAAAATAACAAAAGAGTAATTTTTTCATTTAAAGAAATTGACTTGTTAGTAATAAGAAGAGTAAATTATATTAATTATTGAGGTTATGTGAATTGTGAAATTATAAGATTTTTGTTTTTTTTACTATGATACTAACATCTTTTATTGTTTTAAAATATAGTGATATTTTCTTATAAATTTGTTATCACCTTTATGTAAAAGTTGTTTAAATTACGAAACTTACATTAAATTTTAATAAACTCATTTCAAGAAAAACAAAAGAGTTCATTAAAAAATGATTAAAGTATGAAATAAAATTCGAAAAGTTAACACATGATCAAAAAAGTTAATTTCAATCAAAATTAAGAATTTGTATGACTTCATTAAAAAATGTGAGATTGGAAAATACAAGATGATTTTGAAAATCAAAATATAGGTTAAAGTGATTACAGAGAAAGAGTTACTCGAAGACATCAAATAACATTACATGAATATATTTAAAAATATTGTTATACACTTATCGAAATCATGTAATTTCACCGTTAATTTTAGAAATTTATAAATAAAATTATTGACTATCAATTTTTGGGAAATTGATACACAATCATTAACAATTTTCACCATTAACAAAATTACACTAACTTTTAGACTTTTCGGGGACATTACCTTTTTTATTTGTTTGCAAAATATTACATCATATTCTTTTATAAATAGGCTATTGAGTTATTGTAAATATTGAAAAAGCATGAAAAAATTTATGTAATAATTCTATAAAACTTGAAGAGAGATTAGCGTAAAAAATAGGAAAAGATAAAGAGATTAATGATAATAAAATGAGAATTAAAATGGCAAAAAGTTAGTGAGTTCCACCATATTTTGATTATTTTCACTCTATTCCCATTCGATCAAACAATCGACATTAAAAAATGATATGATTGTGGTCTGGTGCTAGATTATAAACATATTTATAAAAAAATTTATTTGTTGACAATATAATTTTTTTATTCTGGTAATATAGGAAAATTAAACTTATACTTTTTGGCAATAGTTTCATCTCTCTTTATTTCTTCTTTTCGCTCTCTCCTCTTTTATATTAATGAGACAATGCGAGTATACGACAATGATTTTTCGAGAAAATAAAGTCTCTCCCCACAATAATTATGACATTAGTGCTTCTCAGTTAAAAAAAGTTTCATTACCTCAATAACACCTTTCTTTTTCAGTATTCCTTCAATTTACTTTTCGATAACGAGGTTTAACAATTCTTGATAATAATGGGGAAATGATTATGACTGCTTTATATTTGCATACCAAGCAGTTCACCCTCTCTCACCACGATTTTTTGTTAGCCAAGAGCCTAAGACCAAACAAGATACTAATTAAAAAAGTAAAATAATTGAAGGAAATCCAAGTGGGTCCCGTTAATATACCTATAAGCTTTTACAATAGAGATAAAACATCGCATTTCTTTCATGAGTGGGCTATCTCAAGTGTGGAAAATGCACAAATTCCTTCAGACACTTCAACCAATTGGCAATGTTCCTCCCTTTAATGACATTCATTTAAACAAAACCACTGTGGAACGTAAACTCCTACAGTATAAGATTAATTAAGCTCGTCTTACTTCTCACTAAACACCTTTTATCTCTTTGCCCTCTACCAAAAGCACGTATAGGTTTATACAGGAATCTTCCTACAATGGCCCTGAAAAGTAAAAAGCATCTTCTCCCAAAAATTATCTTGAGGTACGTTGCTAGCTAAAGATACCATAATCATATTCTTTCCTCTTAGAAGAGAGCATAAGAAAAATATAACTTTTACTATTATTTTCTGTCTTTGCATAGAAAAGAATCACCTCTATAAATAAAAGAGTGTTTGTGTAAGTGTAATTAAAAAGTCTCATATTTAATGAATCATAAGAGAAAGGGAGATATTGAGTGAATGAAAGGGAAATATATGCTTAACTAGAAACTGCAACCGTTTTTTACTAATGGATGTTGCAAATCCAAAAACTTCAAATCTGATGTGATAAGACTTAAGAGGCATTAAGGAAATCAACCTAAGCAATTTCACCAAATCCATAACCCTTTAGTTGTATAAGTGGATTGCTGCTGGAGACATATTTATTCAAATCTCAACGAGAGTTTATAATTAAAATTTTCAATCACATAGCAAAACCTATTAGAAACAAATTTAAATGATTTCTCTTTCTGAATGATAAAAAAAAATAATCTAAAAGTTGAACAAAAGAAGTGCTGATCCAAACAACTAGGCTCATCAGGCCATTGAGGTCAGTGATTGCAGTAGCATGTTATCCTTCCACTGTTGGGAGAGGGAGGTGTTTGCTGCTCTGAAGCCAGCAACAAGCTTGTCAGAAGGCTTATAAAAGACCAGGTTTATTGATTTTGTGGCCGATGTGGTGCTTTTAAATGTGGAGACAGATATTAATTGAGACATATCAAGTGTGCAAAATCAAGAGGGAGAAAGGGACAACAGATAAGAGGTTTTACCATTACTGAATGATTGGCAACAACTCTTCCATGATGACTTGGAGTAAGATTAGCAAATAAGCATGCACTCAGGTTACACATGGATTGTTACTTGAATAAATAGATAAGTAAATAAACAAACTCGAGCTTTCTTTATATACATGAACGTAATATAAGTAGGTGGTATTCATAATACACTTTGCCAATAGGAACAATAAGCTCCCCAATTAACTTCACTGATACAAATTCGAAAACATCAATGTGACACTGTCCACATCATTCCAATGTCCAAATTTTAGCTTTAACTGAACTACTTAATGTTAAAAGGGCCAAATGCACCAACATAAAGTCCTATATTTCAACGATAATAAGTTTTCATTCTTCTAGCAGTTCATCGATCAAATTATTCTAAAGAACATTACAAGGATCTAAATGCCTTCTTGAACTGCTAATCCAACTGAAAGATGAATACTCAGATAATGTACCTGGACTGCTAATTCGCGCACAAGGGGATTGCACGGTTATCTCATATTTTTGGAGTAATTTTGTAGATGAATGTGTTTGGGACCATACTCCAAGATTATACTACCAGGCACCAGCCCCTTCATTTTGGAGGAACAAAAATCATTTTGTACACATGTAGTAGACAATGGTAACCAAAGACATTAAAATTGGACAATTCTGAGACATAAAAAGTTGAGTACATAACTATACAGGGGTAAAAATAACTAAAAATAAATAAAACTTACACATTCTCTTGAAAATTTAAATCTTTCTAAAGTAAATGAGATAAAAAAAATTAGAAGAGTAAATTAAACTCAACTCCCCTATGATTCAGGAAACCCACATAGCATTCCTCTGGTTTCATATTAGATAAAGACTTACATAGTACATGACTTCGCATGGGGTATGAAGATGAATTTTTAGTATGGCAGAAAGCAATTTCAGAAACTAAACAGGGAGTTTGTATAAGTTGAGGTTAGTATAATTCACTCAAGAAACTTCAGTAAACATGATTTGATCACTAATAAAATCACCATAACAGATATATAGCACATACTAATTCTTACTATGTTCTAGGTATATGACTTAACAAAACACAGTGCTGACAAAAAAAAAACAGTATAAATAGTTAAATACAAAATTATATTTTTAATGATGAGTAAATTGTCTTATCTCAACTCACCTTGGAAGAAACTTAGTCAGAATCCCAAAATTCCTGGGCAACTAAAGAAGCCATAAGATCTGAGACACCTTAAGTACTTCTAGAGTGACCTCGTCATGTTCATCCAGATTATTAATTTACTCTTTAGGATTTCAACTGGTGCTTCTTTTTATTACTATCTTCCTGCATTAATTGCTTAATAGAATCATTATCTTATCCCCCTTCCTCTTCAACATTAATGTTCATAATTTTCATTTTCAATCTTGGAAAAATCTTTAAGAAAATTTATTACATTTCTAAAGCCATCTTGGAATTCAATCTTGGAGTATCTCATAATTTCTCTCAACCTTTTCCTCATTTTCCTACCTCTCAACTGAATATTCATTGTCTACCTCAGAGTATCCCATGGGCTTTTAGTACGTATGGACGAAGGGTTACTCATTTCAAATAAAGTGTTAACATATAAGATGCCATTAATCAATTAGTATGATAAATAAAAAAAGACAAGAAACTATTATTCTGAAGAGTTAGCTAGTTAAGTAACACGTGCTACTAATTGATTTCCTAGATTGTTTATTATACACGATATTAGATAGACTTATTAATGTAGTTTATAAATATTTAAGCCAAATAAATTAATACATCAAATATTGTGATTGATGCTACTTACCAAATATTTAGTAAGATAATAAAATTCAACTCGATTTATATATACCTACAAACACTGTAACGACTTAATATAGTAAGACAATAAGCATAAATCGTCAAATCAGTAAAGCAAATTGTATTAAATTATAATAATTACTTACATGATAAATACTTGTTCAAGAAATGTTCAATTTGTTTTTTTAGAAGAAGAAATGTTTAATTAAGTTGTTTACTAAACGATGATTATATAAAAAACAAGGTTTTGCCTTAATTAAACCTGACAAATATTTTGCGAGAAATCAATCAACGTCAACGGTACTTTTTTTATATATATAAAAAAAAAACCACATTGGTACTGAATTTAGTAAACTCTGCTAAACTAGTTTCTTGTCTTTTTTTTTTTTTTTCAATTGTCTTAATATTCATAAACTATGATACTGATTGGTTAAAAGATTCGCCTTACAATGTAATTCTACAATTTATATAAACTAATAAATTAAAAAATAGAAAATTGATACATTAAGCAAGAAAAAAGTTAAGTAGGAGTTGACACATAACATTATGCAATATGTAACATCCCAAAATCATCCAATAATTATTTAAAAAGATTGTTTAAATATATCTTTCAACAAAAGAAAATACTAGGTTGTTATAATATTTTTAGTAAAAGAAAATATTAGTGATATTAATATAATATTTATTAGATAATTGGTTTAAAGATAATAATAATAATAATAATATAAAAAAAAGAGAAATTGGCTTTAGCCAATTTAAAGCCACTGAACGTGAATTGTTTCATGTAAATTATTAGTTTAGTTAGAACAAAAATAAAAAGAAAGAGAAGCAGTGGTCAGTTACATTTTAAATAATAATAAGTAAAGATAAAAAGATAAAAGATAAGGAAAAATTGATTAAATAATTTTTTTTTAATTATGTATGACACTTATATAAGAATAGACAGACTCTTTTCTTAGAATCATACACATAAGGGTGTTTCTTTTAGCATTAGTGGACTACTCAAAAATTGAGGAGAATGAAGAAAGAATGGAAAAATTTGTAGAAGCAACATAGAGGAAAAAGAAAATAGGGAAGAACGTAAATTACTTCAAGAAATAAGTAAAACATTTTTTTTTCTAAACTTCCATGATATAATTTGTGAAGGAGATTTTTTGCAATTTTGATATAGCTATATTCGTGCTTTTTTGATATAGGTATTGAGAAAACAAATGAATCAATGAATGATACATTGTTCATATGATAAATTGATAATTTTGAATTATATGATAGATACCTCCATCAAGGATGAATATGAAGATGAGATTTATTATAAATATTTTTATCTGGGATGAGAAAGAGATTTTGAACACCTTCATCTATGATGTAGAAGGTAATGAGATGCTATTGTATGGATATGAGTTCATAACAACTTTGAAGAATTTGATATTCACATCGAACCAAAGAGTTGATCTAGTGATTCTAGAATCACTAAATTGTGTTTGTAATGTTTATTTAATTGTATTGAGGTGTTTATTTTATTTATTGAGAATGTTACAGGAATAAATTGTGATTGTTTTAAATTGACTTTTATCGAAACATATCTTATTTCAAATTCACTATGGATACCATAATTGATTTTCCGAATTAATGTGTTGATGAAGAACAACATTATTTGTGAACTCCTTTTTAGAACTTGTTTTATTAACTGGAATTATCATCTCATTATAAATGTTGTTTTTAAAGCACAAGAAAGAAGTTAGGGGAGACTTAACGACATAATTTTCTTATGTTACATTTATTTTAACTTGATTAGTATTTTATAATAAGATATCGGATGCAATTACTTGCCTTATATTTTAGTGCTTGTTGAGCTTAGATATTCATATTTGAGGATAATATTTTGTTTTAAGGTAAAGACGCATTCATTTGGCTTCATCCATTATACATGAACTATATTCGGATTATTATAAATTTGAGATTTTTTATTATTTTTAATATATTTTATTACAGATTATTATTATAACAAAGAACCACATTACATAATAAAACCTTATTTTATATAATTAATGATTTATCCAAAAAAAAATTCTTTATGCTTTGTTTATAAAGTTTCAGAATCAAGTTTGCAAATAAGTTTAAATTTTACAAGAGCTTTCTCTAGTGTTTGACTTAGGGTGTGTTTGGTTTGCATTTTTATTTTTTGTTTTCATTTTCTGAAACCTGTTTTCATTTTCAAAAGACTAGAATTCTAAAAAAATGTTTGGTTTGACTTCTTATTTTCTGTTTTCATGAAATAAAAATACTGAAAATTTATGATATATTGACTTCTTGTCTTTTTGTATTTTTAGATTTGCTTAAAGTTACATTCATTGTCACCACAATTTCATTTTACTTGAAATGAGATTCTCAACTGAAAACACTGAAAACGAGAATTTATTATTTTCATTTTAAACGAGAATTTATTATTTTCATTTTCTGATTGTTTCCTGTTTTCATTTTCACTGAAAATATTTTTAGAAATCCAACCAAACACATTTTCATCATCGTTTTCTGTTTTCAGTGAAAATGAAAACAGAAAACAACCAAACCAAACACCCCCTAACTATTTAACTATACACATCATATACATTAATAATTAATAGATAAATGAAACTGGTGATAAGTAAGTCTATGTTTACATGTATTGATAAAATAAAGTTATCATAAAATGTCAATTCTTATAGAAGAGACAATATTATATTGCACATTGAATAAATAAAAATAAAACAAAATAGATTATACATTAATAGGATAAAAATAATTTTATTCAATTCAATCACAAATCAGTTTGTTAACTTTTACAAAGTACCTACAACACTGTCTGTGTGTATATTCTCCCTGATGATGTCCATAATCCTACACCCCGCTGTCAAAAAACGTGAAAATATCTTATCCCTAGTAGGACGGAAAAATGCAAAATCAGAATTCAATATATAATTGGAATTTCAAACTCTCTTTACAAGCTATTAAACGTAAAGACAACTACACATTTGCAGCTCTAATCTATGTTAGTTAAGCAAAATAGTATACTTTCATTTTCCAAGTCCGACAACTCCAAGCTCCCGACAAGAAACTGACCCAATTCTTTATGTGGATCAAACATGAATGTGGACCGTTTTTACAAGGGCCAGATATGGATAGGCATTCTTCACCTTCTCTAGAATGGGTTAGAAATATAATAGAACTTCAGAAACAATGTAACCTAACTTTGTGCAGAGGAATGACTGACAGTAACAGGCATACATTCGACAGAAGAGGCATGGTCTCCAGATGATGCATTTTGAGTCACAATTGATACGCTGCCATTCTCGGCATTTTCCAACACATTATCTATGTCACCAACTGGTCCTGCAATTTCAGCACCGACTGGACGCAGAAGACCCTGCAATCTTAGCCGGTAACTTTGACTAGATGGTTGGCCTCTCACATATCTGGTTGTTGTCACAACACTGGCAGAAGATTCTTCAGGCTCAGCACGGAGATTGGACAGTGCACTAAGATCAAGGTTTGGGAAAACTGAGCAACGGCACCGAGGACATTTCACATTCAACCTAAGCCACTCATCAATGCATTCGACATGAAAATTGTGAGCACAAGGCAGGCCACGGACCTGCGTTAGTGTAAGTGTGAAACTAATTTTTCAGTTGTCCTTTACAATACACATTGCATCTCACCTTTCTTAAAAATGTAGGGATCCAATAATTCATGAGGTCAGATGAGGAGCACATTTTTCAGTAATAGATAGTAAGTAGCACATGGCATGACCTGCTTGAGATCCTTAATTAGGAAAAAGCATACCTCATTTCCTACATAGAACTCTTCTAAGCAGATGGGGCATTCACTGCAATCAGTAGGAACAGCCTTTAACCTGAACTTTGGGAGTTCCTGAATTAAAGCTTCAACTGCTTCTCTCTGTGCCAAAATAATAACCAACACCTTGTCAAAAACATAAAACAGAGGGTATGACTAATTCATCAAATTCAAGCCATATATTCCATTAACTATGTGACAAACTGACAATAAAGTTCACTCTGCATAACAAAGAATAACATGATCTGCTACTTTATAGAAATTCTAATATGAAATCAACAAGACTAGAAACATTGGTCAAAACTACCTGAGCTGGAGTTAGGTAAAGTCCTGGATGATATGCAGCAGCATCTTGGCCCATGCCCCTTGTTTCTTGACCTGCAGCTTCAAATGCCCAATCGGGAACTCGGATCATGTCAACCAGAACCTAACAAAAAGAAAAGAGCAATTGTTAACATCTAATAATTGTAAAGTATGGATGATCAAACATAAATGAATATACATTTAGATTGCTAAGAATATGATTACAGATCAGACTTCAATCAACCCAGCATTTACAAATCTTTGAAATAATAGAGAAATTTTAGTCAATATGAGTTTAACTTAAGTTTGTAAACTGAGTTTGCAAAAGTATCCCCAAGTCTTCTCCAAAACTCGATTTCCAGGTAAAATATTACTCTCAAACATGCTTTTAGGGGGTACCCAAGCTGATTTTACTCTCAAGCATACTTTTGAAACCATCCCAACAGAAATCCAAACATGCCCTAACAGAACAACCAACCATAAAGCTATACAGTGAAAGGGAGCACAATTCAATATATAATCTGGAAAATAAGCACAAAACAAAACAATCTACCATTTTACTAGGCAGTCTCCAATTTGTAAGTGCTAGATTAGCGTAACTTCATAAAATGAAAATTATGACATGGTTCACAAAATCAAGACGAGTAAAATTAGAACAAAGCAATATGGACTCATACTCTCAGTCTCAGTGTAGTTATTAGAAAAGATTGCACCAGACGATGAGCTAGCTTCAACAGTATGTCAGATTACACGTTATTCCAAACTTAACACATAACTGACTGTACCAACTACAAATTGATGAGAAAAGTTTAACACAGTCCCTTGCTCCCTTTCCTTGTGGAGGAGGGGGAAACAACGAATTTTTTTCCAGGTGATTCAGAATATTGTTTAGAAACACTCATTTGATGCCAAACAGCAGTATCCACAACACACATAACTAACACAGTAGCATATGTTGAGTAAAGGTAAAGCTTACCCCGTATTCAGATACAGGGATACCCTGTTGGGCACGCAATAAATGTGCTTGTCTTCGAGTCAACCACTGCAAAGAGTTAAACAAACCACGGTGAGAGCAATGCCAACCTAGATATGAAACAACGAAGGAGAATAGTATTCTGTAGAAATTTCCTGTTGATGGGTTGTTCAGAAACAAGAAAAACATGACAAGCCAAACAAAAAGATTTTGCACACAGAAACAAACCATAGCTAAGTAAGTCTCGTTAGTACCTTTTCAATTGGAAGAAAGGATAGTTCAAAAACATATAACAGGTAGCAATAGAGCACTACTAACCTTCCCCAGCGACATGCAAGCAATGCAAAGGAGTCCACAGTAGCTAAAAAGTAACCAGATGAGAAAGCCCCATTTTGTACCCACTTCAGGCAACTGCAAGTAATTGATTGCATTATGCATCAAAAGCTTGTTAACAAGAGTACACTGAAGGTAAAACAAGAATAAAACATACACAGTTCTTGGCACTGCTGAACCACAGGGTACCAATTACAGTCCAAGCCCAAAGAAATGGATAGAGAAGCAACACAAGGATTGAAAAGACAACTACTCTTCCACAGAAACGAGCATATCTCTGCTGCCACCCAAAATCTCTAGAAGCATACAAAGGGGGAGGGGGCATAAAAGCGCAATTGAATTAGTACAGGGATTTGATGAATTAAAACATCATTTGACTTTATTTGTTAGATACAACACAAAAATTCAGAACCATTTTAGATGAGTTTCATAATATTATGAAATAAAAAAATCAGTCATCAAGCAAATGATCATAAATTATTTTGCACTTGAATGCTCAACAGCCAAGGGTGTGTTTGTTTCAACGTTTAAAATTTTATTCCTGGAATGTGAACTTGGGAATGTAATATTCCATGATTGTTATGAGTTTTAAAAATTTATTACCAGTAATTGTTCATGCCCTGGGAAAGTAACAATACATTCTTATACTTCATTTTTACTCCCAGGGTGAGGTGTGGAGAAGTTATATTCCCCATGGGAATATGGGAAGTTATTTGCTAAGTCAATTATCACTTACATTTGTACTCATTCTTTTAATCATTTTTTAATTTTAAAAAACATTCCTTAGAATACTAAAATTTAATACAATGTATTTTTAAATGTACTCAGAAAAAACATTCCTGGTCATAGTATTCTTGAGAATGTAATTCTTTGGGAATGCAATATTATACATGCCCACCCTCACCCCCACCCCCAAAGACAAATTAAGTGGAAAAACAAACCCAGGAAACTTCATTTTCCAGAACACTTGAAAATATCCTTTCATAAACCACAGGCCATTAATACTTTCCATAAACTTGTTTATCCTCAGGTTCCATGGTGCTATTTTAACTTCTAAACTTAAGCCATGCCATCCATTCAAGGCACTGTGTGATTCCGCAAAATTATTAGTCGGATCAACAAATTTCTCTCATGTTAAAATTAGAGCTATCCATACAATAATGGCGACATGAACCTATGGAGCACAGATGTAAACATGGACATGTAAACATTGGCAATATCCAAAATATAAGACACCAGCACAAATATATATAATTATATGAAAGTAAATATGGGCATCATTTATAGAAGATCTAAATTAAGAATCATGATATACACACACACATAAACTTAAATGAGCATAAAAAATCTAAATTGAGGATAAAATTGTTAAGTATTACATTTTCCCTGCTATAAAGAGTCTTGCAAACAATACTAAGAGACATAATTATACAATTTGAGCACTTTGTTTCTTTACAAAAGAATATAAAACATGATGAACTATTGAACTATCTTTCAACTTCAATCCATCCATCCATCTACTACCAAAATCAAGATGTTTGTTCTTTTGTTTTCGATTTTTTAAAAAATGAAAATTTTGAAACAGGTCGTATCCATTTTCATGTCCAGCCAAATGGAAGTGTCAGCTAGGTGTTAGAGTTTGTAACCAGCCATGTCCTCCACATGTCAAAGCTGAATTTATTTTCTACTAAAACACCAGATTGGAATGTTCAACACACGCAATCAAGTGTTGGTGTCTCGGTATCTGACACATGTCAAAAACTTGAATACACCTCCAACAAGCAGTGTCGGTGCTACTGCTATGAGCACATTAGTTGCATCTAGAACTAGAATTATAGAGATTGCATCAACGACATCCACACGCTAAGTTGACGATCAACATTTGTACAAGTATTTTAGATGAGGCACTAACAATACACTTTCCAACAAATTCTTTATTATTAACTAAAATTTATTGAAAATCATAAAATTTTGGGGGACACTCATTAATTAGGGAGTGAACCAACATTATTTCATGAGTTTTAATAAATTCTAGCCAATAATAGTGTATTTGATAGAGTGTAATACTAGCAATTCTTCTTAGTTACAGAATGCATTTCATTGCACATTCAGATATGGCCTATGAAGCACCGAAACATGACGGACACAGTGGCATTTCAAACAGGAGTAGTATCCGTGCTTCATAGATATGGCTAATCTTCAATTTGACATACTTAAAAGAAACGTATAAGAATGGTGAAACACCAAACCTTATCCATCGTACTCTAATTTCAATTAAATTAGTGCATACAACCAATGTAAATTGAAGAAAGCCAAAATATTATAGGTCACTGATTAAAAAGAGAAAGTATTTACTGTGAAAATCACATGAGAACGTAAAAAAAAAAAAAGTCATGGGTAATGTAATTTTGCGCATCCCAATAAAAGTCTCGTTTTTTAATTCCTTAACTAATACTAATGTCCTAAGGACACCGATTAACATTTGTCATATTTATATTAAAATATGGATGAAAGGCCTTACAATCCCATTCCTGCAGCAAGCCCGTTATCAACAAACATCAAGAGCCGGAAAACAAACACAGTAGTGTAGTCGACCTGAGCACAAATGAAAGAAAAAGGAAAGGGATCATTTACGAGGCAACCTTATCATATACGAAAAAATAGAAATAAATAGTGATATTAAAAGGAATAATTAAAATAAGGAAAGGAAACCCCACCACAATCCATATATGCAACGGATACGTACAAGAATGATACCGCTTCCAATTAATTGCCACTATAACTCTACAAGTAGAGAGGTTAAAGAATACATGCATACACATTTCTTATTTCTTTTTTGTATTATTTTCAATGTTTATCGCAAAACTGATTCTGATTAAACTAGAAAGTGGCTAAAGAAGGAAGGAATGACGAGGCAAGTGAAAATGTAGAATGAAAGCAAAACTAGGAAAATCCAGAAGCTGGATTGAGAAAGGATACACACTGGTGGCGAGCATGGACAAGAAAAACCCATCGTACCTGCAAGGAATGAGTTAAATTAAATCAAAAGAGGAATAAAACAAAATAAAAATACAGGGCGATCTTGAAATCAAGCTCATACAATAGAGGGAGGGAGAGAGCACTAACTAACCACTTGAAATCGACGCCTCTGATGGCCATGGGAATTGATTCAGAGAAACCCTAGGAAGAAGAAGCGGTGTCGTATAGGAGGATCGTCCTTAAGCAGCGGGAATGGGAGAGAAATGCAGAAGAAGAAGAAGATGAAGATGGGGAAAAGGGGAAAAAAGAGGTGAGTGAAGAGAAGAAGACACAGTAAAAAATGTGATCACCGCACCGCCAACGGCACATTGACTTGTGCTGATTTGTTTGTTTGAGTGTGCGCGTGTTGCACACTGCACTTCTTCGCATTTACTTCACGTTCACCATCTCTAATGTTAAAAACTGTCACTGTCCACTTCATTTTTTACTTTTTTCCCTTTGGATTCGATTATATTAGATTTCAATTATGTTAATTCTGGTTATGAGACCACCCACTCCATTGCATTATCAGATACCAGGGAATTCTTTCAGTTTAACCGTGACTCATATTCATATTTCTTTTTTCTTACTTTTTCATTTGGTATACATTTTTAAAACATAATACTCCGTTCGAAAAATATTTTTTAAACAATTTTTCATGAAAATTATTTTATAAGGGAGAGGTAAAAATTTTAATATATAATATGATAAATAATTAAAATAATTAATTAAATAAATTTTATTCATTCTCAACATTCATAATTATCAAAAACTAGGAATTGTAATTTTCGAATATAAAAAAGTTTCTCTCCTACCATATGTTCCAAAAAAAATGTATCTAGATTAGCGTTAAAACCACCTTGAACAGAAAAATTATGTATTCTAATGCAAAAATTTCAAATCACGTCTGCAAAAGAAACTCTCCCCTTACTTATGCGTTGGGAGTGCTTTGGAACACACGCTGCTGCAGCAACTTGAATTATAGCCACCCAAACATATTCTCTGTTATAATTTTCATCTGAAAACTCATTAGGCATTAGATTCACCTGCTTTCGAAACACACAGACTTTGGAATCCCGTTGAGTTAAACTTGTCATCAATCTATCTCTCTTCCTCTCTTCCTTTTATATTTGCTATTTTGAAAAGTGGAAATTTCTATTTAGAAAACTTCAAACAAACTTCCAAACAGACCCTAACTTTTTTGACGGATTTTCTGAAACTGCCCTATTTTTCTGCAATCTTTCTTCATTTTTCTATCCTATTTTTTTTTTCATTTACACATTCTCTATTTTTTTTTCTTTTTAATTTTGCTGCATAAGTGCATATGCGGTAGAAAACCCATTTTGGATCAATACCTTTTAATGCATGAAGCACCGCATTTAGATCAAATATAGCTAAAAAAATATGCTGGTTATTTAGTAAGCTGTATCTAATATCGACACTATTTAAAGAAAATAATTAGTGTTATAATGTGATATAGTATTAATGTAATTTTACTTATATTTAGAGATAAACTAGTTGATATAAATGATTTTTTTTGTTACATGTTGACAAAAATGGTAAGCACTGATTAATATTTAATTTATTTACTGTATATGATATTCTAATAAATATTGCTATTAATAAAGCTTACAACAAATGAAATTGGATTAGTAATTTAAATAATTGCTTAACTCTTGCCATAAATAGTTGTTTCTATTTTCAGCGTATATGGTACTTTTTTATTTAATATAATTAATAAATTTTATTATGTTTTTGGATAACTATAGGGTTAAGAGATATATTTAGGAAAAAAACAAAAAAAGAGATGCATTTAGAAACTAAATGTAATTATAATTGTTAATTAAAAAATTAATATTTATCACAATCTTAATAATTAACATTTTATTAAATACTTGATATAATTATAACCATTAGTTAAAAATTAATGGATAAAATATAAGAAATGGTGTTCAAAGAGTTACATAATAAGAACAAATATATGATTAGCATGTAACTAATTAATACTATATATAATAAATGCATAAACAAAGACATAAAAATGTCTAATGATTTTTTTTTGTCTTGACCACATACTTTAATGAAGGAGAATTTTATTTAAATCGAATAAGACCATGATAAGCGTAACAAAGAATGTCCAATGATTTAAACTATGTATTACAAAGATAAATTTAATTGTCGAATATAGAAGTACAAAGTTCAACCCTGCATTTGTGTCAATATATTGCATATGCCCATAGAAGTGTTTATAAAATGTTAGTCAAAATTATATCAAACCACATTCGAATTAATATATAGATAACTTGCATAGACTAAAGAAGAAAAGTATATAAGATTATGACTCATTTAAACTAAAGTAGTCTAAAAAAATAAATGTATCCATCAATCAATGCATTAATTCTTCTTCACAATCTTTGGCATTTTGGTGTTTATTCTTCACAATCAGGCACATAGTCGCATAAAATCACTGACCTTGCATTAAAGGAAATCACTGAATTAAAGTAACAAAACATTTGTTTCTCACAACTTTCTAATATTCAAATAGCCGTGTAGAAATATATTTCCATTTGTTCCTTTCTGAAACTGTACCTCACATTAGACTGTACTACTGGATTTACTTGTGGAATTTGTCTTTTAAAAAAGTTTTTAGAGGAAATTTTTTATCTTGATTATTTTGATTTAAGTAATGAATTATATGTTAATGTTATTACTAGCTCGATGATATTGTCATTCTGGGAATTAAAAGTCAGTCTTATTGTCTCTGGTCAATCCAGCAACAATTTAGAAACAGCTCAGCCATCTTCATGCTTTCCCTATTCAACTTTTTCTCTGGATTTCTTCTGAAGTTATGTTTCTTTCTTCGTGCAGTAACGTTGGATTTTCTGCTGATAAGACTTTACTGATGAGTAGCTCTTTATCGTGCTGGTTTTGGATGGATTTTTGAGCTAGTAATTAAGGTTCGTTTGGAGTTCTCCACCTCTATGTCACGTTCTCTGGAACTGAATCCATCAGTTGCATAAATTTTATTTTGAACCGAGTCTATCAGTTGCATAATTCTCCTTTCTCCATTATGCATTTAATCACCATGCAGGAGCAAACTAATGATCTTCCCTGCATATATATTCTCCATCCATTGTACAGATTGATCAACATTTTTTGTTTCACAAACATAAGAACCCTTTCTTTTGACTTGACTTTGGTGAGGCCAAACGTAAATGTATCAATAGATCAGCGTTCATTTTGCATTAGACTGTTGAATCTGTCTCGAAATTCATATGACAACAATTTGCACAGAGAATCAAACATGCACTATAACGTATGTAGGGTTTGGTATTTTGAACGTTTTTAATTTGTTTGCTGAATAAGTAATATTTACCCAAACATATTAACTACAAGATAAACTAATTAATTTGCCCCAAGATTTGATGGTTAAATTTCCATCTTTGTATGCTTCAACTTGGAAAAATTGAAGTACAAAGAGAGTCAGGGATAACTATATCCATTATACAGGACAGGGATACCCCAAGGCCCAAATCATCTCTTACAAAACTCAAATTAATCTTTAGGTTTTCACTTACATATATGAACTCACATCCATCTAATCATCTTTAGTTTGTATTAAGATAGTAAGTTTTTTTAATTTATAATTAAACATCAGTACAACTTGAACTATTATTAATCGATATCCATATTCCTGTTATACCTTGAACCAAAAGAAAACAGTTAGTTACAATTTGGTGGGTTCTTGGAACATTTATATATAGCAGATGCAGGCTGCTTATATACGGGAATGTCATTGGGATCAACAAAGCGAACTTCACCAGGTGCAAAAGACAGTTCCCTGTGCCTGAAATTCAAGAAAAAGCAACAAAAAAAGTGATGCAGAACTACTGAACTAGTAACCAAAATTAAAACCTTAATTGAAGCTTTTGATTAAAACCATACCTTCGAAGGTCTAGTCCTATCAAACCTGCCTGAAGGATTGTCAAGTTGTCAGAATCTGGCGACACAATAATAACGGTGTCACCCGAATACTGAGTTTCAAGAATTGACATGAGCTGTGTCACACGAACAAAAACATCTGCAACACTCTCATTCGGAGTTCCGTCATTAATGGGAGGAGGCTTGATGTTCGGAGATATACCATCTGATGCATACACCTGGAGCATTTGAAAATTCCCCACACTCAGATACGTTCTTAACATCAATGCACAAATCCCACTTTAGCTCATCAAAACAAGCATGTAGGAAATTTGTAAAAAAGGAATCAAGGATAAGACTCATTTTAATTTTATCCTTTTATACACTATAATTTGATAATACCTGGAGAAATTACTAGATGATTCGAGACAATCATGTCTTACTTAATCTTCATATGACATGTTGTATAGAAACTGATCAAGACGTAAACACATACACATGATGGTCTCATGTTGATTTTTACAAACTTAAAGCACATGAAAATTAAACAAAAAAATCAATGTACTCCATTTCTAATTGTAAAACACTTTCAACTATTTCATATCTCTTAAGAAAAGTAATTAATCACATTAAATATGGCAATTATTTATACTATGGTTCTAAAATTATGTTTTTCTTATCTCTCTATCCATTAAATAATTCATCATTAATGTTTGAAGAGAAAATAATTAAGAAAAGATATATAGGAAAAAAATAATTAATGTATCTAAAAAGTAAAAAATAATCTTATAAAAAAACATCAAAAAAATTTCTTAAAAGCATTTTATAGGAGTACTATTTGAAGAAAATAGTTGGGAAAGAAATCCTACTTCTGAAACATATTCCAACTTTTTTCCTTCAAAGGCACCTAATCCACGGGCATCCAGAAAGCTGTATTCTGGGACTATATAACTGAAATGAAAGAAATTTACAAGTATGGTCAGGTTTTGGAAATTGGGGTGCATAGCAATTATATATGGTGGCAAATTAAATAGGGAAAAAAACAAAACAAACAAACAAACAAACCTACGGGTAACTCCATTAACAGAAGCAATAATCTCAGCAGTCTGGTAAGCTCTCTGAGTAATAGCAGACCAGATCCAACAGCCCTTGTCACACGCTCCCATTTCTTTCAAATCAAAAGCTGATTTTATAGACTGTTTCTTCCCTCTTTCAGATAAGCCGCTATCCACAGAAGTCTTCTCCACTGGGTTTGTGTTGATAACTCCCATGCTCTCGAACTCCGACTCACCCGCTCTCACCAGAAAATACCTTCTCACGCAAACAACAAGATAATTAACAACCCATGCTTTTTTTTTATTCCTTGTTAGCTTGTTATCACTGTATGTCTTGTTTTACGGGATTACCGGTTGATGAGGCGTGGTGGGGGCATTTGGAAGAGGCCGCCGGCACTGGCTACCGGCTCTGACATGGACAGAGAGGTTGTGAAAGGGACAGTGAAATTGAAGGAAATGGTGGATGCGGTGGCGCTGAGGAGTTGGCGGCGGCGGAAGAGGATGTTCACGGGCTCCGGAGGAGGAGATGACGGTTGTGGCAGAGAAAGAGAAAGAGCCTCGCACGTGTGAGTTTTTGGTGCCAACATTTTCTTCGCAGCAATGGCAGAGCTTTACAACCTTATCAGTAGCAACATTATTGGCTGCAGCTGCATCCTGCAACTACGACACACCAAATATCGTTTTAGTGGAGAAAAAGATATTTAGACCATTTATCTTCAAATTTTAAATCTTAACATATTATATTAAAGATATATTTTAAAAAAAATATATTAAGTTTTAAATCTGTTTACAATTTTGAATTTGAATTTAGCTTTATATTTTGACACATTATATTAATAAATATAATTTATTTAAACTTTAATAGTTTATGTTCATAATTTTGCAAATGAATTATTTTTTAAAGGAAATATTTGCTACGTACGAATTGAATTCTCAAATACTCTTAACTGCTAGTATAGGAATTAGGAACTTTCATTAAAAAAAAAATTAGGAACACTTACCTTTATGTGATCAGATCTTACACGTTGCTGAGGATGTGTACGTCAAGGGTAAAAGCCAAGCACCCATATTCAATCCAGCTACAATTAATTAAGTTTTTTTTTAATAAGCAAGATGTGCATATAATTAATTAACGTGTGTTTTTAAAATATTATTTTTTTGTTTGATACTACCTCAAAAAAATATTATATCCAAGGAGGAAAGTAGGGAAGGATTAGAGATTCAATCTCTTCTGTTAAAGAAACTAACAAATAATAATTAATGTTTACCTGATAAAAAAATATTATATTCACATTTTAATTCAGGGATTTCTCTAGTAAATTATCCTCTACTTGTTGTGGTTGAGTACGGATTTAACTCCTCTCCAGACCCCAAGTACAGGAGAGAATCCAGACTCATTTGAAGATGATAAATACATGCTCAAACTTTGATATCTAAATTAGTAATAAGAATGTCAAACTAGATCAACAACCTGTTTTCAACTTACTAAAAAATGACTGAATTGAGATGAACCTATTTTATTATTGGATCGAAGATTTCAACTCAAATCATCCTTAGTTAATTAATATGCCAAATTTTTTTATAAAAACAGTTAAAAATATAACTCATAAGTTAACCCACAGATAAATAAATAAAAATATTAATTATTATATACATAAAATAAACACACACAAAAAGTCATGGTAGTAATATATTCCTCCTGTCTTTTTATAATACCCAATTAATTAATTCATTGTGAATAAAAAATAATTATTTATTTATTTAGTATTATTAAATTTGTCTAAAATTATATTTTTTTAAATTATTCCTAATGTTATTGAGGCATATTTTTATTCTTTTCTCAAATTAAAATTTATTTAATATCTCTCATCATAAATGTCACAACCCGATCACGGCAAGACAATAAAAAATACATTAAAAATTAAAGAAGTGATCACCATAGTTTATCAAGGAAAATTAGGAAAAAACCTTTAAAAGAAAATAGTCTCAAAATCAGATTTTAAGTCTAGGTGTCGATTACGTATTCAGGAGATATTAGTGATAACGGCTAAATAGTTGTACTTTTATGATAGAAAATAAAGTAAAATTGTCTTTAAAAACAATTATTTAACAGTTATTTGCGCTTAAGTGTTAAAGAATTGATATTTCGTTAAATCTTGACTGCAGATATAAAAATTGAAGGTGTTAAAAGCAAAAATTGGAAAAAAAAATAATGAAAAAATGAAGAATCAGCAACAAGGCACAGCCCCGTGTCTCGCTAAGCGCACAACTCGCGCTAAGCAAGACATGAGACACAAGCACTAGACGAGGCGTTAAGCACGAGAGTTGGTACTCGCGCTCAGCGCGCAACACGCGTGGAACAGAGACAGAACGCGCTAAGCGAGAGGTGTCCGCTAAGCGCACGATCTACACGCGCTGAGCGAGGAAGGTCGCGCTAAGCAAGCCTACGAAAGTCCAAAGCCCACTTCAGCAACTATAAATAGAGATCAGGCCAAGGGGAAACGACACACCTAGCCTAAGAGCACTCTCACTACTATCTAAAGCCTGAGAACTCTTCTTCTCCTTTCTTTTATCATGTTATCCCTTTATTTCTTTCATCCGTCTTATTGTGCAGTCCTCATGGCCATGAGTGACCAGACCCCTAGTTAGGGTCTGACAGGCCTAAAAAGACAAAGCGATGTATGATGTACTTCATATCTATCAATGCAACAGGATTCTTTTCCAGGTTTTTCTATTATATTATCTTTTCTATTTTTATCTTATATTATTCATCTTTATAATCTTTTGGGGGTTAAACTCTTGGAAAAGATAACTCCTAAATAAGATTTAAAGAAAATATGCATGCATTAGTTTTAGGGGTTAGATACTCGAAAGAGAGTAACTCCTAATAAAACAAAAAGAAGATTTCATAAGAAAGTCATTTTTAGACATAGAATGATAATTTTATGTCCATGCATTTATGCAAACATCTAGAATTTAGACTTCATGCATTTTATTTGTTGAATCTTTTCAAAGGAATTTGGGAGATAAATAAGTAAAATAAGCTTGTCATACTGAAGAATTAGGGACAAGTAAATGAACAGATGTGGGTAGAATAAAATCAACTAAATTGATAAAGAAAAATCATAAAATCATACATCCTAGGCAAATAAGGCATGTTAGGTCCTAACACTTGCATTCCATTGAATTTTCTCTTGAATTATTCTACTTTTAATTTTTTTGCTTTTTATAATTCATTATTATTTCTTTCCTACTCTTTCTTCTACCCCTCTCTTTTATTATTTCTTCCTCTTATAAATTGAAAATTGAAAAGTATGAAAAATTATCCAAGATAAATATCATACAAAATTCCTGTAGAATTTGACACTCGGACTTCCGAGACTTTCTTACTTAGACATTTGGTACACTTGCCAAACTCCTAACAATTAGAATACACAACAATTATCTCTAGTTAAATGTATATATTTGAATAACTTATCAAATTTTTTACCCCTCAAAACAAAATATAAAAGAGAAATTTTGGATGTTTTATTTATTGTTATTTTTAACAAGAGAAATTTATTATTATGAAAAAGAGGATTAGTTTGTATTTCTTATCTTTTCAATTTATATTTTTTTTTCAGTTCAATAGGAGTGACCCCCTACTTGTACTTATTTTCAAGTGCAATAAAAAAATAAAATTACATAATTTTTTTTTGTAGAAAACATTTGTGCATTGATATTTTTTATCATTTTTATTTTTTTTATTTTTCAGTTTAAAAGTTTGCATGATAATTAAGTCTAAAGTACGTCTAAAGTGATTATAATTAACCTTAAATAACTTTTGCAATAAATCAAGTCAGAAGTATATTCAAAGTGGCTATTGCAAAATCTTTATTATATTTTTCATCTTTTAAATTTTAAAAGGGCTTTTGTGATAATCATATATCCGAGATGATTACTGTTAAATCCTTTTTTATGATTTTCAAAATCAAATTATAAGTACATTCAAAAGTAACTATCACTAGACCTTTATAGCTTTTGTAGTAACTAATTAAATTAGAAATGCATCCAAAGTAATCACGACTTAAGCTTTATTAAGTTATGATTTTTTATATATTAATTACTTTTTATTCTTTTTAATTAATTCCAAAAACATTTTGAGACAGAAAATACTAGCACACATGCATGATTCTATAACATTATGGAATTTGATTTTTTATGTCAAACAAATTTTCGTAAATGTAAGGCGTAAGTGACAAAAGTAGATAGTGACAGATTCAAATTAGTGAGATTAAAGAAAAAGATAGAACAAAGTGGTTACAGTATATTAAATTTACGTGAACAAGAAATAACACAATAAAACAAAATAAACAACTTAACCACAGGAAACTAAGAAGGAAATCAGATACGAGAAGTCTTGCAGCTAGAGGCTAGCATGTTACCATGAACAAGGTGGAGAGAACCTCCATTTTGCACAGAAAATGACAACTGCAACAAAACTACACGTACGCAACAAGGAAGCAACGTGACTGTGAGAATGTGTTGGGACCTCTGGTGCGGGTCTTCCATGGCAGACTCTGTGGTAGTGGGTGAAGCTGAACGTGTATGTTGCTTGCCCTTGGTTCATGCATAATGCACATATTCTTAACCTATGCATTTTTATTTATAAAAAAATACAATAAAATATATTCAAGAGATTAAAAATACAAATTTGACATAACCTATTTGTTAAACTGAAAAAGAAATGTCTAACTAAAAGCATATAAGAAAGGAGTATGAAAAGAAATGTCTAATTATATATATGCATTATAATTATTAATGTGATTCTAAAAAAGTTTCTCTCCATAAATTAAGTAAAATTTTTTACCTCCTTTAAAAAAATCATTTTCATATTTTATATTTAATTACTATTTTTATGAAAAAAGTTTCTCTCCACAAAGTATAAAATTTCTTACTTTTTATAAAAAAATATTTTCATATTTTATATTTTATATATAATTTTTATCTTTTGTAAAAAAGAGTTTCTTTTCATATATTAAGTATTGATATTCTTATTTGCTTTAAAAAAACATTTTTCATATGTTAAATATAACTTTTATCTTTATTAAAAACTTCCTCCCTGTATAAATTTGTTTACTTGCTTTTAAAAAATTATTTTTATATTTTATATTTAATTTTTATTTCTAGTAAAAAAGTTACTCCCCTTAAATTAAATATAAATTTTGTTACTTACTTTAAAGAAATCATCTTTTTGATAATATCCGAGTTTGATATTTAACAAAAATAATTTTTGATCAGAGGTTATTTACCTCGTGATCAAACTCTGGATTAGTTGTGATCTCTTTCTCATGATGAATGAAAGGATTAAGTAAAAAAATATCAACTTGGTATCTTATATTTAATTTTTATATCTAGTAAAAAAGTTACTCCCCATAAATTAGGTATATATTTTTTTACTTGCTTTAAAAAAGTCATCTTCATATTTTATATTTTACATATAATTCCTATCTTTTAGTAAAAAAGTTTCTCCATGTAAATTAAGTTTACATTTTCTTATTTGCTTTTAAAAAATCACCTTCATATTTTATATTTTAAATTTAATTCATATTTTTAATAAAAAAATCTCTTTGTAAATTAAGTAAATATTTTCTTACTTGTCTTCTTGAAAAATCATCTTTATATTCTATATTTTAATATATAATTTTTATCTTTAATTAAAAAATTCCTCTACATAAATTAAGTATAGATTTTCTTATTTATCTTAAAAAAAATTATCTTTATGTTTTATATTTTAATATATAATTTCTATCTTTAGTAAAAACGTTTCCCCATAAAATTAAATATAAGTTTTATTACTTGCTTTAAAAAAATTATATTTTATATTGTAAATGTTATTTCTATCTTTAGGAAAAAACCTCTTCCCACAACTTGAATATAGATTTTGTTACTTGACTTAAAAAAATAATCTTTCTATTTTATACTTAAATTTATACGGAGAAAAAGAGAAAAGAAAAACTTCATCTTCATAAGTCTTTGCAATCTGCATGTTCTTCATAGATCGTATCTCTTAAAAAAAATGAACATTATGAACATCAATTTCACAAAGGGAAAATGCACCGAAGAAAGATGAAATAAAAATGATAGATGAAAAAAAGAGATCTTCGGAGTCAAAGGTGATGGGCTTTTGGATGGGAGAAGCAGTGGTTGCTGCGAGGCTTGTAGTTTCCGTAGGCAGCTTCGACAGTATCAGTTGCGGTGCTTCTTGAGAGGATTGTGGTCATCTTCGACAACCATTTTTGTCTGTAACAGAAAATAAGTTTATTTATAATTTTGTATTAAAGCTTAATTTTCAAATGAAATATTTGAATTTATTATATATAAAAATCATTTAGTGAATAATATTTAAATTTATACAAATTCATTATTTAATGATTCCAAATCTACTGTAAATATAAATCTTAAAAAGTCAACACTTACTAAATTCTTTTAAATTAAAATTCCATATTCTTGAAAAAAAATGCGTAATAGTTGGAAGTTGCATCAAATAGTTAATTTCAATTGTGTTGAGTCAACTCACATAAATTTTAAAAGAAAATCTTCACAAAATGACTTACAATGATAAGGTACTTTTATATGCCCAAAGTTATTCTATGTGTTTCATGATATTATAATAACATAAAAAAACCACTAATTTAAAATTCGCAACAAACTAATTAACTAAAAATAAGTTACATGATATAATAATAATGTTATTTTTAATCTGAAATTCAACCAAAATTATGTTCTAATGTTGTAAATCAGGGTTTGTTAGTCCAACAAATATTGTGGAAATATGAATGGTTGTTGTTACCATGATAAATGAGAAGCAACTGTTATGTGATAACAGAAGTGACAGGAATTTCAGCCAATGTCAATCACACCGGAATGTCTTATAGAGTTATTTACATAGTTGTTGCTTTCTGCAACTAATGCTATTGAAGATCTTGTATTTACAAACTTCTTCCGCACATCAAAAGGTTACTGGAAATTATACTTCCAATGTAGAAAATTTCAACATTCTACGATTGTCACTTTTATTGCTCTAGTGATTTATTTTCTCTTGCACCTACAGTGTAAATACTATCTGACTCTCATTCAACTTCACAAATATTAGGCTTCTCTCTTGACTCTCTTGAAATAATCAAGAGTAGCAATCAAGTCATTTTCTTGTTAAGCCTTACAATTCTTTTTCATCCACTTCTTCATCTTCATTGTTAGTTCCACCTATTACTTCATCCATGCCACCTATTCCTTGAATCTGTCATTCCAATAATAATAATAATAATAATAATAAATTGAAAATAATTTCATAATAATAATTAAAATGTTAATATACTTTCAGGTAAATTGTTCAATCCTGCAAATTGAGTGTATATTTTCCTGATTTCATGAAAAAAATGTCCATGTCCGTATGTTATATTTTATATCAATAAATTTATATTTACTTAAAAAAATTAAAGATAAAATTTAAAATTACCTAGGTAAAAATAGTAATTTATTATTGAAACATTTGGTTAAGAAAATAATAAATAATAAAAGAATAATAAGAAATCTAGAAATAGAAGAAAAAAAGTATGAGTTAAAATGAGTATCATGAAAGAAAGAAATGAAGAGAAAAAAATGAATCATAAAAAGTGTAATGTGAAGAATAAAACAAATAGGACAAATTACAGAAATGTAAAATAAATTTGATTTTTTTGTAAGACATGTACATTCTCACCACTTAGAAGATTACTCTATTACTTGACCAATAACCATGACAGATAGATCTATTTTTTCTTTTAAAAAAACAGGACTTTGAAAATCACATATTAAAAGAGTTTTTAATAATAAATTTACAAAACTTTATTACGTAACTTAAATTTGGTTTGTTTTTCAATCCTTTCATATCTTATAGGTAAGGTAATATCAAATGATGATAATGCAACTTTTATTATAAATATGAAAGTTACATTTTCAATCCTTTCATAACTTTTACTATTTTTAAAATTCCTAATTATTAATCATTCCAATTATATAAGTCATGCTTTTCTTTTATATTGATATCTCAGTCAAACTGAAACCACCGATAAGCATAAAACATTTTCATTCTTTACTCCGATATCAATATTCTGTTTTCAAACGAAAAACTAAGTTTAAGTTCTTCATTTTAAGGTCATGCATAATGTATATAACCTTGTATTAATAATTGGCTCATTTTTTTATGAAAAAATAACAATCAATCAAATTATAATTTGATTCTCAATGATTACGTAGCATGTGCTGTACCGTATAAAGAGTAATTAAAGATAGAATAACATCATAGGCCTAACTTCTGTTTCAATGTTATCTCTTTCATATTTTTCTCCTTTTGGACTCTACCTTCTGCCATATTTTTCTTTCTTGAACTAGTTTACTCTTTGGTTTCATTTTTAACTCCGGTGAGAACTAGTAATTTGGATATTTCATAGGTGCTGGTATGTCCTTGAAAAACTAAATATCTAGTTGTTTCGTCCCTTCTAGTCAGAGTTCTGCATACTCTGGTCATGAAACAACATTTTCATATGCTCCAATTAGAATATCCAAGTCACTCATAACCTACCACACATTGGTATACCTCCCATTTGGACCCTTCTTTAATTTATTTAACTCATTCTCAACAACAATGGTATAACTCCATTGGTATACCTCCCACACATTTATATATAAAACCAATCAAGCTAAAAATTAATATTTACATTTCATCTGACACAAATTTATATCAAAGCATTTCCTACATTTTAAGAATAAGGTTTCTTAAGAAAACTGTTATACAAATTTCTATTAAAGAATATATAACATGCAGAAAATATAATACCAGTTTTAATCAATCATAAATTCTTCATCAATCCTACCATTATCAAATAAGATGTTTAGCATAACAAACCAAACAAAATAATGAGAGTTGTCCTAGCAAAAGCTTCCAAGAGCAAAAGTCCACTTTCCTTTGCAAATTTCTCCCCTCCTCTTTGTTGAGGGCCCTTCGATGAGACAAATCACATTTTCAAAATCCATTAGAATTCAACAAAAAAACATAGAAAAAGGAGACAGAAAAATATTAGATCCTTGGCATTTGTTGCTTTCACACGATGCTCCGTTTGGGTGTACAATCTCATCAGCCATAAGAAAACAATATTTAAAAAAACCCACAAATGTTAAATAATTATTTAACGATTTATAAAAAAATTGTTTTAAAAATAGTTGTTTACCTGGTCTACAACATGAACCGTGAGGAAGATTGTTTTTTTTTTTTCTGCTCCAGGATGAGAAGGTTGTTCTCCATTTACTTTGGCAAGGAAGAAATGAAACAAAAATAGACAGATATCACAAAACGTGCATAGTAACATAAGTTTCAGTTTAGTTCCAACACTACACTCATTAACCAAATGAAAAAAAAAATGAGGTTTGACGCATTCAACAGCAATAAGCAACACCATAATGTCTATGAAATTAAACACAATGACCAGAATTATAATATGATATGATGCTATAAAAAAATTGACAGTACGAAATGATGATTAACAAAAGTTCTAATATCTCTTTCTTAGTTGATTGGCCTCCTCAAAATGACTGTGTCACCAAAAATCAGTTAAGCCAAAAATCTCTATCAAACTAACAAAGTAACCTAAAGAACATCAAGTCTATTAGGAGATAAAAATCACTCTATGTAATCAGTTATGCAAATACAAAATATGAGAGATCTCAAACTTATACAGATCCTTATCCTTTAGAAAACAGTGTTTGACTGGGTTTTATTATGGTTCAGATTGATCAAATAAGATCCTTATCCTTTAGAAAACAGTATAATAAAAAATTAAGGTAAAGCTACTTATTTGAGCAACTTTAAAATTTCTGTAATGGGGGTTCTTTAAACTCAAATACAATATCTCACACACTCTTTTAGGCATTTGATCAAGCACATAACTTGCAAAATAAAAAAAATAAAAAAAGACATAAATTTCATTTCCCTTTGAGTTTTGTTGATTGCTTTAAATCTGGAAATGAACACTAAGAAAACCATGTAGCTTTAGTTAAATGAATGAACACATAATGTGGACAAAAATATAACAACCTAAATGTGAAATAAAACCATTTGATCAAACACATCACTTGCAAACCACAAATGAGACCAACCCAAATAAATAAAAAAAAAACAATATCATTCATAGAGGATCATTTACCTCATCAAAAGAAAATAAAACCACTAGTAAAAAATGATTCGCATAAAACATTAAAGGAAAAAAATCAAAGGAAAGAGGATCATTTACCTCACGAGAAAGATGTTGAACTTTTACAAAGTTCATTCAGGCATTTGATCAAACACATCACTTGCAAAAACAAATGAGACAAACCCAAATTAAAAAAAAATAATAACAAAAAAGAAACACAATATCATTCATAGAGGATCATTTGCCTCATCAAAAGAAAATAAAACCCCTGGTAAAGAATGATTCGCATAAAACATTAAAGGAAAAAAAAATCAAAGGAAAAAGGATCATTTTTCTCATGAAAAAGATGTTGAAGTTTTGGCCATCAGTAGTTGGAAAGATGCAAATGTCTTGATTTCCAACATCTTGCAAAATAAAACAGATTTCAACGGATACCAACTAGACTTTTTAAAGCTTTTTTATTTTTTTTATTTTTAAACTTTTTACTATTTTTCTGTTTTTTTTTTGTATTTTCCTAATTTTGACACTTCATTTTTTGTCATATTTTTTTTATGTATTTTCTTTATTTTTTTCTATATTTTTTAGTTTTTTGGGACAAAATTGGGAATCTACAACAAATAAATTTGTTTCTATAATTTTTATTGGCTATGCACGTAAATAATCAAAATAAGATTTCTATAATGCTATTTATACACGACAAAATTAGTTACTGATAATTGTTGTGTATGCTTAACTTTTTCACTTAATTTACACAATAATTATATTATTTTTTCTTATTTATTACTTATTTTGATCTCATTTAACTAGGATTTAATACTTTCGTAGATTTTAGTCCTTGCAAATAAGTTTTCAAAAATTCATTAGTTTTTGTGTGTTATTGTAGAATTTTAGTTCATAGAGAAGAGGGATTGAAGTTGTCCTTATTTGATCTCTCTTTGGGCAGCTAAGGAATGAAAGCGGGAAGCCATGTCAAATCACTTGACTCGCCCAATGAGCAAATTCCTTTGACTTTGAAGATTTTTGGAAATTCTTACGAACTCGCCGAACGAGTAGGCCTAGTCCAACTAGCAATGTTTTATGGAGAAGGAACAAAATGGAAATTATGGGCTCATATATAAAGAATATTCTCTTGGGATTAGAGGAGTATCGTCTCAAGGTTTTATATGATGGTTGTTATCTTCATTATTGTTATCCTAGTTCTCTATTTTCTTCATTTCTCCTCTCATTTTCCCTTGTAATTTTCATTTGTGATATCTCTCATGATAATGAGAATCAGTTTATCCATTGTGGAAGACTTGATATGCTAAAATTATTTGATATAATTATTCTTATTACTTATTTAATGTTATTTCAGTGTTATTATTCTCCTTTTATTCTAATTTTCTTGTTTCTTGATGGATCATCCATGTACATGACTATTATAGTGTGAATGTGATTGAAAAATATTTTTATATTAAGAATTAAAAGACACTTTTAACTAACTCATATTTAGAGATATAATGATGTTAAAGTCTTCTTGTTAACCTTTATTTTTGTTCAAATCATTTGATTTAGCTCTCCAAGGAATTAGGAGATGAATCAAGTAATTTAGATTTTTTTCTCATAAAAAATTATAGTTAGAGTATGTTAACTTGGATTAGCATTAAATAGTAAAAAAAAACACTTAACATTACTTTCGGAGCTCTTTTAGTAAACCCAAATACCCAACATTTATCCAAATTTTGCATTAATATCTCCTTTACCTTCAAACTGTTTGGTAAATTATCTGAAAGAAGTTGTTCTGTTTTTATTGGTTTATTTTATAGCTTAGTTTTAAGTTTCTGCACTATCAACTTATAAATCAAACAACCCTCTGCCTAGAACTTGGCTTTGCACAAAAACTTAATACAATCAAGTCTTCATGAGAAAGATCTTTAAATATTTATTGAAAATACTACAATGATCTATGAATATTTATAAAAAAAAAATATCATTAATGTTCATTTCCAAGCTCTAAATAAATGAAAGAAGGCTTTGGTTTCCTCGAACATAAGTGGTTAGTACTAAATATTTTCATAACAAACATCACTACTGCTCCTAGGAAGTAGGAACAGCAGAAATGCAGAATAATTAATTCCGGTTGCCGCAAAAATAAAATTCAACGAACAAGCGCGTGATCGTGTTCCACACTTGTGTGACATTCTTATAACATAAATTTCAACTATATATGTATATTATTTAGTTGCTTGAAGAATTGGGAATTGACCTGAATTCAATTATTGCATTAGTTTTCATCAATCATTATCGGTGTAGAAATAAATAGATTGATCACTAATAAATTAAACCGCTGCTCCCGAAATTTCAATAATGCAAGCACAGTCAAGATATTTAAAACCCTGATACAAGCTTAATTATTATTGTTGGTCTAGTACCTATATCTACGTACGAGTAAATCTATAGGGCTTTGGTAAAATGGAAGAATTCGAATTTTAAACTATAACTCATTAATAATGTAGAACTACCAATGAAAATAGCCACAAATATATCGTTGATTTTAAATTTTGATAAAATTAATTGGGTAAAATTAACTTTAAAGAAATATTTTCATAAAGTTAATTTGCATTTGAATATAAAATTTTAAAAAATAAGTCGAGAAGCGTAAAGAAAATGTGCTTGAAACATAAATAAGATATATGTAAAATAAACTTCTATATCCACTGCAATTTTTTATTTTAACAGAGTTAACTTTCTCTAAAGCAAAATTTATCTAAATGAATGTAATTATTATCATTATTTTAATTGTTTTTGTTCTCTACAATTAGTTTCAGAAATAACTAATCAGGCATTAAGATTATGATCAATATGAATATTAAAACATTAGCTTTGCTATGAAAGCAAAAAGAGGCTTTGATTCGTGAGGGTAACTTAAATAAAATTCAATCTCCTTCGATTGTACCCTCTTGGTCTAGTCTCTCTAGTTCATTTCTTGGATGACTACTTCCAACATTTAGTTTTTTTGTGTTTATGTACTTGAGACGGAATATTATGTATTTTCTTGATTTCCTCTTTCTTGATGGTTCTTTGAATTATTACTTCCTATGATTAGTTTATGATTAGTCTATTCATGCTTATGTACTTAAAATTGTGAGACTGTGTATTTTCTTGATGAGCCTTTGTTTTTAAAGGACCTAGTTGATTGTCCCTTTTTACTCCTTAGGCATCTCAATATACATGTGTTGCCTAATTCTTAGTTATTAAACAATCTTAACTGTTTGAGATATATGCTCGAAGATTTCGGAGCAACAGATAGGATCACATACAATATACTTATGCGATGATGTTAGATCGATCAATTACAATGTATTTGTATATAAACACTAATGCTTGATCTATGAAATAGATTATACTTATACTTGAAAGCACTTAGACTAAGTCTCTTATCTTGGCACAATCTAATTACAAGAAATTAATCAATGGTATATATGTTGCCCTTCTTCTCATCCTTATAATAATATTGACTCCTTCAAGTTCTAGAAACTTCTAATCAATAGTGATATGCAGAAAGTTTTTAAAACCTGCGCATGCATGCGACGTCAAATTGGGCATCGACATCGATAACTTTCCCAGTTATCGGAGTTGCGGGGTCAATGTTGGCAACTACTAGTACTTGCTCCAAAGCTACACCGCGAAATTGTAGAAAAATATGCACAACAGATCGATAAATGAAAAAAGAATTAACAAAAAAAAAAAACAAACACCATGGGCAGAGGAAAAGCATTTTAGTATGTTGAAAAAAAAGTAAAGACTCTTGTAAGGATACTTGTGTGTTCCCATCTCTAATTCCAACTCCTGTCATGTTTAAAAGGAATATTCCTACACTCTCTGCCGTAGCTTTTAGTTATTTTGTTTGTATACCAATTATGAACCATTTCATGCATATTTAAATGAAATATTTTTGTACTAAATTTTCACTCTCATCAGTCATCACAATCTCAAATCTTTAGTTTATATTTTAAAAATAAATAAATTATCAGACATGACAACAAGTTTATAAAACTGAAAAACTAAATCTGAAACTACAAATAAAATCTGAAAACTAGTTATAGTGTTTTAAAAATGAAAAACTTAAAACTAAAACAAACTCTAAATAGTTTTATTTTTAAAAATTCAAAAACTTGAAATTAAAAATCATTCCAAATGAAATATAAGAAATGTGTTGTACTCCATTTTTTTATCCTTTCTTATTCTGATGACAACCCGGCACGCAACGCTTGCCACCCTAAGACCCTACTGACTTGGACAGAATATTTTTCTCGCTTCTTAGCAAATACTGGTATTAAATATAAGGGGAAAATTTGATTAACACTTAAAGAGTTAATTAACTATATTTAACTATAACAGTTTTAATTAAAAATTACTATTTTATTCTAACTTACATTTTATTGGAACTTGTTATTAGAAATAGAATGAGTTATTCAAATTAAAATCTCAACTAAATGAATGGTGTTTTAGATATAGTAATGTTAAATGAGATAAAATTAATTAAAAAAATTAATATTTAAGATAAAAAAAAAGGTATTGTTTTTTTACGTTTGAAATCGAAAATAGGAAACAGCGACGGTTTTAATTCTTGAAGTTTCGAGGAAATGACGAGGTCATGGGTCAATTATTACGACTCGTGCGATCCTTGTCCCTTGAGATACTATCATACAACTGATCATTAATTACGACATTACCCTTACCTTGATGGTAGTTACAACACGGCTGTACCAATGACTGCTAAGGATCAACACGGCTGTACCAATGACTGCTAGGGATCAACACCGCTGTACCAATTACCAATTGTTTTTTAAGACAAAACAAACCTTGTTTTGTAAGTACCTTTAAGTACTGTTTTTTAATTGAATGTCAACAAATACAACGGTTCATTGATAAATAAATAAAATACTACATATACTTTATAATATTATCTCAGAATTTATGGTTGAATATAAAATTGTCATGTGCATCATATGTACAAAATATTATATTTATTTAAAATTATTTAACACTCCATTAATATATATATATATATATATATGTATATATTAAAATTAACATAACATATACTTTAAAAAATATAAGAATAAAAAATATTTGATTATATATTTAAAGCTATTAACTTTTTAAACAAATAATTATGATAATATATATTTATAATTCAATAAAAGAATTTTATAATAATACATTGATGATGTAAATACTACTAGAATTAACATTTTCTAAGTTGGTCGATTGAACTTTTTTAAGTCGATTTTTAATCGTTTTAAAAAATATATCTAAAATGACATCACATATACTACGACGATTATTGAACCGTCTTAGAAAGATGATTATTCTAAGACGATCATTGAATCACTGTCTTAGAATGGTAGATCTACGAAAGCGGTCTTTGCACCTAACCTGTCTTAGTATACTCTACTCTCTAAGATCATTTTCTCTTTAACCAATTTAGAATGATAAAAATACTAAGATGGTTAAATAATAACCGTCTTAGATTATCCAGTTCATAGTTGTAAATCTAAGATGGTTATTAAAAATGATCATCTTAGAATGATTGACAAATTAAGACAGTCATTTAATAACCGACTTAATTTGTCTATCATTCTAAGGTGAATATAGAATAACTGTCTTAAATTTGAATTTTTTTTTATGACTGTTGTTTTATTGTATTTTTTGTGATCTTTTTTTTTCCTTGTTGTTTGGTAGCTTTAAGCAACAAATTATACATTGATGAAAATAAAAAATCTAATAAAAAAATCTAATCATCATTTTCAACAATTATAAAATCGTTTAATTACATATTATAACAATTTACATAATAAATGAGACAAATGTCAAGTATGAAAAAAAAAAAAAAATATATATATATATATATATATATATATATATATATATATATATATATCATCATATTTTACAATACAATTTGTAAGCTTCATGGTTGACATGGGGAATATAGGTCCTTCTCTAGAAAAGAATGAAGCCTAAGGGGTGGAAACATTGTTGCAAGGGAATATAAAGCATGATGTTATCCAATATTATCGCAAGCAAGAATTTGTAAAAATAAAGTTTTGGTGTGCAACAATATTTCCTTTGACTAAACAGTGCTGAAATTTCAGGTTAACTTGATCTAATTCATTTAAATGCATGGCAGGTTGATCAAACTAATTCCTAATTCATTTAAATTGTATTTTCTTTAAAATCACAAACTAATTTTAATTATTATTAGTATTAGTATTATTTACTATTATATATAGATATAACAAAATAACATAGATGAATGAAAAATAAAATAGAAATGAAAGATATTTGATGAAGAGATTGATAAATGAGTGAAAATAAATTAAAAAATATTATAATTTATTTCACAAATTTTAATGTTATTTTTTTGTAAATCTTCTTTACCAGACAACTAACTAATTTTTGTCTCCGCATGATTTTTTTTAGAAAAGAGCTCTTTCCCAATTTCTTATATACTAAACAAAACATTAGTGTTATACTAGCTAGGTAAAAAATATACATGAAGATATATATGTAAAGGCTCGTTGATTTATCATTTAGGGTGTAGATTAATTGATAAAATTATTTTAATGTAACCAATGATTTTAAGTTTTTGTCTAACACTACAATAAATTTATTGTAGTGTGATGAAAAATAGTAGTTTTAGGTTTAAATTAGTTTATATGATTATATAAACTACTCAGTGTGCAGCATATTTACGGCTGCAAAAAGAGGACGGAAAGGCCGTTTGCAAATTTTATTAAATATAACATTTAAAGGTGATTTTTAATAATTGTTTTAGAATGTGTATCGTAAAATGTATTTTTCATTATAATAATTACAAAAATATCACCATCTGACTTTCTAAAGCGATTTCCAAAAAACCGTTATAGAATAAGTATCGTAAAAAATTAAATTTGTAATAGTGAAAATAATTTTATATATAATATTAAAGCTTAATTTTGTTTTTTACATCTAACTTTTTAGTTTTTGGCAAATTTTACTTTGGATAAATTAATTTTGTGTATATTATTTCTAACTTTTAAAAAAAAACCTTATAAATTTTACCTTCAGTGTTGAACTAATATAACATGCAGACATAAGCATAAAAGTTGGAGATAAGATTTGTATAAAAATAAAAAAAGTTGAGAATAAAATTTATTAAAATTTGGAAATAAAAATATAATCATTTTAGCATGTCAGGTCAGCTCAACAACAAAAAGTAAAATTTGCAATTTTTAAAAAAGTTAGAGATAAAATGAGTTAAACTAATTTGTTTGAGATAAAACATGCCAAAAAATAGAAAAATAAAAATAAAATTTGTCATTAAGAATAAAGTTATTGATGTGTAATAGTTGATATAATTTATATTGATATACTTTGATCTCTTATCTATAGATATAAAAGCAACGCCCAAAATATTTATAAAATACTAATAATCAAGCCTTCTACTTAATATACATTAAAACCCTAATGTTTTCAATACTCTTAAAATATGATTTCTTATATATATAAAAACAAAATGTTTTAATTTAATTTCTAAACTTTAGTTTCTTATTGTTATGCGTGTTTCTTTACTTTTTAAAATAAGGATTTTTCATTAATTATTGAATATTATAAGTTTAAATGAATTTTACACTTATGGTTAAATGAAACGTTGAAATTTAATTATTAATTTTTGTTAACAACAAAAAATTATTTATTTTAAAATTAAAAAATGTTAGCCAAAATCTACTGTATATTAAAAAATGGTAAACTAACAATTTTATTTTGTGCATAATTTTTTGTTGGTGGTTTTTTATTATTATTTTGTATGATGCATCTATCCGAACTCTACCAACAGAATTAATTTAGTGGCTTCGTAAAATTGATGTTTTGTCTGTAAAAATTATTCAATTTAATATAATTGATAACACATGTGAAATTCAAAGAAAGATACCTAATTTGATTGCCACAAACTATAAGATTAGAGAGAAATAAATATAATTAAGTTGACATTAAGAATTAATCTTATAATTTATCTAAATGACTCAAACTTATAAAAATATCTTAAAATTTTAATGTAGAATAAAAAATCCAAAGTAGGGCGATTATTGGGACCAGCGTGACTGTTTGTGCCCCTATTTGTCCGACTTTTGGGGTCCAGTTTCCGTGTAGCCATCAATAATTATCATGGGCTTTATTGTCATTTTATAGTGTGGGGCGCACAGTGCAACTCAACGTTTTTCAGCGACACTATCAATGATTTGTATTGCTCACACTCTCATACACACTACACCCTGGCCCGTTCCCTTGTCTCTATATAAACGTGTCTCTCTTAGTTTTTCAATCATCTTCATCTCACTCCATATATATCACCACCCTCAACCAAACCATAGTGGCTCAAGCACTCTATAGCATATACTTGCCTTTGTGAAATTGAAAAGATGAAAAAACCAAACACTAGTACTAGTGGTTCACCAAAACTTGATCGCAAAACTATCGAAAGGAACCGCAGGATTCACATGAAATCTCTCTGCTTCAAGCTTGTTTCCACTATTCCTTCCAATGACCTCAAACCCACCAAGGTACGTAGTTCATTGATCCATTATCACATTGCCAAGTTCATGACAAATATATATAAATGAGCTAGAATTAATTAAATTACATGAATGAATATTATTTCAGGACATGCTTTCCCAGCAGGATCAGCTTGATCTAGCAACCACGTACATAAAGCGTCTGAAGGAAAGAATAGAGAAACTGAAGGGGGAGAAGGAGAAAATCATGAACATGATGATGAGCTCAAACCAAAACAACAATAGCATTTTCAATATTGGCTCACAGTTGCCTCTACTTGAGATAAAGGACTTGGGTTCGGGCATTGAAGTGATGTTGATAAGTGGGTTAAATAAGAACTTCATGCTCTATGAAGTAATTAGTGTCCTCGAGGAAGAGGGTGCTGAAGTTGTCACTGCCAACTTCTCTACAGTTGCTGATAAGATTTTTTACACGGTTCATGCTCAGGTACAATGACATTTCTATATCTATGATTCTCAAAATCAAAAGACTGATATCTACTTTGTACTAATCAATAAATGACTCCTAATGTATGTGGATTTGGGTGAGTCTTAAGTTGTTTTCAGCTATTTTTTAGGTCCAGTAGGTTGATGAACAACCACATAATTTATATATTCTCATTTTGATAACATCTTTTCTATATCAGGTTAAAATATCAAGAGTTGGTGTTGAGCCAACGAGGGTATATCAAAGGCTTCAGGAGTTGATTGCACCACTAGAAATCTGGGAGTACATACCATGATCAAATTAAAGAGCCACTATCGCTAGCCGTATTGCTGGCCAATTAGAAAATGACAACATGCAATATTGAGAGTAGCTAGTTATAATAGTGAATCAATATCTCAAGTATTAGCAAGCTTAGGTTGCATATGTTTTAGGAAATTTATTGGTTTAAAGAAGTCTCTTCTCTTCACGTATTCAGACAATTGTTACTTGTTTTTTTATCTTTGGTAATTTCAGATAATGTGTTACTTCTTTCATGTGTTTAAAGAAATCTCTTCACGTGTTCAGATTTACTATTAATTTCATGTGTTTAATTGGTCGGCAGTCTAGCTAGACCGAAGCCCAGAAACAAGAACGAGAATCAAAATTAATCTTCTTGAAGTCATATAAAATTTCCAATGTTCTTGATCATGCACATTTATATAAAGTCAATTAACAGCCAGTTATTTTCCATAACCCAAAATGCAACCTTAAATTTATTGTAGTTAAAATGTAGAAGAGGAGATGTGATCAAAATTATAAATTAATTAAGGATTTGCATATCCTCAAACATTTAAATTGATGTATTAGGGTTTAACTTACTTGAGTAGAGTTTTTAAGTTAGTGTAAATTCTTGGTATAGATGTTTTTTAATTCCTATATATGGATAAAAAATATTCAGATTTTTATAACCCAATTAGATTGACGTAATAATTTAATATTCATTATGTTTGCATGTGAAATAAAGGTCTATTTAGTGGAGAAATATTTTGTGTGTGTAAAATTCCTTTGATTTAATGGCAGTAACAAAAAGAAATTAATCTCTGAGTGGATTGTGGATTGGGGACACCGTGTTCTCTAAAATAAAAATTCATGGTGCTTAATTGATAGCATCATTCAAGACGTAGTGCTGCTGATTTTAAGTTTTGCCGTTGGATTCTAGCCTTGCATTTGAAAATTATAGGTTGTGACCACAAATTGCAAGTGCGAAAAAACAATGATGAACATCTATTTTTTTTTTCAGAAGATGAAAGAAAAATAGCCAAGAGGCACATATCAGATTCCTGTTTTTTTTTTTTTTGTTTCGATATACCCGGTTCTTCGAATATGAACGCGCGGACCTATAGAAATTAATAATGATATTAAATGCCACAATTAGTTAGATAAGAATTTTGGTTTAAACATGACTATCAATATTCAAGCATTAATTTCCGGAATAAAATCCGCGACAAGGATGCTTTTTTGTATTTTTCTTAGGAGAGCTATCAAGCTAATGAAGTAATTTCTTTTATCATATTATTATAAAATATGTATTCACTTTATCAATAACTAATTAAGAAAATCCTACATTTATAAAACTTGAATCTAAGATTTTAGTTAAAGAATCCAAGTTTAATATTACTACTAGCAACGACTTATTAGTCAATAGGTTGTTTTCCACCAAATCGAGTTTTACATTTTTTTTAATTTAAAATATATATTTTTAAAAAAGATACTGGTCCCCCTTATCAATTCGTTTTCGTGCTATATATTGTTTTATAGCAAATAACACTGTTGTTGGTTTTTATTGAATGTTTCTATAAAGAGACTCTTAATGCTGTATGTCACGATACTGGTTAAATAATATCTAATACTTCCCATTTCATGATTTCATTTACTTTAAAAAAATTAGATAATAAGTATTCCTTTGTTAAATAATTTACTTTTATTTCCTAAACAGTTCCATACATTTGTAGTGAATCAATACTGTTTGAACATGTTATTAAAAGAAGTGTTTATATTTTGTTTTCAACCTTAATTAGAATAGTACTACATACCAATATGGTTACGTCACATCACCCTCTATTTTCCATGTGAGCTATTATTAACGGATGTTAAGTGCATAAATTAAAAAAATAATAACCTACAAGAACTCAAATGAAAAAAAATAAAAACTAAAAAAAAACCTCTAACTTACATAGATCGAATACATATTCAAGTCTAGTTAAAACTATTTTAATTTATAATATTGTTGTTAGGTATTTCGAGTGGGCTTGCATTTTATACTTAAAGAAATCAATATTAATTGTCAAATTTGAAAATATTTAATATATATTTACGTAAAAATGATATCTAAATAACATTGTATAAATATTAGTTAACAAAATTTTCGAGTATAAGATTATTAAACTTTTAAGTCAAAATAATATATTCTAATAATTATCGAAACCAATTACATTTAAATTATTTTTTATATACAATTTACAATCACATAATATAAATATTATTCAATAAAATATTTATTTACATACTTTACAAGTATTATTTTATTTGCTTTGTAAGTCAAAATTGATTTTTTTTATAGGATTTCAAATTGTCTCCGTCCATGCTACTTGGAATTTGTTTTTGGAAGTTAAAGGGAAAAGGAAGTTTGGAAGATGCACTTACTCCGGCGAATTCCTTGTTGGAAGAGAAAATGGTCCCTAAAAGCTTCTGAGTGATTTAGACTTTTTATCATAACATTTTAAATCCAGACTAACATGAGTAGCCCATTGGTGCCTTTTTTTTTTAAGTTCAATCAGCTGTGGTGTGAACTACTTTTACATGCATAATTTTAAGAGTGCTTCAATGTTTGCCATCTTCCCTCTTAATACTAATAACCACCTTTTTAGTTAAGTTAATTAGGTAAAATGAATTATTATAAATTTTTCGCATTATTTTTATTTCTGTGGATTAAGAAAAAACTACCTGCACCATTTCTAGATATAGTAGTAATGTAGGCCCATTCGTAATCAAATATGTTTTCATTTTAAATATTGTTACAAACTTTTGAATATATATGTTTTAATACTATTTTTATATATTTTATCTTTCAAACTTTTATGCTAACACAAATTATTGAATATGACAATAATTAGATTGATTTCCGTATTTCACTGTTTTTAAAAACATGAATTCTTTCTCATAGTTAAAATGTTTTAGAGTTTAATGGATATGTAGTAATAATATAAACCAGTTTTATATAATTGTTTATATGAATTTTAAGATAATTATTATAAAAATTAATAAATTTATGATGAATTGTAATTGGATGATAAAAAATTACTTTATACCGAGAATATAGTCATTTTTTCTCAATGTTTTATTTTTGTAAAAAAAATGAAAGTATTTTACGTTAGTTTTATTCGTGATATTATAATTGCTTCTAATTTTTAAAATTTGTTGCATCTCATCAGCTTCTAAGTACACGAAAGTTGCCCCTTTTTCATGCAGATTTACCCATCACAGAGATGCACAGAGGAACAGAACGAACTTCATATATCCCTTTTCTACTCAATCCAGAAACAAGATCGGACGTTATTCCGGTTCGTCTCCATTTTCGTGAAACTATTCCTCAAGCAAGGCAGCCGATAAGTCGTCGAAGGGTTTGTGTGAATAATCGAATTGTAAGCATTACTCGTTTGAAAGTTTCCCACGGTGATCTGTTTAAACGGAAGGGGTGGTGGCTTCTATTGGACATTTTGAAATGCTTTTGTTCAGTCTTGAATTCTCTTTCACATGAAAAAATATCTCTATGCAAATAACAAGAATTGCATTTGTTCGGAGTCAAAATTGTCACCTCAAAAGTAATAGTATATGAAGTCTCATTCGTACGGCGATATTTTATTAAAACTATATTTGTTTTTAACTTTACCCTCCAATGTTCCGACGGAATTGAGCCAAACTAAAAAACGTTGCAAAATAGCCACGCCCCTCTCTTGACTACAAGTATTCCTTTAATTGAAATTTATCTTTATTATTGTTGTTAATCATCACAAAAGAAATAAAAAGTAATAATCTGTGTTAGAATCCATTAATTGAAGGAATTATATATGATTTGAATTTAAATTGTAATTGATCCAAATTCTTGTGTATTTTTTTCTTTTTTTATTTGTGATTATGTTGTGAAATTTTGTTCTCGATAATCATGGAAAGATAATAGAGATGATCATGTATTTATTCAGTGTTTCATATCAATAAAAATCATCATATACCATTTTCTTAACATGGTATCAAAGTCAAGTCCAATTACTTTTTTCTTTAAAAATTAAAGATTAGCTTCGGAGTACGAAAATGAAGAATAAGTCAAATGGATAAGATTTTGCTCCACATATGCAGGATCTGTCTTCAATCCTTTCACCTGAGCGCCTTGATGGTACAAGTTGTCCTGAACGACACCAAAAAGGAAAAAAGGTGGAGTCTCCTAAGGACAACTCCATCGTTGCTACTGGATTTGTTGCTAAGTTAGGTACATTTCAACCAATTTGTGGTTTTTCTGTTACTACTAAGGATAGTGATTGAATAATTGATATATGTGCAACAAAACATATGACTTGTGATAAAAATATGTTTACACAATTTTCCTCTAATAGTTTTGTTTCAATCATTATAAATGTTAATGGTGTTTCTTTCTCATTTATAGGTAGTGGTACAATATCTATTTCTAATGTACTTTTTATTCCTTCTCTTAATTGCAAACTTTTCTCTGTTAGTCAATTAACCTAGTCCCATAATCGTGTTTTCTTGTTCTTTTCCACACATTGTACTCTACAGAATATACATACGAAGGATAAGATTAATAGTGATAAAAAAAAGTGAAGGACTATATTATCTTGAAGGTAATTCTCAATATACCAAAGGAAAAGCATTAACTCACTCTATAAGTGATGAAATACAAGTTAAGAATAAAAGAGATATTTGGCAATGGCATAAGCGATTAAGACATCCATCTTTTAGCTATCTTAAGAAATGATTTCCTTCATTGTTTAACCATTGTCATATCTTCGATTTTAAATGTGAAACTTGTGTAATGGCAAAGTCATTGTGTTACTTTTCCAATAAATAACAATAGAGCTAACGCTTATTTCTCTATTATTCATTGTGATGTTTGGGGACTTGTCCCTCTTCCCACATATAATGGAATGCGATGATTTCTGACATTTGTGGATGACTATACAAGAATGACTTGGTTATACCTTCTTAAACACAAAAGTGATATGTGTAAGGTTTTTTAAGTTTTACACAGAATGATATGTACACAATTTAATACTCCAATAAAGATAGTCATGTTTGATAATGGAGGAGAATACTACAAAAATGAGTTAAAAAATTTTATGAATTCTGTTTGTATTCTTTATCAAACATCATGTCCTAATTCCCCTCAGCAAAATGGAGTAGTCGAGAGAAAGAATAGACATCATTTGAAGGTTACTAGATCACTATTGATTGACGGTAATATTCATTTTTACTTATAGGGTGAAGCTTTAAGCTCTGCAGTTTATCTTATTAACAGAGTTCCCTCAAGTGTGTTAAACTTTAAGAGACCTCTTAATGCCCTTTGTCATCATTTCACCCTTAATTTTTTTAATCATTTACCACCTTATATTTTTTTATTGTGTCATATATGTGCATTTGCATCCTCACCAGCGAACAAAATTAGAATCTAGAGCAATGAAATATGTTTTTGTAGGATACAACACCACTCAAAAGGATATAATGATTATCATCCATATACAAAAAGATTTTTTGTATCAATGGATGTTACATTTCATGAGCATGAACTGTTTTTCCTTGAAAACACTTCATTCTTCACCTAAAAGGGGGTGATTTGGAGGTGTATAATCATGATAGACTTGATCAAGATATCAGGTTATTTGATGTTATGCCAACAACAATCGATGATGGAATTCAAGATAATGGAGATGAGAACATGGAGGATCAAATTCAGAATAATGTAAATGAGAATATGGTCGAAGATGATAGTATAATCTCTCCTCCAACCTCAAATTCACTGTTGATCCAATCCAAAAATATTTTTGTAGAGGTATCACCTGAAACTCTTACTCCTTTTCATTTTGTTGCTGATACACAAAACTATGCTTCAAATGATATAAAATGCAATGTCTCTTTTATCCCAAATTTTGACCATATAGCGAGTCCTTACACTCTTCCACCTCGTACTAATAGAGGACAACCCCCAATTAACTATGAACTCATTCTTAATTGTAAAGTCAAATACCCCATAAATAACTATGTGTCATCTAAAAGACTATGCAAGTCATATGTCAATTTTGTATCTCAATTATCTACTACCTTTACTCCTACTAGTTTGCAGGAAGCTCTAGTGGATTCTAGGTGGATCCAGACAATGAAAACAGAAATGGAAGCATTGGAGAAAAATGTTACTTGGGAACTTGTAACCTTACTAGATGGAAAAAGTACAATTGGTTATAAATGGGCGTTTATTGTCAAACATAAAGCTGATGGATGTTCGGAAAGATATAAAGCAAGGCTAGTTGCAAAGGGTTACACTCAATCCTTTGAGGTTGATTACCAAGAAACCTTTGCACTAGTTGCAAAGCTCAATATAGTGAGGGTGTTATTATCACTAGCAGCAAATCAAGATTGATCACTTCTTCAATTTGATGTAAAAAAATGCTTTTTTACATGGAGATTTAATGGAAGAAGTTTATATGGATCCTTCTCCGGGTATACCAAAGTACTCAAATATTCCTTTGGTGTGTAAGCTTAAAAAGGCCCTATACGGATTGAAACAATCATCAAGAGCTTGGTTTGGAAGATTTACAAAGTCTATGAAGTTTTTTGGTTACACTCAAAGCAATTTTGATCATTCCTTGTTTCTCAAGCATAATTAAGGTAAAGTCATTGTATTGATAATATATGTTAATGATATGATTGTAACTGGAAATTATCCTGATGAAATTTTAAGCTTACAGAGACATTTAGCTTCTGAATTTGACATGAAACAGCTTGGAGATCTCAAATATTTTTTAGGGATCGAAGTCACAAGGTTTAAGCATGATATCTTTCTTTCTCAAAGAAAGTATGCTTTAGACTTGTTAGCTAAAACAATAATGTTTGGGTGTAAACCAATTGATACTCTTATAGAACAAAATCACAAGAATTTTCATTGTGCTGATTCAACCTCTACAGATAGAGGAAGATATCAAAGACTAGTGGGAAAACTAATTTATTTATCTCATACTAGACCAGACATAACATATGCAATCAATGTTGTGAGCTAATTTATGCATGACCCAAAAAAAATCATATATGGATGTTGTTGAACGAATATTATGGTACTTAAAATCTGCACCTAGAAAAGGTTTGTTATTCTCAAATCATGGTCACCTCAAAATTAAGGGTTATACGGATGTTGATTGGGCTGGATTAGCAAATGACAGAAGGTCTACTGTTGGCTACTTCACTTTTGTAGGGGGAAATCTAGTAACTTGAAGAAGTAAAAAGCAACAAGTAGTTGCTAGATCAAGTGCTGAAGCAGAGTTTAGAGGGATGACAGTTGGAATATGTGAACTGTTATGGATTAAAAGTCTCTTGAAGGATATTGGATATGAACAAAATGATGCAATAAAGTTTTACTTGATAGTAAATCAGCCATAGACATTACTAACAACCTCGTCCAACATGATCATACAAAACATGTGAAAATTGATAGACATTTCATCAAAGAGAAGATTAAAGATGATATTATTGTCTTTTTTTGTAAAATCAGAACAAGAACTTGCTAATATGCTGACCAAGGCAATAGCATCCAAAGCCCTTGATAATTTTCTTAACAAGTTGAGAATGTGTAACATTCATGCACCAACTTGAGAGGAAGTGTTAGAATATATTAATTATATTGATTAGATATAATTTGAATTTAAATTATAATTGATCTAAATCTCTATTTATTTTCTCTTTTTTTATTTGTGATTATGTTTTGATATTTTATTCTCAATAATCATGAAAAGATGATAGAGAAAATCATATATTTATTCACTGCTTCGTGTAGATGAAAATCATCGGATATCATTTTTTTAAACATCTGATTCCAACAAAATTTTCCTCTTTGGTTCGTACACTATATTATACCCTTTGCCTAAACCGGCAAAAAGGAAGACTAAAAATGTCAGTAGTTAAACCACGTGTTATATGCATGCATCCACTTTTAGCGAGAGGTTCTACTACACTATACAATCATTCTCAATCATGCGTTTGACAAAAAGATTCCAAACCGAAAATATGATTAGGACATGGAGAAATTTGAATCCAGCATGACCAAGATCATGTATCATATTCCCAAAGCAGGTAAGCTGAGGAACATGGACATCTAAAAACGCCACCATATCAATTACTTTTTTTTATAGTTGAGTCAAACTATTCGTTTTAGGTTACTTTTTTTTTTTCTGATGCATTACTATTTCAACATAATTGAATGGCTTTATTTTGATGTGGAGTAAGAAATCATCAAGTCACGTGGCTTTTTGCATGTCCGAAGCTTCCGCGTTAACACAGCATATGCATGCTGTTGCCTAATGCAGTTGCCAGTTCACAAAGTTCACTGGTCAGCCACTGTAATAAAGGACAAATCATGAATGGATCAGACAGATAATGCATTTGATTTTTTAATTTTAAAAGAATGAAATTTATAAAATCAAAAAATTAAATGAACATATTTAACGGTTAAAGAATATATGAAAATACAAAGAAAAAAGTATGATAAAATTTATGATGATCAAAGAAGAAACAGACAAAGAAAAGTGAGACTGATAAAAGAATTTATAACAAATTGGTATATTTAGCAGGGAGTTAACAACATGGAAAAAGTTAGAGCAAAGAAACTCAACAAAGGAGAAAAAAGAATTTGAAAGTCATCGAGTGAAAGTGTGTTTTCTCGACATATTTTCAACAGTAACGAAGAAAATGGGGGAGGAAAACAAAGTTATGTACATACTTATATTGCTTGTTTAGCCAAAGTTGTAGTGGATTGGAGGCCAAAAATATGTTAAAAGTGAACTGAGAAGAGACGGAGATATTGTGTGAACCAGAGTATGCTTGGAAGCTAAAAGTCCATGATTAATTTTTAAGATATTAAAATTTATTTAACGAATTGACATTTTTTTTAACAATTGTTTTTTCATATCTATAATTTAAATTGAAACTTATGATTACATATTTAAATAATAAAATTATTTATCAATCATATATCTATATTATGTTGATATTTATATATTGGCTTCAAATAAAAGGAAGGAAATTCTAATAAAGAAGTTAATAAAGAAATCAATTGAGTTGCTAAGAAAGTTTTTTTAATAATATTTTATACTTTTTCATAATATCTTGTTATTTTAAACAAATTATATTTTTTCTGCCGAGAAATTTACCAATTTTTTAATGAACCTCATAATGTATCTCACTCTTTTATATTTTCTTATTTTTCATTTCAGTATAATATATTTATATGCTAATTTTTAAATAAAAAAAATATATATATACACTATATTTTAATTAAATAAAAATTCACTTTAAAATTTAACACACACAAATAATACAGATTAAAATTAATAATTAATAATATTTTTTAAGTAGACGAATAAAATAGGATGAACACTATTAAAAACTTCAGGCGTTGAAAAATCATGGTCTGTATAATCTTGTGAAAAATCATGGTCTGTATAATCTTGTGAAAAATCACTATTGTCATTATTTGTTTCTCGTCAATCTTCAACAAATATTATGCATGCATATATTATATAATTTATTCTATCCATGCATGCTCCAAGGTCATGTATAATTATGAATTTTGGTTGAAGCATGTTATATATTTTAATGGTTGGAGGAACTATTTTCTTTTATCTTCTTGTGACCTTAATTAGTATATGACATTTTTTCTTAATATAGTCTAGTCGCTAATGATTTATATTTTTGACAAATATATTAATTAATAGTATGCCTCGTGGCATTTTTCTTTTTGACCTTTTAATTAGATTAATGCACTTTAATAATCTTATGTGAACTAATATTATATGGAATTAAGAATATTGGTCGTGTAATTAAGTAATTACTGAACTGGGAAATTTACTCTACTGTTACAGTTTTCACCTCTTTACTGCAATTTTCACCTATTATTCACTCAAATTTTTATCTTCAACCTTTATTTCCCTTTCCTAATTGGCTTAGCTTTTTATTTTCCTTCAATGGATGTGTTAGTACTTAGTAGTTAGTACACTTCCTTCATCACTTGGGCCGATTAGGGTTTTGACTGGATCCGTCACAGTACGTACCTTCTGCACTTTCATATTACACTCATTTTAAGGGTGTTGCTAGGTGCACCCAGCATATTTTGTAAATGATAAAAATGCCCCTGCCTGTTTTTCTTTTAAATGGCATTATTGTGGGTGGTTTTTTTTTTTTTTTTTTACGCTTGCTTTTATCATTGTGGTCTGGTTTCTCTCATTCGTGGTCATTTTCCTTTGTTGAGAGAGGTTGCGGTTCGATGGAGGTGAAAGTGTGTTGGTTTGATTTCGTCGGAGGTATACATTTTTTTGGGTAACTGATGTTCTAATAGATCTATTTTTTTTTACATACGAATGAAGTGAATCAGTAACTTGTATATAGATAAAATAGATCCGTAAGTACGAAGTACAACATACGAATATAGTTCATCCATATGATTCATATGAATGTAGTTCATCCATATGATTTATACGGATGAACTACATCCGTAAACTTTAGTTTATACTTACGAATATACTTTATCCGTATAAAAATTGTTACATGTTCAAGAATAAAATAAAACTGTTCTTAACTGATCTTATTTAACCAAGTAAAATTATTGAATTTTGCAACAACTACTTTAAGATCATTCTAATTAGAAATGTGAATTTATTGTGAATAACTGTTTAACAATAAAATAAATATTTATAATTTACGCCTAGTTGCTTAAATTCAGATAAGATCAGACTCATGACAATAACTGATGTAATGAAGTAAACATATATAGTGTTTAAAGTAAATTACACAAACTATCATTGAAGTTAAAAAAAATTATATTCCTCTATTATTTGATATTATTTTTACTTTCTTGATGTATGACGACTAACAGTCATACTGTTTATGTTTCTCATAAAATATAGGAGGTAGAGTATAACTTACTTAATAAGTTATTATACATTAATAAAATTAATTAAAATTTATCCAATAATGCTCCATTATAGAATCATATAATTTATTTATATAAATACTATATAAATAAAATTAATTCAATTAAAATTATATTCTTGATATACATTTATTAAATCCTGTAAATATACTATATTTAATAAATTTAAAATTAATATTATGTAAGTAAAATTCCATCATAATTACATATTTATATTAATACTATTAATAAATTAACATTAACATGAGAAATAATTTGGAGAAAATATAAAGCTTCCGAGTATAATAACTTCTATTTTCTATGAATTAACTGATATTCATTATTGATCTCTCCTAATAAATATTTTTTTTACTAGAAACGAAACTTATATGATATATTTAACCAACAAGGTTATGCACTAATTATGTGTTGAAAAATTATTCTATTTTATCATACTTTATCAGCATCAAACTTACGCATTGTTCGGATTGGTAGAGAATGAGAAAATATAAGCGCGTGTTTAGTTTGTATTTATTTTTTATTTTTATTTCTTGTTTTTATTTTTTAAAAATTATTTTCATTTTTAAAATATTAGAATTCTGAAAACATGTGTTGGTTTGACTTCTTGTTTTCTACTTTCAAGCAATAAAAATAGTGAAAATGTGTTTTCAAAAGAAAACATATTTTTAAATTTGATTAAAATTATATTTTTTGCTACCGCATTTTCATTTTATCCAAAATGAAATTTCTGATTTCAACTAAAAATGAGATTTTATTATTTCCAATTTTTGGTTTATTTGGAAAAATATTTTCACTGTAAATATTTTCTAAAATCCAATCAAACGTATTTTCATCACTATTTTTTATTTCCAGTAAAAATGAAAAAAAAACAACCAAATCAAATACTCCTTAAGTGAGTAATAAAAGAGATTTTTTTTATCTTTTGGCACAGAGAAGAAAGTAGGAAAAATTGAAAACTAAATGTCACGGTCACACCAAAATAAAATCTCTTCTCAAGTGAGAAGAGAATTGACAGAAAAAAAGAAATGCTTAAGGCAAAATTTTCAAAGTAATTATGGTTATTTTTTTAGACTCATCTTTACCAAATTACCTTTCTCCTCCAAGAGCCGGAAGCTGTCAACTTGGACCTTATGTCTAAATACGCAAAAGTAGTACACTGATCCCATCTAATTAACACTTTTAACTGTCAATCAAATATATTTACTTAGTTATTGGTATATAGTTGCTAAACTAGGGAACACACAATTACTTGCTTCACTCGTTAGTAACAATGCAGCTAAAAATATTTATAAAAATACAACTTGCTTCTATCACGAGCCTTATAACAAAGATAATGTTATTTGTACTATCTTGTAAGTTCTACATTACTATATTATACGATAAAATGAATAATAAAATATAGAATGCGTCCCACAGAGACAAAATATAAACACTTCGTTCACTCATTTGTTTTTATATATACATCTTTTGATAAAAATAATATTTTTCTATATTTAAATTGAATATAATTTTTTTCGGATAATAATTTCTTTCAGATTTTCATAATTTTTTTTATAAAAAATTATATATATATATATATATATATATATATATATATATATAAAGGTTAAATATATCTTTTAAGAAAAATCATTTTCTTTCTCTTCACTTTTCTATTCAACCAATATGTGAAAAGAAAATTTAACTTTTTACTTCTCTTTTATTTCTTTCAATCCAAACACTTAAAATTTGTTATTTATTCTCTACTCATTCTCTCTTCCCTCCTACGTACTTCTTTTCACCCTACTTTTCTTTTTATCCAAACATACTCAATGGCTGGTGAGAAGAATAAAAGTGAGAAAAATGCTTGGTGTTGAATTACGAAACCTACTATTTTAAAACTTCGACTATGAAAATTAAAACATATATATAATGGATGGATGGTTATGAAAAACGTTAATTCTACACCGGCGTGCATGGATGATTATGAAAAAACTAATTCTACACTGGCGTGCTTTATATTTTTATTTATTTATTTGGGAGTACATAGTAAAATCAAATTTATAGGTATATATTTTTTAGAATATATAGATATATATAAACTTAGTTATAATCAAATAAAAAAATAGCAGCTTAAATTGAATTTTGTATATTTTTTTATTTTTATTTTACTTTAGTTCAATTAAATTATACACCTAATAGTAAATATAGAAAAAAATAATTTAATTTATTAAAATGTATAAAAATATAGACACATGTAAAATTGAAAATTAAATCAAATTAAATATTTTTTTAAATAAAAAACCAAAATTACAGAAAAAATAAATAATAAAAATTATTAATAAAAAATACTAATATTAGATAACGTGTATATGGATACTAACATTAATTGTTCCTTGAATATTCTGTAACATAGGAGCAATAAAATCATTTACGGGGAAACCTATGGCATTGACCGGAACGTAGTATATTGTTTAAACTTAGGGTTTAGGAATAAACTTAATAGCTATATTTGGGAGTATGTAGTGTTCATTTATTTATTTTTAGAACAATGTATATCTGAAAATTGTATTGAACTTGTTGGTCAGTAAAATTATATATAGGTATATCTGTACCAATATATATATATATATAAACTTAGTTATAATCAAATAATAAAAAATATATAAATATAAGATAACGTGTATGTGGATAATAACATTGATTGTTCATTGAATATTCTGTAACAATAAAATCATTTACGGGGACTCCTATGGCACTGACGCTAACGTATCATATTATTTAAACTTCAGGGTCAGGGGATATAAAGATAAACTATAACTTGAAATGGAATTAATCATTATATCTATATTTGCTTTATGACATCTGTTTTTTTAATATATAATTACTGATTTAATTTTGAATTTGATAATTGGGCAACCGAACCATAGGATTTAGAGGGAAAAATAATGTACTAAGACTTTGCTTCTTTTTTAAAAAAAGAAAACCTATATTTCATTATTATTGTCAAAACAATATTCCTTTGGTTATTTTTTGACAAAATTGGTTGGAAGGTTTATTGGTAGCTAAAAGTTAATACCAAAAAACTTGTAAAATAACTTATTAAGTTATAAGTATTAAATATATTATCTGTTAAATAGTTGAAAAATATAAATGACATAAATGTACATATTTATATGATATTTTTATATAGTTTTATTTTATTTTATGAATAAAAATATATTGAGGTGTTATAAATTTAGTTCTTTAATTAATTTTAAACTTTTATAATTTTTTATTTATAAATTAGTTTTATTATATTTTTTCATATTATGTATTCTATTTTATCTTAACATATTTTTAATCAAATTTAAAATAAAGTAAAAAAGAACTTTATACTTATATAATATTAATTAGTATAATAGTTAAAATAAATCATCTAATATAAAATTATTCAAAGTAATAATATTTGAGGGATTAATATCAGTAAACTGAAAAGACAAGAGAATAAAAAATAATCTACAACTTTTAAAAATATTTTAAATAACTTTATAGAAACAAAAAGTGATATACCTTAAAAAAAGTGATTATCCCTAATAACAGTTGAACTCTAAACTTGCTATCCCGAAAGTGTGAAGGAAGGGGGCCATGAGTGAGTGTGAATGATCGAACTTAATAATGGAATATTAGTTGCTATCATTATGAGTAATAATGAAAATTTTGTTTCACGATGGAATTACTATTAAAACAATAAAATAATAATATTTACTTCAGTTCTAAGTTACTTTCGTCTTCTACCATAACGCACAATGTTAATCTTCTTATCCCAAAATGAAAAAAATAATCAGATTTATGTTTTATGAAATATAATTTTATCCAAAATTTCTTAGCAGATAATTCACTAATTATTAATAATTAGGAATGGATTCAAGGGGTACGAAACCGGGTAAGGACTGGCCGTTGAACCCTTAATTATTCTTAAAAAAATGCAGATATCGAGTTATTTTTTGTATAGATACTCCATATTTTCGGGAAAAAAAAATTTGTTATTTTAAAATTCTAAGTGACATGAATTATTATTGTCTTGATTAAGCTCTTATCGTAAAAGAGAAAAATGATAGTGAATGCATGAAATGTGGAAGTAATAAATAAGAGAGATAAAAGATGTATATATTTTCACAGAAAATAAAATTATATACAATTCATGTCATGAAATGTGGAAGTAATAAATAAGAGAGAAAAATGATATTGTATACATGAAATGGGGGATTGGTTACTTTTCTTAACTTATGAGTTATAACTTAAATAAAAAAAATTAGGAAGTAATAGGATATATAAGATCAATTCCCATTGATTAGGCATTAAAGTATGCAAATTACACATTTGACATAACACTTTACAAAAGGAAAACTTATATAATTTCATTCCAAATAAAATAAGTGACTACAAATGGGACTAATATTTTAGTAACTAACAAAATCTCATGACACCCTAGAAGGAGTGTGAGAGCGACAGTATAGTTTTTAACATATGATGATAGACTTTCTTTACACTAACGACAGAATGCTTGATGCCTTAATTCCATTGGTCACTTGTTTGTAGTCCAGTTCAATACACACGTTATGTTGTCCAACTATTAATTAAGCCAATTTGCAGCTTCTAATAATCCCACTGCCTCCGCTTCATGAACTGATGGTAAACCCACCTGATGCACTGTCATGGCCAAAATAAATTCACCCACATGATTTCGGATGCAGATACCTACTCCATAAGATCTAGTATATTTGAAAATGGTAATGTCTATATTACACTTAGAAAGCCATGAGGTGGTGGTTTCTCATAGTTGCAATTATTTGTATATTCGAAGGTGCATGAGTGGTCACTCTCTAAAAGCCTGCATAACAATTAAAATAGAAATATGAGAATCTTTTTTAATCAAAGATTCCATCACATAATGGTAAGATGACTTAACCGAGAACTCCTGTCTTTTCTAAGATTCCAAATCACTACTGCATTTTGACTAATTGTAGGATGAATTGGCATAGAAACAATTAGCTAAGCATCTCGACTATTAATTAAATAAATTATGAACCAGAACTTGGATCTATTAAATCATAGACGTGCATATTCTCCATTAACATCGTCCATGATGCACCAAGCCAAAATAGTATTGCCAGCAAGGCTTTTGAGAAGATATTCCATCAGTTCTCTACGTTTACTTCTATCAGGAAATCCATAGTAACAAGTAAAACACCAAGTATTATTATTAGGGGAAGAAATTTTTACATTGATGAAATTCAAAGAGCAAGTCGATCCCTCACTTCTCCCATTACAATAAATCGTAAGAGAAAATTCAAAACCCAATTGCACTCTTACTTCTTCTATCTTTATATTTTTTTTTTTGTGAAACAATGGCTCACATAGAAAATAATGACATTTGATTGGTGTGATCGGACGAGGTCACAAAGAGATTGATATGCTCTCAGGAACCTTCCTGTAAAAAATAATGATCCGAGTTGCCTTCATTTTGCTCCTTTTGAATTCCTCCCATCTTCTAAAACCTCTATAGTTTGCACCAATTATTGGAGGAGAAACGTGACCAACTTCATTTTTTTGTCACCGACAACTAATTTCGTGTCCATAATGTCCTCATGCATGCTTTTGACATTATATATCTTTTGGCATATCCCTTAATTGATTAGCTTGACATGTTGGTTACGGAGTTACGGAATTAAAAGAATCTTGGGATCCTTGAAAATAGCTGCCATTATATCATTCCCTTCTTTATTGGAAATAATATCACCATTTATTGCCATGCTTTGATTTTCGGTAACTGATTAATTATGGGGCATTTATGGCTGATTTCAAAACTGCACCTTCTTCCCGGAGCCACTTTGATCCCCTAATGGTAGCAACATTTCTTGGCTCTACACGTAATTCTGGCCCTCATCCTCATTCACCAGTATCCTACGTCATGGAGAAAACAATTCACAATAATCATCAATGTGACCAAGCATACCACAAAAGTAACAAAAATTCCCTAATCTTTCATACTTAAAAGCCACTTCCTTTGCCTCTCCTCCAGGTTTTCTGATCTTCTTAGTACGCTTCAAAGGTTTCCGGACATTGATAAGAACCCTCAGTCTCATGTACTTTCTCCAAAAACTCAAATTGTTCTTGTTGTTATATTCAAGAAATTCTCCCAAGTAGTTGCCAATATTTTGCCCTGGTGCAAAAGTCATAAAAGCTGCAGGTATGTTGTGTTCTTGCACCCAGAAAGGGACGGTGTACAAAGGAACCTGTGATGGCGATTCTCCTTCCTTTATAACTCCTAGTACAAGAAGGTGCCCATCAAAAGACCAAGGACCTCTCTTGAGGATTCTTTGAACATCCAACTTGTGAAAAAATCGGAAGAGGAAGAAACCTTGTTCAACTTCCTTGATAGAAACTCCTTTCATGGGATGCAAAATGCCAGCCATCCTTTCTTTCCTTCATGATTTTAACACTTATAGGCTTATCAGTAAGGAATCTTCCACCAGACAAATGGAAAAATATTATTGATTCCTTCCCCTTCGGCACTGTCAACTTGGACCACCAGATCTTCCTTGGCATCGTCCAAAGACAAATCAGCCATAGATGGTTCTGCCATAGTAGAAACCCTAGAAAACACTCACAGAAAAACTCTCACAAGGAATGAAAAATACTCTCACGGGGAGAGAAAAACACAAACATATGTATATATGGTTGATGGAGTATTTTGAGCATTAAAACATAGGATTGTTTTTTTTGGACAGGAATTAAATTATAGGACTTTTATTTTTTGAATGGTTAAATCATAGGACTTAAGACAACAAAAAGTAACTATATCAGCTTATTCATTGAATTATATGATATATTCTTGATGATCACATATATTAAAGTTTAGATAACTTAAATATTGAAGATATATACTTACTATATATATTTACTTTTATTTTAAATACCAAATCGTATATTAAAATAAAATAGTATGATAAAATAATAATTCATTTTTAGGGAATAATAACTCATTTTTAAATTATATAAATTTTATAAACTTGATTTTCTTCATTGTAAATTTAAATCTAACAATTAATTAGAATAATTAAATATATTTTTGTAGAAAGCTATTTAAAGATGTGCTTTTACAAAATATATCTGATGTGAAGTAATAATATCTTATATAAAAATGTTATCTTATAATTTAATTTATTTAATTAATATAATTAATTGTTTATACTAATTTAGATGTAGTAGTTTTATTATATGCATTAGTTTAGAAAATTTTAAATTTTTGTCTTAATCTTAATAACTAATTTGATCTTCTTTTTTAATTAAAAAATAAATCAATTCTTTAATTATCTTTTGTCTCCCAATCATCTCACTCAATTATCTTTTACTTTTTATTAGCAAAATAGTCATATCTTTTAATTAAAAAAAATCAAATTAGTTTTTAAGATTTAGACAAAAATTAAAAAAATTCCAAAAATAATGCATGTAATAAACTACTAACACGTGCATGCATGCACATGTTAGCTACACCCTATTAAAAATTATTTATTTTTTGACTCTATCTATAATTTTTTTTATTTATCCTTGTTAATATTGTAGTTATATTTAAATTTAAGTAGTTTATTATTTTTTTTCCCTTAAAATCTCAAATTTGATATTCTGGTATTAATAAATCGTTACATCACAAAAACAATTAACCTCATTCATCTAAGCACTGACGAGATTGATTGAACAAAATAAATTGCCACTTATTATTCATTAGTTTTATGATGTAAGCGTTACTTACCAGTTCATACCCTAGCTCAAATATGCGAGTTTGGTCCTCAATATATCGACATAATTCTTGGATAGGAGATCGACATGCGTGCTATACGTGACCCCTAAAGCAAGTGGAGGTTAACATGATCATAACTATCTTACTAATTTTGTTGTTCAAATCTAGATATATGAACGAAAAAAAGTATTCTTGAATATGAAATAAATTAAACTAAGATCTCATTAATTAGTCACTCTTCTCCCTCTAAACCCGACTTCTCGATCATTGGAGTGCTTGCAAGTATGCTACCTAATATCATGTTTTGTTGTCTAAAATTGAGATTTACATCACATCTTTGCGGCAGAAATGTATTTTAGATTCTTCCATTGAATATTGGCACTGTCTATGGGGATTGAACCCACAACCAAGTGTTGTTAGATTTTTTTTTTTTTATCCTTTCTTTGGTTTAATGAAAATAGAGAAATCATAAAAAAAAATCAATTTTTCACTATTTTGTTTGAGATGAGAGTTTTTTATTTTTTTTGCTAGACCTACCCAAAAGGACTCCTCCCTTAGTACGTAGGAAGGGGTTGTTTTTGTTTTAGTTTTCTAAACAATTAAATAGTTTTTAACATAAAATAAACAAATAACAATTGTGTTAAGAAAAATAGTATAATAAAATATACAATTTTTTAGTTACATTTTATTTTTAAATAGTATAAAAGTATTTTTTAATTTATACAATTTAGTTATTTATTTTCATTCACTGTTCATCTCATTCAAATAAGTAAAAGGATTTTGTTTTTCATTTGTTTACTGTATATTCTATTAATTTAGACAACCTTCTATTTCACTCGATCTATTTTACTTCTATTTTTTTTATTTTATCCTTTTCTCTTTCACTTTTTTTAATATGAAAATAATATCATTGAAAGTGTTATAAGAAATTTAAATATGAATAACATCGTTTTGGAATTTTGTATGTTGCAAGCACAATTGGCAACTCTGCATTTAATTAATCTCGTAGGATTAGGTCAACTGGTTAATTTTCTGTTCAAACAATCCATCATATTTTTTTCAATCGATGATGAAGAGAATAAGAGTTTTGCTTTTGTTTTTTCAATAAAATTCATTGGTGATTTAGACACGTACAAAGCTAGTCGTCATATTCAATGCCGGTGATAATACATCTCCTACCAAAGGTGGGTGACGACTGAAAAGCATGGCAAGGCCAATGATAATGCTTCTTCCAAAAACATGACAACATTTACGATGTAACTTTTAATTTATTATTATTATTAATGGATGACATTTAAGTAAAATTAAGGTTAAAATATTCCTAGTATTTCAAAATAGGAAAATTCCATAAATTAAACGCATTTTTTTAGAAAATGGGTAAAAATGTCAATTTATTGCGTCATGCGACGGCAGAGTTACTACATTGTTATTAATTTTGTTGTATACTTTATTTACCTTCAATGTTAATTTCGTATTAGGACAATGTGAAACAATTTGTAGCTCAATTTTATTTTGATAATGTCAGACAAATAATACAAAAAATATATTTTTAATTTATTTAAATATGTAAAAGTTCAGTTTTAATTTCTCTTAAACATATGATATGAAACTATTAGGAGTTTAGGACGCATCTAAATTCATATAACATTATTATCATCCGTGGTAGTGAATAATGTGTCATTTTCTTCCGGTCAAATTTAATTTGCGAGACCAAAACTAATATATTTCTTAAAATGAAAACAAAATGTTTAAATTTTAAAATTTGACCAAAAACAAATATTTCCTTAATTTATAATTTTAAAATATTTAATTGTATAATTTATACATAGTTATACTTAAAATAACATTATTATTTTTATATTATCAAAATTATACTTAAAATAACATTATTATTTTTAATTTTTTATATTATTCATTGATAACTGCACGATGAAAGTTAGTTATTTTACTATTTTTATTTGTACACTCTTTTTTTTTTTTCCTTTTCAGTTTTCAGACCCTAATTACATTTTTTTTCTTCCATAAACGTGTACTATATGATATATAGTATATACTATATACGGCCAACAAAGAGAAAAATACATAATAATAAATAAATAAAATATGGAAAGGGAAAGAGAAGAGAGATGTAAGTGGGTCAGGGGGACACGTTATGAGCAGGCAATTCCATGTGGCCACATGGATAAGAGAAAGAGGAAGAGGAAGAAGAAGATGATGAACAACAACAAGCAACACAGCAACACCAACTGAAACATCTTCATCATCTACGAACGACCATAAATTTTCTCTCTTTCCCTTTCCCTCTCTCTGTCTGTGTTTTTTCTTAAAAAATTCTGTGAGAGGCATAGAGGAAGATGAAGGAAAGCAGTGATGGGTTTGTGAGAGCGGATCAGATTGATCTGAAGAGCATAGATGAACAGTTGGAGAGGCACCTCAGCAAGGTGTTGACCATAGAAAAGAAAAAGCGCTCTGAAGGGGAAGAAGATGCTGATCATGTTCATCTTCATGTTCACACCACCAGTGCCACTGCTTCTCCCAAATTCTCACATGCTTCTTCTGCTGCTAGGGTTAACTTCAAGAAGAAAAAGCAGGATTGGGAGATTGATCCTTCTAAACTCATCATCAAAACTGTTATAGCTCGTGGTACTTTTGGCACTGTCCATCGTGGTGTCTATGATACCCAAGATGTTGCTGGTCAGTTTTATCTCCTTTTTTGGCGTGTTTTTTTTATAAAAAAAATTGAATTTTTGGGATCAATTGTTTGCTTATCAGATTTAGATGCATAATTCCTCTATCCACCGAAGTTAAAGTATGAGGGTTTGTTTAAAAATGTTTTTTTAGTTATCTTTCTTAATTTTTTTTTTCAATCGGTGGGTTAACCATTTAATTTCTTCAGCAAAGTTATTACTTGAATTAAATTCCTCCAATTAGTTAATTCCCTTGCTCCTCTGGATTTTCTTGTGAAGAGTTGACTTTTACTAGGATTTAGTGTGAGGTTGAGTTTGTGGAAATAACAGTAAAAATTTTGGATGATGCTTTTAGTGTCTTAAAATTCATGAGATCCCCCGTTGTGGTTTTGGTCTTACGGTGTGGTGAATATAATTAATAGTACAGTGTTTTTGCTTCATTGATTATTTATTCTTTGGGTAGAGATAGTGGTTTCCTTTTCTGCATTTAACTGATCACAGTTATTGTGATTACTTAATGCTCAGTGAAATTGTTGGACTGGGGGGAAGAAGGTCAAAGGACAGAAGCAGAAATTGCCTCCCTGAGGGCAGCGTTTACCCAGGAAGTTGCTGTTTGGCATAAACTTGATCACCCCAATGTCACAAAGGTTAATTTCAATTTCTTCAACATCAATTTGTGTTATTGTAATTTTAATTTGTTGAGCTTGTGGTTTCAATGTTGTGTATGCTGATATAATTGTGTTTATTTGGGTGGAGGGATCCATCTAAACATAGAACTTTCTTCGATCTGAAGTCTTATGAACTTATGTTATCAGCTGAGAGTATCATTTTCAATAGAATGCAAATCAGTCCTCCTTCATAAGTATGCCTTTGCATATTATGTCTATGCATATCTGCTTTCAGTTTTAGACTTTCTTTGTTGTTGCATACTTGTATATAATGAGTTAATTATGTGCTTATTTGTTTAAGCGTTTGAACCTCCATCAATGGCATTTCACGCTTTCCTTTGCACCAAACATGACCAAACATGAGAGGGGGAAAATGAAGCTTTTATGTTCAACGTAAAACTAATGTGTATTCAAACACGCTATATATCTTCCTAAGGGTTCAAGTGATTAGGTCTTTTGTTAAATCTTTAATTCTCAAGGATATCAAGTTTTGTCGGTTTCAGATTTCAGGAATTTCCTTCTTAACTAAATCATCCCCACTGTACCACCTTCCTTGTATGTTCTTCTTTCACTTACATTCAACTTGAATTTTCTTGCAATTGTGGAAGGGATTTCTTTTTTGCAGATGATGGCCATTATTATTGTTGTTTAAAAAATTTCATGCACATTGTTTTAAGCAGTGTTGTTAAATAGCCGCAATAGTGGCGCTATAGTGCTATTGCATTGCGAAATTCCCTGGATCCGCGATTGCAACTCTGGTCCACTATTGTGGCTGCTATAGGTGTTGTGGTTGCAGCATGCGTGCTGCATCCTCTTGTTATCTCTGTCAAGTTTCCTGCCAATTGGACTTTTGAGTTAATATTATGCCAATTCTTATTCATTTTGTTTTTATTTGCATACAACTTTCTTTTTTATTCATATATAATTGATATATATCATATATTTCAACCATTATGTGACTTCTGCTATTTGGCCACGATGCTATCCGCTATCTGATATTGCGAATTATTGGCTTTCCACCATTTTCTGTAATCTGCAATTGATAACACTGGTTTTAAAAGCATAAGGTTTGCAGTTCGCTTACCTTAATGGTATTCTAGAAATCTTTATTGGCCAAATACTGAAATATGAGAAATACAAGTATTTTATGGAACTAAAAATATATGAATCTTATAATATTGAAGTTTATTCACAACATATGAGCTTAACTGTCATATATTTGTTTTCCTCTCTTATTGTTTCCTTGTTCATAATCTGAGATTGTTGTGATATGTATGTTGGAATAGATTAATCTGAGACTGCTGGTAGATAATCTTCACAGAAGCACCATTGCATTAACTTGTGGCTTAGTTGCGTATACTATCCTTATTAAAAGGATATAGTGCTTGAATTAAAGAGTTTTCAGATAATCTGTTGTTGAATATATTTTAACTTATTTGGTGTTTATTTCTTTCATTTTTTAAATAAATCAGTTTTGATGAGATCTCTGTTGACTATAGCCTATTCTTTTGAGTTGATTATAGAACAGTAACTTAACTTCGACCTTTCCAATAGAAGGATAGGACTCTAATTTTTAACTTGTTAATCTGTTTCATTGATCTAAAAATGAACACTGACGTCTTCACATAGAAAGAAGTCGGTGTTGATATGTGGTCATTTTATGCATTATTTATCACAAATTCAGAGTGTTCTGAACTTGAACTAGTCTTTCACATTGCAGGGTGAAAAAAATGTGAATAAGCTTTTTCCATTTGGTTCAGCATCCCTGGTTCTGTTGAACAAAGCTTGTAAATAAATAAACCTGCTTGCTAGCATTTTTTGAAATTTACATACAATTAAAGCTTCTAGACTTCAGGTTTCTATTGTTTATGGTGGATCTGTTTTTTGGAAAAAAAATTCACATTCTAACATCAATCTTTTTCTGAGATATCCTGTTTTTTTTTTTTTTATCAGCCAAAAAAAGAATGATATTAATAGAGATACTAGATGTACCCAAAATACAAAAAAGTCAAACAGAAGATAAGGAAAGGGTCAGCAAGTGGTTATGCAACATTAATATGCAGGTGTGCTCATAAATGTGAAATAATCAAATGAACATCCTGAGACCCCTGCAAAAAGGGAGAAGAAATCCTATCTGCCCCCAATCCCTTCCCCCAACAAGCGTTACAATAATACTATATGTCCCCCCTGTCAAACCAGTATCCATGTTGCTCCCCTATGAATAGCATTTGAAGTGTGAATGTTTGTATACTGATAATTTCTTTGACCCAATCCGTGAAAGCGAAGCCCCCACTAGTTGCTTACCCCAAAATACATACTCGTGGCAGAGTTGCCAATGCATGCCATGAGTGTGATAAAGTATTGATTTTACTTGTTGACTGAGCCCATGATTTGCTAACAATCAAGTCCCAAACTCTGTCCACATCAAGGCTCTCATTGTGAAAGATAATCCCATTTTGGTGCTGCCATAGGACCCATGTTGTTTCGCACCATACTGCCGAAGCCAAGTTTGCTGGTTTCTTCAAGAAGCTTCCCATATGGTGTTGAACAAAGCGCTTCCGAGGATCGCTGTGCTGTACCATCTCCACTCCCTGCCAATTGTAGCACTTGTTCCAAATATTTGTCGAGAACCTGCATAGGAACAACAAATGATTGGCATTCTCCTTGCATGCATTGCAGAACGGGCATCTCAAATCCTCCTCATCCAATAGTATTTTGTTGTTTTTTGTTGGTAACCAATCAAGCAATTGATGCCAAACAAAAGCCTGCACGTGTGATGGTACCGGAACTTGTCATAATTGCAAGAACTCCTCCCCATACTCCATCCCTGCATGATAGGAAATTAACAAATGATATGCGTTCTTGACACTGTACTCACCTGAGGTGCAGGTATTTCAATGCCAAGAATCCAGACCGACCCTGTTCAACTAACCGAAAACTACTCACCTCCTCCATCAACTTTTCTACCATCAGTTTTTCCCACTCCAACCAATTCTGCCATGACCATACCCCATCCCTCCACCCACCACACGCCTGTATCTTGCTCTCTTTTTGATACTTCTCCACTAGAGTACCCTCACATACCCACTTATGATGCCATACACTAGTGTTTTGTCCATTACCCCTTACCTTCCCCATATTTTGATCTTAGAATTTTACACCACAAGCTCTCCGACTCTCCTTGTCGGAGAGCATCCTCCACCTCCACTTGCCTAACAGTGTGGTAGAACTCTTTCATGTTCCTAATCCCAAGAACACCCCCCCCCCCCGCTTCCTTTGATACGCATTCCCTTTCCCATTTAACCCATGGTATTTTTTTTGAGATATCCTGTATCTTTATTAAATTTAAGTCCATTCATTTGGTGTGTTGGGGTGTCCTGCTCTGGTCTCTGTCAATTTGTCCTAATATTTTCTGGTACAAAAGATGCATGTAGATGTGTAGAATAATTATAGTCATCTTGCCCCTATTTCCTGTTTTGCTACTTTTCTTCATGACATTTTCTCTTTCCTGTTCAATCTTGTGATATTTGCAGTTAATTTGTTTTCTCTTTCCAAAGGGTATTATGCACTTTTCTGCAAACATTTTTCTACCCTAGATTTTTTCACCATTTACATTTTCCATGTTTAGTTTATAGGGGCAACAATGGGGTCTTCAGAATTGCAGATACAAACTGATAATGGTCTAATTGGCATGCCAAGCAATGTCTGTTGTGTTGTTGTTGAGTATCTTGCTGGAGGCAATTTGAAACAATATCTAATTAAGAACAGGAGGAGGAAGTTAGCTTTTAAAGTTGTCATCCAGCTGGCACTTGATCTTGCAAGAGGGTATTTTCTTTTCTAATTGTGGATTAGCAGTTTGGGAGCAATAATTATCGTAATTTGTCTGCGTAACTACTCAACTTGAATTCACTTGGTTTTACAGGCTGAGTTATCTTCACTCCCAGAAGATTGTCCATAGAGATGTAAAGACAGAGAACATGCTATTGGATAAGACACGCACAGTTAAAATTGCTGATTTTGGGGTTGCACGTGTTGAGGCATCAAATCCTAATGATATGACTGGGGAGACTGGTACTCTTGGTTATATGGCTCCAGAGGTGTGTAGTCATTACCTGTAAAATCCTGTATAAATTAGAAATTATTGTACCAGTTTGTGTGACAGTGGTAGCCTTAGTGCAAAGGCATGCAGTGTACACGTAGATTTCATTTGATGGGGAATTAGTGTATCCAGCCCAATATTTCCTCTAAGCGAGGATAAGTGTCTTCAATCTCCATCTCATTCTTAGAGCTGTTCAATGAGGGTTGTACTGTCCGGTCTCCATTGGGCCGATCTAACTCCCTAGGTATTGGACCGATCATCATGAATAGACCGCTTATCGCCAGATCTTGTCATTTACTAAATATATCTTAATCATATACAAACATATCTTACCCGAATTATATCTTATCTCCATTATTTATGGAGATAAGATATAATCCGTGATTTATGGAGATAGGATGTAATATTATCTTACCATAATTAGAGAGCTCTATATAAATCATGCCTCACCTAAGAGCAAGAGCAGAATACACTTTTATGCTGTAGAGTAGGAGATCACTAATCCTAGGAGAAACCCTATTCCGGAACAAGGGTAAATGATTACCTTCATGTGATAGCATATAGTGTGTGAAACTGTGAATAAGAAAAGAAAAAGATGAGATGAAAGTATTTTATTTGATCAAAAAGTGAAAGCCCCTCGTAATTGACTATTTATGTTTTATTTTCCCAACGGGGTTGGTTTTCAGGTTTTAAATGGCAACCCCTATAACAGGAAATGTGATGTGTACAGTTTTGGCATCTGTTTATGGGAAATATATTGTTGTGACATGCCATATCCTGACCTAAGTTTCTCAGAAATCACTTCAGCTGTTGTTCGCCAGGTATATTTTCTTCTCTGTTTTGATTGGTTTTCTCGCTTGAGCAGTGCATGTTTATCACTGTGGATTCAGTGTCTGTGAATCCATCTTGATAACATTATTATGTTCTGTTGGAATTTCAGAACTTAAGACCAGAAGTACCAAGATGTTGCCCGAGTTCTCTGGCAAATGTAATGAAGAAGTGCTGGGATGCCAGTCCCGATAAGCGGCCGGAGATGGATGAGGTAGTTTCCATGCTGGAGGCCATTGACACATCCAAAGGTGGAGGTATGATCCCTCTTGATCAGCAGCAGGGTTGTTTCTGCTTCCGCAAGCATAGAGGGCCTTGATGTTTTATTTGTTAGCCCAGCAAACAATTTGGTTATAATGATTTTTCACTATTTGAAGAATCAATTTGTACCTATAGTGAGAAAGCAGCATTTGGATACTAGATGAGACAAATACACAGTAGGGGGTACAGTTAGGAGGAGCTGGTGACATGTCAATATGTTGGTGGGTGTGTAAAACTGTACCTCTGATTTTCTTTTACCTTTTTTTTCCCCCACATTGGTTTGGGTTATGTGGGTATGGGTATTACTTTCAGCTTGGTGGCAATGTTGCCAGATTGGACTTGTAACATGCAGGATCTTCATTATACTATTGCATACTCGCAATCATAATTGATGTGATTAAGTTGGATCCATTTGCTATGTAAACAATACAAGCTTTTTATTGAATGGGAAATAAAACCTCTTTGGTCGCTTAATTACAAGTTCTCTCGTAACAAACTTTCATAACTCAAAAGAACCTTTGCACTCTTTTGTTCTCTAACACATTAATGACACTTTTTAGGCCTTGTATACTTATCAGCTAACAATATGCAAAAAAAAAAAAATTAGTTTTCGCCCAAGCAAAATTAGTTTCTGCATGGACAAAACGAGTTTTTGCACGAATAAAAAAACTAGTATTATTTTTCAACTAGTCGTCCAAAATAAGTTGGTGTGCCACTTGTACTCAATAATTTTCAAGACCAGAGTTTTCTAGTTTCCATCAAACTTGGTCCTTCGTCAACACCACTGACTTTACATTTAGTACACACTAGTCGTAAGATTTCGGTGTTTCTTGTACAAATATTTGAAAACAGTAAACTGAGATGACTCTTGTAATTATATGGACGGAAAATGATATCAAGTACTAAATAATATTATACGAAACCATACGAATCTTATGTGCCGTAAGCACTACTATATATGGATATAAGGTTAAAAAATAAATTCATAGGATTGAACAATTTTAAATGACTTGTATTGGAGAAAAGTACTCAAGACATTAATCTTCCTAGCATTGGTAGAACGATTTTGGGTTTTATTTATTCGAGCTAAACGATAGAATTAAATTTTTAAAAGGATTTTTTTTTCTCACAGCTGGAACTCGATGCTTTACTTAAGAAAAAAACAGATATATAACACTTGAATCACCCAGTTGTTTGTGATAACATTAAAGAATATATAAGTATATAATTAAAATGTTGAGTAAGTAGCAGCTAATAACTGACTAAGTATATGTCATTGTCCTCTGCTGTCATGACCCGCTGCTTATCGTATCATACTTGAAAAAATGTTGACGAGCTCAAATGGACATATTCATTGATCATTAAAGTCATAACATTCTAACAAATTAACATTGCCTATAAAAAAAATTAAGGCCAACAACAATACAACAATTAACGACTGTAACGATTTCATCAATGCTATGATTTCAAAAGTACAAAAATAAATTATTCTTTGAAGGGGCGGTGTTGTTGACAGCTTCTTTTTCCTTTAACTTTCCATCTTTCATTCTCTCAATATTCCAATTAAGCAGAAATCATGGTATTCATACGGAATCGATTTCTTCATCCCATTTGGTTGTTCTGTAGTACATGGCATAGAGGATCAGCTGCACCAACCCGGATACTGTTCCAATGCCATTGGGAATCTACCATTTAAAAAATTTAGTTAATTAGTTAAGAATCATGGTTATCTAAAATCATTCATTTTTCACAATAAAAAATAATGAATACTTAATTTTAGATATATGCAATTAGTGTTTGTGTTTGTGTGTGTATGGAAACATACTTTTGGTCCAACGAACAAAAAATGTTGTATTTTTCTTAAAAAGTGAATTATGGACTAACTAATTTTTTCAAGTTGTTCTTGCATGCTTATACTTTGATCTTTTTTTCAAGTTGTGAGATCTGTAACCATTTTTATTCATACAAATATTTGTCTCCTCTCAAGTAAGAGTAACTAAGAGTTACAACGAGGATATACGGGGAAAATCTAAGACACTGGTGTAGATGGATGTGGTTTATTTAAAGGAGCTGACATTTTTTAAGTTATCACTCTTTTCTTTTTAAGAACTACAATTAGATGGATCTTGTGTATTAAAGCTTCTGGTAATCAGATAGCGTTGCATGTGCATGGAAGCTGTCATGGTAATAAGCTAGCCTGCGGATTTTGGTGGGCTGCTTCGTAACGCGAATGGGTCTTGAATCCTTGCTTTCTATGGTGATATTGGTTCAGCTGATGCTCTAAGTGTCCCAGACCTAAGGGTGTAATTTTTTTTCTTCTTTGTTTGTTTTGCTTACAAAAAACAAAAAAGATGAAGGATTATAAAGATCTACTTACTCTAAGAGAAAATTTAAAATATTACTCTTAATTTGGATCCTTTATTTTTATTTAAATTTAAAGACTTAGATTTATTTACTTAGGTCACGTGACACTTGATTCTTGAAAAACGATTTCTTTGTTCCTCCTGTCTCCAATTCTCAAAAACCTCTCACTTCATTATCTCTATTTTCTGGTCATTAACACAGAACATCAAAGGACAACATGCCAGCAAATTCTTGTGTTGCATTGCTTCTCTCTATTTTTATCTTTTTTTGCTGAATGCTTCTCTCCACTGTTCCTCTCAAGCGTTTAATTAATTTTTTTTTGTTGTGATAATATGCTCCAAAACTATGCAGCTGGTAACAGTCCAGGGTAGGCAAAATACAAGGCCGCTGTTAATGGGAAACTGATCAATGCCTGTAACTACAAGTAATTTGGAGTCTTTGTTTTGCTTACACTACCAAAAAAAAAAGATTAAGGGTTTTTTTCATTGACAATAGATAGAAAAAATAATGAGATTAAAACTGTTAAAGTGTGATATTATAGTGATATTTAAATTTTATAATGTTGAATGTTGAACAATTTACCTATTATAGTTTTTTTTGGAGATTTTTTTGTTATGTTAAAGAATTTAACATTTTAATTTTTATGTTATAAGTTATGCTTATTTGTATTTTTTTTATATTTTTATAATTAGGTCATGTTCATATATATATATATATATATATATATATAATTTTATTCTCTTATATTTTTTGCACTTTATATTGATGTTTCGTATGCTAGATTTTCTAAAAGAATCTCTTATCCCATATAATTTATTGGTATCCTATCTGCATGCTTGCAACATAGGTAATGAACTAATGGCGCAAATATTGGGGTGGAGTGAAGAGGAATTTGGGAAAGAAATTGGATGAAGGAGTTCAAACCCATTTTATCCCGAATACAACAATTAATCCATAAACCCTAAATTAACTGTACTAAAGTTGATACAATCACTTATTCACATAAATTATTATCTAACTAATTTATTGACATAAAATTTATATGCATATATTAATCTAAACAAAATTATTATTTGTTACATATTTGGGATATAAATCCTTTCTTAAAAATGTTAATTTTTTTAGATTGTTTTTTGGGGGATGGGGGTGCTATTTTATAATAAATTTAGTAATAAGTAATAACTGATAACAAGAACAATAATAATTCTGTAAAAAAAAAATACAAGAACAATAATAATAATTACCACGATGAATGGATCCCACTTAAGTAAGGCATAGGTCGTCCAGATAACTCCATTGGCAAAGTTGGCGAACGAAAGTAAGAAAGGCATGTACTTCACACTCTTTGTTCGAATTACTTGTCGCTGCTCATTTTTGTGGGGGTTAAAATTAAAAATGAGAAAGAAAAAAAAACAGATAGGTAGGAAAAGTAACTATATATTATTATATAAACTGAAAATAAAATCAAAAACACATAATTATACAATTTTGGTCGGTTCTAATTGCATGAACACATTGTAATTATGCAGCTTTGATTTCTCCATTAATCTTTTGTTACATATATTTATCAGATTTTACTTATGTAATACTAAACATAGGGTACCAATGATGTATTGTCCAACAAATATGGTATTGTGACTTAATTACGTCACTAAAAACATTTATATATTTAATGGAAAACTAATGGAAAAAATAAAAATCACAAATTATAATATATATTTAGATAAGTCAATTTGCACAATTTAGAAGCTGGAGACAAAACCCAAACAATTATTATACCTAAGGAACAAAAGTGCAATTAAGTTTATTATTAGTATATAACAGAGAAATTTAAATACACGTACCATGACAGTTAAGGGTGCAAAGTACATAAGGATGTTGAAGACTATGCATATAGGCCCAACAATCACCTTTCTTTGCTTGGCAGAGTGAAGAAAGGTCATGATTAGAAATATCACTACCGCAAGGAAGACGAGTTCACCCAGGAAGATTAGGATGATCTTCCTCTGAAATTGGTTAAATTAGGAAAAAGAACAATTAGATTAAGTTAAAGGATAAAGAAAGAAAGAGGCTTTGGCATGAGCGGTTGTTTCTCACCCGCTTGCTCCAGGTTGAATATACAAAGAAGATGAGAGCGTAGAAGATCTCAAGGAAGAAGCCAAAACCATTTATTGTGACGACAAGAGTGTTATCTTCAGTTACGAAGGGCATTCCATAGATTGACCACATTCCACAATTGAGTATAGTTGCAATATAAGGATCTGGCTTGAAATTTTGCACTGATTTTGACTTCCATATTGATATAAATGTAGGTCTGCAAATTACAAATATTTGTCATTTTAATTTTACTGCTAATTTGTCCATCCATTAAGAAAGGAAAGAGAGAGATATTTACACGGGAGACATGAATAAACAAAAGGAGATGACATTTCCTGCAAATAAATAAAAGTGCGTATATTAGAAACTCTTCATTCTTAAACGAAAATGCTTAGTTTAGATCTTGTATTAATTAAATTGTTCCTTGTCCTTCTTCTTTTTCGTGATTCTATTAGATGAAAAAATATTATATATATAAATAAAAAAATCATGAAATGCCATGAGGTTTATCTAGACAAACCAATTACTCCAATGACAGTTCTTATTGCTCCAGTGTCAACCATGACTGCAACATCCGAAGAAGAAACTGATCAAAGAAACGGGTGAAAACCAATTGAGAAAGTAAAGTAAAATTGTTTACCAAATAAGTTTGTTTTCTTACTTTTGTACTTAAAAATATGGTAAATATAGTTATCCCAACACTCAACTAATTGTGGGTTGTGAAGTGTTCTGACCGCAAGAAACTAGCTAGGTTTGAAGTGCTGACTTATCAACTTGAGTTTTAGCCACAAGCAAGTTCTCTTTCTACGCAATTCACTGCCTAACCAACTATCAGACAAAATTGGGGCGTATACCTAGCTAGCCACAAACATAAAATCACGAGGTTTGAGAATATTGAAGGATTGATTTTGCATTATTATTTAAATGGATCGTAGCGTAGGATATATACAAGGAAAAAATGACTTTTTTTTTTGTTACAATGTATGTATTATGAGATTAACTTAAAGTCAGAATGTGCTCAATTATAGGTCAAATAGTATTAATTATAGTATATCTAAACCAAAGATATTTAAGATTAGACCGATAACTGAATTGATTCGAAAATAATGACTTAAAAATTAATGATTTAACCGTGATTAAAAAAATATTATTGTAATTTTTATGTAATCTATTAAGTTATATTAAAAAAATAACATAATTTTTGTAACTTTATAATATTAAAAATGGAAAATTATCATAACTCATAACATATATTATTCAAAATTAAATATGAAACCAAATCAAATGTCATAACATTATATTCAACAATATATAATATACTATTCATTGTCACTATAAACTAAATAAATATAATTTATATAAATATTCATGATCGTAAAATTGTATTTTTAATTAAGAAAGTCATTTTTCACTGAGATAGTTTAAACCGGCCGGATTGATTAGTTTTACACTAATTCAATTAATACATGATTTTTCCAAATTAGATATAGTTTCCTATTCTCAATCAAGCTGATCCAACCAGTTGATGTGGTCCAGTCAGGTTTTGGCAAGATAGGAATAAGCCTAAACAAATTTAACCTTAACATGTATTACCTCTAAAGTTTTAAACACCCATAAACAAAGAACACAGTTCATCAAAATAATCTGGATATCACACATGTTGACAACGTACGTCGTAGGCATGGGGGGAGCTGAGGGAGTTCAGTTCATATCACTAATCACCTATTAATTATCTTCTGATGCTTTAATAAAAAAAGGAAGAAGATTCAGTCCTGATTAAGCATATCAAATTTATTATTTAACCTATAATAACATTAGCACGTGATTAATTATCACAAACTAAAATTGAGTATATATAATCAGTTTTACTAGTAATTTCTTTTTCCTTTTCTTTAATTTTGTCAATGTTATAAGATCCCATCTTTGCAAGGACATAGGCACAAAAATTAGCCTCGCGGTAAACGTGTTGAAACTTGACATTCCAATGGTTGGATTGAAGGGATTTGATCTGAGTCAAGATTGATGCATAAGGATGTTAGCTTGATGAGTCTTGCTGAATAAATTGAATAAAGGTTAGAGAATCCGAATCCTCTAAGACGTGAGTAAAGTTTTGGTTCCAAGCATGCTGAAGTCCATAAAAAAAATTAAAAGAATCATATGAGATAGAGGAGTTTGACTAAAATTTATATTAACACTTAAAATGATATGGATTACATTCCTTATTAACGAGTTTTTTTAGTACTATATACATATCTTGTATGTTTCTTTAAAAATCTTCAAAGCAGAGAGTTTTTTTTACAGATCAAAGCACATGACTAAGAGTTTGGTTTATTTTTTATCCACCGAAATGGATTTTGGTAAATCATAGAACGTTGTATCAACTTGTTAATTTGCCATCCTGTCAAACTCAAAATAATTATATATGTCCTAAATGTCTGTTCAATTCAAAGCAATACAAGCTATATTAATTTTTTTTCCTTTGAACATTCAATTGTACGTTGGAAGCATTAGTTACAAGTTTTAAATTTTAACAACACCTAACGGACAGCCTTACGTACCCTTTGTCTATCAACCGTCAAGATACAATAAAACTCGTATATGAAGCATTTGACTATGGTTTTGAAGCTCCTTTGGTTCAATTCTTCTTTGTTGTTTTGAAGCTCCTATGCCTATGATCTCCTTGGTTTCGACCTGTATCAAGTTCGATCCTTTATTTTTTTCTCTCTTTCTCATGTGAGCTTAATTCTCTTTGGTCCTTTCTTGTGATCTCTTGTATTCATTATTTTTTTCTATTCATATTTGCTTATACTTTGTATTCATATTTTTGTTGATATGCTTTGCATTACTGTTATGAAAACTGTCATGTCTTCTTCAAAGGTTAAAGAAATGCACACCTATAAGAAACTTTCACTTCACATATAAATATTTTTTTTTAGAAAATCTGATATAAATGAAAACAAAATTGAACTTTTGGTTATTATATAATACAAAGGCATATCAAGCTTTTGGCGCAAACTTTTCAAACTCAGTGGCACCTAACTTCGCATGAGCACGGCCTATCATCCTGAATTTGATGGACAAGCGAAAGTACTTAATCAGATACTCGAACAATATATCCGTGCTTTTGTACACTCCGATCCTTCTCGGTGGGATAAATTTTTAGCATTGGCAGAATAGTCCTACAACATGGTAGTGCATTCTGTTACAGGGCAATCACCTTATCAAATAGTCTATGGCAAACCTCCCCCGTTCATTCCTCATTATCTCCTTGGGTCCTCTTACGTTGAGGTTGTTGATCACCTACTCTCGGAACGACACACTATGTTGCATGCTATTTATAGGAAGCTCATTAAGGCTCAGATTGCTATGACGACATAGGCTGATAAGCAATGTAGGGATGTCTCTTATGATGTTGTGTGATATCCTTTACCTAGATATACATATTTATATAATAAAATACATGGAAATACAGAATTACAAAAATGATTTTTATTCAATAATCATAAAGGAGCTCATGTGAGTAAAAAGTTCACATTTGTGTTAACCACCAAATTAAAAACTTATCAATTAAAGGTATGAAAACATTTTTGACTCAAAACAAGGTCGTTCAAGTTTACAAAAGAACTAAAGTTAAGTAGCAGAATAAAATAAAGTAAAATGACATGTTTGGAACATCATGCAATTAAAACAGAAACTCATTCCCCAATGTCACATCCTATCATAGCATTGTGTTTCGTCGTCCTCCAGTACGAGGTTCCTTAAAGCAATCCACCTAATCATTTACTCCCACGAACACAAGGTTCGAGATCATCACAGGATTCAAACACAAACAACACACGGGAAGTGAGTTATCACATTCTTAAACAGGTAGAGATAAACGAAGACACATATATATAGTATAAGTATAACAAGCTCAACTTAGCACAATTTGCATCATTTTACCACTCATTGCGTAATATCACTTGTCCCAAAAATTTAATCACAAAATCACATTTCAAATATTCACATTGATCGTGTGTTCAGAACAACAAATCTCAAGTACAACATAACATCTCACACTCATACAATTCATTACCCACCATCACGTAGCAAGTCACAATGATCATTATACATGCGTTATGCAATAGATGCACTAAAACTCAATCCGATATGCAATGTGGTACCATGTTAGTGAAAAACAACACCAAGGCGCCTAGGAGTACATAATAAGACATGCCACATAATGGGTATGTCAGGTTACTCTCACTAAGTAAAATCATAAGGAGACCAGTTAGGGTCACTCTATTTTGTAAGAATACTCCAACCATATGGGATAAACATAGGCTTAAAGAAACACTCAAACCGAGTGTATTTACCCCCAAGGCTTAGACTCCAAAAAATCCATTAGAGCATCACCTTCCTGATTCAGTTTCAATCCCTAAAACAACTTTTGCATGTAGATACTGCTCATGAATTATACAATATCTACCACCTCACACTTATTTTCAAACACATTTAACACAATGTGTTACAATTTAACACCTCAGGTTCTTAACTTGGAATCCTACACTTTCCTTTTAACACCTCGTGCATTGCGCTACAATTTAACACATCAAGTTCCTAACTTAGAACCCTACACTTTCCTTTTAACACCTTGTGCATTGCGCTATAATTTAACAGCTTAGGTTCCTAACTTGGAACCCTACACTTTCCTTTTAACACCTCGCGCATAAACACTTTTCTTAAGATAAATATCAGTCAGGTTATTGTATAATTCACAACTTGAAACAAAAGTAATACTTCATCAAGTATTAACCACACACTTATTCACAATCATATATCATGCCTAGAATTTAACACTCTCTAATGTCACAATCTACCATCACATGTTCACCTGTATCTCACAAATTAACACATGTTCAACTTAGCACTTATACTCAATTTCAATCACAACTCATAATATACAAATAGTATTACATATATAAACACACACAATATATAAATAACTAAATGCACAAATATTTTAATCATGAATTTACAAAGTGAAATATAATCAAACAAAATTGCACCAAGGATTCACTAAAACTTTCAAAGAACCTTATAGTCAAATAGAATTTGGCCAATTTTAAAGAATAACAATATGAAATAATATATAAATTCATACTAAATATTAAAACTAAAACAATGGTCGAGAATGTCATTCTGTAAGCCTATTCTAATTCCAAATTATAATATTAATTCCAAACTATATATAAAAAAACCCCTAAAAAGCATGAGAAGGGGAAAAATACAAAATCAATATCTTACTCTCTCTTATGGTAAATCTCTCCTTACTTAATTTCATCAATTCACGCTAATTAGAAAAGACCCAATTTTTAGGTTTCACACTCAACACAAGAGCATATCAATTTCACAATAATTTCGTATTGGGACATCAATTGGTTCATCAAATGCAGTCAATTTGTGAATAAAAAGAATAAGAAAAAAATTAAAAATCATAAAACAATCCAAAATAATCCAAAATTTATTCTCTATGGATCCTTACATACATTCATTATAATCCTCAAGCGTAAATAACTCATCCCTTATCTCTGAGCGGGCTCATGTGTGTAGCCCAGTAGCGATAGCAGCATCTGTAATGGTTCCTTAAGATTCCTCAAATTTTTCCTCTGGTTGCTCTGCTAGGGTTTCCAAGCATTAGAGAGAAGACAAAGGGATTGGAGCCTCAATTTTACTGTTTCTATGCAAGGGAAAATTCTCTCTTTATAGAAATTAGTTCGAGCATCCCAATGGTGAGAATGTGTGAAAATGAGTTCCAAAGGTGGGGTCCATTACCTTTTTGGGAAGAAAAATAGAAGGTTTTAGGAAAAGAAGAAGAGAACAAATTTGAAAGGAAGAAAGAGCATAGAGACATATCGTAATTGTAAAAACTAACATATTATGTCTCTATTTATAGTTAGGATATTCAGAGCCTATTATTTATTTTATTTTTTTATTTTTTTATTTTATAAAAAGGAACTTTATTTAACTCCTTTTAAATAAATAAATAACCCATTAAAACATCTCTTTATCTTCTAAAACATATATTTATTTTATTTATTTCAAAACTTATTATTTTAATTAATAAAACCATTTCCCCTTCATTTGTTTAATTACAAAAAATACCATTATTTTTTTTCTAAAACTCTATTTATTTTTAAATAAAATTATTTTTATTTATTTTACAAAAAACGGGATGTTACATGTTGGAGATTGGTTCTATGTTCATCTACGACCTTACCGACAATTATCGATTTCTGGTACTACATATACCAAGCTCGTCAAACGCTACTATGGGCCTTATCAGATCATTGAACGTGTTGGGGTCATTGCTTACAAATTGGCATTACCCTCCCATTCCAAAATCCATCTAGTGTTTCATTGTGTATTGCTTATGGTACTTTGCTCTGTATGTGTGTGTGTGATGAATGAACGAATGAGAATACAGAGATGAGTTTTCCTTACTTCATTGTTTCCTTCAGGAGGTCTCTTGTCCTCGAATTCAAGTAATCTAGTCTCCCTAACATATAGTGTGTGTTCGTTTAAGCATCCAGAACCCTACTTTTATCTATATTTTCTTGCTCAATAGTTATAAGGCCATCACATAGGTCATATCACCATGTTTGACAATTGCCCTAAACAAATAGCTCTTCAAACGATATATGAATCTTTAAATATGTAATTACCTTACCAAAGAAGGACAATATACGAACTTAAAATGACAAATAAATAAAAAAGTAAAATACAACATAACCTATTATGTAAAAATGAAATTTCTTAATTAATTCTCTTGGAAACTCATTTATATATAGTAATATAGGAATAATCCATAATCAAGATTTGGAATTTCATCATAGAGAATATAAAAAAACAAAAATGAAGAAAGGTCCCCATCACTAGGCTCACATTTTTTTGTGTTCCTCAGTACATATGTGCATGCACAACGTTCCTCAATTTGTTTGATTAGTAATGTATACTTTGAAATTTGACTTTGTCCGTATAATTTTGATGCTCTAGAGGGTGTTGGTCTCACTATTTTAAATGATAAATGCATCTAATTATATCCCTTCTTTTTTTTTACTTGACTTGTCAATGTGACGAATTCAAAGGTAGTTTACACATGTTTGACAATATGATGTTTTGAAGAGTGTATATATTAGTATGCAATGCAGCAAACTCAATGACAAACAATAGCATATATAGATTATTGTTCTGTCACAACAAGGTTGTGACTTTACTGTTCAGCATGACCTCCAAATGAATTTGAACCTTAGATCTGTTTCATGAGTTGCTAAGTGGTGGATTTTGTTTAATTTTTGTTGATTATTGTAGTTATTCAAATTGATATGTATCTGCTGAGGCTAGTATAATAGATGCTTTCAGCTTATGGTTCTTTGGATTTTGGTGTTGTTAGTTAACTAAAAAGGAGTACATTGTGCAACTATTGGTATAGAATGAATTTATCACTTATGTTTGAGCACTTATGTTAATGAAGCACTGCCATTGGCACCTTTTTGAACGTGTTGCTATACACTTCTACTCTTATATCACTCATTCACATTCCCATTATCTTTCTAAAGCCTAGTTAATTAGTTCTTAACCCATGTGAATGAATCTTGTTTTATTTCTTTTTACTCATTTCTTTTGTCTGTGTACATATGTTGCTATAAGATTTTCCTTCTAAAATCTCTAGGTTCTTTTGAGTTTTAAATAAATTTCATTTTTTAATTCTTTTCTTTCATTATCGTAGATTTAAATTTCTGAGTAAATAATTTTTTTGTGTTTAAATAAAAAGGGTAAATAGTTTAAGGGTTTTTCTTATTAATGAATACATGTTGATTCTGTTTTTTAAAATTAATTCCTTCACTCTTTCATAGATTTCTTCCAAAAATATTAACACCTTTTCTATAAAATAAAAATTTAAACAAAAATAAATCGATTTGTTTCTAAAAATTAGCTTGGGTGTACACCTTTGTCGATTTAAAGTTTAAGACATATATGAGTTGTGTCAATTTAGAAATCTTAAAGTTTAATAAATATAAAATATCAAAAAATAAAACATTAACTCTCTTTTCTAATAATAATAATAATAATAATTGATTTTCGTTAAAAATGTTTTTTCTTTGTCATAGTTATTTTATTTCAGGGTAAGAAATATTTTAAAAGTTAAAAATAGTTCACTTGATTAATTAAAGGTTTGTCTTCATGATGAGCAACATAGGATGCTAACACTTTTCTTATGTATAATTAACTCCCGAACTCAAAATCTGATTTCAAAAATCATTTTCTTTCCAAAAGATTTTTCTGTAGTTTTCCTCCAAATGGTGATGCCTAGAACTGTCTTAGAATATTTTAAAAAAAAAATTGAAGATTCTAAGATGATATTTTTCTAAGACGAAGAGCTAATTAAGATCATGTTTGTAGTAGTGCAAATTAAGATTCAAAGTTAATACTATGTATTATACTAAATAATGACATTAGTAACTCTTCGAGACTAACAATCCTCTACTATCTATTATCCTGAATAACAACATTAGTCAAAGTCATAAAGCACCCTCTTTGTCGCTTCCTACTATGGGTAAACACGGTTATTGGTACATGAACATAGATGTATGCAAATTAGGTAAAAAAAAAAACATTCAGAACAGGGAAAACTAAAAACTATTAAACCAATAATCACGTAAAGGCTATGGCAACACCTAAATTACCCTCTGAAAGCATTATAAGCAGAACCAAATATATCAGTATAAGGAAAAGGGACAAAACGAAAAAAAAACTCATTAGGACCTTTGTCACAATCACAATTGTGATAACCTTTCTCAATCCCTGGCACTAGCTCCCTCTTTCTCCAATTTCTACGGGAAGAACTTGGTGGTGAACATGTTGTCCTCAAAAATACTCCTTGTAAGGGTGGTACCGATCCTTAGGAACAAGCCTGCAAAACTTATTGAATTGTTTATCAGCTTCATCTTTCTTCCTAAGGATGGTATATATAATACCTTGACACAAGTAAGGCCTAAAATCCCTAGGCTCATCTTTGACCAATTCCTGATAAGCCTTAAGTGCCTTAGAGAAATCTCCTTTCATGACTTTAACTTGCGCAATCAAGAGCCTGAAGTCTCTAACATCGGAATCCCTTTTTTGCTTCTTGCACACCTTATTTGCTTCTTCCACTCTCTTCAATAGCCCTTTCAAGAGCTCGTTGGATCGCAAAGTCGCCATGACAAGGCCGTGGAACACTTCCTCACGAAGTAGGTCTTTCTTGAGGATTTCCTCGAAAAGTTTGCGCATGTTGGTGTGGTTGTTGTTGTAGATGTGCATGTTTGCCTTCAGGAGCAACCACTCCAGTTCCTCCGGTTCAAGCTCAATCAAATGGTCTAAAACCCTAAATGGTTCTTCCATTTTATGCACTCTGATTTTGACCTCCATGAGCATATGGAGTGCATTGGTGTCACATGGGTTAGTGCTGAGACGCTCTTCGAGAAGCCTCTTGGCTTCCTCCTCGGTGAAGGCGGTGTTGGACTCGACGGCGGAGGAGTGGAAGCACATGAAGAAAAAGGTAGTGGCAGCAATGACGATGCAAGTGGTTTCAACAACAAGAGAAGAATGAGGTTAGGGTTTGGAGGAGAAGGGAGATGGAGGGGGTGTTTCTTACGACGTGAAACACGTGGTCGTTTTAGGAGGAAGTTCTGATGGAGTGTAACCTAAATGACGAGGAGGAAGAGGGAAAGTGAGGTGGTGGTAAAGAGTGGAAGGAGAAGGAAGAGGATAAGGGAGTGGAAAATGGGTAAGGCCCTCGAAGGAGAAGTAAGTGTGAACATTGGTACTACACCAGGGAAGACTGAGTGCCATAATGAGGAAAAGGCTAGGGTGCGTGAGAATGACACTAATTTCAAAGAGATTTTAAGAAAATCGTCTTTAAAAATACTTAATTTTTAAAACAGTTTTAACAAAATCGTCTTTAAACACTTAATTTCTAAGACGATTTTTATAAAATTGTCGTCGTACATCTTTTGTTATTTACAAAATTGTTACCGCCTTATATATTAAGATGGTTTTTGAGAACCATCTTAAAAAACACATCGTATTTTTTTAGTAATGACTCTATTTTTTAACTTATTTTTTGTCATCTAGTCGCGATCTTAGTTACAACAATCATCATCATAACTTATACGAGAATAATATAAATAGATCACATATATCTTAGATACACATCCATCATGTAAGAATCATGTTCATAACTTTCTCTTATAAATACTAACTTCAACATCAAAGTCTTTATATATATTGTACTGAAATTTAACTCATGTAAACTATGAAGAGATTTTGTGTGAATATTTTTTTTAGACTAATGTTGAACAAGTATATATGAAAAGTTGGAAATCACTAATAATAAAAGACTTAAAATGCAGTATGAAAAGTTGAAAAACTAAAATTGAATGAAAAAGATTCATCAATATAAAGCTTCTTTACATATTAAAATGTGGACTTTAGCGTTGATAGTATCTGAACTTTTGGGTTTATTGATTCGCGTAATCTTTGCTTGAGTCTGCCTTCTTTTAATTTCTGTAACTAGTTTTCTTAACATAATTCCTTAAAACCGATTTTAAATAATTTAAAGGAAAAGATTCTTGCTAAAAAATACTATGTAAAAAATTATAAAAATATAATAAAATAAAAACATTTCACGTTTAATGGTTAAGATTTAAGAATTTAATTGTTAAGGATTAATTTAATAAAACTATTAAAAGACAAATCAAGTATCACGTTGCATGGACAGATATGCCCCACATCCAATCCATTAATCTACTCATTTACTTTTAGCTTTCAGTCTTCATCTTGTGAGGTATGAAACCTTCAAGTTCAAGGCAAGTTTTTTTTTTTTTTTTTTGTTTCCTACTCAATCATCCTTTAATGAAAGCAAAAATAAACTGCGTGCCGTGGCATTTTTTTACCGCTGACTTTGGCATCTTTTACAAAGAAAGTAGAAAACTAGTTATTTTCAAAGTTGCAATCGACACGATCCTTCCATATTACGAGTAACAACATTCAACAATAATAACAGTCAAAATCTTACTCCACTAAAGTCTTATTACACACTCTTTTGGTCTCAAACATAAGAAAAAAAATCTTATTTTTAAATTTAAATATAAAAAAATTCAATTAATTTTAACTCATTTAATAATATTATTTTTATAATATCTTTTATTTAATTGAAATTTTATTTTCAATGACTCTTTTTTTATCTTAATGTCAAATTTCAACAAAAACTAATTTTAAAAAAAATACTTATTTTTTAAATGAGAATAGTATAATTAAATGCTATTGATTAAATTTTTTAATTAGCTTAAAGTAATTGTTTTTCTTATATTCGAGAATGGAGTAATATATGACATTAATTTCAGTTAAAAACTAAATTTTTCGAACAACAATGGATAAAAAGCAACATAAAACAAAAACAAAATTTGATGAATACATGCATTTTGCAATTAATTAACTATGCTTTGATTTAACGAACCTACCTATATCTCATTAGCTACCAAAGCACGTTTTTAAATTCTGACTTTTTTGAGCCAATAAGTAGAATAAAAAAAACGATAAAAGAAGGATGCCATATCATGCACACCATGCACGTTTTTTTTGCATCGCTATTTGCACAACAAAGTGTCATACAGATTTTGCACAAAACACAAATGCGCGGATGAGAGAATATTTCATCCATCAATACTCTTTCAACCCAGAAAAAAAAACGATTGATTGGTTGTCATGGATAATTTCTGTGTTTCTGTTCATTTAAATTTTTCCTTTCAATATTATTTTTATTTGATTCAAATAGATCACGTAAAGTTTATCAAATTAGGATTTTTCTAATTTATTTCCTTAAACAATAAATTTAATAGACAAACTATGAACCACTAGTTTCTTCCCTTTTAATATTAAAATATACAATAAAAAATGAATATGCACCATAATAAAAACCTAGTAGTCTCACTAACAAAGTATGACACAAGTGACTATTAGTTTAGGCCCTTTAAGCATATGATAGGAGTTTAATTCCAATCCTTTTTCTGTTTTCTTTTTGTCAAAAGATCAAATGGTGGTTGTATAATGGAGGAGGGAAAGATAGGGATAGAGTTGGTGTTTTAATTAAGGAGGAGGTGGGGATAGTGGTGAGGGAAAAAAAAGAGGTGAAAGGGAAATCTCACACTATGTAGAGAGAAAACCCCCTAGTATGAGAGAAAAGTCCTCCTGTGGAGGTAGAAATTCTCATATGGAGGGAGAAGTCACAGGACATCAGTAATTAGGATTTGCACAAGTTTGCAATACCTATGATTAAAGAAGTTGTTCTTTAATTAATACTCTATTTTTTTAGAGAATTATTACTGATGAGTTCTAACTGCGAGGATACCTCTGAGTCTAATTTAATATGTAAAGAAAAGTAATTCTAACAATTTCATTCATACATAAATATGTGCTACTGATGATGTTTATATCTATCAATTTTTTCAATACAAATCACATGTCACATCACATACGTTTAAAAAAAAAAGTATATGGTTGGTACACTAACCTTAAACAGTACTTCACAATTCGAATTGAAACAACAATCTTAAAGGAAGTTGGCTTAATGTATGAACACAACATTCAAATCTATATATCATCAAACCTAGTTGGTTTTGAATTATTTCTCTTTCCATTAATTTCGAACACTTGGCCACTTTTTTGGTTTTTTTTTTTTTGGTTATAATTGGTGCCATTTCGTATGAAGCAATAGCGTTGTTAAAGTGTATAATAAATTCTCTCTCGGGCCATGCTGGCTCATGAACCCACTACACTTAAAACTTAAAAGTAGTGCTTAGGGAAAAAATAATATGAGTACAAAGAACAAAGAGAAAATGAGTGCAGCGGATACAATGGCCATTAAATTTTTTAATCAGAATTTTTTAATCAGATGCTAGGCATATCAGAATCAGGTTGGCCAGAACACCTGATATTTTCCGACTTTATTTTAATGAAAAAACTTTTTTTTTTACTTCAAAATACTCATATCATTTCATTAACAATCAAGTGTTCAATTCATAGAATTGCATGATCAAACATAGAGACTATGATAAAATGGAGTTGCCCTAGCAAGATAAAAAATTGAAAAAAAAAAACTTTATGCATAAAATCATTATGCAACCTATTTATTAGCTTGTCTCTTTGAGAAAAAAAAAACTTTAAAATTGAATTCCGACATAAAATTATTATGCAACTTCAATGAAAAATCTTCCTAATGCATAAATTTTGTTTTTTAATTTAAATTTTGGATCTTGCTAACGCTTTTTTTCAAGTCGCATGTTAATAAATTAAAAAAATGTATTTGTTTTTACATTTAATAATTTATTGTTTTCTTAACTTGATCCCTAAATATACTGTTATTAAAATTCCCGTTTTAAATAAAAGTTCATAACCTATTTTTTTAATATTGAATTGATAACCTATTTCAGTAGCATGCATGTAGTAAATTAATAAGTAACAAATACCCGCACTAATTAATTTATGTACTATGTCAGTTTTAATAATGGTCAATGATTAGATTTAAGATCCAGGAATGTGGGTCACAATCTATCTACCAATTCAAATCTGATCCCTGATTATTAAAGGTGTCGTGGTTTGATTTCCAATCCTATAAAGACCCCCTCAAAATTTTCATGAGCCACTATAGTACTAAACCAACTACCTTCGTATTTGCAGGGTGAAAAAATAATCTTGCAAATCCTGACATAATATTAAAGTCAAATTGTGCGAGAATGTCGAAAGAATATTAAGAAAACATTTATTGATCTTCATGTTCCGAAGATGAAGAGACATGTGAACCTTTTTAAACACCAAATACATCCCCCTTCCTGGTTTTCATTCTCCGACAACAAAAAAGGTTGAGACTGGAAAGTGGAGGTGTCTCTACTGTTCCCTGTATTTCTTTTGCATTTTTTCTTACATATAAATGCGCCTAGACACATTTTCACTTATCTATTTTAAAGATGCTAAAAAAACAATTCTCTAACACGTTTTTTTAATAGAGTATTTGTTATTAGTTTAATAATTCAAATTTATGAATAAGGTTTATTGAAAAAAGGAGCGAATTTAACTTCATTTCATGAGATTCAATAAATTTTAACTCATAATAAAAAAAAGGTTGTATATTGTTAACCTTCGTTATAATAACAAATTATATTCAATTAAGTAAAGTTATTCCTCTTCGTATTCTTGTAGAGTCAAACTTTAATATTGCAGACACCCCTTTAACTACAACTTGTAAGTTTGTATATTACTTAAGCTTACTTTTTAGTATTCACTAAAAAAAGTTATCTTTTTTATTTGCTTTTAAAACTTTCAAACAAATTATTCCATTCAGTAGCTATGCGAAAATATTTTAGCATATAATTTGCATAATGTAGTAACCTTTCATTTGTCTATATTATTTATTTAAGAAAAAATGATTTTTTTTTTCAAAAACATTGGATAATGAAAAATTAAATTAAATTACAAAGACACAAAAATAGTTTCTCTGAAAAGCATTCAGAAATTATAATCTAGGAAGAAATTTGAAGGATATATATGTGTTCTGAACCTTGATTTGTGAAGACTCTATTTCTCAGCTATATTTTTTTAGGCAATTTTAAAAAAGTCTGCAGTGAGCATGCATCAATTACTAAGTTTGTATTGAAGCAGTAAATATAGGTAAAAGTAAAAAAAAAAATAGAAAAATGGAAAATAAAGTCGTGAAGAGTTCAAAAGTAAAGGATTTGAAGAAGATATAAAGACTTGCCTTTGGTTTATTATGGATTCTCTGTTTGGTTGGTTGGTCCGAGTAATATTAAGTTTAAGTTTTTTAAGTATATAATTAGGAGTTTAGTTTTTAATTAGAGAGTAATGTATGAAGAATACCTTATCGAGAAGAACAACCCATCTATATAGGTGTTAACAAATTTTCCAGAAGAAATTAAAAATCTCGGTGACAGACAAAGATATGAAGTTCACTTGGTCCTTAACTCACTAATGTTTACCATGATACGAAGTCCTATCAGGCAATAATCGTATAGATAATTGCTATGCCAGTAAAATGGTCTTCCACGTTGATCTTCAATTGTATTTGAGGCACAAATCATAATTATATTTTTATTTTTGTAACACACAAATCTTAATTCTGATAATTGATAATGAGAAAACTGTTCAACATTGTGTGTGTGGCGGAGGTTGGGGGGAAGAATTTTTTCGTGTTACCAATATTAAACTAATAAATATTTCGTGCATTGTAAGCAATACTTGAGAGAAAATGTTTTTTTATATAAAAAAAAAACTAGTGTTTTAGTTTATATATTGCATGTGACAAAATGTTTATTTATAATTAAAATTCATAATAAATAATCATAATTAAATGTATAAACTATATTTTAAATTTACAACGAATAATTCAAATTATAACATAAAGTTGCTTTTATTTATTATTTTTTTATAAAAAATATTGAAATACAATTTAGAGATGGAGACAAAAATAATTAAGAAGATCAAATATGCAAATAAATATAATTAACAGTTTGAGATGATTGGGCGAATTTGTTTGGTAGTTAGGGAGTAGCGTGTGAAATGCTCGTCTCGAAAGGAAAGTCGAGAGAAACTATTTAAAGTGTCTAATGGAGGGAATGAGAGTCTCATTGTCCAAAGTGTATATTCTAATTATTTCATAATTAATTTAAGTAAATTAATAATTAATAGCTTAAATTAAACACAAGTGATTAATATATTAAAATTAAAATTAAATTGTTCATGTACTATTTAAATTTAATTTTTGACCGAAATGATTTTTAAAAAGATTTTACTTACATCCCAATCAAACTCCAAATTAATTAGAATTTATTTCATCTAATGAAAAGATTAAGATTAAGAAAAAAAAAATAATTAGTAGCTTAGATTTAGGAGCAAAGTAAAAATTCTAAAAAAAATATTTTGATAGCATATATAAATAATTAAGATTATAGAGAAAATATAATATCAAATAAATAAATTAAAGTTCAAGAAAAAAATAAAAAATATTGGTATAAAAGAAAATGTTAAACATTATTAATTTGAATTTTTAAAATATTTATATAAAATGTAAGTGTTAAATAAAAAATCACACATGAAAAAATACCCCATCTTTAAAAAAAATGAAAACTCATTTATAACATATAAATTGATTACTATTTAACTACTTATTTAATTTATATCAAAAACTCATCCCAATTCAAAAGTTCAATCATGATGACTAACCTTAAATAGAGTAAATAAGCAATTGACCTCGACATCAATTTTGAGTAAATATAGTACATGTATTAATTGATACACTGTAATTTAATTGCAAACTAATATATATATATATATATATATATATATATATATATATATATATATATATATATATATATAATAAGTTGTTGATTTTTATAATATAACTATTTTAAAAATTGTATTAACAATGACTTTTAATGGGTTGAACAGTATAAAAAAAATTTATATTGGCATTACATACTACATAGTCATTAAACTCATCAAATTTTAAATTTTGATACGAGTATTGGATAGCTTTGTTATAATTACTTATTCTTTTATTATAATTGATGTATGATTTTAGCTATTCAATATGTTCTATCTGAAAATCTTTTGATCGAATTTCTTATATTAAATTTATAATTTCAAATTAAATAATTGAGAGTTTAAAAAAATTACTTGAGATATTTATACAAATTTGATAAATTTTAAGAATTTTATGAAAGATTCAGTTACGACTTCGAAGAAATAAATTTTTAGAAATGTTGATTAACGTGAAGTTTATAATTTTTTTTCTTCTAGTTTTAAATCTTTGATGTATTTGGAAACTAATTGAATTCTAAGTAATGTAATCTTTTGGATCATTATGTTATTATTCTTGAAGTATTCATCAACTTTATTCATTAATCTCTAAAAAAAATTGATTAACCATTTTTAATGAGAGATCTTCTCTTATTTTTTTTTTTCATCGACAAAATTTGAATCCAAAATCTTGCTTTAAAGAATCGTCCAATTCCATTTTAATTAAAAATATTGTAATTTGATCATTGATGTTTTATTAATGAATCATGAATAAAAACATATGTAAAATGTTTATAATTAATTTAATTTGGGGATATTTTAAATAAAAATATAATTTACATATTAGAATTAAAAACCATAATTATAACAATTAAAAATAGTAAAAGATTAAATTTAATAATATAAATTATCAAGAGATTAAAATCTTATATTAACCATAATAAATAATCTAAAAATACAATTAAGTGAATTTTATACTATACCCTTATGACTTGTCCCACGTTTTCATTTCCCAGCTCCACCACCTATATATATATTATAACGGGTGAAGGCTTGGAAGTGCATTGGTGCTTTTACCCTCTTCCCCTTCTTAGTTTTCCCTACCCAATATTGCATAAACTACTAAGTGGCTACTTAGAAATCAATTGCACAACATAATTTCATTAGTGCCAATTGACCATATAGCTATTGCCATATCCAATTACCTTTTTAAGGCAAAGAAAAAAAATATATAAGAATTGAATACCAAAACCCGAAGGAGAAGCTAAACAAGTTTAGAAAGCAAAGTCCAATGGCCAAAGAGATCAGTGTTGTTTCTCAATATCCCAGCAAATTACAAGTGCAGGGTGAGAATTTTGATCCTAAAAACCTTGTAATGACAACAGCAGCTGATAATGGAAAGAAGGAGAGTAATGGAGCACCTAAAGACACATATCCTGCGTTTCCCGGGTGGTATGCTGATGTTTCCTGGCCAGGTAACTATTTCTTTCCAAGTCTCGTTAAGAAGGGTTCAATTACTTATATTATATGATTTCATATCTACTTTACTTTAGATTTTAATTTGGTGCTTTTTCTGGTCAATGATTTAAATTTGGCGTTTAACTTTTGAGTTTTGTGTGGGCCTTCGTCGCACCTACCAATTGGTTGTTATTCCGGGGCGACTACTGTTTTTCTTTTCAAAAAAAGAAAAATAACAATAAAAATAATATATTAATTTTTTATTGTATACCATACATTTTATCTCTAGGAGACAACACATTTGGTTTAGATAAAAAAAAAATACCATGCAGTTTGACAGGTCATTGTTAATTTTTTACAATGATATAAAAATAAAAAATGCAGGAATACATATATTTTTGTTTAATATATAAAGAAGGAATGTTGTTAAAAAAGTGTAACAACAATAATATACTATCATTTGTAGTAATAGTAGAAACATTTTGTACTAATAATTATCACACCAACAATGTACAGGAGAAGCACACATATATAAAATGGAAAAGATCATATTCCAAGGGAAATCAGAATTCCAAGAGCTTCTTGTATTTGAGGTACCTGTTCTCTGTTAGCATTTTTTTTCATCTGTGTCTCTTTTCTTTTCTTCGATATTTCATCATGATCTTTTTTGTTAGCATATTCCATACTTTTTATGATTATTTGATTTGTTTTTCTATTTTTGTTATCATTTGGTTTTATCATAAATTCTTCCTTTCCTCATTTAGTCTCTACAGTGTATGTATTACTATATAGGCACAATCTCTTGTATCTGATCATGTATATTAATATTATCATATTAGATCACATTAATAAATATTGCAAATAGTTTGTGTACTTTTTCTCTTAAAATACTGTCATTTGTTCAAGAAATGGGTTACTATATACTTTTCCCTGTTTCTTACGAATAAAAAATATTGATGGCATTCCCGAGTGATGTGAAATGTGCAGTCATCTAGACATGGCAAGGTTGCAATTCTGGATGGGTATATCCAGCTGACAGAAAATGATGAATTTGCTTACCAAGAGATGCTCACTCACCTTGCACTTTGTTCCATTCCAAATCCAAAGAAGGTTTTTTGTTCATTCTTTCTATTCCTCGCTTGCACATGAACTATCCTATCTAATGAAAAAAGAAACTTTTGTTTAAACATTACAGGTTCTGCTTGTTGGAGGGGGAGATGGTGGAATTCTTAGGGAAATATCACGCCACTCTTCTGTTGAGCATATTGATATATGTGAAATAGACAAAATGGTCATTCATGTAAGTTAGTCTTTAAGTTATTACTCCTTACTTAGTTTCACTTTTAACGTATTGCTTCCAATAATATATTCTTAGAACCATGTGAGTTTCTTATGCGTTTGAGTACACAGGTTTATAAGAAGTTTTTCCCAGATATAGCTGTTGGTTACGAGGATCCCCGAGTGCATGTTCATATCAGAGATGGTAAAAAGTTAAACCATTTGCTATTAACTTACAAGACAAACATGATATATAATTAAATCCCACGAGTTTGTATGAATAATGTTTTTTATGCATGAAAATTTTACCATAATTTCTGCATATGAAAGAGAAAAAAGAGAAAAATGTGATAGTATAGGTGCATGGTGGAAAAAAAAAGAAGAGAAAAATGGTTGTGTAGAAATCGTTGTAAACTTTTATTATGAGTAACATCACTCATTTTGTATACACTAAACATGCAGGAATTGCGTTCATCAATTCTGTTCCTGAGGGCACTTACGATGTCATTATATTGGATGCTTTTCAACCAATGGGTAAAAAAGCCTTCTTTGTGTCAAAAAATGTCAATTTTAAATTGGAACTAAACTGAGAAAAGACCAACGACGTTTTTGCCTTAAAAGGAAATAAAAAGTAGTTCATGAGGAAATTCAATGTGATGCAGGACCTATTGCGGAAGTTCTTGCTGATAAATGCTTCTTAGAATCAGTAGCAAAGGCTCTTCGACCCGGTGGAGTGTTGTCTGCTCCAGCAGACAGCTTGTGGCTTAAGAACTTTGTAGTTGCAGATACCATAGCAAATTGCAAGAAGATATTCAAAGGCTCCGTTAACTATGCCTGGACCACAGTTCCTACATACGCAAGGCATTTCTTATCTAACTATATTTACCTTTCTAAATTCTAGATATTAAGAGAAATTTTTGGTAAGAAGTGTTTATTTGTTTTTGTTTACCAGTGGGGTGATTGGATTCATGCTTTGCTCCACGGAGGGTCCCCCAGTGAACTTCAAACATCCAACAAATAAATTGAATCCAGAGCAAAATGGGGTAGCAAAGGGACCTCCTAAGTTTTATAACCCAGAGGTAATCCTTTGAAACAGTTTCAGTTCAAGGATTAACCTACTTGTTTTGCCTTATTCTCTTTCCAACTAACTTACGAATTTATTCCTAACTTGCCTTTTATTTTTGTTACTACTACAGATCCATGCTGCTGCATTCTGTCTGCCTTCTTTTGTGGACAAGGTTGTTGATCTAAAAAGATATTGATAAAGAACTCAGTAGTAATAAGGAATTGTTGTTAGTTTTTTTTATCTGCAAATGTTAATTGTTAGTTCGTTAGTTTTTGTTAGCGGAGGGATTCGAACCCACGACCTATCCTTCCCTCCCCTCATCCTTTGTATTGTGTCGTTTTGCATATTTTTATCAGTGAAAGGTTGCACATGCAAAACTATTACTATAATTTTATAAGATGAGAAGTTGGTACTCTGCCAAGTTATTTCTTAATTATTACTCTTGATTCCAATCACTGAACATATAATGGATTAAGAACTCACATACGTACTTCATCTGAGACTTGCTTCTGCATAGTTTCCACTACCTCAATTACCTCTAAAACTTCTGCTCACGTGTACGTAGACACCGCCACCTCACTCTAATGAGAAGAGATGTGAGTCTGCCAATGTGTAGCAACTATTATCCAAAAGCGGTGCCAGAACTCAGAAGATTCACATAACAGTCAAGGCTAAGAGATTAATGTCCATGTCCATGGTAGTAAGTCAAGGCTAAAAAAATGTGTTATGGTTAAATATACATATACTTCAGAATTTCAGATTTATCCAAACAAATTTAATGTTATTAAGACCTACAAGAAGCTTTATTTGAACAAATGAAAGGTACATTATGACAGGAGTCAAATGTCAAACTTCTATATTGGATCACTTTGCAACAAGATACCGATAACAACGTATGAGTCAGTGAAATATAACCTGTAAGCTCAAAAGAATCCAGTTCCAACAAGGAATGGATGCATAGCTTCACATAGTTTTGCTGAGTGATTATACAATTTACTTACTGGCGAAATATTCTAGCTACCCTCACAACTATATAGGAGTGGCAAAAGCAGAACACATCTCTAATAGGGTGAACACTATTAAAGAGGAATCAGATTAGGATCATGATCTTTTGGGGACATGGACATTATACACAAACCATAAGGTAGGAAAAAGTATATAGCTAAGAACACGAGAACACCAAGATCGGCCTCTTCACCTACGGCTGGACGACGTGGACTGATCCAGTATATCTGAATTGCACACCAAAAGCAGTACAAACAAGCTATGGACATCACAAGAAGCATTGACTGATATGACTTTTTCTTTATGGAGTTTGAGGCATTTGCTCTGCGCGGCAATTAAGGAGAGGATAACAAGTCAAAACCAAGCAGTGTCTATACTATTAACTTGATGGTTAACATGGGAAGTTGCAAAAAACAAAAACCTGTTGAGGTAAAAAAAGCCACCAATTAAGCAAGCACATAAGAAGACAACTACAACAACAGCATCTGGGTTAACTGGTGCTCTACTCTGCCACCAGCCAGTGCTCAAAATCCATGTGTACGTGGTTGTTTTCCCATTCTCCTGTGTGATTTGGTAGATAATATATAATCAGTTAGTAGTACAAGAATAAATGTTCAGGACAAATTGTGACAAAGTGACTGTAGCATTTGGCCTTTCTTTGGACACCATTAGAAAATTTGCAGTCCAATAAAATTCAGCTGAATTTCAAGTTTCTGCCTTAGTTTCCATCAAATTGCTGCTATCATAAATAGGCAAGTAGAATAGTAGTTCAGTATTTTCAGTAACAAGTTTTTTTCTGGGAATAAACCCTTAAATTAGTCTTTGAGAATTGAGATTATATAGATCGGCCATTTTTATCCCCAAGATTTTAAAAACTCTTTCTTAGGCTCCACAACACAGCTTGTTTTTGTGGTATGGTTCTCCAACCATTCTCATCAATTGATATCAACCAGGGTTGTTCACTTTAAATGTCCATACTAATAAGTTAATACGAAAAGAATTGTAATCCAAATATTTATTCATCATTTAATTTGACTGATTAAAACAATTAAGTGTTTAAGACTTGATTGAAACTTGACCTGATTAATGAATAATAGAATGCTTGCTGAATCTGTGAAAGAAAAAACAAATGTTAATGAAGCTAGTTTAAAATTTTCAGGGTGAGAATATATGTAAAACAGCATTTAAGAGTATAATAAAACTGTAAACAATCCAACATCTCCTAGTCGGCCTAATAAAACTGGCTCCCCAGCAAGGTTGCAGCGACAACATGGGTGTAGGATGTGCTTTGTTGCTTGACATAATTTAGGGCATGACTAACAGGCCTTTGCAAAATCTTCTCTACAAGCACTTCTAGGGAAAGAAAATATGAAGAAAAAATGAATAATTTTTTTCATAAGTTAAAATTAACTTATGCATAAGATCAAAATTATCTTTTAGAGAAGCTAACATGAGAGTCTCTACAAATTAGGTTATCAGTAAAGACTTGATAACGCTTGAACTAAAACTTTTTGAGTCGATTATACTGATTTATCTGATCATACACTTTGCTTCATTTTAACATTATTAAAGACAAAGCAGTAAATGAATTTATAGGAACAAATACTAAAATAGAAACTTGGCACATTTATTACCTCAAACAGATGATCAAGAAAGAAGTGGGTAAAAGAGCCAGCTGATATCAACAAAAAGCATTGCATCCTCGTAAGGGGCACCTGCAACACAAAGTTAACAAACCGGTGAAACCTGAATTTTCCACAACGAGGAAATGAAACGAAAAAGGGAGAGGGAGACCAACTCTGGAGAGAGAATCAAGAAGCTGCGTGTGGAGAAGATAGGAGGATATCCGAGAATAGAGAAAAGAGAGAGGAAGTCCCAAAAGAAGGATGTAGAAGAGGGGATGGTGAGTGAGATCTTCAAGGGCAGATCCAAAAGCATGAGCAGAGCCACCAAAGAGTGAACCAAGCCACTCCGTGAAAGAACCAACATCAGGGCCAAAGAAGGCGTTGATGGTGTAGAAGAGTGTGTGGTGGGGACTAAACCTCCCATTGCTGATGCTTGTGAGACACAAACCAGAACCCATGGCATACATAAGGTGAGGACCAGGACCTGGCATTGCCTTCTTCTTCACTTCCAATTAACAATCAACAATTTCAATACTCAAGTCAAGCACACACCTCCACACGGTTTCGGCTGTTCCACAAAATTAGCCGTCTGAATAGGTAGTTTGTCAATCTAATCCAACGTTGTTAGTTATGTTGGATACTGTGTTACTTACTGTTTTCGGTTATTTACCAACTTAACCCTGCTAATCAAACACCCGCAGCCTTCATAAAATATAGGAACATACTGTTAATGGAAACTAGTCGGTTACTCAGGTGGATTTTGTTTGTTTTTACTATGTTTTAAAATCATTTATATAAAAAACAAATGTTAACATGATTTTGTTGAAACATGTGTCCTCATGATTTCCTATAATTTTAAAATGCGACCCACATGATTTTTAATAAAAAAAATTGTTTTTTTAATTCCAGAGGATACCCCTTCTGGCATCTGAAGAGCTCTCTTTGCGTAACACATGGTGACAGGAAAAGGATAGGGCGTGCTCAGGCATAACAGCAACATTAGATACCAGGGGAAAACACGAGTGAGTGTTGACACATTCCTCCTGAATGTGGTGAACGACCAAGGAGGAATCTGACTCCATAATAATTTCACCAGATATATTCCTATCTCGTAACATAAGAATTGGAGACCCTTTATTGTTATTTTTATTAATTGAAATAAAAGAATTGAATGAGATAAATAATATGTAATTATTTTAATTTTTATTGTCAGATAAATAACATATTCAAAAATATATATCATGCCACCCACATAAAGTATATTATTATATGTTTTTTAAAAGTTTGATTTTTATTTATTGTTAGGAAAAAAAATTTACTCTAACTCTGTCATAAATTTTGGAAATAGGATTATTGGGCTCTCATTTAGGTATTATTTCGTAAAAGTCTCTTATAATTTATTTAATTCTGCAAAAGGTTCAAAACCGTTCACTCAATTATGCTTATAAAACATTTTTGAAATATTAGTTTACTATTTGCACCTCTAATTAGGTATTTATGGTTAATTTTTCATACAAAAGGAACCAATTGTAAAAAAAACAAAAGTTTAACCTAATTAAAATTTTGGTAAAAGTATGAGACCGGCGATTCAATTTAACCTTAGTTTTTGTTTGTTATTTAAAACAATAATATAGTACAGATTAAGAAATATGATTAAAATTAGTGTTTTAATTTTTTATTATATCCTTTAACTCTCTGATATTATTCTTAGTAATTAATTTTTTTTACCATTATAATTAATGTTAAGTTAAGGTTGTGTAAAGGAAAAAAATATAAAAAGAAGAATGAACTGCGATTTAAAAAATTTTGCAAACTTTTTTCGTAAGATCTATTTCGTCTGATAAGGAAGTTTCAAAATGAAGTTCAACAAAAGATGTCTAACAAAAGACTTGGAAGGATATTTCGTAAAATGTTTTTTATGAACAGAAATCACAGCACAAGGTTAGATAAACATACAAGGATCAAAGAGTATAAACACAAGAATTTGCACTGATTTATCTCTTTCATTATATTAGTAGATTACGTTCGCTACTCGATAATTCATCAAATTTCCACTATCTTTTAAAGATACAAGTATTAATTGTAATTATTATTTATACTTAACTATTTTTGGTTTCTCCCGAGTATTGTTTATACCAACCTCTCCAAGCTATTCATCCAAATATTATTTCTTACTTAAGTTATTTTTTACTCTACAAAAATAAGTAGATTTGTTGGAGGTTTAGGTTCACACAAACTAAGGTAATTAATTGTCTTATAGACAAATATACATGGTCAACTCACAATCTTTTTTCTCTCAAGGTAAACAATGTGTTTTGAGAGTTTTTTTTTTATAACTTTAGAAAATAATTGCAAAGTTTGAATGCTTAAAGATGATCTCATTCAAAGTTTATATAACTTGAGCACTTTAAATTTCTTGGTATTTATAGACTTTGATGAAGTAATTGTTATCTCTAAACAATGTTTATGCGTATGTAGATCGGCTAAAACTAAAATGTTTGTTGGAGTATTTAATAAACATTTAATGTTTATCACCAACCGGTCACTTAATTCTTGATAAAATACTCTATTTATATTTCTTTAGTAACACTCGAAATCTAGTGTCAGAGAGCTTTATTCTTTGACTTTCTATTTCTATTTCTCTTTGACAAATGAAGACATTTTCTTCATAAAGGATCAGATACATAAAGTATTAGCTTTATCTTAAATACTAAAGATTTTAGCGTCTTTGTGTTATCGTCTGATACATTAGCTTTAATGCACTTCGTCCGATGGCATTTCAAACACAAGCTTTTAAACTTAATATTTGTTTGTATCAATTCAAAACAATTGATTTGGCTATGATTTAAAATGAAAAGAACTAATAATTGTATTAACTAGAACGAATTTTATTGATTTAGTTTGGATTGTTGAGTTTGTTAGATAGATCAATTCAGATGATTACCCCTATAAAAAAATATATATAACGTTTTTTGAGTTTTTTTATATCAAGAATTGAAATCAGAAAAATTCTACTTATTTGAAAAATTATTTGTACATGTTTTTCTAAATAATCAAATGTCATAAAAAATAGAGAGAGAAGATTAAATATACGAAAAACACACACGAAAAAGGTTCCAAATGAAGGCAAAATTGTCGCTCTGTATGATCACGAAACCTACACTAATTTAATATTTGCATGAGACAAAATATGCTAGTCTTGGAGTGGTTGTTATATGTGAAATTAATTCAAACTCTTTACTTAAGTTAATCATTTTATATAATGAAAGCTCATGATTTTTTTTATATTAATGTAATTTGTTTCACAGCACATAATATAAAACATTTATTCATTTTAATACTTTTAAACTATTATAATTTAATTATACAGAACATATTAATTTATACTTATTTAAATATTATTTCAGTATAATTATATATTTTCTGTTGGCACGATTTTTTTATACGAAAATCTTACTTGATGTTTATTTTAATTACTCATTAATAAGTCATAATCACATTGAATTTGAGTTTAAAATTACTAAACAAGTTAAACCTACCAAGTTAGGTCATGATGAAAAAAATCAAATTAGAAAAGAGTTTTTTTTCCTCTCTTAGTACAAGAAGTCACGTGTCTTTCACAAAAAGTCCTTATTTTATGTTACTATGTATCCTAAAAGTCGAAACATCTGGCGAAGTTGAAATAATTTCGTAACAGCATTCAATGATAAATTAAAAGAGCTCTTATTATAATATCAATAAAAAAAAGCTTGGATTATAATATCAATAAAAAAAAAGTTGAAAGAGCTCTTATTATAATATCAATAAAATAACGCTTGGACTAAATGCATATTTAAATGAGTATTTATGAATATATTTTTAAATCATTTTAATTTCATAAAATAAAGTAAATTATATTTAAAACTCTTATATTAAAAAAGTAAATTTATAATAAAATTTAATATAAAAATTCTCAATTAAATATGAAAATTATCTCAATTTATAATAAAATTCTCAACTTAATATAAAACTGTGGGAAACTTTGACTGTTTTAAGTTTTGACACACTTGTAATTTAGCTAATTTGTATCTAAACACGTGTGAAAACTGTGATTGTTGTGGTCCGAAGGGGACCACAACGGAGATGCAGATGCTGTCCAACTATGATAGTAATTTATAACACTACTATATATATCCATAATACTATGTTTATTCCTTTGACTTTCCAGTTTCTACGTTGTGACAAACAAATACTACAAGACCAAACGGAAAACAAGATTTCCAGCGTTTTATTATTTTCACCTTACTAATAATTGTTACAATTGGATATTGATGATCTTATTAAGTCCATTTCCAAAACTGCCAAAAAAAATCACCCGTTTCGATCCTAATTCCAAACACACTTATCCCGTATTATATATATATATATATATATATCATAATAAAAGAGGAAAAAAAAAGTCTTACTTGCAACTTTTCACATACTAAAGGTAGTAAGGTACCTTTGTTCACACTCACTTTTCAGTTCCGAATTATCCACTTCATGTCATATTATCCACTTCTGTAAGTCTGTAAGTTTGTTGAGACAATAGTCAAAGACCAGGGTAAATGATCGCTTGATTTTGCATTGACCCTTTTCTTCATTCTCTCTTCTCTTCTTTCTTGCTTTTCAATTAATGATCTTTCACTCACATTAACATAAAGATACTTTCTTTTATTCTATTTATTGTTCCTATTCTTGGACGATCAAAGGGAAAGCAATTCTTGAACAGCCAATTCTGTTTTTCTTGCAGGGTCATTTTCTATACTCCTACCAAGTGAGGATTACTCTTTGAATCAGTTTCATGTTTTTCAGGTAAATGCTTGTCTTTGCTTGTCTTTCTTTCTTGCTATTTGGGCCTTTTGGGTTCTATTGGTATTGGCATTGGGGGCAGTTTATTTGGTGGGTAAGTATCTTGGTCAGGGTGAAACGATTTTTGCATGTCCAAGAATGTAATAAGGTTATGCAAGGTTATAGCATTGGTTGAACAGCTAAAGAGTGAATTTTACCAACTCTGTGTTGCACAATCCTTAATGGTTGATTTTCTAATATTTAACTGATGGTTTTCTGATCAATTGTTAATTTGTTATCATTCGTAGTGTTCTCTCTAAAATGCTGCCAAATTCAATATCAAAATGCTGCATGTTGTTGAACCTAGCTGGCGGTACATTGTATTCCGGGTTATGCGGCATGTATGGACAACTTATAAATTTGGAATACTCGAGAATTTTGAAAGAGAGAATTGAAAAGAAAAGAACTATAAAAAACGCATGTGTGCACATACACGTGTGAATCTTCAGTGTAGTAATAAGCAATGAATCCAAATTCCAGAATGGTTTTGCTTCGATTTTGTACTCTTTCCATATATGGTTTGCAGAAAGACAAATTTGTACAATGTTTTTGATAAGTATGAATTAGTAGTCCTGTATACATTGCATTAATTCAAAATTTCTCCAGTGGCTATGATGTTATTTGTTGGTTGAAGATTGTTATGTTTTAATCATTTGTTAGGTAGAATTTACTTAAAAATGTGTACTGTGGTTAGGGAGTTACTCCTTATACACTTGATTAATGTATTTTAGTTTCTAAACCGCTATAAGCAATTAAATTGATTTTCTGGAGTTTAGCGATAAATATAGAAATATGAGTCAGCATGCTCCTGTACATGGTCAGTCTGATTGGCCGATAGCCTGTAATTTTCATAACGGTTCTCAATCCTAACGCCTCCTCAATCACAAGGTTCATATGATAGGCAAGGAGGAAATGCGTGAAAGGCTAGTAACCGGCTAGAGATGTTCACGAGATTAGCTGCAAGAGTTTGAGTTCAATTTCAGTCTAGGATATCTGAGTCGCGGTGCGCGTTATCTTGTATGTTCTTTTAATCTCCATTGAACTTTGGTTGCTTAGAATTGGCTGATTCAAAGATTGAGTATAAATAGATCAGGACTTTAGCTGCATGAGTTTGAGTTAAATTCAAGGTGTGAGCGCTTTTTTATATGCTTGTGAACGTTCTTTTTAATTCAATAGATCTTTGGTTTAGTTTTGTGATTCTGTCTATCCAATCAAGTCTGCCTGCAATTGCATAGATTACAGAATTGGATGACTGGAAGATCAAATACTGGAGCCATTATACCCTTAGATTTTCTGCAATTTTCTTCCTTTCTCTGAAGAGAGTTCTATTGTTTTATTTAGAGAATTTTGAACTTACAAGGAAATTTTATAGGTGGTACTGTGGTAGGATCACAATCATAATATCCATTTATGATATAAATATGTGCTGTTCTTTTCCTGCTTTTGCTTGCAGCAGTGGAACTAGACTATTTTTTTTGGGGGGGAGGGGAGGGGGGTCACTCACATGATAACTACAAAAATTTAAAAGAGGGGATGGAATTTATTGGGGTGCTATGTAATTAATATTATTTTTGGCTTTGGTTTGCCACTGCCCCATACTCCATGAGTAGTTCTGCCTGACTACCTGATTCTTATAATTAGTATCTGAAAAGATTTCTCTTTCTTTTGTGGTATATAATTGGAAACCGAAACAAATTGGGGGATGAGTAAACTTACTTTGTTTGCTTCTACCATGATACCATTTGCGTTATATATTATTATCAAGGTAGTAGTGTGTATGTGTAACATTTGTTTGCCATTGTTTGTTCATAAATACTTTTTTTTTGTAGTTTTCAATGATATGATCACTTGTTGGACTTTTGATTTCAACTATCTGTGATGAGTTAAACTTGGTAAATAATAATTGGAAAATGCATATCTGATCATGTTAGCAGCTTTCATTTGTCAGCCAATTTCTTGTTCATATGAGTAATATTCATTTGTTTGTAAATTTCAACAATTTTCATTGGGTGAATTTGACAACAGATAGTTATTATCTACCTATGTTCAAGCAAACAAATAATTGTATGTGAAGATTTTGCTTGAACTATTTACCTGTCTTATGCTGCTGCTGCAGTCTTGCATATTATAATTATAGCTATTTCTCTTCCATCTTCACAGGTTCCTGCTTTCCTTGGCTCATATTCAAGAATTTGTAGTTCTGACGACTGTGTCACAATAATAGTTCTCTTTCAGAGCTCAGTGATTCACAATTGGAATAAAGATGGTGGTAAGATCATGCTCGAATTTGTCTGACTTGGTGTCCAAGGACAGTTTGAATTCCCCTCAAACTCCTGGAGCTCTTCCCCGACACCTGTCTGTTCCAGGAATTATGTCTGATGTGGATAGCAAACTAACGGGCAATGATGATTCAAATGCTTTCTCATCAGAACTACATCAGAAGAAGATCATTATAGCAGCAAATTTCCTTCCTCTTAATGCTCAAAAGGATGAAATATCTGGCAAATGGTGCTTCACTTATGATGAAGATTCAATCTTGGTGCCATTGAAGGATGGTCCCTCTTCTGACACTGAGGTCCTTTATGTGGGATCTCTGAAGGTTGATGTTGATGCTAGTGAACAAGAGAAAGTTTCTCTTCAGCTACTGGAGGAATTCAATTGCTTGCCTACCTTTATTCCTTCAGACATCCAGAAACTGTTTTATAATGGCTTCTGCAAGCAACATTTGTGGCCTCTGTTCCATTACATGTTGCCGTTGTATCCAGACTACTGCAATCGTTTTGACAAGTCACTGTGGCAGGCTTATGTTTCTGCTAACAAAATATTTGCTGATAAAGTCATGGAGGTTATGAATCCAGAGCATGATTATGTATGGGTTCATGATTATCATCTTATGGTTATTCCAACATTTCTACGGAAGCGATACAGTTGGATCAAGATAGGATTTTTCCTCCACTCTCCATTTCCTTCATCAGAAATTTATCGGGCTTTACCTGTCAGGGATGAAATTTTGAAAGCACTGCTTAATGCAGATTTAATTGGTTTTCATACATTTGATTATGCTCGCCACTTTCTTTCCTGCTGCAGTCGAATTCTTGGCTTAGAATATGAATCCAAAAGGGGTTACATCAGGCTCAAATACTTTGGCCGTACAATATTCATTAAAATCTTGCCTGTAGGGATTCATATGGATCGACTTCAATCTGCCTTTAATCACTCTTCTTTTTCAGTCAATGTCAGAGAAATGTCAGAGAAGTTCAAGGAGAAAAAACTTATTCTTGGAGTAGATGATATGGACATTTTTAAAGGTATCAGCCTAAAGCTATTGGCCATAGAACAACTCCTTCAGCAATATCCTGAATTGTTGGGAGAATTAATACTTGTCCAGATTGTAAATCCACCAAGAAGTACTGGTAAGGATGTAGAGGAAGCAAGGAACGAGATGCACATTATTGCCAACAGGATAAATGAAAGGTTTGGTTTGCTAGATTATGAACCTGTCATCATCATCAATCGTCATGTTCCGTTATATGAGAAGGCATCCTACTATGCTTTAGCAGAATGTTGCATTGTGGATGCGGTGCGGGATGGTATGAATTTGGTTCCTTACGAGTACATTGTCTGCAGGCAGGGGAGTCCTACAATGGATGAAGCTTTAGACATTGGTTCTGAATCACCTCGTACAAGTGCACTTGTTGTCTCTGAGTTTATAGGTTGCTCACCTTCTCTTAGTGGGGCAATCAGGGTAAACCCATGGGACATTAATGCTGTAGCCGATGCACTGAATTTGGCCATCACAATGCCCAGTGGAGAGAAACAGTTGCGGCATGAGAAGCACTATCGATATGTTAGCTCTCATGACGTAGCTTACTGGGCCAAAAGTTTTGTGCAAGATCTTGAGTATTCATGCAAGGATCACTATAGTAAAAATCGCTGGGGGATTGGCTTTGGCCTTAATTTCAGAGTTTTGTCCCTTTCTCCTACTTTCAGGAAGCTTAACAAAGACCATGCTGTTTCTGCATATGAAAGGACAAATTGCAGGGCATTCTTTTTGGATTATGATGGAACAGTTGTGCCTTCCGTTGTTAAAACTCCAAGTTCTGAAATCATAGATGTTCTAAATATCCTCTGCAGTGACCCTAAGAACACTGTGTTTATAGTAAGTGGGAGGGGGGAAACCACGCTGAGTGAATGGTTTGATCAGTGTGAGAATCTTGGTATAGCTGCTGAGCATGGTTATTATCTAAAGTGAGTTTTTCCTCTCCTCAATTTTATAGTTGGTCACATGCAATTCTGCTGATAATGATAATCGAAATCCTCTGTTTAATTTCTATCAAGAATGAGAAGGAAGGGACAATATGAGGGAGAAGGAATACATAGTGGTTTTTCACACATTCATGATGCATATATTTGGATCTTATGTAGTGTTTATTTTATTTATTTTTCCATTTTATTGGCAAGTTCTGTAAACTGATGATGTCTTGTATGGTCTTTTTGGCATAGATGGAGTCAACAGTCAGCTTGGGAAATGAACCATACAAGTACCAGTTTTTCTTGGAAAGAGATTGTTGAACCTGTGATGAGATTGTATACTGAGGCAACAGATGGCTCCTATATAGAGACCAAAGAGAGTGCCTTGGTATGGCACTACTATGATGCTGATCCTGATTTTGGATCTTGGCAAGCCAAGCAGCTGTTGGATCACCTTGAAGGCTTATTTGCAAACGAACCGGTAACTGTAAAGAAAGGAAAGCATATTATTGAAGTCAAGTCACTGGTATATTATATCCTATCTCTTCATTTATCAACATATGACTATTCTCAAGTTTTTTAATATCGGCTAATCAACATTACAGGGGATTACTAAAGGGTTAGTCGTGGAGGGCATTCTGTCCAAGATGACCAAGAATGGGAAAATACCTGATTTTGTACTCTGCATAGGGGATGATAGATCTGACGAGGACATGTTTGAGAGCTTGCTGAATAAAGTTTACAGTGGAACCTCTTCTCCTGCACCAGAAATCTTTGCATGCACTGTTGGTCAAAAACCAAGTAAAGCTAGGTACTATTTAGAGGATACTGAGGATGTGATGAGGTTACTTCAAGCTCTTGGTACCGTTTCAGTGCCTAAATCAACATCTCCTGAGGAAGACTCTTTTGGAAAAACAGAAGCCTGTTTCGACGTTTGAAATGCAAACTTTACCTGTCTATTTTGATAGTTTTCTTTCTTTTCCCATAAACAGTCAATGCTTCAAAGAAGCAGTTTACAATCTGGATTTTCAAGATTTGATTATAGAGGAAACTGCAACATTAAGTTTTAGACAGTGAACACCAGGGTTTAGACTGTTAAAGAGTTTCTGCTTTTGATGTTGATGTGGCAGCAAATGGATGTATATGCTGTGTCTTTTAGCAATACCTTTGATGTTCAAAAATATTCTTAGGTTCTGAATCTGGAGTCCTGGCTGCATAAGATGATAATACATTGGTTTGTATGGCTGAACTGGTTACAATTTTACATTGCAGGACCATTTAGAATTTAGAATTTAAAATCATATAAACCAGTTTCCATAGTTGCTCGGGTACAACATTTTTCATCTGAGAGGAAATGGAGATCATTGACATGTTTGTTGGATTCACTTCGTTTATTTTTAAATAAAAAAAAAAAAAAAAATACAGCACCTGTACACTATAGAAAGCCATATTATGAGAATAGGATATCTCAACACATTTTTTCTTTGAGTGAATTACACACAATCTACTTCTTCTAAAATTATATAAACTCTACCATTTTTTTAAGTGGTGTTTATAGGGCAGTTTGATGTGATGTTTTTAAACAATGAAGGAAGTCAGTACCATGTATAATGAAGTGTAAAAGTATATTTTTCAAACAACTAAGGAGGTTGTTGGAGTAGAAAAGACATGCAGAATTCATGTCATTTCACCAAATCTCGAGAATAATTACTGTATTTTTTTTTTATAAATTCAAAGCCACAATATGTATAAATTAAAATTGAAACAAACATCTTTTCTATGGCCGGTGATTTGAGTGTCATTGTGATACCATTTTGGTTAAACAATTTAATTAAGAATTCTTTTTTGAGGGGGACTTGATTAATGACTTATTGAATACATATTTATTAGTTTATTATATAAAAACTCATGTATAAATATCTTTTTATAACCGAAAAAACTATGGCTAAATTAATTTTATATAAGCCGAAAATAATTTAATGGGCATCACAAAAGAGTTTATTGAATAAACTAGAAACAGTTCATAGACATATTATAAGTTACTTTCATGAATTCTTTCAAATATTTACTCAAGTACTTACGTCATTAGATAAGTTTAAATAAACTATAAATAAATTCTTCTATATGGGCTTAAAATCCTTATATATTGGTTCCAAAATTTAAACTTGAGAGGACAAGGATTTTAAGGTGGAGTTCATAGTATGTTTGGTCTTCATTAGTCACTCTTCCTAAATTATAATTTCACGTTCTATGAGAAGTATCAATTGGTTATTTCTAGTTGAATGGGCACTTGGTAAAAAAAAAAAAAAAGTTGAATGAGCATTTGATGACTCATTACTTTTTAAACTAAAATTAAAAATTGGTTGTTATTTTTAAAAAATTTGAACTCAAAACAAAAAATCATCCCAAAGGAAGACTTAATATATTAGGTAGTTTTATTGTTTATTTAATGATTTTTTATATTATTTTTGGTTCTTTATATAAGAATCATATATTATTTTTTAAATGTATTAATTGTTAAATTTTTTATATTCTTAATTTATTATGATGTCTATTATTGATATATAGTATATTTACTCATTTATAAAAATGAATGTATTTATTGGACTATTAACCATACAAGTCACACATTGATTGAAAATTATTTCTTAAATTATAAGTAATGCCATTGAATATAATTACCACTTAAACTATTCAAATTTATGATATCTCTACAATTAAATTTAAATGCAAGACAATATTAATTAAAATTAATCAATTCAACTACTTTTATTATTTTTGAACTCTGTGTGAGTTCAGTTTTCAATTTTCTTCTGTGTTTGTTAATCAAGATACTTCTTAATTACTGTTATTAATACTGGACCACTAGTTGTGAAGTAGCAAATGACAATGTAGTTTGTGATAACTAAACTACTGGTTTGTTAGTTGAATGAAGCTATGTAGCTACTTTTTTTTTTTTCTTAACTAAAGGTATCTCAGGCTTCTTATTTGACATCCAACTAATCCTCTCTCATGGTCCATTTTGGGGTAAAGTGGTAACTCTAATTGCAACTTCATGCTTAAGCTGGAGATCGAATCCCAATCGTATTTAAGGGATCCACGAGTCAAACTACTTGTGTCAACTTGATTTTGATTATGAAACTACTCTTTTTTTTTCTTCTAATATATAGTTTTCTTGCCATGAACTTATGATGTCGTTTGCATACTGTCAATTGTTTGTTGTTCTGTTATTGTATTGTAAGACTTAATGCTTAAATTGGTTTGATAAAGACTCAGAAGATATTGACTGTGTCCTATTCGAGGTATGGATGTTGATTTGGCAGCCACTGTGTTTTTTGTTTTGTTTGTTCGTACAATGGTTGTTTTTAGACTGAACACTCAAATTTCTAATTGATCCTCTGAAGACACGTGGGTTTTTAAGTTGGTCTTCTAAATATTTTAGACATCAATTTGGTCCCTCCATGTTTAAAATGGACAATTACTATTCGACTCTTTCCCTCAATAACCTTTGGATATTTATTCAGTCTTAAAAATGGTGCCTCTTTTTTTTTTTCATAACATTATGAAGGACAAAATTGATGCTCAAAATCATTGGAGGACCTGGACCTAATTTGAAGTATTCACTCATTTTTGGTTTTTGTCCTTTTTCTCTAATCTTTTCATTGGTTTGTTTTGGGTAAGTCTTCGTTTTATACGAGGTACATTGTCATGAAACGGGGAGGAGAAATGAGTGAAATTTTTCATTGGAGCTGATATCTAACTGCAGATAGAGCAGAAGCATTGGTTTTACACTTTTACTCATCCTTTTATCTTTGGTTGATAACTTGTTATTTTTATATAAAATGTTGGAGGCCTGGAGGGGGGAAGCATGAGAGTGTGGTTGTCAAATGCTATTATATGATGACAGTACATTCAGATTGTAATCGTTGGACGAAATTGTTATCTCGGATTCGTTGATACTGATATGGTTTCATTTCTTCGTAAATTTGCTTTCACAAGTAAAAACGGTCCATTGGATATGATTGTGTCATTAGAATGGTATGATAATGCTGTGAAAAACAGGGTGTACGAGAAATTGACTTGAAGGATAACTAAAATCTTAAAAGGAAAGACAGAGTTTATGCTGAAACAATTGTTGGCAATTTTTGAATCGTAAAGTTTGTATGTAGTTGTAAATATAAAACTATTCTTTTGTTTATCCATACGAACTAGAGTGTAATTTTAAGGGTTTTTTTTACCCATCTATATTTTCTCTTTCTAGACAATTCATAAACTATACTACTTTATGCGTTATATTTCAAAGTTCATTAAGAAGTCGAGATTTACTATCTTAATTTCTAAACGAGATTTTTTTTAATTTAAATTTTATTTGTAATTTTTAATTTATGTTTTAATTTACATTATAAATATATTTTAAATTTAAACTTCCCTACTTTTATTTAAATATTATATTATATAAAAATATTTTTATTTTTTTAAAAAATGATGTTATTAAATATAATTTTTTTTCTTATATTATTTAATTTATACAACACTTAATATACAATATTTTTTTAGTTAACATTTTTATTTTTTTTAAAAATCTGAATTTTTAATATTATTTTTGCATTAATAAAAAATTAAAACTTTTAATATTATTATTTTATTAAATATAACTTGTTTATTTATGTCATTCATTTTTAAAAAAAAAGTTTAAATTTAAAATATATTTAATAATTTAAATTAAAAATTAGAAAAACCACCATTTAAAACTAGGGTGACAAATCCAGACTTGTCAGTGAAACCTACAAATGATGCACTTTGAGATATAACCCACAAAGTGCTATACTTTGGAAATTTTGGAAATTCTCTAGAGAGGAAAAGTATAAATCCCTAAAAAAAAAAAAACTAATTTTAAAATAGAAAATGGTATAGTGTGTCAGACGCATTTGAGTTGTGTCAGACGCATTTGAGTTGTGTCATAATCGTAGTTTGTTCGGTCTATTTTCCATGTTTTTCCCATTGACATTTCTGGGTTCGAATCATCTCATTCTCCTCATCTTTCGCAATGGCCGTAAAACAAAATAGTCAATAGATTCAAAACCGTCTCGTGGGTTTGCCACGACTCCTTCGTCGTCGTTACATAGTTTTCAGATCTGCGAGTCCCATGATGGAAATGGGAATTTCAACGTGTTAAAATTTTGTTGTGGGAGAAAATGTTCCAATCGAAGCATTACTCTAGTTGTTGCTTTGTTGGTATTTTTTATACTAGATAAGGTTATTTTCTTCTTCCCCTAAATTGAGAACAAGTAATAATGTATTTATCTTGATTTAATTTAAAGTGCATGAAATTTTAACTTACTAAGGGTGAAATTTTCCATCCATATCTATTGAAAAATTGTTCTAATTGGAATTGCTCCTAACTTGCTTTAGTTATAGCTTGTTGGAGGTTGTTTTAATTGTAGTTTTAAGGAGGCGTGTCTAGTTTTACATTACTTGGAGATATGACTTAAAGTTGAAATTCTAAAATGATATTAGTAGTTAGGCCTCTAGACCATTTGTTGTTGAACTGTTAATTGACTTAATCACATATGTTTAATCATACAAACTTTAGACTATATATTCAGATTTTGACATCAGTGATATGACCAAAATAATTTATGAGTGAGGATAAGAAGTCCAAATTCTAAGATGATCTTATAATTTTAAACTATATCATCTTCCTTGCTTTATATTTTACAGCGAATTAAGTCAACATTGCATATTTTTCCGTAAAATATTTCGCGTTTTTATCACCTGTAATTTTTGTGTACTGAATAATTTTAGACTATACTCCGTATAAGTGATCTTGTAAGTTTGACTTTAATTAAGGTTTAATTTTCTCTTGATTATATATCGAAGAAAAAAATGAATGGAAAAGATTAGAGCCCTGCATAAATGAAATTAGACGTTCCGAACTGCGCCGAACCTGTGATTCTACAGGGAAAGTGCATACTTTAAGGTGACAAGTGTTGATAAATTCAGGTAGAGTCTTGAATCATTAAATTAAACAGTCGTAAGAAATATTCCGGAAACATGTGAATGAATATGGATGGATACACATTGTTTTGAAAAGCACAGTATTGCTATGTTTACAATAAATAGGAAAATATGTAAAATGGTGTGTGATGTGAGAGAGAGAAAAAGGTGAAAAAGTGATTTGAGAATATGATTATTGTAAAAATAAAAATAAAAACATGTGATGGGGATAATATTTATAATTAAAAAACAAATGATATTGTTTGATTTATTTTAAGAGCATGTCCATAATAAACAAGCTAAGTTGAGTAGTGAGGGTCAAGGGACACAGAAACAACACAAGTGAATAGATAGATAGGGTTACATTTGGAATTAAATAGAGCATGGCAAGCATGTGTTACCTATTTATAGCTGAGGCGGATAGTGGAGCTCTCTCTCTCTCCTCTAAAAAAACACCTAATCTGATCTGAGTTCCTGACATGTCCATCGAATTTGATTCTGAATCCATTGCCACTCCCACGGCCCAAGCCCAAGCCCAGGAGCGATCCAACTCTCGCTGCGCCTTGTTATTTTCTTCCTACAACTGCTTCGGCGGCCAACGACGTCGTTCCTCATGGTGGGAGCGCGTCCGCTCCCACTCCCACTCCGCTCCAGCCTCAGCCGGTGACCGGTGGTGGTCGCGTGGGCTCAGGGCGCTGAAGAAGCTTCGCGAGTGGTCGGAGATCGTAGCGGGGCCTAAGTGGAAGACCTTCATTCGCAGGTTCAACCGCAACCGCCCCAACAAACGCATACCCACGTACCAGTATGACCCCTTCAGTTACGCCCTCAACTTCGACGAGGGGCCTAACGGGGATTTCAACCACCACCACGACGATGCTGCGCTTCGCAATTTCTCCACGCGCTACGCTGCCGCGAACAACGTCAAGTCGCTTTCCCCCAAGGCCCGTGACTGCGATGACGCCGTTTTGGTGTGAGTGGTGTGGAGTGGCCACGCGGTGTTTGGTTTGTGGCTTAGCTTCAGTCCGAAAAGGGGCAGGAGTGGGTGCCCCTTCGCGTCATTATTTAGTTTTATTTTTTTGCTTAAATTACTTATTTTTTCTTTATATTTTCATGATTCTTTTAATTTTTTTTAGTCTTGTAATAATTTTTTTGAAAGTGATATTTTTAGCTCTTACAGTTTTATGATTCTTACTCTTTTTAGTTTTTATAATTTTTAAATTACAATAATAAAAAAAATAATAAATTATACATACTAAAATAAATACTTTATAAAAAAATTAAAATATAAATTATAAAAATTAAAAAAATTATTTTTAAATTATAAGAACTAAAAAAATAAAAATCATAAAATTATAACACCAAAGTAATTTAACCTTTTTCTTTTTGTCATATGAATCCCTATGGAAACCGTTGTTATTGTGTATATACACACTTTTATTTTCTCTATTGTATGATAATTAATTCATTGTTATTTTTATGGTTGGTGCTTGGGTGGGTGGAGGGTTGTGGAATAAGAATTAAGAAGGTTGGCTTGGCTTCCAATTCCCGGTTTGATAATAGTAGTGGTAATTATTATAATGTTTAAGGATGGGCCTGGCTTGGGGGTGGTGGGGGTTTGCTTTTCGATTTGGCAATTGCAATCAATAAATGAGGCTTCCACGAAATGAATCAAGTTGGGATTTTTTGTTAGATGTGTCGTCTTCTTCACCCTTAAAAATTGTCATTTTCATTTTCATGAATGATAGTGTGGTGGGATCAAAGTAGAACATCTTGCCTATTCTAGTAGTGGCTTGACAGCTTGTTCGATCTAATTTGTTTTGTGTCACAAATCAACTGTGTAGTGTATGAGTTACCGATATAGACAAGTAGGAGAAACTGCTCTTATCCTAGGGTAAAGATATTTCTCTTATGTAGCGTTCGTTCATTAGGGAAAGATACCATTCATTCAATCAATAATTAGATTAAGACATTTCTTGAATGTTTTTACCGATACCTTTTAAATGATTTTCGTATTTTTACATATACTATTATCATATCAGCTGTTAATTGCATTTTTTTCAAAGGTTTGATTATTTAATTTCTATATATTTTTGGTATAAAGTTTATCATAGTTTGTCATTTAATATGTAATATGTATGTTATTATTGAACATAAAATACTTAGTATAGTTATTTTAAATTTTAGATATATTTTTTAGTTTCTAAAAATTATATTTTATGAATCAGTCCCTTTATTTTTTCAAATTTATTTTATAATTATTTTTTAAAAAGAAAATAGAAAAATCAAATAAGAAATAAAAACGAAGAGCCTTCCTGCCAAAGGAGTAGGCCACTGAGTAAGACCCTGTCACTATTTGGTGGGAATGATAGTAGTAGAGTTAGGTAAGATATATTAAAATGGTGGTTCCCATATTCGCATTAAAATCATGTATTTAAATCCATATTCAGGTGGGTGACAACTTGAACACTTACAAGGTATATATGTGTTTATACTTGGATCACTTATCTACATAATGTATCTATATGTTGAATACAATCTTTGCATAAAAAAAAATGTTGAATACAATCTCACATTAGGTATCTGTTCGATAAATTAATAAAACATGAATGTTGTGATATTATATTAATATTAATGATGAAAACTAATTAAAAAAAAAGAGCGTTAATTAAAAGAAAAATATGTAATTTAATTGAAGAAAACATTCAATTATTCCAATTCCTAATTATATAGCATTGCAAATAAATTTTTTAGCTTAATTGCAAATACTATTTTAAAAAATTTTAAATTTAGTTATAAAATATACTAAATATATTATGTACAACGACAAAATCATGCTTGTTCTCGCCATTTTATGAGCAATAAATTAACATAAATTGAAAATTAAGGACTCAAGAAGAATGTAAAGCCTCAAATTAGTCTTCTAAATTATGACTTGGATATTTTACTTTTAAGATATTTTAATGCATCAGTCTAACTTTACAAAACATAAATTTAGTTATTTTATAAAAATAAAAAAAAAACTATAACGAATCACTTTTTGTAAAATCCCAAGCTGAAGAAATGTTTTTTTTAAATGCTCTATTTATACAATCTCAGAATAATCTGAATTTACTTAAGAAAGTTTGTCTCCTAATAGGTGGTATAATGTGCAGGATTTGAGATTTATATGATGGCTTCATACACGAAAGTGGATTTTTTTTTAAGTAAATACACCTTTTCTTTTCTTTTCTGTCTTTTTTTTTATCTACATTACTTTTGTAATTTAATTCTCAATATACACTATTTAAGACTTTTTTTCTTTTTTTTTTTAATTTAAAATATTATAAAATATAAATTTTTTGTCGTTCTCTTTCTCCACTCTCATATTCTTATCACATTAATTAAGTAACAGCAAAAAATAATTGCTAATTAAATATCTTTAAAGATATTTTTAATATATTTTTATTATAAAAAATAGTTCATATTTAACAAGACATAAATAATAAAAATATCAATTCTTATCACTTAAGCCAAAAATAATTATTAAATAAATATTTTTAAAGATATTTTTAATATATTTTTATTTAAAGATATTTTTAATAAATTTTTTAAAAATATTTTTAATATAACTTTTATTATTCTTTAAAATTTTATGTCTATTGTATAAGATAGATGTATCAATTTTATTTTACTATATTTTTTAATTTATTTTAATATTACTAACTAATTTTCTTTTTTTTATTAACGAACATAACAAAAAAAATATCTTACAACACATAAATTTAACTACAAAAATATATACAAAATAACTAAAAAATTATATTATAATTTTATTCAATTTTTTTATTTTTTCTTATCTATATATTTTTTCTTTAAAAAATAAAAAACAAAATTATAAAATTTAATTTAATAAATAAGTAATTTTAAAACCAATTAAAAAAATTATATAATATAATATTTATATTTTATAATATTTTAAATTAAAAAAAATAAAAAAGAGAGAGAAAGTCTCAAGTAATATACATTGGAAATTAAAGTGTAAAGTAACCTAGATTGAAAAAAAAATTAAGAGAAAAAAGGTGTATTTACGGAAAAAAAAAAAAACCTAGGAAAGTGAGACACTCTTTTCAATACTCGTTTTAAATTGACTTTAATAAACTCGAACAGGGTGTAACCAGATCCTACAAACCCGGAATTTTGGTGAAACGGTTTTGGAGTAACCCAACCCACTTGATTCGCTGAACCTGGTTATAGATGAAGCCACTGGCATCAACATCACATATACGGCTAGTAAATTTTTATAATGCCAAATATTGATAACAATAATATTTTGCAAAAGGAAACTCTCGCAGACAAGGTGGTACCTTCAATCAACATCTGCATATACATGTTATCCACCACAAACGGCTTCAGATTTTTTCTTCTTTTTTCAAAATAAAAATGCACACAGCATTAGAGGAAGCCTTCATTTGTGAACTCCTTTGCTCACAGACCTTATTTGCAGCAAAATCTCACCAACTATCCATGGAAAGCTTAGAAAGCATGGGCTTTCCCGGCAATAATAGCTGGGGTGATAGGTCACATGATACCATGCAGATGCCATAGGCTTATATTCATGCGGTTCGCAACTAGTTTCAAACCATTCTTTAGCTTCACGCTGAAGGTTCTTCACTGAGAGCAGAATCCGATCCTTCATATCACCATATCTCCTGTTATCACGCTGCAAATATGAAGCACGGTTTTGCAAGTTACCAAGTAGCATTTCATCCTCGGTCTCTGCACCATAGAAGTCCATTAAACTGCTCATCTTCTCTGCATACATTTCTTTGTGAGTTGATGCTGTCTCAAGGAAGGCCTCAAAACCATTCACTTCAAGGCTACGGTCATATGCTTCTTCAGCATGCTTCTCTGACCACACAAAGCTATATCTTATTTGCATTTGTGACTCAATTATGGCGCGATAAAGTTTTCCCAGTACCCCCTTGGAGATGTACATAGGCTTGTCAACCCTCTCCATGAAATCTGGAAACTCTCTTGGTTTCAGAACTCTAGGCATTGCAGCAGGTGCTCCAGTCTTTGCAAAGTCGACAGCCATGGAATGAAGCTCTGCCAATTCCAGACATTTTCTACTCTTGGCCTTATCTTGTTCACGGTCAGCGTGAACTAGATGAGCAGTAGAGATAGCACCCAAAGTATCATTGATCATGTAATCAACAAAGAATTGTTGGATTTCCTGCTCACCCAGGAAAGAACAAATGAGGAAGCAGTTTTTCATTTATCAATGTTTCTTTAAAAAAAAATTGTAACTTCGTAGAAAATTACCTCTAGGGTCACTTTATGGTCCATTATACGGGGCCTCCTTCCTGTGTAGTCCATTGGAGCCTCAGTTTGACATGGGATTAGATCTTTGTCCCAACTTATGAAAAACAAATCTCCATCGAGATCACCTCCAGAGCATTCATTTGGATGAGGCCTGCAGGCCAACCAACAAGTATTAGCAGCAATAAACATCAATGATAATATAGCGGCTTCTTGATGCAGAACACAGGTGGGCCTGAGCTCAACCAGTCTTAAAAAATATAGGACTTCGAAGTTAAGCCCATAGGCCAGTAAGGACAAATTCAGAGCTGGTTTAAAATCTGGGTTGGGCTTTTGGACTTTTAGAATAAAAAAGAGGCTAAAAAATTAAAGATATTCTTAAATTACATACAATATAATATGCATAATCATATAAACTTTTTTCTCTTTTCATGACATTGGGGTTAGGTGATAAGTATCTGGCATCCTTAGACAGGTCAAAGATAAGCCAACTACACTAGGACTACAGGCTTCATAATAAAATTAATCACGAGCTAAATAATAAAAGGTACTACTAGAAACTCTGCATCTGAATCTTCAGAGATGTGTATAAATAAACAAATCTCACTGTAAATTTTTTTTTTCAAACATTTAAGGAAGCTTAAAGTAACCTAATAGACCCATTGAACTAGAACCAGTTGGCATCGTTAGACAATAAAAAACTGATGATGACTAAGGACACCAAATTGTTGAGACAGTAAAAATAACATTTTTGTTTTTGCAAAAGTAAATGAAAACGCAATGCGAGTAGATGCTGCAAGTTCTGGAATCTACATGACAAATGATACTGTGATAGTCTAGCCAACAACAACATCCTCCTTTCCCCTTGTATCTCTCATCCTACAGTTTGCATCTCCTTCTTTTGTTGGCACGTGATTAAAAATGACTCATGGTAGTCAATGACACCACACAGGACCAAAGATAAATGTAAAAGATGTAATAATTCTATGTTGAATAAAAAAATGGTTGCAATTGCAATCAAATGGGATTGTAAATGCAGTTCATTATACACATACCTATGTCCTTTTTGTGGAAATACAAGGCAATCCCTCAAACCCTTCTCCTCTAATTCTTCACTGTAGATAGCATCAAGGACTCTGATGTCTCCTGGGTGAAGGCAAGGATTTTTGGTGACCACCACCTTTCCCACTATTATACATGTGTTATCATCCCCATCCACTTTCCTTAGGTTTTCATCTCCAAATTTTTCCCTAGTTTTTGTCACGGTTATGCGGACAAATACTTGGCCATAATTCAAAAGACCAGTTTCATCCAAGCAACCTACCAAGACCCGACCCTTGGGAACAAATATTCGGCATCTACTTTTCAAGTCAGATAATTGGTATGCATAATAAGCCTTGAGCATCATTGATAGGTAAGGCTCACTGTTTGGCTCATTAAATTCATGCAACATCTTCACTAGAATGCTCTTTGAATCAGCTCCATTTAAACTTTCCAAAACTTCCAAAGCTGCTTTACTATCAGTCAGCATCCTTCCTAACAAATCCAATTGGTCATGTTGCATTGCCAAAAGCACCTCATCTTTTACTCCTAATGTAGACAACAGGGATATAATCTCTCGATTGAGAAAGCAAGGCATTGACTCACTCCATTTAGTGACACAAAGCATGCTGTTTTTGGATTCAAACTTAAGCATGCTGCTACGCAATGATAACTTCCTAAAGGAACGGCGATCAACAGCAATGACACCTTTAAATCCTCCATACCGAATTTGAAATGCTGATGGAGTATGATCCAATTTTAGCTTTTGAGCAACTTGCCTAGCAAAAGATTGGGAAATTTTTCCAATACCATCTGAGAAACAATAGCTTACACCATCAGAAATAACTTCAACATCCGGAATTATCTCCACATCTTGAGAGACCACTTCAAAAGTTTGCATGGAAGAACTGAACAACTGACCCATCCTCGCTGCACATTTAGAAACACTGCGAATATTGTTGAAGCATCCCATCCATTCTCTGATATCTGCTGCTTTCAGATTGTCATTAGAAGCAAACAACCAAACAGAATTTGATCGCAGCTGACTAGCAGAGAAGGCCAGGAACTCAAATCTCTTTGAGCCAATTACAATCCCATCTCGGAGAATAGTCAATATCCGCTTATATATTTCAGTTTTCAAAGGCTTTGAAAAGAGTCCCTTTTGCACACCAGTTGATACTGCATTAGTTGGAAGCTTATTCCAATTCTCTTCGACAAAGGTAATCCTCATGAAGTCCGATGCATGCGAAGCAAAGTGCTTTACCACATGATTTGAGGTTTCAAGCTCAGGACCAAGGCAATAAATCTTTGTGGGGGTAATCAAGGCTCTATGACAGCTCATAATGTTACTATCTGTCAACCTTTTCTGCGACGATTGTGGCAGACCTTTTTTCTTGTTACTCAGCACATGCAATTGAGTCTTGACAAATTTGAGAGGCTCATAACAGGTGAAGCTCATCTTGTGCAATTTCAGAAAAATCACAGCTCTAGTTTCTTCATCTAAGCCTGCTAACAAGTCAATCAATTCATCATCCACCGAAGCAAGACTAATTTTCTGGGTATGAACAAGAGAATTCAGCTGGAAAAGAGCCTCATAAGGTAACTTGGATTGTGAAGCACGCTTTACAAGCGGAACTGCTTCTGTCGAAGAACAGAATTCTTCTCCGTCTTCCAGAGCCAGATCTCTCAAATTTTCCTTGTAGAGTGGGAAACTTTTAAAAACATCCAAAGCTAAATGTTCTTCCACAATTTCCCAACAAAACGAAGTAGAGTGCCCAATTGACTTGAGAGGTGAGAAGTCGGTAGTCCGCACCCAAAGAAATTCAAAATCCTCCTTACAAAAACGGTATCTATCTCCCCTAAACTTGGCTGCCACATCTGCCCCCGTCTTTTTCTTATAAATCCTTGGCCCAAATTTCATCTGACATAAAAAAAAAAAAAATCAAATAAATAAAAACCCATTAATCATATAAATCAAAGTCCTAATTGACATTCATACTTGTTTTATTTTAAAAAAAAAAAAAAAAAAAAAACCACCGTATGTAAGGCTTTTGACACCCTAACAGGATCCTAAGATATCCCTCACAAGCTTCAGTCTTTTTGACCGACTATAGGACAAATCCTTGATTTAGAGCTTTGTTAGTCACACTTAAAGTTTCTTGTCCCTCCCATCCCCACATTCGTACCTGTTGATATTAAACAAGACAAAATTTAAATACAGACTCTTAAGTATTTTCTTTCTTCAATAAGTGATGACCTAGGTAAAACTTCTACTATTAAGCAGATTATCTAGGTAAAACTTCAATTCTGATAGAGAATAATGCTAGTCCGTAATAATAATGATAGGTAATACCTTCAAGAGGAGGGCATTGAGTTTGGCATCTTCTCCCAAACAATAGCCATGAGACTCCAAAATATCCTCAAACAAAAACTCGAGTCTGTAACAGTCGCCATTATGCCACACCCAGAAGTCCAGCCTCTTCCTTAGGGGCAGGACCCAGCCCGCGACGCCCTCCCAGGATTCGAGGACGCTCATGCGGTGGTCGGAGAGCACGAAGCCGGCGTAGAGGACGCCGTTATGAAGGCGGTGTTGGGGGCGGAAGATGATGTCGGCGTCGGTTTCGGAGAGGCGGAGGAAGTGGCGGTGGAAGAGGAGGTGGTTGAGTTGGGAGAGCGAGAGGGCGCGGGACCTGGCGTCGAGGGTCTCGAACTGGACGCGGCCGAAGCCGCGGGACTTCCAGTTGGGGTTGTCGGAGAAGATTTCGAGGGCGAACACCGTCGAGGGACCCACCGTCGATTCGAGGAAGTCGAGGAGGTCCTTCGCGGTCGCGGATTGGGGGATGTTGGACACGCGAACCGTGTTGGAAAGGGTTGTCGTCGTTGTCGTCCCCATGATGATGCTCCCTACTAGAGTGACTGAGAGCGTAAGTAACACAGGCACAGCGACTGTTGGTGGAAAAGGGTCTCGTGATGTGTTCAGTTTTCTTCCAAACACAAACAAAACCTGGCAAATTTTCGCATTTGGGGTGCTTTTATAAACTATTTTTTTAGATGGGTCATTTTCAAAGTTTTTTCGTGAGAGATTGTTTTTTATGCTATTTGCATGCATGCACCACGCAAATCGTAAGTGGAAATGGCGAGTTTATTGTTTGCGAAGGAGTCGCCAGTGGCAATGGCGATATCGCCATATATAGGAAATTGCCAGTCAAACTAACAAGTTCCAACAAGTAGGCTCAGCCGGGCTAGGTGTAGGAGAGTGCAAGCAGGTTCTTCAGGGTCAGGCCATGCAGGAGGGAATCGCCATCCGTATTGGCGGTTTGCTTTCAGTGAGGGAATCGCCAGCCTGGCTAGCGGTTTGTGGGCAGAAAGGACTCGCCAATTGCACTGACGAGTTGTTTTAATTCAAAATTCTTGCATTATAAAAGAAGTTTCATGACTCCATAGTTGTGTTCCTTGCATTGTTTTCTTCTTCTTCATAAATTCCTCCACTACATTGCGTTCTTCTTATTTTGTTCCAGCTTTTTTTATTGTAAGTATTTTTTAATGGTAACTTTAAATATTTGTTGTGTTATATATATATATATGTTAACTTAATTTTAGTTGATATATGAAAATTATTTACGTTAAGTTTGTTTATCTTTGTAGGACAATGCTTTGTTCTCCCTATTACGTGATTTCTCTCCTGGTTTCTGTGTTTTTGGTACGTATTTCTTAACTTGGTAACTTTAGTTGATATATTAATATTATTTAAGTTAGGTTTTTTAAATTGTATGTTATTAGTTGTTATATATATATATATATATATATATATATATATATATATATATGTTAGGTTAGTTTTAGTTAATTTGATAATATTATTTTCTTTAAATTTTGTAAATTAGTATGGTATTAATTGTTTTATATATACATATGCTACGTTTGTTGATGTTAGGTGGTACTTTTAAATTTTAAATAGTACGTTGAAATATTAATATTATTTGTGTTATATGTATATGTTACAAATTTGAATTGGTATATTATTATTTGTACGTTAGTTGTAGTTGATTTATTAATATGATTTTGTTAAGATTTTTTAAATTTGTATGTTATTATTTGTGATAAAATTATTTGTACGTTAATTTTAGTTGTTATGTTATTATTAGTTGGTTTAGATTTATTAGGTTTGTATGATATTATTTGTATTATATATATGGTATTTTAGGTTTAGTTAGAATGTGAATATCATTTAGTTTACTTATTTATAGTTTTTATTGAAATATATGATACTTTATTAATTTTATATAAATACATTGTTTAAATTTTTTATTCCATAGTAATTTTTTGATTTATTTTAATTTTTTTTTGTAAAATATATGTTATTTAATTTAAATTTTAATAATTGGAAAAAAATTGGTCATTTATTTAAATTTATGTAGGTATTTTAATATTTAATTTTGTTATTTGTAGAGTATTTTAGTTAGTAAATTAAGTTTTGTTGTGTTAAATTTATGTACATGTTTTATTTTATAATTTTGTTATGTACGTATTTTAATTTGGTCATTTATTTAAATTTATGTTGGTATTTTAATTTTTAATTTTATTATTTGTAGAGTATTTTAGGTAGTATTTTAAGTTTTGTTGTGTTAAATTTATGTACGTGTTTAAATTTTTAATTTTGTTATGTATTTTAATTTGGTCATTTATTTAAATTTGTGTAGGTATTTAATTTTTAATTTTGTTATTTGTAGATTATTTTAGGTAGTATTTTAAGTTTTGTTGTTTTAAATTTATGTATGTGTTCAAATTTTTAATTTTGTATGAATTTTAATTTGGTCATTTATTTAAATTTATGTAGGTATTTAATTTTTAATTTTGTTATTTGTAGAGTATTTTAGTTAGTATTTTAAGTTTTGTTGTGTTAAATTTATGTATGTGTTTAAATTTTTAATTTTGTTATGTATTTTAATTTGGTCATTTATTTAAATTTATGTAGGTATTTATGTTTAATTTTGTTATTTGTAGAGTATTTTAGTTATTATTTTAAGTTTTGTTGTGTTAAATTTATGTACATGTTTTCATTTTTAATTTTGTTACGTATTTTAGTTTGGTCATTTATTTAAATTTATGTAGGTATTTAATTTTTAATTTTATTATTTGTAGAGTATTTTAGTTAGTATTTTAAGTTTTGTTGTGTTAAATTTATGTACTGTTTTAATTTTTAATTTTGTTATGTATTTTAGTTTGATCATTTATTTAAATTTATGTAGGTATTTAATTTTGTTATTTGTAGAGTATTTTAGTTAGTTTTTTAACTTTTGTTGTGTTAAATTTATGTACGTGTTTTAATGTTTAATTTTGTTATGTATTTTAATTTGGTCATTTCTTTAAATTTATGTAGGTATTTAGTTTTTAATTTTGTTATTTGTTCAAATTGATGTATTTTGTTATTTATTCAAATTTTAATTATGTGATATGTATATTTAATTGATTTTTTGTAAGTGTAGTTAATTTTTTTAATGTAAAATTTTTGTTGTCAATTTTTTGTATTATATTTTATTTTACAGTATCAATGACATCTTCGTCGTCATGTTCATCTAGTATACAGATTAAGTCTGGTCCAATAGATGGAGACGTTTTATGGATGCAAGCTAAGCATGTTTCAGAAAATGTTTGGAATGAGGAATCAGACAGAAAATTACATATCAGACGAGTTGTCCCCATCTATCAAGGACAAGAAGAAATACCAAAGAAAATTATTCATCTGCTTCGACAATCTAGGTTTTTATTGGATAATGAAGATGGACTACCTAAAAATAAATTCGTCATTAATTACTGCCTTGATTGAAAGATGGAGGCCCGAAACACATACGTTTCACATGAGATGCGGAGAGAGTACGATTACTCTTCAAGACGTCTCTGTATTATGGTCTGTGTGTTGATGGGGCACCATTAATTGGTCAAACTAATCTTGATTGGGTTGAATTGTGTGAAGAATTGTTGGGAGTTAGATCACAGGAAGGTGAACTTCAAGGCAGTGTGGTCAAATTAAGTTGGCTGGTTCACCATTTTTCACAAATAAATATTCATGACGGTAACGTAGAACAACTACAGAGGTTTACCCGTGCATGGATCCTCATATTCATAAGAGGTGTTCTATTTGTTGACAAAAGTAGCAATAAAGTTTCCCTAAGGTACCTCCAATTTTTACATGACTTGAACAGTGCAGCACGTATGCATGGAGACCTGTCGTGCTTGCTTATTTATATAGAGATGCCCAGCGCCACCGATTACAAAATTAAATCAATTGGAGGTATGTGCATCTTAATCCAAATGTGGGCATAGGAACGCTACATGACTTTGGCTCCAAAGAGGACTCCTCCCGTAATAAAAAATAAACCACTCAGACACAGGTTAGTTGTTTTAAAAATAAGATTTCATTTGAAAATAATAAATAATGTAACACGTCGCCACTAATTATTTCATATTTTTTTTGTAGGTGGCTGCGACGTGGAAACCAGCATATTGACAATGATGATCTGATAGTTTTTCGTCGCAAATTGGATATCATGAAACGACATGAGGTAAGAAGATCGTTATGTATTCGTTAAATAATAAATAAAATATCATGTTTAAGTCAAAATTAACAATTGTGTTATTGTATGCAGTTTCTGTGGGAACCTTACACATCAACTGTTATGTCGACGTTGCCTCCAATTTGTTTGGTTGGTAGTGTAGCGTGGTGCGCAGTGGTGCCACTCATTTGTTTCCATGTTGTTGAGTGGCACCAACCCGATAGAGTGTTGCGCCAATTTGGAATGTAACAACCTATTCCCGAGTGTCCTTCGCAACCACTGAATATCCATGGCCTAACGCTAAGAGGGTCCCACGGTATTTGCCATACAAATGTGTGCCGTCAACTTGTATGATTGGCTTACAATACTTGAAAGCCTTTTTACATTGAATAAAAGTCCAAAACACTTTATGAAACTGACGATGTTTGCGACTAACCGTATTCCCAATAATAAAATCATCATGTAATATTTGAAAATATGATCCAAGAGAATGATTTTGCATGTGTGTTAGCCACAACGACAGTTTCGCATATGACTCTTCTCAATCGCCATATTCTACTGCAATGACTTTTTGTTTCGCCAACCAAGCTTTTTTGTACGACACCTTGTACGCAAATTCACTGTTAATCCTCTCTTGAATCAAAGAAACTTTTATTGATGAATCTTCTCTGATCATGCCTGTCAATAGAATACCAAAATTTAAATTACAATTAACACTAAAGAATAACATAATATGAACATAAAATATGTACCTACTACACAATTGACAATTAAATTTGAATCAAACTTCTCGTGATCTTGGATCATGGTCATATTGAGACATGTGTGTGGTCCACCCCATTGAGTGACTTTCCATAAATCAGTTTTTTTACATAAAATTGCCCTCATATAGAAAGGGCAAGGACAATATGCATTTTTATTCAAGCAACAAACGACATACTTATTCCATTTGCTTTCAACCATTTTGAAACTTTGATGCACTTTTATAACATATTGTTTGACTGCCTTCTTAACCGCATTTTTACTATCAAAATCATTGCCAACATATAATTCTTGCCCAACATTAAAACTGGATGGCATCTCCAAACCACAAATGTCCTCCTCATCAGGATGACTCCAGTTGATATTATTATAATGCAAAGCATCATTCCAAAATGGATTTTGAATTCCTTGTACACCTAATAGTCCAAAAAAATAATTCAAATTAAATACAATTATCGTCAAATAATAAATGTATTCACTTATTTTTTATTAGGAAATTATACCTTTTGCTGGGTGAACAATTCTTCCTGGTTGAATCATGTCGGTGATTTCATCGTCTGTATCAGATATACCGTTAGTACTATCATCTTCGTCTACAGACTCTTCCACATTTGAGTTAGACACAAGATAATCATCATCATCATCATCACCATGTAAATTGTTCACATTTCTTGGCGGTTGCTCCTCATTATTAGATAAATTATTTCCACATGATGTAAGTGAATTTGCAGAATGAAACATAGAACCACCAGCCACATCCTTTTGTATGTACAATTCCAGAACTGACATTTGATCTTGTTGTTGAAAACTTTCGAGCATGGTTTCAACATCTTCGTCATCACAAATCTGTAACGCAACATATTTTCCATACACTAAAAATCTACAAGTGATAGCACAAATAATTTCATTATTTTCTAAGTTTACCTTATCTCCAATTTTTTTTCTTCAAAGTATTGAAACTAATTCTACGTTTAATCTGAATCGCTTTTTTACTGCCTTCAAATATTACACCATCATTATCTTCATATACCCTTCCATTGAAATATAATACTGTTATAACCGAATTCATAATGTACCTACAAAAACAATATTTTAAATAATTAATCATAATAAATTCAAAATAATAAAATAAAATCACAAAAAGTCTCTTTACTGGACCTTGACATTATAATGTTATTCTATACAAAAACTATTAACTTTAAATAAATATAATGGTAGATACTTAAAAAACATAAACGATTCCAACGAACTAATTTTAAAGGCAAAATAAACCATAACCAAAGTTAATATTATAAATAATTAATCTTAACAATAATAACTTCTAAATAAATAAACATAATTAAAAAATTACTACAAATACATTAAAATAAAAATGATGCCAAAAACTTAAAAGTATAAATTAAAAACACAGAACTAAACAACACTTTAAAAGTACACATATTAATTACATACTACACGCTTCATATTGAAATTTTAAATACCATTCAAGTTCAACGCTCATAAATTTTTACCATATACCAACAAATCATTAACATCAACCTAATCTAATTAAAAAAAATATTACTACAACCTCATATTAAAAAAATTCCACACTCAAAATACTTCAAATAAATATGATGGTACAAAATTTTTTAGTTTTAAAAACTTTTAAAAGTACACACTTGATCAATTTTTAACACACTAACAAAACATCAACACTAACCTAATCTAATTAAAAATATACTAAAAACTTGAAATTCAAAATAAAATTTTCGGACTCAAAATATTTTCTCCAAATAAAGATGATGGTACAAATTTCTTTTATTTTAGACACACACCAACAACCATATGAAATATAAAGCTAATTTAATTAAAAAATTATTCAAAACTTCACATTAAAAAAAATTACTTGACTCAAAATATTGATACTACAAATTATTTGATTGCAAATTTCGAATCTAACAAATTTAAACCTGAACCACCAAATTTGGAAAGCTTATGGCAAAACAAATGTAAACGTGAAACGTGAAGAAGGAAATTTTGCGTTGAGAGCTTTTCAAAAAACCGCAACACACACTGAAGGAAGATTGACGTATATAAACACACTAAATCGTCAATGATGCTGGCACCTCCCACGCCTAACTCGCCAATACCATTGGCAACTCCAATTTAGGCTAACTCGCCCATAGGAGTGGCAATTTCCCTTTAGTTGCATGTGCCTGCCATCCCTGCAAAGCCAGAAAAGCCTGAGCCATCACTGCAAAGCCTGAAAGCCCGAGCCTACTCTTGTGGTGTGGAACTCGCCAGTTTGACTGGCGGTTCCCTATGCATGGCGATATCGCCATTGCCACAGGCGACTCCTTCGCAAATAGCAAACTCGCCACTTCCACTTAGGGGTGGGTAAACGGGCTTAGGTCCATGGACTGTCCTGCGGGGCTCGCGGTCCGTGCGGGTTACGGACCAATTTTTTTAAACGGTTTATGGTTATGTTATATTTTTTGGCCCACCCCGCTTAACCCGCCGACTATGCGGGTTTGGCCCGCGGAGTCCGTGGGTTGCCCGCAACTCGCATTAAGTTTGATTTATGTGACTTTGACCCAATTATATTAGGTTTGATTTTCTCTTTTTCACTTTAAAATTTAAATATATTAGATAAGATAAAGATTTAAAGATAAAAATAAAAGATTTAAATTAAAAGATGATAAAGATAAAAAGGATAAGATAAGATAAATAAAAGATTAAAATAAAAAAGATAAGTGATAACATACTAAAAATCTTCCTTTTGATATTTTCTCGATTTTTTTCTCTTTTAATTTATCATTTTCATATCTGCAAGCTGTAAATAATAAAAATATTAATTTTTATCATTTAAGCAAAAAATAATTGTTAAATAAATATTTTTAAAGATATTTCAATATATTTTTATTATAAAAAATAACTCACATAAGAGATGAAAAGGCTCAAGTTACTTCAGATATGAAATCATTTGTTGTTGGAGATGTTTAAATTTCATATTTTAGATTTATTACTTGAATTTTCTTTTGTTAAGACATTATTTATTTTATTGATGTAATTGACGAATTATTGAGATTTTATTTATATTTGTATTGAACTTAATTTTATTGTATTGTATTTTTATTAAAATTAAAATTCTTTTAAAATTAGGTCTGCGGATTGGCCTGTTTGACCCGTGGGGTCTGCGGGACGAACTGACCCGGTCCGCTGTCAATGCGGGTTTATGCAGGCGGGGCGGGCTGACCCGCTTACCTACCCCTACTTCCATGGGCAATTTATGTGGTGCATGCATGTAAATAACGTAAAAAACAACGCCTCACAGAAAAACTTTGAAAAGGACCTCATATGGGGAAATAGTTTATAAAAGCACCCCAAATGGAGAAATTTGTCACAAAACCCACTTTCTCCGAATCCCACACACTTTCTATTTATATATATAAATAGCCAAATTCGTAATTTGGCTAAGAAATGATACCATGTTAAATTAATATTTAAAATGTAAAAATTAATCATTAAATTTATGAAATTATTTTATTGGTAAAATTTATTATTAAGGATGAATTTAATGATAAATTATATTTTTATAACTTATTTGATATTAAATTTAATAATTAATTTCTTATTAAATTATTTATTGAATTAATTTATCATATTTTTTTATATATTTATAAACTAAATTAAAAATTTTCATTTTTATTTCAAATTAATTTATCCTCTTACAATTTTATTAATAAATTATATTTTTAGATAAATAGTTACTTTTTTCTTTCTGTCTAATTTAGAGACAAATGTGTTTATGCGTCCCATTAAGATAAAAAAAAAATTCAATCTCAAACATAGAAAAAATATACAAATATATTTAAACGTTAATATTAAATTGTATAGAAAAGAAGGTATGAAAAAAGAATTACAAAAACATTAAAATACAATTAATATTTACCTTGATTTTTTTTAACAGTGGAGACCGGTTGTCCCTGTCTATCTACTGACTCAAAGCTTCCACGCACTTGCTTTGGCTTTTTTGTTTTCAAAAGTGTAATTTTCCAGTTGAATGGGAATACAATGCGTATAAAAAAAAATGAAATGTTGAGAAAATGTATGATTATTAAAGGATTTTTTTTGTTATTTAAGATTTTTATTTTATATTATTTTAAATTAATTTACATATTATATTTAAGACTTAAATATTTTTTTCTTGTAAATATGTTACTTTATTTCCCCCCCTGTAATTTTGCTTTCATTTTAGTTTATATACTAATTTATCTTATTTTAATATTTAATTTTAAAATAATTAAAAATAAAATAAAATGATGACGCAGTATAATGCATAACACTATTTTTCTTTTACCAAGATACTACTTAATGTTAGAAGTTCATCACTCGTTTTATTCAATTGGACCCATGTCTAGATTAAGGAGAGTTTAAAATCACGATTGGAAGGAAAAAAAATTGTAAAACAGTGAGCAATATTTGTTCATCTTAATATTTATTTATATTATTATTAAAATTATATTTATCCATGAACAAAAAATATATAACTTTTATGTTAGAATTGAAATTTTATAACAAATAATTTTAAAAGCATAAATTCTATGTATATTCTAAGATTGAGACTAAATATGGAAAAGTGAAGGCAAATATTTTACTTTGGGCACAAATCAAGTTGCAATGGATATATGGAATAATGAAGATGAATTTGTGTCTACTTATCAAATTGTGTATGGAGCTTTTAGGTCCATTGGTGATGGACAACGTGTCAACTGTCAATGCTAACGTTGGAACTTGAAAATAAGACATTTAATAAGGAAGAGTTACCTGATGCATAATTTTAATGGTTTTATGATATGTTGATAAATTAATCATTTTTCAAGTGATACAGAATGTAAGGTATCAATTCCTGTTAAACTTTTAAAATTAGATCTAATTAATACATTCCTCAAAAGTATGTAATTTTTCTAGTTGATTGGGAAAGATTTGGCAGGTTGAAGAGTAACAGTGTATCACGACACCTCTCTGGCATGCAAATTTTAGAATATCATTACTGGACTCTTTTTTTTTTTTTTTTTTCTTGGCACAATGTTATCGAACAATTTTACTCAGAATTTGTTACAATACTTCTTTCTCATATCAATGATCCAGAATAAAAATCCTCCCAACAGCTTGAAATGCTGGAACCATTCTTTTCAACCTAGATCAATGTAATTCGAGTACTAAGTGGAGAGAGATAAAAAGAATCCCGCCCAAATACTAGTATCATCTAACATAAACCTGAGTATATAATGGTATATGATATTTCCATGCAATTCTTGATAGAAAATCTAGCTTCCTCACATGTTTCAACCTTGTTCTTAGTGTGTGTTTGGATACCAACCACAATCAATTTCAGCTCCCAAAATCACAATGAATAATTGAAAAATCAGAAGCAACAAAGAGTTACCTTGCCGGCACCGCGAAAAATAAAAGCTGTTTAACCAAACACACGCTTAGCTCTTATGATGCAATTCTTAGAGCAAGAACTAATCAAGGGAAAGGTGCATTAGAGTCATGAAATGTGGTGTTCTTGGACCAAAGCCATATCTTGGAAACAGAGAAGCTCTCACCTTTGGTTGAGTCCCCTATCCTCTTCCCCTCCACATTCCCATTTTCCAAAACATCATCACCATGAGATAACACTACTTGCAAATTCAAATCACGAACCACATACCGATACGAACCCATAGAGTAGCATCTCCTCTCATTCAAACTACAACCACCATCCCCTCCCACCTCTCCACCCTCCACTCCACTGTTTCTAAATTTTCCAAGTCTAACAGAAAACACCCTTTTCCCCACTGATCTTTGACTATCTGAACACCCATTATTCTCTTCTTCACCTCTGGGCAAAACCAAAGAGTTGGAATTTCCAACATTAAGCATTGAATTCTGATTCTGATTCTGATTCTCCATATACTCGGACAGAGATGCCCTGCAAAGAGGACACGTGGAATTCGAGAGGAGCCACATGTCAAGACAGTTCATGTGGAAGGCGTGCGTGCACATAGGAAGCAACCTCAGCTTGTCTTCCTTGGAGAACTCGCACAAACACACGGCACAGTCGAACGGTTCCTTCGACCCCAACAATTCTTGGTAATAGAAAACGGGTAGAGCGTCTATGAGGGCTTGGTCGAGACCCGAATCATGCAAGCGGAAGAGTTGCTGAAGCTGCCTTTGGAGAACACGGGAGCGCGTGGAATTTTCGTGGAACCTGTTGGAGTAGCTATAGAGAGATGAAGGTGATAATGGCCTCTTCATGAAAAACCACAGAATCAAATGGACGAGTCCGTAGACGAAGAAGATAACTGCTAGAACTATTATGACCAGTAAAATGAGTGGACTGATTCTGCTGAGAGATGATGGCGTTGTTGCTTCTTTGTTATTGCTAATGTTACCATCGTTGGGAGCTTCGAATGCTGAGAATGGAGATTGAGGATAATATGATGAGTACTTCAACTTTCCATTGATGCTGCGCATTTTGGCAGATGGATATTCTTTTGTAGAACACCGAGTTTGACAAATGGGGATTATGTCTTGCAGCAGAAGGGGTTAGTCTTACGATGAACAAGATTCGAATTTCCCCTTAAAGAGATGTACCCATTTAGTGTTCAACCGTAACTCAAAACAAAATTATCTTCAAAGAAAAAGACCCATGGAAAATATATATATATATAATTTGAACCTAAGATCTCACACAAATTATCTAAACTCTTGCTACTATGCCGACCTAGTAGACTTTTGCATGTAGATATTCTGAAAACTGATATTCCTGATTGGATTTTGCAGGTGCTTTGGCCAAGGTGGCATTTTCTAGCATTGACATTGGAGAAGGGAACAAAGATTGTGATTATGAAGTGCTGTGAGGAAGATTCATTCCAGTGCAACAGAGTCACTGTTGTGAGAAGAGAAGCATAAGAAAATGTTGTGGTTGTTTATGTGGAAGGTGTAGTAAGGAAACTTGGTTCCTTTTTTCTTTCTACTTGCTGAAAGTCACTAGCTAATTGTTCAAGATGATTGATGAAGGGGATATGGGGGGCTTATAAGGAAATAATAAAGGAAGACGTGATAGATGGAAGTGTGTATGTTACCTTTTGATAAAGTCAACAAGCGTAACCACATTGCCTGTGCAGTGGTTGGTGGCCATGGAAAGTTGTTGCTCTTTACTTTTGCACCAGATGTCCTTCCAAAACAATGTCTAATTTGTTTTAAGGTTAAAAAATTAAGGAGGATTTTTCATTTTGAGCATTTTCTATTAGATCTTCAAATTAAAAAAATAATGTAATTGGATTTTTAATCTTGTAATTTTTTTGTTTGGTTCGGCCTCTATAATTTGTAACATAAACCACAAACTGTCATTTTTTAACAAGAAAAGGTTTAGGTTTAATATATTAATAGGTCCTCAACATTTTTAACTAGATTTATAAACTGGAAAAAAAATTGTAATTGGGTTACTGACCTTCTACAATTTTTGTAATTAAGTCTTGGAGTTAGTTTATGGTGGTTTGAGACTGCAAAAAAACAATGTTACAGCTTTACTAATTCTAAGCATCCAATTACAAAAGTTGTAAACGGTTAAGGATCCAATTACAATTTATTTATTTTTTAGTGTATATTTCCTTTAATCTAATTATTTACTCAAACAACAAAAGAAAAAAAATGTAGTTTTTCTCTGTTTATTCAACTACAAAATTATTTCATTTCTCACCTATTATCTTCCCACAACCAAAGGGCATAGAAAGGAAACATTTCGTTAACATTTGCCTATCTGATTTAGTGATCCCAAATTTTGTTTTACTTTTGTAATTTTTATAATGTATTTATAATTGGAAAAAAAATCATGGTTGGAAACTATAGAGATAGGATGCAATTTTTTTTATTACCATGTCATTTGATTGAAACGTTTGTACTGCACCAACCCTCCAAGGAGTTAGCGGATTAAGATCTTCTGCATGAGATCCAAGCCGTTGAGATTTATTTTTCATTATGAATTACTGAAATAAATGTTGTTTTCAAGTTTTTGGCCCTTGGATTATCAACTGCATCAAATAAAGACTATACAGTATTCTTGTATAACTGCAGGAGACCTATTTCCAATGTCCGCTTAGTAAATTGACAGTTTTATGCAAAACTTTCATTTTGACTTGTATGAATGCCAGAATACAAGATGGCTATAAGGCGTAAAACAGAAAAGGAAGAAGAAAATAGCCAAATGATTAAGATGTTGACCTATATATACAACACAAATTGATAAGTCTAAATTCCAAAGCTGTCTATTTGTAGGGTGTGGCTTCTTTTTTCGAGTATAGAATCATTGCAGATAATAATGACCCTTCCACGCCAATCTTGGCATGATAGCAGCAAAGAAAAAATAAAAGAAGAAAAGAGATTTTTTTTTCATACATGGATGTTATCTAAGATTTATAGTTTGAATGGACCCGTGAGTTTTCTGTTGCAAATGTTGCAGTTTTGTGTACTGTAAGCTTTTATGCTCTTGAAGTTGCAATCTCCGAAATTAAAGTGTAAGTTTTATGTGTCTTTTTATTTTCTTCTTATTTTCTTTTCAAGTTTGGTCGTGTCATTGGTCTGAGTTATATTATTTGGTCCGAAGATTTTAAATTTAAATTTTATGATGAAAAAAAATAATTAAAAAGAAAGATTCCTCTAAAGTAATCAAGTTCTCGACACATATTAATCATTAACAAAACAAACTATGAATACTACTCACCAATTTTTAATTGACTTTAGCTCACTTCATTTAAAGGCTTTGTTATTGTTTTTTTTCAAGATTATATAGTATCGTGTTTTTTTGGGTGTGTGAAATTATAGGCGTGTTTTGATGCATCATGTACAAGTCTTTGAACCACATTTAAAAAAGTTGAAATGATTAATGTTGCTATTAAATCATAATAGCTAAAGAGTGAGGAGTTCACGAGCTTCCCTGTATTCATCTTTGACATGTTTGGAGGTGATGGACACTATAGATATCCTGAAAAGACCAAAGTAAATGGTAGGGTCCCGAATTCTTGCACGCATGGCAACGAATTAAACCTATGATTTTGTCGTTCCAAAGTAGGTGTGAAATGCAAATAAAATGGTGTTCAGCCCCCGTACTAACCAGCAAGAAGTCAAAAAGATGGAATCTGCTCTCAGTCTCATGCATTCTGCTGTTATTACCTCAACAAAACTGGGGTGGTGACTTCCCGTTCTCTAAAGCAATCATCATCTATGACAAACCAAAGCATCATATAGTAAAAAGAAAAATAAAAGACAGAAAATAAAACCAAAACTACCTTATATTCTTTAATTCTATTTATTAAAAATGCATCATCTCTTCGTCAGGGCAAGACAACGTATTAGCTTATAAGTATTTTATTTTTCTCATTTCTGGCATCCTTTAGACAAAAACACTAAGGTAATGCTCATTTGTAGATTTTGACCAAAAGAGATGCTAAACTACTAATTTAGCCTCCTTATTTTTGGTGCATTTTCTCTAGGTTTTCTTATAACTTTGCCTCTTTTGGTTTAGGAATGCAGAATAGACGTTAGAAGTTAAAGATAACATATCCATATGAAATTATACATCTTGTAGAATTTTAAAAGCATTACTTCTTTGGTTTCTTTCAGTGTATGTTTTGTTTCATCCCACCAAAAAGTCTCACATTACTTCTGAGACTAAAAACTGTTTATGAGCATCATCTTTTTTTCTCAACTCAACAAAGTGCCTTTTAAGGACAATCAGTAAGGATTCATACGACGGTCAAAGCAGTCAATATCTCAAATATATCGAATCTAACAATGTAATAAATTTAAGGTCGGAACATGTCTCTTTTTTTTTCCTGCAATTGATTTTCTTCTCGTTCTTATTCTAGATTTTAAAATGAATTATGTTGGATTTAGTACTTACTATCAAGTTAAAGCTTACAAACTTTTTATTTATTTATTTAAATTCACCAGCAAATGCCATATTTGCCAAGGTAGTGTTATCAGTGTGTAAATGGGATTAAATTACTAATAGTCAATAAAATGGCTTACAGTGCAAAGGAGGAACCTTCGGTTCTCAGCACTCAGCAGTTAGATTCGATTGCATGTTTGGTTCTTTCTTCTGATTTTGTTTGTTCTTTTTTAGCGAAATCATACAGTTTAGTTGTTTCCTTTCTTTGTAGATGAACTTGGGCAAAATGTTACTGATCACTGTCTACTTGAAACTGATAAAAATTAGGTAAGTTCGATTTAGAGGACACCACCTAAAGGAAGTCTTTTATGATACATATAGAATGTAAAGTGCATAACTAAACTCATTCTCATGTATTTTTCTTCTTCCTCTTTCAATGTAATTGCCACCACTGCAACTTCACTCATAGTTGCATTATCATTTGGAGAAGGATTTATGCATTTTATAGCCACCTTCAACAAGTTCACCATCCTTTCTTCACTAGCACCTTGTGAGTTTAGGACTTGTCATAAACTTAAACGGTCCATTCCTCTCTGACCACTCAATTCACCCATTTAGCCAAATTGAATCCACTATTTTAAACTACCTTTCCTTTCAGCAGCTCGAGAAGTATCACATCAAATGATATATAGAAATTTTGAAGGTGCTATATGCATGCTCAGCAGCACCAAGTCTCCTGTTTTTGAGATGTTCACCATGAGAAATTGCATTTGAGCTTGATTTTCAATCATCATCAGACCATATTCGGTTATGCATGGATCCATATTCTTGCCAAATAAAATGCTAGTACTTGGTTTTAATTTACCATGAGTTATTCCACTTCCACGAATCTCCCCATGCATATAAGCCAAAGCCTAAGCTATTTTAGCAAACAACATTAAGTCTTCTACCCCAGTTGAAAGATTGGCCACTTTGGAATCCTGAAATCATTTAGAGTAGAAAAGCATTTGATTAGATGCATTCATTGAGACCACATTCCAATGCAGATCCCAATTCTACCATGTTCGAAAATTTTAAGGGGAACAACTTTTTTAAGCAAGATGCTAGGTGTCATCATTTGGTAATTGGTGTGTATGAAAATTTTGGTTTTCATCCTCAATAGTCAGTTTACAAGAATGAAGAATTAAGTAACAAGTTATAAAAATAACTAGTAGGTTAGAGAATGTTAAAGGTGTTGGTTTCTGCACTTAATTTTTGTGGATGAGTTTTTCAAGTGTTTGCTTGATTATACAGTCGGGGCAGTGACAAGTTATTACCATGCTTATAATATTTGTAAGAAAATACTAATATTTAGACAAACACAAAAGGGAGTTGAAACATCTTATGTTTACTATTCGTGGATGTTTACAGTCTTCGAATTTTCAAGAATAGCAAATTATCCATCGCCACACCCTTATAGAAAATGGCGACTCATGGCATTGAAATGTAAAAATCCAACTAACCACGCGAAAATTACATTCTAGTAAAACTTGTTAATGTGTATAATACATATATTGGTATAATAAAAATATGGAAAATGTTTTATCAACACCTAATATCTTATCCAACACTGAGAGAAAAAAAATATAAATATAATATGATAGAAAAAGATAAATAAGTCATGTTGGTGGAATATTTAAAATACAGAAATGTTTATTTATTGTTATTCTAAATATACCAATAGTCTGTTTAATTTTAATGACGTATGTGGTGGTTGTTTGGTAAGTGATTTGGGTGTTAAGTTTGCAATATGTAGGGTCCATCTAAGTAATTTTTTCTCTTCTTTCATGGCAGTGCAGAGTGTCTTCAATTTTAAGTGGAAAAATCTTATTTACCCTATTTTCATCTTTAATCAAGACTCTCTCTACTTCTTAAGTTGTGTTTTGGTGTAAGTGATTTCCAATGGGCAAAAACCCAAATGAGACTACTTGTTTGGCGAAGTTTGCGTAGAAATAGTTTACATATGTTTGCCCTTTTATTTTGTCACAAAAAACAATTGATTGTTGAATAAAGGTATATGAGTATTTTTACAAATATTATTATTTTATTTACTCTAGTTCTCACCTATTTCTCCTAAATCCAACAACCTAACATTCAACTTTATTTTTATTTTCTCTAATCATCTCTCTTTTATTTTTTTTGAAGGGGGAAAAAACAATAGAACAGAGTGTTTTTATTTTCTCTAATCATCTCTATTCTATTGTTATCCACTATATTTCTCTCCTCACAAGCTGAGAGAGCTTATCCATTTTTCGTCCGGGTGTTCTACTCCTTCCGCATTCACTTTAGCCTCGCTTGTGTATCCTTCTATGCTCACTTGAAATTACATCCTCTCATTTCATTTAATCCTAGCAACTTGACAATATTACCTTTACTCTATTTCTTACATATTTTTCTTAAATCAAACAACTTAACATTCAACTTTATTTCTCTTAAATCAAATAACTTAACATTCAAATTTATCTCCACTTTGTTTCTCTTCTCTAATTATTTTCAGTCTATTTCTCTCCTCATAACCAATTAGAGCCCAAGAGTTGGTAACCAATATTATTATTTTGCTAATTTTATTGACATTGACCTTTAAAACTTTAAGTAACTAAAAATCATTAAAAAAGGAAATATTTATATACTTTTATCTTTCTGAAGTAATGGTTTTTTAATATAAAAAACTTTTTTTTTACTTTTAATTGCTTAAAACTAGTCCTAAAGACTGAAGTAATGATTTCATTACTGTTTGGGTTCACGAATCAAGATTCCGCTGACAAGAAGAAATATAGTTCCATCATAACTGCAAATAATATATTTAGCTAATTATACAAGAGAAAACAACTGAGTTTTTCAACAGGTATCTTTGGACATTTCTTGTTTTCAAAATAATGAAAGACAAAATGTAAAACACTAATTGTATATTACATTATGACTTTTCATGAAATTACTGACGAATGAGAATCGTAATTCTACGGGCAGAAAAAATAGTGTATATAATCCTACGTCTTATAATTGAACAAGTAATAATCATGTAATAATGCTTTGATTGGTATTACATGCACCCTTTAATTTAAAGGTACAAATGGAAGAGCACTGAACCCATTTAAGGATCAGCGCGACCAGGAATTTCATCATCACTAGATGCACTTTCTTCTTCACTGATGTCTTCCTCATCTCCGCTCTCCTCACCAGCCGTAGAGTTGCAAATGTTTTCCTTCTTAGCATACCGCTCACAATACTCTGTCCCCACAAATAGCAGAGCAATTTTTATATATCTTTTGTCACCATTAAATAGCCCCCATTCACCAAACCTTGGTAACATAACTTAGACAATATATCCAAATATTAAGAAATATATGAAAAATAATATCATCACGTTTGAATAATTTACAGCCTTTGGCCAAATTATGTAGTACTAACCATTGCATGATACAACTTCTTAGGTGTTAAGAGAATAAATAGGGGGAAATTGGGTCCCGGAGTACAAGGACGGTTTTATATCATTACAAACCAAAGTCCAGATGTGATACGCCCAGGATGTTAAGCTAATCAGAAACTGATTAGTTTAGATTAATACGAAAGATTACAATAAGGGTCCTCTAAGCGCATGCAATCAAAATTGGAGTTAAAAATTGCAATTATAAGTGGTAGTGGTAGTAATGGTAGTGGTAACAATGGTGTCAGCAGGCATTGAGGGTGGTGGTGCTGCTGCTGTGCCCAATTGAAATGATAATCAGTGATGACAGCGATAGCAATGGTGTTGGGCGGCAGCAATGATAGTGAAGGTAGCAATGGTAAAAGGGACACACAGGCGGTGACAAGGGTGGCAGTGAAGGTGGAGACAATGGCAGTAGGAGCAGCAAAAACAAGGAAAGTAGTTGCGCAATGTGGGGTGAGGTAATTTTGATTCAGAGTGTAAGGTTGGGAATTGTGAATTGGGAAGTTTTAATTATATTATAATTTCATAGAATTGGACTTAAAATTTCGATTCTAATTCTAAAAGGACATCTAAACATTATAATAAAAATTCCCATGTCCAATTCCAGTTCTATGCAGTATGCACAAATTCGTGCACTAAACAGACACTGGCAGTCCAGGTCATAGGCACTGCGGTTGGATCATAGACTACAATAGGAAACCATTATAATACTTGTCTTAAATGATCAGAAAAAGTAGCCCAACATACAAATATGCTCACCTTTAACTTTCTGGTCATACAGCTCTTTATCCTTCATCATTAACGATGCTGCATCACCATTGAGAGGATCTGAAGCATTTGGATAAAGCAAGAGTTGGGGAAGAAAAGCTTCAAAGACATTTAGAAGATCTGAAAAACACAAGAAACATTGGTCATCTATAAGAAATGAAAAGCATAACAGACTAAACGGACAAGGAGAGGGGACATTAAGGAAGGAGGACATTCCATATTCCTGTTGAATTTCATTTAGATAATTATATACCTCAGTATAAATACACAAGAAATATGAAAAAAATAATAGAACCTTTAGATGGTGGGTACTTGAAACTTTTAATATGAAAGTCTATAACTGACTTACCGAACATTGGACTCCAAGATTGGTTAATGACATCCAAGCATACAGAGCCAGATCTGCAGGTGATGAAACGTACAGAGCAGAATGAGTAATAATCCATGTACGCACAAAACACCAATCAATAGCAAGTTGTTTCTGTGACTTGATACTTCTAAGAAATATCATTTCCCTCTTGTAGAAAATCCCAAAACAATGAAATAGAAACAGAAAAGCATTTTGCTCTCTAGATAAATAAAAGAAAGCAGTTATGCCATCGTGGAACTCAAATCTAAAAAAAAAAAAAAAAGGTAATAATCTACTGCCAACCCAGATCAGGGCAGAAACTACATTGCACAGAAAAAACATTCACCCAAAAAAAGTAAAGAAAGATTGACTAATAGCATATGAAGTGCTCACAGCTCATCAACATTTGGGTGGAAAATTTTGTTCACGAAGCCAATAGAAGGGGATTTGTATGGGTAAGCATCAGGAAGCTCAACCCGAATTTTCCAGACTCCACCTTCATAAAGGCCTGCAACAATCACATAAATTTAGTAAATCAAGGAACAACCAAATAGCTTAAAGATAGGTAATTAGTCTTTTGTACTCAACCCATTTAAAGATAAGGAAACCAATGCCAAGCTAGAAGATGAAGTATAACTATTAGATGGAAATTTATGTTGATAGAAATAAAGGAACTTCTCATTAAAATTGTCTTGTCCTTCCTTTTTCTCCTTCAGAAAGGAAAAAGAAAAGGGGAAATATTTATTTGACAAGCATTTGATTAGTAACTAATTCTTCATATACAAGTACAGTTTCATCAAACAAAAGACTAGGTTAACCATAGAATTTTGACAGTACTTTCTTTTGGACCATGAAACTCCACATTGAACTCATTGAGTCCATCATTTATCGTCTCCACTGTATAATCACTCATCATCCTGGAAAAAAGTAAGGAATATTTGAGAAAAATGACTAGGAAGATTTTGCTATGCGTAAATCATGCATACATGTACAAGTGGGTAAGATGTAAATATTATGCTAAGAGTGATAGTCTCAGTTCATCCGACAGATATAATAGGGAACAATCACAAGCATGCATCTACAAATCAGTACTTGCATGCACTTTCTAACTCTAGACTGATGATAGTATCATTATTGGCATTGTTTGGTCGATGCCAAGTCCCTCAAAAAGGTTCGAGCCTTTGACTCGTTTGGATAAATTTGTAATAAGTACTTATAGGAGAAGAAAATAAGAAGGTGAAATTAATGAAATTTCTCTCAGGTTAAAAGCAACATATGCATATCAATATTTGGAGAAGTTAGATGGGAGAGCTTTTAAAACAGTTGAGCTACATAAAACGTTTTTAGCTTATGAGAGAAATGTGGTTTATTTACCTTATTTATTTCTTCTACAAGTACTTATTGAAAATTTTATTCGTAGTGGGCTCTTATCATTTGTTTTCTTCAAGGTACATATTACTAAATTAAATCAATCCCATATGCCTTCATCATCAATTGCTGTTATCAATTTCAACCAAGCTATTCTAGCCATAAATTTAGCAACTAATTCAAACTTTGTCTATGCTCTCTGATCATGTGTCTATAACAACATCTACCGGTCTATTGTGATACCATAGCCTATAAGCACCATATGGCACCAAATAATACTACTGCATCTTTCTGATTAACAACTTTTTATTTAGGTAACAAGAACATGCATAAATGATATTGCCACCAAGACACCAACATATCGCCATTATTTAGTCTACGACCTATATTGCCACATTACAAGACCAACAAAGTTGCACTAATTGACTAATGTCAATAACACCACAGCAAAGGGAAAAGTATATGATTACTGGAAATAAAAAAAATGGATACAAAATTAAGTTTGCAATAGAAAGCATCATATGTGATTAAGATTGGTTTATTTTTTGGGAGGAAGAAAAGGAAAGTAGAGGGAAGGAGATCGATTTGTAATAAGAATTTACTTTGACAAAGTATTACATGGTTGCAGTTTAATTTCAATCATCAGCATTTAAATAATGTTGCACTAGAAAATAAAATCATAAATAAAGCAGCGTTTTGGTCCTATCACAGGGAAATAAGATGCAATTACACCAGAAAAGACTCCATGGTGATGTTGCACAGAAAGGCAAAGCCCTTATGCCTCAAAGAAGAAGCCATTGCATTTAGCTTCAGGCTTCAGCCAGGAGGCATCTCAATGAAATAAAATGGAAACACATCTTATACACACAACTCAAATGAGAAATTACCCAAGATTGCTGCAGATTTTTCTTCTTTTTTTTTTTGGCACAGGGGATAGGGTTATTATCATGCTGATATTCTCACAGAAACTGCCAACAGACTAAGACTAAGTAAGCAAGTTCATTTTTTTTCATTTTAATTTCCTCAATTGTTCTTAGTAATCTGCAGATTCCTATTCCCACTAAAAAGGGTGATACCTTTATTATGACTAAAAATCAGATTGTGCTAAAATGTAATGTGATGGAGTAAAATCATAAGCAATTTTCTTAAAAAAAATTACTGTTGGATTCTATGTTAGACATTTCATGCTGTGATGAATTCACTTTTCACTTCCAGGTGATTTTTCATAATAGAAACGGCCAATTCATAAGCATGCCTTCTGTCATGAATATTAATAAATGGGTAAAATGCCTTTTCCTTGAAATATTGCCCTTTCTCAACTTACCTCTAAAGTTTACTTCTTATCACTTAACCCTGTTGTTTGATTTTAGGAGAAATCATTACTTTTACAGTTAAAATCATTATGTTTCATGCACACCATGTGACTTACCATCATCAAAAATGAAGTTTTTCTTTATCATGAATCCCCAAATAACTTATAGAAAAAAGGCTATAATAATAATTCAAGAACAGTTTAAAATAATTTAACCATAAACACAGTAAAACAATCTACTTACAGTTTCATTACATCCATTTCTCTTCTCTTGCTTGGAGATGACATGTTGATTATAACAAATCACTTATTTCAACCTGCTACAAGGATAATTAATATTTTCCAAATGCACATATTTGTTACCATCTTCACCACAACAAAAAGGTCTAAAACAAAAAACAATTTCAATGTGCCGCCTATATAAGTTCAATTCACTTCAGTTAAAAATAGAAGAGGATGAGGAACTTGATATATCTCAATATATTTGTTGTGATGTCCTGCATATCAAACCAACACATAAGTTTGCCCACAAAGATTCACCATATGCTGATAAATGATGTAGAAAAGCAGAAAACCCAAGTAAAAGAAACTTTTGCTTTGAAGTAAAAATTAGGATTAATAAATGTGTTTCTATTCATACATAAAAGAAGCCAAATCAGTAAAGAAATACCCTATATCATATGAAGATAGTAGAGAGTCAAAGAGATAAGCTTTTGCATTTAAAGTTCAAAATATCATTTGACAACATAAGACTGATAAGAGACATACAGATTGGATGCAAATGTTAAAAATCAGATACAAACCGGATGGCAAAACCTCAAAAAAAAAATTCCATTCAATAATGTGGATCCAAACAAGATATTGCCATTAGTTCTACATATATGACCCTGTTGATTACTTTCAAAGAATTAAGGAATTTAGTTAGTGGTACTAAACTTGTCAACAATTTGTATAAGTTTTCCACAAAAAACCTTTAAAACTACTGGAATTTCATTCTCTTAATCTCTTTCAACCCAATTACTGCATCTCCATTTAAGGGTATTTTTATAAAAAAGTAAATAAATAAAGCAATTAATGCAGTAGACAATTAAGAGGGGGTCTCATAAAAAAGAACCAACACAAACTGCCCAAAATGTTCCAACAAGAAAAAACTACAGGCAGTATATATGAAGGACAACAGATTGCTTAAGATATATCAATGTTTTTCATTGCATGTTTTGCATAAAAAAAAATTAGTGAAATAATCACTTTTTTTTTAAAAGCTCTCTCGAAATGTTAGCAAAAATAAGCAATTATTTTCCAAAATAAGTTGAATCAAACACATATTACGCATGGCCCAAACAGAAAAAGACAAAATGGACAAGGCAAACTAGACACAAACATAGACAATTCTAGAGGTATATATTATGTGTGTGTCTGGATCAACTTGTATTATCCCATTTCCACGTCCAATTCGTATGAATAACACAAGAGCTAGTATTAGATGCATCAAAATGGCAAGCGGTCATTCTCACTGATGAGCAACCAAACACGCAGTATATAGTTCTGCTCATCATAGCGCATACTCTTGGAAGTTTACATTACAGACAAACTTATACCAAATTCCAACTTAGTATAGAAGAATTCTTCAACAACAACAACAGCCTCATTTCAGAAGGATAGAAGAATACTTCAACTGTTGAAAAGTTCTTATCAAAATGAGACAGACAAGCATCTATGTGAATAAAAAGTGGACCAACATTATCATCCTTCAGAGTATCGAAACACAAAGTTAAAATTTCTAAAGGAGAGAACACTAAACAACAGCAATTAATGAAATGGTCTCATGAGTTATCGAAATATGAAGAAAAAGAGCTTTTCAAAACGAAGTGTGTGATACACAATGTGGCACAACTGCACGCTCTATTTGGCACAAAGTGCAAATACATTAAAGTTAAAATCTTTTGCAAAAGAAAGCGTCCATTTCAAACACGGGCAAAACCCAGAATTCCTTATCTTACTTCGATCAACTTCCCAGCCACCAATGCGGCAAAGAAAAACAAAATGCGAAAAGGCATCATAGCGTTAATCAAACAAAAACAATACCAACCAACAATGTTACAGAAATAATTGATAAAGATTCCGATACAAAGATCCATGGCCGACCCATTTAACCAAACATAAAGAAAAACAATATTGCAATGGCGAGCATGCTTGAATCAGTGCAAAATCAAAAGCAAGAGATGAAAAAAGAGGAAATGTGGATTGGTGTGCATGCGAGAAGTGAAAGTATAATTTGGGGGAAATGATGGCTTGCCTGAAACCCTTTGGCGATGGCGTTGTGATCAGAGAGTAATTGTAATTGCAATTGGAACGAAGAAAGGTCAGAAAGAAAATGAGGAAGAACAAATATATAGGGAGTGGGTGTGAGCGAGATAGAATGTCGACGTGGGACATACCACGTGTTATCAAAAAGGTACGGCAACGTGGCGATTATGTTTCACCAATCTTTTGGTAAGTGTTACTAATTGTTTTTAGTTTTTAGTTTCAAAACTTTTCAAATCAGTCTTTAAAATGTCGTTAGTTTTAATTTTCTTTTCCAATTTTTAGTTTCAAAATAAATTTATTTTGGAAGTATATATCTTACTAAAATAGTTTAAAATTATTTTCTTTATATGATGTTGATGACAATGTGAAGATAAGAATAACATGATGGTGATGATGATGGTATTTATGGTCGTGGTGGTAGGAGTGGTGATAATGATAATAATAATTGTGATCATAGTTTTATTGTTAGTTGAGGTAGTGATGTCAAAGATAATAGTTATAGTGGTGACGCAACAACATTAGTGGGATGGGAGTAGCGATGTCAATGGTGATGGTAATGACAATATTAATGATAGTATTTGTGACCACCGAAATAATCTTTGTCAAATATAGAGAATATATTTTTTTTAATAAAAAATCAAATTTATAAAACTTTTATCTTAATTTTGTAAATGAACGTAAAATTATTTTGAAAATATTTAGAAACCATTTCAATTTCATTTTTGTGAAGCATCTGATTGTTTTAAAATTTATATTTAAAAACCAAAAATTAAAAAACTCACAACCACTTCAAATAACACATAAAAAAGTTAGTTAATAACATTTCATTGCATCAATCTCAATTAAAAATTATATTATTTTTCTAAATTGTTATTCATTAGAATTTGATATCACAAATAAAAATAAGTCATTAGAATTAAAATTATTAAATAAAAAATATTTTAAATATAAACTCATTAAATAAAATAAAATAAATTAAAATTTACTTATATTTAAAATCAATACGCAAAGCAAAATTTTGCTTATATATTCTCAATCGGAAGAAGTGATTCGAATTTATTACTATAGGAATCACAAGTTTTTCTTCTCGAAGGAATCACAAGTTAGAATACATTTATCATTAATTTAAGCACATGATATTACTAAAAGTATAAAATCAGTAAAGCATGTTGTTAGATAAGAGATGAGACCTACTAAAATTTATTAAAAATTATAAAATCAGAAAAGAAAGATGTTATATAAAATATGAAATCTACAAAAATTTGTAATTTTTAATAAACTTCAATCAATAATATAAAAAATACTACGTTTTAGTCATTTAATTTTGGCCTATTTTTACAGAGAATCTTTAAAATATAAATTTTCCTTATTATTAGTCTTTTAATTAATTTACAGAAATTGAGAAAATTTATTAAAATTATTTGTTTTCTTAAGTTTATTTAAAAATGTATGAACATTCTATCATCATGTTAAAGCAGAGAAGTTATTGGAAAGTGTAGTAATATTTGATATAATTACCACTAATGGTATTCAACGAGTATAAGTGAGCTGGCAACATATGCTAAATTTGTAAACCAACATTTTTTACTAATTTGCATTTGTATAATCATAGCCAAAGAATATTATTTCTAAATTACTTTTTATTTAAATTTCATTTAGAAAAAACTTCAACTAATTTTCAAGATAAAGATATAGTTTTCCTTAAAATATGAGTCAAACACTCAAACCGGTTGCTTCGAAGAATTTTTAGATAATCTGTGAGTCATCCAGCTGTTTGAGATATTTCTCTCCTAATTCAATAACTAATCAAAATAGACGATAAAAATAATGACTAATAGTCTCATGGGTGAGTTGAAAACCCGAATTGTTATTGTTATAGTGTTAAGAAAGGACACTTACTAATGAAAAAAAAAATACAACATTTGATGAATTGAAAATATGAAAAAACAGTATTTTTATTCAATATTTTCCATTTTAAAATTTTTAATTGTCTTAATAATACTAACTAACATGTATTATATTATTTTATATACTATATCAAATAAGATTTATACCTTCAAATCCCAAGGCAAGTAGCATCTCTACGATCATATTTCTTTTTATTTAAGTAACACTTAAAATTATACTTATACATACAGGTTAGTAAATTTTATTTTTTATTTTTTATTTTTTTATCAAAATATCATTAATTAAAAATATCCAACAATACTTACAAGAGCACACGATGATAAACAAAGAGTGTCTGAACAATGCACAATAAATAAACAATAGCAACTCAGATATATACGCTCAAAGTTAAAAAAGCTATTCATATTAGTAATTTTAAGACATCTTATCACATAACAAACATGATAAAGCCTTGAAGTTTTCTTACACTTTTTTTCTTCCGTTGTTATTCCTTCTAGATCGACACTTGTCCAGTAACTAACAACCTAAATCTAATTAAGGCGATCCAACACAACCCACAACAAATCTGAGTAAATTAGTATTGAGTAAAGAAACTCATTTAAAGGCAACAAATTTGAGCAACGTAGTGTTGTCTAAAGAAACTCTAGTAATTTGGATATTATTGCAAAAGATGACTCTTACAATTCATTTGAAAGAAGAAGAACAAAAATGTGTTGAAGTAAGAGTAGGAACCCAAAGGAAGAAAACAATGAAATATTTTTTCTTATTGAAGTTACATTGAAGCTACAGCACATTGAAGTATGTAAAATCATACAAGTTAGTTTTGCAATTATTGGATTTACTAGTTTTCCTTCCTCCAACCCTTTACAATATGTTTGATTAAGCTCAAGTAGGGAGGAAGTGAATGAAAGTGTACGAATTTTACCTGTTTGTTAGCGAAGAAACCAAAATTTTGAAATTTCTGTGGACACCACTTGATTTAACATTAAGTTTGTCTTTTATAAACTATTGATGTTAACGCCCTCCTCATACATATTATAATAATAAAACGAATATATAAGAGCATGGGTATCATTTTTTTCTCCTGCATTCGCTTATGTTTTTCAGTAATGAAAGGCATGCAGTTGCTCCCAACCACTTGCTTAATCGATTATGTTATGATATCAATTTTATTGCATCACATATAAATTATAGTCATGCTATAATCAATTATATGCCGTGCAATATATATTATGTGCATTGTCATAAACAACTTTAATTTAAGTATTCTAATTAATATATTATTATTTAAAAATTAAATAAACATTGATTTTAATCAATTTACAAATTATTAGTTATATCATTAATACTTAAATCAAATAAAAAAATAAACTATATCATACTTATAATATATCCAATTAATTTTATTAATTTTTATCACTATTTCTAATAAATTCAAAATATTATTTATAATATTTTTGTATATTTGATAAATTCAACATATTTAATTAGTTAATTAATTTAAAAATATATTATAAATGAATGTTTTGTCACATTGATAAATGATGTCCCTTTTTGATGAATATTAGTCATCAATAAAGTCATTACATATTTTATACCAATAACACAGTTAAAAAAAAAAGTGAACTAAATCATCTTTAGAAAAAAAAACAAAACAAAATGAAGCATACATGACATTAACAAAGTAAAGATAATCCTATCTAGGACAACACCTTCAACAATAATATTTTTATGAAGCATTTATACATATAAAAATATATTTAAATATTTATTAACATATCTACTAACATACATATATTAAATTTAAACTAAATAATTAAAAATATATTAAATATTAATAAAATAATAGAAAAAATTATTTCTATAAATTATAAAATATGATTTAATGCCCCTACAAGGTACCAAGAATTAACCTAGTATATATAAAAAAAAAATGTTTGATTCTATAGGGCTTGACAATCTCATATTTATTCCCTCTAAAATTATTAAAGGACATTATTCAATTCAATTATTCAATCAAATATGTTCTGATTTGAGTTAAAATAATTAAGATTGGCATATATTAATCTTTAATTAATACATTTTTAAATAAGATAATTTTATTAATTAGAATGATCATAGTTTTGATTTTTTCTTTTTTTCTTTTTCTTTTTCTTTTTCCTAATATTTGATATTGAAAGTTTGTTTGTTTAAATTATTTTACAGCTTCAATGTTTTTTTTATCTTTACTTCTTTACTTTTTTCAAACATTTTATCTTTTAATCATTTTTCTATTGATTTGTCTTTTTTTCAAAGTTAAATTTATATTTTTTTTAAGTTTTTCTCAAATATACATAATTTAAGGTCTACCTGTAAATTTTATTAGAACAACAACAAGAAAATGATTTAATAATATTATAAAATATGTTTTAATTGGATTTAAGAAATTATTAATAACACTCAATCATTTATCAAAGAATTCAAGTAGATATTATGGTATTAATTTATTGATTTATTTATAATTCAAAAATCAATTGAATTATACTTCATTACACTTCACACTCCAAATTTATATGATTCAATCATTCTTCTTTTGGGGTGAAAGAGATGATATTTTGATTTGGGGAGAAAACAGGATAAAATCCATATGACCTACTATGTGGTGACAAGTCGCATTATATATCAACTATGAAGAAACAACCTTGATAAAAGAAGAACAATAAAATGTTTTAATAATATTATAAATATGTTATAATTGGACTTAAGAAAGTAATTATTAATAACACAAATCAATCATTTGTAAAATAATTCAAGTAGATATTGATTTGATGTATCAATGCTTAAAATCAATGCATGTATTTGTCACATGCTATTAATTCATATTAAATTTTAAAATTTATATAAACAAAGGAATAAATTAAAAATAATAAACAATTTGCATGAAAGGGTATATAATGTAAGGTTTTTTTTATAATTTTTAATATAATTTTATCCAAATATGATATTTAAAGTTTACTTGATAACCTTTTTTTATAGTTTGAATATTTTTAGATGACTTATAAAGCTTAAAAATTAAATTAAATAAAAAATGGAATTTCTATTGTAACTTAATTTTTTATCTTGTGTCTTCGTTTAGTTCTCTTGTTGTAATCAGAGATATATCTCAACCATGTTTAAGGGCGATTCTTAGCACTTTTTTTCTAGGCCTTTGTCCTTCCGTTCAAAATAAAAATAAATAAATTTATTCAATTTTTTATCCAAAATCAAGCGTTAATCATTTCTCTTTAAAAAAATGTTGTTTATTATATCAAATACAAAATTTTATAACTTGATACATTTTTTTTTCTAAACTAAAAATATGTTTTAAAAATTTTAATACTTTAATTTAAGTATTCTAATTAATATGTTATTATTTAAAAATTAAAAAAAACATTAATTTGAGTCAACTTACAAATTTTTTGTTATATTATTTATGCTTAAATTAAATAAAAAATAAATTATAGTACATCATACCTATAATATATCCAAATGATTTTATTAATTTTATCACTATTTCTCATAAATTGATCTTATTACTTATTTATGTATATATAATAACGTAACGTGTTTAATTATTAATTTAATTAAAAAAAATGTTTTGTAACGTGAACACATGTAACTTTTTTATGAAAATTAATCATAAAAAAATTATTAAATATTTTTTACTAATAATATGATTATAAATAAAAGAACTAAATGAGATTTTTTTTAAAGAAAATTAAAAAAAAATATATAAGACATCATTAAAGTAAAAAAGATCATACCATAGACAACACATATAACAATTTTTTGAAACATGCATATATATAAAAAATTTATTGACATATCTACTAATAAATATTAATTAAAATTTAAACTAAATAATTAATAATATATCAAAAAAATTATTCCTATAAATTATAAAATATAAATTAAATACAAACGCGAAACACGCCACACTAAGGTAATACCTAAAAAGTTAACTTTCACTCCACTTTTTTCCTACCTACTTCCCCATCTATTTCCTTCCTGTCTGCCCAACAGTGCTACAGTTTTCTTTCATTTTAGTTTTTTTTTTTCTTCCTCTTTTTGTACTGTTACTTTATGTATTACATGTGCTACTTAGTTTCCTAGACTCATTTTACACCTAACTTTCATGTTAAAAAAAAAAGAAGGAGAAACCACATTTTCTCTGTAAAAAAAAGGTGAAATACACAAATGTAATAACTAAAAATATCATTATTGGACGATATAAGATTAATTGAATGGTGAAGAGAGAATAAAGGGGATAAGAAGTCAAAGGTTCAACTCCTCCCACTAATAAAAACTATTTACCGACAATAAAAAATAACATTACTGGTTTGGAAACCTGGCCTCCATAATGAAGATAACCCTGTGGCCGTGCAAGCCCCCATTTTCATTCTGTTACTCCGGATAGTAAGAGACAATTGAGAGTTGTTTATTTGATTAAAGAACTATATATAAAAGTACATTCAGATGAACTCAATCGTTATGCGTTGTGAGAAAAAATTTAAATGTTGGCAAGGGTTTGGATTTGGTCCTCAAATGACCAAATTCTTTATCACAAAAATAAAACTAAAACCAACAAGGAACCAAGCAATTACAAACTTCAACTTTTGTTTCAGGCCATTCAAATTTTAACTCGATCGCCAAGGATTTTCTCCATAATAAAAGGCAGTGCCAACCATGAGCGCCACTGTTGCACCTTGGACAACCACACGAGCCCTCATTAACTTCTGGCCTAACTGAGAATTACCTTGTCTAAAACTGATTAAGCCAGCCGTTAGCACACCAGCAGTAACAAGTGCACCTGAAATTAACACATTAAAGTTAATCACAGGAAATTAACCAACATAAGTTGAATGACAAAGACAAGACAATCACAAAGAAGAACCAGCTCCAATCCAATCACCAAAACAAATAGAAAAACATTAAGATTAGCCATCTCCAAACACCAAGCAATGTAAACTTGATGTTTCCCCAATGCCAATTCATTCTCCATCACACATTACAATTTAATTTTGAAATGATCAAATTCCTTATTTCTTATCAAATTCATATTCATGTGCAGGGTGAACGGACGTTCATTACACTTACACCCCATGTCCTTCACATTTCATCAGTCTAGAAAGAAAAAAAAGAGAGAGAGAGACTCCATGTTCCCACTCTAGAAGTGAAATTTCCAATGTCTAAGTTACATGATTCATTTCCTAAATCCATTAGCATACAGTGATCAACAACTTAGTAACTTGATTGATCACTTGTAGGAAAGGGAACATGAGGCACAAAAGGAAGATCCAGCCACCCAAGATACCCGAAGGATTTCATCTAACGGAATTGGTTAGCGGGTGCTGAGCTGGATGGAATTGGATAAGTGGAATATGCTGTCTGTCACTCCTTTTCTGTTATATTTTCTGTTATAGCTTTCTATTATTTTGTCCTGGTGTAATTCAGCAATGCTATATTGTTGTATAAATAGGAATGTTGATGTAAGAAGGCAGCAAGCAATATAGAAATTTCCTTTTCCCCTCTTTGATGCTTAGGAGGTTCCTAGCCCTCGAAGCTAGGCTTGCTTCTTTCCTTTTTCCCTATTCCTAACATTTTGGTGCTCTCATTGTCTTTGCCCATGGCTGACTCCACTCGTTCCAAGACTAACATGGACCGACTCGAGGAAGCCATTGCTGAGCTCACTGCAACTCAACTCATCTTTGCTGCTACCCAAGCCTTCATAGCCTGAATACCTTGGAAACCAGCCACCATTCCCCTTCTTCATCCACTGCTATTCCATCTTCTGGAAAGCTTCTGCGTGAAGGAAAAGCGCAGCAAGTGAGCAGTCCACCTCACCTCCCTCCATTGCAGTTGCAGCCACTCAGACCAGCATGCCGACTCCGCCTTCCATGGCTGCTTCCCACCTCCCTCCTTAAACCTTTTCATCCCTCTGCAACTGATACTGCTGTGGAGTTACCTCGACAGCAGTACGGAACCAACCTGTGCTCACTCCCCTTGCAATTATCAACAATAGGTATGTGTACGAAGTTGATGGTGATGTTTTCTATGTTGTTGATAAATGCCTAAATTATAGTATCCTATTTGGACAAAGGTTAGCACATAATAGAGCTGGAGAACAAGTAGCAGTGGACTCAAGAAATCGTCACCCTGCTGATTTTGCACTGTGCAAGGCTGCTAAACCAGGTGAGCCTAGCTGGGACAGCCCTTGGGATCCTGGAGGACCTGGGTGGCACATTGAATGCTCACTTGAAGGACTCATATCACGTTGAGGACAAGGTGTTTTTGATGGACCAGGGAATAATAGGAAAAGGAACATGAGGTCCAAAAGGAAGATCCAGCCACCCAAGATACCTGAAGGATTTCATCTAACGGAATTGGTTAGCGGGTGCTAAGCTGGATGGAATTGGATAAGTGGAATATGCTGTCTGCCTCTCCTTTTCTGTTATGGCTTTCTGTTATTTTGTCCTGGTGTAATTCAGCAATGCTATATTGCTGTATAAATAGGAATGTTGATGTAAGAAGGCAGCAAGCAATATGGAAATTTCCTTTTCCCCTCTTTGATGCTTAGGAGGTTCCTAGCCCTCAAAGATAGACTTGTTTCTTTCCTTTTTCTCTGTTCCTAACAATCACACTCAAAGTAGGCAGATTCAACAATTACACATAGAATTCAGCAACCTAAGTAAATTTTTTGAACTAACACATCATCCTTTATAAAGTTAGGTAATTCTTATCTTTTCAATTTATGCCTCACACGTATGGACAGTGCAACATTACATATCTGTAAATTTTCAACTCTATTCATCAGGGACATCTCCAAATTATAATCTTTTTTATTTTCTCATTTCCTTTCTCATTAGACAACTCCAGTAGCATACCACGCATATTTTCTCTTTACCCTCTTTTGTTACAGAAATCCTAAGTGACTAAGTCCACAACAACCCTAGATCACACCACTTTTCTTTAGCAACATGGAAGATAAGCCCCTCCTAAGGTCATATTACACCAATTCCTAACTCTCCAAATCCATCAAGTAACTATCTAACCAAAGAGTTTTCCCTAATTATAAACCATCTGAACTCTTTCTCAATCCGATTCTCTTTTCAGTATAAAGAAAAAACGGAATCAAACAGAGACATGAAAAAAGGTAGTCAAATACAACGAATCAAAGATGAGGAAAATTGAAATTGAAATTGAAAGCGTAAAACTGAAGAGGAAGGAAAAGGAAAAATAAATAGGCGACTTTTTACCAATGGGGACAAAAGGGTTCCGAACTCGCTTCTTCTCTTCTTGGAGATAATCTTCAGCCATGTTGAGCAGAAAAGAAAGCAAGGTTGAAGTTGAACCCTAATTGGAGAACCAAGAAGAAGATAGATGGCACGAAATCAATATATGGAAATTAATGGCGGTGGGGTCGGTGCTTGGACAATGCTCTGCCACATACCTGATAATATTAATAGCAGCATATATAATAAGGAAGTAAAGTAAAACCCCCTTTTTTTTTATTTTGGCTTATTGCATTTTTTTTCCTTTAATTTTTCACAATATTTTGAATTTCGTTTCCAATTTTATTTTTTCGTACTTTTCTCTCCAATTTATAAAACATCGCAAATTTTACTCCCACGTAAAAAAAATTACCATAATTAATTAAAAAAAAACGTCACAAAATTGTGTTAATTGTGACAGTTTAAAGAGAAAAAACAAAAACAAAACCCTTACACGATATCTTAACTGTGTCGATTTTTTTACATTGGAACAAAATTCACGTTGTTTTACAAATTTGGGAGCAAATTTTGAAGAAAAAAAAAATAGAGGGCAAAAGATGCGATTGAAGGCGGTATACATTCTTATGTTTTTAATATGAATAATTTAACAATCAATAACTGAATATCAAAAACTAACTTCAAATATTTATATTTTATCTTCAAAATTTAAATACGTTTTTAACATATATTTAATATATAATCTTATGTTTTTCAATATTAACTAAGTTTTTATCGTAACCTCAACAATTTTAGAATTTTGATACGGATGATTTTTTTGTTGGAACACACACTGTTCCTCACTCAATTGCAAGAGATGCAATTCACTCCCTCACACATTCACTCGTGTATCACTCACTGTTTTCTAAGCACAAAATTGCACACCTACTAGAAATAGCACTAGAGACTGAAAATGATAGAATGAAAAACAACCCTTTATTAAGATGTATGATTGCCCTTTTATACAAGCAAAACAAAGTAACAACCCTTCACTCTTAGGCTAGCACTTATAACAGAATTTTAAAATTCTGTTACTCTCTCTTATATACAAAGCCAAAACAGAATTAAACTCTCACACCCTCCCTTAATTTTGATCTCCTAAGTTCATCAAGCCAATTTTGTCCCTTAACATTTTAAACCTCTCCCCTTTGAGGGGTTTGGTTAAAATATCAGCAAGTTGATCAAATGTGCAGCAGTACTCCACTTTCAATTTCTCTTTGTTCACTTGATCCCTAAGATAGTGAAACCTTATTTCTATGTGTTTGCTTCTACCATGAGAGGTTGGATTCTTTGACAGGCTTATAGCTGACTTATTATCCACAAAAAGCTTCACTCCATCACTCTCCTTGATTTTTAATTCCTGTAGTAATGTGTCCAACCAGACAGCTTGACAAGCACTCATTGCAGCTGCAACATACTCAGCTTCACATGTTGATAGAGCCACTATGGATTGCTTCTTAGAACACCACGATATTGGTGTTGCACCATACATGAATATGTAACTTGTAGTACTCTTTCTGTCATCTCTGTCTCCTCCCCAATCTGCATCAGTATATCCCATCAATTCCTCTGAGTTGTTATTGTCTTTATTTGGAAATAAAATTCCAGCATTGATGGTCCCTTTTATGAACCTTAGAATCCTCTTGGCAGTTAGGAGATGAGGAATTCTGGGTCCTTTCGTATATCTACTTACCAGTCCAACAGCAAATTCTAAATCAGGTCTTGAATGACACAAGTACCTGAGAGAACCAACAATCTGTTTAAACTCAGTTGCATCGACTTTGTCTTCCTTGCCCTCCTTTTCAAGTACAAGACCTGCCTCTGTTGGTGTTGCTGCTGAATTACATTCAACCATGTTGAATCTCTTCAATATTTCTGTTGCATACTTGCTCTGGTGCATCAAAATACCTCTCTCAGTCTTCTTGAATTCAAATCCAAGGAAATAGGATAGAACCCCCATATCTGTCATTTCAAACTCACTCATCAATTCCCTTTTCAGTTCTGCTATCTCACTTTCATTACCACCAGTGATCAACAAATCATCCACATAGAGGCATATAATAATGATATTACCTACTGATTTGGATCTTACATAGACTCCAAACTCACAGCTACACTTATCAAAGCCAATTTTCATCATAAAACTGTCAATTTTCTTGTTCCAAGCTCTTGGGGCTTGCTTAAGTCCATAAAGAGCTTTTCTCAACCTGAGAACCTTTGACTCTTGGCCAGCTATAGAGAATCCAGGTGGCTGAGTCACATAGACCTCCTCATCAAGAGGATCATTTAAGAAAGCACACTTCACATCTAGTTGGTGCATTGTCCAATTCTTTAGGCTAGCAATTGCCACTACTGTTCTAATAGTCTCAATTCTAGCAACTGGTGCAAACACCTCTTTGTAGTCAATCCCAGCTTTCTGTAAAAATCCTCTAGCCACAAGTCTAGCTTTATACTTGACCACCTTGCCTTCTGGATTTGTCTTAATCTTATAGATCCACTTCACATCAATGGGCTTCTTCGATTTTGGTTGAGTTACTAGCTCCCACACTTGATTTTTCTCAATAGATTTAAGCTCTTCTGTCATAGCTTCAACCCACCTCTGATCAGTCATAGCATCTTCAAAGTTTATTGGTTCTGCTTCAGAAAATAGAGCAAAATGTACAAGATTCCCATCTGCACTTACATCAGCATCAGACAACATCTCAAAACCTTGAAATCTAGCTGGTTTGGGTGCATTTCTCTGGGGTCTCACTTCTCTTTGAGTGGTATTACCATTCCCTTCACTTGTTTCTTCCTCTTCTGACCTTATCATTATTGAAGGTCCCTTCATTTCAGTATTCTGCTCCTAGTTCCAGCTTCTAGATTCATCAAATATCACATCCCTACTAATTATTATCTGCTTACTCTTTGGATCAAACAGCTTATAGCCTCCAGTTGAGTGATATCCGAGTAAGATCATTTGTTCACCTTTATCATCTAGCTTCCTTCTTAACTGATCTGGGATATGCCTAAAACAAAGTGATCCAAAGATTCTGAAATGGCTCACATTTGGTTTAGCACCACTCCAAGCTTCTTCAGGTGTTATTCCTTCCAATCTCTTTGAAGGGCTCCTATTCAAGATGAAGACAACTGTAGACACTGCTTCTCCCCACAAGTACTTGGGCAGACTCTTGCCTTTCAACATGCTCCTTACCATATTCATTATGGTTCTATTTTTTCTTTATGCTGCTCCATTATGTTGAGGTGTGTAGGGAGGAGTCACTTCATGAATTATGCCTTCTTGATCACAAAATTCTTGAAATTCTGTAGAAACATATTCACCACCACCATTTGTTCTCAATATCTTGATCAATGAGCCACTTTGCTTTTTTGCCATATTTTTGAACTTCTCAAAGACTTCAAAGACATCACTCTTCCTTCTTATTAGGTAAACCCATACTTTCCTAGTCAATTCATCAATAAAGGATATGAAGTATCTGTTTCCACCCAGAGATTCAGTTTGCATAGGGCCACACACATCAGAGTAAATCACCTCAAGTTTCTCTTTTGCCCTGATTGGTACATTTTGTTTGAAAGTGCTTCTTGATTGCTTACATTGTAAACAACCATCACATACTTCACTAGGAGGCTTGATCTGAGGCAAACCCAACACCATTTCTCTTGAGTTTAGCTTAATCAGATCTCTAAAATTTAAATGGCCAAATCTGTAATGCCATAACCACTCTTCACTGTTTACTGTAGTAGTAAAACACTTCTGTTCTATCACATCAATCTCAATTTTAAATGTTCTATTTTTTGAAAGAGGGGACTTCAAAATGAGCTTGTGATTTCTGTCAAACACTCTCAACATCTTGTTTTCAAGCTTAGTCATAAAGCCCTTTTCTAATAATTGACCTAAGCTGAGTAGATTACTTTTCATACCTGGTACAAAGAGTACATCAGTGATGCAAGACTGACCTCCATCCTTTGTTTTGATAAGGACCTTCCCAATTCCTTCAGCAATCAAGATTCTACCATCTGCAAATTTGACTTGGCTCTTCACAGATTGATCAAGGTTGAGAAACCACTCTCTTCTTCCTGTCATATGAGTGAAGCAACCTGTGTCTAGGTACCAACAATTATCACTTGCCCCTTCAATTTGAGTAGTTACCATTAGCAGTACCTGTTCAGTGTCATCATCTTCTTCCTGAGCCAATTTTGCATCATCACCTTTAGGTTCTCTTTTGTTATTGGGTTTGCTGTAACACTCATCAGCAAAATGCCCAAACTTTTGACAGTTAAAGCATTGAATACTTCTTTTGTCAAACTTCTTTCTATTTGAAGAGTTTTGGGAATTGGATCCCCCTCCTTTCTTGTGGTCTTTATCACTGTTCTGATTTCCCCTCCATTTATTGCTCTTCCCTTCAGTTTTCTCTTTCTTCCATCTATCACCATGCTTCTTTGGATTAGACCGTGTTTGCAAGGCTTGTTCACTTTTCTTCTCATTTATCCTTTCATTCATTCTCTGTTCATGAGATTCCAAAGATCCCTGCAATTCCTCTAGGCTAAGCTCTTCAAGATTTTTGGATTCCTCGATGGCTACCACAATATGGTCAAACTTGGGTGGCATGGTTCTAAGCACCTTCTCTACAACTGATTGCACAGTTATCTTTTCTCCATAGCCCTTCATTGAATTCACCATTGTCTGCACTTTTGTGATGTACTCAGCAACTGATTCATTCTTTTTCATTTGTAGTAGTTCATATTGTCTCCTCAGAGTTTGCAGCTTGATCTTCTTGGTTTTTGTGGCTCCATCATGAGATTTCTGCAGAATGTCCCATGCTTCTTTGGAGGTTTGAGCCATTGCTATCTTTTCAAAGTTTGCACCATCTACACTTTGGTGCAAAATGAAAAGTGCCTTGCAATCTTTCTTTTCTTTTTCTCTATCAGCAGCCTTTTATTCCTCTGTTGCTCTCTCTCCCACAGGTATATAACCTTCTTCTACGAACTCCCAAACCCCTTGGAATCGCATCACTACCCTAATCTGAATCTTCCAATTTTCATAGTTCTTTCCTGTGAGAACTGGTAGATTTGCAGGAATTAAACTCTCACATTTTTAACTAATCAAATTACATGTTATCTTTTCTTTAATTATTTTTTGTTTTCTTTTAAATTAGTGCTTGATTATTATCTTTTAAAATTATAATTTTTTTAAAATTAGAAAATATAATTAAAGATAATTTTAAGTTTGAATCCTACGATCTTTTTAGTTATTTTTAACACTTTTTATATCAAAAATAATATCATATATACCTTTTTTATTTGATTTAGTCTTTTTTTTTTTAATTTATTTCTTTAGGGCACAGTGCTGTCCATCGCTGGAGCATTACTAGTGACCCTTTACAAAGGAAGTCCCATCATCAGCTTTCGAACTCAACCCTCGCCAACACAACCATTGCCACCTTTGTTGGCTGAAACCAGTAACTGGGTTATTGGAGGTCTCTTCTTTGCCACTGCCTCTATTTCTCTTGCAGCCTGGAATATTACACAGGTGAGATAAGATTCTTAAGTCTGGTTATTTATTTAGACGACTAAGCTAAATAGGTGCGAAGGCCTTTAATTTTAGTGATGGATTGATTTGTCTGAGCTTGTTTGCAGGCAGCAATTCTGAAAGGATATTCATCTCAGTTAACCATATTAGCCTACTATTGCCTGTTTGGAACCATCCAAAGTGCAATACTTTCTCTCATTGTAGTCAGAGATCCAAATGACTGGAAAATAAGCCCTGACATTGATCTCATCGCTGTATTCTATTCAGTAAGCACGTACTTGAAACCCTAAAAAACAAGTAAATTGTTGAGGGTTTATAGCTGAAAGCTCATTAGTTTGTGGAAAACAATATTGCAGGCTGTTGTGGGAAGTGTGGTGACATTTTCTGTAAACACTTGGTGCATTAAAAAGAAAGGACCTGTATTTGTTAGCTTGTTCAAGCCTGTGGGGATTGCCATTGCTGCCTTTTCGACTGTTGTCTTCCTTGGTGAAACACTCCATGTTGGCAGGTAACTATCTCATTCTAGAAAGAAAAAAAAAAATGTTCTTTGCTATGTTGTTCACCTGGACCACGGGACTTTGTTATCAAATGTCAAGTTATCAACAAAGCATTTTTGTGTGCTTCCATTGTTTTAGTGTTGTTGGTGCAGTGATAATTGCCATCGGATTTTACACAGTATTGTGGGCACAATCAAAAGGGGAAAACGCAAAAGGCTTCCAAGTTGATGGACTGTCATCCCCGTCTGCCCAAGCGAGTCCTCTACTCGAGTTCCATGAAAGCAATGTTTTAGCATAAGCATTTACCAGTGTCTAGTACTAGTAGTTCATCTTCGTCAATTTTTTCAACAAACACCGGTGTGGTGAAAGAATCATTACTTTTCAGGGGATTTTCTTTTACCAATCTATAGTTCTGTCTTGCATTGCCTGTCTGTATATATCACATTGGTGTAAGTAATGAAAACTCTTTACATTGCTCAGTTTCCTCAAAATTTAACAAAGGACAATGTCTCAAAAGATGACTAATTGTAATGCAAATCCTGCTTACCTATCTATTGCCCCTTTCAAAGTGCAGAACCATGAGAGTCCCGAGAGGCATTAGCACTTGAATTAAACATACTCCAGCACCATATAGGGAAAGAATCTAACCAAAAGTTAAGTCAAGCCCACACATCTGCATCATTAATTTTACCAGATACTGTGCATGACTTGAGAGAATCTTCTACATTATGATCCAGATCATGACTTAAAATCATCAGACATTGCTGATGGAATACAATGTGTTGCAAGAATATCTAGAGTAGTTGCTTTTGCAGTCGTTGTGCGAAGGATAGGGTGTTGGAAAATAAAATAAAAATGAAAGAAAATTAAATACGAATAAGATGCGCAGTCTTGAATTAAATAACAAAATAAGAGTAGCAAAATAAATTTAATTGACATCACATAAATAATGCATTATAACATACAATGAGCACAAGGAAAAATTAAATTAGGGGAAAGAATTAAATAGCCTGAGTTGAAGCGCGTAAACGCTATCCTTAGAGAGAAAACGCCCTCACTGCACGGGTAAGAAATTCTAATTGCGCTCCTCTCCCAAGATACGACAACCCGTTGGTTCCGATCGTGTGCAGCGAAATGATTCCCGAACCTTATAAACACCAATGCTCTTGCTCTCACAAAAATTAAGTTTTGTATAGGAAAAGAAAGAGATAAATTTTTGGCCGAAAGAAACCAGAGCTCTCAGTCTGTCATTTCTAGAAAAGAAAAGAGAAAAGAGATATATATAGGCATTTTGCAACAACAAAATATGACCGTTAGAAATATGACAGTTGGAAAATCAACCTACAGTTGTCACAACAAATATAACAAACTAGTTTGACTCATTAAAACAAAATATTAAGAAAATCTAAAATAAATATTATTTTATAAAATAGAATTAATATATATTTATAAATTTTAAATTAAAACACAAATATTTACCAATAGGGACCACTGTCTACCTAGAAAATGATAGGTTAGTTAATAAAGCTATTGCCATTTTCACACAAGCACATAAGACAGGGAAGGAAGGCAAGGGGGCCTGCTTATACTCTAGATCTGTTGGTGCCCACTTAGAATTTTTTATTAAGTGTTGGAAGCATCACCTTGAGATTGGCCAAATTTCAATTTCTCGAGATTGAAATTGAAACTAGGAAGATAAATATGTTGAAGATAAATGATTTAAGTGCTGAGAGATTGAAGGATTCAAGGCAAGCTCTCAAGAATTTCAAGTTAGAAGCTGTTACCATGTGTCACATAGATCGAATTAGATGTCAAAATCGTAAGCAGTAGGATTTATAAACTGTCGAACTTCTCGTTGATTCCATCTGAAGTAATTATCGTAAATTGAAGTAAGTTATAAATGGAATAATTGGAAATGATAAAGAAACTTATAAAATAATAAATTGGAGTATAAAAATCATAACAACAAAAAATTAGGAACAAATAGAGTAATACTATAACTTTTGGAAAAATAGTATTTAACCTCCTTCAACGACCAATATGTTACACTTTTACATATTTAAGAACTAAATTTAAATATTTTATCTTTCAGAGGTTAATATGTCATCATCTCACACTTTTAAAAAGATGCAGCATTACTGGTGCCATATGGTACTTATAGGCTGTATGTTATCACGAAAGACTGGTAGAAGTTGTCAAAGGCACGTGATAAGAGAGTATAGACAATTTAGTTGCTAAATTTATGGCTCTATAGTTGAAATTGATATTCTCGAGTCACACTCTTTTATATATTCTCTACTATTCATAAAATATGTCTCACACCACTGCCACAGGAGGGCACGTAATGATGTTGCATTCTCAGGGATGAAACCAGCCATGCATTTCATACAACTATAAGTATGCAGCCACGTGATGGGACATCAAATATTGATCGGAAGCCTCCCACTTTTATTGGTGGATAAAGGTCAATTGTGATGCTACTGCAAGGAAAACAATATATATATATATATATATATATATATATATATATATATATATATATATATATATATATATATATATATATATATACATACCTCTGTTGAACTAATTAGTGGTCTTAATAACCCATATAAGGAAGAAAAAAAATTTAGACACCCCACATATAGTAATTACACCAGGAAAGAGAAAAAATAATAGATATAATATGTGATGTGATTAAAAGAGAATCAATGAAGTGTCTAAAAATGATATGATGGGGTATCCAAGTATGATACTCAACCCACAAGATGTTAACCAACCTTTTTTTCATGTTAAAAACCCACCCAATTCACAACATCTGCAGGGGGAGAAGGAGAAGGAAAAGGATCAAATGGGAGTGAAACGCAATTTGGTGGAATGGACTCCATTCATAGCGATGGCGACTGTGGAGTGCCTTGACGTGGAGCTGTCCACGTTGAGTAAAGCAGCCATGTCAAGAGGAATGAACCACTTCGTTCTTGTTGGCTACTCCAATGCTCTCGCAACTCTCATACTCCTCCCTTCCCCTTTCTTCATAGACAGTTATACTCTCACCTTCTCTTAGATTGGACTTAAAGATTAAGAGCAAAAGAAAACAAAATGAAAACACGGTGTCCCTTAAAAATCTCAGCACAAAGGAAATTATTAGTTCTTATTAGGTTGTTTGTTGTAAGTAGGAATCACAAGTTAATTTTATAAAGTTACCACGTCATGCCATGCAACTTGAGACTTCAACTTCAACTTTTTTAGATAGCACAACTCTTTCACTCTATTTAATCTTTGCCAATATTTTCAACTTCTCTCCCTCTTGTTTGCAGAACAAGACCATCCCTCTCTTTCTCGCTTCTCTGCAAGTTCTTCCTCCTCGGCATTCTTGGGTTTGTGTGTGTCTATGTAATTAATTGATTGCATTATATACCTTTTTTTTCCAATTACTTTATAAGGAAAGATAATCACCATACACAAAAATGTAAGATTGTTGTTCATCGGAGATTTGCAGCTTAACTGTCATGCAGAATTGTGTTTTCACCGCCATTGACTACAGCTCTGCCACTCTTGGATCCACTACGAGCAATTTGTCTCCAGCAATCACTTTTGTGCTAGCGGTTACCCCCAGGTAATTTATTACTGCAAGACATTGTGTATAATTACATTTACAACTCAGGTTTTATAAAGTATATGTTGTTACATTCAACATTAGAACTAAAACTATAAGTACAGGTAAATGCTAGCAACACACTCTCTATCATTACCATGGTTGTTGGCGATACAGAAACTATGATATTATATAAGCATAACAATTGGATTACTTTACTGCCTTAACTAAAAACCATATCTTATATGATGGAGAAGTTGAAAATTGGAAGCTCAATAAGCAAGATCAAGGTCATCGGCGCAGTGCTGTCCATCTCTGGAGCATTAGTTGTTACCCTTTATAAGGGTAGTTTTATCATCACCTTTCGAATTCAACCATCTTTGTTGGATGAAACCAGTAACTGGGTCATTGGGGGTCTCGTATTTGCCATTGCCTCTGTTTCTTTTGCAGCCTGGAATATTACTCAGGTGAGATTCCTAATATTTAGACCACTAAGCTAAATAGTTGCGAAGGTCTTTAATTTTAGTGATGTGGTTGAGCTTGTTTGCAGGCAGTAATTCTGAAAGAATATTCATCTCAATCAACCATAATAGCCTACTATTGCCTGTTTGGAACCATCCAAAGTGAAATACTTTCTCTCTTTGTAGTCAGAGATTCAAATGTATGGAAAATAAGCCCCAACGATAAGCTCATCTGTATATTCTATTCAGTAAGCACATATTAGAAACCTTTAAAACAAGTTGTAAACCAACTCGAGGATTTATTGCTATGCTCATTCGTATCGTGTGTGGAAAACAATATTGCAGGCTATTGCAGGAAGCGCGGTGACATTTTCTGTAACGGCATGGTGCATAAAAAGGAAAGGACCTGTATTTGTTAGCATGTTCAAGCCTGCAGGGATTGCTATTGCTGCCTTTTCGAGTGTTGTCTTCCTTTGTGAAACACTCCATTTTGGCAGGTAATTCTCATTGTCCTTTGTTTTTCACCTCTATTATCGTCAGATATCATATTAACACTCAGTCCTTCATTTCCTAACAAGTGAAGGTACTGTACTAATAAGAAATAATGAAACATGTTTTTAAGTACATATTGGACTAATCATCAATTTGTTTCTAAAATTATTTTAAATGATTCAATTTGTTCCTCAAATTTTAAAAAATTTAATTTAATTATCAAGTTCTTAAAAATAAATTAATTTGATCTTCATATTCTTAAAAATAAACCAATTTGATTCTCAAATTTTTAAGAACTTGAAGACGAAATTGAAACTTTTAAAAATTTGAAGACCAAATTGATTTACTTTTAAAACTTGAAGAACAAATTGAACTATTTTAAATAATTAGGAGATCAAATTGATAATTGAACCTTCATAGGTATTGCACATTAGATAAAACCATCAAGCAATTTGTTTCAACAATCTAGCTCCCAAATTTCTAATTGCCTGCTTAACCGTGTCTTGGGTAATCTTTGCTGACAGTACAACTGCTTTCTATTTACCTTTTTTAATATCACTGGCGCAGTGATAATCGCCATCGGACTGTACACATTATTGTGGGCACAATCAAAAGAGGAAAACGCAGAAGACCTCCAAGTTGATAGAAAATCATCCCCATCTGCCCAAGCGAGTCCTCTATTAGAGTCCCACCAAAGAAACGTTTTAGCATAACCAAACGGATGACTACGTTCATCTTGGCCAATTTTATTCAAGTAACAGACACCAATGTGGTGAAAGAATCTTTATTTTTCTGAAAAACTTTGTTGCCAATCTATAGTTCTGTTTTGCACTGCCTGCTCTGGTATATATCACATAGGTGAAAATAATAGAAACTCTTTACATTGCTCAGTTCCCTCAAAATTTGAAAAAGGCCAATGTATCAGAAGACAATGAATTGTAATGTAAATCCTGCTTACCTATCTATCATCTCTTTCAAAATGTGGAACCATCAGAGTCCCAAGAGGCATTAGCACTTAAATTAAACATAACTCCCAGTACCATGTAGGGAAACAATCTAACTAAAAATATAATGACTTAAGATCATGATGCAGAATCTACTACATTGTGATTCATATCATGACTTAAGATCATCAGACATTGCTGATGGAATACAGTGCGTTGCAAGAATATCAAGAGTAGCTGCTTTTGCAGTCTTCATGCGAAGCACCACGATCTGCATATAAGAGGATTAGTTAGTTAATAAGGCTACTGCCATTTTCACACAAGCACATAAAACGGGGAAGGATGGCAAGTGAACCTGATCATAATCTAGATCAAATTTTAGATATTCATCATTGCAGCTCTCTACCATAGTGGCTAGGCTCTTCAGGTTTTTCACTGGTTGACCATTGAAAGCAAGGACCTTCACAGATATACAGAATAAAAACCAGTAAAAAACTGAGCAGTTAAGCCAATATAGCTGTCAGCAAGGAAAAGCAAAAAAGATGGAACATAACCATTACCAACCTGGGTGTTAACAATATCTTCATATCCAATGTTGATATCAGCCACCAGCACCTTTAATGTGTCAAAAAGTTAATCAGACATCATAAGGTCCTTAGGAGAAACAACAGAAAGAAAGACCGAGAGAAAGCATACCTGAGAGACCACAACAAGTTGTTCATCCGGTGATTGTGGCATCGAATGCAGCAGTTTATCCAAAAGCTTGACTGGAGCTTCATATTCATAATCCTTTCCATACTGTTCATTCATACATGGTAAAATGAGTTGGAAAAGAATGGCTCCATCCACAAGGAAGTTACTAAATGCAGGTTGAATGAATGAATTTAATAGTTAATGCCAAAAGTAAAGTCAATAATAAAAGGTACAAGGTAATATACTCTTCTCATGTCATGAGACTTTAGAGTGAAAGCTTATATAATAGTATAATATCAAAACCTTACATGTCACAAACAGACTAGACTTAGATTACATTCAATACAGGGAGATACATACAGAAACTGAAATAAATACATTAATAAACATAATCACCAGCTTCAACTTTTATACAGAACCATAGTCCTTGCACAGAATCTAATACATGTTATGTATAGGCCATATAAATGCAGCAGATAGCAGGACATTGCTATGAAACCTGAACCACATTATTCATCCATTAAAAAAACCTTGTAATAACTTCACCAGCACAGTCCACTATATCATTATGGCATAAATTATTTTAATTTCTAAACATCTCAATGATCTACTCATCAATAATGATCCCTGTCTTGAGTTTTACACAGCAATGATGAATGATTTTTCATTTTAAACAGATATTACACAAGTTCAAATCATCAGATCAGATTAAATTTGTCCAGAACACAAGTACTAGACATTCAAATGCCACTTGGGAGGAAGAAACATTGAAAGTGCTGAAAATCTGAAGTGCATCCATATCAATATTAACAATAGTAAAACAAACAGCAACACCTAAGACACCAAATAACGGAATTATTAATGCATAGGGAATTAGGGATGCTGGATTAGCCACAGACCTCGGAACGAAGATATGGAACAGAAACAGTTGTAAAAACAAATCCAGCAATAATATAATATGAGGGAGGTTTGCCCTTGCTGTGTGCTGGAATAAGCCTTCTGTGACTATCAAGTTTAATGTCAAATTTGAAAATGTCTGAATTCCGCAGTACTTTGATTGCTGCATTATCCCCAGTATATTTCTGTGATATGAGATAACTGAAACCAATGCGCTCTCCGTGGCGAAATGGAACTGACAAGAACACCCCAAGAGGTTATATTACAGACTGTTAAACTCAAATCTATGATATATTATATATTGGCCACAGGAGAGATGGTTAATTACATGAAGTCTCATTATTGCTACCTAATCAGTAAACAAACACAAAAAATAGTGCACCAATATAGATAGTGACAACTAAATTACATAAGAATTAAAATTGATCCAGCAATGTACTATGACTAATCAGAGATGACGGAGTTTTGTTTTTCCTCTCTCATTTCCCCTGCACCAAACACACTCAGCTTTTTATTTCCCATCTATTTCTTTCCTCTCCACCCTATTTCTCCTTCACCAAACAAAGGGTTAGCAAGGCACTTTCTAGTCATAAAACAGGTGGTTTATGTAAAAGATCAAAATCTGAGAGATATGGTGAGGAGTCGTCAGTGTGACACATTTAATTCAACGAATGCTGTCGTTGTTCTAAAAGAGGTCACACATTTAATAAATAACACTATTTTCTTCTATCATAGTTGCTATCAAACAAGAAATAATAGTTCTACTCAAGACTTTTTTAGTTTTTAGTAGCTAAACAAAGTACACCTAAACAAATGTAAGCTACATACTGGGCATAATGTATAAAGAAACTGAAACAAAACCACTCACCTGTTCCATCATTGGCAATATCAACCCCATCAAAACTAAGGATAACATCTGATGGCTTCAAAACCTTGGATTCTGGAGCAGTAGGATCAATTCTTCTAATGCGCACACCTTTCTGATCAGGTTTCATGCCCATGGCCATTCGCAGATCAGGATTTTCCATTTTCTGCCACTCAACCCCAAGAATAGGGAATCCTAACAGCAGATAGAGAAAGAAAGATCTGAGTGCATAAAACTTAATTCTAAAAATGCTCAGGTAGCATCTTGTAAAAGTGAAATCTACATCTTAGTTCCTAGCTACCATATTACCAGTATATCCTCCATTCTTCTCATAATCCTGGATAAAATGCATGATAACTGGCGTTGGAATGACATAACCTATATTCTCCGCATCTTCATGCTTGAGGGACTGAAATGCAATCCCCACACAGTTTCCTTTGTCATTAAATGCAGGTCCACCAGAATTGCCAGAATTTATAGCAGCATCTATCTGCAAAAGACAACCTTAATGAAGGAAAATCAGGATACATTAAACAAATCATAAGTTCATAACTAAGGGAACATTTGGATTTTGGCTATACCTTAATTAAATGTTTATTCAGTACACTCCTATTATGTCATTTATGTGAGGGCTTATGCCATAAACTTGATCATAAAACTTATTGGAATAAGCTAAAAAGAGCTTATTTTGATAAGCTATACCAAGAAACTTGATGAAATTAGGTATAAAGAGCTTATGAGAATCTTCAGCTATTTTTATAAGCTCAAATAAGCTCCCCATAAGCTCCTCCAAACAGACATTAAATGATAACGAATAACAATGGAAGACTAATCATTTCAACCTAACCTGTAAACCTAGAAGTTCTGTAGAACCATGGACATAAGATAGAATCTCAATGCGTGATACAACACCACTGGTGACGGAGATAGTGTCTCCACCAATTGGGTAGCCCACAACTGTAACTGCGTCTTGAAGTGTGGGCAATTCCCCAAACTCTACAGGTGACATCCCTTGCCAGAACTCATCATCATCAACTGTAAGCATGGCTACAAGTGTAAAATCAAATGCATTAATTTGAATTCATATTAAGAAGTATAGCAAAAAGCCTCCTTAGTAATACTTTGGAGGATGAGAATTAGTGATTCTGTAACCCCCCCTCAAAAAAAAAAAATCCCCAACTAAATCTATCATCCATTATGAGTACACACAAGCAAAGGCATATAACGAGAAGGCTTGACACAGCTTATTCTTCATAACCTCACTATTACGATACTACAACTCATGGTTTTAGATTGGAGTCCACAACCGCAATATTGCTATTGCAGAGCTGTCCGTGACCACAATAGCCAGTAATTGCAGTTTGAATTTCAATCACATGAAATGCCACAGCATAGCCACAATGGAGCTGCAACGGAACCTTAGAACCGTTCTATTCCACTTTTATTGTCTAAAAAGACAAAAACGCATAATTCAATCTTTTATTCTAACTTCTAAGTGTCAATGGTCAAATGGGTGTGGTCGTACGGGATGTCGGGATACCAAATCTTAAAATGAATGAAAAGTTGTACCATCTCATTAATACAACATATACCAATAATTAGAATAATAGTAAAATTCTTTTTCATATTCAGTGCAAACATATAATAGTTTCATGCCGCAACATCCGCAATGGCAACCGCAGTTTAGAACCATGCTACAACTAGTTTCATACAATAGCTTCAAATAGCAATAAATCATTTTTAAATATTAAATCCCAATTTGTTGGTTCTTAATGAAGTCATAGAGCGGATAAATATATTTCTGTATATAATATACTTTAATCTCATCCATATAGTGAGTATGTACAGTAACAAATATATGTTAGTTCCCTTCACTTATTCACTGTTATTGTCTAATGATTCTAAATTTCTACTACTCTATCATCCTTGTATTAAATTCAAAGTAAATAAATGACAAGGAGATAGTTGTTACCAATGTCACATTCGGTTCCAATGGCGAGCACAGTGGCCAAGTACTTGGTATCAGAGCCACGTTTCTTGAGCTTGACCTGTGTATAGTGTTCTACCGAATGCGCATTGGTGAGAACCCTTCTCCCGCCAATCACAAACCCGCTGCTGCTCGAGCTGTATTGCCTCTTCCTCTGCCACGGCAGCGAGAAATTAGGCTCCGTGTGGACGCAGAACACCTTCACCACCGAGTCCATCGCCGGCAGCGCCCTTGCCACCCACGCCGCCGGGTCCGCCTCCATCGCCACGGCAGGGGAAACCCCGACGACGTCGCTGGGGACCGAGAAGTCACCGCCTCCGTTGTCGAGGGGGCGGGCGTGGCGGCGCCCCGTGGGCAGAGCGTGGGGCTTCTCGGAGTGGTTGGGACGGGCGCGGAGGCGGCGGTGGTGCGGAGAGGCCGTGGTGTCGATGAGCTCGACGTTGCCGACGGAGAAGACATCGTCCATGGCGGTGGAGGTGGAATTTGGAGCGGTGGTGGTGACGGGGGCGGGGTGGTCTAGGGTTTCGGAGGCGGGGGTTTTGGCTTTGCGTCCTCTCTTACGTTTGTTATCTCCCATTTTGTTGTTTGGGGGTATTACTATGAGTTATTGTTATTTCAGAATCAGAGAAATTGTAGCAGATTCATACCTAGGAAGAAACAAAGCACAGAAAAAATCAAACTCATTTTCATTCGGGTCTTGTCACTTATATTTCGATTTTTCCCGAGTAAACCACTATCTAGGGAGCATTTATATTGAAAAAAATAAATAAAACAGCTGTTCTTTTTTTATTATTAAATTTTTAAAAGGTGTTCTAGCATTGCACTATCTAATAATTCATAGCTCAGGTCTGGTATCATTTATTGCAAGCATGTACATGACTTGCTTAAGTCATTCACCAACATGGGCATTTTACATGTAATAGCAATATCTGCCATGCAAGCGAATCAAATCGTTCATTCATTTGTATGCTAGTCTGCAAATCTTTCATTATCTTCCACTTTGTATTTATGCTTTATTTTTAATGAAATGAGTTTAGCATATTACGGGAAAAAAGAAGATAAACAAGTAGATTTGAAATACATATGGATTGTTTGTTTAAGCGTAATAGAGTAAAAATAGAAAAATAAAAAATACATCATTGATTATGTTGCAAGAGATGATTGATTGTGCCTAGGGTTTAAGGTTATAATCGAAGTTTATATTTTTCGACAATTTTAAATCCTCGTAAAACCTATTCCTACTAAATGTCAAACACAACGCTTCATTTTCACTCATTTCTTCTTAGTTTAGAATAGAAATTTACCAGTATGGTTCCTAACCATATTTTAAAAATTTCACAGTATTTCACTCCTATCAAACTCACAAAATGCGTGGACTCGCCCTCACTTCTTATTACTTCTCTCCTATGAAACACTATTAATGTTTTTCCTATTTGTTAAACTTTATTAAAAATTATAAAAATATTAATGCGATTAATTTAATAAAGAGTAAAACTTACCCAATTTTATTACCAATAGTAAATATAATTTGTCAAAATAAATATGTCAGAAAATGTGTTACTAACTCTTTACAATTTCTTAATTCACATAAAAAAATTATATGCTTGATAGTCTCATTTGCAATGTTGATTTTGAAATTAGGAATATCAAAACTAACTAAGCTCGTTGGACTAACTGGTTTAACCTACTAATTTTGGTTAATTGGGCCAAGAGATTTCAACTCGCTAGCTCACATAATCTATCTTATATTGTCCCACTAAAAAATGGATTGGTAATGGATCTTCTTATCGGGCTTTTTAATTTATATTTGTATTGATTCATCAAAACAAACGTATTTTCGTTGTATATTTTTATACAACAGAAATGTATGTATGTTGCGTATTTTATGTAATCAAATTAATTACGATACAATTAATTTATTAATATCATAATTAAATTATTATTATTAATAAAGATAATTCATATAATAATTATTTTGATTATCTCAGTAAGTGTAACTTCTACCTAATTAATTTATTTTAAATTAAAAATGATTTTCACTACTATTAAAAGGTAAATTGTCTCTTAATTAATTTTAAAAAGATAATTTATATCATAATTTATTTGATTACTTTTAAAAATAAAGTAACTTGCATATATAGTTAATTAAGAATATTTATAAAAAAAATATGCAACATAATTATGTTTCTTTATTTAGAAGAGGTACACAAAAAATTACCCGATGGAACCTTTATTTCGTTGGCAAAATACACAATGGAATCACATTTTCATTGTGTATTATTCTTTTTGCACTTCCTCTTACACAATAGAAATATGATTTTATTGTGTATTTTATCAATCGAATCATGTTTTTGTGAAAATGGTATTTTTGGAATAATATCTTTTTAAAACTACATGGGGCTGTAAATAGCAAAAGAAGTTAGAATTTGTTGGATTGACTCAGCGACTGCGCGGCCCGAAATCTTATATATAAAAGTCACAAATTTTGGTGTATGATGTCATTAAAATTATTTTACATAGATTTTCATGCAATTCAAAAATCATACAAGCTAATATTTTTTTTTATTTAAGAAAATTTCTAATACAATAACTACTCCTATAGCCCTTCCCGCTATTCTTTTCTTTAATCAAACAAATTTACCTTTTAATTTAATAATGAGTGAATTAGAATGAATTAAAATAAAACAAATTATTATTTCACTGTTTAGATATTTTTTATAATAGATAGAAGAAAAAGACTAACCATCTCATACTATTAAATTAGAGGTGAAAACAGGAGTATTAGATCAATGAAATGGAATTAGATTCTATTCCAATCCATTCTATTCTAAAAATCTAAATAATAAAAATCAGTATCACTTATTCTATTCTACTTCTTTTATGTACATACTGTTCAACTTCATTTTACCCTCCAAACAAGCTGCTGTTAAATGGTCATGTTATTATGGAGATCGGTATTCAACCATAAGCATCTTAAATTTCCTCAATGAAATTAAGCTTCTAACAGTATTTGGAGTAAAAAAAAGGGTAAAAGAAAAAACAACAATGATGCATTAACAACTGTTGTAAGGACGCTATTTGTGTTCATAACGTGTTCCTTGATCCTTTTTGTGGGGGATCCCCTTCTATCATTCATATTGCTTAATGTTTACTTAAACATCCCACCAACCTGTTAATGCCAGTAATAATGTGTAGCCCCCCATCCTTTTCTCCCCATAAAGCCAGCACTACTGCACAACCATTTGCTTTGCTCATCTTACTAAATGAATCTTTATGCTGCCATTGTTCATAGTCGACAAACATTGACTTTTTTTTTATCTTGTGTTTTTCGTGTAATTATATAATGAAAATAGAATTTATCTCTAACTTAGAGATTTTTCATTTGTTGTTTGTATAAATGCTGTTAATAAAAATACAGAATTTATATCCCTAACTTTTGGCTTGTTGTTTACATAAATGCTCTTACTAATGGAACGTGATTGAAATGAAGATAGTAAGACACAAAAATACTTCGTATAAGTACTGAGGCTTGAAATACTCCTTGTGATTATTATTAAGAGAGTGCAAACTAAAGAAAATATTACTGAACTGAAATGGAACAAAACACTTTGCTAAAAAAAGCTTAGACTTGATTTCAGCTGCTAGCCCTTATAGACAATCCATTATTCATTATAGTAAATGTTAGTTAGTATCTTATCACATCATGCTAAAAAATGATTAGGTAGCTCTGGATCACTATCTGTTTATGATCTATGGTTCCGATTAATTTTATATGGAACTTATGAAATTATAAGACTGACTTGGTAGGGTTAAATTGTCGATATAAATAAAAAGAGATATATTTAAGTTTTTAAATTTCAAAATAATTAACAACAGTTACTAATAATTTAAATTAGTTATGTGTTATGTAGAAATTGGTTGTAACTAATAACATTATGTGGCATGGTTGGTAGATAGCAATGTGATCAGAAATTCGATGTGTTTGGAGGTTCAACTTGAGTTCACAGAATAAAAATGAGAAAGATGGGTCGAAACTATGGATCAAGTAATTGTATAGAATATAAATAAAATACGTTACTAAATATTAGTCCCCACGGTGATGATGGTTACAACACAGACATGGCAATGGTGGTCACCAATCACCATGGTTGTTAGTTATCTTATAAATGCACCTAACTACCTTCACCCGCCTCATGCCTCATCATCCTAATAAAATGAATTGAAATGAATCTGTCCACGTGATGAAAGAGTGGGTAACAAACTCATTATTCAAATTCAACATGTACGATTAACTCACAGAGTCACGGTTATCTTTATTTTATGTCATCTTCAGATTTTAACTTGTGAAAGTGAATTTCCCCAAAGCCGAAATATAAGGAAACGAAAAATAAAAGATGAAAAAAGTTGTTTCAAAAAAGAAAGGGACAGCAAGAGAATGAGTGAGAATCATGTGAAGTGCCGCCGCATACACACACACACACACATACACATTCACTCTCTCTCTCTCTCTCTGTCTCTCTCTCTTCCTTAACTTGTCTGTTAAATTCAACAAACACAACCTTTGTGAGAACTTGTTGTTGTTGTTCAATGGCTGCAACAGCTTCAAGGTTTATCAAGTGTGTGACAGTTGGGGATGGAGCTGTAGGCAAAACTTGCATGCTCATTTGCTATACTAGCAACAAATTCCCCACGGTATCAACTCTTTGTTGCATATCATATCTCTCTCTCATTTGTATGAGATTCTTTTTATGAGTTAGTGTTGAGATCATATTAGATTTCATGAAATCAATGTCACTTTGTTATCTGGGACTGGGTAGTTCCTTAATATCTTGCTTCTGTCTTGAGTCTTGGAGTCTAATTTTCACCTTTTGCCCCCTATGCTGGGTATCTATGCTTGTGGGGTTGTTTGGTTATCAGGACTATATTCCAACGGTGTTTGATAATTTCAGTGCAAATGTAGTTGTGGAAGGCACAACTGTCAATTTAGGCCTCTGGGACACTGCTGGTATGTTTACATAGTTACACAGGCTTGTCAATTTGTTGTAGTATATACATATTTATATAGAGAGTGGTTAATCTTGATCATTCAGTGTTACATGGGATGATCAAGATTAGCTCTTCTAATGCTCACAATGTATGCAATTTAATTTCTCATGAGCCTGAGTGAATTTTGTCATGTGCAATGTAGTTAATCTTGATCACTCACTGTTACATGGATGATCAAGATTAGCTCTTTTAATGCTCACAATTGTATGCAAATTAATTTAATTATGAGGCTGAATGAATTTTGTCATGTGCAATGGCAAAGGTTGTAATGTTCCATTTGCTTCCATTGTCTTCCTTAGGACAAGAGGATTACAACAGACTGAGGCCTTTGAGCTACAGGGGGGCAGATGTCTTTGTCTTGGCTTTCTCTTTAGTCAGTCATGCAAGCTATGAAAATGTGTTGAAGAAGGTATTCTAGGGCCTCTAAACTGTATTAGTACTTTGGCATGTCTTGTTGGTTTCTCTTCTATTTTCTAATTTTGTATACACTGTTCAGTGGGTTCCTGAACTGCAGCATTTTGCTCCCGGCATTCCAGTGGTGCTAGTTGGCACCAAATTGGGTAAGTCATTAAGCAATGGTCTTACAATTTGTCTGAATCCAATGTTATTTTATCTTCTGTTTGTAGTTTTCTTTTAATTTTTACTATTTTTGTTATGGCCATTTTGTTCATAAGGCCTTACCTGAATGCTGTGAAAATTGGATCTGTCCAACCAGAACCCATCTATACTGAGACCAGATTTCATGCTAGAACCATAGCTATAGGCCTATGCTGTATAGATAGATTAGATTCTTTAGGCTGTCATTTTGTTGTGCTGAAACATACTAGCTCATTTGGCATAGAATTACAAGATATCGTGTATAACATTAGTTAGGAGTGAAACTATATAGAAAAAGTTTGATTCTGTAATGCCATTAAAAGGCTAAAGGTCTCATTCTCATAGCTTAGATTGAATATTCTTCTCTTATTAGATTAATCACTTTTAAGATTATCTTGTATTACATTTTATACTGTTCAATGCTCATAAAAAGAATGTCTCAAGCTTTTCTTACCAAAATGAAATATAATGGACATGGACCATGAGGAGAAGCATCATAGCCATATTACAAGAAAGTTTAATAAATAACTCAATTTCAGTCGGGCTTGTAATTGAAGAATTTTGACCATCAAATGTAGTAAATTGGGAGAAAGTTTATTCAGAGGGAAGCTAACTATGAAATATTGGTCAACAGAATCACAATATAATAAGTCAACAGTTAATATTAATTATCTCCTCAATTTGTTACTTCAGATAATGACATTTTTTATATTTTGCTATGAACAAATTTCAGTCTCTACCTATCATATTAGAAGACTTTTGACCACTCATATCCCTTCAAGACTTTTACTATTTCTGACTTCAGTCAATCCTGAAAAGAACCTTGGCTGAGTTTGATAGCCTCTAGTTGTGGATAACATTTCTCTTTCATCCTTGCTGCAATAGCAACTTAGTATAAATAAAAAAAAAAAACTTCGTACCCCATTGCCCAGAGGCTCTTCGCTATGCGAAGGTATGGGGAAGGGATGTTGTACGCAGCCTTACCCTTGCATATGCAAAGAGGCTGTTTCCGGATTCGAACCCATGACCAACAAGTCACCAAGGCACAACTTAGTATAAATAAAACTAATGCTAAAATATTGAATCTTCCAATTGTATAGATTTTTTGTCACCTATGTTTCATGGTTGGTGGTAAATGGTAATCAGTTAGGTGTGCAGTGATTGATTCCTGCATAAAATACTGTATTTATGATAATCATGCAGATCTCCGAGAAGACAAGCACTATTTGGCTGATCATCCTGGTCTGGTGCCTGTGACTTCTGAGCAAGTACTATGTCTTACTTTATTAGCCACCTAAAGAGTTCAATAGCCAGTGTTTATTGAAACTGTTGGGTTTTGTTCATAATCAGGGTGAGGAATTGCGTAAACTGGTGGGAGCTACATATTATATAGAGTGCAGCTCAAAAACTCAGCAGGTATGTTTATACTGCCATTTTATTCTTACAACACTTGATGTCTCAAGCAATCTGTCGACAAATTTTTGACATTTCTGTTCTAAAGAAAAATATTTCAATTGTCTACTTCAGAACATTTTAGCACATTGTGGCCAGTGCATTACGGAGCATAACATACTTCAGACATAGTACGTATTGCACTGGGAAATGCAAGGCTAAGGGAACACTTCTTTTTGAAATTATTGGAGAGAAAAGAAGATCAAATATAAAATCCAATTAAAATGGATGGAGAAAAATCCAAGATAACTTTAATAATAATAATAATAATGGTGTTATTACTGCTTAATGGTATTGCTGAAAATTTGATTATTGGTGAAGACCAATGATGTCAATTGATCCATGTAGCTGAGTACACCTGGTGAGACAAGCTTAGTTGTTGTTGTGAATATGGTTGGTGTGTGGCAGTTGGCAAAAAAGTTAAATCAATTATATGAAGGGACCATATATTATTGAGTGGTGATTTCTATACGTTACTTGCTCTAGGGAAGTTTAGTTCTATAGAGAGAATATGCGAAAGATGTAAACTCACCCTAATGATTTCTTTGGAATTGAAATATTGAAATATCTACGATAAAGATAAGCTTTAAGTTCAGTATCTATGTCTCACTTTTGCTTCAGAAGATAGTGTTTGCCATTTTTGCAGATAAATACTTCCTGTTATTTCTGAAATTCAGCTGTAAATGACCCTATTGTCATTTGTCAATGCAATTAATTGCAGAATGTGAAGTCAGTTTTTGATGCTGCTATAAAGGTGGTCATTAAGCCTCCACAAAAACAAGAGAAGAAAAAACCACGTCGAGGGTGTCTACTGTCAGTACACTTTTTTCATATCATAACAACTCCTGCACGTGAAACTTTCTTACTTGTGAAAAGGGATAGTTCAATAAGTGTTTATTGAATTCATATTTACTGTGTGCCACTTACAATCAAAATTATTCATATATGTTATATACCTGACCTAAAGAATAAGTGGTATTCTATATAGTTAAGACTTGAGACATCATTAATCATGCCAAACTTTTTATTATTGATTGTATATAGTTTGTGGATTATCATGTACTGGAGGGTTTAATTTAATCCATCTCAATGGAATTGCAGAAATGTCATCTGTGGAAGGAATATAGTTCGTTTTAAATGAAACATTTCATCCAAAGGCTTTTCTTGGGAGGGAGAAGCACTGTCATCATCATTCTGTAGAATTTTTTAAATTGACCTGGGTCCTTTGGCTTTTTTAATTTCATGATAGGGTTATGTTTTGAGGAAATACTGAGCTTTTTTCCGTGCAAATTTCTTGTAAGGAAAGGACAGTCAAAGCCAATTAATTATTCATGGCAAGCTATTATTTTGCTTCTGTTGATATCATCACGTACATAGATGTAATCAGAACAAAATTTCACATTTGTGTGTTACATTCACATATATGATTAAAAAATTGGTTTTTTGTTAAGTTTGATTTGATGATTTTTGTTTACATTCAAACTAAAAAATGGTTTTTGTTTATCTTGCTCATACGCAGAGATAGCCAGATACATGAAGATTAAGTCGTATTTATTGTATTCGTTGCTTGAAAAAGCATTAAGTATTTACTTTGCAGTCAAAAAAATTGTTTTTATTTTTCATTTGTATATTTTTAATTCTATAACCAACATCTCAAGAGTATTCATTAACAAATCCCTCCATTTATTTTTATGTGTTATTTAAGGTTGTTATCTAGAAATTAAGATTTTTTTTTTAATAAAATAGTCATGAGATTTCTTTTTTTACTCCTTTTCTTCTCACTCTACGATAAATGCATAATGCATGTATAAACTAATTAACTATTAGAAAACAAACAAGGATATAATTGATATGATCTTGAAATTTACAAATGATAGATAAATAAAAAAAATTCAAAAATCTAAAACTTAAAAATAAATGGAAGAAGTACTTTGCAGGCATTACTGACAAGAACCAGCTTCAGAATCGAGGCATTTTCCCTAATGCGGTTATATTTTTTATTTAGTAATTTTGTCTTTTTTTCATTCTGAAAATTTTAAAGTGTCTTGTACGTTGTATTGGGTAGATTAGAAATAGGTTATGTGAGTAGAATGAGAGACGATAAAAATTGTTGTTTGGTTTATAGAAGTAAAATGAAGAGAAATTTAAACTAAAGAGAAAAAAGAGTACATACATAACAAAATATTTCCGAGTTCCACAAAACTTGGATGGTTTCTACAAATTGAGTATTTGGCAGAAGCTGTAACTAGAATCATGCTTTCTAAAATTATAATTTACTGCCTACGAACAGAGAGCCGTCACTAAGAAGTAAGAACATCAACCGCAGTGCCAAATTCAGAAGTGGCCATACAAAATTTTGAACTCCACTAACAAATAATATAATATTAAGCTTTGCAGTTACACTCTATCGCAAGTATCAGAAAAAAGCCATGGCACATATACAAGAATCAGAAAAGGATAAAAGAAAACAGGGATATAAGATTAATTAAACCATCCACAGCAGAGGAAGAAAATCCAAGCTGCAAAAATTATACCTTTCAGTTGGTGTATGAGTACAACTAAAAGGTAAAAAGAATAAAAACAGATGGAAAAAAAAAAAAAGCAAGAAGGGATATTTAGTACCAGAACATATAAAAAGGTATATTTATTTAGAGCAGTTCTACGATCCACTTAGAAGGGCCGACAAAGTAATGATTTTGGTTCGCTAAGAGTGTGTTTGGATTAGAAGATGAAAATAAAAGAATTTTTTTGAATTGAAGTACAATCTAAAAAGTGTGGATCCCCTGTGAAAAGTACACAATTTCTCTCCTATTTCTTCCTTCCCACTCTAAACCAAACACAACCTAAAAAGAAACGATACAAGAGACCACTATCCGCCCTAACTGAAGGCAAGCCCTCAAGATATTTACAGGTGGAAAACTGACCTAGAAAGTAGAAACTACTGAAATGAGCAAACAGGTGCTCTCCAAAGCAAGGTTTCTAAGATACATTGATAAACAAGATCAGGTTCAGAGTCTATATACATAATCAGGTGCTCACTTAACGCCCAAGTCTCCCAAAGCTCGCAATTTAGATGAAGACCACTGGCTCCTCAAATTACCCGAAGATAAAACATCGAGTATACAAACTAAATGGCATCAGAACATTTAATTGCGAAGCACCACATACTTGGTTAAAAAGGAACGATGCAGTGAAAAAACCAGGCAAGAAGAATTAAATGCTCTCAAAGATACAGGATTATAAAACTCAAATGCTCTCAATGCTCTCAGTGGAGAACGGACATAAAACTCACAGGGCAACTGCAATAGCACTTATTCCTATATCATTAAATATAAAATAAAAAAATTGCTTTATGAAAAAATTCTCCCCCCTCCTCTGTATTACATCAGCACAATACAGTATATATTTTGAAATATCCTCCTCTCGGGCACCTACATGTTACAAACAACAGTTGAATTTACAAAACTAAAAACTTACAGGCATCTGTGGGTCATTAGATTCTAAGATTACAAATTATGGTACTGCCATGATGATTGCTTGTAGCCATCCCACCCCCCATCGGGTTCCTTCCTTTTAAGAACATCACTGCTTAAGTGAAACATCCTTGCTTGCTCTTCAAGTTGGGCCTGTGAACTAGCAACAGAAAGTTGCCGTGGTACAAGAGGTGAGCTCTCATCTCTCCCCTCTAAGTCTGAACCAGGTCCAGCATTAAGATCTAAACCCTGCCTTGCCCTTTTCCTACTGTTCTCAGCACCACTACTATTGCTACCATCTGGGAAACTAACAACGTAAGGCCTGGGGTAATGGGCTGAAACATTACCAACAGAACCTATAAGCTGTGAATTTACTACAGGGAAGCAAAGCCTCCCTCCTGAAGTTGTATCTACATAAGGAGTTGATCCACCAGAAAATGATGCTGATGGAAGAGGAAAGCTGGAATTGAAAGGGAAGACAGGATACTGAAATGGTGCAGATTGATATGGCACTGCGGGAGAAGATGACAAAACTGCCCCCCTATAAATATCAGGTCCAAATGGGTTGCTGCCAGTTGCAGGACCCAACACCCTTTCTGACACATTAGGGGCAACAATTGAAAATGGCTTATCACCTCTATCAGACATAATTGAAGATATTGTTACGGCTGAATAGGTGTTCCCAGTGGAAGGAAACCATGAAGAGACGTTGCCTACTTCTGCATTACTCATCCTAAGTCCAGAAATAGGAGGTTGAGATGGTACACTATTCCTGGCAGATCGTGTGGACATCAAATGTTCAGTGGTGACTTCATCAACTATAGGTCCATCATTCAGATCAAAATCCCTAAGGACACTCATCTTTCCATTTGGAGGACCACTGGCGGCTGATTTAAACTGCGTAAGTGGTACATCCATTTTATGACTACTGCTTAAGGTGCAATTGCCCACGTCAGAAGCTCCATCCACTAGGTTCAAGTCAAGACCTAGTCCTCCTGAACAACGAACATGTGAGGCCATTGATTTATTTGGATCATGCCCATCATCTGAACGAGTTACACAATCAGTCTGACGAGCACAGTTCTGAGAAGAAAGATCATCAAGTATTATTTCATCGGAAACATTCAAGTCAAAATCCAATGGTACCCGACTCTGCTTTCTAGCTTCATCATTAGGAATAGGGGTAGTAGACATATCAAGAGGAATTTCCATAACTTTCCTGGGCTCAGCCGGCCGAAATGCACTAGTAGCAGCGGATCCCTTCCAACCAAGCTCCTTTTTACTTTTCAATAAATCTTCATGTGGCACAAAGGGGCCCTTTGCTGCAGCAGCAGCAGCCACTGTGATCGAGAGAATACCAAAAGACATGGATGAAGCAGAAAATGGAACAGGACTGACCAATCTTGCAGCAGGTGTAGACCCAGGTATCTCACTACATTTCCCGTCATCTGCATTGAGCCTTTCATTTAAATCAAATTCAACTTTTGTGTCCACTTCTGAGACACCAGCAACAGATGCAGAAGAGGCATCTCCAGTGGTAGAGGTGCATTCCTCTGCTTCCTCTGATTCCATGGCAGCCAATTTTGAATCCCTTTGACCTGAATGCTGATCCATTTCTCGTGAAGGAAAGCTAGGTAAATCTGTGTGCAGTATCTGTCCTGCTCCTGCATCTTGGTCACAAACCTCTTTTGTACCTGAATTCTCTTCCACATATTCAGCATCAAGACCAGTTGCACCTGAACATAAACCTCTGTTCTCGGGCACCATAATAGCATCATTTTCAGACTCATTTTTTTGCTTCAAAGACTGCTTAGCATGATCCTGAGCAGCCATATCATCATTTTTTTCAGATTCCCTTTCATTTAGGTATTCAGGAACCTTATCAACAATGTAACCAGATGATTGGAGCGCATTCTCATCTGTCGCTTTTACAGAGTCAGAGGGCACACAAGTGGCAGGAGACTTGCCAGCTGTCTCTTTGTCACAGCTTAGTCCTTCAGAAGCATGGTTATCACACTTGACATCAACTTCTTCACAGGTGTGTGACAATTTTTCAATTGCCTCTGTTTCACCTTCTCTTGCAACAACATTGACCTCATCAACATTATTGACAGCATCCACTCTCACAACAACCTTCTTTTCCTTTACCAGTTTGCTAGAGTCAATATCTCTGACTTCTTGGAAGGTGCTTTCAGGAATGCCAGCAGATGTACCAGATGATTTTACAATTAATTTTCCTTTGCTTTCTAAACTAGTTTCAGTAACCTGTAAATCCATACTAGATGGATTGTGTTCTCCTGTAGCTTTCCCTTCAAATGCCCGAATATCATCATCTGTCCCAAAATCACCAGATCTAGAATCCTGCTTCATATGTTCAGCATTAGAGTAGCACTTATCCTGAACAAGATACTCTTCAGAGGACTTGACTACTGCAGCATTACCTGCATATGACTGTTCAATTGTAGTGGTGTTTTTTTTAGGGGATCCAGCTGGCATTCCCGATTCAGATTTTGAGATCTCTCCAGCAGCCACACGAGCAAGAAGATTCATTCCAACATCATCAGCTTCAGTGTACTTAACACCTTCAATAAGAGCATTGATGGAGCTGTATGAAGCATCCTGCAAATTCCTGGCTTTACTCTCACTCCCAGGTGATGAAGAAGTTGTCTTAGATACATCTGATACTTTCTTACAATCCTCACCAGTCCTACACTGTTCATCAGTAATGGCTGCTGGTGATCCATCACCCTCATCAGAACCAGTCAATACATCTTTGAAATCGTTACTCTGCCACGATTCTGTATTAATGTCTGCACCAATATTAGCTCGATAAAAATCACTCTTTTCCTTTGAGCAGCGATCAAACTGATCATGCTTCTCTGAAAGAGCAGGAGATGAAGCTCGACTGTTCATGATTGAAGGATCATCAGAAGAACCTGCCGTGGCACTTTGTGCAGGACTTCGACCTCGGTTTGGGATCTTAACAATCAGCTTCGGAGTATGCCCCTCAAGAAGAGTTCCATCATTTGCTTTTTCCCTTAATCCAGATTGAGATATTTTCTCTGAAATTAAATTCTTGTGTGAGGAATTTCTGCTCGATCCAGTTTCCCTTTGCCTTCTAGATGGAGTTGAACCCGGAAATCCATTCATAGATCTTCGGTGCCGTGAAGAGCCTCCTGATACCTTATTCACACTCATTGCAGTAGAGCTCCTGGCATCCTCCTTTCCTGAGAAACCCCCAGCTTTGGCATGGTCACTTGAATAAGATTGACTGTTATGAGATGGACTAGAACTGCTACTTTTCTCATCCCTTGCATTTGCCACAGGAAGATCAGATGAACCACTAACAGCTGCAGCATGGGGCTGTCCATCTTTCAAGTTTGCGGTTGCGGGTGCAGGTGAAGGCACTGATTTCGTAGACCCTGGAGATGCAGATGTAGATCTTGTAGTATTCTCTCCTGGGGCAATCTTCGGAGAGGCAGTTTTGGATGCAGAAAGCTGTGTAACTGAGCTCTTCATGGCAACATCAGCTGACCCACTTGAATGTTTATTCCCACCTTGAGCAACTTCAGAAAGTCGTTGTCTGGCTGGCCAGGGGACAGTCTGAACTGAACAAGACCTAGCATCATTTATAATCATTTCAGCTTCAACACGTTTTTTCCATGTGTCAACTAAACCCCTGGCTTTCTTCTGAATTTCCAAGTTTTTATGAGTTCGCAAATGATTCACAGATTTACCAATGTTACAAGCTTGTAGAGCCTGAAGGTTTACTGGAAGCTTATCTAGTGCTCGGAGTAATACAAAAAGAAAGTCATCAACAGATTTATCACCATCCCTAGACCCAATACCCTCACCAAGCTTCCCTTTATGTGCCTCTTGGAGCCATTCATCAAATACAGGCAAACCCTTTAGTTGCACAAACCGACTAAGGCAATCAAATTTCTCGGTTGCTGCAATTACAGCTGCAAGCATTGACCGGCTAGCTAAATCAATCTTTTTCTCATTTCCATCAGGAACCATCAGCTGCACTAATTTCTCAACCCCTTCAGGATCAATAAGACCCCCCTTTTCTGTTACTTTGGCAATCTCTGTCTTCAAAATGCTATCCGCCTTAAAATTACCAGAATCCCCATCATCATTTTTGGTTGAACGGTCTCGCTTTACAGATTCTTGCCCTTGATCTACCCTCTCCCTTTTCCTACCCTTAACATGAGAAGAAAAGGAAGAAACACTGTTTTGGACACTATCTGAACCAGATTTTAACTGTGATGTTGATGTTGGACTGCTCACTGGCTTAGGAGATCGACCGCCTGGCTGCATTTCTACACAAGTCCTATGTACTAGCTTATCTACTTCTTCTTGACAATCCTGGGATGTTGTGGACAACAAAAACGGGGGGAAAGGTAAGCACCAAAATTAGAGAATCAAAGAGACATACACAACAACATAAGACATTATAAACTTACATCAATATAATCTTGATCACTTAGCCAACATAAACACCTGTTCAGAACATCATAAACCCTCCTGCATATAAATGAAGAAATCCCTGATTGAAGCTCGACACCTTTTGGAAGAAACACAACTTTACAAGGATGAAGCAGTGACGTAGCAGGAATCTCCTCCTAGTGAAAAGAGTAGAAAATTTTGTTTGGAGCACTCTCCAACAGCAAATCCTTGACAAGTCTTACTTCAATGGGTCGTTAAAGCCAATTAACACTTCACTTCCACTTATTCTCTTTACCAACTGTCACACGATGACTTATTCCAATGAAAGGTGGGCGGTCTTTAGGTGGTTTGAAGAGAGCACAGTCACCAGCAATAATTTTGCGACCATCCTATGATTTGAAAAGAAATAAAATCTTCAGCAAGCCATTAATGATTTTAACAATATATTTAAAGACCACATTTAAGTTCTCTGCCATTTCTTATAATTAAATTTGAAAAGCTCAAATTTCCTTCAACGATAGATTATCGTTATGAAAAAAAGCATTTTCAACAAGTATTAAACAGTTTAGCCCTCTTAAATCAATCATCCATCATAAGTAGACATTTTTCTTTGGACATACATAAATAGAAGTTTACTAAAAGAACAAGAAATCCACTTTATCCCTCTGAAAGCATATTATCTATCATAAGTACATGTTTTTCTTTTGACATGTAATAAAAAAAAGTTTGCCAAAGAAGAAAAAATCATAACTAAGAAAGAGAAAACCAATACTTAGATTTAGAGAATTATTAAAAAAGAAAAAAAGACAAGAATTTGAACTCTCCAGCATTGTCAAAAGTCGGAACTCGGAAGAGAGTGATAAATGTTTTTTTTTAACTCAATCGTTCATACTATCCACTTAATGAAGCACTAAAAAAGTAAAATATAGCAAAATAAACAACCACAGGAAAGAAATCAAGTTTATAATTCCAGGTAGATTTTCTTCTTAATTATCAAAGCCTACCATAAGTAACAAGAATTTATTTTAATGCAGATAGAGATTACAGAACAACGCAACCAAAATAGCAACCCAACCTCAAAACCATAGTAAAAACAAGTCAGAAAAAAATCATTTATACAACCTTATTAGTTGGAGAATGGAATAGTAATATGGTGTGAAATTTCTAAAAGTAATCTTAACTCGATGAGCATTCAACCAGGTGATTTAACACTCCCAGAGAGAAAAATCTCTCAAAACTACACATCCTACCGGCATAGTTCAATCTATGGCAACACAAGAATAAATTCGAAGGATTCATTTCCCCCATTGACACAAATCACCTCAATAAATCAAGCTCAATTCCAAAAATTGTTCCATAAAAACAAAAGAGCATGGAGGAATACCTTATAAAACCAATCAACTGAAGACTTCAACGAAGAAGAAGAAGAAGAAGAAGAAGAAGAAGAAGAAGAAGAAAAATCAACGGTTACACTAGAGTGGGCACGCGTGGGGGATTTCCACATGTGCCGAGTCCTCCTTTTCCTCTCCACACCTCGATCCCACCTTCAAACCCAACGACTACCATCAATTCCCCAACCACGAACCTCAAAACGCACCGTTTCGACCTCCGCGAAACCCTAGATCTGCATCCGAAAACCCTAACGCGAAAACATCCTCCGCCAAAAATAGCAACAATTAAAATTCGGAAGCTCTATCAGGGCCCGAAATCGAACGCGAATCGGAACGCGGCGATGAAAAGCGAAATTTCTTAGCCGCCTTACGATCTTGCGAGAAGGGAAATGCGTGCGATGCGAAGAGGTTTTTTGGAGAGAGAGAGGGGGGGGGGGGTGCGCTACTTGGGTTGAGTAGGACGGGCAGGATCGGGCAGTGCGGGCAGGGAGAATGATAACGTCACAGGGAGGTGAGGCGAATATGAGTGGAGATTGGTCCGTGTGGTGTTGGGAATCGCATAATGCGTGGCCCCTTTTGACTTTTGATTTGTAGTTGGAGTTGCTCTCTATAATATCTCTCTGATTTCTGAACTCATTATTAATCTGTCTCTGACACTCACACACTCCACTTCGCTTCTTTCTTTGTTTCTTTCTTTCTTCTCATTATTATTTTAATTCTAGTAATTGCCATGTTCTCGCCACCTCAATGCCAATTAATTACTTAATTTACTTTTATTCCTAAAAATGTTGAATTATAAAATATTTTTATATTATAGTTCAATCATAAATTATTATTAATATAATTTTTTAAAATATTTAGTATAAAAATTAATAAAATTATATATAAAATGAATTATAATTAGATTACAGTATAATTATAGTGACGGTCAGTACTTTTTTTCTGAATTTTTTGTTATTCAAAATAATTATTTTAAGTTATATAAGGAGAATTATTATTTCATGTAAACACTTCACATGATGGCATATGATGGATAAGTTAAGGTTGTCCTCTATTGTTCGAACACCTATTGCGGCAAGTAATAAAATCGACGTTTCTGCGGTTCCAGGTAATCAAGCAGAAAATTTCATCATACTACTGCTTTCAAACTGCTGCTGCTAAATTTAATTCTTATTTATTTTGGAGTTTATAAAAATACATATATTTAAAATCAATTTTATTGATATTAATTTTATCAAAATCAAAACTAAACACTGTTGGATTAGTGTGAGGTGAAGTCCCATATCGAGTCGAAGTGGAAAGGTTGAACACCATATAAGTGAGGAGAAGATCCATAAACCTGAGCCTTAAGGTCTTGGGTTAGAGTGTGGTGTCAGGCTTTCTTGGTGGCTCGTGGTTCACAGGTGTACCCTTCGAATCTCCCCAACAAGGCCATGGCTATATTCGTGGATGATAAAGACTTCCGCTCGAGGGGAGACTACCATATAAATGAGGAGAAGACCCATAAACCTGAGTCTTAAGGTTTTACCCCTCGAATCTTCCCCAACAAACACTACGTAATATAATGACAGGGTTAATTTTACTTAACATAAATCATTTCTCATTATTATATAACATTAGAGGTTATCCAACAAAAATAAATACAATATTACGACTTTATTTAAGTCAGAAAAACTTATGCTTAGACTTAAAGAAAACATGAAAAATGTTTTTTATTTATTTCACTGTAAAAAAACAATTTATATGAGTTTGACCATATGTTTCTTAATTAAATGTATTAGATGAAAAATGGAATGTTTTAACATATTAAAATATATTTAGGTTAAATATATTTTACATCTCAATAAATATAATGATTTTTGCTTTTAACTCTCATAAAATATTTGTTTGACTTAAATATTTTTTAGTTTCTATAGTATAATATATTTTTGTTGTAAAAAAAGTATATTAATTTTTTTGTTTTTGTCATTTATAACTTTTGTTTATTTTTTTCCATCTTGTGCCATTGTTAGGTTAGTTATGTGTCCAATAGAGTCGCTTAATGGTGGGAAATTTAGATAATATGAGCTTAATTATTGTGTTAGTCCTTGAATTAGTAAGATATACTGTTTTTATGTGAAATTTAATTTTTTACTTAATTCTTGATTTTTTTTTATAAATTGTTCATTTTAGTCCCTTGCATAATAAAATGATACTTTTGGTGATTTTTAATATTTTATGACGATTTTAAAATACAAATTTTTTAGCTGCTAAAAAATACAATTTAAATTATAGCAGCTAAAAATTACATAAAAGACCAATTATTACGTGAGGGGCTACAAATAACAATCTGTTAATCTAAAAAAAACTTTTATATTTTAGGGACTAACCCCTACCCCATGAATTAAAACAATAATTAACCCAATAATATATATGAGATAATAGATTCTAACCTCTGATAATTATAAAAAAAAAATCCATTTGACATGTCACACCGAGTAACATATGTTGCTAATGTGAAATATATTGTAGTCGTGGTTGTCAAATAATTTGTTGATGCGGCATGCTGAATAGGTTACTAATGTGACATTTTGTCACACTTAATATATTATAGAAACTAAATATATATTTAAGTTTACTGTGTTTCTAATTTCCAAAGAATGAAAAATTTAGAGAAAGTAACATGGGATTAGGGTCAATGTACATTCTTCAAAGACACAGAATGGGGAAGAACGAAAGATTTAGAGAAAGTAACATAAAAAGTTGACAAGAAGTTCTTTTTGCAACACAAAATCTCACTTTTTTTTTCGTATGGTTTGGTTATTTAAATAATCATAATTAATAAATAAATAAATAACTAGATTATAATTGGTTATAATAATTATAACTAATTTTGTATAACTAGTTATAATTTGGTATAATTGATTATTATTTTTAAAATCAATTATATAATTTTTATACAATAAGTTATATATCCGATTATGAATCATTAAAAATAAGTTATTTAAATAACTATTTTTATAAAATTGATTATAGTTTTATAACTATAATTATTTTTTAAATAAAATAAGTTATTTGAAATAATCATTTCTATAAAACTGTTTATAGTTTTATGAATATTTTTATATATTTGGTTATTATATACCTAATTATTGTTAGTCATGGATATTTTTTCTAAAACTGATTTTTTTTTAGCAGTACTATTCCCATTTCATGCCTGGATCCTGCAATTCCAAAGTTGCTCATAAAAAACGTAAAAGCACACACTTCTTCCACAGTGTCATCGTTTCAAGATATTCCACCGCTTCTTTTGTCTCGGGTTATGGCACTTGCAGTTCCTTCAAGGGTTAGGTTCTTTTTAGTAATTAGTGGGTGTGAGAATAAACCTAATATGGGGAAGGGGGAATAAAGAAGAGACATTAAAGCCAGCCCCAAGGGAAGTATAAATTACAAAAGGGAAAAAAAAAAACAAAAGAAGGCATATTAAAAAGGGAGGTAAGAATAACCACGACCTAATTTTCAATCTTAGTTGTAACAAAGGTAATTATTTAACCCACCTCATTATTTGCTTTGGTGTACTTTAAATATATTATGGATTCATCATTTTGTAATATAATTTTGTATTAGTATTGAACCTGTAATGCACTTAAGATGCAGTAAAATAAATAATAAGGGGCATTAAATAATATCCTGTAACAAATGATAAATGGGTCTTTCCCAAGTCCACATAGTAAATGCAAGTAGGCCTGGACTCAAGGAAATTTTAATCTACACCCCACATATTTGATAAGTACACTTGTTCCTACTCTACATTTATTATTGTCAATTATACCATTTTATTTGTTAGAACACGGTTTTAGAAAATACTTTATGGAAAAACATATCTTAATTCCATTAATTCATTTTCAAAACTATGTTTGAACATTCATACCCTTTTAAACCTATTTGTACGCCCCCATTTTGTTACTGTTTAAATCCTATTTTTTAGATTTACTTTTATTATAACTCTAATTTTGAACTTCCATCTTCATCCATATTCATTACTCTTTAAATTTGTTTATGTAATATCATGATTTTCATCAAATTTATTCATGATATTGTGCATTTTCCTCCGCATAGCGTGCATTTTAAGGTACGTCCAATCCATGATTGATTTTATCTATTATACAAGGTACATGATATTTTTTTACACAATGAAATAAGAGTAATAATGATCACAAATCAAAGCTGCGACACACCATAAGATGTCTCCTCAGGACTATCAATTTCTCAATATCTAGTGTTAAAATAACTATGCATCCAAGAATTAGCAATTAACAATTATAGTAACTCCTGAAGGAAGACATGTTCAATATTTGGTATTCAATTTTTTTATGACCATCTAAAAGTAACTTTTGAAACTATGTTTTTACAAATAAAAGAGTATCATTGACAAGAAAAAATATATAAAGAGTAGGAAGTAGTGTACTTAACTAACATGGAAGATGTAAATAGCAGGTTCCTGGACTCAAATGAGACATCTTATCCTCAAAAACAGGGCTTGTTAATCCAAATTGTCACTGGACAAAAAATTTTGTGTCTTGTTTTCAAAAAAAGAAAAAGTAAGTACATATGGCCGTCATTTGTGGGAAATGGAGTTGCTAGCATCACAATGTCCTTTCCTGCTTCGAGTGGCGCCAATTTATTTTTGAAGTGGGAAATGGATTTTGAGAAATCAGAAATACCGATTGAAAAAACAACTTGGCTCTAAATTTAAAGATAGTTCTTATATATATATATATATATATTGAAAAATAGACATTTTGTGTGACTTGTGTCTTAATTGATTTTTTTTAGTTAAATGAATTGTAATAACTATCATGTTAAAAATTGATTAGACAGTAATTACTTGTAAGTAATTTTTAAAAATAGTTAAAAGTTAAATTAGGAACAACAGATGTATACACCAAATAAAATAATTACCTTTATTAATAGTTATATATATATATATATATATAACTTCTGAAAAAGTAAATATAACTTATTTTGGAATTTTATTTAAAATCAATTAAGTTTTCAATTTTATAATATAATGATTCTATTTAAAAAAAAACTTTCATAATTATAAAAAAAATTATTTTTACAAATAATCTGATATCATTGTATTGTATCCTAGTCCTAGAACAAAAGAAATTCTCTAGAGAAAAAGTTGTCAACTCCCAAAGCTCCCAACACTTGTAAATTGGCGTAATGTTGCATGGAAAACAAAATGGCATGCGAATATATATTAAAATTTAATAGTGATTTGTTCGTGTGACGTGAATGAGTTGCTGCTAATGACACATGGAGTCGTGATATACTTTTCTTGTAATATTAAATATTGCAATTATGCAACTTAGACATGTACCTTTTAAGGCAAGGACTAAATTCATTTTCCTATACACAGGACACTGCCAAATCGTGTATTACGTCAACAAAATCATGAATGAATTATTAATGCTTTTAAATAATGAGTGACGGAAGGTGGAGCTATATAATTGAGGCGTAAATATGTTTCAACAAAACTCTCACTTTTGCTGGAAAAAAAAAACCCCACTTTTTAACGGAGGGTAAAGCTACACATTTGAGGTGTATCTTCTAAAGCTTTCACTTTTTGTAAACAATTCAATTAAATGTGTAAATAATAATTTTGTAGTGTGTAAAAAAGAATTGATTATGAGATTTATTAAAGTAATTTAAAAAGAAATTATTTTCATAAACCACTTTAAAACTTATTAGAATAAGTTAAAAATTCTATAAGAATTAAACATTGTTTTCATAAGATTAAAAACTATTTTTTTATGAATTCTTCTAATTGTCCTTATAAAGTAGATATTTCCATGTCACAATCTTAAACGATTTCCAAAAATGAATAGAAGAAGTATCTTTTTATTAATCCTTTAAATATTTTGTAAAGTAAATATCGTATGAAAAATAATATCTTTAATAAAGTAAAAATGTAAAATGTGTTTATTTTTGTTTAAAAAGTAAACATTTGTATTGAAATGTTATATGCTTGTTTCAAAGTAAATTCAATGAATAAAAGTAAAATAAAAGAATCATGATTCTTTGATAAAATTATTTTTGTCTCAAAAATAATTTTATCACAATAAAAATCAAACATGCACTGAATATAAAAACCATAAAAATATTGTTAATAATTTAGAATGATGAAATATAATGTGTTTAAGACTTGAAGTTTTCCCTCAGCACATGGGGAGCAAGAAAAAATAGAGATAGATCACTATCTCATGTTTCCAAGACCGATAAGACAGAGAGGTTTCGTGATCTTGCATGGGAAAGACCGAGGAAGGCTCAGTGTTTATATGAACATCCCTTGTGAGACTGATAGCAACATCCACCTTAGTGTCCCTTGTCCTTTTTCTCTTGGCCCATCACCAACTTTATTTTTTGTTTCCCACACCAATATTCTTAATCATGCTTTTGGAAGGGTGTTAATACTTTGATTGAGATTTGGCAATTAATTCCTTCTGCTTTATCATATTAATACCTACTTTTGTGGTTATCCGATAAATATAATAATCCACCTATATGACTTTTGATATGGATTCAAGTGCAAGAGAAAAGAAAGGTGATGTTTAATTATTATTATTATTATTTACAAATCCTAATAGAAAAGGACAACTAGAGGTTTACTTGAATTCCAAGCTTCAACTATAATTTTTTTTTCCTCCTTTCTTCTCCCAAACAGAGACAAGTTTTAGACCAATAATTTGTCCAACTGATTTTTCAATGACATAAACAAAATAAGCATGTGGGTTAAGAAATTAAAACTATATACACATACAGGGGAATAGCACACTGATAGTTCCTCGAAGATGTGAAATATTGAATCTTCCATTTCGTTTGAATTAGCATTTTGTATTAAAAAAACTAAGTCCCGTTTTAAATTAGTATTTCAGAATGGACATTTAGAGTTCCAATTCTAAGGGCAAATAAGGTCATAAACTATTTTTTTCTCTCGCTGAATATGTGTTTGTTTGACAGATATGATAACAAGATAATATTATCAAGGGATTCCAAACCCTTAAAGTTCATTGTGATTTCTTTTTAGGTGACCTCAAATTTTGACCGAGATAATTTACACAAAAAATAATAAATTTTCATCAGGATATTTCATTCACATTATAAAGACAGATAGTTTAATTAAATTTAAGTAATGTCCCAAAAAAATGTCTAAACATTTTACTTGTCACATTATCAAATGTTATGTTAAATTATGTAACTTAATCGGGATCAACTTTGGCCATTAATCTTGGGTAAGGCTATAGATATCTAAGGACTTCCTACATCCCACGCTAAGATGGAGTTGCTAGCTAATTAATTAGAAACAACTTAAGTATTTTTACTCAGCCAAAAATCTCATCTGATCATTACAACTTTAAAATCTTTGCAGATATTCCTACCTCATTCGCCATGTTCAACCCCGTTAAGTCATCATAAAAGGGACACTTCACCAAATGAATTACCCTAATTCAAGTGTCCTAATGCCATTCGTACCACCAATTTAGGCCTATAATGTGGGTCACTTAGGATCAATTAGGAACTGCTTAAATTCTCCTTGGCGCTCCTTTATCATAATTACGACATTGACCAGTTTAGCTAGATTTCTAGCAATAAACAAATTGAAAGGCTCAGATTCGTATTATGTCACAATTTTAGCTTGATAAAATCAATTAGCTGAATAACTTTTTTGTTTTTCTAATGAATAACCAGAATCTGTTCCAGTTCGATTATTCGCACCTTCGCCATTTTGGGATAAGGATGCAAGCACCACCAATGTAAAAAAAAAGAAAAAAATGTACGATGCTAATATACATTTTCTCTACACGTGGACTTTATTCCTCTTCTTTTTAAGAAAAAATTTGTCCATGGTATTTTTATGGTACTTTCTGGTAGATTAAAAAGAAAATACATATTTTAGGACAAATAATTTTGATTTGCGATTTTGTTTTTGAAAAACTTAGCAAAAAAAATAGAAATGATGTCAACTAAAAACATGAAATATATAATGAAGGTAATAAATACTCCATACCTTATTAGGAAACAATACACTCCTACCATCAACTTATAGGTATACATGTCAAATAATTGAATTATGTAAGTTTATTAATTAATTTTAATTTTGAAATGATGGTAACAAAACGTACCTAGCTCGGTCAGGTTCAACATGGAAAGATTCAGTCTGTGAATTTTCTTTCTAGAGTGAAGACGAGGGACTTTTGAAGAGTGACTTCAGTTGATTCTCTTTCCACACTCGAAGTTCATGATCACGAGCATAGATAATGAAGAACCCACAATGAACTAAAAATATGTCACTCACTTTCTGACTTGATCATACATGAAAAAGGTACCTTCACGCACGTCACTCCTGACTCCACATTGCCACGCCTTTCCTTAACTCAACTCTCGCGACAACATCCAAATCCACAACTAACCAGAAACAAAAAGAAAAATTGTTTACAGGTTGTTATTAAGAAATTTAAAATTCTCATAAATCTTAAATTTTAAGAATTTTAAATATTTTAATTGAAATTTTTTTATTTTTAAAATTTTGTGTTTAGATAAAAAAATTAAAATTATAAGGGTAAAAAAAAATAAAGACAAAGAAAAAAGAAAATATAGTTGGTGTGCTTACAAGGAGAAGAAGACTAATGCGACATAGGAAATTGTAGGGGAATTGAGACACGATGGTATATTTCACCACACTCGATCACAACATTCAATCAACGGTACAAGATATGACTCATGCTGTCTGCGTCAGCAAATACCTCAGTCGCGTGATGGATAGTGATGATTGCTCCCTGACTAGCAAGTGTAATTCTATGTATCCCCATACGTCCACACTTGATCAATGTTTCACAAGCTCATACGCTATTAGAAGAGAATTATCGGCGTGGGGGAAGAGTCGCAAGTTCGAAAACGAGATGTTGAAAACTTTTTAGGTGGAAAAGAGGATAAAAGTTATAAAGGAAATACACAAACATTTTAGAAGATTCTTCTATCAAAAAGAGAATTTCAATTTCTCACTTTTTAGAAAGAAATTGAAATTTCACATTTTTAGTTGTTTAGAATTTTGTTTTAAAATTCTAAAAATTTGAATTTCATAAAAAAATATTCAAACAATGAATTTTAGATTACAGAAACTTAAATTTTCTTATAAATTACTTTTATTAGTTAAAATTCTCCATCCAAATACACTTTTATTGTGTAACACCTTTTTCTTGTTTTGCAAATTTAGACCAAGGGGTAGTTGAAATATTTTCATTAGGATTGTCTGTTGTTTCATAAATGAAAAAAAAAATTGTATTAAAAACACAAAAAGTATCCAATATTTATTATAAGCACTGTTTCTTATAATTAATATTATTTATCTAAAATCGAACTCCGAATTAGTTATACTTTTTTTTCTTGTGAACTTGAGGTTAAAAAATATATATATATACTCCTGGATTTTCACTTACGTGCAAGATACCTTGTACAGTAACAAAATTTCGTGCTAGTGCGCTATTGCAGAGCAGGAGCTTAACTTTGATGGTTTCGGTGTTACTACGTTGCTATTTGGAAGATAGTGTTTGGCTCTTACTTTCTTTATGTCTTTTGACTTTTGGTGCGGCTTGATGAGATTTACCTAAATAAATTCAACAGAAAACAATCAAAATGTTTAAAATAAAAAATTTACAACTGTTAGTCTGTTAGAATTACTTTTTACTGAACAATACTATAAAGAGTAAACTACATTAATACTTGAGATTTCTTAAAATTACATTTTTTTCTATTTTTTTTAACATTTATTGAGACATCTCTAATATCAGAGGTTTGTGTAATGTACAAGCAAGTGTTGGTGTTAATTTTTTTAAAAAAATTAAGGAGGATTAGTGTACGATTGGATAAAAAAAAAGAGGGTTTGTAAAATTTTATAAAACTTTTGGGATGATTAATATAATTTATTCTGTTATTAATCTATTAACAGTGAATCATTTAATATTTCATTTTATTTTTAATTTAATTAAATTTCATAGTTAAATGATTTAAAGAAATTTTATAAAATCAATTTAATAATAAAAATGTATACTACATCCTAAAAAATATTATTAACATATAATCATGTTATTATGAATTAAAACCTAAAAGTAACATTTTAATTAATTGGGCAAAGGATTTTTTGCTTAACAAGAAGCATAGGGATGAAATTGTTAGCATTAAAATGTCTAAATATCAGTCCAAGTATAAAGTAATTAAAGTTCAAGCTTTAGATCCACAATAAAAAATTCATTTTCTATTAATATTTATGAAACAAAAAGACCTCATATATAGGCAAGAAAAGCCACATGTATTGAAAAAAAAAGTTTAATATATAACTCTCATTTAAAGTAATAAAATTTCTTTTAGAAATTACTTTAGTTCTTAGTCAGTATTAAACCGATCTGAAATGTCTATTCATACTCTTATCATTTTACTATGATTTAACTTCGGATTCTATGTATTAAGACAGTTGAATTTCAAATTCTCAAAGTTTTCTCAATTCAGGTTTGTCTTGACAAGGCCCCTGGCATTACTCAATTTGTTTCAAAACCTTAGCCTTGTCATTAAAGCTTTCAAGATCTCTAATGTTGTTTCTTTGAGACTTAAAAATAGACGGCTCAATTGTATAAATATCACTCACTATATATCTTTTTCTCTTTTTCATATTTATCGTGAATGTAATTTTTGTGCATATAGACTTGCTTCTCAACCATAGTTGTACACTTGATTTAATTTGATGGAATTCTCTTTCCTCTTTTATTTGAGAGGAGTCTTTTTGAAAATATATATAATTTTCCTTCTTATAGGTTCAAATTATTTTACATAATTTTTTTATAGCTCCTTTCAACTGGCCTTTGTAAATATCTGAATTTCATCATTGTTTTTTTTTAACAGTAATTTAATTAACCTTTTAATGTCTCTATTTTAAGTTCATCTTTCGTACAAAAATAAAATTATTGAACTCTTTCCAATGTTTCCATACATTTTTAAACTTATTTAAAATACTTTACTATGAAAAAACCTTTTAAACATTTTTTTTAACTGAAAGTAAACCGTAAAGACTTATACTCCGATAAATAAACCTTAAAATAAACGAACAAAAAGTTATAAAATCTATCTTCACCTAACCTATTTTCAACCCAAACTTCAGGCCTAACTGTACAATTATAAATTATTGAACTTCAATGTAGAGTTAAAAGTTAAGATTATAACTATAGTTACTGAAAATAATTTAATAAACATATATTACCAGTGTAAATTTTTATATATCATTAATTAACTAAAAAGTTATTATCAGTATAATATTTATGTTATTTTACACTTTTAGAGTAAAATTGAATAAATTTATTCAAACGAACGAGTATCTGTAATTAAATAATAGCATAAAATATTTTTATTCTCTTATTAGTACACTGTTATTCATGGTTACTTTAAAGATGGGAGTTGGAAGTCAATAAGGGACAGCCAAAGCAACTTAAATTGGGGGATTCAGTGATATATAGGGATAAGAGCATTTGTCGGCGTCGTCATCCTCTCCTCTCTATTCTCTTGCGCTTCAATCATGTTTTCCCTTTTTCATTTAATTTACTTATTTTTCTTACTACTAGTATGTCTTAAAAAATTGAATCCCTTCTATTCTATGGTTTAGTCATTGGTGGGTTCCCTTCCCTTCACTGGTTTAGGTTTTTTGGGTGCCCTTATATTCGCCACGTGATCCCCCTCCCTTTGGTCAATTCAACATTTTCAACCTAAACCTCTTCAATTTTTGGTTCAAATGTCCAACTCTTTCAAATGAATTATTAATAATAACTCCAATTTAATTATTTTGTTTAACGTTTTCAAACTGCTAACTCTACTAGACTTTATTAATTCTAGCAAGTAAGCTTCAATATTTCTACAATTATAGGAGTAGTACTCCTTTTTAATAATCTCAAATAAAATTAAAAAATGTTCATTAACTCTAGCTGTTTCAAAACTTGGTACAGCCAAAACTTTAGCGATAGACGATACTCACGCAGTGAAGGTGTTTGTCCCCCACTCTCCCTTACGTGTCAGTAGTATTCTGTATTCACCTTCTTTAATGAGCAATAAATGAATTGATCATTATATAAGCAATATTATTAATATACCAGTAATAATTTATCACTATTTTTTGCACCTTTTTTTTCCTTCCCATTATTTTCTCATGTAATCATCATTTACTATCATTTATTCTATAAACGACATTACCCTTAAATCATTACCATCATGCCACGAGGCTGGGTTTTTCTTATACTTGGCGCGGCCATATGCCACTGTCGCAACCGAAACGACAACAGGGAAAAATAATATAAATATAAATGAAAAAAAAATTGTCGGAAAGTAAAATTGGAGGTATATGTATATGAATATGAAAACGAAACATTAACATAACATACGATTATACTAGAACTGTGTAAGTCGTGGTCATACATTACATACTCCAAGGGAGAGAGACTGTGGCAAACTAAGTTTAGTTCATTCGTGTTCGCGTTTATCGTTTCCTTGTCTTTTTTATACTTCACACTACACTACCCTATAACTATAACTATAACGCCACCACCGTCTGGGTTTTCATTCTTCTTTTCACTGTCTCGAACCATTTTTTTATTCTATTTATTTCGTGGCTGGTGTGGGGTACCTGAGTTTTTTTTTTTTTTTTTTTTTACTTTAAAGTCCCCTTGTTTTTGCACCCTCAAACATTGTTAAAAGGTGCTTTTATATTCTTTTCTCCTCATCTTTCTTTTCTTAAACTTCACAATTATTGTCGTAACTATTACTCACTCTAATATTCTCATACTCACAGCTACTTTATCATTTTTCTCCCTTTCTTTTCTTCTTCTGTTCAGCTTAGACACTCATTTTTATTAGGTAGCTGAGTCTTTTTCTTCTTTTTTGTTTTTAGAGTGTGTTTTGTAACTTTTGTTTCAGATTTGCGTTTTGATTCGTTGATTCCTTCATTTCCTTGCAGTTTTGTTGCTGAGTGTGTGTGAAACTGTGAAAGAGAGTTATGGCAGGAGGTGGTGGAGCTCCAGCACCTAAGATTGATGAGCCACAACCTCATCCCCCGAAGGATCAGTTACCGAATGTTTCTTACTGCATTACGAGTCCTCCTCCATGGCGTTAGTTTTTTTCTCTTTTTTCTTTCATCATAGATTCTGTTTCTCTGTGCTCCTACTTTGAACCTGATTCTTCTGTTATCTTTACCGATATGGTATTTCTAAAAGCATGTTTTGTGATTCTGACATATTTGTTTGCGCGTGCTGTCCCTTTTTTTTTTAAATCAAATTATTGAAAGTGGCTTTCGGGTAAATTCTTTCCTTTTAGGTGCTTTGATGATAACAAAAATATGCTGCTGAAAAATAAAACTTACTCTTAAACCGATTTTTAATTTTATGTTTAAGAAGGCATGTGGAGGAAATTAAGGGAGATCAGGGGAAAGAGTTATTGGTTGTTTAATTCACTAGCCATGCCTCAAAATTTTTCATTTTCAATTTAATCATGTTTTTTTGTTTGTTTATCTTAGGGACTTGGGTTCTAATTTATGAAAGTGCAATCGAAGGTTTTTTTTTTTTTTTTCCTGTGGTACTAATTTAATTGGAACCAATTCGATGCCCTATTTGTATTTGGCTAGTTCCAATTTATTAAACTTATTTGAAATTAAACTTCTGGTTTTTCCCATCTGTAAGTTTTGACTATTCTCATTATTTCCAGATCCGGGTTGGGTACTTTATAGACTTTTTGCTAGTTCTTTTAATTCTATTTATGGCTCCTGATGTTATAATTTTAAAATATTTTACTGATTAAAAATACGTTTTTTTCTTTTTTGATTAAAAAACTATTACTCATTTATTAAATTTTGGAGCGTTTTGTAACACCGCCTGCAGTCAACACTCAACAACTTTTGATTGAACAATGTGGGTTTTATGGATAAATTAAATGCTGTATTCTGACATCATGCCAAGTAGTTGAAATTTTAAAATTTAAGCCACTGCTAGTAGTACTTCCCTGGGCTTATGGCGTTGAAAATATGACTAAGATAGTACGGTTCTCTTCATCTTCTTTAATTTGATGAGAAATTTGGTGCAATTCTGATGCAGCTGAGGCCATACTTCTTGGTTTTCAACATTATCTTGTGATGCTCGGTACAACTGTGCTAATTCCCACTGCTCTTGTTCCCCAGATGGGAGGTGGCAATGTAAGCATTAACAAATTCAATATAATTAAAGGAACAATTTTAAATTTCAAATGGAATAATTTTGAAAGGGTTATCTGATCATTTGATTGAAGTTGCACTATTCTCCTAGCAAAAAATAATTTATAAAACAAAGAAAATTGAAAGTCCATTTTTTGCAGGAGGAGAAGGCAAAAGTTATCCAAACTCTACTTTTTGTAGCTGGAATTAACACATTGCTGCAAACTCTGTTTGGAACTCGATTGCCTGCAGTAATTGGAGGGTCTTATACTTACGTTGCAACAACAATCTCTATTATTCTTTCTGGTCGATTCAGTGATGAGCCAGATCCTATAGAGGTCCTTTTACCAGAACGATTCTTTTCTATAAATTGTGTGCGGTTGATATGCTTGCCAAACAAAGGCATCCACATGATTTGTAATCTGTATCAATATTTAGCAAATTTATTCTATTTGAAATAATAAGAGCATAGTTTTCCAATGAGGGTTGGGTTAATCAATGCATTAGAACTGTGTAAAGACTAAGGTCTTGGGTTCAGTTCCTGGTGCTTGTGGCATACGTTGAAATTACAAGCAGACAATTTATAGAAGAAAGAGTGTAATTTTAATTCACCGAGCTGAATATGACATTGGATCCTGATGCTTATTTGATGGAATTGTTTCATCACTATTTTGTTTTTTGGATGCACATGAGCATTTTATCACTTTCTTCCTCTTACTTTTTGGCTTTATTTTTTCTTCTATTCAGAAATTCAAGAGGATAATGCGGGCAACCCAAGGTGCTCTTATTGTTGCTTCAACTCTTCAAATAGTACTAGGCTTTAGTGGCCTTTGGCGAAATGTTGCAAGGTTGGTCTCAGGTTCTTAGTAAGTGGCTGCATTATATTTTCTTGGTCTTCATATATGGTTGAAAAAAAATGTCTGAATTGAAATGTAATCTAGATTTAGGGTCATCTTTACCATATATGCTCATTCTCAGTTGTTACTCTGAATTGAATTTGTTTGAAGAAAATATCAATAATATAGTCCCTGTGAACTGAAAGGATCAAAAGAACTTAATATTCCTGCGATTGAGTGTAATATTCCTAAGTGATGTAACTCCAACTTCTTTCTTCAGGTTCTTAAGTCCACTTTCAGCAGTTCCTTTGGTATCTCTTGTTGGTTTTGGGCTTTATGAGTTAGGCTTTCCTGGGGTAAGTACATATTTAAATTGTTTGGGTTCAAAGCTAATATATAAAAAAAATTCAATATTGATGACTGGCTTGTGTGTAGGTTGCTAAATGTGTAGAGATTGGACTGCCAGAGCTTATATTACTAGTATTTATTTCACAGGTAGAGTTCTTTAGAGTGTCAAAAACTCTTGGCATCACGATCTCAGTTCATTTCTTTACTTTTATGGCATAATGATGGCTTGTATGGAACTTTGTTAATAACAGCTATTGGTTTTCATGCAGTTTGTACCTCATGTGCTACATGCAGGAAAACATGTCTTCGATCGGTTCGCTGTTTTATTTACAATTGCAATTGTATGGTTATATGCTTATCTGCTCACTGTTGGAGGGGCATACAACCATGCTGCACCTAAAACACAGTCAACCTGTCGCACTGATCGATCTGGTTTAATAGAATCTGCCCCATGGTTAGTAGTGGAATTTCATTGACTATTTACTCTAAATGGAATTTTTTCGCTGGCAGCTGATTATTTAATTGCCAAAATGTCCTTAAATTGAGGTGTGATTTTTCACTATAAAATTTAAAAATGTACCTTCTGTGGATTGGGGGGTTATGGAGATTTATTGTTATGATTTCCATTTAAGTATACTATATTTTTATGAGTGGTGCCTTTTGGACTTGTTGCTATCTGGGGAGATCCCTCTTAGTTGATTCTGTGAAACTTCACAGCCGAGTTTCCAATGTGAAGAACCTCAAGATGCTTTGACTTTGATTTAGCCTTATGATTACCTTCCTTTTCTTCTTCTCTGTTTCTAAATTCTGTATGGACTTTTCTTCCCAATTCCCATCTGTTGATATCAATTCCAGGGGAAGCTAGTTTTAAGCCATGAGGCTGTTCAGTATGTTATGAATTAGGAATTGTGAATCATTGTTTGGTGAATAATTGTCACATTTGTCATCTTTGAATTTTTTATATATATATTGTCATTGTTTTGAACTTTAGAGCATGATCATAATTGACATTTTTTATGCAAGACTCTGTTGCATCCTTGAGATATTAATTTATTATTCACTGATAATTTTCTATTTAGTCATAGCCTTGTGACTTGAAACTTATGGGGAAGTATTCAACATGTATTTTGGGTTTGCAGGATACGAGTTCCTTATCCATTTCAATGGGGAGCACCTACATTTGATGCAGGTGAAGCCTTTGCCATGATGATGGCATCCTTTGTTGCTCTTGTAGAGGTAATTTCTTTCTTTAGACCTTTTCTATCTATTTTTAATTTGGAACAAGAGTTCTTTTTATTTATTAATTAATTGGTATTGTCCTTCCTATGTAATACATATTTATACATTTATATTTATTCTATTAGCTTTTATATTCATAATTTCCTGTCTCTTCTGTGTATTTTATAAGAGCTTTGCAGTCAGGCATTCTGGATATCATATCAGTCTTATTTTTCTTGGAAACAATTGATCTTTAGAGAAATTATCTTGCTTTCTTAAAATAAATTTTACAAATCTTGTAGTGCATCATGATTGAATTTTTTTTCTTCTCTGCCTCCTTAGAAGAAGCATATAGTACTGAAGTCAGGATTTTAACCCTAAGAGAAATTTTATAAGTAGTTTGCCATATGTAGAAAATGGCGGTTAAAAATTGGGAACCACATTGATACTGTTAACCATGTATAGTGTGTTTGGATTTCAGTTAGAAACCCTCCACATAATAAACCAAACACACACTTAATGTATATAATGACTTTATATGATAACTTTAACAATGATATGAAAATGATTACTACATAAATGCAGTAAATTAGGTTGGAGACTATGGTTGGTATGTTAATGAACATCTGGAAGGATAATATAAGGTAATGGAACCAAAAGGGTGGGGGTGGTGGAGATTGATTTAAATCATTTTGACTTAGTTTATCAGCTATGTTCAATCAGTGCAATAGTTGGCTTTTTTTATTCCATTCTCTTGAGGGAAATTGTAATTATTAATACATAATTTACTAAATTTTGACCCTGCACATGGTAGTATTACTACATGCATGATGACATACTAACCAGGATTATCCATCTTGTATTCTATACCAGTGCCTAACTCAGTTAGTGTTATACAGTTGCTAATTTGCATTATCATTGAATAGTAATGCTTTTAGAATTAATTTATATATTCACGATTCATTTGTTACAAGCAGTCCAGTGGAGCTTTTATTGCTGTCTATCGGTATGCAAGTGCAACACCATTACCACCATCTATTCTTAGTCGCGGCATCGGTTGGCAGGTACAAAAATAGCTAATACTTCTGCATATAAATATCTTAAGTATTTTTTTTGCATTTAGAACAAAACTTAAATCAAGTTCCTTCCCATCTAATTTGCAAGTCAAACAATGGCATGTGGATATATTTTTCAACATTAAATAGCCTCCATTAAAAAAATGTTGGTGAATAAGAAAAACTTATCTCATGTCATTATTTGATTTATGAATTTGATGACAAAGATATATGGAACTTGATCTAAATTTAACCCTTAAAAATAATGGTAGTTTAAAGTCGATTTATCAACTGACGATTTTGCATTTTTGTTTCTTCTCTTCAGGGAGTTGGCATTCTGTTATCAGGATTGTTTGGAACTGGCAATGGATCCTCTGTATCTGTGTAAGACTGAAATCATTCTGTTTGTATACGTTGCTTCAATTTAGAGGAAACAACTTCCTTGTTGATGAGGTATTTGTTTGGTTTCCATATAGAGAAAATGCTGGTCTTTTGGCTTTAACTCGTGTTGGCAGTCGAAGAGTGGTGCAAATAGCGGCCGGTTTTATGATTTTCTTTTCAATTCTCGGTGAGTTGATGCAGCTCAGTGCAGTGCTTGTAATTTTGAATATGTAGTTTGCCTTAACCTAGTGCATTTATTCCCATCAACTCTTGCTAATTTTTCTTTACTGTGTAGGGAAATTTGGAGCCGTTTTTGCATCCATTCCACCTCCCATTGTTGCTGCACTGTACTGCTTGTTTTTCGCTTATGTTGGTATGTCTCATTTTTAAGATATACTCATAAGATACATTCAAACTTTTGGTTTACTTTGATACTTACAATAATCAGCGTGTAATGTTCCACTTCCATTCATTATTTGTAGGAGCGGGAGGTCTAAGTTTTCTTCAATTCTGCAACCTCAACAGTTTTAGAACAATATTTGTATTAGGCTACTCCATCTTCATTGGCTTGTCTGTGTCGCAGTACTTCAATGAGTACACAGCAATTAATGGTTATGGTCCGGTTCACACCAAAGCAAGATGGGTATGGAACTATGAAACTATGGATGTGATGTACTATAAAAAAACCTTGAATTTGTTATTAGCTTTTGTCACGAATTCACTTTTACTGACAATTTTATGTGCCTTGCAGTTCAATGATATAATCAATGTCCCGTTCCAATCAAAAGCCTTTGTTGCGGGTTGTGTGGCATATTTCTTGGACAACACACTACATAAGAAGGAAGCTGCTATTCGGAAAGATAGAGGAAAGCATTGGTGGGACAAGTACCGTTCCTTCAAGACTGACACAAGAAGTGAAGAGTTTTATTCACTGCCTTTCAACCTCAACAAATACTTCCCATCTGTGTAACTGTGCAGCTTAACTAATAAAAATAGGGGGTTTCATTTCATCCAAAATTGAGTCACAAGAGTCTCTGAAAGGTCGTGATTTGACTTTTTCTGATATGAGATTGGATCTTATTACAGGTTATAGTTATATGAAGTCCTCTTCTGCTATAGAATATTCTATAACATTTGTTATATTGCTTTTCTTTATGTAAATGCTGACTTGGAATTTGGAAAGTTGATTCACTGTAGTTAAGTGCCCATTTTATTTTTCATTCATTATGTTCACTTTTATTATTTTATTTCACAGGGGATTATTTTAAACTGCATTGTTTAATCGGGTTAATGATGCGAGTAATGTTAAATAATATCCTTTTGTCGTAGACCATATTTTATTTTTTGAAATGATACAGTACTCCAATCAGTGGTTCTTGCCACATTTTAATCTTCAAAATTTCTTGTAGGTCCTTTCTTCATTAGAATAAATTCTTGTTCAATGAGCTCTACAGTAATTCAAAATAGCTCCTTTATTTATTCATTTTTGGGGCGGGAAGAGAGGGGACAGGGGTGTTAAACAATGAGGCCTAAGCACAAAAGAGGAAGAAATATAGTGGGGATTGAGAAGAAATATAAAGTGTATTTGATCATAAATGTGGGAATTTTGGATAAAAAATGAACTGCCATAAGCATGGTGAAGAAATATTAAAATACCATTGTTGGGTTAATTACTATTTAGCGCTAACCAGACACTACGAATTAAGAGAGAAAATGGATGAGAATCTCCAACGTTGGAATCTTCTTGTTTTGAACAATTCATGACATTGCTAATATGTATGGGTTGTGTCCATGTAAAAGGAGATCGAAGCCTTGCAGATTCTCATAACCACTGAATTGAGATGGCTCTTGTACTATTTTATGATACAATTGATTTTAGTAGAAATATTCAACAACCCCAACAATTGATGTCCATAGCTTCCTTTTATTGCTTTTAGTGTGCAATACAGATATATTGGACCAATCCTTATCTTGTGTTTTAAGATATATTTTTTGTCCAACCTTACGGTTTGTATATAATGTCCACGTCCCCAAAAGATCTTGATACAAGTCAAATTCCTCTCTAACAGTGTTTACCCTGTTAGAGATGTGTTCTGCTTTTGCCACTTCTATCTAGTTGCGAGGGTAGCTAGACTAGAATCTTGCTACCAGTAACTTGTATAATCACTCACCAACAATATATGAAGTTAAGCAGCGATTCCTTGTTGTATCTGGATTCTTTTGACCCGGTTATACTATACTGCCTCGTACAAATTATACATTGTTATCTGTATCTTCTTGTAAAGTAATCGATTGTACAAGTTTGATATTTTGACTCCATATCATAACGTACCTTTCTTGTAGGTGTTAATAAACTTGCAATAGTTTTGTATGTGCAATACCTTCACGGTGATGCAGGTTATCAACTTCTCATTGTTATTTTTTTTTCTTTTTGTGAATACAACTTCTCATTTATATAAAACCAGAATGATTGGATTCTGCCATTGTTGGTCGCTTGATCGAACTAGCTCTGATACTATCATAGAATTTGATAACAGAGAAATGAAAGGGAAAGCAACTCAGTTTCATTAACCACCAAACTCTGAGTACAGTTTAGTATTTATAGACTATTCTGTTGGTTACAACAACTGTCACTAACTAACTAACTAACTCAGAAACTAACTCTCTAATGACTAACTAGAGTAAAGCTAGCTACCCGAGACTACTGCAGTTGAATAATTGCAGCTCTTACAATACTCCAATACAAATAAAATTGAGATAGTTTCGCACGTGCAACATATTACCCATAAATAGGCAGAACGACACAGTACAAAGGGTAACTAACAACAATTCCTTAATACTACCGAATTATTTATGAATATCTTGTTGGATCAACCAACCTTGTCCACAAAAGAAGGCAGTAGCATGGATCTGTAGTTGTAACAAAAATAAAAGGCAAGATAGGAATAAATTCTTAAGTTAGTTGTAAATAGAATAAAGCAAAACAAGTAGGTTAATGCTTGAACTGAAACCGTTTCAAGTTTCAACGGATTACCTCTGAGTTATAAAACTTAGGAGGTCCCTTTGCTACCCCATTTTTCTCTGGATTCAATTTATTTATTGGATGTTTGAAGTTCACTGGGGGACCCTCCGTGGAGCAAAGCATGAATCCAATCGCCCCACTGGTAAACAAGAAGAAAGAAACACTTGTTACCAAAAACGAACAAGAATATAGAAAGTTAAATAAGGAATGGAATACCTTACATATGCAGGAACTGTTGCCCAGGCATAATTAACGGAGCCTTTGAATATCTTGCAATTAGCTATGGTATCTGCAACCTCAGAGTTCGTATGCCACAACAGCACTCCACGGGGTCGAAGAGCCTTTGCTATTGATTCTAAGAAGCATTTATCAGCAAGAACATCTGCACTATGTCCTGCATCATATTGAATTTCATCATTTCTCTCCCAACTACTCTTTTCTCACTACACTTGCAATTTGGAAGAAACAAAGTTTTCTTACCCATTGCTGGAAAAGCATCCAGTATAATGACATCGTAAGCGCCCTCAGGAACAGAATTGATGAACGCAACTCCTGCATATGTTTGTTAGAAATTTGGTAAAAATAAATTGAGTAATATAACTTGTACGACAAATTTTTACAACAATTTCCCCACGATCATTTTTTTTCTCTCTCTTTGTTTCTCCACTACGCGCCTATCTTATTACACATTTCTCTCTCTGTCTCTTGATTTTCTTTCATGTGCAGAAATTATTATAAAACTTTGTTGTATAAATAACATAACTTATACAAACTCGTGTGGTTTGTTCTGCAAGTTAAAAACAAATGGTTTAACTTTTTACCATCTCTGATATGAACATGCATTCGGGGATCCTCGTAACCAACAGCTATATCTGGGAAAAACTTCTTATAAACCTGTGTACTCAAACGCATAAGAAACTCACATGGTTCTAAGAATATATTATTGGAAGCAATACGTTAAAAGTGGAACTAAGTAAGGAGTAATAACTTAAAGACTAACTTACATGAATGACCATTTTGTCTATTTCACATATATCAATATGCTCAACAGAAGAGTGGCGTGATATTTCCCTAAGAATTCCACCATCTCCCCCTCCAACAAGCAGAACCTGTAATGTTTAAACAAAAGTTTCTTTTTTCATTAGATAGGATAGTTCATGTGCAAGTGAGGAATAGAAAGAATGAACAAAAACCCTTCTTTGGATTTGGAATGGAACAGAGTGCAAGGTGAATGAGCATCTCTTGGTAAGCAAATTCATCGTTTTCTGTCAGCTGGATATACCCATCCGGAATTGCAATCTTGCCATGTCTAGATGTCTGCACAATTCACATCACTCTGGGATGTCATCAATATTTTATTCGTAAGAAACAGGGAAAAGTATAATAAAATAATTTAGCAGACAGACTTAGATCCTCCTCCATTTCTTGAACAAATGACAATATTATAAGAGGTACACTAACTTAGCTATATGCATTAATGTGATATAAATTCTAATGTGATAACATACATGCTCAGGTACAAGAGATTGTGCCTATATTGTAACCCATACACTGTAGCGACTAAATGAGGAAAAAAAGGATTAGGAAAAGTTACAATAAAATCAAATAATAACAAAAATCTATGAACAAATCAAATGATTTTAAGAGTATGGAATATGCTAACAATGAACATGGTACCTCGAATACAAGAAGCTCTTGGAATTCTGATTTCCCGTGGAATAGGATCTTTTCCATTTTATATATGTGTGCTTCTCCTGTGCATTGTTGATGTGATAATTAACAGTACAAAATGTTACTACTAACTGTTATATATTAATTATTGTTGTTACACTTTCCAATATTTTTTATTTTTATATTATTGTAAAAAAGTTAAAAATGACATTTCAACATCGGTTTACAATATGTTTAACTATTTAGTTTTGAATGTTCCTGTCTATGTGATTTATTGCTATTTATTGTACACTGTTGCAATGGTCTTACTTTCCCATCATGTGCTTTTGTAGGTGACTCTGGATATTTTCAATTAACGATGTTTGAAAATAATCACCCACCAAAAAAAAGCACCAAATAAAAATCTAAAATAAATTTATCAAAAAAAAAATCTAAAATAAAGTAGATGTCAGTAAAGTAATTGACTTGGAAAGAAATAGTTACCTGGCCAGGAAACATCAGCATACCACCCGGGAAACGCAGGATATGTCTTTAGGTGCTCCATTACTCTCCTTCTTTCCATTATCAGCTGCTGTTGTTATTACAAGGTTCTTATGATCAAAATTCTCACCCCAAACTTGTGATTTGCTGGTATATTGATAAACAACACTAGTCTATTTGGCCATTGGACTTTGCTTTTAAAAAGGTAATTGAATATGCCAATAGCTATATGGCCAATCAGCACTTATGCTATATTTGGCGTGGAGAACTAAGAACGTAAATGCATGCACCATTACAATGCATCCACCACCCCTTCACCCGGTATAATATATATAGGTGGTGTGGAGCTAGGAAATGAAAAAAAGTGGGACATGCCATTAAGGTATAATATAAAATTCTCTTCATTGTAGTTATAAAAAGAGTTTATAGGATTCACCTGCTTAATTTTGGTATATTTGGGATTTAACGTAGTTATAAAAAGTTTAAAATTAAAAAATTCAAAATATCTTACTTCATATAAAACCAACAATTTCTAACAAAATTCTTTCTTCAAATAATTAAGTAAAATCTTTTGGGTTTCATTATTTGCACTTGCTCACACTTTAGGTTTTAGTTTCTATATTTATAAATTCTACTTATTAGCTCTTATATGGAAGATTTTTTATGTTTCAGAACAAGGGATATAATTTATCTGACACTCTTTATCCTGATATATATATAAATAAAAAAACATATAAAAATATAAAATTTAATTAAATCAATTTTATTCAAATCACGTAAATAAATTCACATTAGTAAAAGGGTCACATTCGTTTTATTATTATTAAATAAAACTTATTAAAAACATCTTTAAATCAAAATAAAGTCGTCCAAGTTTACAAAAGAACTCAAGTTAAGCAGCAAAATAAAATAAAGTTTACAAAAGAACATCATGCAATTGAAACAAAAACTCATGTCCCAATGTCACATCCTATCAAAACATTGTGTCTCAGTGTTCTCTAGCATGAGATTCTTTAAACTCATCTATCTAGTCATCTGCTCCCACGAACACAAGGTTCGAGATCATCACAGGATCCAAACACAATCAACACATATGAAGTAAGTTATCACATTTCTAAATAAAATACAAATAAACAAAGACATAAGCAAAATATATTATAGAAATATTTATCACATAACTCAACTTAACACAATCCATGTCACTTCACCACTTTATCATTTAAAATTTATTTTTTCAATCACCAATCACATTACACATGAATCACACACTCGAATCAAAGACGTAACAACACTTACCAATTTCATAATAAACAACTCACAGGCGTTATGCAACAATTATACTAAAACTCAAGCCTATATACAATGTGGTATCATGTCAGTGAAAAATAACATCAGGACGCTTAGGAGTACATAACAAGACACGTCATGCAATGAATATGTCAGGTTACTCTCACTAAGTAAAATCATAAGGTGACTAGTTAGGGTCACTCTGTTTTGCAAGAATGCTCCAACTATATAGGATCAACATAGGCTTAAAGGAGCACTCAAACCAAGTGTATTTACTTCCAAGGCCTAAACTCTGAAGAATCCGTTAGGGTCTCACCTTCCTAATTTTGGTCCAACCCCTAAAACAATTTTTGCACGCAGACATTGCTCATGAATTATACAATACCTACGATCTCACATTTGTTTTCAAACACATTTAACACATTGCACTACAATTTAACACCTCAAGTTCCTAACTTGGAACCCTACATTTTCCTTTTAACACCTCGTCCATTGCGCTACAATTTAACACCTCAGGTTCCTAACTTGGAATCCTACACTTTTCTTTTAACACCTCGTGCATAAACACTTTTCTCAAGGTAAACACCAATGAAATTATTGTATAATTCACAACTTACAACACAAGTAATATCACATCAAGTATTAATCACATACTTATTCACAGCCATATTACATGTCCAGGATTTAACACATGTTCAACTTGCTACTTATACTCAATCTCAACTTGCTACTTATACTCAATCTCAATCACAATTTCGCAATCCCAAAATGATATATCATTGCGCCTCATGTTTATTTATACATCTTCATAACATTCATAACGATATTCATAACCATAATATTCTCAAACTCCAACACTTGAATAATTTTTGGAATCATACTATAACAACACTACAATATTATTTACATAAAATATTAATATAAATAAATATATAGCTAAATATATTATATAAAACTAGCATACATCATACTGGATCATGAATTTCAAAGTAAGCTTTCAATGCACCAATTCCAAATAATTATATGAACACTTTACCACACACACACACACACACACATATGTATATATAAATGTAAAAATAAGTATACATGAATTCATATATATTATCTAAGAAGTACAACACACAATCTACTAGGAATCTTTGGTCAATTTCAATTATAATATTAATTTCAAACCATATATATAAGAAAACCCTAAAAAGCACGAAAAGGGAAAAATACAAAATCAATATCTCACTCCCTCTTACAGTAAATCTCTCCTTACTTAATTTAATCAATTCATGCTAATTAGAAAAATGTCCAATTTATAGGATTCACACTCAACATAAAAACATATCAATTTCACACTGGGACATCAATTAGTACGTCAAACACAGTCAATTCGTAGTTATCATTATACAGACAAAATTAAAACGCATTAAACATCCCAAAATTAATCCCAATTTGATGCTCTAAGGATCCCTACACATGTTCACTCTAATCCCAATTGCGATAAACTCACCCCTTACCTCTAAGCAGGATCGCGCGTGTAGTCCAGCAGCGATAGCGACGTCTCTAGCGGTTCCCTAAGATTCCTCAAGTTTTTCCTCTAATTGTTCTGCTAAGGTTTCAAAACATTAGAGAGAATGAGAAGAGATTGAAGTCTCAATTTCACTGTCTCCACACAAGAAACATTTCTCTCTCTATAGACAATATTTCGCAAATCCCAACAGTGAGAATGTGCGTAAATGAGTTTCGAAGGTGGTGTCCAAATTTCGATCGTAGTTTTACTAAGGTTTGAGTGTATGCGGGAAAAAAAAGAGAAATTTGGGAGAGAAAGAAGAGAAAACTGAATTTGGGAGAAAGAGAAAGCGTAAAAACATATTATAAATGTAAAAACTGATCTAATATGTTTCTATTTATAGCTATGGTACTTTGAGCCTATTATTTTCTTTATTTTTTTATTTCATTATTTTATAAAAATGAACTCTATTTTACTTCCTATCAAGTGAATGAATAAAACATCCTTTTTATTTTCTAAAAACACATATTTATTTTATTTACCTTAAAATCATTATTTTAATTAATAAAATTATTTCTTCTTATTTATTTAATTACAAAAATTTCATTATTTTCTAAAAATATATTTATTTTTAAATAAAATATTTTTAAATTTATTTTACGAAAAAATGAAATGTTACAATTTAGTTGATTAAGCATGATGCATAAATGTTGTAAACTCTTTATTTTATATCTTTGATTCCTATAGATAAAAAAAAAACTCTTAAAAGTTTTATGATTTCTAATCTCTCAATTTCTCTCCCTTCTTTCTTTCCCTGCCTCTGGTCCCATGCACATGCAAGTTTGCCCGTTACCTAATTAATTTTTTTAATTATACTCTTATCAACATTCAAAAATTGATATCGATGGTTGGTTGCTTTTTTTCCCACATATATAAATTTGTTACTTGTCATAACCGTGGTTCTGATATTCAGTGTATAAACTCATCGAATACCCTTTCCTGGAGAGTAATTATTTTTGTTACATTTATAATTAGTCATCAATGACATGATTCACGAACTTCTTAATTTATTTTACTATAACAACAACGAGATTAGAATCTAATGTCTTGTGTAAATTACTTCAACTCCTTCACTAAACTGTCCAATGGTTTGCTAGGTAAGATTTTCCAAAATATATAAATAAACTCTTCCGTTGAATATTCACACACACACAAAAAAAAAAAACTATGTATTAACCGTATAAAGCAAATTCATATCATAATTTATTACATATATTAAATTTTTTAATTCTTATAATAATTACTTAAAAATTATATTAATAATAATTTGTGATCATATAATAATACAATCCTACACGCATGACCATTATATTAAAAAGAAAAAAAACTTCTTCCATTGAATAAATTATTGAATGCCTAATCAATTTACACACTGCAGGATCTGACACAAACAAATGATTCATTTTTTTAATATATAGCACATGTCAAACGTGATTGTAATAAAGCAACAAACTGACTAGTTCTTGCTTTTGAGTTGTTGGTAGATAGTAGATACTAGATGAAGGAGGTTTCCAACAGGATATTATATATTTAAGGTTTAATTATTTATTTAGTTTATGTAATTTTTAAATTTTATTTTTTATTTTTTATAATTAATAAGTGAATTTTTTAATTTTAAAATTTATATTTAATTTTTAAAAGGTCTTTGCAGTTAAAGAAATTTTTTTAAAGATTTGAGAATTAAATTATAAACGTTAGAAATTAAAGAAATCACTTAAATGAGTAATTAAACTTATATTTAATTGTACATTCAAAAGTATTCATATAAAAACTGTTTTATAAATTTTCGTTGAGAAAGAATAAATTAAAACATTTTTAATGTTTTCAATTTTTTTTTTTGAAATAACATACACACAATACCAAATAAATATACTGTTCAAATTTTTAGAATATTAAAATCTAATTTAAATGAAAAGCAAAAAAAAAATATAAAACTTCTTCTCAAATGACTTTTTTTTTCATCAGAACCAAAAAATAAAAGTGCATGCAAGCAAAGTTGGCCGGTTGGTCTTGCAGGTACTATCTTTTTCCCCAAATATATATCGTCCTCGTCGTACTTAGAATCAAGTTGGCTTAACTGGAAGGTTATAAGCAGGACCCGATCCAATACCACGTTTTCAACGTTAAAAACCATGAACAAATGTTTAAATAAGTGGCATCTACAATGGACTGCTTCAGAAGTGACGAATCACGTAAAATAATGTGAATACGTACAAATATTTGTTAATAATTAAAATTGATTTTAAAATGATATGATTTATATTGATATGTTTTATTATAAAAATCAATTTAGAAGTAAAATTTGGAATAAAATTTTGGATCCAACTTAGAAAATACTCAAAGTTGATTTAATCTAAAATTATTTTTGAATCATAATTAATTTTGAATTCTTTTTAAATATAAGGTTAAATATGTAAAAATATATCAAAAATCAATTATGAACTGAAAATCAACTTTCTAACGTGAAGCTAAACATGCACTAAGTGAATGTTTGTCATCTACACAAAATTTAAGTGCGTTAATTGGAGGCTAGACATTGTAGTTTCTGCGTGAAACATCCAATTAGACGTGATTTTTTTGTAGAGTGCATATAGGATGAAATTTCAAACGCGTTGTAATTCTAACTTTTGCTTATTATTTCACATCATGAACATTTTTGGGGAGTAGAATGTGATTTCGAATGGGTTAGGCTCCTCTCGTGTGACGATTGGAAACCACCAATAGGAGAGGAATTTTTCCCATTCCAATCACACTTGTAAGTCGCTAGCGTTTCATAAGATGATTTGAATATTAAATACGAATTGACATTTATTTTGATCATATATACAAAATTAAAAATCAATAAAGTGATTACAAAACCTTAAATAATATTTTTTTAGTAAAATGAATAATCTATAACTTAACTGTATATTAGAAAGATATGAGATCGATTTTGATGTAATTATAGGGATAAAAGAAAAACACAAATGCATGGATTTAAGTATCTACCTAAAGAATCATGTATTAACGAAAATAAAGAAGGGAACCTATTCTGATAACCGCAACAGAAAATAAGTAAATAAAACAATTTATATCGTATTACAAATAACAATCACTAAACATATCATTTATGTGAATTTTAAAACACAAACAACCAAGATCCCAAGTTTGACAATAATGATATGATTACAGCCAGTCTTATTAAAGTTGATATCCAATTCAACCAGAATTTTCACTAGGCAATCTCCAATTCTCTCATTAACACAAATTTTCAATTTGCCAATAGTAGACTTCTCAAAAAATCCTCTTAAATAGAGGTCACAATCCAATTGTGTTTGCTTGATAACTATAACATAAAAGACTAATTTTCATGAACATATAACAGTATAATTAACACTTATAAAGTGAAATCAATTCATGATTAATCACTCACAACAATAATGAAGGAAAATTACATTAAATATATATGTTAAATTCCATGCATATTCTTCTCGCGTCCCTGTTTATCATCCCTCACGTTGAAGGATTATAAATCATAGTTTTATTCTTAATTTTATGCTAAAGCGCTTCGTCATAATTATGGTTCTAACCTTAATTTCTTTTAAACCTTATAGAAAAACCCACTTCACATTCCATTGTGGTTACTTTGTCATTGTTGTTATCTTCACCCATTTCTTATTAAAATAATCTATAACAAAAATGGAGAATGGGTCTACATTGCATTCCGGAAATAGCTATAGGAGAACATACACGCGCGCCAATAGAGCTGCAATAGTATATAATGTATGTCTTTGCACGAGTACAAGTGAGAGGGGAAGATGTGTTTTGATCCTACGGCTGGAGATTTCTACGCAATCTAAATCATACGATCCAACTTAACAACTTTACATGTGTTGAGATATTGGGTTTCCAACCCACCAAGAGAACTGATAGCAGGCCTGGTGTTGGGCTTTAGTGAATTTTTTGGGCTAGAACAAGATTTTTTCATCACTTAATCCAACTAATATCTTACTAATCCAATTTAATTTGACAATAATTCAATTACTAAATTGGCTTAACCTTCGCCTAATCATTTGATTAAATCTCTCACTTTTCTAATTATTTAGTTTAACTTCAATGGATTACTTTCATACACATACAATAAATTTCTAAGTTTTTATTAGGCACCATTTTAAATATTTGAGCTTACAAAATTTATTTTAAATTCCTACACATACATTTTTAATTTGTCTATATTTATGACATGTTCTTATAGATTTTTTTTTAAAATTTCTTTAAATTATTTTAGCTTATTTAAAATATAATTGCAACACAATCATTAAAATGCTAATTAAAAAAAGTAACAAGCAAAAGTAAAATAAGAGCTTATGGTAGAAAACTTTTATAGTTTAGTTTGAAGTTTGAACAGCTAATTTATATAATATAAAATACAAAATTTAACCCAGTTAACAATAATAACATGATGTTGTTCAACATACATTAGAAAAAAATTTACAACAGTTTTTTTTTATACGAAACAAAAGATATTTTTTTATTTAACTATTAAAATAATTATTCTATATTTTTAATAATTATAAAAAATGAAATATGAAATAATTACATAATTATATCATTAAAAATTACATATAATGTATATAATAATAAAATTATATTATTAATAATGATAAAATATATGTAGTGAGAAAAATAAGGAATAGAGTGACTTATTTTCCCAAGTCAAAGAAAATCTGATCCCAATTAAAATGAGTTTTTCCTGTCAAATCCGAGGTGGAGTCAAATAAATATCCATGAGTTCCATCTTTATTTTCATGCCAGTTGCAATCCATGCATCAAAGCTTGCAGCAATTCAGGATCAAATATGAAATAAAACATTGTATAAGGTAATGGATCGTGTCTAAATAAAACTAAGAAACAATATTGTTTTAACTTAATTGGTTTGGGTGATATATATCGTGTCTTCTTTTAACACTATACGAAAAAAAAAATTAAAACATTAACTTGATGAAATAAAAGAGTAAAAAAAAACGTTTTCAAGTTTTAGAACAATAAATTCATAAGATATATATATATATATATATATATATATATATATATATATATATATATATATATATATATATATAAGAGAAAAAATTATCTAAAGACATTGTAAAATGATTTTACATTATTATTTATTTATAAACTATCATTTATTATATGTTTAATGTTATTTTTGCTTCATTATATTTTATAGTTATTTTATTTTGATATATTAGGTTTTAAAAATTTTATTTTAACTTTTTATGCTTTTGAAATGTATCATTTTGGTCACTTTTTTAATGTTATGTGAGAAACTTTAGTATTTTGTTAAATTTTAAAATGATATAATGTCACTTTTGTCCATTATATTTCACTTTGGTATATTATATTTTAAAAATTTCATTGTAGTCTTTTATCTTTTTGAATCATATCGTTTTGATTATTTTTTCAATTTATCATTAGAAATATTAGTGCTAGTTAGGGTTTTAAATTTTAAAATAATTAAATTAATATAGTTACGACTAAAAATTGTCATTATATTTTTTTATTTAAAAAATTAGAAATTACTAAATAAAAAAAGAGATAAATTTGAAATAACAAACAAAAATAATTCACTTTTGTTATTATTATTATTATTATTATTCAATTTATTCATTTAATAACGATGATAATTTCATTCATCAATTATTCTCAATCATAAAATAAAGGTAGTGACGATTTTATGTAAACTTAATTATTTTAAAATATTTAATGTCACTTTAATTTATTATGTTTCATAGTTATTTTGGTCATATATATTAACTCTTAAAAGTTTTGTGATGATTCGTTTTTGAAATATATCATTTTGATCATTTTTTAAAATTTAAAAGTTAATAGAACATAATAAATCAAACATGACATTAAACTTTTATGATAAGTTTATTATCTTTTAAAAAATAATTTTGAAAGTCACACAAATCGTGTAATTTGTGATTAAATGATATTTTTCTAAAAAAAAAAAACAAAAGAGCAAAAGAATTAACGTTTATGCTACCATTTGATCATGAAAGAGCGTTTTGAATTATAAGACATCTAAACAATGCTAACATTGACCAGTTTGCAATTCATGAAAGAGCATGACCTGTTTGTTTATGGTCCAAATACTAGAGGCCAAACAAAATTATTTGTACAGTAAAAATGGTTGTTTGGATATATTTGGAATTTTAAATTTAATTTTACAGTGAGTAGAATTAATTTGAAAATTTTAGTTGAGATTCTTAAAATTTTAAAAACATATTTCTTATACTGCAAAAATAGTTATACTTTCAATAATTTTTTTTCTTTCTAAATTTAGTTTTAAGATATTATTTTAAAGAAAAATTAATTTTTTAACATCAATTCTTTTTCAATCAATTTTTCACATAAATTCCAGCAAAGCATATAATAAATAATACCTACACTCAAGATATGATCCACCATATCCAAGTCAAGAAGATATGCTAGTTGATCCATGTAGGAAAGACACGGCACAAAGTCAGCTTCTCAAGTTCCTTCCTACGTAAACCCCATAGTCCGCAGAGGAAGTAAGTAATGATAGGTACGCGCAACAGTTGGCGGATTCAAAACCCTAAGTTAATAGGTGTAAATTATAAAAAATAAAATTACTAGGTTCAATTATATAAATATAGATGAAATAAAATATAAAAATATAAAATTTTATTTACAAATTTAATAAATTTTAAAAAATGAAAAGATACAAATGCACACCCTCATATGACTGTAGATCCATCACTGCCAGCAAGGTTGTATGTATTTATTTAATTTAATAAAAACAGAAATAATAATTTAGTTGAATAAACAAATATTGTAAAGGAAAAGAACATATTCTTGGAGGAGCTAACAGAGAAAATGGCGGGAGAGAGGGACCATTTCTTCATAATCGGATGCTTCTTCTTTTGTAACGCAAACGCATTCAAAGTAAAAGACAAACCAATCTATACATATATATATGGGTTGGTCATGCATGCTGTGCATCGCAAGCAAAGACACCAACTTAGAATCCATTACAAAAACACTTTAATTAATATTTTTTTAATAAATTTGAGATATATTTCAGTTGATTCAGCATGATGATCTCTTAATATTTATTTTTTATTCTTGGGAATAAAAAAAAGAAAAGAAGGTATATACTTTGTAAGTATCTAAAATTCAATAGTTATATGTATTTAGATTCTCTTTATTTATTATGATATTGGTTATGGTATGAAATATCACCGTAAAAAATAATGATTAATTTTATGAGAAATGTTCCTCCTACTTTTAACTTTAACTTGTTTGTACTTTTTATTTTCCAATTTTAACATTTTAAATAAATTTACAAATTTTTCCTTTCTTTAAATGTCCATTAGCTGACTAACCGTGCTAATATTTTTTAATAAATTTTAATTGTCACAAAATACACGTATTAAACATAAGTATTTTGAACATGGTAACAGCTAAAAGTCGCCAGTATCATTAAGTTTTATTTAATAAAACATGTTTTTTTGTTTGTTTTTGTCCTTCGGCCACAACTCGCCTTTTCAAAACCCACAGACCCTTGCTCCTGTTTTTGTTTAATGATCGTGGTTGTCCTCTGTGAACATTAGGACCAGCTTCTCGTTCTCTGAAATGAATTTCAGGGTTTGCGATTTCACTATAAGTGCCATAGCAAAATACTCATTTTAGAGTAAAGCGAGTGGTTGAAGATAATGCACAAGATGCTCTTCTTAACGTTGTTGCTTTGATTTTGTGGCTTGTTTGTGTTGGAGTTTAAGAGACCGTTTTGGAGAGGATGAGAATAGGAATGAGGGTTTTCATATTCACAAACTAAATTTAATTTATCATCATCAATTTATCATCATCTTACAAATTCAGAACCAAAATAAAAATTTACTAAAATCTAAAAATTGTAAGTAAAAAGTACGATAAAGTCTTCTATTTTTGAAGCACCACCTTAAAGCTCCCAAGTTTGTGTGAGTGTGTCTATTCTGTTCCCTTCCACCGTCACACGCGCTCTGAGTGGGCGTGAGTGAGAAATTTCTGAATTTTAGGTTCATTCATTCTACACCACTCACCGAAACTAGGATCATTTAAGAGATGACAACCCACTTCATGGCTTCTCTCTCTACTATGTGGTCCATGCATGAAAATAATGTCACGCCAAAGTTGGTCCTTTCATCTCTAGCTGAAAGTGAAACCCACTTCAATTCTTTATTACTTTACTATTGTCTATGTGTGTGTGCTCTTTTTCAAATTAGTATCGTTTATCTACTTTAGTCTAGTGATTATGCACATTCTCATTCCGGTATGATTATGAAACAACATGGAGAATAGTCTCAAAACAAGTGATTCAAATTTTCATGCACCTCAACATTATATTTGGCGTTAATCATTGGCAGTGGCACTGGTCTACTTGTTATTGTCAAACATGTAATGCATGTTGCGCCCTATTATGTGTCTCTTTCACCGCTCACTCTCTTGCATCTCTTATCTTTTCATATTTCAACTCATCCCTGTTGTTGTTGCTCGAATCATACCAAGCAGTCACCGTTTCATAGCAGGATTAAAACATGAATAGATATTTATTTTCATTTTATATGCAAAATTAAAAATCAATAAAATGTCTACGAAACCTTAAACAATAATTTTTCTAAAATAAAAATGAATAATAATATCTAAGTCTCGATCTTAATGGCATAGTCATGAGAGAACACATGGGCCGTGTCCGTTACTGTGCCAGTGCCAGGCAATCATCTAACAAACTTCATGTATTTGTATTTTCTTATTTTTCTCTGGAATTTGATAATTTAAAGTATTATGTTACATAAGAGATGGAGACGTTAAATACTATTGCATACACTAAATTAATAGGCTACCTAGATTACATGATTACATAAAATAATGGATCGGTCAATAAAAATAATAATTATTTCTAAAGTATTTGTTTGCGACTAGAAAATAGATTTTTAATATTATTATTAAGAACTTTTAATATTAATGATTAATCGATGTTGAGACTATTGACGTTAAAAACTGATGTTATATAATAAGAAATAACAAAAAAAATGTAAAATATGTATAAACCAATATCGATTTTTCTAAAAATCGATGTTGTGAATTGATGACAACATCGGTTTTTCTAAAATTGATGTTGTTTTCTGCTCACCGTTGTTTTTGCGTAACAATATCAATTTTTCTAAAAATCAATATTGTTTTTTGGAATTTTTTTAATATCTCATATGTTTTTTTTAATTACCCTCAAATTAATCTGCAAATTGAAAAACAGAACCAATCCAAACAACTTTCAGACAGTTTTTATCACACAATTCAAATTTTGTCCATAGTAATTGAATATTTACTATCAATTAAAACAAATATTGAAAGCAATGAAAGTGAATACATAAAATCATTTGTAACCTAATCTAAATTAACATAACTCTACAATTCTAAAATTACTTAAACACCTAGTGTTTCATTTTTAACTTTTAGATAATATCTTGTCCACTGGATGCGAATTGCCTTCATTCTCTCTGGTTTCAATGCTATTGGATCATTAATAAAATAGTGCATGATATAATAAAACATAAGTTAATAAGTATAAATAATAACAATTATAACAAATTGAGTTAGCTTACAGGTAAACAATTATCATTTTCCAATTATTCTTGAAACCTCATAGAACTATCATTGACATCCAATGCATTACATAGTACCTGCCCTCAGTGCTTCCTTTTTGCTTATTACACTAAATTTAATAGGATATTCAGATATTCAAAGTTAACAAAAAATTATTGTATAGAGTAACAAAATGTAATTTTTAAGGCATCAAACAATGTTTAAATGACTTACTTTAACTAGAATTCATCTAGCCGTAGTCTTGGATATACTTCCTTGACTATCATTAAATCCCTTCAAAGCATTGATTAAGAGAAATATGCATGTGTATTGTACAATTAAAATATTGATATCAAACACTAATCATAAAGTAAATGTATTATAGAATACAACTGACCTGTTAATAATTCTTTTCAAGTAGTTGTCGGGCCTATTGTGTAAGGAACATTTAAGACATATAACGACCATTTGTCAATGTGCACTGCATTAAAGAACATTAAGTTATTATAGTGCACTACATTATTTAAATTGATTTGTTCAATTTAACTTACTCATTCAAGTAGGCTCATAGGTAGACATCTCTCTTTGAATTCTGCATCCATTTCTTAATATAATCTTCTGATTCAAATTGTGATTGTTCAGATCTCTTTATGGACTGTGGCTTGAAGAATCCATACACGGAGGCATTCCCTGCTTGCATACTTGTCTCAATCATATGTCTATTGTTGTTAAAATACAGTAAATTAAGTATAAATTTAAAACAATCAGTTAGCTAATATACAATAATGTAAGGTGACTTACAAAATCCACAATTGTAAAACAAAGATGTTGAGACATTGACCATCGTATGCTATTTCAAAGAGATCTTGAAGTTATCATTATACACCCCAAACATGGTAGCATCCCACAACACCTGTAAAGGCTTGGGAAAAGTTGCGGGATGATCAAAGTCATTAGGTATAGGGGATCAATGTGAGGATCCAACCTATCTACAAGTTTCCCCAGTCTCTCAGCTCCTTCTTTATCCTACACAATTAACAAACATAAGTGAATAACAGTCAACAATTCATTTGTAACAAATCCTTTTTTAATAAATCTTAAAAACATGTTGAAATACCTGTTCTAAAATAGGCTTTACAAGATGTGACACCCAAGCAAAGAAGGTATTAAGTGTCTACCCCACTAACTGAACCTCTTAAGTGGGTGCGAGTATCAACATTTTGAACTTCTTCAACATCGACCTTGACTTGATCATTGCCCAAAAAGACATTGTGGACGGTCGTTGACCCTTCATAAACTCTTCCAAGGACAACTAGGTGGGGAATATTCTCATCGACATACAACCCACATTTCTCTGAGTCACCCATGTCTGGGTTCTGCACTAAAGGATCGACATAACTTCCTTTTTTTGCTGACACGAGCAGCAGAAGGACCAACCTCAAGCTCAGGAGGCAGTGCAAGTCCCCATGATTGCATCTGTGACTGCATTTAGGACTGCATTTTGCTTAATGATAACATTATTTATTGAGTCACTTTTTCTATGATCGACTCCTCCAATTGATTCTTGATTTTTTGTGTCAACTGCTCCAAGTCTTCGGAAGCCATGGACGTAGACATGCGGGAGTTCCTTGAAACTAGCCCAAAGTATTGTTTGATCGTGACACCAACTCCAGCAGCACTGACACAACTAGAGTGCTTTGGTCGTTCAATGGTAGTAGTCAATACTTCCTGCTAACATCCATGGGCGACAAAGCTTTCTTGTGAGGTCTGTTCTTCCAAGAAATCCTATAGTCAATAGATGAAACAAATTTGGTTTATTGATCCAAGAATTATTATAAAAAATGGTCACGAACAAAAGAGAGTCACTTACAATCGTATTTGCAATTTCCTTTGTTTCCTCATATGTCATTTGGCTAGATTTTTTGTGCGGGTCATATTCTACTTTAGGTGTCGTTTAATGGAAGATAGAGGATTAACAATTGTGTAAATTCTCCCGGATTGAGCTGCTTCCTCCAATCGTTTCTTTTTCTTGTCCTCCATCAAATTTTCTTCTAGAAAATCATAACCCCCACGAGATAACACGTGAGAGACAGTGTTTTGTTTATGAATGATTTGCTTCTTCTTTCGAACATCCTATAACAATTACACATTAGGCTAACTTAATCCGGTTGACAATAATGCGTAAATATGAAGTTTAAAAAACAATAAAAATAAACTAACCTCCCATGAAGGGTCTTTACAACTCAGGCAAAATTGGTTTCGCTTCTCTTTGCTTATGTCGTATTTTTCATATACTTTATCATCTTTGTCTTCCTTGTCGTATGCCAGAGCCCATTTGGAGGTCAAATATGACTTAAACTGCCTTCACCGCTCTGCTACAGTATGAAATATTTTTTTCTTCGTCCTCAAATCGGATGCTTCAAGAATCAAATTCAGCTTCCGATACAATAAAATATAATTTATAGTTAGTCAATTACAATTTAAGATTTTTAGTACAACCAATTACAATTAATTGAAATGCCTGAATATCCTCCAAGATTAAATCCTTTTGAGCCGGGTGGTGTAGTCATGTGTATGTTAAAAAACAACTTTAATTAAACTCAACTGAAAACTATATTAAGTTATGTAATTGAAATTATGAAAGCAAAAATAGTGACAAATAAAAATAAAAATATTTAAAACTTCTATTTTATAGGAATCAAAATGTTATTTAAACCTAAAATAAATTATAAAATTATAAAATATTTTTATAAGGTTAAGTGAATTTTATATAATTATTTTGATAATGATAATTAAAGAATTCAAATAATTTGTATGAATGCTTAAATTAAAATTAATTATTATTTTATACACTAAAAACTGTATTTGAAGTAAAAAAAAAAAAATAGAGAAATTATCATGATGTAAATGGAATTATTTCATTTTTGCATTCAAATAATAATATATGAGGCATTCCATCCATCCATCAATTTAGACAAGTAGGAAACGGTGGTAATATTAAAAGTGATACAAATATGGATAAACATTTGTGTTTTTTATTCTATATCAACATTTGAAATGCATGTACCACTGTATTTATTACCTCGGTCTCTACAAAAATATATGCTAATTAAGAGAACTTAACATTTAACAATGACATATCATGAGAGTTTATGCTTATACGTTAATTTAATTTGTTTTAGTGAATTAATTTGTTGTGATACTTAATTTATCTCAGTATTTTTTTCTAGAATAAGTTAATTTATTTTTTTACTTTAGTTAATTAATATGTGTGTGTAATTTTATGTGTTTTAAGCTTTAACATTTTGATACATCTTTTGTTTTTTAAGGTAAAAACCGTTCATGTATTTTTATTGTAAATTATATTCATATTCCTATATAAAATAAATTATAAAAGTGGTGAAGTGTGGAAAGAAAAGATAAAAATAAAAAAAAAAACTTTTTATAGATTATATTAAATGACTACAGGAAGATAACAATGATAGCATATAAAATATATTATAATTAAAGTTTAATTATATACAATTAATATAAACAAACTTACACTATTAATTAAAAAATATTGTTAATTTAACTTTTAACATAATTATTCCAAAAGTCAATAAATTACTATATGAGATAATTTGCAATTTAATAACAGTGTAGAAATATTTCATATTATTAGTCCATGGACAATTTTATCTTGTAATTAACATTTCTCAAAATATATTAGTAGCACAGCTGCACATGTAGGCATAGCTGACCAATTTTACACAGGAGGTGTACTTATGACAAAAACAAAACACCCATGATCATGAGGGCTTCAAATTGGTTAGCTAGCCTCACTAATCGGACCACATTGCATAAATAAAATACAATAATACTGATTACTGCAAGCTTGTAAAAACTATTAGGATAACATTTCACATTGGATTCAACTTCTGTTCTATTTTTAATTCCATTACACTATTTAAATTCCCTTTGGCGACATAGTACATTAGTATTGCAAACATGAGGGAACAAAGCTTCAGGCAGAGTGAATCAACCAAGATTCAAGAACCACAACATTTTATTTTATTTTCTAATTTCCCATTAGCATCCTCTTGTCACTTTTTTTTTTTTTAGATAAGCAGCATCCTCTTGTCACTGATTTTATTCTTATGAAAAAGAGGTCAACAGCAGTCATAGACACTATCACCGGTCCTTATTAATTACCTCTCCACTACCTATAATAACAACAACTTCAACACTTTTCCTCAATCACACACCCTCTCCAATCATTCTCATTACATTTGCCAATCCCAAATCTGAAATTTCTTTTAAATTAAAAACAACATTATCGTTCCCTCCCTTCCCACACCATAACATGAAACAGGTTTGTCTTTGTCTCATAATCTGTGCTTGTGCTTGTGCATCCCCTGTGTTGCTGCAGAGGGGTGCAGGGCAGAACAATATACTTGCACTCACTGAATTCCCCTAGCTCATCTACTTTGAGTATCAAAGAAACGAAAAAAGAAAGAAAGTGAGGAATCACTGAAATAAACGCCGTTTAGGCTCCACGACACACACACACGCACCTTTCACTGTGCTGGACGAAACAAAAAGAGAAAGAGAGGTATCCGACGAAGATGCGAGACGAAGAGGCGAAGAGAAATCAAGGCTGTTGTGGCGGCGAGATACGAAGAGGCAAAGAGTGGAGGCGCGAGAGGCGGAGAGGCGAAGAGAAAGAGAGTGGAGACGAAGAGAAGGAGATGAGGTGCGATAGTAAGTGAATTAGGGCTTGTGGAGGCAATTTATATATTTTTAAATGAAGGTTAAACATAATTTTTTCACTAAAAACTAATGTTAACCTATCACCTTTCGCAACATTGGTTTTTCACTAAAAACTAATGTTGATCTATCATTTCACAATATTAGTTTTTGAAAAAAATGATGTTAACATGATTTCGTTAACGTCAGTTCTTGAAAAACCGATGTTAATTAACTCATGTTAACATTGATTTTTATAAAAATCGATGTTAATAAAGTTGTGTTATTTACGAATATGCTATCACGTTTTTGTTAACATCGATTTTTAAAAAAATTGATGTTAACGTAACAATGTTAAATCCATTCTTTCTAATAGAGATTATATTAGGCTTTCCATCTAATCGATCTTTACCATCTGCATCTATAAATACAAGTGAAAAGTTATCCTATGATACATGTTTCTTAACATATATTGGTACACTGTTGAATCATTCACTTACTTGAACGCCTAAGTACCTACAGGTTGATACACCTGTTAATCATATTTTAATTATCAAAGATCTTTTTTTTTTTTAAAAAAAACTAGTTGTCGAAATGCATCCTTGCCTATATATCCACTTACTCATTTGACATATGACATTCACTTTAAACAAGTCAAACATAATATGAATATTCTTTGTAGTGTTTAAAATAAAAGTTGCATGTGTCCATAAAACACTGTTATTTGTTACTATTAAAATGTGTACATAATTAGAATGCATCAACAATATATATAAAAAAAACATAATATACCAAAATAAAACTCTTTTATAAATTATTGAATTTTATAACAAATACTTTTAAATTCATATTTTTTTAATTAGTTAATTGTATAAAAAATTATATTGATAATATACCAAAATAAAACTCTTAAAATATTCAAAATGGTATTTATGACTTTCGACTTGCATTATATTTTATAAGCTCATGTGAAATATATTGTTTTGGTAAAAGTTGTACACATTAAATACCAACTTGCTTTTACAGCCTCTTTGGTGATCAGGTAAAGAGAGGATATGATATACAAATAAGATAATAACACTTTAAACTTTAATTTTATCCATTGTTTGATGCACACAAAGTAACATTATTGCATTATTTTATCTTGCATTGATACCAACCAAATAATGATAGGTGACACTAATAGTGATGATGGTGTTGCGGTGGTTGCAATGACAATGACGATGACGATGATGGAGACAATGGTGGTTGCGATTGTGATGGAAGTATGAGTGTCAATGACAAAGGTGGTAGCAATGACAATAAGGACAAAGGTGACGAGCAGTGGTGATGATGTGAGTGGTGGTTGTTACAATAATGACAATGACGATAATAATGAGAGTGATGATTACATGATTGTTATGATGACACAATGATGATAACAACAATAATGATGATAATAATACTATTGTGATGGTGATGAGAAGGAGGGAGGGAACAAGCCATAGACAATAACTATCTCATTCAATTATTTCTAATCCAATTTCTCCCTTACGATAATTAAGAAATTTCAAATTACATTACATCAAAATAGGATAAGCAAATTATACAAAAAAAATTGATCACAAAGTATCTTTATCTTTCTGTTTGTAACTTGCACCATTAGTAGTGCGTATCAAATGATGGTATATTTGAGAGAAAAATATTAATTGAACTTTGAAACTAACAATAATTATTTTGAAAAAAATAAAAGGTTAAAATGACTATAAAAAACAGGACTGTGGAAGTAAGTAATATGAAAAAAATGAGATAATTAAAAAAATGAGGTGGGAGCCAAGAGAGGAAGAAAGAGAAAGTAAGACGTATGGATAAATATATTCTTATATTTATGGTAAAGAAAATTGTGTAGCTGCATACCTAAGAAGATGTATTCCGATTGTGTACAAAACATTTTTGTTTTTTTTTTTTTTTGCATGTACCATTGCTGTTAATTTAGGAACCACTATTTATTTATTTATTTTTTTAGTGTAATGGCCACTGTTCTTGCGTCAATGTGGAAGTTCTGAAATCTAAATAATGTCGAATATAAAACTGCTATATACCCTATAAACTAGGGTATATAACCTAGGGACTAGAGAGATATGTCTTGGGTAATTAGTTGGTGACAGCCATGGGAAGAAAGAAAGAATTACCTTATGAACAGGGACATTTCATTTTACCCAAAGAAGGTAGACCACGAGAATGTAACGTCTTAGAGGTGCACATTACATCACCTTAGGTTGTCAAGGTCCCCTTCTACTTTAGTCTGTTTCCTCACCCCTCCAATCCTAGCCTCCCACGTCTATCCATGTTGGATAACACTTTAACCACTTCTCTTTCATCTTTCCTGTCTTGGTCTAATTTGCCGCACCCCATTTTGGGTTCCATTCTATCCTTTTTGCCAAAATGTATCTTTCTACTGCCCCTTTTTAATCTACATATTATCATTTCTATAAAGTTTGGGACTCTTAACACTAAGCTTAAAAAACCTTGCCATTTATCAACTACTAGTAGTATTTATAGGCCTCTTTGTATATCAGTTTGTTTGCCCCTTGAAAACTTGTGGCTGCTATAAGTATTGTAGTGAGGTGCTTCCTCATCTTGTCGTGTGTGTGAGAGAGTTAGAGAATGGGAAATTGCCAAGCCGTTGACACTGCAACTCTAGTGATTCAGCAACCCAATGGGAAAGTAGAAAGGTTGTATTGGCCTGTGAGTGCTAGTGAAGTGATGAAGACCAACCCTGATCACTATGTTGCTCTTCTTATCTCCACCACATTGTGCTCATCCAAGGACAATGAAAATTGCTCGAGTAAGAGTGACAATACCACCAACCCTGTTCGCCTTACCCGCATCAAGCTTCTCAAACCAACTGATACCCTTATGCTTGGCCAAGTTTATAGACTAATCTCAGCTCAAGGTTAGTTGCAACTTTCAGCTTGAGTTTTGACCCTTTGTTTTTTCTCTTTTATGTTGTTGTTTCATCTTAAAATGTTTTATATGCTTTATACCAAATTTGAACCTTTATGTGCTGCTTTTTTTCCAGAGGTTATGAAGGGTCTTTGGGAAAAGAAACAAGCAAAGATGAAGAGAAACTTGTCGGAATCAGCACAAAAGCCAAATCTGATGAAGGAAAGGACAGACAAATCAACAAGGAGGTCCGAGCCGGAGGACAACCAGGTAAATCTCAATCAAAGTTTGGTTTATACTGTTTCTACTTCCCTAGTTGTTTATGATGATCAAATCTTCAAGAACATGACCAGCTTGAGTAGAGTGGTGCCTGATGTAATATTTCTGCCTATTGTCAACCATTATTTCATCAAGCAATATCTTTTTTATGAGTAGTAAATAATTGTTGGAGTATTTCTTAAAAGGGTTGGTTTTGCATATTGATTTAGATGTATTTCTAATTCTAGTAACTAATCAAAGCTTTACTAGTTTGTTTGGGAACTTGATACTTCATGATTTTCAGGTTTCTTGATCCATTTACTCTCTACTAGCTAGTGGGTTAGACTTGTATTTAATTAAGAAAATTTACATGAACCAAGGAAGTATTAGATTTTTAAAGTTTAATTACAAGGAATTAGATTAGTGAATTTTATTCAAGAAGAGAATTTAAAGAGGGAGAGAGAGTTTTGTTTAAAGCTAATATTGTATGTGCCATTTGGTGCTTTCACCTATGTGATTCTAAATTTTTAATCATCATTTTCAGGAAACCAAAGCTGAAAGACACGGGTCAAGGACAGCATCAACTAATAATGCTTCTAGTGCCACAGCTAAGTCAAGAACATGGCAACCCTCTTTACAAAGCATCTCAGAGGCAGCCAGCTGATCTGTGTTTTCAATCTTTACCACATGTGATGTGAGGGACAGAGGAGCATTGAGAGACACTCAAACCACCAAATACAAATTAATCCCGCTCCATGATTGCTTAGATCTGTGGAAATTAAAATTAAATTAAATATATAGTACATTCAGGGAAGCCAGAAAAAAAACTTAAGAGAGATGAAAACATTCCCTTCGGTTGAACAACTGGGTTCATGCATAATAATTGTGTATAGTAAAGGTTGACATATTGAACATTAATTAATGTATTCAGATATTACTTTTTAGCGAATCAGTCTTCATCATCATAAGTTCAACGTTATTCTTATGTGATTTTTTTAAATAAGTATATGGCTCATAATTCGTCGACATCAGACAGATAATTACCAAAGATCAAAATATATAGCCATAAATTGAACAAACAGAAAAAAGTAATATATTTGTGAGGACTGTTGCACAAAGGCTTAAACAAATCATGGTTACGAAAGACATTTGTAGCTATATACTTCAAGACTTAAGGGTAACTGCGAGAATATTAATTAACCTGAAAAAAATTAAACAAGTTCGCCACCACAAAACAATTAAGGGTATTCGACCCTCGTCAAAAAAAAAAAAACAATTAAGGGTATTTTTTTTTTTTTGGTTACACAATTAAGGGTAATTTTTTTAAGGACGTATAATGTTAAAGTGCTAATAATTTGCTTATTTTTTCCCAGATCCACGACCTGTTAAATATATAAAAGAAAAAAATTTGAATGAGGCAATAAAGCACGCCATACCATTAATTTGCACAAAACTTCGTCGATATAACATTTTATTTGACAAACTTTCTGATCTATTTACTCCACCAAAGGCAGTATGAGTGGATGATATATTCCATATTATTACGAGTGTAGTAATTTGTAGGTGGCGAAATCTATACATAAACTGATACAATTTCTATACAAGAATTTGCGCTTATGTGTAGATAAATAGTGTAAAAGAAATATTTTAAGAATATTGATGTACAGTTATTGTTACTGTTTTCTTCGGTTGAAGCTTAACCTTAACTCTCACATTCAATAAACCAAAAAACTACACAAAGCAAATAAAAAAAATACATTATATTTGAACAGTATCATTGATGTATCAAGAAATAGTTCAGATGGGGCAAGAGCTTGGTTGTGTCCAACCACTTGTGTATTTTTAAAATTATAAGAATAACCCTTAATCAGTGTGAAGAAAACTAGTAGTAGTAAGATAAACAATGTGTGGAGTCCAAATGAAAAGTAAAAGGAGTGACGAGAAGGAAGGATGTGACACAACACAAGGTTTACTTTAAAATACTTGCAATCAATGTGCCTGTGCAGTTCATCACTTTAGACATCCATGACACCCCAGGGATATTTTTTGTTGCATTAAGAAGCAGAAGAATTTTTTTTCTTTTTCCCATGGCCCATTGCATTATTCCTACCAATACTTTCTCTCCGTCTAATGCTAGTAATAAAGCAAAAGACACCCTTTATTTTTGCTTTGTCTTTTTTTAATTGTTTTCTTTCCCTGGCTTAAAGATATTGCATCAACTCATATTAAAAAAAAAAAACAAGAAAGAAAGAACTATAGAATAGGACAATTGCAACCAGCTCACCACTCGTGCACTTCCTACGCATGAAATTAGTTGCACTGCACGAGGGGTCTCAAGATTCCATCATAGACTACATAGAATTCCTTCCACACACGGCCCACCAATATTTGGCTTCTTTAACTTTTCTTCCCCCAAAGTGCTTTTCTTAGTGTTTAAAAAATCCATAACATCAGCCACACTGCATTCTTTCTTGCTTTTTGTTTGTCTATTATTATTTCCTTTTTTTTTCACTTTATTTTCTCTCTATATGATGAACAATCATGGAGGATACGCATAGATATTCGAGCAAAACGTGCCTTTTCTCTTTCCAGATTGCAGTTATATGTGTTTGGGTCTTTAGTTTGTATCATCTCTTTCACAGAACAGTTCCACAAGAATACTAGCGAGAGAGGCATGTATGCAGTGATATACATACCCTGAAAAAGAGGAAGTGGATGTCTATTTTGTCTCTTTTTTTATTTTTTAAAATTATGGGTTCCTAAGAGATGATAATTTTTGTTGGAAGCAAATTCAACCAAACATTGCTTGGTCTGAAAGTGTACATGTACAGAAAGAGACCAATCATATTTGGACAGCAGAAACTAACAGCTAGTAAACAAATTAAGAAACCGCCTTCAAAGTTTGACTGATAATGTATGATTTTTTAGATTTTTTTTCTCTCCAAGTGACATGTACCCCTTCGCAAAACGTTTAGGTGATGACTGATGATTGATGAAGTTAACTTGCATGCCATTCATTGTTAAATCCTTTTCCCGGTCTGCACCAATGAATCAAATAAATGAGAAAAGTGTTTATGATCTTTTTCTTGGGAAACAAATCCCACATACGCAGGGCAACTAGAGTGGTTGCGGATTACTCGGCCATAAACATGTTTACAACTCACGTACACTCAAAACTGTATTAGCTATATATGCGTACAAAGTCCAAATCTTGTAAATCTTAAAATGAAAACCTGGACATTTGCCGAGGACTAAATTTGATTCTAGAAATGAAAAATAACATACATGAAGTTTATATTTTGAATAAAAAATAAAGCATAATAAAGATGCACCAATATTTTTTTTCCTCTTTAAAAAACAATCCTATTTGAGATACTATTAGATATAAATATGGTCATCTCTATAGTAAGAAATTTATAACTTAATTAGTTGTGTTGGGAGAAGCTAATTCCTTATACTAGATTTAACTTTAGTTAATATATCCATCAATATATAGTTTATTAGAATAATACCAAGATACATATTAATTACTTCTCAATTCTAAACAACCAAAAAAAAATCATAAAATTAAATATCTTGTTACAAGCTTGCCTCACAAATATTGTAACAAACATAACAAAACAAACTAGAATTTGGTACTGTAACAGTCTAATTGATGCCTAACTAGATTCCTCAGCTGGAGTTGTATCAGTATTGCCATTACTCGGATCCGGATGTTGTGTTGTGTTCTCAGTGTGTTGTGTTATTGTGATCTCAGTGATGACTTGGACATTTTCATGCTTGTCTAATTGACTGAAGTTGCCCTTCTGCTTGAAGAGCTGAGTATGGTGGTGTCTACAATAAAGACGATGTTCATGGGCAATATAATTTGATGGGCTTATTACACAACCTCCATGGGTGCACCTAAAACAAGACTTGTGGTAAGATTTACCATCAACAGCCACCTGAAAAAAAGAACTGCGCCATCAGTCAAATAGAGACAGTTGGAGGCCAACAACATGATATATATGATCTAGGATAATTAATGGTCTTAGTAGATCTAATGTGGTTTTAAGTGTTTACACTAGGTTTTTCATTTTGTTGTTTATTGACACGCTTTTATTTGAATTGGCATATCTAGGACTAGGGGTACCATTGATCTGTTTTCATTTATGATTGATTCGTTTTCACTAGCTGTTACAAAAATAATATCATATTGTTTATAATTTATTTTGCTTTTGTGATTTTGTTTAGCATTTCCTTTACAAAACCATGAAAATAATAAATAAGTAAAAATAGTGTGATATTTATGTATTTGTTCATACATTATTCGTCGTGAATGTTCATATTTGGAATTTTTGACAAGTTTTATATTGGTTGTGGAGAACCAAATTAACGCAATTGTCCTTCTTTACCCGAGCTTAGAACTAATGATGAGATCATAAGCAAAGTTAGTGAAAAGCTGCAAATTAAGAAGAAAAAAACACTAAAATTTGCAATGCAAGTTATCTAGACCCATTGGACAATTTCCGCTACTGTGGACTGTGTTATTTTTGCTGTTATTTCTGGGTCTTCAATTCTTTTATTTACCCCTTTTTCAAATACTTATACACTTATACTAACTTGGTATTAGACTTCAGAAAATAGGAGGCCAATGGCAAATTTGACTCGAATTTTTACTTAAGCTGAGGTTCCTATGGTTTCAAGCCATCGTTTACTCCATAGGCTCTCTGTATCATGATTTTATATTTCTGTTTCTAGTTCTACTTCTATGTTTAATAATATTAAGCTAATAATCTTGTATCTCCATCCATGTGTTAATTAAAGGTCTAAAATTATACCAAAGAATACAAGGAGCCTTGGTCTAATCTAAATAGTATCTTTCAAAGTGAATTTGCTTTAAGGTAAGCGCTAAGAATGTATCTGCTATTAATTTAATTCAAGTGTATCATGATATTAATCTATTAAAATTTAAGGTAGATAGATTCTTAATGGTTTCGGATAAAAAAAATAATTTAATTGTTCGTTTTAAAGACACTTATTCTAGAAAAGCATTTTTCAATGGGAAGATTCAAAATTACTAACAAGATGAGAACTAACAACACACTATCTAATATCTATGATCTATCATAGTAATTATATACCTTTTCAATTGGGTACACTGTTTTCTTGCAACCAACACACTTTTCTTGTGTTCCAGAGAATAATCTTGAAACCTTGTTGGTTTGGACCTGTAGAATTCCCAAGAGACAATATAAAAGGAAATAAATTAAAAAGACAAGTGGCAATTACCTTTACAAACACTAATTATAAATCCGGACTCCTAAGGATGAAAAAGAAATACTTTGTGTGTATTAAGAATGTGTAAAAACCTGATCAGCAGATCTTTCCACTCTAACACTTCTTGGAACACCTACAAGCATGAATACAAGTTGCCAGTATTTTATTGTTAGAAATAAAAAAAAGTATTTATGGTACTTAAGAAACAAACTATATAGCATTAATTCACCTTCAAAACTTTTGTCCAAGCTGCCAGTCATCTTAAACAGTTGATGGAAATGAGGCTTACAGTATAGGACACCCTCAAAGGAACAATAATTACTCAGCTGCAGGGATGCACGAGGAAAAGATGATTAAGAATTTATGCACAATATTTTTTTCTATTTCAAAATTCTGGTAGTAGAAATTGTTTCCTCTGTCTCAAATTATTTATCTTTTAAGATAATATATACATTTAAAAGAACTATTAACTACTTCGAAAAAATATATTTTATTAAAATGTCCTCATTATAAAACATTATATTATAGTTGTGAATTAATTAACATTTAGGACCAACAATATTCAATGAGAAAAATACTGTTGAAAAATAATTAATATTTTTTTTTCTAAAATACTGTAATAAATATTTTAAGAAAAAACAAAATTCCCAAACAAATAACGGAGTAGAAAGTCGTCACAAACTTTAATCCATACAGCAAGTCAGTGGCTCATGTGATTGGCTTACAGTTACAGATTCAAAGTTGAAAAAGAAAAAAAAAAAAACTACTAAAATTTATTTAGTCAGCTGAACACCCATCTAAATGAATAAATGTAATGTGCATCGCAAGCTCAGACATCGCTGAACAAGATAGCAGTTAGATAAATGGTATGCTTTCAGATCCAGATATGAATTCTTTATATTTTTTAGGGTAATATGAATTCTTAAATTACAATAAGTATAATGTGAAAATTATAGAAAAATACAAAAATAATCATAAATAACGCATCTGAGAGTAGTTTCTTATAGTTAAGTGCATACTACCATTTACTACCGTTACTGCTATTTATGGCAAAGTTGACAAAACAAAGGAAAATGCATCCGGATGGAAATGCATGATCATATCTTTTGAGAAAATTAAGTTTTTCCTGCATGGTCATGCCTAAAGACGGAAATGCATGATCATATGGGACAAGAAATTGGGCTCTTAAAAAATTTCGAAATGCAAAGCAGTGAAGAATGACATCTGGAGAAGAGTGTTAAGCACTCTTTGAAAGGAAGTACAAATAGGAGCTAAGTAATTGATCTGAACTTATGTCAACAAGAATGTCCTTTATTCTACATTTATGATAAGAATTTGCCACATGGATTCATTTGGTCTCTTCCCTACTCAGGGACACATTCTTCATATTCAGTCTCTCTATTCTCTACCTGTTATTGACGACACTGGATCTTCCTTCCTCACTAACATCCAATAGATATCATATCATCATTTCTGGTCTGGTCTATCTTAATCCTTAATTCTATGACTACATTGCTCCTTTTTCCTATCTGACTCAAGTCACGTTGTATGATTATTACTAGAAACAGAATAAATATTCTAGCAGGTCTTCTTTAGCAAAATATCCTCATAAAGCTCAACATGCACGGAAGCATAAACTAAAAGCATCATCAATCCAAAAGAAGAAAATAAAAGAACCGATCGAGTGACTAATCTAAGAGTGAAAGCTCATATGAAGCATTGATCCAAGCAAAGAAAACTCAATTTAAATTTTAAGAGCATGATCCTACTCCTATGTTTTTTTGGTCTCACCTTGAGGGTGCCCTTGCAGTGGTGACATCTGAAGCAAGATTTGTGGTACACCTTGTTGTCAGCAGTGAGCTGTTCCACCCAATACACTTTCTTTTCACATGCTGTGCACTTCTGGGTAGTGCCTGCAAATGATGCCATCTCAAAATCCCACTTGGAGAATTGAATAGAGGTTGAAGACTTTCTTTCTTCCTTGTATTTTTTTCTTTCTCCAAAATTCTGTGATGGGTAAATTTGGAAATTGGGTCGCGATCATGTTCAATTGTCCATTGGTCTATATTAAAAGACTTGAACAAAAGACAAATAATAACAATGTTAGCTGTATGTATTCATAATGGCCGGTTTGATGATTTGATTTGGGGCTAGCTGATGCGGCTTTGGGCCACCCATGGCACTGGCAGAGCCTCTGCTGAAATGACCATTCTACCATCAACTAAGACAGATATATATGTATGTACTATGCACATTTTTTTTTTATCTGCACCAAGATATTTCTCGACTGATAGGCGAAGATTAATTCTTTTTAAAACATAGAAAACATTCAAATTGGTTTTATCTCTTTTAGCAAAAAAATTTCTATACGTACGATTAGAAAATTAAACTTCTATCACTATACTTAAGAAATCAAGCTTAGCTATTGGACCTTGTCTTGTATGTACCATGTACATGTCTTTATCATTCAATGTTATGTCATGTTATTCAGGTGGATTGACATTTTTATCTGATGGCAGAGAGCTGATGTGGCTTTCATTCTAGTTTCTGCATAGATTCAAACTAACTAAATTGGGTGATGAGAATTACCTTGGATACTTACCAATCAACAGTAAAAATAATTAACTTTTTTAGTTCAAATTGCAAATGATTTTTTTTTTATATCTAACTTTAAATTAAACACTGAAAACATAAGTGAATAATCTCAATGGCATTTGTTTTCCAGTTGTGTATGCAGAAAAGTAAAATAATAAAATAGTGACTTGAGAAGGGTATTTATCAAAATTTCTGTTGGCTTTTAAAAATCTAATTTGTAAAAAAGTTGATTGGCCGAAAGATCTGACTTTTTTTTTAAGTAAAAAAGGTTGGGTGCATGAACAATTCAAGAATTCAAAGTAAATGACTCTGACCCATCATTTTAATTGAGAGTAATGTAATCAAATACTAGGGGTACCCTCTCTCCCTTTTATCTCGTTTGGCGTTTGTACAAATAATTCTTTTTGAGCATTGTTTTTTTTTTATCTTATTTTTCTTCAAACTTTTTATTACCCACTATTGCTGCAAGCATAGGTGCCTAAATCTTTTTTTTTTTTACTGAGGTGCCTAAATCTTTTAAACGTCATTAAATAAACACTTTTAAATTGTTGAAAAAAATACTTTTGTTTTTCTAGCATGTTAAGGTCAATTGTAAGAAATATATGTGCCTAAATCTTAATTAAAACAAATATAAGAAATTAGGTGTATTTGAATAAATTTGAAAAACTCTTTTTATGATTAATTTTCATTTAATTTTAGAAGCTACTCTTTCTAGTGTTCAAGAAAATAATTAAAGTTATTTTTATGTATTTTTTAAAGAATTTATTTAATTTTTGTAAAAAAAAAAAGTTTAAACATTTTTAAAAAAAAGGTGCCTTAATTAATGTGATTGTCAAATATTTTAATGTTTGAATTAATTTATTTTGAAGTTTAAAAAAACTTTTTTTTATAGTTTTAAGGAAGTTCTTTTTAGCAAAGAAAATAATTATATTTTAACTTCATTTGAGCCTCGATCTCGTACCATCATCATCTTGATAGACTTTATTTTTGAAATCACACATGAACTTCTTTTTTATAAACCACACATGAACTTATTTGAGAGTCTCGTACTATCATTATCATATATCTAGATAAAGACTAGTAAATAAAATCTATACACCTGCAAATTATCAACTGCAGCTTGCTTAAACTTTAACGAATATTTTGAAAGTTACTAAAAGTAGAGTTAAGAAAAATTAAACATACGAAAATTGAAGGTTCCTAATGTTTAAATATATGTGATATGATACATAAACATGATAGATAATCATATACCTTATAAAGAACACCCGTAAGAATATTTTTTTTGTTAATGGAGAGAATGAATTATTGCAAGCATATATTCTTGTACTTGTTCAAACTTCTTGTGACTTTAATGATGTTGACAATTCATGTAAACTGTACTAACTACGAAGCCAGATTGGTTGAACTAAGCAGCTAAGGTATTTTGCATGCTGTAATATAAACAAATACCACTACTTTAGCAAATAATACATTTATTGATCATGACTTTTGAAACCTGGCAACCACACTATAAAATGCACGTGGCAGCATCTGCTAGTGTATAGGCGCCAACATGGACACTTGGACAGATGGGAGAATCAATTTTTTAATATAAAAAATATATATTAGATATTTTTAAATTATTTAATTTAATTTGAAAATTTATAATGTTTTAAATAAAAATAATTATATATTTTAATTTCTTTTAAGTTTGTTATGATAAATATAAGATAGTGCTTTGAGTGTTTTTTTTATTTTTTGAAAATAATTTTTATTTTTAAAATTATACTTATCGATATCATTTTTTATAAACTAACAGTGTAAAATTCTTATACTTACAGTATATGAAAATAACACTCCTACTGTTTTATTGTATAAAAAGACATCATATTATTGATTTTCAAAGCCATGGAATTTATTTATTTTTTAAAATCGCATTGTTTGTTTAGAACTCCATTCAATATCTTCGTTTCATTTTTACTTGAAGAAGTTACAAGCAAATCCTATAGGGTCCAGGGGGTGTATCTAAAATATGTAACCCAAGATCCTGTATGAGCTAAATGAGCCAAGTAATCGCCACATTTGTTTCTCTATACACATGATATTCTAACCTCCAATTCCTTACTCCAATTCCATGCCATTTCATGATTTTTTTTCTTATATCAATAGAAATCGAAGATATGATAGAAAAGTTTATAATATCTCATGTATTATGTTCAACAACCAATTGAATTATCCTTGGTACTTCATTTCATGATATTAACAAACTAAAAAAAATCTCTCGGTGTAGGAAAACTTGAAAAAAATCCAAACTTATTCCCCCGCATAAATCAAAAATTACATGCTGGGAAGTCATTTTCCAAAAAACCAACTTCCAGACATAATTAAAAAAAAAAAAAGCCATCGATTTCCTAATAAAAAAAGAAACATTTTGAGCATTTAAAATTTTATCGGTATAAAATAACAAAGAAATTGGTCATTCGTGGTGCATAGTAATGTATTATAAACTTATCCTTATTCATGATTGCCCTCCCAATAATTGCAGATTGACTGAAAATAAAGTAATAACTTTCATATGAGGCGCGTCAGTGACTGTGAGGCTGGATAATCATAGATAAGAGCTTAATTAGATTTTATGAATATATCACCGGCCCATTTTATTATGAAAGAGCCACGTAAACATCCTCATTGTTCCATTCTAAACAATCCCAGGCTTTATGATTAACTGAGATACTAAAGATCTTTGCCAGCACCAGGTAACGATTCCAATCAACATGATTATCAAACTCAAACATTTAGACAAAGCTTGATTCTATTTCTAGAATTTTGTATTTAACTGTTCAAAAACCATTCCGACTCCTCTATCTCTTAACTGAAGCCCCTCAAATAATTATATGACAAAAATGATAAAATTATGAACACTTTTCACATTTGAAATTGTCCCCACCAGCCATATTTGACAAAAAGCCCAACCCTATAACACCAAAATGAAAACACCCCAACAAACCTCGCCCCTCGATATTTGTCTCCGAGACCATTCAACGAAGCTACTATCACACATAATTTGTCATTCTGTGCACCCTTCTCGTCTATTCATTTTCGTGAGGTACCATCCCATAAAAACAAACCACTGGGTTTAATATCCACGATTATAGTGAAAATAAAAACCTTTTCCTTCTGAACCTAACACACTGATACTTGCAAAGCCTCCAAAATCTCATGAATTGTATTTCCTTTTGCCGAAACATCATTTTATTTCATCCCAACCAAATCACTCAGATCCATGCACCGCTGTGTACCAAATTGCATCCCCCTTTATTAGTTATATTTGATAAGACATTTTAATTAATTTTTAATTTTTTTTAATTAGTTATATTTGATAAGACATTTTAATTAATTTTTAATTTTTTTTACTAGTTTAAGGTATTCAAGTTTTCTTTAGTAATTTTTTTGCATAATTTGAAATACTTTTAATATTTTTTTCATTTTTATCTTTAATACATTTATTAAATTTTCTGATTATCTTTTTAAAATAAATAATAAATTTATTGTTTTTATGTCATTTTATATTTTTTAATTACTTCAATAGCTAGTTTTACCAAAAACTTATAATTTAATAAGTTAATTTTTTAACTTTTAGCTAACTTTTTAAGTAATTTTTTTAAACAACTTTTATCTTTGTTTAACACCCTTGAAACTTAAAATTGATGCCTATGATCCTTCAAATTATTCTGCAATTCAGCCCCAGGAATAGCTTGTAGAGTAGGGTGACATATTCTTCCATAGCTCATATCAGTTTCTCTTTTTCCAAGTAAAATGAAGTTCTTTATCCTCAAACAAAGAGATTGGTAAACAAATAAAAAAAAATTCACTTTATTAAACAAGTTCATTTTACTGCATGTTTGGATCTGCATCTAAAATCAATTGATCCACATCTGGAGATAGTAGCTTCTGTGTTTTTGTTATTTGATCCAACTATTAGACTACTGGATTAAAACAAAATTAAAGGGTGAGTACATTTACTGTCGTATGTATTGAACATCCAAACATCTGATCAAGTTTTAACCTTGAAGCAGCATTCTCAGGGGGAAAACTGATTTTATTGGACAAAACATGCTTACAAAAATATGATTTAGAATAAAGGTCAATGGATCTTGAAATTACAAAGCATCTGCCATCAACCAGAAATCCTCTCCTGACTGTAAAATACAAGTATTTACATCCTAATAACAAAAGGATAGAGCAATTCTATGATATCTAGCAAGCTATAAGAACAAATGCATAGATGTATTTACAACTAAGAGAAACCATAACTTATCTCTATAAAGGAACAGAATATTTTTTTGGCTGCATTCATGGGCACAATGTACAATAGTAACTGAAACTTCATGTTCTTCACAACCTTACCTGTATTTGATTTCCTCGTTTCCTAACCATGAACCATTTTAGGACATTGCATACCTTTCTCCATCTCCTCTGTGCACCACCATTGGCCGTAGGACGTGCCAGCCTGAAGCTATCAATAGCACCCTGTAAATCTGCTTGAACGTGAGATTGAAGATCAGTGTCAAAAAATTGCAGATGATCTTCATCACTAAAAGCATGAGCCATTGAATCAGTGTCACAGATCAAAGAGTTGGAAACTTGGACTGGAAAGCTGAGGGTCTGATCATATCTAAAGCCCATGCTGTCAAAATTAGGCAAGCAATAGTCATCCAAGCTACTAGTTCCACCAACAGAATAAATGGATGACATGATATCTGGGGAAGAGGCACTTGCAGGCGGATAATTGAATCCTCCAGTCTTTTGGGGAGCCAAAATGGCACTTGATCCCTCAGTCTTGGGAGAGCTTGGGGAGTAGAGTACATTAGTTAAGTGTGAAGACCCATCCATGAGAGAGTCTTCATCTTCAAAAGTTGTGTATTTCTCCCCTTGTCTTAATGCAGCAGTAACTGAGTTTTGAGCATCAGCCTGATGGTGGAAAATCATATTGCTAATTATTAAAGAGAAGAGAAGGAAGGAAAGAGTAAGGAAAGTAATAGGTGATGAGGGATAAATGCCTTTTCAGTTTCAGTCAGCTTTTCTACTGTGACATACTCGCATTCAGAAAGCAGTCCTGTCACTTGTCCCACAGCATTGAAGACCACACCAGGTTCTTGAGAATTAGAAGGGAAGTACACGTGCCTCGTTGTATCAAGTACACAAGTTCGAGCATGCTCCACAGTTACTTCCCACATCTTTGCAGACATACCAGTGCCCAGTATCTGCACATTTCCAAGCAATGAATTTATTCATTTGCCCAAGAGAAAGGTAGTACTTAGCTATTTCTAGACATTATTAGAATGTTTATCATTCAGAACTTTGATTAATCACAGGAGTGATATAAATTTATACGAGGATGAGAATAAGATCGTATATGTTTTATATAATGATTCTCCCATAGAGCCTAATCATGCCAGTAACACGAACAATATGGGATGTCCTAATCAATGTATAAATCTATTACCTAGGAGGTGTCTGACTTGATAATGACAAAGCTAATCTAAATGCCTAGACAGTTGACACAAACAGTGAACTAAACTGTCCCAATGAAAGTTTTTACTAAAATCCTTCAAATGACAATTTATCAGAACAATTTGCAAGTAAAAGAAACTCTAAATTATTACACTGCGCAGCTTTGCTGGATCCAGATTGAGAAGTGTGAGAAACTCTCTAACAGTAAGGATCTTTTCCCGACTCAAGCGCTTGTGGAAAGCTCCATCCTTGCCTATTTTTTCCAATCTCCAAACTTCATCAGACAGACTAGGAGGATGGTGCTTCTTGTACACTGCAGCCAAAAATAGACATTCAAACTAAGTTCAAATCCCTCTCTTGTTTTGACAAGTGACTTGAAAAGCTCAAATATGTTCTATTATATAAATTTACTGTGATATAGGGACTCAGTTTTTTACACGTTCAATTCTTTTCAAAAAACAAAATACAGAATGCAAGTTAAATAATTAATTTATTTACACCAAAAGAAAATCACATGGATATGGAATAAAAAATAAAATAAATCAAGACTAGTAAACAGCATGCATGTATCCTGGATTTTGTTACTATCTTATCCACATAGAAAGATGTTATGCAAACCCATCACATTCATGTAAATTGCATGTATTTTGTGCTGTTCAACATTTCATCATTCTTTTTATTTCATATCATAAACAACATCAGCCGTTTAGGGTTCAAAATTAGTCTAAAAGTAAATTTTGATAGCATATGAAACATTAGCTTGATACATCTAAGCAGATAAGGGTTATATATATATATATATACACTCACATTCTCCTCTGTGATCCCTGACAATGAATGATTCTGTCTTTGCTTCTCTTATTCCAACACCATCAAAGTTGTCCACAACTCTTGCTCCAAGTCTGAACCTACGGCTCCTTGTCCAGCTTGAATTATCTGTATATGAAATTTCACCCACCATACCAATCCCATCTTTAAGATATAAAATTACATCTCCTGTAAGAAGAGGCTTTTTTCCTTCCCTCTCTCTCACAATATTGCTCTTGAACTCTTCAGGCATCCAAGTTTCACTTTCCTCTTCAAAATCACCCTCAAGGACTACAATTTCCACCTTAGCTGACGATTCAGGTCCTGTACTAACAACCTTCCCTGTTAGGGCATCAACTAAACTTATTCTTAAGTTGGAGCCATCCTCTCCTTCAATTCGAGCTCCTGTAAAGACAGGAAGACAAATGCTGTTTTCAAACTGCAGCTGCAAATTTCTTAATTCAGTAGTATGAAACTCCTTTCCACAGGTCCTGAAAACAAGTGAAAAGGATGCATCAGAAACAACTAGAGTCAAGCTAAACAATTTCAAATCATTCAGCTAAAACTTGTTTTCCCAATCCATTCCCTTCGCTCAATACCATGTCCAAGGCACTGGAATTTAAATAATCAGCAGGAGATTATTTCTTACTGTTTCATGCTGGTTAAATGCCTCTTTAGGGCGGCTTCAACTTCTTCCTTAACCTGTAAACAGGTCACATATGATTGGTATCTGATATCAATTATCAATAAAAGTGGAACTAACACTTACAGGACCAAAATTCAAATTTCAGTTCAAAAATCACACATCCACTTCTTTATAAAACTAATGACCTAGAAAGGGAAATAAATTTTGCAGCATTACTGGACTTACCACTCATAGCACAATATGAACACAACTTGATGTTGTTGGTTCATTTATCTCACAAATATCACAAAATAATAAGGTGCAGGATTAAATTATGAAATGCATAACCTAAAACTAGTCTTTTGTTCATGTAACTCGGCATATATGATTTCCATATACAAGATAATGGAAGCATAAAACCCATTTTTGGTAAGTCCTCCAGGAACAAATTCAGGCATGAACTGTTCCAGTCAAAGCCCAAAAAGAAAGGTTGGCAACTTAGGAGACAAGGGTGCGAGAACAAATTCAAGCGTTTTCTTTCCCTTCATTTTTCCTTGTTTATCATTTTATTTATAGACAAATCTAGGAAACTAGGTGAGTAGCTCACTTTTATCAAATTAAATATTTTTAAACTTGTTCCAGTGCATCTAATAGTTGAAGCCCAATGATAGGTTTTTAAACAAGTCATGAAATAGGTCTAAAGTAAATCCTTTGTTTGTAAGTCTTCTGTGACACGACATGCTCAAAATCCAATACAGAAGTAGTATATGTGACTGCATGAGGAATAACTAACATGCAGATGTTTTATATGGACAAAGGATTAGTTAGAAAGCCGTCTGCAGTTGTCTGCAAGGTGGAAATGGTACCTGGAGTTAGGCAAAAACAATAGGCACCATAAACTGGATGCAACACAAGTTATCTGCAGCCTGCAAAGCATGGCGGTAACTCACGAGCAACACTTAAATTTTCTAACTAAACGAATTCAATTATTCTAAGATGCACAATCATGTCCACAAAGAATCAACAAACCACAAGAGTAATAAACAGTATCATATCTCCATGAAATGGCATAAACAGAAAAGAAAATTGAATAACAGAAATACAAATGCAACTAATTCATTATGTAAAGATAGGGGAAATTCATACCACTTTACGAACCAAGGGCTCTAGAATTGGCTCCAGCAAATGCCCGAGTGCTTGTAACTTCATCACGTCACGCACCACACTACACGTTATTCATTACAATCAAAGTCAAATGCCAAAACAAAAAAAAAAAAAACTCCACAGTTCTGTTAATCAATTATATAGTACATAGCGACATTTAGTGTGTGTTTGATTTGTCATTTCCATTCACTATTGGAATGACTCCAATTTTTCTTTAGCAACACATAAATTCATCCAAATCCAATGATGTTAATAGTGTACATTTCAGCTTAAACAATCAACACAAGGTTCAATTCTGTGCGGCATTTAAACAAACATGCAATTCACGCGAGGATTTTGGCGCCGACAATAAAATTAATGACATTGGATGGCAATTGAAGAAACCCCAATTGGATGAGTTTGGGAGTATGAGACGCACCTGGAGAAAGGAGGAGGCTTTCTACGCTTGTCGTCTGGAGTTTTCCCATCATCGGGGGGGCGCTTGAGCGACATGGTCTAAGGAAGAAACAGACGAAGAAAGAAAGAGAGTTCTACGCAGCGGTGGTGATGAAATCGAGCAACATGAGGTGCGAGAGAGATGGAGAGGAAGACGAAACCAAGCAGAAAGTAACATATATACTGTGTGGAGAGAAGTAAAGGGTAGAGGACAAGAAAGAGGGGTGTCTCCGTAAGGTCCAAAAATGAAATGAATAAAGCGGCGAGAGCGCTTCTTCTTCTCTCCTTCTACTTTTTGCAGTACTTGCGTGTCATGTTTCTAACCATTGTCCGAGTTTGTTTGCGTCTGGGATGCTTCTCCGCCTTGGGCTTTTCTCGTCATCTACTACCACTTTTGGATTCGGATTTTCCCCAACAGCGACAGCGCCACCATCACTGGGTGTTGAGGGGCAAGGGAAACCACGACACGGAACGAAGTGGGAGTGAGTGAAATTAAGGAAGAACATGATCTGAGGCTTAGGGAGACTCAGTGGGGTCCATGCATAAGCGCGTTCTACGACTTGGTAAAACGGGGCCCACATAACATAACACATCCCCTTCGACGCGCTTCCCGTGAGGGGATATCCATCTCTTAAGTTTTGCGTTGCGTTGGCGTAGTAGGACCTGACGCATCACCCCCTCCTTCAAACCTCATGATAACTTTTGATTTTTTTTCTTGGCTATGGTTTACCATGAGAAATACCAAAGGGTTATTCATTTTGTGTAAATAGCTTTATATTGTTTTCTACTAATACTAATTCTGGTGTAATGGATGGCATCCACTCCTTCAAAATATGTTAAGTTAAAAATATTGTGCAACAATAAAAAGCTTTTGTATTGAATGTCTGTGGAAAAACATATTCTACTTTTTTTTTTCAAAAATCACATTGTACTTTTTGTTAAATACAATTTTACTTAAGTCAAACATAATTATGTATAATAAAATTCTCTTCTCAAATATTCAACGCAATTGGATATCCATAACTTGAAATTTAAGACTATAATTTTTGTAAGCAATAAACCTTCCTTCTAAATATTTTATGTAGCTTGTAGCTTTATGTTTAGAACTTAAATTTAAAAATTACTTATTAAACCATAACATATTGATTATTAAATACGTGAATCAATTCAGAGCATTAAAGTGGTTTCTTATCTAAGTGTACACAATTAAAAAATATCTTAATGGTTATTGGTTTATTATATTTCATAATTATTTTATTTTGATATATTAAATTTTAAAATTTTCATTCTGATCTTCTGTATTTTCATAATTATTCTGATTTTTAATTTTTCGTTAAAAAAATTAATGTTCTATTAATTTTTAAATTTTAAAATGGTTTAATGTCATTTTTTATTCATTATGTTTCGAAATTGTTTCACTTTGATACATTATGTTTTAAAAGTTTTATTTTGGTTCTTTATATTTTTTTAAATGTATCATTTTAGTTATCTTTTAAACTTTTTATTAGAAATGTTAGTGTCCATCTATGTTTTAAATTTTAAAATAATTAAATTAACATGGTAACGACTAAAAACTATCATTGTATTTTTTATTTAAAAAGTTAAAAATACTAAGTAAATAAAAAAAATAGATTTGAAACTACGAACAACAATAACTTTCACTCCCATATTATTATTATTACTATTAACCATTTAATAAGATAATAATTTAATTCATCAATTATCACTATTGATTTATTATGTTTAATAATTATTTCACTTTGATACATTAAGTTTTAAAAGTTTCATTATAATTATTTATATGTTCAAAATATATCATTTCGATTCTTTTTCTAAAATTTAAAAGATAATAAAACACTAATTTTTCGAACAAAAAATTAAAAAAAGAATCAAAACCATATATTTCAAAAATATAAAAATGTCAGGAGTAAAATCTTTAAAACTTAATATACTAAAACAAAATAAGAATCATTAATATAGCGAAGGTGACATTAAACCTTAAAAAATAGAAACAAACTTAATAAATCCATCTTTCAAAAAGAAAATGCCTGCTAACGAAACACATTATTATGGCTGGTTGGTTGTTGAGTCAATCGTTGAAGTTGAAGAGCATAATAATAAGAGTGTTGTTTTATTTTGGGGTGCATGAAGCAGGAGTTTCTTTGGTAGTTGAGAAATTTTGATACAACATTTTAAAGTATGCTAGAATATTTAAGGCATGATTATTTTTTAATGTCAAGTTAAAAATTGAAAATACTAAATGCTCGAACTCTGTATATGAGTATTGCTTTGTAACTAGGTTTGGGATAAAAGTATGTCTAGAGTTTGGGTTGAAAATGATTCAGCTTCAAGAAAAAATCAATGTAGGAGAATTAAATATTCGTTAGTACATGGGTTTTGCATTTAGTTACTTGTCTGACTCCAAACTAATCTCATAGTTACAAAATTTCGTGGGAGTCTAAAATATTATTTTGTCCGTTACGTTAAAATAAGTTAAGAGTTGAGAAAAAAAATATAAAATAAAGTATTTTGTGGATGTATGTGTGACAGAGCATGATGTAAGAACAAAAACCAAAACATGAACTAATTTTATCCTTATAAATCATGTACCAATAATTAAGATTAAAATTAATATATAATTTAATTAGATTATGTTGATAAAGTAAAGGTTTTTCATAAAAAAATTTAATAAATGCTCAACATAAAAATTATTAAATTCTAAATTAATAAAATTAACTAATATTTTAAGAAAATTCTCATAAAAACAAAATTAATTAAGTAAAGGAGTTAAACAAAACAAACTGAAATTCTATTTATTTTTTTACAAATCAAACTCCAACTTTCAAGTAGGCTTATTTAAATAAATAAGTCAAGTTTAAGTGTTTTTTAAAACCAAACCTAAGTTTAAGTGTTTGGCTTAAATCGCTTCATTTACATTCCTATCTGGGTGAAAGAGAGAGAAAGAGAGTTATTTCAAAGTGTAATTTACCAAAATATTTTAAAATAAATAAGTAAATGAACTTACATTGACAAAATTTCAGCCCTATACACGTATGTATTTATTATAGTTTTGTAGTATGGGAATCTCTATGACTAAATAATTTGAAGCTTATTATTTTTTAAAAAAAATATTGAATATAAATGCAAAATAGGCTATTTTCTACTTTGTTTATATTCATGTTTCAAATCCAAAAATATTTTTACGCGAAAAGACATGATAAAAATACTATAACATAATATAAAAAGTTATTTTTGTGACTTCTGCTATTATTTTGTTCATGACACCGAACACCAACAAAAAAATTATAATCATCACCTGCCGTAATTAACTTAAACCATATCATGTCTGTTATGCATATAAGAGGTGGTTATAACTATTAGGTACCCTTTCTTCTGCCAATAAGATTAAAAAAAATTAAAAACTATTTTTTAATTAAATAATTAAAAGTTACATTTATAGTAAACATGATATAAAAAATTCCATAGCCTTATTTTACCGAAAATGTTAGTAAATTTATTTCGCATGACAAATTAGATTAGTCAAGTTTCTCCCTAAATATATGAAACTAGGATTGTTTTCTTGGTTCTTTCCCTTTAAAGGAGGTTGCAGCATTACCCTAATGCTACGATAGTTTTATTATTTTTTGACGTTATTGAGGTGTTTAGAGGAAGACCGAAAACGCTAGAATTTATGATTAATGACGCCCACTGATTAAGCGCAAAACAACAAACTCTGCACGTTGGACTTTGATTCGGCGACGTGCTATGCTCACGGAATTGCGTTTTGAGAAGACTGGATTCTGCATGGTAAATTCCTGTCACGTGTATTATTTATATTCTCAATCACACATTCTGACACTGTTTAAAAAAAGTTAAGTACATTAAATAGACTATATTTGGATAAAAAAATTTAGAAGAAAGTAATTCATTAGACAATTTAAATTTTTATAATCTAAAATTTATTATTTGGATGTTTTAGGATAAAGAATTTAAATTTTTAAAACAAAATTTTAAATAAAATTTCAATTTTCTTTTAAAATGTAAGAAATTAAAATTCTCTTCTTACAAAAAAAGATCGTCTAACGTTTGCGTATTTCTTTATTAACTTCATCATCTCTTCTACATGAAAGTTTTCAAAATCTTTAAAATGTTTGAAATTTCCCGAATTTAATTTTTTTTATTCAAATACAAAATTTTAAAAATAAAAAAATTTCAGTTGAAGTATTTAAAATTTTTAAAATTTAAAATTTCTCAAAATTTAAAATTTTCTCATTCAAACACACTCTTAGTTAATTTTAAATTATGTCAACAAAAAAGACTCCATTGAAAGATATTGTATCCATTTAAGTGTTTTTTTTCCCTCAAAAAGATTAATATTCGACAATTGATTAGCCATATTATTAAAACAGGCTAAAAAATTTAACAATAAATTATTTCCTTTTTACCTTAACATTTTAAAATCTAGTCCGATATTTTAAACTAGAGTTTTTAGAATAAATATTTGTTCATTCAACTATATATTTCTTTAGTCAAATATGAACTTAACCCGCAAATTAATAGCTGGTATAAATTGGATTTAGACTAGACTTTAGAGAGGTACAAATTAACTTTGGGCTCTTAGACTTAATTTGTTATAACACTCAACAAGTTTGTGATTATTATGATCTAAATTTCCTTAGAAAAATGTAAGACTTAAACTTTAAATTTTGAATACAAATTTAATATGAGTTTTTTTTTACCTCGACTCAATCATAGTCCAATTTGAACTTACAAAAATCCGCATAGATTAGGGTTTTTACCAAACTTATGCGTCATTTCAGAAGTCCAAAATTGGAGTTGGATTTTTTTCATACCTGTTATATCCTATAATCCACATCGAGTCAATGGTTGGTTAGATCAAAATTTGCTTGATGAAAATGTAGGAATTCAACTTTAAATATTGATCACAAATTAAATATGTGCTTGTTTTAGCTTGATTTGGGCTTAAGCCACAAAAACTCATAAAAACGTAAATATTTTCTTTTATATTCTACTATCACTTTAGATCCTCTCATCATAGTCTTGTGTGAGGAGCCTTGCATCTTCTTAGTAAACTTTTTAAAGAAAAAAATATACGATTCACAGTAGGTGTTTAAAGTTGAAAACAAAAAAATTGAAACTACCTATATATGTTAATTTCATCTTCTCTTTCCTCCTATTTCTCTCCTTCCAAACCTGGGTTAAGTGAAAGGTAAAAAATATGGAGAAAATAACTTCTAAAACCTTAAACTGAAACTAAAATTTCATTAGACTTAAATATATTTTTTCCCTTAATTTTTTTAAACCAATTTTACTCCCATTTTTTTAATCTAGCATATTTTATCCATAATTTTTAAGAAATTTACAAATTTTATTTTCTATCATTTATATATTAATAAGTGCAAAAAATTGAGATAAATTTTGTCCAAGAAAATAAAAAAAAGGGATAAAATTTACTAAAAGTAAAAAATTTTGGTGCAAAATTTACGAAAAAAAATAAAAAGTTGATAAAAAAACAATTATGTTAGGAGTAAAATGACATAATATAAAGTTCATTAATTTCATAAAAGTTTGAGATAAAATATACCAAATTAATTTATTAAAAATAAAATTAAGCAAAAATTAAAAATTGAGATTAAAAAGGGTAATTGAACCTTTTATTTACTTGTTACAAATTCTCTAAATATTTGTTTTCCCTCCTTATATAATATTTTTTTTTTAAAAAGAAAAATTTATACAAAATTGACCAGGAGATATAAATGACGAAATCATCTATTTCAATATATAAAAAACAGCATCATAAAAAATGAAATTTCAGAAGTTCTTATATTACATTTATGCCTTCTATCTTTTTTTTCTTAGTATTTTTTTAGTGATCAAAGTATCTTTTACAATTCCTCTTTTTAAGTATTTAACTTAATTATTTATTTAAATATTTAATATAACTATTTATTTATGACTCAAATACAAGATCACCTATTATTATCTTTTGATAACTCAATGCGATCACATCATCCTCTTATAATAATTACGAGCAAAGATCTGTTCATCTGGTTATAGTTGATTAATAAGACTTAATGTCGTTTTCTGAAGTGAGATATTGTTGATGAAAGAACGAAGACATATAGTGCAAATAAAAAGTACCATTTGTCTCATTATGTACTGTAGTGTAAGGTACGTACTGATCAACTTTTTTTTTTATCTGTTTTCATCTTCCCGGAATCTTCCTCGGTACATCAGTGTTTCCGTTTAATGCATATTTTACTCAATATCCCTCTGATATTAAGCATGCCAATCTCAAAAAGAGCACCCGCTTTGTCTTCAACCACACTCATTCAACTGAAAGGGACAACGAATGAACAAAGGTCTTGGACACAAACTTGTGTTTTTCACGTTGAGAATACTATAATTTTTTATATTTTAAGTTAATTAAAGTTTCGGTTTAATTTTTTTTTTTTTAATTTAGTCCTGTGAATTATTTTTTCACACTAATTTTCTCCAACTTAATATTTTTTTTCAATTTTAAGGAAAGTTTTATAATCGGCAATGTTTGAATTATGATCTCTTCTCCTCTTACACTTCGCCGTACTTCAGTCACTAATCAAAATTTATTATGGTAAAACCATTATATTGACTAAATCTTGGATCTTTATTTCTGTCATCATTAACTATCTTCATTTTGATTTTATATCCATATTAAGTACCAAAACATCTTCTAAATTAATAAAATTTCGAAAATAAAGTAAAGTTAAAAAAATGTTGACCCAAAAATATAACTTAAAAGACTAAATTGAATAAAATAAAAAACTAAAACAAATTATTAATATAAAAGGTTAAGTTAAATAAAATATTAAGAAGATCAAATTAACATTTAAATCAAACTTAAAGAATGAAAAGCATAATTTGACTTTAAATTTATACATGAATACCAATTTGTTAAATTATTTACTGAAAAAAAAATCGTTAAAAAAACTTTTTTCCTTGATACAAATGAATAAGATAAGAAAAAATAGTATATACATTGACAATATATTTTTCCCCTAAATTATGAATTAGTGTGACCAAAACACTGATATATACTCTTATATTATGAACTGTAATAGATAATTTATAGAGTGAAATTCCTTTTTTGTTCTCTTAATTAGACATGAATTCTTCATACTCTCTCTCTATGTATTTCTATTTCACATGCTAATTTCGTTGCTAGTTATTTTTTTTATCAATCATAAATAAAATACCCCTTTTTATTTTTATATGTATACTTAATTTAATTTATTAATTAATTATTTATCTCTTTCATTATATCTTTTTTTATTTCTATCTCTAAATTGAATTTCAATAGTTTTTTTAAATATCAATAATTAAAATTAATCTATATCTCAATTTGAATTGTTAATTGTAAATATAAAAATATAATTTCAATATTTTAAGATATATATTTATTATAAATTATAATTATAATATAAATTATTTTAAAAAATACTTATTTACTGTGAATTTTAATTATATAGATATAAATATAAACATTTATCTAACGCAATATATTTTAGGTCACTCTATAAATAATTTTCTATCCTCTGCCAAATAATTACGAACTATAATGCCTAGTAAATTTATTAAATTTTATAATAATTAATTTTATTTATAAAAATAATAATAAATTTTTAAAATATATTAATAATAATTTAATTTATTGTTTATTAACGCGTAAAATTTTACTAAGCAAAACACGTGTCTATTAAATTCAATATAATCAATCATCTTTTTTTAGGGCAAAGATGAATATATGACGTGGTGCTTACCTATGTTAAGTGGGCTCTCGTAATAATTTTGCAAATTTAAGTATAAAGTTTTGAATATTTCCTGATGATAATTTTTAATCCTTGACTAGAATTACATATCAACAATGCACGAAAAAAAACATTTTACACCACCAATTACATGATTTTATATATTATATAACCCTTATATCGATGGCTTTATATACAAAATAGTTACACAATCCTTGACTAGAATTACAAACACCAAATAAGAAGAGGCCACGACTTCAATCATTGTTCACAGGTATGAGAAATTGCCTATGCCATTAATAACAGTCGACTACTGATGTAATATCTGAGGATAGATAGATTATTGATTTAACAAGACATTTGTGTACTGTACACTGATCCACCCTCTTCATGCAATACAGTCGTAACACGACGTTAGGTATATAAGCATCAAAGAGCTAAATAATTAAGCATGCTAACGACACATATAATTGAATGTTAGTACCTACAATCTAGTAGTCTCTATCTATTATCCATAATGATTTGTGTATTTTTTGTCATTTTCATTACATTATTCACTATTGCTGTAATTTTTTAAATAGTAAAACAAATATATTTTTAAAAAGTTTAAATTTTAAATAAGATAAGCATAAGATAATACAACTTATTTATGAATAAAAAATATCACTTGTTTGATCCGAAAAATATTATGCTCCATATGTGACATACATCTAATATTATTTTTTTTTGGTACATATTGAAATTCAGTCTATACTTTTTTGGTAGTACATATTGGAAAATATTATACTGATGTACTTCATATCTGACATACACCTAATATGATTGCTTTTGAAAAATCGCAACTTCAATTTTCTAATTTATTGCCCTGATGCATAAATTGTATAGTGGCTTTTTATTAGTTTTCATGCACCTATATTATTCTTCACGCCATTTAAATGGTTGGTATTTGGTGGTTGGAGTTGGACTAAGTTTAGCTTTTGTAGATTTTTAAGCCCTGCAACAATTATTCCACGGTGAATAACCTTCGCTAGACATAATTTCGGTCCAAGTTTTTCACAGACCAAAGCAATGGCACTATGGCATGAGTTTGTTCTGTGATAATAAAAAGTTGATTTTTGACTAAATGATATTGTTTGTTATGTAGGTTAGTGCGAGGGTCAATGATCATTCTTACTTGTTTAAACTTATTTGATGAAATAAGTATTTTTTTAATAAAAAAATTATTTTTTAAATATATTTATCTAAACTTTTTTATTTAAAAATAATAATTTTGTTATTTATTTTAAGAAAAAAAATCTATTTACTTCTTAAAAAATATCTATATAAAAAAACATTTATTTTAAAATTAACTTTTTTAAATTTTTAAACAAATTCACCGGCTGATTTTCTCCCCTTCTCCTCCCTTTCTTATATTAAAAGGTACAACATGCATCCAGATAGGAGATTGTTGGCAAGATTAGAAGACTTTCATTTTCAACTTTTTAGAGATTTGACAAGTTTTCCTTGCTTAAAAATTGAACACAATTAAACTATATAAGTTATTCAGCATGTGGACTAAGCTCAAACAAATATAAGTTTACTTCTCACTCAGCTGTGTATTGTGTACAAGAACTTGTCAGAAATGAAATTCTAAAATTAATTAATATAAATAAAAATAACTACTTGAACTCTCTTAAGCGTAACATAAAAAAAGATCCCTTTAATTATAGAAAAAATAACGTATATCAGTATAAATGTGCACATAATTAACAGAGATGAGAAAACAAAATAAACTAACCGCTCGAGTTGCAAATAAAGATCTAATATACTAGTATTAGCTTCCCGATATGTGTGAACTAAGGACAACCTAATAGTTCCTTCATCTATTGGATAATCTAGAACAATTATGAGAACCAAACTAAAGAAAATAACTCCATCATCTTCCATGCATTATTATTATATATTTTTTCATCAGCAAACAAAGTATATTATTAAGGGTACCAGCAGTACCAAAAAGGATTACAGGATTAGAGAAACATTATACACATGAATGAATTTATCCCTTAGCATAGCATTCCTACATCAAACTGCCAGAATAGTATATATTACAACCAGATCCCCTCTCCAGCGTATTGAGTGCAATTTAATCAGAACCTTCCCAACCGAAACGGCTTATCCAATACCGGCAACAATTTAATCAGAATCTTCCATGCATTATTAAACTTGGACCACAGTAGTTCCTTATAGAATTCGCAATCTATTAGTAAGAACGTGCATGGAGGTAGATAGTGGACCATTCACATGCATCTCTATTATTGGAGCACATCCCTTTACGTACGTATGTTCTTTCTCCACACTAGCCAAATCTCTCGTGCCACAAAGATAATTTGATCATGTTTTGAATCCTATCGGTGGTTGATTTCGTTTTGTGCAGTATATATATATATATAGTAGAGAATTTAATCCAATCCTAAAGCTGAAGTAACTTTTTGACTCTCAAGAATAGTGGCATTTTTATTACAACTGTGCCCCAAATGAAATACCTCTCTTACGAATAGTATGCAACTTTGCATAATGTAGCCTGGTAGAGACATTAAGGAGGACTGTGCTAGCTAATGATAGAGAGTATAATTAGCTTTCCACTTGGATAGCTTCTTCCTAAACTATATTTCTCTTTGCATGCTTGCCCATGCGGACATAAATACTGGGAATTCTTATGCTTGTGTATTATTGCAGAAAAATACACATGATTTCTGAAAACTCACTTTGTCACCAGAGGAGAAACAGAACCTTTGTTGGAGAACTATAAATTGCCACCTCCAACAAATATTTGCTCATTGCTATGTAATTAAACTTATTTTAAATTAATATATTTTAAAAATTATTGAAAACTTTATTTTTCTTACATTTTGTGATATAAAATTAGTTAATAACTTTGGTGTAATTAAGTTTAGAAATTAATTCTGCTATAATTTATAAAATAATTATATCACTCAATCTTTTTTTAGATGTATTCGAATGAAAATAATATTTTATTAATTTAAAATTTAAAATTCTAGTAATATGTATAGTTAATACTAATATTATTTTTTATGTTAATTATTTTTGCCCTAAAAAGGGCAACCCTCTCATTGTATAAAATACATAGGCTTTGGGCCTATTTGTCTATGCTCTGAGCCGGCCGGTTATGTAATGAATTTCGTTTGTTTAAAGTGAAAAGTTGTATAAAATAAAATATAGTAATTTTCTATAAAAATGTAAGAATTGAAATATCATTTTCCTCTCTTTACCCTAATACCTTCTCACTGTATACACTTTTTTAAAGGGGTGTTCATATATTAAATTGGATATATTTTGAAGAGAAAAATTATCAACCCAAATATTTTTAGTCTTTTTAGTTTTAGGATACCTAGTAGTAACTAACACTGTTTGCAGTAGAAGTTAAAGTAATGTATCAAAACGGAAGAGTGCCGCATGTAATTTCATCAAAGTTCGGGGGAGATGTAATTTATTCGATAATTATGTTTTTTTTTTACTATTATTCAATAATTAAGTTGAATTCAATAGACCCAAACACTCTTAGGCCATACTATTATATTATTATTATTACCACGTAAAAAACACGCAACATGTTGCTTCAGTCGGTGGGTGGGCTATGATAAGCACTAAAAAATAGGCCGATGGACCATTGGGTTATGGGCCGGTGTGAGATGGACCCACACCCAAAAAGTTTTAAAGCAAACAAAATAAGAGTCCACGCACATCCTTAGAAATTAGAACACCGTCCCCAAACGTGAACTTCATGCCCCATGATTAACAATAACAGTAGAATCTCCAACTAGTATCCTTTACTAAATAGGTATTTTTCTGTTTTCTTTTAATAATCATGGTAGTTAGGATTTTTAGTTTTGTCATAATTCTTCAAAGTATTTTTATTAGATTTCTATGGGATTATTTTTCGGTCCAAAAATTAGTTATATTTGTTTTCTGAAGAGAAAAGTGAAGGATAATAGTTCTACTTGACTTGATTAAGATCATTTATATATATATATATATATATATATATATATATATAAAAGTATAACCTCCTACCTAACAATTAGAGACCTTTCTTTCTTTGCTGGTAAAGAGAGAACACCTTTGATGTTACAGAAAGAGCAATGCTTTATAAATTATAACCAATCACGTTTGTATTATGATGCTCTGCAACTTTCAGGTAAAAATATTATCGAGTTATAAAAAAAATAATCGATTATAAAGTAAACAAAAAATACAAATTAAAAAGTATAAATGACTTTTTTTATCACTCGATAATTGATCCAAATCAACCAATCCTTTATCAGTAAAAGATTAATGATGACTATTTATAATTAAATAAGAGTATAATCTATACTAATAATAATGAAAATATCCCATTTTGATGTTTACATTTTCATTAATCTCGTGTTCTCTTTATGGTATTCTCTTTCTAGGAAGAACTCTACTACTTTTTTAGTTAGTTACTTTTTTTTTATATTTCTAAATCTCTTTTATTTTATTTTTTTGTTAAAATATATAGAGGCACGTCCCATTGTTTCTCATAAAATGAACAGGTCCATTTCTCAATTTTTGAAAATATATTTTTTTGGAGAAAATTTTGATTTTTTTATGCTCAATGTTTTGAGTTTGAGCTTCAAAACAAGTAGGAAGCTTCAATAATAGGTGGGCTGTGTTAAGTCCGAAATTCGGTTTCGTATGGGCCCAAAATTGAGATTTCGAATTGGTAGCAAAGTCAAGCCTATTGCAAAAATTATGTGATAAGGGGCTTTTACATGATGAATTTTTCAATCATAATTCAACAAATCATGAATTAACATAAGATAAAATTTATACTTCAGCATTATTACTAACTTTTAATTTTTACAATAATTTTAAAAATTGTGGTACAAAAAAATAAATATCAAAAACTCAACACCCAAGTTTATTCGATATTTTTTTAAATTTAAACAATAAATAAAGAGATTTTAACCTCATACCTTATATTTGGCTTTTTTTTTTTATCGAAAGGAGATAAATTTTTACTTTATTTTTTGATGGGATATGTTTTAAAAAATTATTCAAAAGGGATAAGTCGCAATAAATGTTAGGACTTTTGAGTTAGAAGTCGTAATGCTTATTAAGACTCCTATTTTTTTAATTGAAGTCGTAAGGATTTTTTTTTTTATAACTTGTAAAACTTTTTTTAAAATTATTATTATGGTTTATGACTTTAAGTTAATTTTATTTTCAAATTGATAATTTTTTTACATTTTTTTCTTTTTTAAAATTTTTTTATAACTTGTAAAACTTTTTTTAAAATTATTATTATGGTTTATGACTTTAAGTTAATTTTATTTTCAAATTGATAATTTTTTTACATTTTTTTCTTTTTTAAAATTTTTTTAAAATTATTTAAATGTATAATAAATAATATTAACTAGTATACTTTTTTTATGTTTTTTTATTTAATGTTTAAGTTAACTTTATTTTTAAATTTATAATTTTTTTTATGTTTTTTGTTTTTTAAAATTTTTAGAAAATTATTTAAATGTATAATTAATAATATTAACTTTACTTATTATTAGTAAATTTTTTATGATTTTATTTGATATGTTATTAATTTATTTTAATATTTTATTATTTAAAACATGTTACATATTTTTAATATTATTTTTTAAAATATATTAATTATGTTGTTTTTAATTTTATTATTTATTTTTAATAATAGATTATATAATTTTTAAATAAATAAAAACATTTTAAAAAACCAATATTAAAATATATAACATGTTTATTTATTATACATTTAAATAATTTTTTAAAACAAAAAACTTAAACGTTAAATAAAAAAAACACCATAATAATAGTTTTAAAAAAAATTAGGACTTCAAGTGGTAAATCATAATATTAATTATAAAAAAAGATTTTACAATTTTAAAGTGATAAACCCAAAAATACAAAAAAAAAATCCTTAGAATTTCATAATCATAAAAAAAATAATTATCGTAAATAATGTTATAACTTCAATTAAAAAAATAATAAATCGTAACAAGTGTTACGATTTCTCATTCCAAAGTCATGACACCAACAAACAAATCCTAATAAAAAATAACTTAAAAAATAAAAATCTATAATCAACATTTATATTTACTAACTCAGGTTCTAAGTGAACAAGTTATGTCTTATTTATAGGAATTTTAGTACTTCTAAGAATCTATAATCAACAACACATCATGTAACCCAAATTAAAAAGGAATTCGATACTTTTTCATATATGAAGTAATCTAAGCGCAAAGTTTATATACTTGATTCATATTGTACCATACCTTTATAACAAAGATAAAAACTAGAACACATCTTAAAGATGACAAATCCAAATCTACAAAAGTGTAGATAACACATTTATTATTTACTAAACTATGCTAGCTTTGCTTGGTGTGTGAAGGGCCCAATTGGATAGGGCTCACCTTCTATGGGCTTTACGGGCACTTGGTCTTGTTACCATGGGTGGTCATATCAGTATAGCAGGTCCCACAAAGCTCCCTGTTGCCGGAAGTTCCAGGTGGAACACACTTGCACCTCACACAACATGTGCCACAAGCCCTGTTGCACACATTTGGCCTTGAATGGGCACTGCACCTTGTCTTGCACAATCCTCCACAATCTGCATAATTATAGTTAATCACCACCAAACAAATGGAAAAATATTGGGTCTCCGATACCCCATGTTTGTGTTTATCTCTCTCCTAATGGATCCTCCATTAAACAACAAGAAGATGAACCCCAAACAAATATATCAAAAAACATTTCTTTATTTTAAGATTTAATAACTCAACTCATTTGATCCAAATACATAAAGCAATTTACTACTTGTTTAAAGATTAAAAAATGTATGTGTAATGACTAAAATAGATTTAAAAAAATATATGTTTAGAGACCTAAATCAGGTAATTTTTAAATATATAGACTAAAACCCAAAAGAGGATACATGTATAGAAATCAAATAAATAATTATACCTTATTTTGATTTTCATTCTTGAAGATAAAATTTTGGGTATGCTATACGAAAACCCACTAGGTTGATTCTAGAGGATTTTTATGTATATATGATATATACATTGGTGAAAATGCAAAATGGAGTACTCATGCTTAAAACTTAAAACCGGAAGCACAAGATCAAAGTTAACCTAATAAAGCATCCAAAATACTCTGTTTTGCTTACCTATGTCCTGCATTAGCCTTCTGTTCCCGCCTCTCACGATAAGCTGAAGAGAATTTCATATTTCCAGTAAGGATATTATGACATATACGGTTACATCAAGCACATAAGAAAATCACAGAATTTAAGAAATATTTTGACTAATATTTTTGCCAAGGAAAAAAATAAATAACATGCATGGTCAACAGGAAAGCGAAATTCTTCATCTTGCTCCTTTTCTATGTTAACATCAGATGAAACCTGTACAAGACAAAATAACAATAACAAAAGAAAAAGAAAAAATCGTCACTCTCATCTTTAAGTGGATACAAACTAACGTTAACAAAAAGAACTTGATTTGAAGAATTGAATTATCTGAGAAATGAAGGTAATGCTAATTTGTGTACCTTTGCAAGACAAACCAGCAGCAATAACCCCATCACAATAAGCTCGCGTAATGCCATTGTATGAAGAACAGTGCATGCAAATTCTAGAGTTTTTTGAAGAATTCTAATTGAGTTAGTGACTTGCTCACTCTACATACTAGCATTTATATAGGCAAAAGGGGAACTCAGAAAACATATCTTGTAACATGAAATTACCAAAATGGCCCAATCTTTGGCATTTTATAAGCCTATGTTTCGAGAGATTTTTATCTACCGAATGCCACAACACTTCTGCGTGTTTCGTGTCAATGTTTGCGATAACGGGAGGCCGTTAAGTACACTACTTTAGCATACATAATAATAACATTTTCATAAATATCTTCTTAGCTACTAAAAAATAAAGATTACATTTTATATTTTTAAGTTTTAACATAAAGATACAGCATTGGACTTTCAGTATTATTATTGTTTTTTTATGTTGGAGTACGTACGTATATATATTTGCAAAGTTTCATATTTAAATTTTAGATACTAGCAAGTAGCAATCCTGTCCAACATTTTCTTCTTTTGTATTGAGTAACATACTCAACAAGATGCCAAAAACGCTTGCAATGGTCCATGAATGAACTACTTTTGTATTATTTTGCTTCGTTTTCTAGTGTTGAGGTCAAAGTAGTTCAACATGGTTCAATGCATCCAAATCCAAGTTGTTGAATTGATTGCATACAGCTGGATGAAGGCTGTAAACACTGTTATCGGTTTCCTTGCCATCCTTATCCTATTAGTCGGTGACAACAAGGAAAAGCCTAACTCTGACACTGTTAGTTTCAGTATCAGCAACAAGGAAAGGAAAAGAAAGAGAATATAATGATTTTGTGGGGGTAAAGTACATTCCGTACTCATCCATCCATGCATCAAAGCAAAGCATGCTTCAAAAGCAAAACTGTTATCAGATAATAGTTTTCAGGGTCCGTTCGTTTTGGGAAAAAAATCGAAAAGAAAAAAAAATAAATAATAAAATAGGATTAGATTTATATTTTTATATTTTACTTTAATTTAAACTTTTTATTTTATTTTTCATTTTACGTAATGCTAATCACATTCACAAACGCATACCGCTATTTAAGAAATGAAATTAAAAAAATTATAGAATTATTTTTACAATATATTTGAAGTCTAATTCAACTTCACATTATAAAATGGAAGAATTATTTCTTATTTATATATATTAATTTGATCATATCAATGACTAATTTAAAATTTTTAACACATTCTTTTAAATAAATATCTCAAGTGGGTAGCCTAATAGTTTCAAAAGTAATTATTATGATAGACTATCTTGAATCTATCTCAATTTCAGAAGATCCACTTGTAATGAAAGTTATTTTCAATTTATAATATTCTTTTAAACATATTATTAATTAATGTAAAATCTCTCACTTTTATAATTATTTTTAATGACAAGTCATCTCTACCATTCATTGTGGAGGTGGAGTAGTATAAATAAGGGTAGGAGTCTTTATTCTTAACCATTCAAGACAAGAGTGAATCCACTTCTTAGAGTGAGAAAACTAGAAAGTTAGAGAGCCTCTTTGAAAGAGAACATAAATAAGAAAGCTAGAAAGTTAGAGAGACTCTTCGAGAGAGAATATAAATAGCTTGGGAAGTCTCTATCCTCAAGCTTGAGTGAGGCACCGTAGAGTGAGTCAATTTTGTAAACACATCCTTGTAACCCTACTATTCTTTTGTATAGTGGAAGAATCTCCATATTGGAGAATTATAATCGTGTGCTCCCATTATTACCTTTAATTACTAAGTGTATATCTTAACTTCACGAAGCAGAAAAGTCTGAGTTTTTCCAATAGTGGTATCAGAGCCAAGTTCATCCGGAGCCGTCATTAGCTCGTGCAGTTCAAGATGGAGGATAACGTCGCTCATGATGGAGACATGTTCAAGCTCACGGCTAACAACTACTCATATTGGAAGTTGATGATGGAGGATCATCTATACTGCAAGGATTTGCATGAGCCTATCATCTACAAAGACAAGGTAGAAGGTAAGAGTGACACTCAGTGGGAGTTACTAAATCAGAAGGTCGTTGCTATGATCCGTAAGTACATTGACAAAACTCTCTTCGAGTATGTTTCTACTTACACAAATGCTTATGAATTATGGACAAAGCTTGAGTCCATGATTCAAAAGCAAACACCTCGTAATAAAGCCAATTTAGTTTGACGGTTGGTGAAGTTGGAGTATAAGGATGGTCATAGTATGATTGAGCACTTGAATAATTTTAAAGGGCTCGTAAATCAATTAACCAAAATTGAGATGAAGATTGATGATGAGTTGCAAGCCCTTCTACTCCTTAGTTCCTTGCCGGAAAATTAGGACACACTCGTGGTTACACTTAGTAACTCAGCTCCGGAAGGAAAGCTCACCATGGATACAGTCAGTGACAGCCTTCTCGATGAAGAAGCAAGGAGAATGGAACAAGGTGAGTCTATCCATCCTGAGGCTAATGTTATTGAGAATCGGGGTAGGAATAAGACTCGTGGATGTAATAAGAGTTGAGATCCACATCAATCTTGAGATAGATCCAAATTACGCTAAAAAATTACATGCTACTACTGTGGAAGGATGGGCCACAAGAAAATAGAATGTCGATCCTTCAAGAGAGATCAAAAGGCTAGTAACATTAAGTCAGCCCAACAAAGAAGCAAGAAGAGAAGAATACTACTGCCGTAGTTTCAAAAGAAGATTTGTTATATCTCGTTGGTGAAGGTAATATCCTAAACATTGCTTGTGATGGTAGTTTTTGGATTGTCGATTCTGGTGCCTCCTTCCATGTTACTCCACATGGAAGTTTCTTTTCATTCTACCAAAGCGGTGACTTTGGTACGATGCAAATGGGAAATCAAGATAGAAGCAAGATTGTCGGAATAGGAAACATCACTCTGACAACAAGCACCGGATGCAAGCTTGTCCTAAAAGATGTGAGGCATGTCTTGGCTATGCCCCTCAATCTTATCTTCGCTGGGAAGCTAGACGATGTTGGTCTGATGAACTACTTTGGTGAAGGAAAGTGGAAGCTCACCAAAGGAAGTTTAGTCATGGCTCAAGGAAAGAAGGAAGGATCATTATACGTGATGCAAGCTAAGCTCTGCAAAGGAGAGGTAAACATAACCACTGATGATATGGAAGTATGGCATAAACGACCTGGGCATATCAGTGAGAAGGGTCTTCACTTGCTAGCTCAGAAACATCCCATCCCTAACGTGAAAGGTAAGCCACTTGATCCTTGTTCTCACTGTTTAGCTGGAAAACAACAGAGTTGTTTTCAAAAGATCTTCTCCGCCCACAAGGAGAAAGAACATTCTTGACCTTGTACACACTGATATATGTTCAATGTCCGAGAGATCCATTGGTGGTGCATTGTACTTTGCCACCTTCATTGATGACCATTCAAGGAAGGTGTGGTTGTACTTGTTAAAATAAAAGGATCAAGTGCTTGGCGCCTTCAAAGAATTCCATGCTCTAGTGGAGCGTGAGACTAGAAGAAAGATAAAAAAACATATGATCTGACAATGGAGGTGAGTATAGAGGTCCCTTTGAAGCCTATTGCAAGAAATATGGCATTAGGCTAGAGAAGACTCCACCTAAGACACCACAATTGAATGGGCTAGCTGAGAGAATGAACTGAACAATTGAAGAAAGAGTTCGATGCGTGCTTTCTCATGCTAAATTACCTAAATCATTTTGGGGAGAAGCTATAATGGTCGTGGTTGACATTGTCAACCTTACACCATCAATTCCTTTGGAAGGGGCTATTCTAGAGGAAGTTTGGATGGGCAAGAAATCTTCATACAATCATCTTAAGGTGTTCGGGTGTAGGGAATTTTTTCACATCCCCAAAGATGAGCGAGCTAAGCTTGATGCAAAGACAAAGGAATGTATCTACCTTCACTCACCCAAAGATGAATTTGGCTATCGGCTTTGGGATCCAATCAATAAGAAGGTTGTTCATAGTAGAGATGTTGTATTCTTCGAAGACCAAACGATCGAAGACATTAAAAATTCAGAGAAGCCAAGATTGAGAAGCAACAAGAACACTGAACTTACTCCAGTTCGACGTGAGGATAATGACACGATAGAAAATAGTGATGCTGAAGATCATGAGCCTGTGTTAGAGCAAAGAAATCAGGAAACTCATGGTGAACCAACTCAAGAAGATCCTCAATCTAGCTCTCTGTCAGAGCCATAGCCGAGACAATCCTCTAAGGAAAGAAGGTCATCCACTCGATATAACACAGAGGAGTACATGATGCTCACTGATGACGGGGAACCTCAAAGCTATAAAGAAGCAATCAATTATATTCATAAAGAAGAGTGGAGAAGAGCCATGCAAAAGATATGCAATCCTTGCATGAGAATAACACCTATGAATTGGTGGAGCTGCCAAAAAGGAGAAGAGCCTTGAAGAATAAGTGGGTGTATCAAATCAAGACCGAAGGTAGTAAATCAAAGCCTCGCTATAAAGCTAGGTTGATTGTCAAAGGATTCGGTCAAGAAAAAGGCATTGACTTTGAAGAAATATTCTCTCCCGTGGTAAAGATGTCATCCATCCGAGTTGTCCTTGGCCTAGCAGCAGTGCAAGATTTGGAGATTGAACAACTCGATGTCAAGACAGCGTTCCTTCATGGTGATCTAGAGGAAGAGATCTACATGGAGCAGCCTCAGGAATTCAAAGTTCCGAGCAAGGAAAACTTAGTGTGTCGCCTCACGAAGAGTTTATATGGCCTTAAGCAAGCACCGAGGCAATGGTATAAGAAGTTCGATGCTTTCATGGTAGAACATGATTTCAAAAGGACGGAAAGCGATCATTATGTCTTCATAAAGAGGTATGCAAGTGGTGACCTTCTCATACTTCTACTCTATCTGGATGATATGTTGATTGTTGGACTAGGTCGCATAAAGATAACTGCTTTGAAGAAAGATCTAAGCAAGAGTTTTGCCATAAAAGATTTGGGACCGGTTAAACAAATCCTTGGGATGAGAATAACCCGTGGTAGGACGAAAATACTGTTATGGCTATCCCAAGAGAGGTATGTTGAGAAGGTGTTGGAAAGATTCAACATGCACAAATCAAAGTCGGGTTAACACACTACTTGCAGGACACTTCAAGCTGAGTTCGAAGCAAAGTCCCACAAGTGAGAAAGAAATTGAGGAAATGAAGAAGATTTCGTATTCATTTATAGTAGGCAGTCTCATGTATGCAATGATATGCACAAGACCAGATATCGCCTATGCAGTTGGAGTCGTCAATCGCTTCTTGGCCAACCCGGGGAATGAACATTGGGTTGCTGTCAAATGGATCCTCCGATATCGACGTGGAACTTCCAAAAAATGTCTATGCTTTGGAAAAAGGAAAACATGTGTTAGAAGGATACAGAGATGCAGACTTGGCCGGTGATATTGATTCAAGGAAATCAACATCGGGATACCTAACTAGTTTTGCAGGGGGAGCTATTTTCTGGCAATCAAAGCTGCAAAAGTGTGTTGCATTATCCACCACTGAGGCGGAGTACATCGCATCCACTAAAGCTTACAAGGAGATGTTGTGGATGAAGAACATGTTGCAGGAGTGGGAATAGATCAAGATAGGTATGTGTTGAAGTGCGATAATCAAAGTGCAATTTACTTGGCAAAGAACTCAACATTTCATTCCCGCACAAAGCACATTGACATAAGGTATCATTGGATCCGACAAGGTTCACACAGACGAGAACTGGTCAGACATGATGACCAAAGTACTACCGACAAAGAAGTTTGAAGATTGTTGTCAAGGTGTCGGTTTGCTACTACCCCCCAATTAAGTGGGGATGAGGAGATTTGTTGGGATCCCTCCTTAATTGGAAAGGTTCTAGAAAATTATAGAGCTTTCTAGAATGTCCTAGAAAACTCTAGAGTAGTGTAGAACTCTTTAGAAGCTTGTGAAAGAATGTGGAAACCTCTAGAATATTATAGAGATGTGTGGAACCTTCTAGAACCTTCTTGAGTGATCCACCATAGAATGCGTCAATTTTGTAAACACATCCTTGTAACTCTACTATTCTTTTATATAGTGGAAGAATCTCAATATTGGAGAATTATAATCGTGTGCTCCCATTACTACCTTTAATTACTAAGTGTCTATCTTAACTTTATGAAGCGGAAAAGTCTGTGTTTTCCCAACATATATATATGATGTTTTCTTAAAAAATATTTGTCTTGGATATTTATACTTGCACTGATGTATCTAGTACACAAAATATAATTTTGTGTATGGATATACCAAGGGCAAAATTGAATAACAATAAAAAAATTCACAAAAATTGAATTTATATATATGTTGCCTATCAGATATTTGGCTACAATCAAGAGGAAATCTTCTATAGAATATCATAGATCGATGCCAATGCATATGATGACGAAATGATATCCTTGAGAAGTGGTTAGGAGGAAGGCTTTAGATCCTCTAAACTTCCAAGGTTCTAGATCCTCTCTGAGTGAGATTGAAAAAAAATAAAATCTTGTGTGGTGACCAGTGATTTGTATGGTGAGTTGAAATCGAACACGATAAGGCATGTCACAGGAAAAATGACAATGAACTTTTGATTCCAATGATTTGGTGTTAATTAATGGTGTGGTGAAGATTTGTGTTGATGAGATGTTGACTCAATGACACAATGAGAAAAGAATATATGGTTTGTCTATTGATAGGCAAAGGGTGAAAGACATTGAGGCTTGGTCAGATTGGAGGGAAGGAGCGTTGGTTGGATAAGGAAGGGGGTGAGGGAAGAAGATCTCCCACTCTATCCCTTTCTCCCCCACCCCCTTTAGAGAGGAGGAATGTTGGGAAAGAGTGAGAAAACTAGGGTTGAATGGGAAAGGGAGGCGAGAGAGGGATTGAGTGAGAGAGAAATCTTTAATTTATATTTTTACCCTTTTAATCTCAACCATTCATTTAAAAATTAATACATCTAACGGTTTTTCTTACACAATGCATCATTATGCAAATTTTTAGCTGCATATGTTTAATCATAGCTTCTACTTGTATATATTATTGATTTTATGTTCATGTCTGCTATATGGAATACTAAGTACTCAGCTAAAGTCATTCTTCACACTTTTGTGGTTGAAAAGATGATATTGTTAGATAGTATATTAACAATGTTTTCAACAAACTTAGGCAATCATCACACAAAAGTATTGCAACACGGTCACAAAAATGAAAACTTTAGATGATGATTGTAATTAAGGATGACAGAGTCACTATGTCATTGATAAAAAAAATCACTAATTTTACCGATAACTAATTCTGTTGGAAAATTTGATTGACCACCTTTAGTAGGAATTCTTTTCTTAATCACATTTTTTTCATCCATGAAACTCAAATCCAAAATTTTGCTTAAGAGATCCAAACATAGCCACTCAAACAATTACATTGGAAATTAGATTTTTGCTTAAACATCATAGACTTAAATTGGTAAAATAAGATTTGTAAGTTATATCTTAAAGTTAAAACAACTCCAATAGAGTGTTGCTTAAGTGAATTGTTTAAATTAAGGAACTTTTTATTTTATTTTATTTTTTTCCATTTGACCTTATTCAAGCAGCATTGGTTATTTAAAAAAAACAATTTCTTGCTTAAAAAACAATATTTTTCTAGTGAAATAAAATTAATTTAAAATTATAAAAAAATATAGAAGTATGAGTTACTTAAAAGTTGTGTCATCGAAGTAAAATATGAGTGAATTATTTAAATGTGATGAAATATATGGTGTGGCTCGTTTTTTTTTGTTAACCACTGTTGAGACTCACTTTTAACCCACTTAAATTAGGTTTGATTTGGTCTTTTTATTTTTAAATTTTTTTAATTAGGTCTTTTATTTTTTAAAATGAGTTCAATTTGGATCCATGTAAAACAAATTTTGAAGGATAAGAGTTGCATGAAAAAAATAAATACAATACTTCAATGTATCAAACTAAGGCATGTGTAATGACAAAATACAATGAACTCGTGTTTTTCCCATCTTCACTGCTGTCAAATAATACCTTAGAATAAAAATTAATACCTTCTAAACAAACTTGGCCAAATACAATTAATGGTTGACAAAGCTACAATTGCATATTTATTTTTTGTATAATGTAATTGTCACTTATATTTTGTGTAATGTAATTAACCCATTTCAATTTATAGTAAATGTTACTCTTAACATAATTATTGTAAATGCTATACTTTTTGTTAAGTAGTGTGTGAATTGTTATAAGTTTCCTGATACATAAGTTTGATTTCTACATATTAAAAAAAAGTTATACCTATTGTAATTGTTCTATTGACTACTTGTTGTATTTGTCCTAGATTTACTTTTATAAATATCTTTTTTAGTTGATTGTTAAAAAAAATATTGTAAGATATTAACTTAGCATTATTATTTGGAAATAAACACCCGTGTTAAACCAATTACAATGTGATATATATATACTATTTCCTTGTAGCATGAACATGTCTATTTCTCAATTTTGAAAGTACAAACTTGAGAAAACTTTGATTGTTGTGTGCTCAATGTTTGAGTTTGACCTTCTTTTTTGTCAAAGAGTTCGGCCTTCAACACAAAAGTTGGATGCTTCAACAAGAAGTGAATTGTTTTTAGTCCAAAATCAAGTTTGATATGGGTCCAAAAGGGAGATTTACAACTTATAACAAAGTTCAAGTCAATCGTAAAAATTATATAATAACTAGTTTTTACATGATTAATAGTTCAATCATAAATTAGCATTGATAAAACTCATATGATCATAAATTAACATATGAAAATTCATAATCATAAAATAATAGTAGTATATGATAAAAAATTTACTTTAACATTTATGATAACTTTAAAAAGTATGCTACACAAAAATCAAACTAAAAAACTCAAAACCCCAAGTTTATTCAATGTTTTTTTTACCTAAAAATAGACAATGAGATTTTAACCTCACCCTTTATATTTACTTACTCAACCACTGAGTGGACAAGTTATCCCATATTTATCTATAACAATACTACTCCTTTCAAGAATTTATAATAAACAACACATTATGGATGAGATTCGAATTAGAAAGAAATTCAATATTTTTTCATATATTAAGCAATCTTATGTCTTGTAAAAAAAAAAAAATCTAAGCGCGAAGTTTATATAATTGGTTCAAACTAGTATCATACCATTATAACAAAGGTAGAAACTAGAATATGGTATAAGCAAAAAAAGAAACTAGAACATGGTCTTAAGATGACAAATCCAAATTCACATAAGTTTACATAATACATAACAAATATTTATTAGTACTTACTAATCTTGACTAGTTACTTTGCTTGGTGCGAGTAGCTCGGGTGCATGAAGGGCCCAATGGGCTCACCTTCTATGGACTGGACTCTAAGGACACTTTGTCTTGTTGTGGGTAATCATATCTATATAGCAAGTTCCACATAGCTCCTTATTGCTGGAAGTACTAGGTGGGATACACTTGCATCTCACACAACATGTTCCATAAGCCCTATGGGCTATGGCACACGTTCAGCCTCCAATGAACAATGTGCCTTGTCTTCCACAATCTACATAGTCATAGTCATATATGACAAAAGCATTACCAAACAAATATATCAAAACTCATTTCTTAATTTTAAGGTTTAATAAATCATTTGATTTAAGTACATAAATAAATATACAATTTGTTTTCAAGTCCCTAAAAAACAGTTGTTTAATATGTTTTGCTTCCTATTATAAAAAATTGTAGGGACTAAAACTAATTAAAAATATGTAATGTATTAATTGAGCTTGTTGTTAACACTGATTCATATTTGATTGTTATGTGATTATTTTTTAATCTAATTACAATTTTTAATATGAATCACTATTACTAGAAATATGACACTGAGTGTATCGAAACATTAACACCGTAAAATGTCTAGTTCAAGCTCAAGCCTATTGCTATAAGGGGAGGTTCCACCATCTACCAAAAAAGGTGAAACACATTCTAATTTCTATTGCTAGAAAATGCTTGTTTTATATATAAAAATGACATGTCTTTTGTTGTTTTCTTTAATTGTGGTGAAATATTTTTTTTATAAATTATGTATAAAAGAAAAATATATAAATAATTATATAGTATTAAAATGGTATTATTTATTTAATATTTAAATAATAAAATTATTTTTCATTCATGTTTTTCGTAAAAAAATATAGTCAAGTTTAGTTGTCTTAGTATTTTTTTCTTCATTATCAATTTTCCGTAAAGAAATTAGTGTTTTAGGTGGCTCCCACATCGATTCTGGAATAATTTTTTTTCTATAATAATTTTTGTTATACTTGGAGTGATGTATTTAGTGCACAAAACAGAATTTTGCATATGGATACACCAAGGTAAAAATTGAATACCAGTAAAAATAGAATTAAAAAATACATCAATCACAAAATTTGAATTCATATGTTGCTGACCTGAGATTCAACTGCAATCAAGAACAAATCTTTTGTATCATAGGTTGGTGTCACTGCATATGATGATAGAATGACGTTCTTGAAAAAAGTTGGGAGGAAGATTCTAGATCTTCTCGACTCCCAAGGTTCTAGATTCTCTCAAACTTTTTTCAAGTGAGATCGAACAAAAATAAAATCTTGTGTAGTGACTGATGATTTTGTATGGTGAATTGAAGTCAAAGAGGATGAGGCACGTCATAGGAAAATGGACAATGAACTCTTGATTCCAATGATTTGGTGTTAATTAATGTTACAATGAAGATTTGTGTTGATGGGATGTTGACTCAATGGCTCAATGTGAAAAGACGATAGGGTTATGGATCGATGAATGAAGGGTAAAAGATGGGGAAGATTGGTCGAATTGAAGAAGGGGAGCGTTGGTTGGATAGGGGAGGGAGTGAGGGAAGGAGATCTCCTACTCGATCCCTTTTTCCCCCACCCCCTCTAGAAGAGGAGTGTTGGCTAGATCTCGGTGACGGTAAAGAGTGAGAAACTAGGGTTGAATGGGAAAGGGAGGCGAGAGAGGGATTGGGTGGGAGAAAATTTTATTTATATATTTACCCTTTCAATCTCAACCATTCATTTAAAAATTATAATATCTAACGGTTTTTCTTACATGGTGTATCTCTATGCAATTTTTGCTTGTATATGTTAAATTGTACTTTATACTTGTATGAATTTAGGGTTTTATGTTCATCTATACTCTATGGAGTACTAAATACTCACTTAAATTCATAATTTACATTTTTGTAGTTGAAAAGATTAAATAGTTAGAATATTTATTAATAATATTTTCAACAAACTTGAAAAATCATCACACAAAAGTATTGCAACACTCACAAAAACGAAATCCTTGGATGACAATAGTAAGGATCAGTAGTCACTATGTTGTATGACATTCAATAATTTATTGATGATTAATTTATGTCAAAAAACTTGATTAATCAATCACTTTTAGTGAATCTCTTGTCTTAATCATATTTTTTCATCTATAAAACTTGAATCATTAAATAAGATTTGTAAGTTATATTATAAAGTTAGAACAATTCCAATTTCTTACTCTATGTTAATATGCTGTTTGTTTTATGTTCAGAGACATTTTTTGATCATTTTTTAAAAAATTTTGTTGACTACAATAAAGTTTTAAAAATGTAATGTTATGTTTGAATTAAAATTTAAAAAGCATTTTTTATAAATTCCAATGCATCAAATAAAGAAAGAAAAAAAATTGTTACTTGCACAATAAAATTACTTTTGGGCTCTTTCAACTTTAATAAAAAAATACATTATGTCATACACACATGTTTTTTTATCCATAAGAAACAAATTCAAATATCAAAAAATTTAACTACTCACATACATTACTCAACCAATTAAACTAGATCTCTTTAATATGGCATGTACACATATTACACATTACTTGACATTCAATTTAAACTCATTTTCTTTTTAAACTTACTAGCTTAGTGTGATTGACAGGTATTAAATTCACTTTTATCATTTATGAGTATTTTTTGAATTTTTAATATATTTTAATTATTCTATTTAAATATATTTTTTTATTGGGGTGTTGTCCTAGGTAAATCCTTTTAACTGTCTTTTTAAAAAAAGTTTCATTTAGTCATTTAAATGGAAAAACATGTCAATTGCATGATCATACGACTATATATAGAAGAAATAATTCTACAGGAAAAAAAAACTAGTTTTATAGAAGTAAAAAAATCAAAACTTAGAGGAAAAAAAAAGTCAAGAGACAATAAAATGAAAAAATTTGTAATCAAATAAGAAATGAGAATGAGAGGAAATAAAGTGTGTCAAAAAAAGTGGAAAGATATAACAATACAAAATTTTCATTCACTGACACATATATAATATATAATATAAATATTATTTAATAAAAAATATATTGAATATATATTTTTGAACCAATCAATCAATTAATATATTTATTATATCAATTTATTTAAGATTTAATGAAATGATCAAATCAATTTAATCAAATAAAATAAAATTTATATTATTTAATTGGATTATTTGGAGAGAATGAATATGAGATTGTCGCATGACATCACCCCATAGAATCAAATATTCTTTTATACATGTGTATAAGGGATTAGTTTACATTGGTAACTTTGATAACTATTACATCATTCTATAACTTTTAATTGAATAATGTTTTTGATTGAAAATTCTTTTCACATAGATCACATATACAAAATTTCATATTAATTCAAAATTATTTGTTACTTCATTTATATAAATTAAAATCAACATAATATAAACATTTTAAAAATACTAAACTATAAATCATTTAATTATCTTCTTATTCTTGTCTAATTTTGATAAAATTTAACAATCACATTCTATATCAAGTTATAAAAAACAGTGTAATAGTTGTCAATGTTACATCAGTGTAATTTGATCTCTCCTTTTATATATATATATATATATATATATATATATATATATATATATATATATATATATGATTTTGTCGTTTAATTCAAATTTATTCTTTTTTTTTACCAAGATAAACTTAGTTGCTTAGTTGGTCTAAAATGGAAAGGATAAGAGCTGCATGAGAAAAAAAATACAAATTTTCAATGTATCAAATTAAGGCATGTGTAATGGCAAAATACAATGAACTTGTGTTTCTCCCATCTTTACTTTTGTCAAAGCATGCCTCGGAATAAAAACTAATACCTTCTAAACAAAACTTGTCAAATGTGTACCCTACCAATTTGCTCGAATCCTGTGACATTAGATGGGTGCTAATTAATGGTTGACAAAGCTGGGATAGCATCTTATTTTTTGTATAATGTAATTTTCACTTATATTTTCTGTTCCTAAAAATTTTCCTGTAAACATGGTATCATATGATGAGCCATAACCCACAATAACCAGCAATGCTACATGATCTTGGTCTGCATGTTGTGGCATCAACTCCACAATCTTCATCAGTCAAACACCTGTAATCACTACGAGCATCGGGGATGTGGCAAGCACTCTCAATATGTTGGCCTGACTTTAAATTCATAGCAGGACATACTTGCAAAGACATTGCACAGATTCGATTCACTCTTGGTTGCCTCTGCACAGTAAGATAAATATGCATTTTTAAGGTGTTTTGGGTAGGAGAGGACCACACAACTTGTTGAAGCGAATTTCCACACATCACTACTAACAAGATAAGTCTTGTTTTCTTTTCTAAGAAAAAAAATCTAGAAAATACTAGTATGTTAGTGCCTTTCAAACATCACGTGCAAATGAAAAGGAGGAAATAGAAAGCAAAATGTGTTATTTAGGGAAATTGTACATAAAGCCCTTAAACTTAGACCCATTTGCAAAATGCCATCAAGACCTCTAAAATTGTTTAAATTAGTCCTTAAACCATAACAATTACACTAACAGATCATTAGATCCTTTAATCCACCAGCCAAGTTACTAATAGAAGAGATCAACAATAACAACAATATCTTTATCTCACTAGGTGAGACTGGCAAGGCAATATGGATCATATGACGTCATTTGACTTGGGTGAAAACTAATCTCAAATACTATTCATCATGAAATCCTTATAATAATAATTTCCCCCAATACCCGTCTTGGTCTCTATTATGAACCTTCATATAGGATCAAGTCACAGGTCTAAACACATGAAGCAAACCCCTAGTTAACAGATTTCCTACTAGACTAACAAAGTTCTTTCTGAAAATAATTTCTCATGATAATATTCCAATCAGGTCTGCTCTTTAAAAAGACTGCAAGGATATCCCAAATTTATAAGATAATAATATCTAACAATTATCCTAATTGATAAAATAAAAAATAAAGAGTACCCAACAGCCAGTGGATGGAAGGGTCTAATGATGTAACTGCTATACTTTAGGGACTAATTGGGACAACTTTTAAGGTTCATAGAGGCGTTTTGCAAATGAGGAAAAACGAGGAAAAGTTTAGGGGATTTATACACACTTTCCGTTTATCTATATAAACAAAATCTACAATCACTATGGTAAATTGCAAAAATACCTTCACGAAAGTCCAATTAGTTGGGATATAAGCTTCTGGAAGCTCTTCATGCCAAGTGCTTAGTACTGGAAGGGGATGACCTTCGGTGGTAAATACATAATTGTTCTCATGGACAAATGAATCGTCAAATAGAAGATATAAATATTTGCACCTGAAGAAAACACAGGATCACTACTCAATCTCAAATCCAATAACTATTTGAGAGAGAATTTTCCCATTTTTTTTTTATTTTCTTTGTAATTTTTAATTTTTGCATGAGACAAGAGGAAAGAAAACAAGGTCTCACGTTTCAGCAAGAAAAAAACTATGCTGATGATCTTCCAACTGCATAGTTGTCACATCCTTAATGCTTGCAAACCCACCTTCAACTTTGGTGTATAAATTAAGAGAATTGACTATTGATTCACCAACTTCAATATACCAGGGGTCTGAAATTAACAAAGGTTGATGTGAAGAAGTGACGTGACTATATCACCATTGGTCAGATACGATCTCTCTATTGACGTTAGAGATTAAATTTAAAAGAGAATACATTTCATTAATAAAAACTGAGCAATTGTGATATTGTTATGATGTTGTGTTGAACTGTTGATACAAAATACTAAAGATAATACTCATTTTTATACTAAAATTCTAGATCAAGTACTAATGTAATACAACTTGAACAAGCCAAGCTGCCAGATTATTTGACTTAAATGTTGCTATTTGCGAATAGCCTAATACATATGCTGTTAAATTTAGAGTCCAATACCATTTTTATCATTGAAAGAAGTAATTACATGTGCACCAATCTTTTTAAGAGTATGCTATTTTAGAAGCAGTCAAACCTAATCTCACAATATCAACAAACTTAAAATAAAAAGATAGAACTATCAGACCTTTAGTGGCTTGATATAAGTAGAATGTTGACTCAGCCAATTCAGGACGTAATGGGTAATATTTTTCAGTAGGGTGAAGCATCTGGTGGTCCAGCAAATACCTTTACATGGATTTATGATTCAATGTGATATGTTATAGTACTGTAAGAACAAAAACCCGAGGACAGGTTGGTGGTAAAATACAAAGAGACCAATGCTATAATGAAACTAGCAAAATCAGAAAATACCTCTCCGGTAGCACTCCATATCTCTTCCACACATGAAAAAACTCCCGGTGAGATGAATTAGCAGCAATAACATCCCCAATAAGAACCTAGTTTCCATAAGTCATATACAGTTACAAACTCAGAAAGATATCAAACCTAATTTTAAGTAGGTAAAAATTCAAAGTCCAGCTACTAGCCTGTAGACCAGGCCAAAATGCTTGAAGGCTTGTAAGTTGCCAATAAGTTGCTCTTCCTGTCCTCATATCAGCTTCGTGGTACCTGCATTAGGCCAACTAGTCCAGGTTACAACTGCTGATCACATCCTCCCATTAATATTTTTTATGTACTGTATAACTATAAATATACTGTTATAGACAGCATAACATAAAAGCAAAGATTTTTGCAGTTAGTGTGATACCAAGGACCATGTCTGAAATATTTCTGCACAGCAACATAAGCAGAATGAAACATTTTCCAAAAGTCCTCCTTCCCAAAAAGGATATGGGCTTTAAGTAGATACTCATAGAAGGAATCAACCCCTAGAACAATCCAGGAAAAAAAATTCAACATAAGAAACATCAAGGCCAGCCCATCACCATTTGTAAGTTTAGATGTAATGCAACTAAAAATATCAAATACTTTCAACAAACAATAAACATACAGATGATATGCTATGTTATCCAATGAACTGAACTATTGGAATATCCAAGTTCAAATTTCAGAGTCAGAGCTAACCTACCAGCTCCAATTCCTGAAGAATATTCAATCCATTGCCCAGTTGTCACGTCCAGCGTGGTTCCAAATAATTTTAATGTGCTCTGCATACTCCATAGCTTGCGAAGAGCTCGTAAAGCTACTGATTCATATATGGGGTCACCAGTCATTTTTGATAAGGCACCCATTTCAAGAATCAGAGAACCTGCACAAAGATGGAAAATTAGAAAACCAAACATCATTTTACTATACCCTAGTCTTAAAGCACTAAGCTAGACCTCTCACCACACCCTGAAGTGCTTGTTTCTGTAGTTTCATTCTCCATTACTCCATACTGTGCACAGAATATTTTGCATGGTGCGGAGTTATATATCATTCTAAAAGAGTACAAAAAAATTAAGGAAAATGCAACAGAGTATAATTTATAAATTTTGTATACCTAAAAAATTGAAGCAACATGGTTCAAATATGGCTCATAACATTTCAATAAACAGCCCTACCAGCCCAAAGTTAAACAGTCAAACATTGTCATGAACATGGCAACTAGATGCAAGTATAGGCACAAACAGAATGACAATTCATGCAGGAATATAAACAAAAACAAACAGAGCCAAACAGATAGGAAGGCAAACAAATAGGGGTGGAATGGAATAACCCACGCAGCACCAAGGCAAATAGACAGAAACAGAGCCAAAGATTGCCACACACAACAGAGACAAGGCCAAACAGCCCCTTAGAGTGGTGGAATCAACACACTACAATGGGTTGTGGTAGACAATGGAGGGAGGAATTTGCTGAAAAGGTGGACTGGTGCACAGTTTCATGCCAGAACATTAGAGACCAATGGAGAGGGGTGACAAGCATGGATGGGCTGATGAATCTAAAAATTCATAGCCCCCAAACTGGCTAATGTTGAACCCAATGATGGGTCAACTTGTTTGTTGACTTGACAATGGGAAGGGCAATATCTAGAGACAGCGGCTGCAATGGACAGGAAAAAACATGCTGCAAATGTGACACAGCCACGAAAATGTAAAGCAGAGTGAGAGAAAAAAGATATGAATCATATGATATTAGGGGGAACTCCAAAGTAAATAGAGACAAGATCATGTAACAGAGTATGGTATTGGTACTACACTGGTAGCAAGGTCAAATTATTGGGAGTTGATGGAAAGGATAAAGGAAAGATAAAGACATTTTCATATCAGATTTAAAATACTAGCTTAATAGACCAATTTATAAAACTCTTAAACTTATAAGAATCAATAACAGAGACAATTCTTTACTACAAAGAGTGACAATCACTCCTTTTCCATCTTGGCTTTAGCTCAAATGGTGAGGAGGAAGGATTTTTCCTTAACTAACTTTTTTCTTCAATATTGGTAATGCAATGAGAACTTTTGACTGATGGGTACAGGAGTATTATTACCATATGTATCTTCAAACATTATAAATGCTCGCAACCAAATTAAATGAAAATAAATTGTAAGCCAATGTCTTGACCTCCAAATGAAAAATTTACAGAATGTCAGACTTTCAATGCTCTATGTAGTACCTTTAAGTTAATCCATGCATACGGCAATCCAGTAGGCGTATTGAATGCTGGTAGAAAGCGTTTCCCTAAATCTTCAGCAAGAGCTAGCAACTGATTTTTGTAAGCTCCTTGAAAAAACTTCTTTGAAGAATCAGATGCAAGTAAATGAGCAGAGACAAGTCCTCCAAGAACTCTTATGTTGCACTGAATGATTACAATCAAGTGGTAAGGAAAACACATCATTGTGCTTGAGAATTCAAGTGTTCAGAATAAATATTTTTCAAAATCATTCAGAACTAAATTAAAGCAACCACCTTTTCAAATCTTGAGCAATCTGCCATCATCTCTAGACTCAATAATTTCAACCAAATATAATATTTACCTCAAAAAGATTTATGCGCGCATCAACATCAAATGTCAGATTTTCTGAAAGCCAGAGCACTGCCCTCTCGAATTCAGTATAATTTCCCATAATAACAAGGCTAAGGCAAAAGAACAATATGTATCAGTTTCCAGCTCAATAAGATACACAAGATGTGCTCATCACAAAAAGGAACAAACTGAATAAAAGCAGTATTACACAAAACTAACAGCTCATGTAGTAGCTGGATTCATATACCTAGACAGTGATTCAATAAGCGTAAGGGCAGAGCCGTTGTAGTCTTGAGGCAAGTGTTCAAGCTGCAACAGTAAACACTAAACAGTTACTTCCATGGTCCTCGGATTAGTTTTCTTCTGAAGTTCTTAAATACAGAAGTCAATTACCTTCAAATTTCCCAACTCACTTAGAGAGTTGGTGAAAGTTTTAGAGATAGGCTTAAGCTCATCATGCTGCAAGAATATGACAACCTTAACATTGCACACTATTGTACGTTACAAAATAATAAAATGATGGATAACAACACCAACTGACCGGAAATGCATGAGTCATATAGTTGTCATATGCGTGGTAAAACCTACAAAACAGGAGTACCATAAGCCAATAACATCGATAAGTATTTGTTGCCAAATGCCAGGGAAGAAAATACTACTCGGCCTACTTCAAAGGTTATGTCAATTCTTACCACCTTCATTGCCTCTTCTAAAAAACTCATAATCAGTATAATTCAAGAATTGAAGTTGCAGAATATAGAAAACAATCAATATGTTCATGTTTCATACACCTAGGATTTTGCTAGGAAATCCGAAATTTAGATACATGAGCTAAAAATTGCTGGGATAGGGAACAATCGATAGAAAATTGAAATGTGAAAGAGACTAGGAAATCGGAAACAATAATGAGCATTGGAGGTGGTAATATTTAATTTAATTTACGTACATATTGCGAACTTTGTCTCTCATGCGTTTTTTCTTGGCAGCCCAGGGGGATTGTGATTCGGAAATGGAGAAGTCGGAGAGTACGAGGAGGAAGAGAAGAAGACATGTTGTGTAATGGCGAGGAGGAAACATGGGATTTTCGATTTTTTGCGGACTTTGGTTTGAAACAAAGGCGAAAGGAAAGAAAAGAAACGGAGTGGATTATGCTGCTATGTTGTCGCGGTGAACGAGGACCGGGTAAGATCTGATTCTGATCAATATGACACTTGTGACATGACATGTATAATTATTGAAATTTAAATTAATAAACATAATTTTAAAAATGTATTTAAACGTAAGAAATGAATTATTGTTTAAAAGTTAGGGGTGTGGGGATGAAATTTTCACTTTTGCAGGCATTCTAACTTGAGAAACTTACAAGGTGTTTGATAAAGGAGAAGTTTTGAATTTTTTAATAATTTTATATTACAAATCTTAATTTTTCATATTTAATATTCATTTTAAAAATAAGATTCCTTTGTTTTCTGTGGAAGTTTTATAAATTTTATTTTCGTAAGTTTAATTTTTATTTTATTACACTCAAAATATCACACTACTCTTAATAATATGATACATAATTAATAAAAATATCACATAATTTTTTAATTCTTAATTTTTTTTTCTAAATGTTTTGGAAGGTCAAAGGCTCCTTTGTTTTTCATATTTGATATTTATTTTCAAGAAACATATTCTCGAGAAACTATGATGCGTGAGAATCACTTTTAACTCATATTTTCATGAAAACATTCCCTAGAAGGAGGTGGGAATCATATTTTCTCAAATTTATTTTTTTTAGAATAAAAACATCATGTTGCACTTATTAAATTATTTAATGTAGTAAATAATTAAAATAATTGATAAAAATATCACTTAATTTTTTAATTCTTAAAATACTTATTTAAATATTTTCAATAATTAACCTAACAAATTTTTTTTATTCCAAAAAAACAAAATTATCAGAAATTATTATGATTCTCAAACATAAAAAAATTTATCCTCTACTAAATCTCCCCTTAAAGAAAATAAATATTTATATTAGGTGTTCATAAACTCAATGCATATATTAACACCTATCCTTTGACTAATCTTCAGGGAGTTGTACTAACAGCTTTTATTTGACTATCACCAACATCTACATGAGTCCATAAAAGACATTGAACTAGTATAAAATTCTATAATTTTGAAACAACATAAAATCGGGAGAGATAACATGTTTGGATAAAGAGAAAATGTTTCTTTAAAGGACTAAAGTTGCTTTGAAAAAATTGTACTACTTGCTTGATAAAATCATCAAAGAAACAAAGTTTTCCATTATAAATAAAAAAAATGAAAATGATTTTTTTTAGATAACTCGTGCAATTTATAATATATATATATATATATACACACTATAATTTTAATTATTTTATTTACATCTTAAATTTTGCTTTAAGTAACAAACTCCAATGTAATGTATGAGAGACACATTAGTTTGCTTTAAAACAAAGTGACGTGATGAAATATAAATTAATTTTAGAACTGTATGAAATTTTATAGATTTATTTTTACTTCATGAAAACTTTCAATTAAACGACTACTAATACTATTTAATTAGTATTTGCAAAAGTTATCATAGTTCATATATATATATACCTAAGCATAAACTAAATTTCATATTTTGCATTGACTGATTGCTTTGTAAAAGAAGTAAAATATTTATTAACTTAGAAATTCAAACTCGGCTAATCAAGTCCAAAATATTTCAAGTAAAACAATTTAATATTAATATTAATTCATTAAACTCAGAATTACACTTCAAAATAAATCAAACTGGAACCAAGAAAAGTAAGTTTATATCAGTTATACTAAAAAAAGAAGAAAAAAAATGTAGATGTCATTCATGGATGATAAACGTAGATTATTTTATTATTTTAATATTATTTTCATGGATGATATAAAGGTAGATCCATTAACTGGTCCACAATGGACCAGTTTGGAACAGGACCATCTCATACGCAGCCCATTAAGTAAGTCCTACACATTTAATGTCCATTAGAAGAGAAATAAACATAATGTTCCATTTCCAGCAAGATCCCTTTACAGAATTAATTAAAGATGGGCAATTTTTAGGCAACCCAAACCCTACAAGTGCTTGATGCACTAGCTCACAATTGTTGACCTTTCTTTCATCTAATCTCAAAATTGGTTCTCCTGCCTAACAGCCTAACTCTATACTAGTAGTATTCTATACACTTACAACTTACAAGATTAGAGTGCCCCTATTGACTTCATTTAGTTAGAGAAACAAATAATTGAAAAATAATTTGCTTCCCCAGCTCAAAGTTCAACTGAGTCTTTATCATAATTCAATAAAGGACAGGAGTTATCGTCACATTTCTTTCCTTGCTTGTTACCCTTTTTACCGGAGCATTGGTGGCAAAGCTTCCCGTGCGTATACAGAAGACAATTCAGGTCAAACTTAAGTTCATTTGGTACCCTTTGGTTTAGATGAAGATATGACTTATTTCTGTTTGCAACAGCTGGTACCCAACCCATGGTTTTTGCAATCTCAAATATCTGCATAAACATTCAAGTGCTATAAATAGCTCAATGGAGTCAAATGCAGTAAAAGATGAAATCATGCTTACGTGAGTGTCCACAGGAAAATCATCTTGCTGAAGATTGAACATCAACACACAAGCCACCTATAATCAATCACGCAGTTTAGAGAAACCAGCACAAAGGGGGAAAGGCCATACAGATTTGTGTTCAATTGAGTTTTAGGATTAGAGTGTTGCAGATTGACATGATGTTTACAAACAATGCAATAAAATACAATCATCATCGATGTATTATTCACACAATCAATTATTCAACAATAACATGAGTCATACGCTCATACTTAATCCACTGCAAGGAGAAAGCACCCTACACAAAAGTAAAGGAACTGAATACCAACGTACTACCATGATATCCCAATAACAGAATGCGAAACAGGGAAAGTCTTTCCTCAATGTATTTTGAAAATTATCCTCCTTCTCATGAAAAATATTACAATGTCCTAATAAGGGGGAAATTTTTTCTTATTTCAATAAAATAAGCAATATGGTGACAGGAAAGCTTATAATTTTACTCCCTTGACCAAGTCAGAAACTGAAAGAGAGAATCCACTATCTTTTACAAGAGAAACCTATAAGGAGAAACTTATAAGCAATTGCCCTAGCCATTAGTAGCAATCACATAACATCAAAATCAAGTTTGTTGTTCCCTCAATAAACTTATCTGCCAGAAGCATCTCAAATCACATGAATTCATTGGTGTTGAGAGGTCTGTAGGACTGATTGACTTATCTAGTCCTCTATACATGCTAAATTGCTTGGTGTTAATATGCTGTACATGTCTCAATCTCTCTGTCCTTGATTTCATAATTCATATGCTACCTATTTCTAAAAGGCAGTCACAATGCATGTGCCTGAAAATTAATGTTACCGTGACATACTTGAGCTCCACTAGGTAGAACCTTTTAAGTTAAAAAAATAAAATAGAAAACCAACATCATTGATAAAAGAAAACCACTACAATGAATGTTTATAATTTTCTCACAGTTGTCACTTCTTTTGTAGATAAATTGTAAACGTGTGTGGATATCAATTTAAAATCTTGGATAATAGTTGCCTCTGAGTGGGAAACATACAAAATACTGAAATAAGCATTACAATTGAAAGCAGACCAGTACAGAAATTTGAATGGGAGGGAAACAACAATATGTGCTAGAGGACAACTTTCACAAAGACTCTAGGAATTAGCTTAGCAGCTACATTTGAAGATTTTCGTTTAAAAATAATTAAAGGAAAACACTCAGATACTCAGGGTAACAGCTTTCATAATCTGTGTTGTATTGAAAAAATGAAAAGGGAAACATGGCAATTTAAGAAGTAACGCAACAAAGATTTTGCATATTGCCAGGCAGGAGATATTGTATGCTATCACAAATGGCTGAATCTACAAAAATATATACAAGATAAAGCCACATACTGACATTACTTAACCCAATTTCTGGGGATGCTATCAAAAGCAATTCTAATTCCTAAGTCTTAACAAATGACAGCAACGTAGGATTCGGATGACTAAAATGGCATGGGATAACAAATCAATATAGTACACCATGAGACCAAATCCTGGACTACGAGGAAAAACCCAAATGCAAGACTATTCATCAGTTGCCATATATCTGAATATTTGACAAAGCTGCAAAGTGGGTACAGCTAACAATTTTCATGCTTAAATAATAAATATTACTGCAAAGTGAATAGCCAACTAGAAACTGCTCAAAGAAAAGAAGATTACCGTTTTGGGACCAATTCCTTTGAAAAGAGAAAGCTCAGCCTTAACTTCATCAACTGACAAGTCCCGCAAATACTCCAAACACAATTCACCTCTTCTCTCGCGCAAACAACGCAACACGTTCTTAATGCAGGAAGCCTTAGTCGGAGCTAGACCTCCGCACCGAATGGCATTCTCCACGTCCTTGGACTCGGCCCAGAGAACCTTCCAACACACAAAACGACACCGTTTCAAACCCAACACCAATACGAGACAAAACCGTACGATTACAAATGTCTATGTTTGTGACTTACTTGTTCCCAACTGGGAAAGGAGGATTTGAGGGAAGCGAAAGCCTTTTGGGAATTGGCCTCGGTGGTGTTCTGCGAGAGGACGGTTCGGACAAGACCGTCGAGAACCGGTTCGGGTGGCTGCAGTTGGACCGGTTCATCGGACGGTGGGAGTTTGCGGTACTTGGCGAGTTCCGGGGGAATGCCGTGTAGGGCTAAGAGAGTGTCACGCACGGCTTCGCATTCCTGTGGGGTGGGTCGAGCGTGAGATGGAAATGGATCTTTCACATTGTCGGTTCGGGTTGAACCCGCACGAACCGATTTGGGCTTTGGCTCTCCGTCGCGCTTCACCTGCTGCTTCCTCTTCCGCTTCTTTTCCATTCTCCGTCGAATGCCTTTGTGAATTGTGTGTTTTCCCCGGTCCCTGACTGGTTTTTTACTTTTTTAGGTGATATATTTCTTATAAAAAAAAAAAGTGTTTAGTGTGGCGTGTTTTTTTTATCAATAAAAAATTGAAGTATTTAGCGTGGTATCTTAGGAAACTGCTAAGTCCACCCAGCAAGTTGCTGACATTCAACAATTTCGTAAATTTTTCATTTTATCCTTTTGTATATGAATTAGTTGTAACTTTTAAGTTATTAGTATAACGTTCTAATCAACTAAATTAATAGACCAATTATATTATAAAATAAAGAATGTTATTATACATAATACTAAACTTTCTAATATATTTAATGTGCATGTAAATTTAAATAATAAATTTTGTATAATTAATTTTGATATAATTCATATGAATTATTTAATCTATATATTTTTTTATAAATAAAAATATTTACTATTAAAAAATTTAATATATTAATAAACTAAAGAAACATATTTTTGAAAAAAAATTAAAAAAAAATCACTTATGAATTACGTGATCCATATGAGTCATACGAATTAACTCATACGAATTACTGCAAATACCTAAAGTTGAAAAACAAAATGGATAAATACTCACTTTAGTTTTTGCATTTTACGGGCACGGATAATTTCGTCATTTTTTGTTAAAAAAGAAAATAATTTCATGAGTTTAATGTGAAAATAATCAATTTAGTTTACAAATATATAAATATAATGACAAATTAGTTGGATTATCAAGTTATCTCTAATTTTGTTAATATTTTTTTTTCCAACGTGACACATGAAAAATCAAATTATCATTTTTTTTACATCTACAAGTCATCATACAAAGTAACCATTCATCTATTTACTTCATTTTCATGACCAAACCATCTCCACCTTAGAGTGAGACAGAAGCAAAAAGGTCCTTTGTGAATACGACCTCCACATCTTCGATTTCTTTGTTGCCTCATCCCCCCATCTTGGGCTCCTTCGTCGTCATAAAGCAAGGCCACTCCAGGAAGGACCTACATGAACTCAACCTGTTGCCTTTGACAACGATGTCAAAATGATACTCCTTCCTCTCCATGACTCATGACAAGGCGTCTTCAACTTTAGTCCGTCCAGTTTCTCGATGATAATCGTCCATTGATTGATGTTTCAACTTTTCTTTCTTTTATTTGTTGTATTTGTTTATTTTGCTTATTAATGTCGTGAATTTGTTTGGTTTCTTTGTTGTTGTTTTTAAGTGCATGAGTTGGATTGGACTTTGGAGGATTTGAAATTTGAAATTAATTGGTTAAGAGATTTGTTGATTATAAGTTAATAATCCTAATTTTTAAATTTGGAGTTTTGCATTTTAAAATTTTGAATCAATTCAAATTTGGATATAGAATGAAATTGAAGAAATGAGATTTCTCATCATTGAATATGTTTTTAAATTCACATAATTATCGTGGATTATGTGGTCATTAGGTTATATTTGTTATGAATCACTTTTGTCATTATATAATAATATATAATTAGGAAGAGCAACCTTCTTCTCAAAATATACGTTATCTTTATAAATTTAAAAATAATTTTTACTAACAATTAGTCCAAAATATTATTGATTGATGTGAAATATTTTTTACACCCTTAAATTTATCATGTTAGCATCAATGTGTCATGTATGCATTATACACTTCGCCTTAATAAAAAATGGAAATAATGCATTTACATGTTTATGGATTAGAAGTTACCCCAAACCAATACTTATAAATTTAGACGTGTTTTTCTGCTTGTACAATTAACAAAGTGGCAATTTTTAGCCACTCAATAGTATTTTAAAAATCATAAAAATTTAAAATCTCTTTACAAAAAATGTTAATTTTTGTGTGCTCAATTTCTCTCATTTGATTTCATGAATTTTAAAATTGATTGATGGATTTTCTAAATCTGTTGGATTTATTAAATGTTCAACCCTAGAGGTTGAGTTTTGACACGGTGATACCAATTAAAATAAATAAGAGAACACAAAAAAATGGTGAATTATGTTTTTGTGAACTTTAAACATTTTTTTAGCGAAACAACTATAAGTTTAAAAGCAAGAGCATAACTTAAAAATTTAGACCGATTCGACCCATTATACCGTGAATCGAAGGTCTAATCGAATTGGGTTGCTCATTAGATAAAATATCTAATCGGATTTCAAATAAGCAACAATTAATTTTTAAAAAAATTAACTAAATAGAAATATTTAATGTTTTGATGTATCAAACAAAATTGAGTAAACGATGGATTTATGTATTCTCTTGTGTTTAAAATATAATAAAGCTTCTGGAATGAAATGCGCGCGTACGTTAATTGTACGAATTGTGTTGCGCGCATGTTGAAGAACACTGAGAGGTATTTTTTTTATTTTATTAATAACGATCCTAATCACTTGATTCAATTTTTAGTCATATTTAAAAAATTTCATCCTTTTCAAAAAGCTTATTTTTCGAGATTTAAATTTCATGTCCTTTCCCATAAATTCAAAATTCAACGTATTTTACTGGCTGAAGTACACCTATTGAATAACAATATATGAGAGGTTTGAGACCGCCAGATCTGACTCCGCAGAAATCGTGGGTGGGCCACAGAGATCCAATGCAAGGTACCACAGGACTGCAACCAAAACCAGCTACACCACATGCTAGCTATACCATGCGAATCCATTTGAAGGCTGTGCAAAGCTAGCTTTAATTTTTATCTTTCTATTTATTGTAAAAAAAAAAAAAGTAAATTAATCTCAACATTTCATTTGATTCAGAATTAAAACAAAAAAATACAATTAAGATGAGGAATTTACGAGATATTTCAATTGAATTTAAGAATGAATACTTTTATTTTTTTTCATTTAAAAGGAAATAAAATTCACAATATGCAATATATGCTTGTTTAGACTTTAGCCGGAAGATGAAGATGTGGTTCACATTTGAGTATCATCTAATTAAGTTCTGCCAATTTTGAATCGATAGAAAAATCCCCACAGTCACAACACTAATAAACTAGTCAGATATTATTCTTCACTGATTTCGTCTCGTGTTTTAACAATATTTTTAATATCATAATTAAAGTAATTAGTAATATAATTGAATGATACAAAAATAGAATTTCTTTCTTGCTTCATGAGCATATAAGAATTTCTCAAAATTAGTGCATGTTGTCGCGGCTCGACTTTTTTCGCTAGGAATTGAATATGTTTTTTTTTTTCATCTTTAATCTAATTAAAAATTGAAAATAAAGCAAAACTATTATATTTAGAAAAGAAAAGATAACTTTATTTTATTGGAAGAAGTAAGATTTTAATATTTTTGGAGAACAATATTAACAATTTTCTTTTCACATTTTACAATATATTTTATTTAGAGATAAAAATATTATATTTAGAAAATAAAATTTAACTTTATTTAATTTGAAGAATATAACATTTGAATATTTTTTGGAGAACAAAATTAACAATTTTATTTTCACATTTTACAACATATTTTATTTAGAGATAATAGATTAACTCGCATCGCTTGTTTCGGGCTTATAAGTTATAACTCATCCATATTAGGTTTAAGTCAGATTAGACTTATTTATTAGATACATTAGTTTAAGAATATTTTAAAAGCTAATTCAATGAAAAATGTTAAGATATAAAAATATTACTATTACTATTATTATTATTAAAATTTTATAATAGTTTTCTGAGATTTGTATCCTTGTTTGTTCAAAGCATAAATTCACTAACAAACATATATAAGTCATTAGAATCCCGTTAGTTAATATATTTAAAAGTAGGTTTATTGATCAACTTAAAGGTGTTTTTACAAAGTAAATTTTTAAACAGACTTTTAGACTATGTCAGAATTCTAAAAAGGAAAACCTTAAAAAAGTTTGTATATCATAGACTAAATTTGAAAGCTACGTTAAGTTCAAGCCTTTTTTTGACAGCACGTTAAGTTCAAGCCTTATAAAACATAACTTGATTCAACTCATTTTCACTCTTGATTTTATTGTAGAGTATCATAAGATTAATGGAATACTACTCCAATTTTTTAACATGTATTTTACTATTTCCACTTCAATATGTATTGAATTTATTTACTTTAAAATTAAAACAAAAGAAATTAAACCTTAAATCGTAAAGCATTAAAATCGTTGACCCTTAATATGATCATCATTTTGCCTATTAATTTTCTAAATGTGAAGTTTATTTATACACGCCACCACAAATTAAACTTCAATTCCTAGCAATTCATCTCTCTTTCTCTCTCTCCTTCTCTATTCCGTAAATAAATTCAACATATAATTAATTAATGGTAATTCTATTTATTCCTTCACAAGTATGAAGGAGTGTGGCGGCAGGAATCTCTTTTTCTCCAGCTAATAAAAATGGACGAGAGGGAGCAACCTTGAAGCTTTCCTGGTTGTTATTGTAGGCCACTATATGTTAGGGCTGGAGGGTGAAGTATTCATTCAATCATAATGGGTGTCAGTGCCACCATTTGTTTTGTTTTGCATCGACTATTTGTACTAATTTTCCAATATAGATATATAACGATAATTAATATCTCATGTTATGTATTATGCATAGGCATATGTTTTATCATTTTGGGTCCATTTTAGTACTTTATAAATTACTTTTTGCAGGTAAGTGTGCTTCGAGCCTTCTACCTGCAGCGCTGCGTTAAACACTGATATAGAATTATACTAATATATATATTACGAGTCACGAAGTAAAAATGATGAGAGATACATGCATTTTAATTTACGAGTAAGAAATTTCAAACTAGTAACTAATAAATAATGAAAGAAGCATGCACTTAATTTCAGATGCTTTGTTTCTTTCTTTGTTAACGATGACTCTTACAACTTTACCTCCTTCAAAGCACGCGTATCGTCCGTTACGAATTGCATTTTTGTATAATTTTTTGCATACATATATATGCGTACATGCTAAGAAATATACAACTAGACGTACAACACATCAAGAACCGGGAAAAAATATTCAAGGTTAGAGAAAGTTATAGACGAATATATATGGAGTTACAGACAAGGAACATTCAAAGCAAGGAGTAGAAGATGCAGAAAATTCAATGGAAAAGGAGTTCTAGTCAAGAGTTTAGACTTTCTACTCTTGAATCTCGGTTAGGTAACACTCGTTTCAATTATACAACTACAAAAGTCTCTCTCGCTCATCTTAATAATTTCATCCATGAGTTCCTAGCTACCAATAATAATGCATCTGTGTATCCATATATTTTCTTTGCCAGACATCATCACTCAGAATCTATAACAAAAGGAAGTAAACAAACTAGTGTAAATTAAAAATGCTATTTCTGGGAAACCCTAGCTAGACCCAGCAAATAGGTGCATCATTAATATTTTCCCGAGAATATGTATCCAGTGACAGAGTGCTCCTTGACTCTTCTCACAACTATGATTGCTCGTACGTAAGAAAAACCATTCATTATTACTTGCAACAATCATTAAATAGTATTAATGAATAGCAATATTCCGTTCTCCTTATTATTAGTTGAGTTTCTACACTAACATTTTCTCACGGGAAAAAAGTTGAAGCATGTTGTATATCGTACCCAAGCCTTGAATTTCGATATAGACAAAGTTTATCAATCACAAAGTAAGAACAGTTGCACACTTAGAAATAGAGAAGGAGAGAAGGAAGATGGTGACAAAGCAAACTAACACAATCCTTCAAACTAAAAATTGGTATAAAATTCAAAAGAGAAAACAAAAAAAGCTGCTTAATTAATTAGTAACATGCAATTAATATACTTATAGCAAAAACAAAAACAGAAAATGGATCGGACCGAGACGCTTGATTCCCCAAGAGTGTGAGTAGTTGGGATCCTCGTAGCAAAAGAGCCAAGACCCTTCTCACAACTCAATATATATAAGTTGCTGAAGCTAGCTAGCTAGATGCGAACTTAGGGTTTTTCTCATGCGCATGAGCGAAGCAGCAGCAGCAGCAACTTTGGATCTTCCTTGGTTGTGTTCGTCGTCTTCTTCTTGGGCTTGTGCTGTGTGGTGCTTGTGATGGTGAAGGTGATGATCATCATCAGCAGCATCAGGAGCAAAAGGTTGGGGGATGATGATGTTTGTGATAAAGGAATAAGGAGTGGGAGCCTTGAGGGGGTAATGATGATGATGGTTATGGACGATCAGAGAGAAGGGCAAGGAGGGTGAGGGCATGATGATTGCTGTTGGGTGAGGGCGTTGAAAGGTTGAAGAAAAATCCAAGGTAGTTCGTGCCATCCCTCTGAGAAAGAGAAAGAGACTACTTGATAGCTCTCTATTCTCTCTCCTTTTTCTATTGTGGGAAGATAGAAATAAAAAAAGAATTATACTATCACGAAAACCGTGGTGCCAACTTTTTTATGCCCTCCAGCTCTTGTTCGCTAGGAAAAGGAAAGATGACCCCATTGCAACATTTTTTAGGCATACAGTTCCACGACCAAAAGTCAGTGATTTATCTTTCAAACCATGAAGATTTATTTAAAGAATTAATTTGTTTTTGATATATATTCTTGTACACATGAATTTGAAGACCAAAACCCTAGTTAAATATTCAAGATCATAATTATCTGTCCATCATATCATAATAGTATTTCCCTTTCGTTTTCCATAGAGAAATTATCACCTGCCTCTATTGTTGCTGTCCGCATTGTGACATCCAATCAGATTTAAGTGCACATGTGGAACGGGATCAATTGTTTTGAACAAAATTATTAACCTAATTGCAAAATACTGAGGGGTTCAGAAAAGGTGCAGAATGATTGGGTCGTTGTAATATTATTATTCCTATATATGGATATAGTTGTGCTTGTCTAGACTGGTAGCTGAATTAGTGAAATCAGTTTCACATTTAATTAATTGAGGGTTTAAGATTCTTTATATGATGGGCAATTATTATATTGAAAAACAGTAAAAGGCTGTTTGTGACTGTATATGAAGTGGATGAATATTGAAATATGCTTATATGAGCTTTATAGGGTTTAGTTAAAGATGGAATTTGGCAGAACAGAGAGACATATATACCCATGGGAATAAAGAATGACAAAGTCATAAAAAGAACTGACTATGGCAGAGTTAGAGAGAATATAAGTGTTAAAAAAAATGTTAAGAGGAGGAAGGCACATAGTAATAAGAACAAGATAGAAATAGAATATGTGGCCTTGTGAAGGTAATGGTTGTCCTGCTGCAAAAGAGAACTTATGGGGACAAAAATGTTAGTTACTGTACACATAACGCAATAATGTTCCCGGCATTCTGAGGCTTGAAAGCAATAATTCATTGTTTACAGAGATAGAGGAAAAAAGATTCCCAGATAAGCATATTTTGAATGTTTGTCCAGTACCATATACTTGGTCTGATGATACTTCTTGATTCTCGCACTACTCAACAGTCTGATATATATGTGTGTAAAACATCTTTTGCATAATTCTTTTTGTTTTTATATTGCCCTTCCTTTCTTGCTTTTCAACATTTTTGCCGCACGCCCCCAACCCTTGCTTTTCTAGCTAGCTCACTTTATTTTATCTAACTCAAAATTCCTCCTATGTATGTTACCTCAAAACCTATATCCTATCTAATTTCCTTTTTTGGGTCCCCTTTTCACAAAATTGGCCAAGTAAGAACAATTAAGTTAATTTATCTCCGTTGGTCTTATTCTAGAATCTCAATAATTAATTTCTTTATTTTTTCTACTCCACTATTATACTCATCCTAGAGGCACTTGCGGTTCTATGAAGTATTGTGTGTTTGTTTGGTTTCTGTTTTGAGCATGTAGAGAGGACAAAAGTAGTTTTGGAAAATAACCCATCTAAACCCTTCGCTTATGACTTTATGTTTGACTAAGATAAAGTCACGCATTAGCCAGCCTTTTCTTCCACTTTCTCCTCTCATGAATGGAGGAAAATGTGGCAACCAAATTAGTTTGATGGAAAAGTGAAACTCTCGAATAAAAGTGGAATTCTTTTTTAGAGATTCAAATCTTTTTGGCACAAAACAGTCTAAGCCCCAAAGATATAAAGTGCACATACAGTGTGCCATGTGTCCTTTGTCCTTATTTTCTTATACAGAGGTTAATTAGTTGGACCGCCATTTATAGAGCAACCACCCAATGTTTTTGTACTCCTGAACACTGTATATATAATTTCATGAATATTAGGATAGTAAAAAAAAAAACTACTTTCTCTGATTTTTAAGTAGTCAAACCTGTAGGGTTATAATCATTATATTAGTAAATTTTCTACTACGAGTTATAAAAAGTAAAGTGCGTAAATTAAAACATTCTTTCAATTAAAATAATTAAGATTATATTTATCTTTAAATTTTAGCAGATTAAGAAGATGGTACATTTCAAATTATATATTTGAAAAAGTTTATCTTAGAGAAAAGCATTATTCTTTTCAGAAGATTTATAAAAATTATGAAGGAAAATAAATGTTTTTTTTAACTAATTAGATAAAAAGACATATTAGATCAATACTATATTTGTACGTTCCAAAAATTGTAATTAAGCCTTCCATCTTTCACCATACAATCCGGCATATCTTGATTTTTTCGATCTATTCTCCGATACACTTTTTGAATCATTAATTTCAAACATGGAATCATTGAGGGACTTGAAAACAGCAGCAAAGCAGGAGAGGAGTAGGTTAACTACTAGAGCATAAGAGGAGTAACCTATATTCTTCACTGACATGTTGAGCTTGTTTTCGACTGACATATCTATGTTGGGGACTTGGGGTCAAATTCACAAAGCAAACATGCTGCTGGCTTGTAATGACGGATCCAAAAGTTTTAAGTTCTGGAGGTAATTAATTCTCACATTTATAAATTTTTGGGTACAATACTTATTATAAATTATTTTTTTAACTATATTTTAAATTGTGAAGACAATTTATAACTCTATATACATTCCTTTTATATCAAGAAAAAATAAAAATCTTGTGGGGCAGCTTCCCCAAAACCCTCTAATTATGGTAAATTCGCCTCTGTTGGCCCACGCATAAATAACGAAATCAACCCAGTCCAAACCCTAATTAATCGAGCATCATTCCACGAAGCTGTGCAACATAACTAATATTAATACACCTGTGCCACACCAGATACTATTCATAAATATATTCTAACGAGCATCCTAGAATCGTAGGTCCCTATATTATGTAGTTTAAGATCATCATGTATTTATGATCCCAACTTAATTAATAATGTGATGCAATTAATAATTATGTAACACGTAGGGAATTATGACCAACCATATATAAGACTTACACGGGAAACCTAAGGTCACTTAATTTCATTCCATTTTACTTTTGATCGCCTCATGGACATTGATTTAGATATTGTATTTGAGTCCTTGCAGGTTATTAGAATATAAAATATTCTTTGTAATATTCCTTGTCTATTATATTTTTAGTAATAGCTTTATGTGAATTAAATAGCATTGATTCTGTGAATTAAATAGCATTGATTCTGTAGAATCAAATTGATTCAAAACTATTGTATATATACACACTTGAGACTATGAAATAAAGAAGCCAAATATTCTCTATTATTGTTATTCAATATGGTATCAATAAGTTTGGTACTGATCTCTCATTCCAAACCTAATCTCTAGCGCCGCCCTCATTCTCGTTACTGAATCCCAAAAACTCTTGAATCAAATTCAACTTTCCTCATCCATGGCTGGCTCGAATCCTCCCTCTCCACCATCTTCTGTTACACATCCTGCACTCACAGTCCCCAACATTACCAATTTTATCAAAGTTAAGTTAGATATAGAAAAGAGTCAGTACAACACTTGGTCAGAATTGTTCAAAATCCATGCAAGAGCCTACCAAGTTATTGATCACATTATTCCCTCCTCTGCTGATGATACACGTGATATATCTCTCCAACAAACAGACCCCAAGCTTTGGTCACGCCTTGATGCTGTTGTTCTCCAATGGATCTACGGAACTATTTCCGATGATTTGCTGAACACAATCATTGAACGTGACACGACGGCAGAAATGGCGTGGAACCGCTTGTTTGAAATCTTCTTTGATAATAAGCATTCCAGAGCACTCTATCTCGAACAAGAATTTTCGCGAGTGCAGATGGAACAATTCCCTAATGCTTCATCATACTGTCAACATTTGAAAACACTATCTGATCAATTGTCAAATGTTGGTGCGCCAGTATCAAATGAAAGATTGGTGTTGCAACTTATTTCTGGACTAACAGATGCCTATGCCGCCGTCGGATCACAGATTCGACATGGAGAAACTCTCCCGCCCTTCTACAAAGCCCGTTCAATGATTGTTTTAGAGGAAACAGCAAAGGCGAAAAAGGCTGCAACCGTTACAGACAATTCTGCGTTTCTCGCTTCTCAAGATGTCAGCACTGTTAATAATTCTTCTCAACAGAATTATAACAATACACCAAACAGCACCAATCATGGAGGTCGTGGCAGCGACAATACAGCCTCTAACCGCGGTCGTGGTAGCAACCGTGGTGGCCGTGGTAATCGTGGTAGGGGTCGCAACGGAGGTCGCAATAATCGGTCACAATATTACCAATATCCGCAACAACAACAGTGGGCTGTTCCACCTTGGGCTGCACCGTGGCAACCATGGGCCACGCCACCATGTCCGTACCCAACTACGCCAAATTGGCAACATCAGTCCACTCCTCGCCAGCAAGGAATTCTTGGACCAAAGCCTCCACAAGCTCATATGGCAGCCACATCAGCAAATAATGCTCAACCATCATATGCATCAACCGACATTCAAGCTGCAATGCATACTCTTTCTATGGCTCCTCCTGATGATCAGTGGTACATGGATACCGGGGCCACCTCTCACATGACTGCAAATGGAGGTAATCTCACTTCTTATTCCAATATGAGCAATAATATTATCGTTGGTAGTGGTCATAATATTCCAGTTATTGGTCGAGGAAATGCATTAATCCCAAATTCTCACCACCCCTTAACCCTACATAATGTCTTACATGCACCTCAGTTAATTAAAAATCTTGTTTCTGTAAGAAAATTTACCATTGACAATGATATTTCTGTTGAATTTGATCCATTTGGTTTTTCTGTGAAGGATTTTCAGACAGGGATTATTTTAATGAGATGTGATAGCTCAGGCGATCTATATCCACTCACCTCAAGACCAACCACTACCTACCCATCCAATTTTGTCGCTTTATCCAAAGAATTATGGCACAATCGTTTAGGACATCCAGGCATTCCAGTTTTTAATTCTCTACAAAGAAACAATTTTATTTTATGTAATAAGCTTCCAAAGCATTATTTTTGTCATTCCTGTCCTCTTGGAAAACACACAAAATTACCTTTTTATGAATCTTCTTCTTATACTATGATGCCTTTTGATATTGTTCACAGTGATATTTGGACGTCCCCTGTGCTCAGCTCAGGTGGACATCGTTATTATGCTTTGTTCCTAGATGACTTCACGAATTTTTTGTGGACTTTTCCAATTGCAAATAAATCTCAAGTCCATTCCATCTTTATTCAGTTCCGTGCTCATATTAAAACACAATTTGAAAGAGAAATCAAATGTTTTCAATGTGATAATGGAAAAGAATATGACAATGCACATTTTCATAAATTTTGTGAACTAAATGGAATGACGTTTCGATTCTCTTGTCCATACACCTCACCCCAAAATGGAAAAGCCGAAAGAAAAATTCGCACCATCAATAATATCATTCGCACCCTCCTGGCCCATGCTTCTCTCCCATCTCATTTTTGGCATCATGCACTACAGATGGCTACTTACCTCCTCAACATACTCCCTAACAAAAAGCTTGCCCTACAAACCCCTACTAAAATTCTCTACCAAAAAGATCCGTCATATTCTCACCTTAAAGTTTTTGGTTGTCTCTGTTACCCTCTTATTCCCTCTGTAACTAGAAATAAATTACAGCCTCGCTCAACTCCATGCGTCTTTTTAGGTTATCCTTCAAATCACCGAGGTTATAAATGTTATGAGTTGTCGAGTCGTAAAATTATTCTTTGTAGGCATGTTATTTTTGATGAAAATACGTTTCCGTTTTCTGCCTTGAATGCTCCTCCAACCTCTAGTTATGATTTTTTGGATACAAGCGACACACCATTTCTTAACACCGACCCAACCTCTTCACCCCTCATGACACCAACGCCTAACCAACATTCCCCTCATCCAAATACTACCCCATTACCAACACCTATCTCATTACCCAATTACACTACTACAACCCCCACCTCCCAACATATGCCATCATCAACCTCTGTCCCTTCCTCCACACAAACTACCGAACCAATCAGCTCATCATCACCATCACCCCCTTCCCCTCAAATGACCACTAGAGCACAACATGGCATTTTTAAGCCTCGCAAACTTTTCAATCTCCACGCATCAGCTTCACACTCAATTTCTCCCTTGCCTACCAATCCCATTAATGCATTACAAGATCCTAATTGGAAAATGGCCATGACCGACGAATATAATGCTCTTATTGAAAATAAGACGTGGGACTTAGTGCCCCGTCCAACTGATGCTAATGTTATCCGAAGTTTGTGGATTTTCAGGCATAAAAAGAAAGCTGATGGTTCATTTGAAAGGTACAAGGCTCGGCTAGTAGGTAATGGTTCGAATCAACAGACTGGTGTCGATTGCGGAGAAACCTTTAGTCCCGTAGTTAAACCAGCAACTATTCGAACGGTTCTCAGTATTGCTCTTTCCAAATCATGGGGTCTTCATCAGTTGGATGTCAAAAATGCTTTCCTACATGGTAATCTCAATGAAACCGTGTACATGTACCAACCTGCTGGCTTCCGCGATCCGCAATACCCTGATTATGTATGCTTGTTGAAGAAGTCTCTCTATGGTCTTAAACAAGCACCTCGTGCTTGGTACCAACGCTTCACTGATTTTGTTGCTACCTTGGGCTTTTCTCATAGTATATGTGATAACTCATTATTCACCTACCACAATGGCAATGACACGGCCTACATCCTTCTTTATGTAGATGATATCATTCTCACTGCATCCTCTGACACTCTACGCCAATCTATCATGTCTAAACTGAGTTCCGAATTTGCTATGAAAGATTTGGGTCCTCTTAGTTATTTTCTAGGTATCTCAGTTACCAGGCATTCCAGTAGTATGTTTCTCTCTCAACATAAATATGCTGAAGAAATCATTGAGAGAGCTTCCATGTCCTCCTGCAAACCGGTTTCAACTCCAGTGGATACAAAAGCAAAACTCAGTGGAACCTCTGGCAACCCATATCATGATCCATCTGAATATAGAAGTCTTGCTGGTGCTTTGCAATACCTTACTTTCACAAGACCTGATATTTCTTATGCCGTTCAGCAAGTATGTCTTTTCATGCATGATCCAAGAACACAACACATGACTGCCTTGAAGCGAATCATTCGATACATCAAAGGCACCATCACTCACGGTTTACATCTCTCTCCCTCCTCAGTTGACAAACTCACCACATATACTGATGCTGACTGGGGGGGATGTCCGGACACCCGCAGGTCCACGTCCGGTTATTGTGTTTATCTTGGAGATAATTTAGTTTCATGGTCTGCCAAACGTCAACCAACTCTTTCTCGTTCTAGTGCAGAGGCAGAGTATCGTGGTGTTGCTAACGTTGTCTCTGAATCCTGTTGGCTTCGAAATTTACTCTTAGAACTTCAGTGTCCTATTGCGAAAGCCACACTAGTATATTGTGACAATGTTAGTGCTGTCTACTTATCAGGAAATCCCATTCAACACCAACGCACTAAACACATTGAAATGGATATTCATTTTGTGCGTGAAAAGGTTGCTCGTGGCCAGATACGCGTTCTACATGTTCCTTCACGCTACCAAATAGCTGACATTTTCACAAAGGGCCTTCCGCTGCAGCTATTCAGCGACTTCAGAGATAGTCTCAACATTCGTCCTCCTCCCGTTTCGACTACGGGGGTGTATTAGAATATAAAATATTCTTTGTAATATTCCTTGTCTATTATATTTTTAGTAATAGCTTTATGTGAATTAAATAGCATTGATTCTGTGAATTAAATAGCATTGATTCTGTAGAATCAAATTGATTCAAAACTATTGTATATATACACACTTGAGACTATGAAATAAAGAAGCCAAATATTCTCTATTATTGTTATTCAATACAGGTGATCATACATGGACTTGCCTCGAAGGATATTTTGAAGACTTCAACTGAAATTTCAACTACTCTTCGCAAATATTCCACTTTTCTCAAGATTGGGATAGAACAATACTAATGCTTATAAAAATTGTAGTGTCACACTATTCAATTGAAAATTACTACAATATAGGGACCAAAATAATTTAATGTATTTTTTAAAAGGATTTTTTTTGTATAAAAGTTTGATATTTTATTTGATTTTCACAATAATGAATTGTACATAGTTGCTTTGTTGTTTGACAAAAATATTTAATAAGTTTGTTTAAAAAATTAAGTTTTTTTGTTTGTTTAAATCCATTAAGCTAACTTTTTGAGTTGAAAGTATTTGAGAAAATAATTCGTAGAACTGTAGGTAATTAAATATAAATGATACAAAAAACTTGTTTATTTGATCCATCTGTTTATATTTTATAGAAAAAATATAATTTGATGCTTTTTATTTAATTTTTAAGTCTCGTATGTTTTGTTTAAAGATAAATAAAAATTAAAAAAATAAAATAAAATAATACAAATAGTATGATATTTAAAATAGATAGAATAATAATATTATAAGAAGATTTTTTTTATCAAAATAACAGTATTTTTATCAAAGAATATAATAATTGAAAAGTTGTATTAAAGTATAAAGATCAAATGTAAAAAGAAAAAAAGGATCCAAATACAACAAATAAAATTTAAAAAAATGTTAAAAATTAATGAAATGTAATCATTTATCAAATACTTTTTGTTTTCAATGAATGTAAGAAAGATGAGTATTTAACATATCTGACAATTATATGGAAACAGATAGGGAGATGACGAATACTCTAGTTTGTTTCAATAAAATTTTGAAATATCAATGAATTGATGAATCTAACACAACTCGCTAAATATCAATGAATGCAAGAAAGATGAGACATCGTTAGAGTGTTGGTCATTTTCCTATCTGAGAGGTGGAAATAGTTGATGTTCCTATGCCACCAATTGCTGGAGAAAGTGTGTGTGGAACAAGTGGGAGAAGAAAGAGAGCGATGGGTGTGAGGGAGGCAAAAAGGTGTAAGGTGAGGGAAATAGGGTTTATTTATTTAATTTTTGAAAGGGTGGGTTTTATGATTCCTATATTGATCGTAGAATAAGAAACTTAATTAATATGTTACTTAAGATAAGATGCTCTCTCACCTACTAAACAAAACTTTTGGGTTGAGTTACCCTTCTATGCTTAAGTCATAACAATTATTTTATTGAATACTGATACTGAATATAAAGATATTGCAATGCTACAGATTCTATGTTGAGTAAAATGAATGGGAGTATTCTTTGAATTAATCCTTTAGCAAAATAAACGAGAAAATGATGAGTGAGAAAAAAAAAAGATTGCAACACAATGTCTCTCAAGGAACATTTAGTTGAAAAGAAACTTTTTTATGCTTGAGAATTATGATTTAGAGGAATGATTAAAATATATTTGGTTGGTCATACACATTTTAAGAATGTTTACAGATGTTTTTCGGGATCAAAGAAATTATTTCAAAAACTTTATATAATTATATTAAATGAGCTAATATAGTTAGCATGGAATTGCTATATAAAAAAAAAGGATAATGTGACATTTTTACAAAAGTTAGATTTTCACTTCAATCGTGAGAACAATTTTTTTGTGAAAAACAATATTTCATGAGAATATTTTTAAAAATAATAAATCAAGCATTATCAACTTCAAATTCTTTGGGAAAAAAATTAAAAACTTCCTTTGTACCCAACTCTATCTTTCAGTTTTTGTGATCTTCATCTTCAGGGCTATAAGGCCTTATGGGTCACAAATAGAGTTTGGCCTTTAACTTCAATCTGAACCCAAGGCAGCTAGCTAAGCATAAGCAACACGAGTTGTAAAACGCGGGAACGCAAAAGCGCGCGGGAGGAAATGCTGCTGAGTACCAGTAACCTACAGTTTTCTCGGTGGACTTTCTTCAAACACCTTACGCCACGGAAATTCAAATTAGCTCCACCACTCTGTCAGCACAAATCCGTAGCCACTCTCTCTCACTTCGGAATCCTAACCTCCCGCCAGAAAGACCAGATTCATCTCTACGTCGAAACTCTTCTTCAATGGAACAAGGTATTCAATTTCTCCCACTCACACGTCACAAACGCACCTTCTCCCTTAACACTCACACATCGCAATTGCAACTGCAGCGCATGAATCTCACCGCTGTTAGAGAGGTAAATGAAGTGATGGAGAGGCACGTGGAGGATTCCCTCGCGATTTTGCCTCCGCTCAGCGACTGTTACCGCTCGCACTGCAGCGCTTCGTGCGATAAGCTGAGTCTCGTCGATGTCGGAACCGGCGCTGGCCTTCCCGGAGTAGTTCTGGCCATAGCTCGCCCTGGTGAGTTCTTATGTGATGTATTTACAATCTGAATTGTGTTAATTGTTCGGTGCTGTTCGTTGTGACTTGAAAATTGCGATTCAATGGAATAGAGTGGGATGTAACGCTGATGGAGTCTATGAACAAGCGGTGCGTCTTCTTGGAGCACGTTGTCGGTGTTATCGGTTCCTCAAACATTAAAATTGTAAGAGGAAGAGCAGAGGTAACATTCACTCTTGTTCTTTTAATGGCCATTTCCATCTGAATGTTTCTTAGTTTTGTTCAAGTCTACAATCTAGATGCATTTTTCTATGCAAATTTGAATTCTTTTCCTTAGTGTGTTGCATGATAATTTTCTTATTTAATGCCGTTAAAAATGAAAAAAAAAAAGAGAGAATAACTTAACATGGTTTTCCATGGTATATTATACTTATGAAAACAATCACTGTGGAGATTATTAGCTTGGAATAACATTGAATGCGGTTCTTAAACTGAAATACTTTCAATTATTAAAGACATTCACCTTGCTGTTATGTTTTGTTTTACTTTTGGCATCACAACTTCTGCCAATCGCCGTATACCTTCTACTGGCTGAAAATATGTCTTGTTCTGTGCATAGGGCAGAGTTTAGGGCAGAATCCTTGCTTCAGAGAGCAATTTGACATAGCAGTGGCCAGGGCGGTTGCTGAAATGAGAATATTAGGTAAATTGAGGAGTTCCTGATTTAATTCTTTATTGCTTTGACACTTCGTGATTTGCTATGGCTTTAGTGTTTGTTCTTGTTGCATTTCCAGCTGAATATTGTCTTCCTTTGGTTCGTGTCGGTGGGTTGTTTATTGCTGCCAAGGGTCATGATCCTGAGGTATGTAACAGCTATTAGAAATTTATTTTGCTGACTTATATTAATAATACTTGTATTTAATTGGTATTGATTCACCATGCCCATAAATTGAGAAGCTTGTTCCTCTGGTTTGAGTTCATTTTCGTGCTGTAGTGCTGATTTGATAATGCCCTTAGTGGTTTTATCCCCTTAAATAATTTATTTAATCTATTGAATTTGTTTTTCTTTCCTCTTTGACCCAAATAAAACACACATTCAACTCAATCATTCATTGCAACTAGCCAACTACACTGACAAATGACTTATGTGTCTATACACTTGGAAGTTAATAAAAAAGAACTTCATTTTACTGACTATATAAATAAATTATATCTCAATTGTGCTTATTTTCTTTGAGTTTAAATATGATTTACCGTCAGCACAAAGTTTTTACACTGTCATTTAATAATATGTTGGCAGTTGGCACATCATTAAAGAAGTTAGACTTCCTGCATAGTGGTTTTGATGGTCAAACTCTTTTAGTAATCTAAATTGAATCCATTTTTTATTTATTTAAAATAAGTACATTGTAATGGAGGGCGAGCCCTGGTGCAGCGGTAAAGTTGTGCCTTGGTGACTTGTTGGTCATGGGTTCGAATCCGGAAATAACCTCTTTGCATATGCAAGGGTAAGGCTGCGTACAATATCCCTCTCCCATACCTTCGCATAGCGAAGAGTCTCTGGGCAATGGGGTACGAAGTACATTGTAAATCAAGCTGCATTATTGTGTAGCTTTTCTATTCATGTCCCATGGTTTTGAACTTTTGAAGTTGTTAATCATCTATTTCTCATCGATTTCCTACATGATGAATCTGGATAGGATTTTGAAGTTGTTAATCATCTATTTCTCTTCTATTTCCTACATGATGAATCTGGATAGGATGAAATTAAGAAAGCTGAAAGTGCCATCCAGAAGGTGGGTGCATCTCTATTGCAAGTATGCTCAGGTACACAGCTTTAAACCTTTAAACTTTGCTTTTGCAATGTAGACTTTTGTACCGAGTTAAAAAAATTCAAATAACATTTGTATTCCTGTGGATATAGTTTATATTCTGAATGAAGGGGACACATTGATAGTTTCCTTGCTCAACAGCACTAAGCCACTAACCATCATGTAAAATGATTTGTTTTATTACAAGCTTAAGCTGTAACACTGATTTATAAGAATTTGATACCCCCTTCCCACACCCTCTTCGGTTGAGTATGCTGGAGCTAAGCAAGTAATGACTCTTTTCTACTGGAAATGGGATAGAGCTTAAAGAAAATGTTAGTGGCTATGGTTGCTGATGTTCCATGACTGGTGGAGGCACACCAGTAAAATGAAGAAGTTCGACAAAAAGCGTTTCTGTATCCAGGTGCATAGGTGAACTTTTGGCATTGAAGTGAACTGTTGCAGAAATTTGATAGGAAGAATGGAGTTAACATAAGCTATTTAATTTCACAGGCGAGTTCAAAATGTATCTGTCTCTTTAAGGAAACCAACTCATAGTCCTTAATCCCTCACAACAAAACAAAGTCCAAGTTGCTACAAAATATTAACAAGTAATTCTAGATTCAACAACGGACAAAACTTAGATCAAGTTTCTTATGTCCTTGTCATTTAGCTCTCCAATCAAATGATGACATGTAGATGTTTATTTGAAATTCTGCAATACATATTTAATGGAAGTTGTTTATTATGAGAAAGAACATCCTTGTGCCATCATTTGTTTTGAGAACTTGATAAGGAATAAGGATACAAAGAACTTGATCTAAGCTTTTCTTTAAACAAAAACTTGATACCCATATACCATAAATACACAATTCTTATGCCCAAGAGACCATAAACTTAAATTCACACATTGCTATTTCACACCTAGACTAGAGCATCAACCATTGTTCCCTCCCTCCTTTTCTCCTTCTGTTAGGGATTTATCTCGCCGTAGTACACATGATAGGGTGCTTGTACAATATATTGTGACTTTGATCAATTTTTTGAGTAGCGGTGGACATGGATTGGATTTTTAAGAATCTAATCTATTTCCAATTCATATCTACTTAAATGTATTGGATCTTAAATCTATATTCACATTTTTTTCAAAAACAATTTGGATTTAAGATCCAATTCATTTAAGTGGAGATGGATTTGGTCATATCCACTTAAATGTTATAAGGATTTTTTATTTATTTTTTACAAATTTTGGTAATTAAGCGCTAAAAAGTTAAAACTTAGCACCTGTTCATTTAAGAGTTATTTTCAATTGACCTTGGTCAAGACTATTTTCAATCAATCTTGGTTGGAGTATTTTTTACCTACCTCAACTAAGGCAATTTGGACTGGCATCGGCCCAAACATTTTTAGACCGATGTCAACCAAGACTATTTTTTAGTTGACGTCAGCAGTGTATTTTCATTTGATGTTGGTCAAGGATGTTTTTGGTCGATTTTAGGTAAGATTTTTTTTTGTTGAGGTTAGTTAGGGTTTTTACTCAATGTCAGTCGGTAATATCTTTTGGCCAACATCGGCTAGGGGTTTTCAATCAGCATTAACCGTGACTGGTTTTCAATCAGTGCATTTTCTGGCCGACATCGGTAAGGTTTTTTTTTGTCAATGATGGTCATTGATATTTTTTGGCCAACATTAGTCGGGACTATATTTTGGTCGATGTTGACTAGGTTTCTTTGTTGACACTGGTTGAAACTATTTTTTGTTGGCGTCAGCTAGGGTTTGTTGGCCAATATCGACCATGACTATTTCTTTTGGTTGGTGCTAGCTAGAGATATGTTTTGTTGACATCAACTAGGGTTTTTTCGATCAATGTCAATTAGGGGAATATTTTGGCCGATGTTAGCTAGGTTTTTTTTTACCGATGTCGGTCGATGATGATTTTTGGTTGATGTCGGCCAAAAAAATCCTAGCCGACATCAGCAAAATTTTGTCTGACGTCGACCAAAAAAATCCTAGTCGATGTCGATCGAAAAACCTACCAGACGTTGACAGAAAAATAATCATGACAGAGATCGGCAAAAAAAAAAATATCCTAGCTAGCATCGACCAAAAAATAACCTCAATTGATGTTGGCCAAAAAAATTTTTTACGACATCTACCAAAATATAGTTCCGACCAATGTTGGCCGATAAAACCCTGACCGACATTAACAAAAAAATAGTCTCAATCGATTACGGCTTTAAAACATCATCAGTTGGCGTTGTCCAAAATAATTTTAAACGAGATTGACCAAAAAAATCTAGCCATCATTGTCCCAAAAATTGATTGGATTTTAAAATCCAATCAAATATCAAATCCATGTCCAATTAATTGGATTGGATTTAAAATTCAAAAATTAGATTTGAATATGAAACCAAACCATTTAAATGAATTTAAAGTGGATTAGATTGGATTGGATATGGACTGATTTTATATATTTGGATTTTTTTTTCAGCCCTATCCATCAAATTCCTTTTAAGTGACAATTAATTTTAAAATTTTAACCGTTAACATTTTAGTCCCTCGGATTTTTTTTTTACTGCATAGTCCCTCAGATTTTAAAAACTCTATTAGTGCTCAACTTTGTAAAATGATATTAATTTTAGTCTTTTTTAGTGCTAAACAACAGTGAAAAATAACTAAAATGCATGATTTTTTGCAAAGGTACAACTAATGAAGAAATTTTAAAATCTCAAGGACCTAAATGCCTAATCGGTGTGTTTTTGAGGACTAATTTAGAGGTTTACTCCTTTTATTTCTCCAAAAATTTGTATAACATAAGTTATATAAATATAGTATATTTTAAGTGAATATTTTTTTGCAAAAACGAAAGTGTTTTATCCTATCCACCCGTTATATGCGCGTCACTAAATATAAGAAAATTCTCTTATCCAATGCAATGTTTTATTTGATGCCATTCCAAACACCGTATAATATTTAATTTTTATTTAGCTTTATACGATCAAGTCTTCTACTATTGGGCCTTTCCTATCATGCGTACTAGCTAATTCTTATATTTCCAGAAATATTCAATTCTGGCTATGTCCTTGTATTCTTGATTTTTTCTCTTTCTTTTGGGTACACATTTTTATTTTATTGAAAGAGTATGAATTTCATTTCAGTTTACTGTTTTCGTAAGTGGATGATTTAGCTTGTAGAAGTAACTTTAAATTGATATTGTCATGTCCAGTGGAATCGCAAAGTCCATATGGTCAACGAACTGCTGTCGTATGTTCAAAGGATCGTCCTACCCCAATGAAATATCCCCGTGATCCAGGTACACCAGCTAAAGAGCCATTATAACCAAGTTGATGCTAATTGTGTTGGCTGCTTTTATTTTATTTATTTTTTCTTGCCATTCCTATCACTATTCTTGAACCAACTTGAAACATTTTGCTACCAAGAGAGGCCAGCTGTGTACAACAATGTAATGTGCGCCAGTGTTTAGGTTTTTAGTTCATATTAAGCTTTGATAATTTCTACTGATTCGACATTATTCGGAATTTATCTTTCTATGATGCCACTTTGCCTGCATATATGTTAGGCTTTACAATATTTTTTGCCTCTGTATAATTGTATAGATAACGACATGGAAACTGCTAGCTGTCTTTATCTTCCTCTCCTCGCGTTTCATGTATGCATTCCACATTTTGCTCTTTCTCTATGGTTGGAATCAGGAGGCAAATGGTTTGCGCACATCCATTGTCAAAGATTTTATACTAATAAACAACATAACTATGATGATTTATAGATGCCGCGTATAAATGTCTAGGCATTGGAAAAATGACTGCTATGTTGTCTGCATTTAAATTGCGAAAATTCTTTAAAAAATCTAATAAAAAGTAATTAATAAGATTCTAGATTGAGACCCAAAAAAAATCTGGGCCTAACTCAACCCTAAAAGCTAGTTTATAGGGTGGAGGTTGTCATCATCTTATAAACTTTATCTTGAGACTATCTCTAGTCAATGTGGGACTTGGGTTTTTTTTAATTCACTCTCTCACGCCCAGTACTCTTTGGGCTTGGTGCGTGGTCCTTTCGAATGGATCTAGGATAGTTATGATAATGAAGCACTAAACTTGTAACCATCCAATTAAAGTTTGCATGCCACTTTTTAAGCTGTGTATAATGGATCAAACCAACTATTTGGTCCTCTATACTTCAGTTTGAAAGTTGCTTTTTGTCTTCTTGCACCTATACATTAGAAAAGTAATAATAAACAATTTCTAAATGTGAATCATTGGATGAGGAACTGTCGAAGATCTTCATTCATATCTATTGTTTTGGGTCTGTCTCAAACTTAATAAGGTCCCAATTACATGGCTTAATCCATCAAGGTATACCTTGACTCTTCTCTTGCCTCCCTTCGTACTATGACTGATTGAGATTCGCCTTATAAGACATTTTTTTTTGTGATCGGCACGCCTTACAAGACATATTGGTCTATGGCCCTGCATCACAGACATCAATCTTTCTCCCTCTTTTAGGAACAGATTCATCACCACAATTTACAGAATTGTCCCTTGACATAGGATGGACAATTCTTCTATGCTCAGAAAACAACATAGAGGCTGCTAATGCTCAAAACAGATGTCCCGTAATCTCTTTATTATAAATAGTTAAATATTCTAAGCATGCACATCCCCCGGTATGCTCTCTTGACTCTAATGTTACAACTTTAGTGGACCTATTATTCCTTGAGTATTGGAGTGCTTGTAGGTCTCCACTACTATCATTTGTCCAACCGTGATCACCATTCGAGTAACTGTCCAAAACCATTGAAGCTCCATTCGACTTACATTGACGGAACCAACATTTTCAATTTGACAAAACATTGACATCATTTGTGAGAAATAAATTCTCCTCCGTGAATTTCTCATTAACAAGATGGTTAACACGTACAAAGGCATCTCTCATGCACCACTAAGAGGCCAACTCCAATGTTATGAATAAGCAGCCAGTAGCCACAATCGTTGAACAACTTAGAACCCGTTATCATGGAAGGGGGTGACTCGCACAATACTCTTGCTCGGTTTGGGACATAACAAATTGCTTATCCATAAGCAATCCATACCCCTATCGTCTATCGATCCTCCGAAGTCCGAATGAGCAACAAGATCTATAAAAGCTTTATCCAACGCAGATGGCAAAATTGGCATTTCTAATTTGAACATATACAAAAATTACGTTACTTTTATTCAGATTAAGGCAAAATTACTACACTAAAAAAGGATAAGGCTAAAGTGACTTCCACAATTCTCGTAAAATGAAGTTATGAAAGAAATAACATAGGAAAACAAATGATGATTTCTTAGTTGCGATTGTTGCAACTTGCATGGTTGATGTTTTATTCGGATAAGGCAAATTGATTGCTTTTTGTTTCTTTTTGGAAATCTGGTTTTGTCTACTTATGCTTAACTTGAAAGGACACTTCTCATAATAAGAAAATGATTGTTGCAGCCTTGCAGGGCAGCCTCATAAAGCGAATATGGGTCATTGAAAAGCGGGAGAGAAAAAACAATCAATACTAGAGATGAAAATTTTAAATCTTTTAAGCGTAAAATTATGGAAAATGTACAAGATATAGGTTTCTTAATTATTTAATCACGTAAAATTTTGATATAATGTAAAAGAATAATTATCTAAAAATTCTAAATTATTGGATAAAACCCAAAATTAACTTTTAAATTTTAAATATGTAAATTAAGTATCTATTTGAATTAATTTATTTTATATTTTAAATTTTTATGATAAAAAATATTAACTTAAAAAATAATTTTATCAACTGTTGCGGACTAGACTTGAGCCTAATAATGTATAAAGACTCCATTATGCCTAAACAACATTGGGATAATTTGAAACTACAAGTTTTGGCCTAAGTAAACACTATTAGTAGGAAAGTTAGTCTACACTCTTGAAAAATGAATTATATCTAAGTCAAAAGTAAAATTAGCCGGTCGCAACACCAAATTAAGTGGGATATAATTGCTCCAAGAGTATCATGCATATTAGAGGCAACACTCTTAGGAGTCCAATACAACACCAATTATCTTAGACATATCACTATTTTTTTTCTTTCAACATGACATTATAAATATTTTTTATACCCAAACTATCCTATTGTTATTCTTCTGGAAAATTGTTTTCAGACTATTGTTTTATATTTTGTATTCTAGAAAGTAGTTTCTAGCATACAAAATCTAAAATAAAAATTTGAAACCTACTATATATATATATAAAGAGTAAGATTCTGGAAATTACTTATCAGAATACTATTTTACATTTAGTATTTTGGAACCTACTTTTTGAAATACAAAATATAAAACACTTCCGAAAAATAATTTTTAAAATTTTAAAATGAATGCTCAAAATATCACTATCGAATTTAATTTTTAATTTTTTTTGTTCATAATTTTATTTCTTTTAATTATGTATAAATCACAAAAAAGGGAGCACAAACATCCCAAGCAAGCAAGAAAAACTGGAGTAAAATATTGAATTGAAGGTCATGAGGGGAGTGAAAGAAAGGAACAATTCTAATGAAAGAGACGAGAGTGTTTTGCTGCCTAAGAAAGAAATGTATTATCGCAGGGGGGAAAGAAGTGTGTGACGGTGTGGAAAAGAGAATAAAATTTAAAAAAAAGAATGAAATTTTGAGTGTACTTAAAAAAAATATAATATTTATTTTTTTTCATCTACAGACTCTCACTTAAATCACTACTTAAAGAGACCAAATCAAATTTGACTCCTACCAATTACATGTTTAAACTAAGGTATAATTATTATAATAGTTACTGTAATCACTTTATTATATTTATATATAGCCGCTTCATGAATTCACGTGTTATGTGCTTTTCTTTCCCCTTTCTTCGGAACCTTAAGTGGGATTGGTTTGTACATTATGTTTGAATGTTTGAATCAAAGAAATATATTTCTTTTTTTTTCTTTTTGCTTAATCAAAGAGAGAAAAAAAATGAAGAAAAATGCTCTACAGATGACCTTGTCCCTTTCTCCTCCCTGCGCCATTAATGGAGTCCTAGCTACAACTTACTACATTAACGGATCTATCCACAAAATATCTTGTCACTTCTTTTTCTAAAAAGGGTTCTGAACAAAATTATACGTTAACCCTTGTAGAAATACTGTCAATCCATTCACAATAAAGAAATACAAATAATATTAATATATGGGTTATTTCTTTACGAAATCTGTATGTTTCTTTCAGTAAATACCCCCATGAAGAATTCTGGCCTAAAATTTAAGATTATTCACATAAGTAAGAGAGTAGAGGAAGAAATAAAAAGAAATGCTCAAATATCATTTTTCTAAAAATATTGCATTTATACAACAACCCATATCACACACTCTGGTTTTTTTTTTTCTTTACAATTCCTTATGTTATCTTATCCCTTTCTCTCTAATCTTCCTATCTTTCACTTTGACATGTAAAAAAATATCGTATAAAATCACTATATATATATATAAGAGAAAATTAAGTTGAAAGAAGAGGAACAAAAACTTGCCAAACCTTAACATCACAGTCCAAACTGGCACTATAGACAAGAAAAGACGGTTCTTCTGAATTAGGGTCTTGTTCACTACGATCAACCGCAGCAGTTAAGCTCTTAATCGGACTCCTATGCCCTTCCAAAACAGCTAAACACGAATACTCCTTCTGAACCCCTCTCCAAATACGCACCGTTTTGTCCTCCGAACCACTACACACCAAATCCGAAACCACAGCCAAACACAAAATCGACCTAGTATGCCCCCTCAAAGCACCAACCACTAACAATTTACCATTTTTACCCTTCTCCGAAACCAATATTGACCTATCGCATGCACCAGAATACAACACAGAGCCATCGGCGCTAAGCGCCAACGCGTTAATCCCAGAGTTGTGTTTCTCCAACGTGTCCACTAGTGAATGTTTCTTCTCCCCTTCGAGTTTTTTCCAAACCCTAATTCTCTTGTCCGCGGATCCGGTGTAGACGTACCCATCGTAGGAGACTGCGACCGCGTTGATGGCGTCGTCGTGCGCGTCGCGCACGGACTCCAAGCACGCGAAGTCTTTGGTTCGCCAAACCTTAATTGTTCTGTCCCATGAAACGGAGTACAAAAAGGTTCCGTCTTTGGACAGTGCGAGGGAGGAGACGGTGTCCACATGGTGAACCCAGGTGCACTTCTTGTGGCGGCGAATGCGCACCTGGTTTTTCGGGAGCAGGAGTTTGGTCAAGCGGTCGCCGAGCGTGGGGAGTGTGGCCACACGTGTGTACTTCTGGTTCTGGTCGTGTTCGAGGTTTGTGACTCTCCAGACGCGGATTTTGTTGTCTTGGTGGGCGGTGAAGAGTTTGTCGGAGTGGACCACTATGGACTTCACAGCACCTTTTCCTGCAATTACAACGTTGTTGTTGGTGGTGGTTGGTTTTTGGATGAAATGAGTGTGGTTCCAGGATCTGATTTCTCTGTCGGAGGAGCCAGTGTAGAGCAAGTTGCCGGCGAGGGTAAGGCAGGAGATGTATACGGAGGAGGAAGTGTGGGGTTTGAGAGTGGTGAGGCACGAGTGAGAGGTAGTGGAAGGAATGAAGAGGTGAGAGTGTGAGTTGAGGGAAGGGACTGAAGCGAGGCTGCGTTGTGAAGAGAGGCTGTTATTGTTGAAGGATGCGCTGTGTTCCATGGAGAGATCAGATGAGGGTGTGGCCAAAAGGGTTGGGGGGTAATTGACTTTATATAAATGCTGAACAAAATTGATTTGGCGGTATTGGGTACGTAGAGAGATTCCCTCCAACATGTGTAGGGTTATATTATATCCATTAGAGCTTGTTGAGTGGGGGCCATGGAGCCATATAAATGGCTACTACCTAGCCTAACCCTTGGGTTGGGAAGATTAATCTATTTATGCTATAAAAAATATGTATTTCATTTTCTCATAAAATGTATCATTTTTCCAATAAATTAAAACTTACTTGGTTGTGCATATAATCATTATAAAAAAAACAATGACATAGGTTCAAACGTCCAAATCTCTGAAAAAATAATCTTTTAATTTTATGATGATAAAAAATATATTAAATTTTTTACAATAATAAGTTATGAATATTTTATATTTATAAAGAAGAAAAATATAATTTAATCATATATATATATATATATATATATATATATATATATATATATATATATATATTATCCATTTATGTTTTCTTTTTTCTCCTTTTAATAATTGAACAGTAGTGATAAATTGTTGATTATAAGTTGGTAAAATTTTCCACTTTTTCAACTCAGAGTAAGACTCTCTGTTGCTGTCAACTGTTTTTTTTATTAAATCGACATGTTTCATTATTTTATTACTGTCATACTGCAATTATGTATACTCCTCAGATTTATACCACTGACTGAGTTAAAAATGATTCAATTGAAGAAATAGGAAAGAAGACAATGATTTCTACAGAAATGCATACATGATTAAAACGAGTGTTCAAACATCAAAGTCTTCTTTACTGCCGAAAATTTTAAACTACATACACAAGGTGCAGTTGTTTCATCCAATAGTCATTATTTGAATTTTAGTTTTATAATGAAAATTATGATAAAAAAAAAGTGCAATATAATAATTTTCATTTGGATTATGTGCACGTGTTTCATGTCTGTAGATAAACCAAATCCGGCGTGTCCAATTAGATTTCCTATATAAATTTGTATATAGTATTATTTTGAGTCATCATAACTAAAGATAATTGATTATTAATCTTGATTGAATAATTTGACTGACCATGCACGATTTTCAGTAGAGTATTTTTTCAATCAATTTTTTCATACATAAAATTAAATTCAAGATCTTTTGATTAAGAAATTTAACTCGAATCAACAACATATTAATATATAAATGTGTAGTTGATAATGACCTAGTATATACTTTCACAAAAAGAAAGAGTAAAATAATGATTTGGGGTTGCAAAGTTAATTTATTTGAATTCATGATTTAAAACCTAATTTTAGTCATAGTAAGAGATTATTATTGAAAATTTTACACATTTTAAATAGATTTTCTTGTTAAATAGATTATTTTTCACATTTGAACAAAACTTGAGTCAATCGATTCTAACTAATGATTAATTAATTGGACTGTCTGATTAGAGAAAATATTTTTTATTTACTCTTTGTGTCTTATTGATTTTCAAAAGGTATATAGGAAAAAGTGAAAGCAAAAAATAATGAAATATTATATTTCTTATGTACTTCAAGAGAGTTAATTACATATATTAATTGCACTAATGAGTTACAGTGGGGTTTAACCTCATTCAAGTATCAATACCTTTGTTGGGTTTGAAGTATCCACGTATATATATACTTCGCAAAACAATAACACACAAGAAAGTCGAGAAACATGAGGCGAGCTTTGAAGTTATTAACGGGCTCCATACTGTTAGGTAAGGAAGGCCTACTTTCGTCATTAAAAGTTGGGGTCAATCCTTAATAGACTTTTGTTCATCCATAATAAAGGAGTCACGTGTCTGAATCGAAAACGCGCAATAATTGCGTAAAAATGATGACACGAGAATTTGGAAAGAAAAAAAAAATGCGCAACAGATGAAATGAGAATTTGCAACAAAAGAAAATGTATATATATTACAAACCCTTTTAAGTTAATTAAAACTTCAATTATTTTAGCCTTGTTTGTTGCTAATCTCAGCAAAAGTAGTTCTCATCCAACACTGAGGTCCGGCTGGTGTCAGGTTGTGTTATTTTCCAAGTACAAGTAAGTGATTCCACTTGAAATTCGACAAGTTGGCAACAAACCGCATAAAATAATCTGTGCAGAATGATCTGTCAGTGACTATATGGATACATTGTGCACTAGAATCAGGTGTCCATTACCATCATCTTTTCTAGCAGCTGCTGGTGCTGGAAAGCAAATCATGAAATCAATTGCCCGGATTAATTAGTCCATATGAACGAAAGAAAGGTTACCAAAATAGTGTTACATTGATTCATCAATAATCTTATCCCTTAAATAAAGTATTAAATTCCCATATATATTCCAGATTTTAAAAAAATGAATGAAAGAAATTTGTCGGTTATCATAGACAGAGACTGATCGATATGTCTGAGGATAGATAAGCTAACAACCATATAGTGATCCGGCCATAATGAGAAAAAAATATTAAAATAAAATGAAAAGCTATGAAGGCACCCTTTTGATTATTTCTTGATGTCCCAAGCTAATTAAGTAGGCATTGGTTTAATTTATTAAGCAATATTTTTGTATTTAGAGACTTGGCTAGCTTAATGATGAAACTGATGGAGTAAGGTACAAACAAATTAAGCAGACCTGTAGCGGAAAAGATGGGAAAAGAACAGCAAAGACATCAGGTTTGTGATGGCTGCACCAATAGTGGAGGATTTCGAGTCTACTTGTCTTTGTGTCTCTTCCAGTATTACACCATTTATTTTACTCATGGTCCAGGTCCCATACACTTTGGGCAACATGAGTAAGATACACCCTTTTCAAATCATATTGGATTATCATCTACATCACAGTTAAATATCAACTAATGTGTGTCACTACAAGAAAAAGGCTTATTACCAATAGATTTTACAACGAAATTAAGTTCACATGTGATTTGTCTTTCTAAAATTGATTTTGAGTGTAAAATTAACTTTAAATATATTTTATAAGTTTGATTTTACATTAGAGAAGAATTCAAAATTAATTTTAGATACAAAATTAACTATGGATTGAAGTAACTTTGAGTGACATTTTTGTTTTGGTTCTAAAATTTTATACTAAATTTTATTTTTAATTTAATTTTATAATAAAAATATTTATACATAAATCATATCACTCCAAAATTAATTTTATAAAATTAATTCAATTCTAAATTAATTTTGTCAACCCTAATACAAACCCACATTTAATATAATTTTAAGAGTAGCATCATTAACACACTATTTTTTATTAATTAAAATGTATTAAAAACTATAAAATTATGAGAGAGAAACATTAAATAAGATGTGAGATCCACTTAATTTTATGATTTCAAATAAATTTCAACAAAATATGTTTAAAAGAGTGTGTTAAATAGTACAATCTTATTGTTTTCCTAATTTTAAATAGATGTTGTACGTATATTTAGGTAACGTTTTACGCTATATATAAAATTTTATGTTAGGTTTTACTGTTAAGCATAATTTTAGAATAAATCAATAAATCATCTAAATATGCTTACAATTGGAGTCATATACGTATCAATGTTTTTCTTCTTTCATTTTTGTGTCTTGGTTGATGGGGTGATTACGGCTGACACTGCGAAGAAAAAGTGCTGGCTTGTTTTTCTTTTTCATAGAAGAAAAGAGAAAGAAAAAAGAATATAAAAAATTTATTAATCAGAACCCTAGCCGGGACAGGTCAACTCGATCCATTTGGCTTGGGCTAGCCCCTGGCCCCATATGTATCCATGCATGCTCTGCTTGTCTGCTTGTCTTCATTTATGTCTCACTCAATCCTTCATATATGTGACTTTTCTTGAGAAAAAAATATGTATACGTTCTAGTTTCTTAAGAACATGTGATACCGCAATAATAGTAAGGATCTCACTGGCCAGTACTTGGTGGTAGAAATGGATAAGACATTAACTATAATGAAAATATATTAACAACACTTATTTTTATAAAATGACTTTCATTTCCTTAAGTGATATTCTAAGCATCAATTAAATAATAATAATAGTGACCTCTGATGGGAACCCACGACCCTGGCTATTAACCAATCATACATAAACTATCATTTATTTTACACATCTTATTAATATTGTTTCCCCTCAATCTATCTCTTTTTATTATATCTATAATTTGATCTTTTTTTCCCTCTCTAAATGTTGAATAATATATTGGATTTCTATCAAACATTTTCGTTGTTTTTCTTTTTCAACTGGTCATTGAATTTTCTTGCCCCATATCCTTTGCAGTTTATGGTCAGTTTCTTCATAAATCATAAGTCATAACCACTGGACACTCATTTAATTTGGACCCTCATACTAGGAGTTTCCGTTTTCCACGCCCTTTGCTCCCATTGGAACAGATCCAATATTGATTGGGGTCGTCCATTCAATTTGTATGTCCCACCATTTATAAGTGAAGGTCGATTTTTCGTCTGACACGTTGAATCTTACTTGCAACTTCTATTTGTGCTTGATTTGTCCTAATTACAGCACTGCATACACACCCTAGGGGTTCAATGAATTTCAGACATAATGGGGAAGAAATGTGTGTCGGTGTGTTATATTTGATTTTGTTCTTCAAGCAATACTTGTATATCACCCGTGTATATACATTAAAATTAAATAAATAAAAATATAAAATAAGTTAAATATATGTATTTATGAATTTAATAAAGAAGGTGCCATCGAAAAAAAAGAAGTAAAATATAAGATAAAAACGTATTTTAATGAAAAAAACATAATCTATTTATAAGTAGATATAAATTGTTAAGGTAAAATGTAACAAAGTATTTAAAATATTCATTGAAAAAATATTTAAAAATTATTATATTTAGAAAATTATCAATATCCTTTTTAAGTAGTTAAAAGTATTTAAAAGAGATTGTGAAGGAAAATTAAACTAAAAATACTCAATCAAATTATCCAACAAAGATTAATAATCAACAAAATTAATAGATATTTTACATCAATTATTAACATAACTGTTGGTTCTTTGAATCAGTTTTGCAACTCTTAAACCTGCACGAGATAAAAAAAAAAGAAAAAAAATAGAAAACACAGCAAGCAAGAACCAAAGATTTACGTGGTTCGACAATGTGCCTACATTCACGGGAAAGTGCAACTCCTCATCATCACATTGATTATGAAATTACAAGTTCAATACAAGCAGCAGATAGCTTTGATCTTTCTTGGTTTCTCTTTTCCAAAACCTCTCTCAATCTCCTAACTCTTTCTCTATTGAACTCTCTGTTTTTCTGCAGTTTTTTCAGTTTCTCTATTTTTCAGCCACTCTCAAAAACCACCCACCCAATTACATGATCAAGGATATATATGTATAACACTCTAGCTATGCTTTGGTGCCAAAACCAATTCAGTTATCATAACTGAATTCAGTTATGATAGCACCTCTTAAAGTCTTTTCGCTTGTACCATTTGTGATTTTGAGTCACACACTACAATGACAAAAAAAAGAATTTAAAAAGTAAGTATGTATTTCATGTTGTACTAAATTCACATGTTTTTCTTCAATGGTGTTAGCCCATAATCTTTTTTTTTTACTAACAGCAATTCCACTATTATTATAGTCTTTTTAGTGAATAATACAAAAGAAAATATTAGAAGAATTTTTTTTGAATAATAATTAAATAATTCTTTCATATTTTTAGAGATAGGAGACAAAATTTACATGGACATAATAAGTCTTGTTAGGGCTGCTTCGATGGTAATTTTTTCATTTTCTCTTTCCCTCCTAGTACAGGGAAGAAGTGGACTCTAGGGATATTCAAAATTGAGTTAAGGGATCAAAGTATCCATTTTGTTTTCTACTTGGGTTTTTTAATTTCTGAACTATTGAATTAAAGTATTTCATTTATACTAAGTAATTGAGTTCAAATATAAAATAGATATGCATTTCAGGGTTCTCTTATATTCTAGTAGTGTAATGTATTTTATGTATATGCATACTATAGAAATTGAAAATACTCTTCAATCAAACAAAGATATATTATACCAAAAAAATAATTCACATGATAGAAAGTATGTATTAAATTAGGTTGATTAGTTTTATTTAAATGTCTAAAGTGTTTTTTTTCTTTCTTTTCATGTATATAATTACCAATTTAGTCCTTAAAATTAGAATGGTTAGTGGAATTGATCCCTCTATGAGATTTATTAAAATTTGGTATTAGATATGAATTTAGAAAATATTTTTAAAAAAATCAATGATTTAAAATTAAGAAAAAATATTATTTTATAAAAAATTAATTGATGACTTTATTTACACTCTATTATTGAAATGACCATTCTATTATCACTATTTTTGTATATGAAATTTGTTTTTACCTCTTATTTTTTTGGTATTAGTGCAAAAGTATCCCATTTTGTATAAGAAGCAATGTCACCATCCATCAAAAAATCTAGTTAACCATTGTTAGTAGCATCTTTTTCCTCAACCAATTTTTTTACTTTCACTCAACTCGAACTTGAGACCTTGTTTAACGGATTCGAGCTCTATTCTACTCCAACTAACACTGTCAACTTTAATATTTTTTTAATTCTTTTAGATTAAAATATAATTTTAGTCCTTTTATTTTATTCAATTAGTAATTTTTGTCCTTTTATTTTAAAATAGAGACATTTAGTCCTTTAATTTTTTAAAAATCATTAATTTTGGTCAAATCTTTAATTTTATATAAGTTTTATTTTTTATTTTAGTCCCATTAAACCTTAGTCCTGACATGTTCATTTAAGGTACCAAAAAAAGTTATTTAATTAATTAAAATATAAAAAATAAATAGAGACAAAATTGAAGATTAAAATTATTAATTGGGTAAAGTAGAAAAACCAAAATTGAATTTTAACTTTTGTTTATTAAAAAAAAAAAAAGAACTGCAAGATTATATATTTTTTAGGATTGGTATAATAGTATTGTATTTGGTCCAGAAACAAATTTTGTGGCCCAAGAAGAAGCATTCTACGATTTTCTTCTTTTTGCTTTTGACGACATATAAGCTGGTTGGTGTACCTTTTTCTTTTTTAGCCCAAGTTTCTTAATTCATACTATAGTCCACGTTTGGTTGTTGCTTCTTGCACCTCTAAGGTTTTTCTTGCATCCTTTCCAGAATATTTTTTTTTACCTTTCATATTTGTCATTCCGAAAGCCAAAAAAAGGCATTAAAGAAGCAACTTGAATGTGTAGGAAACAAAAGCCTCCATGTTTTTTTTAGATTGTCCCATACTCTTTATACCTTAGACTGCATTATTGTAGCAGTTGCGCAGCCCAAGTTTCTTCCCAGACACCATGACCATGTATTGTGGCAGTTGGCCAGCAATTAACTAAATTCATAAAGAGACAGAATAAGAGAGAAAGTCATTCTCACGGTTTAGAAAGCATTCTTTGTAATCACATTTGCGATTTTATCAACTATTGGATCAGATTAACCTTTTGTTAGCAGATTCACAACATGTGATTCTCCAATTTAAACAATTGGATTGTTGATTTGTTGCTTGCGATAGGAGATATTTGCTTCAAAAGGCGATATTTGGTTGATTGGTTCTAACTGTGTTGAGAGTTAGATAATGATTTGTGCATTTATTTGGGACTTTATACTCCTATTTTGTTTTAATTTTTTCTTTTAAAATTATAAATAATCTCAAAGAATGTATAAAGTATTTTATCCACATTTTAATATTAATGTATCAACTAACATTAATTCTCAACATTTTTAAAACTTTAATGATAAACTAAAATCACATGTTTGGTTGTGTGGTGGGTTTCCTTCGACTGCTTAAAAAAGTGAAAAAATCACAATACTAAAAGAAGTTTCATTTGTAATGGAGAATTCAATTGAATTTATTTTCACGTGCTACCAAAATTGAGTAAAAAAAGTTAACAAGAAAAATAACGATTAAAATAAACTTCATTATCAATTGAAAATTTTAATTCAGTTTGTTTTCCTCCGGAATCTCTAAAATTATGTAAAAAGGTGAAAAAGTCAAATCGAAAAAAAAGTATCATTGTCAATGGAGAGATTTTATCAAATTTATTTTAATGCACTACATGAAAAAATTTAATCGAGTTTATTTTCACACACCACTAAAACTATGTAAAAAGGTAAAAAAGCCATAACAATCAAGAAAAGTTTCATTGTCAATAGAGAAATTTAATTGAGTTTATTTTAACACACTATTGAAACCACTCAAAATCCAACTATCAAAAGAAGTTTCATTACCAAGGAAGAAATTTGATTGAGTTTACTTCAACCCATTACTGAAATCACCCAAAAAAGTGAAAAAGTTACAACAATAAGAAGCTTCATTTTCAATTGAGAGATTTCGTCCAGTTTGTTTTCATGCAACAACAAAATCGCATAAAAAGATAAAAAAGGCACAATGATCAAAAGAAACATTGTTGTCAATGGAGAAATTTAATCAATTTTACTTTAAAACACAACCGAAATCATCCAAAAAAACAACTTAAAAAAGTCACAATAATTAGAAGTTTCAATTTTAATGGATAGATTTAGTCGAATTTATTTTCACCCACCACCAAAATCACATAATAAGGAAAGAAAAAGTCAAATAGAATTTGTGTTTAAGCAGCATGGCAACCGAATAAAAAAGTGAAAAGATTAAAAAAAAAAAAAGCTTCATTATCAATAAATTTAACTGAGATTATTAATGTAATGCACCATATCTTACAACCTACAAGGCGCAATATCATAAGCATCTTTAGCTACCACCAAATTAAACTCAGGTCTACTAATCCATTCTGGAGGAATATTTGGGTTGGAGCGAGTAATCTTTTCACCCTCGTTTAAATAAAATTTATTTTTGCTGGTTTAAAAAAAAAATCCATTCTGGTGGGAACGGTTATCAGCTTAATTGAAAAATATATACCCAGATGGTATACGTAATCATAGTTTATCCTCTCTCTCTTATTTGGGTGGTGCTATTTGACTTCTTTGTTGAATATGACCGTAGTTAAATCACCCAGATGGTCCTCGAAGCTTCTGCATGTGAGAAAACCATGCAAAAAAAACAAATAATTTGCAACGTAAGCGCAGCCGTGGACGGAGTTGATCCAAAACTTGCAGATTTTTATTTTCTAACTTGGTCAAATAAACTTCTTTAGGAGAAGGTTCCTTCCAGGCGTCAGTGTTGAACATGACCGCGTGAAATTTCCCTGTTAATCCTTTACGATGGATCATAAACTATTAGTTTTCTTCGAAATATTATTGCAATTTATATAACAAATAAAAAGGAGATTCCACGCGCCAAAATGCACACGATTACATAACCTAAGACCCTTAATGCACTTGGATATATAGTTGGTTAATTTCATGATCAACTACTAGTAGAAGCGTCTATCACTATAAAAAGCATTGAATTTGGTCTCTATAGCCTTAAACACCCTTATATCTTATTGATCATCACTTCCTTTCCCTCAAAATTCTAATGGATGGGAACAACTACAATTCCTGGGCTGATCAGTGGGATGATGGGCCAGACCCTGTGATGGTTGGTTCCAATAACAAAAACAGCAACGACAACACCGCCAAATACAAGCAAAAGCTCGGTGAGGGTTTTGGCAAGACCAAAGCAGTGGCCTCCACCGGTGTGAAGAAGTTGAAGGATGGTACCTCCGTTGGCCTCCACTGGATCAAGACCAAGTATTCCAAAGCCACACAGAAACATTGATTGTAAACTACATGCTACTTTCAGTTTTTTGTTTTTCTTTATTCGTGTCTATGTCTTCAGTTTGGCCTTTGAATTCCTTTATTCTTGGTAGTGTGTAATTAAGTATATGTGATCCATGTATATGGTGTATCTGTATTAGTTTCATAGTTGTTATGTTAAGTTTAATTATATATGTTAGCTTACACATTATTTTCTACGTCATCCGTCTTTAAGACTCAAAGATTGCATTTAATTTTGCTTGTGTTTTGACAAGGATCATGAATCATAATTCATAAAGGATATATAAGCCAAACTCTGCAAATGGGAATGGTTTGAATTCTTCAAAGTTCTTTACCCTTGTCATGGTCGTCTAAAATAAATTGATAGTATACGTGATTGAACCGATGCAACTTGTTATATGAGCAAGACAAAAATGCGCGTCCTAGAACGGAGGTACCATCCTTGTAAAAGAACCCATATCATTGGTCATTCATTTGTATGGGAAAAAAAAAAGATATTCTTGTGGGAGAAATTCTCGTTTCAGCGCCAATGGTGTCCTAGAGCTAGAAGATTATCAATTGAGAAGATATTATAGGAAACCCAAAAAAAAAGTTATTAGAGATGTGTTACCGATTTTTTTTATTAAGTAAAAATCATATAAAACTCAACAAATAACTAAAAGGGTTTAGTTTAATTAGTTAAACAAGGATACATGTTTATTATAAAATTTTTAATATTATTTTCAATTTCGAACATATAAAAACAAAATCAACAAATAGGAAGAGGTTTACATGAAATTTGTTTTGAGGCATACAGGTGGTATGCTCCATCATGTGCCCAAACACCAATAGAGCCCACGACAGTCAATACCAAACGTTGGGCCGTGGGTAATCAGAAGTTCGGGGATTATTATTGGTCCCAACCAAATTACTTTTGGTCCCTACTAATATTTTTAAATTCCAAAAATACTTTTTCTTGCAAAGATAGCAGAATTATGACTCTCTTGTACTAAGAGGGTGCCAAAAATTTTGCAAATCATGGTTCCGATATTTTTTCATGAAAAAATTAATTATAAAAATAATTTATCTTTTTTACTTAATTAATTTTATTATAAACTATATTAATAACGACACATATTAATTTCTTTAACAATAATTAAATTAATTGTTACATAAATTATCCTTCTTATTTAAATTTAAATTAGTGATATCATAAATTACTCTTTTAACTATAATAAATTAATATCATAGAGGTAATTCTTATAATAATTAATTTGATTACCTTTATAAATGATAACTTATATCTAATTAATTTAATTTTAATTAAAAAAGATACTGAGTACTATTAAAAATAGTAAATTATATCACAATTAAATTAATTATTTTAAATAATGTAACTTGCATGTATAATTAATAAAAAATGTAAAAACAAAAAAAAAACACAAAGAAAACTCACTCCTATTGTGATCTTGGTTGAAATGCACAATGTAATTGTATTTCCATTGTGTATTTTTTTAAAAAAATAAAAAATACACGACGAAAATATGATTATGTTGTGTATATCAACGAAGATCACAATAAAACTATGTTTCGATTGTATATTTATTTTTTAGAGGGATTAGTATTGGAGGAAATAAAATAAAAGATATTTTGGTATTTATGCATTGATAATAGGACCAAAAACAATTTTTAAGGGGTTAATATCAACTCCCCTAAAGTTTTAGCCTCTAAAACCTGTAGAATGTTTATTTTTATAAGGTTAAAATATGTTTTTTGTCCTCATAAATATAAAAATGTTCAAAATTTATTTTTGTAAAATTTTTAGTACATTTTTTACTCCCACAAAATTAAAATGTATGTTTTTTTATTCAAATGTAAATTCAAATAAATCCAAACCTACGATGATGACTTTTTATATCATTATATATATAATCAAAGTAAAATGTGATATTTTTTTACATCAGACATATAATTATGTAAAAAAGTTATACACGTAAGTTCGATTATCTGAACCTTACTCTTAATAAAAAGTAACATTTTAATTTTATAAGAAAAAAAAACATATTTAAATTTTTGTAAAAATAGATTCGAAATATTTTCATATGATATTTTACTAATTTTATAAAGGCCTACTTCGCTAATTACTCTCTGTAGCCTATTAGAGCATCATCGGTATGCACATGCTATATAAGAGTTCCAAAATATGCAGTAGTTAAAGGGATCTACGCTCACAAATTTTATCTCATGACTGCACCACCCAAATACCTTGATTATGAGACTAACGACAGAAACACCAAGGTTGCATTTGTTTTAAGGTATAAAAAAAATTCTATAAAACTAAACTTGAAAATATCGCATTTTTATATTTGTATAAGTCTTGAAAAAACAAAAGCATTCTCATGAATTGTTAATTTTCAGTACTGTAGAATATTCATCATTTTCTAACTTTTTATTTGCATAATAAAAGACGAGTATCTTATATTTTTACGAGAATAGAAGTCATTTTTTTACAATAATTATCTGTCTCTACTTCATTTTTTCAAGCTTATTCTTCAACTTTAATTTTTTCAATTTTTAATTTGTTTTCTAAAATTACTAAATTTCAATAAAACATGTTCATATAATATTTTTGAGAATGCATGTGATTCCTAGAAATATAATATTATACATTAAAACAAGCACTCCTTAGTACACAAACTTGTATTATACACTAATTTAAACATAAGAGTATCATTGTAATTAATACTAATTACCCACCTCTCTTTCACCATTGTTGGCATTGTTTTTCCATTAGTTTCTGGAAAAAAAACTGAGTTTTAGTGCTTTCACTTCCATAATTAATAGAAAATTAGTCCCTACTATTACATACTGTATTGCTTAACTTCATAATTGCTAAATGATGTGGCTGTAATTAAAGTTTAACAGTTCATCTCAGATGCATCAAAACAAATAAGAAAAAACATATGAAAAAGAAAAGCCATGTGTCCTCTAGCTCTGTTGGAATCTGTGAGTGAACTTATAATACTAGGCTATAGGCAGGATAAAGTGTGTTTGGATAGTTTCCAAAATCATTATTGATGAGTTAATTTTGATTTTAATGGAATTTTATATGTTTAAATTGTTTTTAAAATCATGATAAAATATGATACATAAGAATTATGATAGAGTTGAACTAAGAAAAAATAAAATTTAATTCTATTAAAATTAATTTCATTTAAAATCGATTTTTTCAAGTTCAGTCTATACCCACAAAGATGATGGGGACCATTAGTGTATTTCACGTTCTGGAAAAAAGATTGGTGGGTATAGTAGGTTCAAGATCTATATATAGGCGAGAGACAGAGATGCCGTCCTGCATGTGCTTGTGCCAAACAAAACTAATTCAACATAGATACTGCTGCGTGTTAGAGCAAGTCTACTATATATAACTACTCAATTAAAATGGCATATATGATATATCATTTCTTAGCTATTCAATTTTACAGTACATCTAGTTGATATATTAAAGTGCAAGAAAGGCATTAACTTCGTTATCAAACTTATCAGTTATCATGCACATATCTACCATGTGCTAAGAAAAATAAAATTGAATCACAGAAATGTCAGAATCATTGTCGATTGAGGTTTCACGGTTAAACCCTGACACATTGCAGTCGAAATTCCGTAGAGGATGAAAAACTAGTCCTCACGATATATATGAATTTTTGATAAAGAAGTAAGTAGTCACAGAAACAAACTATGCTCTCTTTTTTTCAATGAAATTATAAGTTCATATGTCCATTTCTACTCCTTGGTTGCGTATATTTGCGAAACTAAACATATTTCTATCATTATGATAGTGTGCATAGTCATAGATAGCGTTGTTTTTTAAATACGTGGTTCGAAATCAATATAGAGAGAGAGATCCGTTAAAAAATGATAACTCTTTTATATAAACTTTAGTATCTCGAGAAATTAATTATAATATCCTCTCTGGCAAGCATATCCTGTGTTATAGAAAAACATGTTTCTATCTTTGTTTTAGAAAGAAAAAAAAAATCTATCTTTGTAAATGAGGACAAATATGTGGTAAATACCCGAACCATCTTTAAAAAAAAAATACTCTTTATTCATCTTACTAGTCAATTGTGCTAAGGAAAAAGAATGCAACGACAAAGAGGAATTATTATGAAGAAATGAATTTTTAAATGAAAATAGCTTCTTCGTTTCTTTTAAAAGATAGTAATGCACAAATTAAAAGATATAGTTAATAACTTTGTTGAAATTAAAATCATTTTATTTTCTTAATATTCATATTAAAAATTATCTTTTGTTTATGATAATTATTTAAATAATTTAAAATTAATTATAAAGAAAAATAAAAAATAAAAGGAAAAAATAATGTTATCTTAAACTTGTAAATGAATAAGTAAATAGAAACATTTTATTTTTTACAAGTAGATCGATAAAAAAAATATAAGAAATAGCATTAAACGAATTTCTTTGTTTTAAATATAATAGGTACCTGATCAAAAAATTAATAATCTGTTCTACAATAATTTTACATGTAACTTTTAAAATAGAACATGTTTATATTAGGAAAACACATTATTGAGAGCGTAATATATCATTGTAACCATTATTTTTGTTTTCATTATGGTGATTGTTATCATAATTGTGACTACTATTTCAGTGATTGCCACAATCAAACAAATATATCTTATTCAAATTTAAAGGATACAGAATTTTTAAAAAAAGTTTATTTTGAAAGTATAAATTAAAAGAAAAAAAAAATCAAAACTGATTTTTAAAAACTTAGAACTAAAAACTACTCCAGGCTCTTAGTGTATATAGTGTATTTGGAAAATATAAATTAATTTATTTTTCAACAAAGTTAATTTATTAAGAAAATAATTAAATTTATCCTTAAAACATGAGACTAGCAAGTGTAATCAAGTTGGTTTAGATTCGATACGTAAAAACTGTGACTCAACCCAGTTAAATTTAAATGGTTGATTTTAGTTGATTTTCTACGAAAAAATAAACTCAATCCAAACATTTGTAAATAGTTTAGATTGGGTTGAGTTAAGTCAACATATCAAAACATTTAATTTTGTCAATTTTTTATAAAATGTAATATTCTTTATAAGTTATATTTTTTATTAAATGAATCAAAAACAATTATTTCTTATTAGATTTTTTTATTAAAAAAATTGTGATACTGTCACACCCTATTTCACTCTACTTACTCATATCTATCGAGAGAAAAAATTAAACATATCATATTTAAGATAAAAAATTTCAATAAATGAGAATGAACACTTTTTTCTATCATAATTAATAAGACATTGTCATGCTTACTATTTATAAATAAACCTAAAATATTTTTAGAAACCTATCTGAAATGGCTTTAATCAATAAAATTCTTATCATTTTGATCTTGAAGATTAAAAATGCACTAATATTTACTCAATTCAAGTTAATAAGTCTATGTAATCAAATACTCAATATTATTTGATTTTTTAAAAATTTTAGAAAATATATTATAATTACATATAGATATATTAATAATAATAATAATAATTTAATACAAATTAGCAAGTCAACGAACTAAATCAGTGGGATTTAAATGTTAAAATCTGTAATCTAATCCAAAATTCAACGTATTTGATTAGTTTAGTCTAAATATGACATAATTTCAAAAATTATTCAATTCAAATTGTCTGGATTAATTCGAGTTCAGAGATGATTCATGCCTACTTACATCTCATGTGAGACATTGATAAATTAATCTTGAAAAATAAAAAAAAATTGAAAATTAATATTTTAAATATGAAAAAAATAAAAATTAAATTTGCAGACAAATTCATACTTTATCTTTGCAACTTAACGATAAACTATTCTATTTAGGATAAAGAAGGAGAGACTGGACTAGCTGAGTTAGGGTGAGTTGCAGGCAGTGTCATCTCTCCTTTGACGACAAGATGAGCATCCCAATTCCCCATCGGCAGTTATTCATAGACGGAGACTGGAAAGTCCCCGTCCTCAAGAATCGGATTCCCATCATCAACCCTTCCACCCAACACATCATCGGTTCTCTTCTTTCCCATTCTCTGTCTCTCATCAGATCTCAATCTCAATCTCAATCTCCTTCCTTGTCTTCTCAATGCAGGGGATATCCCAGCAGCTACTAAGGAAGACGTTGATCTCGCTGTCGCTGCCGCCAAAGCTGCCCTCTCCCGCAACAAGGGCGCCGATTGGGCCTCCGCTTCCGGCTCCGTTCGGGCTCGCTACCTCCGCGCCATCGCTGCCAAGGTTCCTCTTATTTCACTTTTATTCTATTTTCGCTCTTTTCCTTATTTCCATTATTCTCCCTCCCTCCCTCGCAGATCACCGAGAAAAAGCCTGAACTAGCAAAACTCGAAGCTATTGACTGTGGAAAACCGCTCGATGAAGCCGCCTGGGACATCGTAATCTCTCACATCCCTAAATTGCAAGCAAAGAAACACCGATTAAAGTTGTATCACTGTGTGTTCGGTTATTTGTTTCTGTAGGACGATGTTGCTGGTTGCTTTGAGTTCTATGCTGACCTTGCTGAAAAATTGGACGCACAGCAAAAGGCTCATGTGTCTCTTCCCATGGACACATTCAAGAGTTATGTTCTTAAGGAGCCGATTGGAGTCGTTGCTTTAATAACTCCTTGGTACTACCTTCTCCTTCTCTCTCTCTCTCTCTCTCTGCTCTTTTTTAACTGAATCCGATGCTTTACTTTAATCATTGCATTGCATTTGTGAATCATCATCCTCTGTTGATGGCGTTTTAGGAATTATCCTCTGTTGATGGCTACGTGGAAGGTTGCTCCTGCTCTGGCGGCCGGCTGTGCTGCAATATTGAAGCCCTCTGAGTTGGCATCTGTGTATGTTTTTGTTCTCCATGACTGTCTGTTGCTGTCTTGCTTCTTTGTTTTGTTTTGTTCGTTGCTTGGTTTCTTCTCATTCTATGTTGTCATGTGTTGTTGTGTGCAATTTTTAGGACATGTTTGGAGCTCGCTGAAATTTGCAAAGAAGTCGGGCTTCCTCCTGGCGTGTTGAACATTCTCACTGGATTAGGACCTGAAGCGGGTGCTCCTTTAGCAGCTCATCCCGATGTAGACAAGGTTCAATTTTTAAAAGAATTGAAGCTGTATGGGGCTATATCTTGTTTTTATGTCTCACATTGTTGCACACAAGGTTTTAAATTGCAGTCACGGTCGCAATTTTGTCAATCCTTCAATTACAAACAGATGCATGTGGTCACAATTGTGGTCGCGGAAAGCCAAAAAAAACTTTATGTCCCAGCCAAAATTGCGGCCACGCGCTGTTTTTGAAAAACCTCGTTTGCGTGTATCATTACTGAGATTTCTTTGAGTTTGCAATGCTAGTTTGACATTGTGGCCGTAATTTTTCCAATAGATTGCCTTTACTGGAAGCTCTGCAACTGGGAGCAAAATTATGACAGCTGCAGCTCAGCTGATCAAGGTATTTTTGAGCAGTTATCTGTAAGTTATGAACAGTTCGTGTTTCCATTTGTTTTGATAGAACAAAGAACAAATAAAGGCATGCTCAGAAAGAGATAGGAACCCCTTTTTTTCCCCTTACATGTTTTAATTGTGTTTTCTTCATGAATCACTCTAACATAAAATGTGTGGTTTCTTGGCAGCCTGTTTCACTAGAGCTTGGTGGGAAAAGCCCAATCATTGTTTTTGAGGATGTTGACCTTGACAAGGGTCAGTGACTTCGCAAGTATAGTGATTTAGTTATGGACAGCACTTGTCTACTTGCATCACAAAATCACATTTCCTTAAATACTGAGTGAGGATGAGTAATTTTTTTTCATCTATTTCCTATTGCATGATTTAGATCCTTTCTCCATGATTTAAACAGCTGCTGAATGGACCATATTTGGTTGCTTCTGGACAAATGGTCAGATATGCAGTGCAACTTCCCGCCTTATTGTACATGCAAGTTTTGTCTTCTTTAACTTCAACTGTGGTTGAATTTTTTCAGCACCTTGATAGAAATTATGTTGGCATTTATCTTCAAAAACTAAGATACTCTCATTTTTCAGGAAAGTATAGCAACAGAATTTTTGAATAGGATTGTGAAATGGGTCAAAAACATCAAAATTTCTGATCCCTTGGAAGAAGGTTGCAGACTAGGCCCTATTGTTAGTGAAGGACAGGTATATTTTCTGTTTCTCATTTCTGTATATCTTATGCATTTACGTCCTACTCTCTTTCTAAAGTAAAGGGCAGGTATGCTTTGGTATGTTCAAATGCCCTTATTCAATATTCAAAATGAGAATGTGATTAATATGATATCATCATTAATTATGAATTATGATCAAGCTTAATGTAGTATGGAATAATGCATAAGCTTCCTTAGAAGAATTATTGGTTGGCTGGCTATATATATATTATGAGAAGGAGTCAGAGAAGGAACCTTCTCCTGGTTGTTGTATATGTTCCTATGATTTAGCTTTCTCTCTGTTCTTATAACTTAAAACATCTTATTGATATAAGCATATTTTTCTTGAACAAAGATTATCTAATATTTATATTATATGGTTCAGTATGAAAAGATATTGAAGTTTATCTCAAATGCTAAGAGTGAGGGTGCAACCATTTTGACTGGTGGGTCTCGCCCAGAGGTATGATTATACATTTATAATTTCTTTGAAGGTGTGTTTTGGTTATGTGCTTCTGCAATTGTTGTGAGAATTGATTTTTTTTTTCTTTCTGAAATTCAATGGCAGCATCTAAAGAAGGGATTCTTTGTTGAACCAACTGTCATAACTGATGTAACTACCTCCATGCAAATTTGGAGAGAAGAAGTATTTGGACCAGTTCTCTGTGTAAAAACATTTAGCACTGAGGAAGAAGCTATTGATCTAGCAAATGACACTGTGTGAGCTGATGTTTTCTGTGAACTGGCGACATTAACTTCCTCTGTAAAAAAAAATTTCCCTTCATTTTTGGTTTGATATCTAAGTTATATACTTTAACCTTCCACAGATATGGCTTGGGTTCTGCTGTAATATCAAATGATCTAGAAAGATGTGAGCGCATTACTAAGGTGAGACTAATCCTAGGTTATCACAGAAAACAAAAAATGATTGGATTGTTTCTGCAGCTAAATAGTTCATCTTGCTTCAATGCAGGCTTTTAAGGCTGGAATTGTGTGGATTAATTGCTCTCAACCATGCTTCACTCAAGCCCCATGGGGAGGCATTAAACGCAGTGGTTTTGGTCGTGAATTAGGAGAATGGTATGGTCCTTATTTCCTAAATTAACAAATGCAAGTAACCTCAAATACCTTTCTTCTCTTTGCCTGGATATCATGTCTAACATGCAAAAGAAACTTACATTTATAAGTTGAAGTCCATGGATTGTTGAATGCTCCTGTACCACTCAACCGTTGACAGTTTGTTGACCATCAGATTTTGTACAACCAAATTTAATCAAAAGGTCGATAAAGCTGTGTAACATCGTGGCACTGGTGCAGCTTTGCACTTTTTAGTTGGAGTAATTTTAAATCATAGGGATTGTGATGCATTGACACATTTAAATTAATAAACTAATAATAAAAAAGTCACCTACGATTTGAGTGAATTTATTCTAAGTTGTCACGTTCCTTTGGTTTGAAGCTAGCATAAAAAATGAATAGGGTCACAGAGACAGTAGATTAAACTCACGCACAATTGCAAAAGAGAAAACATACCTTCACCTCGATCATTCTCAGATATGGTGTGGAAAATAAAAACTTTTAAGCTTTTATTTGAGCTTCTGAGTAATTTTTCTTATTAACTTTTTCAGGGGACTTGATAATTACTTGAGTGTGAAGCAAGTGACCCAATATATCTCTGATGAACCGTGGGGCTGGTACCAGTCTCCTTCAAGGCTGTGATAGGTATCCAAAAGCTAACATTAATAAGTTGTGGGTAATATCAAATTACGATTATGACCCCAAAGTCGAGAAGACATGATGTCTATGTATAACATTGAAATGGTTTGCACTTTGCAGTCAAGATTATGTTGGTAGTGTTTTTATTTGATTTGTTTATGGTTGGCTCCACCACATGCTTCTAATGTTTGAATTTCATCATGGAAGACTTCCATCATTACATTATATTGAAGCATTTCTTGCGCTTAAGTTACGAATCATGCATCAATAGATCTGACTTAAAATTGAAAAAAATGTCCAACCCTTCAGTCAAACTGAAATGTTTTTTACTAGCAAGTGTCCCTTGTCTGGTTTAGTCCCTTGTCTGGTTTAAATGCAAATCGAGTCCCAAAAATATGTAAGAATAGTACAACCTAAGTCATTTTATTGGGGATTTTGGACATGTCAATTAAACTCTATGCATGAGAGAATACACAACGGTAAGTTATCTAACAATGAAGATATGCCATTTTACACGCTCCTTGCACAATAAGGATTCCCATAAATATCATGAATAGTATTTTGTGTGTATTTTACATTATAGTGTACGGCGTGTTGTCATGTTTAAATAATAATCTCAAGGTGTGGGTGTTTAATGGGATAGCACCAGTCATTCAATAGAAGGATGATTAATTTCCCTTTAAGGAATGATGTTTACTTTGGAAAAAAACATTGATTTTCATGAGAAAGATGTTGGCTTTTGTTGGAGAAAATGGTTTTTCATTTAATTTTTATGTTAGGAAAAATAATGAAATTTATTGTTTCATTTTAATTCCTAATGAAAATCTAAAAACACATAATCTTATTAATAAAAGTAAAGATAAAAAAGGCAAAAACAAATAAGTTTTTATCAAGGCTACAATAAAATTTATAATTATAATATTAAAAAAAAGGAATATGTAACTCTTGTTGATGTCACCTCTATAAAACCCCAATTACTTGTAAGTAGGTTTATAAAATTAAGGTTTAAATATGTTTTTTTATTTTTAATATATAGTCAAATGTCAAATTTTGTGTTGGTTTGCTAATAATTTTTTTAACATTTGCTCCCTAACATTTGAACATTTGAAAAGTTTAGTTAGATTTTTATCATCAGTTAATAATGTGTTCATTAAATTATTAATGATACAATTTGTTACCACTTAGAAACTATTTATATTTGTTTCAAACTTAAAATTACAATTCCTTGATAATTAGAAACCACCAAATTCAATTAAAGAAAAAAAATCAAAAATTGAGAATCTCCTTTTGAGTCGTCATGGCACCAGCCATTCACCTACCTCCTTCTCCTTCATCCTCCATCTTCCTAAACATGTTCGACTGGCAGACATTTACAAAATTTGTAATGACCTCTTCCCAGCAATTTCTGAGTACCACGATTTCCATGCTTCCATGTAATGCGAGTACAGTTCTCTCAAGGCTGTTTCACAAGTAAAACGGACATCAGATTGGTTGAATTTTCTGCACCAAATACTGAATAATAGAGGTCAAATGAGGCTTAGAGCACCTCCAACGCCAGTTCTTACGAGGTTCGTATGTTTAAGAACCAGTTTTTTACGTAGGATAACGGTTGGAGGAAGCTGACCTATCCCTCAGCTATGACAAAAACAGTGTTACTATTCAGTACGAAAATCGTATGCAGAAAACGCAACAATAAATGCATGCAACCTGGCTATCGCTTGCTCGAAGAGAGATGTGCATAAGAATGCTCTGAAAATCACACGAAGGAGGCACGCCTAACTATACAAACAATCAATTTATGCAAGAGAAGCACAACGGAGGTGAAAGATGGGGAATTAGCAAGTTAGTTTGTAGTATGGGGGCGAAAGACGGGTGAACAATGAGATGAAACAAAATAAATATTAAAAAAATGAAAATACAAGATAATTTATCAACAAATTCCTAAAAACTTCCAAACATTCATTTACGTAAAAATAGAAACATGGGTTAACAACCAATGCCAAACATTTTATATCTGCCTGTGTCATGGAAAGGTTAGATATTATATATTACCTTCATTTTGATACTGAGGGCTATTTGCAGTTGCAAGACTGTCCCAGCCATGCACCTGCTTCAGATTATTATTCTCAGAGGCTCCAACTTTGGGCACACAAGCCGGAGCGAAAGGACCAAATTGATAGTTCTTTGAAGCTTGTTTTGTGCCTTGTTTTAAATTGTTTTCATCTGCCTGACCCAGCCCACTGCCATATTCCATTCTTGGCTTCTTAGGATTCGGATTTGAGTCGCCATTCGTGAACAATTCCACGTTATTCCTCTCAAAACTGATGTTTGTGATATCACTTCCAAAAGCCCTTTTCCTAGACTCGTTCAGGTTTGATTTGTGAAGTGTCTCATTCCATGTCTTCCCTTCAGAACCCAGCCACCGGAATGCTGGTTTTCTTGTATCTGTCGTATGGGTCTGTCAAATTGTAAAATCAGAAGAACGAATATGCTTAGTTACACACTTATATTAAACAAAACAAAGACAAGCATATATGCACATAAATAAGAATTAAAAGATTGGCGAGCATCACCTTCTCAATAAGATTCATGGAGGATAGCACATTTGCGATGTCATATAGGCGTCTAACTTTGGCTGCAAGGCCATATCGGAGTGTAAGTGAAAAAATGTAAGTAGTTTATACCTTTGTCAACAGATAAAGAACATGGTACATTAATCATTGTATTACTTCTCATTACAGAAGTATTATGGGCATCCCCAAGTAACAATTTTGCAGCCTCGTCAAGGGAGATCAACTCCACCTGTAGAGTAGAGTCATCATTGTTAATTTTCAACATAACAGCTTGTTACACGGCAAATAAAAAGATACATGAAATTGGAATGTCCAGGAAACTTATGGTAACCCTCACATTAGAGCAGACAAAGAGCTTAACAAAATTCTGGGTAAGCAGAGCAAGAGATTTTTCCCTTCGATTTTCTGCAAAATTTTGAAGCAGCACTATAAACCACATTTGCAAAAACTACAATTGGGAAACTACATTTTCCCGAATGTTTTTGTAATTATCACAGCCATTTCACAAAGAAAAGTTACAAGCACGGATTAGTACTAACCAAAATGCAACAGTTGGTTCCGCTGCCAGCAACAAAGATAAACCACACTTCAGATTTGCAATTTTCTTAACTAGTGATTTCCAAATAATAATAATAATAATAATAATAATAATTGAAATTGCCAGTAACAAAGAAAAACTAAAATGAAAATACCATCATAATTAAATTAATAATAACAGTTTTAATATAAAATTGCCGGTCCAATTGAATGTCAATTTTCTTTTGAATCTTGCACATCATATCGTTGCATGTTATATCTAGAAATGTCTAAAAACTTAGCTCCCGGTGTTTATGTAATTTCCCAACAAAAAAAATATTCAACCTTGAGCAAACTGATAAATGGGGAAAAAAATGTGTGCATTTTAGAAAACATATAAAATTATTAAAAACGAAAAATCGTTTCTTGAAAATAATATGGAACGAACGCATAAATAATCTTAATTAGAATTAGAGTATGAGGATATACAGTAAAGCATTTTCAGACATCAAAAGACAAAGCTTGAATTTTAATTCTTTGTTTAGAATATACTTGCCATTTTTCAGAGATTTAGTAAGAGTAGAAGAATTAGGGTTCAACTTGTCGCTTTGACTTCCAGTAGCGGGATTAGACAGTGTTTCCTCGTCATCTTCGTCGTCGGACACCTAAAACACGCCGTCAACAACAAATTAACTTCCCAAACTAAAATAATAACCTAATTGTTCCGAAATATTAAAACCAGCCACTTTCACTATTTGGCGCATAACTCAAACTCACTTTGTCGTTGTCGTTTCCAGAACCACGCAAGAAATTGGAATTATCCTTCAACCCCTCTTCCTGAGAAACCATAAGCAAAAGATTACACCCTTAGATTTTGAAGCAGCTTGCTAATCATGAGTTAAAACAAACGAGATTTACCTTGAGCTCCTGAAGAGTGTGAGGAATTGCGACAAAACCTCTCCAAATATACTGATTTTTCGCCTTCCTTGATAGCAACTGTAACACGCGCACGGATCAGAATGAATAAATCGAGGTAAAACAAATAAGTGGAAGATTAAAGAAAAAATGTGCATACCCCAATACTCTCGAGGACATTAACAATGTCATAGATCCGCCTCCTCTCAACGCCTGAGAAGAAGAAAACAAAGTGTAGATGGGACAATAGACGAAGCAGAGTAAGGAAAAAGAAGGAAGATGAGAAGAGAAAGACCTAATCGGATGGCAGCATCGTCGAGGCCGATCAGATGAACAGACCCTCGATCGTATAAACTCAAAAAACTGCATTGAAGAGAGAGAAAAGTGAAATCGGAAATTGAATTAAGGAAGGAAAAAGATAGGAGAAGAAGAATAAATAATTACTTGGTGCAGAGAAGGCCGAGGGATTTTTGCTTGCGGTTGTAAGTGCAATGACGGGAAGGGATAGGATCTGAAGAAGCCATAGATGAAGATGGCAAACGAGATGAGACCAGAAGAAGTGAGGGATGGGAAAGGTGTTTTGGCGGAGCCGAGCCAAAAATTTGAAAGTTGCGTTTGGATCTCAAACGGGGGAGTCGGAGGGATGTTTTGTTCTTTTTTTCGTTTTCAAATAAAAACAACCAATTAAGCGGGAATCTGTTTTTATCAACCGCGATCACTCACCAGTCACCACGCTCCCCCGTTTTATTCTGCTACATCATGCTGCCGTTACTATTCCCATTAGGGTAAATAATTATTATTTTTCAAATAATTATTCTGATATGACAATACCCTACCCATATTAGATTTGTCCTACTTTTATATTCTTGAGGATTAAAATTTGAAAATTTATTCTTCAAGAACGAATTTGTCAACAATCTATTTTGTGAGGATCGAAAATGATTATTTATCATTATTATTGTCCATGACTAGGGGTGAAAATAGGTCCGGCCAGACTTTGAAAGACCCGAATCTAACCTACGATGAATCTTTGAGGCCTGATCCTGGCCTATAGCCTATCAAAGACTTTTATTTTGGCTCGGCCTAACCTTTTTAAAAGCCTGGTCGGGTAACCTCTTTAAAAGTCTTCATCACAATAAATATTTAATATTTCATGGAGTAGAAACGTAATAGGAAAGTTAAAAAAAAAAGTTATAAAAGGACACATAACTCACGTCTAAATTGAATTGTAATTAAAGTCCTTGATTATAAGACTAGAAGTTATTGAGCAATAATATGTAATCAAAGTCTAAAATTCGGGACCCCTCTTGTCAAAGGCATCCCTCACGATCGACGTATGAAATTCGGGATTCCACTTAACCACATCCATCTTGACATGTCGGAGAGTTATGGAGTTTGATAAAAACACCTATAATAATCTATTGGTGTTTTTGTAGTGTTTTTTTTAGACAACCTAGATCACTAAGTGCCCGTGTGTTTGGTTGTGAGAAAGTAAAATGAAGAATTAGAGGAAAATAGGTGAGAAGGAAAATAAAAAAAAATATGGATATGGTAGAAAAAAGGGTGTTTAGTTAAAAAGGAATATAATAAAGGAAAAATAAAACTTTTGGATTTAAATTGTTTAATAGGCAAGAAAAGAAAAAAAATATTCAATTAAAATATATTACTATTGTTATTAGTTTAAACTAAGGAAAACTAAGTTAATTGCATATTAGACACATGAACGGTGTCAAATTTGTAGATAAAAGTGACATGTGTCATCAATTCTCTCTCAAATGTGTGGAAGTTATTTTGCAGGTAAAGGTTGGGGTGGACCACCTTGATAAATTTTAGACATTAGATTAATCTATCTAAATAGAGTATGTGTCTTACATGTCTGATTATTTCACCTCCAACTCTCTCCCCAACCCCAACAATTGTTCATCGCCACCAACCACTATTCATCATCGCTGGAGGTGATTTTCGATGGCATTTCAGCGGTATCTTTTGACATCCCAAACCCATCATGGTGACAACACCATTGGCATGTTTGACCTTTCCACCCTTCCATCTTCCTAACGCAAAATAACTCCTCAAAACAAAAGAAAACCCCAAACCTAAGAAACCACCGTCACCACCCCCTCTCACCATACCAACTCTGACATCATGGCTCTGCGTTTTGGCACAACGTCGTGACTCCCACGTTGCAACTCTGACGTCACAACTTCGCTCTGATCTCACATCTTTGACACCACAAATCTATTCTAAATCCTCATCAACATCCTTGCCATGAATCACGTCTACATCTCCAGAGCCAAAGCCAAATTGTTCCAAGGGGAGGAGGAAGAAATATTGGAATACAAATATCAAGTGACAACTTCTTGTGTATAAGAACAACATTGGTGTTAAAGAGATCTTGATGACGATGACTATAATGATCTCGAAGATATCCTCCTCATGTTCCTTACCCATTGTCGCTTCCACCCCCTATATTTGTTGCAAATCTTCGACTTCGAGGCTTGAATTTGCCGTAGAAACAAAATGAAAGAAAAGATTAACATTTTGAAACTAAAATAATTCTTATAAAATTCATCTCTTCTATTTTGGTCATTACTTTTTGTAATTTGTAATTTACTTGTAAGTACAGGTAGAAAAAGTCATGTTTACAATACTCAAAATATAAGTCTAAAATCAAATATCAAGTAAGTATTTTTGTCACTTTTTTTCTCTCTTTAAATTTATCCTTCCTTTATTAACGGGAACTTATTTGGTGCATCAGATGCATACATAAACATGATATTCACAGGAAAGTCCTTCATCTAATAGCAATTTTCAACTTCATTAAACCATAGGCAGAGAAATTTATATCTATAAATGTATTAGCTCTAAAATAGTATTTGGTTGGAAGAAAAATGAAGGAAAGAAAATGAAAGGGAGACTACTGGGGGGACAAAATTCTTTCTTTTACTGTAAGAGTTAAGAGGGAAACAAAAATCTTCCTCATTTTGGGGAAAGAAATTTAAAATATTTCAACAGGATTAAAATTTCCTTATGGTTTGAGATTTAAAATTACAAGGATATACAAAAGTAAATTAATTTTTAAAACTCATCTTGTGAATCAAACAAGAAAATGACTACTTTTTCTCCTCTCAAGCATACATAATTGTTTAGTAATATTTTTTATATAAAAAAAAAACTCTCCTTTTCCTCCTCTGCATCAAAATTTCTCTCTTTTTTCTTTCAACAAGCAGATCCCAATTGTTTGGTAAAGAGGAAATTGGAAGAAGAAAGAAAGATGAAAATTATTTGATTGTTTGATAGGAAAAATCTAAAGAGAAAATGATTTTATTTCTTAAATGTTTTTTTTAAGTTAATTTTTCAGCTAAGTCTAATACGTTCTATGTTTATTTTTACTAGGAAACTGGAAGGTGGTTTCTCCACGTTTGATGGTTTTGGGGACGTGATGCCAATAGAGTGGCTCATAGGTCATAGCCTAGGTAATATCGGAGGGAGCAACCTCATGCTACCTTGTATGCTTCCCTGCTTGGTGATGGCATAGGGTAGTCTGTTCTCTTTGTTTTTATTTTTCCACCCGAAGCAAAAAAATATGCACACATTGGTTCCCTTAACTAAAATATTACGCGTTTAGTTTCAGTTTACATGCTCCCAATGGACAGATCTTGTGTCATTGAGTTAAATGACCATTTGAAACTTCTTAACAGGAAATTAAACCCAACTTTAACATTAATTAATCACTTCATCGATTTATTAATTGCTTTAATTTTTAAAAATCAGTGAAGTTGCTCTGAATACCAAACAGATATGCACAACAACTTCAAACTCTACAAAATCTCAACCACAATTAATATACATGCACACATTTATTCATCTTTGCAAAACATAGAAGGGTGAAGCGCATAACATCGAAGTGTAACTGTTTTTCAACTACAAATGATCCCTATTTTTGTGTAACATCCTTGAATCTCTTTATAAATGTTTAAGGGTAATACTTTCAACTATCCATATTTTATGTTTAATTTTTTATATAATATTATAAATTTAATCAAATGACATCTACTCATGTTTTATACATTATAGTTTATAGTTTATACCATGTGTTTGTTTTTATACTAAATCAGTGTAATACTCTCCTAATAACAGATGCACAAACATAAACCCAGTGATGGTAACCCTTCCCTTGCATAACCATCAGACACATCCTTCAAAATATGTGAAATAATTCCTCTTCATCCTCCTCTCTCCTGCTCAATCAGTGTGAATTACAAGGGCAAAGTAACCAAGTCAGAATTTTTACTGGAAGCAGTAAAATAATATTCTTGAACCCCCCAAACACTAATAATTCAATAAGTGACTATATTTTGCCAACCAAAAATTCTAAACATCACAAAGTTAATTCTATTTTCTTTCTCTTCCTGTCACATTACAAGCTAAATCGATAATTTATCTGTCGCCTTTTCTTTTCTTTCTCAAATTATAGACAACTCAAGGTTATCAATAAAACATATATGTATTATGGAGTCCCAAAAAAACATGAAAAATCAAATCAACCGCTTCAAATATCAAAAGTTACCACAGCTAGAAATCACAAGAGTGCAGAGAAAGAGAGAGAGAGAGTCAGAGACCTGACATCGGGGTTGATGCAGATATTGCGAACCAACTGCATGCAAACCGCATATCCCAACAGCAACTCCAACAGCTGCAAACAAGGGTATACCTACAATACAAATGCAATGCATCCATAGACACAATCAATAACTCTCATAAACATGAATAAAATTAAGACAGATTAGGATCAGTGAAAACCAAGAAAGGACAGCTGAAATGAGGTAAATGCCACAAAGGAATATGTAAAATGATGAAATATATATCAACTGTGGGAACATTAACATACCTCAGGCCTAAGCCATCGATTGGCCATCTATGGTAGCGTTACAAATGGAAGAGAGAGAGAGAGAACACAGGTTATAGAGCTTGCAAATTGCAAATTTGCAATGGACAAAGATAATTAGTGGGTAAGAGTAGACTTAGAGCACAAACTTTACGTGAAACTGTGACAACGTCGAAAAGAAAGGATGCCCAAGGGTTGGTGGACATGGTATTCCGTCCATAGATATTGTAGGCTTATTGCATGTACTGTATCGTATGCTTTTCCTAAAATCAATACTACCAAGCACAACGTAACAATGAAAAATACAAGGTTGCATTTTAAAATGAGAAAATCACATATTGTGCTTATTCAGAACCTTGTTTTGCTATAACAATTTCTTTTATGTTCGAAAATTTTGTAGAACATTTTATGGGGGTGGGGGTGAATCAAATTTTTTAAATGTTTTTTTATATTTTGAAATAAAACTAACTAATTTAACACAAACTTCAAAACAGCATAGAAGAAGAGAGTGTGTATTATATATTCTTTGAGGGTTCGATTGATGGTGAGGATAGAATAGGATAACATATATGATCAGGATGAGAACAGAATATGATAAGAATAAGATAAACTTTAATTCCATCCAATATTTGATGTGCATTAGATATGTTTAAATTTAAAAAATATTATTTTTCATTAAAATTACCTATAATTTTCTAAAAATAAAATTTTAATTTTTTTATAAACTATCAAAATTATAAAAGATATAATTTTAATTAAACTACAAAATTATATTTTATTATTTTTTACAATTATAAACAAATTAGGATGAGTGACAGAATAATCTTGTTTTATTGGTCATAACTTAACTCTCTCTCAAAAGAATAGGATGAGTGACAGAATAATCTTATCATATATATCCTATTGGCACAAGAAATAACTAACAGAATAAAATAATTATGATATCTTATTTTCTCTTATCTTGACCTCCAAAAGAAGCATAAGATATCGTATATGTGTTACCTTTGTCTACAAAATTTATGTGTATATCTTCATCCACTTTTCTTTACTTCAAGAATGAATCCATGTTTAAAAATATAGATATAAATTTAACGTCTAAAGTGAATAAATATGTAAAATAAGAAAATAATTTTTTTTCTGTAACGGTTTTTCTTAACGAGAAAATAAAAATATAGTATTATTAATTTAGAAGTAATTTAATCCAGATCAATAATAGACATATCTTTCATTTTATTTTAATTTGCTAACTTCAGAAAATGTTTGTCATTACTGATTCGCTGTATTACTTCATCACCGCAGTAATTTTTACTGCATTACTTTATTTACTAAGTCCAAATTCCAAAATTTCTAAATTCATCACTGTTTTATTCTTTGATACTTTCTCTGTTTCTCTTCATTACTGAATCATCTTATGACTTACGCGTTTTAATGCCATGACACATATTTTAATAGAAATTCAACGGATAAATATAAAATAAAAGTAAAAGTAAGGGTAAAAACAAAATCAAGGATCATTATCTTTCGCATAACTTTTGCCTCAAAACTTATTTTGCACCGGATTTTCAAAGATGCACTTACAGCCCTTCCAACGTGTACTTCAAAATTTTCTCATAGTCTATGCAAGTATCTAACAGCATCTCCAATGGAGATTTACTGAAGGATTTCTTAACTTTGAGTAGATTTACCTAGTAAAGAAAGTTTCTTTAAAAATAAAATATGTATCATATGTGAGAAACTGTTTCTTAATAATAAAAATAATAATAAAAATAATATTTATCTGATATATAACAACATTATAATTAAATCATAATTAAGTAAAAATAAAAATATAAAAATGTGAATTTTTTGAAATATTTTAAGAGTTTTTTATTATTAGGATAAAATTATGTATAAATTTCTTATAATGATATGACGTTTTAGAGATCAGAAAAAATAATGTGAAAACCAGGAAAAGTAATTTAAGAAACCCATTTAATTTTTATTTTTTTTAAGTTACTCTAATTGCCGGTTTCTAAATTAAGTAAGATCACTTTATTTTAAGAATTAGTTTACAAAAAACACAGATTCCAACACACACGCATGTATATAAATATAAGTATTAAACAAAATATATAATAAATACTGTGTAAACAATTGTGATGTGCAAAATGCTAACAGAGCCGGCTATTCTGCTAAATGATAAAATAAAAAAATTGTGTAACTAGATCATAGCCAACTGCACCTCATCATATCAAGATATATCATACAGTACACGTGATTAACCAAAAGCAGTTGAACTAAGTTTACATATTTTCTACATTTGATACCATGTTGACACGTTCAATAAAATTTGAATTACTTGCATGCTTTGATCTAAAGATAGCGACACTTTCAATGAAAACAAATAGTTCTTGCCTTAAATGTTCCAATATCAGACAGTCTGAAATGAAATTCTTGAGAAAACTGTTCCAATATCAGACCAAGTGACCAACTGTAATCAGATGATGAAAACTGTGAAGATCAGAGATGAATAACATTATTCTAGATCCATTTGCAAGCTTTCCCTTTAAATATTTAATTATGAAACTGACATTACACAAAAGACAAATGGCGTTTCACACATCATCCTGCTTTCCTCTCTGAAGACGATAAACAGTAACACACAGCCTACCTCACTAGTGATATTGTAGGCTTGACAATAATGGCAATTGCATAGGAACCTGATACAAGTAGTATACATGGTTAAAGCCCATCTCACACCATATAGAGACCGAGCAATGCAAAATTGAATGCTTTAGACATGGTTAAAGCTCAACTCCATGCAGCATTCAGCCAACTTTTCTATCATCAGCATCAACTTTAAGGGTGCAAATTCTAAGCTTGACGAACCCGATCACGCCAAGACCCCTTTTGCTTGGCCAGCACCTGAAACCAAATATAGCGGGATTACTTAAATTATTTGTTATGATTATCCATGTGTACTGTGGCATAGAAAAATGCTTACTGTTTCACTTAAAAGGCTTGCAACCAGTTCTTTTTTATCAGCCTCCTTCTCATTCTCCCTTTCAGGCTCACTGTCTGTACTGGTGGGAGGCAGAAGTGCTGTAGCACCAAACATAGCTTCCTCATGAGCAGCTTGTATTTGCTCCTCCCTTCTTGCCTACATAACAAAATGAGATTCAGTCTTCCAAACATAGATCAGGCATGTACATAAAAAGGAGCTAAATTGACTGCTTGAGCATAAGAGACAAGGAAGATACCTCAACTGCAGAAAATCTGAAACTTTGGCCAATGTGCTTGACTAAGGATGCGTCATCTTCAGCAACTGCAGATGGAAGGCATGTACAATCAGTTCTATTAAGTTCAACCCAAATCCATCACTACTACTGTCAATTACAAACAAATATAGCTAGAAAGACCATCATCCAATGATGCAAAATTATAAACAATTAAAAACACAATAATTTAGAAGTATAAGGATTGACAAGCATACAATTAAGTGATCAATATTGAGAAAGGCATTACTTTAATTTCCACTGACAAAATGAATGAAACATTCACACTATATTAAAACCATATTAATTACATTAACAGGAGAGCTGAGGAGAAGCACATGGAGACCCAAAAAATGTCTGTCTAGATAGAAATGATAAATGTAAGAATGTTAGTAACTTTTACCAAGAATGGAAAACAACCACCAATCAAAGCAAATTGTAATTACAGCCTTAAAAAAGAATTAAAAACAAAGAGGATTAAATTGAAGAATTCATAGGTACACACTGGAAAGAAATCCCACAAATAAATTTGAAATGCAATATTAAGAAAAAAGTCTGACCTTCAACTTCTTCATCATCAAGAGGGGCATCCTTGTTAAACTCAAATCGCTCCCAGCCCACACCCTTTTCTGAATCCTGTGCAACTGCATTTAAAAGTATTAAGAATCTGAGAAAAGAAATAACTACCATATGTATAAACCATCTCATTTGGCAAGCTAGAAAGCAAATATTTATAAATTATAATTTATATCAACACTTCAAGTATGAAATATTAAAATTTTGGTTCATAATACCAAGTCTCAATCATATATATCACTAGATAGTAGCAACCTAACCCAGTTTCTAATATCAAATGATCAAATACTACAAGAAGATCAGAGAAAGAAAAGAACACATTCAAGTCAAAAACTAAGTTTTCCATGTAGATTAACATGATAATTTATTGAAAATCATTCTTAAACTAGTTCACTAGAGAAAATATTTTGAGAACATTTAATATCAGAGTTACATACAGCAAGAAAAGTAATTCATTTCAAAACATATGAAGAAAATGTATTTATGAGGTATGAACAAGTTCTGCCCTGAAGATCTATTTATTGCCTTACCAGTTTCAGAAAGCTGAAGCTTCATCTTGGCTTTGACTCTTTCAGCAGATGACTGTAGACAATAGCAACAACAGATGTCCATGAATCTTGACACAAATTTCAGCCAATAGTAAAGAGAGTTTAGAAAAAAGCATGTTGCTGACATTTTTCTATAAAATATCATCAAATTATGGAATAGAGAATATTCATTAGAAATGAAAAATTGATCCTTTCATGAGTTTCATCCCTTTCCTTCCAAATTCTTACTGACTAACATATCCTAAAGTCACCAAGTTAGAGATCCAGTAGAGGGTTTCAACTTTGAAGACACTACTAGCTTGGCATATCCTAAATTCAGAGTTCAGACAATTAGTTTGGCATGGCATAATCATTCGAATTGAAATATAAAAATCAAAAGTATCACGCGTAGTGAATCCTTTATTCAGCATTATGGTGAGTCCCTAGAGAATGCAGCTTCAGCACAAATCATTCTGTTTCAATTTATTCTTCAAAACCAATCACCTGAATCTCATATCAATCATGCACCAACTAGCCCTATGGCATAACATTAAAACATCATCTTCATCTGCCCAACGACGAGAACAAAAAAAATAATGAAATTAAAAGGGTTGAACGTACCATGCGGTCATAACCTTGAATAAGCTTGGAATAATCAATCTCAGCATTCTTCCCTTTCTTCGTTTCACTGACTTTCCCTCTATAATTCGCGTCTTTCTCCGACCTGCGTTGCTTGCGAGGAGAAACGCTTCTACTCCTCCGTCTCCCTCTTTCACTATCCCTATGTCTCTCTCTACTCCTGCTTCGCCTCCGCGTTTCCCTGTATCTATCTCCGCTTCTGCTCCTTTTCCTACGTTTTTCTCTGCTCCTGCTTCTGTCGCTGCTCGAAACCCTAGACTCGGAAGAGGGATTTTTCTTAAGCTTGTCGTGGATGGATTGGAGCTGCGCTTGCTTCTCCGACTCGGAGGAGGCTTTGACGAATTTGGAGAGGAAGGAGGAGGAGGGTTTTGGAACGTCGTCGTTTGGTGCTGAAGAGGAAAAGCCTAGACCTTGCTTGAACCTCGCAGCTCCCTCGCCCTTACGGGCCAGCTCGTCGTAGTACGCCGCTGCTTTTTCTTCTTCCATCTCTAAACTTCACTTTTCAATTTCATTCTTCATCCTTCTCACAACAACTCTTCACTCTCCATGAATTGTAAGAAAACACAATAGAATTAGACCCCAGAAAACGTAAAATAAAAATAAATTAAATGTATTATTATATGAATAGATAATATATGCGTTAATCATTAATGTATAAAATAATTTATATTCACCACTAATCATAAACTTATTATATATAACAATTTATTTATTTTATAATAAATATTTCTAAAAATCATTTCTGACATAATTTTTAATTAATTAAATACAAAAATTGTTACATTAGTCGTGCATACAAATTAAACTTTAACTATAGGTTAATTATCCCGCGGATCTCTTTTTTTTTTTAACTGAATTTATCATTAGGTGTCGACACTTTTTTCTTTAATTGAATCCCTGTTTTTTTAATTGAATTCTTCCATCTGATTATAATGATAAAAAATTAATCTTAGACATCTAATTAGACGTTCATACAATGGATTTGCGCTTCTTGAGTATCTTATAAGTATAATTAAGTTAAATTTATGTAAAATTTTAATCTTTTTGCACGTTAATTCAATACATTTTACAAATTTCTCGTAACTTGTTTACCAAATTTCTTTAAGTTTGATCTTGAACTTAAATTTTATAAAATTAAAAATATGTATAAAAATATTTCATTAAAAATGACTAAGCGGGTGATTTGGTGAAGAAAAACAATATACATCACCACCGTAACCTTTTTTTTTTTGTTATGAGTGTATTGTGTACTAAAGGATGGAAAAAGAGTTTGCTGTGTTTCATGGATTATAAATTTATAATCAATTGTCCAGATTTGAATGGAAAAGGACTATAAAAATATTGCTGTAAAAAAATACTATAAAAATCATTTTCACTTAATAAAATTTTATACTATTACCCCAATCTTTTGGATTTGTATATTAAAAATATTTGACCTATTTAACTTGACTTGATTTTTTTTCGTAAAAACATATTTCTTAGGATTTGTATATTTGAAATATATAATTTTTTTCTATTTATTTTATTGAGATCAATATGACTAGTGCCCCAGATTAAGATTGGACTAAAGCAATAAATTTATAGTCTAGAAAAGTTCAAGTAGGTGCAACCCGCCTTGGTGGGTGTGCTCCCAAATTGTCCCTTCTATTAAACACAGTATTAAATTAAGAGCAATTACTCTAATATTTTTAAGTATTGTGAGATTACACCAATTTTTCTTTTTTTTAAAAAAAAAATCTCTTTTATAGGAAGACACCGTATAATATTTTGAAATAATTAAGAAAGATAGTGTAATGTATAAATGATGGCGATATATGTTCTCAAACAATTAAAGCAACTCCAACATGATTGCTTATGTAAAATTCTTAGTGTTGAGCAACAGTGGTTAATTGATTTTAGCATTGGAGGAAGTGAGTTGGCATTACTTATTTTAGTAAAGTTGTTTAACAATTTTTTAAATAATAAATAACTTTTTCAATAAATATTTTTAATTGAGTATGTTTAAGTAACTTTTAAATTATCCTTACATATAAAATATTTTTAAATAAAAAATAATTACGCATCACAAGTCAAATTAATTATTTTTTATTCCATAAATACAAGAGACCTGTGATCTCTAGTCCATCATCAGATTTAAATCACTCATCATTTTGGAGAAAGAAAAAAAAACAGAAAAAAATTCGTAAATGTGAGGTGTTGTGTAAGACTCACCAAAACTTATGTAAATTAATAAGCAACTCAATAATATAGATGTTTCAAAGAGAATTAGTGTAAAAATAGAAGAATATTTTTTTGTATAATATTACAAAATTTTAAAAAGGTAAGTGTGATTTACTTTTAAAATAATTAATTAAAAAACCTGCACGGCTAATAGTATAAGGTGAGCCAAAATTAGGGAGGAAACAAAGTTATCTCCCACCTTTATATCAAATTTAAACTAAACATTCACATACAGATAAAAAAAAAAAAAACCTAACTAAACATTCACAATCAACAAGATTAGATTCTGTTTGTATTCGACTTTTTCCTTGTGTGGTATGTGGTAGATTTCCACGAGATTAAGATAATGTTTCTTTTTGTGATTTTACCTAGGACAGCAACCAGGAAGTTGAATTGTACTTCAGAGTAAAATAAAAACAAAGTTCAAATCTATTTAGGTCTGGATTCGATTTGGTTAGGCTTATGAAAAATTTTAATTAACCAAACTAAATCAAATCTATAAGAATTTGGATTGATTTTGTTTTGCCATTGAAAATTATTGGTTTTCTCCACGATAATAAAGTATGCTTAACAAAAAAAAAAAAAACAACAATGAGTTGTTGCGATGTTATTGAGAAATATCAGTAACATATTTTTAATATTCCAATTTTTATATATTCTTTGTTAATTAGTAAAAATTGCGTGAATTTTCTTTCATACGTAAGTTATATGTTCAAATTAATGATATTTTCAGCCAAAATAATGTTTTAAAATATAAATATTAAAAATGTATTTCTTATATCTATTTTTTTTTTACTTTTTTTCTAATGTATAAATATTTTCGATAAACATATATAATAAAATTTGAGAAGTTTAAACCACACTTATATTTTTTAAATTAATAATTATACCTATACTTTAGCTTTTAAAAGGAATGGGATTTTATTAAAACGTGATTGACACGTAATGACAATTATTAAGCTGTAATTTTACAATTGAGAATTTAATTCAAATACATTAATAGTATAAAAAATCATCAAATTATAAATTATCACCCTAAGATCGTATAAACCTCATACTAAAATAACAGAAAGAATAGATAACGATATAATAAAAGTAATTAAGTAATACGAATAACATAAAATAATAGTAATTTAGTAATTAGGTTTAATGTCACTTTTGATTTATTATGCATTATAATTATTTCACTTTAATATATTACTTTAATATATTAAGTTTTAAAGATTTCATTATGATTTTCTATATTTTTGAAATATATTATTTTGATTATTTTAAAATTTTTTGTTAGAAACGTTAATATTTTATTAATTTTTAAATTTTAAAAAATATCAAGGGATACATTTTGAAAACATAAAGGACTATAATGAAAATTTTAAAATTTAATATATCAAATAGAAATAATTACGAAACATAATGAATAAAAAATATGACATTCAGCTAAATAAATAATTAACCTTTGCATAGTGACAGTTAAAAATCTCCACTGTTTTTCATTTATGTTTTTAAAAATAAACAACAAAAAATATTATCATCTCTTTCAACTTTTTTTTCATATTTGAAAAGATAGCAAATGTAGCTCAAAGATCGTCATCACATAATTTCATTGAAATTATCAAAAATCCGTATATTCCTCCTTGGAAAACCAAAACCTTCCATACAACTATGCTATTGAAAATAGAAGCAAGAGACATTAAAGCAAGAGTTATCTTTGATAAAAGACAAAAAATTAACCTAACTTGCAAATTAATCCAGATTTGGATGAGAAAGTTATAATGTTGCTATTGCTGAGGCCTACAAGCAATACCTCTTTTGTCCCACATGGTTGGGCCAGCAAGTAAAGGATTTTCCATCTAATATTTACAACTGGGTCGGGTGAATAGGAGCAACACAAAGAGGGATTCTTCTTTGCCTTCGTCAATGCGCTACTGTGGGTGACGTTGATGAGATGGTGGTTATTGTTAGGTGAGGTGACTATTCCGATCATGTAGGGAGATTGTGGCAGAGATGGAAGCAGGAGTAGGGCAATGCTCTTTTTGGTTGATGGTAAGAGCCGAAGCAGTAGAAGAAAAAAAGGTCCTTACCTATTGTGATTGAAAATAATTTATGAATGAAATTATTATTACTATTAAATGATTAAATTGAATGAAGATGATGATAATAATAATATGAGAGTGAAAGTGGTTATTATTCGTGATTTCAGATCCATCTTTTATTGATTTACTTAGTAATTTTTAATTTTTTAAATAAAAAAAATAGTAACGATTTTTAAGTGTCACTATGTTAACTTAACTATTTTAAAATTTAAAATAATGACAAACACTAGCATTTCTAAAAAGAATTGTAAAAATAATTAAAATGATACATTTCGAAAATATAAAGGATGAGAATGAAACTTTTACAACATAATTGACCAAAGCGAAACAACTATGAAACATAATTGATCAAAAGTGACATTAAATCATTTTAAAATTAAAAAGTTAATAAAACACTAATATTTTTAACCAAAAATTATAAAAATGAACAAAATAATACATCTTGAAAATATAAAGGATCATAAGTTCATAACGAAACTTTTAAAAATTTAATATACCAAAATGAAATAACTGTGAAATATAATAAATCAAAATTGACATTAAACCCAGTAATTATATATAGGTATAGGTATCGAAAATTACCTACCTCTATACCCAATCAAAGCAAAAATTTATCGTCAAAGTTAGAAAAAAAAAAAAAAAAGATGTGCAAGCGATACCCATAAATAGGAATTTATTATTCATATCTACAATCAAACAAGAGAGAAAATATTTTTCTTTCTTTCAATTTTTCTTGTACCAAACAATCTATGATTCATCTCACTTTTTTTTTATATAGTTTTTACTCATTTTCTTTTTCTTTTCTTACCTAAACAAAATAAAGTTGGAAAGAGGAGTCAGACACTTTAAATTGAAAGGACAAAAAAAAAACCTTTCATTATACTACCATATATCCATATTTATTTAAGGATGTTGATATTATTTTATAAATGTACTTTTTTCTTATTTTAAACTAATCAAACAAAATATTTATTTTTTTCATTTTGTCTCCTACCAATTAACTAAAAAAATAATCTCAAACACAGTGTAAGAGAATCATATCACTGTTGTAATTGAAAAAAAATCCAAAATCTTATAAAGCTATAGAATCCGAAACTTTCAAATCTTGTACTAATATAAATAAGTATAAAAAATATAGGTGCCTACTCTCATCCTAAGATATGATGAATGGAGCATGAAAAGGCAGGTGGAGCGTAAAGCAGCGAATCCCAAGAAGGAAATGAATGGATGAATGAGATAATGTATCTTTGATTATGTGATTATTCAATATAGATTGTGGTTTGGGGACAATATCAGGTGTGGGCTCCACCTGCTATCGTATCATCCTAAGATATGATCCTGTACGTATGATTTATAACTATAACTAACGCCATCGCTCATTCCCATACGCTGCGCCGCCTTCACAACATCAAACAAGCGTAGCAAAATTAATACGAAAAACATAATCAATTTCATAGCCAACCGTCTGAAATATCTGAATGCATTGTTGAATTAAAGTTTAGTATAAATTTAAATTTGAATTAAACTTATTTTTTATAAATTGTGCTTTTAATGATATTTAATCTCAAATTTACTTTTAAAATTAAAAATGAATATAACTTAAATAAATTTTAGATTCAAATATACTTTTAAAATATTTTGCTGAAAATCTAAACACATTCTTAGTTGATTATTTTATGAAAAAATAAAATAATAGGTTTGAGTCTTGAATATTTAATTATGTTAAATATTATCTTAAATGTATAATTATGTTGCCTATAGTAATCTTATTATGAAGGGTGAACCTACACTTATTTGAAGGTGAGCAAATGCGCCTTTCATTTTAATAAACTTGTATATATTTATCTTATAATTTTATATCTTGCACACCTTAATCTTATATGTTTGAACACTCAGTCTACTTTTACGTGAGAATAAATGAATATTCCTTACTTTAATAAAATTATAAATATTTATCTTAAATTTTTATATTTACGTACATATTTTATTTTTATGTGTTTGAATTCACTATCTCATTTTTTCACTTTACTTATGTGTTTGATATTTATTTATTTATTTATTAATGTATATGATAATTATTTTTAAAAGCATGAGAACTTTAGGAGTTTTGGTAATGTTTTAAGAACCCAACTTGAAAAACTATAACACCAGAGAATTTTGTACGCCTTATAGTTTAGGTGTTACCTCATACTTCTACTTATTTAATGAAATGTAGAACATAACACATCTTATGATATTAAAAGTATTATTTAACTTTTGTAAAAAAAAAAAACTAGGTATTATTTAACTAATACTACTAAAGAAACCTAAAATTCATTTTCATATTGAAAATTCAACCGGCTTGTCAAGAGTAAGACACGTGTGATTGGATTTATAAAATGCTTTATTTTTTTTTCTTCTTCTTTTATCATCTCTTTCCTAAAGACTCCATGTACGAAGAAGCAAAAAGAAAAAAGAAAGACTAAAAATCTAGCAGTTAACATGCAGTGACTAAGACAAATCACAAAATATTCTAAGCGTCCTTCGTTTATCCGTTTCTTCCCAGTTACCACCCTAATTCCAATCCTAACAGTGCAATTAAGCCCCACCAAAAATCAAACCAAGAATTGAAGATCGAAAAAGACCGTTCAACCTCTTTTCTTCTTTTTCTTCCCTATCTAGATTTGCTGAACTTTCAAACAAGTGGCATTAGCTATTGATTAGATCTATCAACTAATTAAATATTGTTCTAGTATGATGATTTTAAATAAATATATAATTATGTTAAATATTTAGAATTTTTTTCTCTATAATAATATTTTGTTTGACATCTTTGAAAAATATTAATTTTTTTCTTATAATTTTTTATTAATTTTGTCTTAGTAAAAATTAAATATATATATATATATATATATATATATATATATATATATTTTACCTTCTCAATATTAAAATTTACTGTTATTTTAAAGGGATTAACCACCACAAATTGTTTCCTAATCAAATTACACGTGTAAGTTTGTTAAACGCTTTAAAATATTATCTAATAAAGTTATCATTAAGGAAAAACTATTTTATTTTAATAAAGACCAAATTAATATGAAATTTTTTATTAAGATGGAATTAATGTTTTTTAAATTTTACAGGATTCAAATTCAAAACATATTTTACTTTTTTTATAAAGTTTATAATAATTTTGAATATATGAATTATTATAAATTTTTGATGCTGCATATGATTTTTATGAATAAAAAATAGCAACTCAAATAGAATTGTGCTATAAAAAATATTTTTAATTTGTAAAAAATAAAATAGGATAAATAGTCACTTTTGTCTCTAAATGTGTAATTTATTGACAAATGCGTCACTGAAGGATGAAAATACAAAATTTAGTCTCTAAAGTGTAAAAAATGCGACAAATATATCCGACCGTTAACTAAATAGTCTACGTGGCACAAAGGAACGAATTTGTCACTGAAATGGTTTTCAATGTGGTAATCTCTAATTGCAACACAAGGGCATATTTATCATATAATATTTTTTTTTACTTTTCGTCTTCTCATTCCATTGACAAATGCGTCCCTGAAATATGAAAATACAAAATTTAGTCCCCAAAAGTGCGACAAATATATCTGGACGTTAATTCATGTCCGTCACCATTAATAAAATAAAAAGATTCAAAGAATTAAAATATATGATATATTTATCTTTTATTTATAGTAGATTGTGACTAATTATAATTTGAAAATTTTTATAATGATTGGTACACTGTTACAATATTTATTTTGGTAAACTGGTACAATGTTTATTTTGGATAATTTTTATTATGACAGACAAATTATAGTTGATAATCAATATTATTGTTATTATTATGTTTGTTTTAGATTATGTTTACCAATATATTTTTTAAATGATTATTGTAATGTTATGTTTATAATGATAAAAAATGGTCAAAATTTACCCTAAATTATATTTTACCTTTAAATGAAATGAAATTTTAGGTCTAACAAATTAGTCCAATAGAAACATACTGATATATAGTCAATAAAAAATTACTGACATTTTCGTCCAATAATGGTAACTTATTGACATTTTAGTCTAATGGAACGTACTGACATTTAAGTCCAAAAATGATATCTTGTTGACATTTTTATCCAATCTAGTCAGTATGTTGACAATCATTTTAGTGACAAATTTGTCTCTTTGTACCACATAGGCTATTTTATTAACGGCGCCAGAGAAAAGTTAACGACCGGATATATTTGTCTCACTTTTTACACTTTAAGGACTAAATTTTGTATTTTCATCTTACATGGATGTATTTGTTAGCGAAATACACATTTAGGGACAAAAATGACTATTTACCCAATAAAATAAAAGAAAGTGGCATTGGCATTACCAAGTCAAAACTTAGCATTGTGAAGTTGCAACAAGAACAGGGACACTGACCCCAAGCGAGATACGTTTCGCCTCCTTTGACCGTGACCAACGTTACTATTTATTAATGACTTAAATATTTTCATATCTCAAAAATAGGTTTTTTCAAGTTATTACCTTAATTTTACTTTTGATTAATTATATATATGATTTTTTTTTATGTTTAGTCTCATTCTATTAACTGATGTCACGTCATCAAATCTAATCATTTAATATGTAATCAATTTGAAATCATGTCATTATTTATTATTCAATTTATTTTAAAAATTGAATTATTATACGGTGAGGTCAGTTTCATTGGATTTATTTTCTCCGTTACGTGTTCGGGGCTCAAACAAATCCGTTGTAGCGCCAACTCGGTGATGGGCACGCAACAACATCGTGTTGGAGAATGAGTATAAAGAGAGAGACAAAATGCATTAATGAAGGTCGGGGTTTCTCAAAATCTCAATAACCCCCTTCTTTGAAACCAAAACAACGACGCATTACTTCACTTTGATGTGTCTCATCGTTTCTACTTGTTGTTGTTGTTGATTAGGCACATTCACTCATTGACTCACTTGCTCGCTTGCTTGCAACCACACCCTTGGATTTCATTCATGGCTTCGACCACCACTTTCTCCTTCTACACATGACTTGTTGCTGCTTGCATGCTTGTCACGTGTGACGTCGACTGCACCAGAACCCCTCACGCAATGTCCCTCTCCTCCAAGATTTCTCCGATTTCTATTTTGCTTCTATTGTCACAGGCAATGGTTTCGAGAATTTCAGTTTAGGAAAAGGAGTCGTCATAGAGGTGAATCGCAGTGGTGGCGACCAAAGTGATTCCAACATATTGGAGATGTATGGTGACTATAATGAGGAGCTCTCTATGACTACGTTCGATTCATCGGAGATTATAGGATTTAATCATCGGTTCAAAGAGTCGAAAGGAAGTGGTGAAGTGAGTAGTGAAAATGATTTTAAATGAAAAATAATAACATGACTTCTTAGATTTAAGTGATTAGACTTGATGATATAACATTTTGTTTATCACGTTATCACTTAACAAAACCAACAAAATACCTTTTTTTTTTAATATATAATTGAGAAAAAATAAATTTTAAATAATAACTTAAAAACAACATAATTTTTTAATATGAAAATCATATTTAAGTCTTTATTAATTAAAACAAAATATGTCATAATAAAAATAAGATTTTGATATTGACGTGAGAAGAGACAAGTGGAGGTGGCATAATCGCTTGTCATGGATTTGCAAAGATCTCTCAGATTTGGATCCTCCGAATCTATCGTCTTTATTATTTTCTGTAACCCTTTACTTTTCATCTCCCCATTTATTTTTTTCATTATTTATTACGCGTCCTTCTTTCTCTCTCCTTTCACCATGTAAATAAAGCCCACCATTTTCCATTTCCATGTATCTGTGTACTTTCTATTCTTAGAAGAAAGAAGAAAACTCACTTTTGTAGAGTTCGAGTTCTTATTCTCATGGCTATTACCGGCGAAATTTTCCGACAGAGCATAAAGGAAATGCTTGAGGAGTCTCCTTCCGGTGCGCCGGAACTTCAAGTTCTCGCCGTTGACGACAGCCTCGTTGATCGGAAGGTGATAGAGCGGTTGTTGAGGATTTCTTCCTGCAAAGGTAACCCGGCGTTGCGAATTGTATGTCTGTGAATTTGTTTGGGAAATTGAGATTGTTTATGAAGTGTTGTGTGTGTTTTTTTTCAGTGACGGTTGTGGAGAGTGGAACGCGTGCTCTTCAGTATCTGGGGTTGGACGGAGGGAACAGTTCTCTCGGGTTTGATGTAAGTGCATTATTATGATTTTGAGTTTGTTTTGTCGTTGGTTGTTGAAATTGGTGCTTATTTTGTTTGTTTGCTTGGTTGTGGTTACAGAGTGTTAAGGTTAATCTCATAATGACGGATTATTCCATGCCGGGGATGACTGGATATGAATTACTCAAGAAAATCAAGGTGTGTAGTTGTGTATTTGATTTTACTTTTTATCTTTTAAGGGTTTTAGTGATATTAGGATAGTTTTTTTTGTGTGAGGATTGATGACTGCTAGTGTCTGTGTTGTTGAGCTTCCTGAATTAATTAGTTGGGCAGAGGTCTAGTGTGTTTTTCTGCCTTTTTGGTTGGGTTTGAAGTTGCCATTTAAATTGTGAACTAGGAGGAAGTTGATTCTTAATTATACTTTCTTGTGTTAATTTCAGCAGGAGTCTTCTGTGTTTAGAGAGATTCCGGTGGTGATCATGTCATCGGAGAATGTTTTGACCCGAATTGATAGGTATGCTCTTGATTAGTTTACACTTGTTGGATCTAATGGAATCTTAGGAAGAACATTGGTTTTTCTAAGAACTCTTGAAATAATTTCTTAATTATGGTAACAATTACAATTTGGATGTTGTTTGTCGATCGTGTTTGTTAACCGACTAGATTAAGGCATCAAATGTCTCATGGAAGTTGAGATCTACCATCGTATTGCATACAATCTGAATAAGATGCGAATTTGGACATGGTTGAGGAGTCCTGTCTATTAGCCTTATTCTAACCGAAATAGTTACCACTAAACATGTACCTGTCCCTTGCCAAATCAGAAAATAAACTTCTGTGTAGATCCGGAATATTGAAATGATAATAATCATAATATGGAGGCAAGAGTGCTTTGTTCCTTAGAAATCTTTGATAGCCACTCGGGCATAAGCTGGCACCTTGATTGGGTATGCCATGATTGATAATAATCATGCAGGAAGCCACTAACCCATCATAAATCATAATAGGGATTAGGGATACAAGCGTGAAGTGTTTGCGTATTATTGTGCTTTTCCAATATTAAATAGTAACCAAATTTCTTATCAAAATTTCCAAAATAAGTCCCCCTTCCCTCAACAAAACACAGACAAAATCCTTTACCTAAGTTAAGGAGGGTTGTGTCATAAATTCTCTGATGCTCTGTTTCGTTGCCAATCATGTGTAAGTGTTCTAATTAGTGAACCAAACTTGCCATTCTACCAAAAATTATATGCATTTGTATTGTTATATTAAGCATTTTTGGTGATATAAACCTATTGGTAATATTGTTGGGAAAAACTCAAGTTTCACATCGACTAAAAATAAAATCAAATTAGAATATATAAATGAGGGACAACTCTTACCCCTTTTGGGGATTGAGTTAGGCCTAAATTCACATGCTAAGATTCTAAGAAATATATCAAATTTTATTAAAATATTATCATATTCTACACCTAGCAATAATGTGTGCTTCTATTTGGTAACGAGTATTTCCTCTAGGCATGTTTCTTAACAGTTCATTCATATTGGCAGGTGCCTGGAGGAAGGAGCAGAGGATTTTCTGTTGAAGCCAGTCAAATTGTCTGATGTAAGACGCTTAAAAGATTTCATCATGAAAGGGAAAGTGAAGGAAGGGGAGAAAATATCTAACAAAAGAATGAGGTCAATTGATTGCAGTCCACCTCTAACTGCAACATGCTCACCAGTGTCTCTTCCATGCGATCCTCCATCATCATCCTCATCATCATTACTCTCACCATTATCCTCAAAGAAGGCTAGATTGTGATCAGAGATTGAGTAGTAGTGTGCTATGTCTCCAATTTTGCCTACACTAGTGTTCATATCAAAGTATGTAGTGTATTTTGCATTTGTTCACCAATCTCTATACCTTAGGAATCAGAAAAGCTAATGTCAGAATCACTAATTTTTTGGCCTCTACTTGGTCTCCTGATCTTGCTATGTATTATGTACAGAGGAAATTTATCAATAATTTATAAAATAGGGCGTTATTTTGACCAACAATTTTTAGTTCTAATAAATATTTCCTAATCTATTTGTAATAACCTTAAAAATCAAAAGTAGGAACATCTAACTCATAATTAATTTAACTAATTAATAAATAAATCTTTTTTTGTTTGATTAAGACAAAGAAAACAAAAATTAAAAGTGCTTCTCTTAGTCTTGTTTAGAATTTATTTTATAAAATTAATTTTAGTTAAAATTGAGTTTAAAATAATGTAATTTTATGTTTGAATATTTTTATTATAAAAATAAATTAGAAGTAAAAATTATTTTTTATCCAACTTAAAAATAATCCAAAATTGCTTAGATTCATAATGAATTCTGATCGATTTTTCAACATAAAACTAAATCCGTGAAAATTTATCTAAAATTAATTTTAAACTTAAAATCAAATCTATAACATGAAATTAAACACACATAAAAAACATTCCTAAAACCAGGAGAAAATTAAAAAAAAAATACTGTAAAGTTTATATATAGAAAGAAATCTCTCCAACTGAGACAGGAAAATATACTCATTCTAATTTTAAAAAATAATAAATAAAAACAAGATGTTTTTAACATGTAATATTTGTTTCTAAAAAAAATATAATACTTGTTTTCATCTCTTAAAAATTTATTTCTCCAATAATTCAAAAATTATTATCTTATTCTTATTAAATTTTCATTCTATTTTTTTTTCTTTTACCTCCATCCATCTAACAATTTTACATAAATACCTCATTCTATTTTATTCGTTCTTCACCGGTTTTGGTTTTATTTTAACTTTCTAAAGTGTCTGAATCTTGTAAAAATTGAATAATAAAAAAAACTAAACTAGAGCAATGCATCATGCATGCCATGCTCAACATTAAAAAAATTGGAAGAATAATGGAGTCAGTCTTGAAAGTTTTTAGGGAAAATCACGAGGAAGATGATACAATCTTGAATGAAAAGATTTTATCAACGCCCTCCTTCCGATAGTGGGAAAGTTTTCCTTGTATTTTTGCTGTTTCCTATTCTTAAAAGGCCAAAACTTTTCATTACATAAAAAAGAGGAGAAGAACTAGGCCTGGGTTATTAATCAATTCCCATTATTGCAAAGTAATTTAAATAATCTTGCCGCTCATAAGCTCGCAAGTGAGTCCAAACTGGATGGCACTTTCCATTAATTATTATTGAATTCTCATTAGCATATTTTTTAACTACATAATTAGCATTTTTGTCTTCTCTGTAAATCTCGAGGTATTTCCGCATGTTTCAGCCGTTTGAGTGAGTCAATTTATTCACACTTAAACTTTTCATTCTTTCTCAATTGTGAAAATTAAATCAAATCTTTTTCCACAAACTCAGTGCTTTCAACTCAGTTACACGGAATAATTCTCATTAATATTTTGCAACCTACCAAAAAGGACTCACCACAATACTTTGAAGATGCGAGTTTTCAATCGAATCTCAGTGAGCACAACCGACCGTCAGTACGACAAACAAGTAGCACTCAAAGTCCTTCAAAAGCTTATTACCCAATGCAGCAGCTGCTGCAATATTGTTACCTTCCAAGTTACAATTTTCAGAACCAGCATCATTCTGACCAACAAAGCATAACAAATATTATCATTCAAAGAAGCATTATAATATATCAACAGTAAGGTAATCAATTTTGTACCTAATTTCCAATGGCAATAGATCTCGAGGTGGTACAGTCCCACCATTACACCCACACCCACCATAAACAAACAAAAGGAACAATTATACTCCACCATCAAAAAATTGTCTGACTTATGTATGATCTCATTTGGCATCAATTATGAATTGACATTTGTGATGGCAATTTATGCCCCTATTGACATGCCATAGGCCCTCACAAAGAGCTTAATACAAAGCTGACAACTGTCACTTTGAAATTATCGGCGGTCCTAGTTAGGAGAAATTATTTATCCTGATAATTTCTCCCTATTTACTAGTTAGAAACATCGAAAATTTGAAATGAAAGATGTTTTACAAAATTCTACAACATACTATGTTCATTTCTTTTAAATTTTACCATCATGCGTTTTTTTTTTTCATCCAACCGTTCTTATTCTATTTTCGTACTACTTAGTTCTTTCTCTATAATGTTTCAACCTACTATCCATTGTTGATGTGTCTCTTGCCTTTGATCACCTAAAGGTCCAATAGAGCCTCAACACAAATCACATGAATCATTCAACCTCCAAACTAATCAATGTCGACCCCAAGTCAAACAATTGCAATAGTAGTGGCAGCTACTGCTGCGGCTATGTTATTTTTTGCTGTGACATTTTTTTACTTCTTCCAAAAATTTGTTCTTGCTCGATATCCCCATAGGCACATAGTTGCAGAAGGTTTTCTTAGAGAAGCAGGAATGAACCATGAGGATATAAAGAAAGTTGGTGGCAATATGAAAGGATTACTTGTTGAAGAAAATGACATTGATATTCTGTATATGAAGGAAACAGAAGGTAGTCAATTCAAAACTAGATTCCCAAATAGATGATATAATCCTAGTTATGAAGATGATGAAGAAAAGGGAAAAGATTTAGTGGTCCAAAGATCCAAACGAATTAAGCTTCAGGAGGTTACAGTTCCGCTGTTATGTGAAACTCTAGGCCCAGGTTTGATTGATCACGAGAATCTAGTTAAGCCATTACCAGAAGAATCGTCTGTGCCTTATTCAGTTTCAGCATCTTTGACACCAACTCAACACCAGCCTATACTAATTTTGTTAAAATTGGTCTCTATGTTTTAGAAGGTGAAGTGTTTCATGGTTTTGAAGTTGAAAAGTCAAATATTAAATAATTACTAATGGGTGATAAATACCACTAATTTGTGATAATCGCTATTAAATACATTTTTAATGGTAAAATGTCTATATATAATACTTGTGTTTGGTACCTTAGCTCACATATTTCATTTTCGTCTAATACACCATCATGTTAATGACATGTGTATTCATTTTTATTGTTTTGTAACATCAAAAGTTTGATATTTTAGTTTTGCATTTGGTATCGGAGCCGCAGTAGTCTCTACCTTTTCCATTTTTGATTTTTGGTGTTTTTTTTATCTAATTTCGTTTTTGGTGTTTGGAGCCTCATTTGTTAAAAAATAAGATTAAAAATTATTATTTTGATTGATTTTCTTGTTTTCTGCTATTTATGGAAATTTGCATGAGCCATCTTGCCATTTAAGGTTCTTTAATACTTATTTGTTTTCCTGTATCTTATATGCTTATGCATTTCTGTTCACTTTTTTAATTTGTGCAGTTTTTGATTTATTTTATGTATGAATATATTCTGAAAAAGTTTATTCTCTTTCTCTCTCTCTCTCTATATATATATATATATAAAATCAAATGCATAATATTATGTTTTAATTATACAATTATATATATGAGAATTTTATTTATCATTGTATTATATCTTGATCTTGAAGTGCATAATATGATTTATTCTCGTATGATTAAGTTTTATGTGTAAGTGATCTTTATAATTTTGAGTAATTATGGATTAGTCACAACATTTATAATTTGATTAAAATTATATATTAAGTTGTTTATAGATCATATAAGGAATTAGACATAATATTGTGATTAATTATACTTTATATAATGAATTTTATCCCATAGGAATTTTTATTATATTTGTATTATTAATTAGGATAAAATGTCATATTATTTTTCATGGTTTATCCATAGGGATCATGAGGTATGTATAATTTGTTAGTTTTATCATAAAGTAAATATTTGCGATAAAAAATCAAATTATTTTCATGTTGTACTCGTAAAACATGAATTTGAATATGTAATTTGATTATTCTATCATAAAGTTTAATTGTATCTTATTGAATTAAAAATTTAGCCCATAGACAATTTTTATGTCACAATATTCGATTTTCTGGTATGTTTACATTGGTAAAACATACAATTAAGATTAATATGCCTCAAATTTTGACATAGGCCTTTGAATTTTTGTAGCTTCTTAAATTGTTAGGTTTTCTGATATTCAATATGATGCTCCCGAACTCAAAGAAGATAACTATAAGATATGGAAGGAGAGAATTTTTCTCCAATTGGGATGGATAGACATAGACTATGCTATAAGGAAAGACGAACCACCTATAATCAATAATAAAAGTAGCACAGCTACTGCTACGCTATATGAGCGGTAGGAATGATCCATCCGACTCAACGTGATGCTCATTAAGACCTAAATCTCAGTAGGGATACATGGTTTTGTCAACCAACATGAAAAGGTCTAAGACTTACTTAAGGCTATTGATGACCAGTTCATCACTTCAGATAAGACTTTAGCAAACACCCTGATCATGAAGTTCTCCTTTCTTTGGCTCACCAGTGTGAAAGGTGTGCGTGAGTACATAATGCAAATGCGCGATATTTCAACTCTACTTAAGAAACTTGAGGTTGATATGTCTGAGTCCTTCCTGGTGCATTTCATTCTAAACACCCTTCCGTCGGAATATAGGCCGTTTAAGATTTCCTACAACACACATAAGGACAAATGACTTATCAATGAATTAATGACCATGTGCATTCAGGAAGAAGAAATGCTTGTAATGGAGATGGGTGAGAGTGCATTGCTAACTAAGTCTCAAGCTAATCAGAAGGCGAACGGTAAAATACCACCTCAAGTTGATATTAAGAAGGTGACAAAGGGTTTCTTTTGTAAGAAGAAGAGACAAATAAAGAAAAATTGCCCCAGATTCCATAAATGACTTGAGAAGAAAGGTAAATCAATCTCATTAGTATGTTATGAATCTAATATGGCTAGTGTTAATATTAACACCTGGTGGATTGATTCTAGATTTATAATTCATATTCTTTACAGGGTATGCAAAACCTAAGGAAACTAGTGGAAAGTGAACAAAACATTTTATCAGGCAATAACCTAGGCTTACCTGTGGAGGCTATTAGAACTTGCATTTTAACTTTAAGTAGTGGCTTTATTTTGAAATTAGAAAAGACCTTTTATGTGCCACTTTTTTCTTGAAACTTGATTTCTGGCTCCAAACTAGTACCTTTTGGATATTCCTTCAATTTTAAAGATACATCGTTTGAGTTACTTTATAATTTTGAATGTGTTGGGAATGATATCTTGTTTGATGGTCTTTATGTTCTTGGTATACAAACTGATGTCACTTATAGTTCAATGCATGTTCAAATTGGTATTAAAAGATGTAATATTAATGAGAATTCCTCTATGTTATAGCACCAGATATTAGGACATATCTCTACTGAGAGGATTAAAAGGTTAGTAAAAGATAGGGTACTCAATACACTAGATTTTGTTGACTTTAAGACTTGTGTGGGGACTGCATTAACGGTAAGCAGACCAACATGTCTAAGAAAGGTACTAATAGGAGTTCTAACATATTAAAAATAATTCAGACTGATATTTGTTGTCCAGATATGGATGCACATGGTCAGAAATATTTTATCACCTTTATAGATGATTATGCACAATATATGAATGCTTATTTGCTTCATAACAAAAATGAAGCATTGGATGCCTTCAAAGTATTTAAGGTTGAAGTTGAGAATCAACGTGACAAGCAAATAAAAATAGTGAGATAAGATAGAGTTGAAAAATATTATGGCAGATATACTGAGAATGTAGAAACACCTTTTCCTTTTGCAAAATTTCTCCAAGAACATGAGATTGTTGCCTAGTACACTATGTCTAGTTCTCTAAATCAGAATGGTGGGGCAGAAAAAAGGAATCGAACATTATTGGACATGGTACGAGGTATGCTTAGCAACTCCAATCTTCCTAAATCCTTGTGGGCTGAAGCACTAAAAATGACGGTATATATATTAAATTATGTTCCAACCAAGGTTGTCCCAAAAGACACCTTTTGAGTTGTTTAAAGGTTGGAAACTGAGTTTGAAACATATGCGTGTTTGAGGTTGTTTGTTTGAGGTGAGAAAATATAACCCATAAGAGAAGCAACTTGCCCGAGGACTATTAGTGGATATTTCACTGGATATGCCAAAAAGGTCTAAAGGTTATAGGTTTTACTATCCTTATCATATTATTAGGATTGTGGAATCAAGAAATCTCAAGTTTCTTGAAAATAACTTGATCAGTAGGAGTGATCAATTGAGGGACTTAGGTTATGAAATTGATTATATAGTGTCTCAACCTTCCACGTTAAGTGAAAGATTAGTTGTAATTCATATAGAGTCTCAACAAATGATTGACATTCCATAACCTGTTGCTGATAATTCAGTAGATCATCAAATTCCTGAAAATGATGAACAACCAACTGAACAACATGATCCCCAAGAAAATGTTGATGCAACATTAAGGAGATCTATTAGAGTATGAAAACCAACTATTCCTAGTGATTATAATATACATTTGCAAGAATTTCACAATAATATTGGAGTTGAACATGATCCTGAAACTTTTGATCAAGCATGAGTTGTAAAGCGTCAAATTTATGGTATGATGCCATGAAGGACGAAATGAATTCCATGCAGAGTAATGAAGTTTGAAACCTTGTAAAGTTGCCTAATGGGGCAAAGGCCATTGTCTATAAATGAGTCGTTAAGACTAAAATGGATTCATTAAGCAACATTGAGAGATACAAAGCAAGACTGGTTGCTAAGGGATTTGCTTAAAAAGAAGGAATCGATTATACAAAGACATTTTCTCTTGTATCTAAGAAAGATTATCTTCGTATTATCTTGACATTAGTTGCTCATTTTGACCTTGAGTTTCAACAAATGGATGTGAAAACAACATTTCTTAATGGTGATTTAGAGGAAGAGATTTATATGAAACAACCTTAAGGCTTTTCCTCTAGCAGTCGTGAGCATTTGGGTTGCAAGCTTAAGAAATCTATATATGATTTAAATCAAGACTCTTGTCAGTGGTAACTTAAGTTTTATGGGATAATTTCTTCATTTGATTTTAATGGAAACCCCATGGGTCAATGTATTACCACAAGGTCAGTGAGAGTAAAATATGTTTTCTTGTTTTATATGTAGATGATATTTTACTTACAACCAATGATTGGGGTTTGTTACATGAGGCAAAATAATTTCTCTTTAAGAATTTTGACATAAAGGATATGAGTGATGCATCTTATGTCATTGGCATAAAATTCATGGAGATAGACCTCGAGGTATTTTAGGTCTATCACATGAAACCTATATTAATAAAATTTTAGAGAAATTTTGGATGAAAGATTGTTCACCAGGTATCGCTCCCATTGTGAAGGGTGATAGATTTAATTTGAACCAATGCCCAAAGAATGATTTTGAGAGGGAACAGATGAAAAACATTCTTTATGCTTCAGTTGTTGGAAGCCTCATTTATGCTTAAGACCTGACATTGCTTTTGCAGTTGAAATGTTAGAAAGATATCAAAGTAATTTAGGTATTGACCATTGGAGAGCTGCAAAGAAAGTGACGAGGTACCTTCAAGGGACCAAAGATTAGATGCTTATGTATAGACAAACAAACAATCTAGATGTGATTGCTTATTCAGACTCAGGACTTTGCTGGTTGTGTTGATTCTCGCAAATAAACATCTGGGTACATTTTCGTGATGACTGGTGGAGTTATTTCGTGGAAGAGTGTTAAGCAGACTTTGACTACTACTTCTACCATGAAAGCTGAGTTTATCTCTTACCTTGAGGCTACATCACATGGTGTATGACTTAAGAGTTTCATTTCTGGACTGAAGATAGTTGATACTATTTCAATGCCTTTGAGAATTTTCTGTGATAACTCAGTTGTTGTCTTGATGACTAAGAATAACAAAAATGGAAGTCAAAGTAAGCACATCGACATTAAGTACTTAGCCATTAAGAAAAGAGTAAAAGACAAGAAAGTGGACATTGAATATATAAGCACTGAGTTGATGATCACTGATCCTTTGACTAAGGGCATGCCGCCTTTTAAATTCAAGGATCATATAGTGAGGATGAGACTTGGTTCCACTTTATGATTGTATACATACAAGTTAAAGTTGAAACTTTTATATTATGATATTTTCTCATATTCAGGTGAACATTGATTTATTTGAGAGAAAAAAATGTTTTGGACCAAGAATAAACATTGAATTTATTCATTAAGTTTTATTACCACATTGAGTATACTACTTGGGATATTAAGCATGTTGTAATACATGAATAATATTACTCGTTACAAGAGAAACTATCTTTATGATTCGTAGGTTCATTTCTTAAGAAAATTAAGCATTGACTTATTTTAAGAATAGAACTATACCACCTCGGCCACCGCCACCTCCTTCTCCTCTGCTACCATTTTCTCTAAGAATGGAAATTCCAAAAGCATCACCTTTGCATTCATCTCCTATCATGAATAGTGAAGGTGCAGTGTCACCACCAAAGGTCAGTGGTTTTGTTTCATTGTTAAAACCACCATCACCACCTAAAGACAAAGCAAACATACAAAACACTAAAAAGGCTATGGTTGGGGAGAGCTCAAGAGGGAATGGCGCTAACCTTATTCCAATGGCATCCATTCGTTTAAAAGCATTTCTTATAAGATCGAGTTATGGTTGCGAAGTTATTCAGCTTAAAGAACACCCAAAAACTCTTGAAATGGGTTGTAATGAGATGAAGACTAGGTCTGCTTTTTAAATTCCTTGAGGCCATTCTCAAAGCTGGCAATCGAATGAATGCTGGAACTTCAAGAGGCAATGCTCATGGTTTCAACTTCAGTGCTCTTAAAAAGCTCTCAGATGTAAAAAGCACAGATGGGAAGACTAGTTTGCTTCACTTTATTATTGAGCAGTTAGCTCCATTTGAAGGAAGACAACAAGCTAATAGTCAAAAGCACAACCTTAGCATTGGTGAAACAAGCAACACCAGTGAACTACATTCAGATAACCTGGTACAAAAAGAGGAAGTCAAAGAGTATCTAATGCTAGATTTGCCAGTGTTGGTAGGTCTAAGGGATGAGTTATGTGAAGTAAAGAAAGCAGCAATCATTGAGCATCAAAATTTCATTAGTATGTACTCTACTGCCAATGCTTATGTTACTGAAATTCGACAGATAATAAAATGCTGTGGTAACAGTGAGAGAGATGGATTTATTAAGGTAATGAAAGGGTTTCTAGAGAAATGTGAGGAGGAGCTTAAGGTGGTGAGAGAGGAACAGATAAGAGTCATGGAACTTGTGAAGAAAACCAATGAGTACTATCTAATAGGAGGTTCCAAAGATAACATATCAGACCCCTTTCAACTGTTTGTTACCGTAAAAGAATTTGTTGACATGGTAGATGAGGTTTGCATAGATTTTAGAAAGAAGCTAGAAAGGAATAATGCAGGAGGAAAAGCTGATCAACACCACCTCTTTCTCCATCAAAGAAGGCACCACTCAGATTATCAAACTTCGATTTATACATTTCTGCCAAGCATGTCAGGAGCAACATCTTTCAGCCAATCTGATGATGATTTTTAAAACCATATTTTATGTATTTGTATCAATTTGGCTGATGCATATTGTTGATTGGAGGGTTCATGTTGGCTCTTGGATCTAAAGTTTGGTTTATAAGAACTTTCACTTTGATGAAATATGAACGTAACCAAAGAAGCATTAAAACTTAATTAAAGCAAAGTGGGAGTGAAAAATATATAAAAAATGAAAGTAAATGTTTTGTCTGTGTCTTCTATTTACAGCCAGAGATGATTAACAATTTGGAGAAAACAATTGTGATTGTGAAAGGTTGGAAGATATTATGCCGGTAAATGTTTTATTTGAAATTTAATATTTTAAAGATAAAATATCTTTTTCTTAATTAGTCTTCCTAAAAAATTATGTTCACCAACTCAATATTTTTTAATCCGTTAAGTCCTATTATGTTGGGATTATATATTGAGTAGATATATATATTTTTTTAACGTTATGAGCCTTGTAGAGTTGATAATTCTTTTAGGAACATTAATTAACAACAAAATATTTACCAACATGTTATTGGGGTAATGCTATATCCAACGGCTAATATATAGCTTCTAACAAAGCACGATAAGCATGGAATTGTGACTATCGATTTGAATGGGACCTTTGTTATCTATGGCGTTTGGTCAAAATGAAAATATAAAGAGTGACAATGGACAAGTGAACACACACAAAAAAGTTACATTTTGTGCTTATAATCAATCAAAAAGCATGTGTTCAAACGTGTGAGAGAATGTGTACTTAGCATTTCTCTTTTGGCATAATATATCCAATCTTTGCAAAGTAATGTCTTCTATCTCTGTAAAGAAAGAGTGAAGGCAACGACTAATTGCTCGACTAGCTAGCAAAGTAAAACATACGAGATTCCAAAGAAGGTTCAAAGTTAATGAAGGGTACAGGAATCAACATCAAACAGTTGCTGCTCGAAGAAAATATACATGTTCTATTTCAGAAAAAGAAATTACACAACATTTCTGAACTAGAATTTATTTCTCTTACCCACTTGTCCCCGACTGTTAATTTATCATTTTTCATCCTTTTTGAATTACTGTATCAATAGCTTTGGCATAATCTGACAACACATAAAAATAGTATTTTTATTCTGAATTTCTAATTCACTATTACAACCTAAGAGGCAAATGAAAGCCATGCAAATCTACAACTTGGGAGACACGACATTTGAACCATCTGCCACCGACCGCAACTGAAGCTGCGAAGGAGGTTGGTTCCAGTAGAAACACCATGAAACATAGCGTACAGAAGCACTAGGAGCAGAGTGTTCCAACTCAACAACTCCCCCATAATCATCAGCTAGAGCACCCACACGATGAAGCACTCTTTCAGAAGAAGAAAAACCACACCCATCAGAGACCCAACTTTTTCTATCCTTCCACAGCAACCAAACTGTGGCAGCGAACAAAACACAATCCTCATCATCCGAGTTAACACTGGACCAAGGCTGCTGAAGATAAGTCACCATCCAATTGCATAGAGAGCAAGAGAAGAAACCACGTTGGTATTGGGGAGCAACAAGAGGAAGCCACACGCTTGCGGCTCGAGGGCAATCACGCAACACATGAAGGAGAGTCTCGTGTCCGCGGCAAAAGGGACAAGGTGAAAATGCAAAATCTGCAACGTGAGGAACTGCTGTGGGGAGTTTATCATTCAAGGCTAGCCATAGAAAGATCTTGCACCTTTGTGGGAGATGCAAGCGCCAAAGCCACCTCCATTGCATGCTATTAGCCATGGTCCATGGCAGTGAAGGAAACTGACAAATATAATGGATGTATATGTGCAAGGACGCATAGAAGTAGTCAAAGTTTGGAACTAACTCCCTCAATAAACGCATCAATTCATGGAAAGTAACCATGTCATTTATTCTTTCTTTGTTATTATTCACACATTTGTTTTCCAAGACACTCGTGCAGCATACATCATGCACTTCCACTCCACTATCCATTCGTTCTACCAAAAAGTTAGTTACGTCCTTTACTTCTTCCCCCTCTCAAAACTTAACTGCTCGAGAGTTAACTAATTTGTATGCATAAATAATATAAAAAAATTATCCAATGATAAATATGACTTTTAAGATAAATATTATAAAAATTAACTTTATCATATACAATTTAATATTAATAATGAAATGTAAAATTCTTTAGAATTATTTACTCAAAACTTATAAAATAACAAGTCTGTAAGCACAACCCTGCTTAAAAGGTCAACCCAGCTTCATTTAACAAAATTAAAAGATTCGATTCTTGTTTAAGCGAAACGTATCCTAAAAGTTAATTTAATTAAGAATTCAGATTGATAACTAAATAGTCCCTTTCTTTTCTCTCTCTCTCTCTTTTTTAAATACTCAAAGGGGTAAGATGCGCCTAACATAAACAGAAACTAGCCAGGAAATGAAGTACATGCATTTAACAGACCATCACGGGAAAGGCATAACCATGCTTTTGAAATCTGGATTACACAGGTCAATTTCACCGGGACCGATCACGTGTGTGTCTAATGTTTCATAAAATTTATGCGTCCGTTCAAAAAAAAAAAATTAATACAATGACTTACAACACTTTTAAGTGAAATTTCTTTTTTATTATTATTATTAATTTATATTGTGTTATTTTTTTATTTAATATTACTATAATATTATATTAAAATATTAAAAAATATATTTTATTAAAACCAATTCAAATTCGATTTAAATTCAACTATTGATCCTTGAAATAATATCTTCACCGGTTTATCCGATTCTAATTCTAAGAACATTGGGCATAACTAGATACGATCACTTTATCGCAAACAGTTGAAAACTTGACATTGAATACATTATCGGATCCTGTTTAAAATACTCGATTTTTACGCAAGAAAATAAACTATGAATTTCAACGCAATTACTTGCAGCACTTGAATCTTATCCTAAAAGAACTATATGGCTCAACAAAGAACAGACGCGTTACAAAAGCCTGGCTGCTGCGAAACTAAATTTCAACATACCAATTACAGTATGCTAGCATGCTCGTGAATTGCAGCAACCCAAATAAGCAACCAATTGATTGTTAATCACAGCAAGCCGCCAACAGAAAATTTTATTGAGCTGGAAAGAAAACAACCAAGAATATTGCAAAACAAGCAAAGATATTAAGGGAATTAAATGCACAATGTCAACTCAAATATTAAATGCAGGTTAGGATTATAGCTTTCACCGCTCAAACTTTCAACGTGGAGAATGTAAACAGAATTTTATCCTTAAATATCTTGTTTGAAAAATCACAGTTGAGTTGCGTTCAAGCATTGTAAAAATAATTAGTTTACTATTGTGCCAAACCATATTTTACAAACTACAAACGAAACATACCAGCAAAGGGAAAACACAATGGCTAAAGACAGCAAAAAGTTCTCTCTCAAGATATTAGTTGGACGTCCATAAAAATCTTCAATTTATAAACCACAAGCATACGCTAAAAAAAACGCAGCAAACCAGATCAAAGTTCATCAAATCTTACCCACCGTCCTATTCTTACCACAACAACTAATACCAATAACAATAAAAGGATATCTTATAGTTGGTTTCTTGGTGTGTAGAACATGCACATTTTAGGAAATAAAGGTCTCGTGTCATTTCCTTACACCAACAAGTTTAAGAATACAAAACAACCAGGCAACCAGAAAAGTTATAAAGGGGTACGTCCCATATCTAATTTACTCCCATGCGCAGCATGTTCAATTACATTTCCAAGAGCGAATTTCTTGTACATATTTCCACTCCCAATAGCCCAAAGACCTTCAGTTTGCAATGCGACGTTCCAGCAACTGTAGTTACTTTTTCACACTAATTAAATAATCATCAGTAACATTCGAACTAAATTATCTTAGTTTCCAAGGGATTCCCAATCTATAGCTTTTTTCGAAACATCACCAAACAAAAAAGATAGACCTACCACTAGCAGAGAAACCTTATTAAGTATCACAAATTCTTGAACAATAGTGTCTCATTTGTTTGGCATCAAATTTATTGGTAATAATAATTATTTATCTTTTCTTAGAGGATGAGAGTAAATGGCTTATATTTCTCATAAGACCAAATCATTTTCAAATGAGAATTAACATATGCCAGTACAGATTGTATAAACCCAAAGCTAACAAGGCAACAACCAAAGACAAATCATAAATAATTTTATCTTTTCATAGGGGATGAAAATCATACCAAATCATCTTCAAATGAGCAGTAACATTAATGCAAGTACAGATTGTATAACCCAAAGCTAACAAGGCAATGACAAATTTAGTACCTTTCATGTGATCGATTCCATTGTTTACACTACAACAAAACCCCAAACCAGTAACTGCAGGAGAGACAGAGAAAAAGGTTGTGAAAAGCATGCTACCAAGTATGGAAAAGGACCACAGATGAGAATATGATAAACAATGAGAGAAGCACAAAACATGCAACCGTCAACCAATTAAATCTTCAGAATTCTCATACTTTCAATATACAAGCAAGTGAAAATGATTTTCATTCCCAAATTTCCACCTTCCCACACTCTATCTTCTCAATCAAGCTGGCCCTCGGACTAAAGTATAAAGATATTCATTGTCTCAAGTGTCATTCATTTTCATAAAAGTAGCCTACTGTTCTATCAGAAAATGATTGTTTTAAGTAACTAAGATCCAATTTTCATATTATAGAACCAAACTACTACTGTAGAAAGAATTTTCAAAGTAAGTCACTTCTATAAATATTTAGATAGTTATACAAATAATCCACCTGTTTTATGTTGAGATTAGAATTGGGCTCACTTATTCTGAGGGTATCTTAATCATCGATGGAAACAGTAAAAGGAAGGAGCAAAAAACAAATCATATCAATGTAGAATAAGTCAGCAGTTGTATACATAATAAATGATTGTTTTGCACAAGAACTACTCATAACTCATACAAACAAAATTTAAAAGTAGTACCAATTTGAAAGTCAGGACAATGATCTGATGGTAGGTTGATTAAAATGAAAGGTAAGTCAAATGCCAATTATCAAAACCCCAAGGAATAAGGAAGGACAAATTATTCTTTGACTAAGACTGAACCAAACTCATAAGATTCACATACAACAATGCCATAAAGATATTCCCATACCTTGAAAACCCTAATGATTGTCTTCATATTTACACTAAACACCAGTATATTGGTTCCTAAAAGAGAATCAATGGGAAACAAAAAACAATGTTCAAATGTCAAGAAAGAAGATATATTTACAATGTTAACTCACATTAAAACAGGATATCGCAGATCCCTTTCAAGTATGGGGAATGTCAGTTATAGGCATAGAAGGACCAAGCTTTTAACAATGACATATATCTGATTTGTGGTTTGTGCAAGATGGTCCAGCAACAAAAAGATGCATCCATGTTAACAAATTCTAGTTTTGCATTAATGAAATTCCGTCAAATGTAATGAAAGAGAAGAAGGAAACAAAACAAACAAACAGAGATTTTTTGAACCATCCTTGATGGACAGAAACAATCCGCAGGCCAGTTGAATGATTAAATATTTGCTTTTGAAAAAACTTTAGTTACCTATCACTAGAGACAATGAAACATTAATATTCTGTTTGGTTAGCAGAGGGAAAGGAAAATGAGAGGGGCAACATTGCTCTCAACTCCCCTCCAAGGGTGGGTTTTATTTTCCCCCCCATCCCCCTACATTAAACAAAAAACAATCCATAAATCAAAAGACCATTCACAGACGATAAAAAGACAGGAAAAACATAGTTTATGACTTGACTAATGATCATTATTAGCACATACCTATAATTCTATTTTTTAATCAGCCCATATACCTTCAATTCATTGATATATACCTATAAAATATCTTAAATAGAGAGAGAAGAGGAAACAGGATGGCTTCATCAGTAGCCCCAGAGTGCAATAAATGCAATTGTAAGAGATAGACAGAGAGTATAAACATAGCACATTGCAACACCACCAAAAATTGAATTTGCATAATCAGAAATATGAGCATGTTCAATCAAAACTGAAATTCAAAATAGAAGTATTAGAATTTGGAGTAGAGAAACTGAATCCAAAACATGAGTAAGTAGAACTGTAGAAGTATAAAGGAAAAGAAATAAGCTGCATTATTTAACCATTTTCAATGTATTGAATTTCTATACCACCTTATCTATTCACATACCAACAAGAGTACTCTACATTAACACATGCACCATAAGATCAAATGAGAAACAAGTTGATTTCAAGGTGCCCAAAGCCTCATAACACTAGGCCAACTAAATCTATGAAAATTAGACTTCCCTAAAAGTACAGACGATGATGTAACAACGCAGCAAAAAAAGGACAGACCGCGGGCTCAGGACCTCTCGATCATGCTGCACGAACGTGCCAACCGAAGAGTGAGGCTGCCTCCAAGCACACTGGCCTCTGTCTCAACAGGTTCACACTCATAGGGCTTCCTACACCCAGGGCAACGCCCATCCTCCTCGAGAATCCTCTTGTGGCAAAAGAGGCAAAGCCGAAACCCACAGAGACAAGGCATGAAACTCGTGTCAGTCAAATCGAGATCTTCACAGCAAATTGGACACGAGGATGGCGTGGGGGCGCGACCCCAAGGCACCCCACGCCGATCAGGGTTTGGCATACTGTGCTGCTTAGACAAATTGGGCAAACTCTGAGGGCGAAAGGCATCATCTGCCCTCCACGCTCTGCTATTACCAGAGCCCCAAGGAACCAATCCATCACTCTCGGGTTTCGAATTCGGAGACCCTAAATTGGAACCCTCTGAAGGCGAAACCACTGGAGGCGAATCCGGACAAGGGTTTTCGCGCTTGTCATCGGCGGCTAGAGCATCTGCCATAGCCTCCCAATCATCCAAGCATCCATCATCATCATCGTCATCACCTTCCTCTTCTTCCTCCTCCTCGGTGACGTTCCCGGAACAGCACCCGCCGCTGCTGGAACTGCTGCTACTGCTGCCGCCGCTACTGCTGCCGGTGAAATTCGTCCCCGAATCGGTGCCGCACAACACGCCCGCGGGGCAGTTGCTCGGAGACTCCGAATCGCTGTCATGATGGATCAATCCATCGTCCTCTTCGCCTCTGCGCCTCGTGTTCAGCGGCTCCAACGAGTGTTTCACCACCGCTGGAGACGGCGGCGGTGCGTGGCCGTCATCGTCCACTCCGTCCTTGCACCCCTTGCTCTTCACCGCACCTGAAACTCACAGATACGAATCAGAAAACGGAACGGAATCAGCGAATGAATGGATCAACGAAAACAAATAGTGCGAACATCGCGTACCTTGAGATAACCATTGCTCGCGGCGCGCATCGATTTTGTACTGCTTCAATTTCGCGGACCTGTTAGTCTGAAACACGCACAAGATTACGATGAAATTAATAAGAACGGAGAACGGAGAACGGAATGCATGTAAGAGAGAGAAAAAATGAAAAATCGAAATCGAATTGAATATCGAACCCTCTTCTTCTTCCCCGGGTTCTTGGTGTTTGCGGCGGAGGGAATCGGTACGGCGGCGATTGAATCGGAAACCATGGCTGAAACGTTGGATTCGATTTCAGACGATAAAAGATTCGCAAAAACCCTAATTTGTGAGGGGGATGAGCGGATAGAAAATTCTAGAGACAGGAAATGAAAACAATGTATCACGGTAACTCCTCTGATCCTCTTGCCCCTTTTTGGAACAGAAGAGGTCCAGGTTTGAATTTTTATAACACGCTCAATGACCCTACTACCCCTTGTCTTTTATTAAATTCTAGCGACTCTGGGTGGCGATTTGGGGAGATTTGAAGCTAACACAAGGTTATATGTGTAAAAAGGAATACAAGCAGTGCAACACGACGTCGTTGGAATTGATGGTATACGTAAGCATATTTATTTACCCGATATTTATCATTAAACTAAACTGTCGCTTTACTTAATTACAACAAAAATTTTGACTTTTTGTTCCTAGAAAAATAAAAGAAATATATATAATTATTTTTTATATTAAATAAATATTAATTATATAATTAAATTTATAATAGATAGTAATTATTTCCAACATACTAATTTATACTGTAATTGAATTTTATAACAAATACTTTTTATTATATAAAACTAAATAATATTTATAATAAATAATTTAAATATAATACAAATGGTAATTTTTCAAAAAATATTAAGATTAATCGCAACAACAATTTTGTCTTGCTTGTTCCTCCATTAAGGAAAGAAATATATATAGTCATTGTTTTGTATTAAATAAATAATTAGTAATATAATTAAAAATTATAATAAATAATTATTTAATGTATATATCAATTATATTATAATTAAATTTTATAAAAAGTATTTTTATTATATGAAATTAATTTATATCTATAATAAATCATTTGATTATAATAAACATTAAAATTCAATTTAAAAATAAATGTTAAAAAGTCCATTTGAGATAATTGGAAAAAGAAAAATTTATTGTCTGGATACAAAAGAAAAGAATGTGTGAAGTGCACATCTAAACGAGAAAAAAATATATTAAAAAGTGTAATAAAGAAAGTGAAGAGAATGATAGATTACATTTTAAAATTGTATTATAATTTGTAATATAAAAGTATATTTATGTATAATTTTTTTATATTAGTATTGGAGAAAAAAAAAGTTATATATTAACCGTATAAAATACAATCATTTAAGTATAATTTATCATCTATGATAAATTTATTAATTTTTTAAAAAAATTATTTTAAAATATTCAAATGATAATTTGTTATTAGACACATGGATATTAAACTTTTATTATTTTAGTTTTTGCATTCCATATAATAATTTCTTTTATGTAATTAGTGTTTTACCTTAAGTTGGTTAGATTGTTAGTAATGAATTCCTATTAATAAAAAAAATAAGAACGAAATCACCTCAGACAACAGTAGGGTAACTGCTTCTTCTAAGCAAGCTAACAAATTTGGAAGGATCAGCACATGCTCGATACGATGCAACATCTTCACCTTTGGTGTAACCTCAAGTGTCTTTTCATGATAAGGTACTAGGGAGTAAAGAGTGCCCCCTAACCATGAGAAATACCATTTTTCATTCAAAAATTATCAAATATGAAAACAACAACAAACTTGTGTTGAAAGAATTGTTGGATGAGAAAGTTTCAAAAGAACTATGTGGCCTATGGCAGGATACTCTAATCATAAAGCTATTGGAGAAATCAATTGATTTCAACATTATGTGCAATAGGTTGGAGAAATTATGGAGCTTAACAAGAGGGTTCAAGATCATGGATGTCAATAATGATTTCTTCACACACACATATGTTGGATCAAGTGACCTTAGAATAATTAAGAAGGGGGGGTTGAATTAATTATTAATATGTCTTGACTAATTAAAAATTATTCTTCTTAATATTACTAGATTCAATTAGGCTTTTACTACTAAGTTAAGAAAGTAAAGAACAGAAACAATAACTTAACCAAAAGTAAAAGCGGCAATTAAAAGTACACAGCGGAAATTAAAAAGTGTAGGAAAGAAGAGAAAACACAAGATTTATACTGGTTTGGCCACAACCCGTGCCTACATCCAGTCCCCAAGCAACCAACAGTTCTTGAGATTTCTTTCAACCTTGTAAAATCCTTTACAAGCCAAAGATCTATAAGGGATGTACCCTCCCTTGTTCTCTTTGAACAACCAAGTGGATGTATCTTCCACTTAAACTGATTCACAAGAGATGTACCCTCTCTTGTTCTCAGTATAACAACCCAAGTAGATGTACCCTCTACTTCTGCCACAAAGGATGTACCCTCCACTGTGTTAGGACAAAGAATGCTTAGGCGGTTAGTCCCTTGAATTCTTTGTAAGGGGGATACAAAAGATATCTCAGGCGGTTAGTCATTTGAAATCTTTTGTATAAAGGGAAAGGAAATAATCAAAAGAATTCTCAAGCGGTTAGTCCTTTGAATTCTCTTGGAAGAGGGAGAAGGGAGACACAAAAGAACTCAGGCGGTTAGTCCTTCGATTCTTTTGACAAGAGGGAGAAGGAATGAAGAAAAAGAATAACACAAGTTTTTGGTCAATGAACTTTTATTGAAAGAGAAAGTATTGAACAAAAACTTTTAGAAAGATGAAGAGAAATGAATCAGAAAGTTCTGTAAAAAAATGTTATTGAAATTCATGTCATGGTTACATATTTATAATCATTTGATGACTCAAGTTAAAGTTTGTGACTCTTTGACAATTTCTTTTAAACTAGTCACCTTTTAAAAATTGTGACTCTTTTGAAAACTAGTCTCTTAAAAAGTTGTGACTTTTGAAAAAATCTTCAGAAACAAGTCACTTTAAGAATTGTGAGTTTTGGAAATTTATTTTTCGAAATTAGTCACTGGTAATCGATTACCATTATAGTGTAATCGATTACACATCAAAAGATGTAACTCTTTATGTTTAAATTTGAAAATCAAAACTTTTAGAAACACTGGTAATCGATTACAAGTATTGTGTAATCGATTACACAAGTTTAAAATGATTTGAAAATGTTTTATCACTAGTTGTGACTCTTGAAATTTGAAATCTAACGTTTTAAAATATTGGTAATCGATTGCATGATTATGGTAATCGATTATAGCTTTGTAAATCAGTTTTGAAAACAATGATGACTACTGGTAATCGATTACTACCTTCTGATAATCGATTACCAGAGAGTAAAACTCTTTGGTAAAAGATTTTGTGAAAAATTCTTGTGCTACTCAATATTTTGAAAAACTTTTTTAGTACTTATCTTGATAGAGTTTTCTCTTGATTCTTGAATTTTGAGTCTTGAATCTTGATTTTGATTATTCTTGAATCTTAATTCTTTGAAACTTGATTCTTAAAGCTTTTTGACTCATGATTCTTTAGAACCGTTAACTCTTGATTCTTTGACATCATCAAAATAATCTTGGAAGTCATTGCTTCCACAACATATATAATTAAATAAAAATACAAACAAAACAACCACATGATTTGATTTTATATAACAATTTTTTATAGGTGAATTTTTATAGCACATCCAATAACCTTATTGTCCCCTTCTTTTCATTAATTTCTAGCAACTCCACCTAAAGATTTATATTACAATATAAGAAAAGATTAAGTTATACCAATACAACTCTAAAAGTGTTATATCTACTTTTTCCCATTCATTTTATTATTACATATCAATTCAAATATATAATTTTACAAGTATATAAGACATAAGACATAAAAATATAAACATGAGTAATATATAAAATTTATAAATAAAAAATAAATGTATGCATGTTGTTGGTTTAGGTTGGATAAAGAGTTGTTTTCAAATACAATTCTAAATTTAAATATGTGATCATATCTAATTAAATATTTAATTTATTCGATTTTTATTTGTTCTATATTTTATTTATTCATTCTCGATTGTTATTATATTGATTCAATTTATGAACATCCCTATTTAACATATTGTATTGTATTATATATTTATAAAAATTTTCAAAAATAAAATCAAAGGATATTATTATATTATAACAAAAAGTTATATGAATTATTTAATACAGAGAGAGTTTATATGGTGTCTCAAAAATTGAGAGTTTTGGTACTGTTATTCTTTAACCAATGAAATTGTCATGTCATATGTTTTCTTAATTAAAGATTTTTTTTTTCAAATTAATTCTTGATTAGTTTTTTTGAATTAAAATTAGAACTATTTTAAATTATAAAAATTTGATTAAACATAAGTTTATAAATATGAACCTTAATCTCCTTCACCAATATTAATATAAAATCACAATTCTACTTTTTCTGAAGTGTAACAGTCATTCTAATTTATATTTAATTAGATTTTTAATTAAATAGTTATAATTTTAGTTTTTTAAAAATATTTTAATTAATCAAAAACTAATTTGAAAAAAAACTTCTTTAATTAATAAAAAAGATAAATAACACGATAATTTTTTGGATTAAAAAAATAATACCAAAATCCTCACAATTTTTGAAAGCACCATAAAAACTCTCGTTTAATATATGTTATAACATTTTTTTAAACCTTAATCTGAGTATGAATATCATGGGAATCGGCGGAGTTATTCGGAATGCGCATGGCACATGGATTCATGGATTTGCGAGTCACATAAACTACTACTGGTGATATGTTGAAAACTCAACTGTTGGCCATTAAGCACATTTTATGACTTTAAAGCTATGTTGGGATATTGGACACACGCACACGCATCCTATACCTCAAACATATATGATAATTTGTCATATATTATCGAATAAATTATTTGATACATATCAAACATTTGATAATATGAAAGTTTATTATGCTTTAATCATATCTAACTCACATCAAACTTCGTACCTGGTATAGTGCATGTCTGAATTGGCCTAATACCACCAATTCAGAGCCAAAAAATATCAATAGATCTTGAATGACACAAGGTAACTTCCAATGAAATCAATAACAACCCTTAATAAAAACAAGGCAACAATTTGGAGCACAAAAAATAATATAATTATCATATTTCAACTCACATTATCAGTAAAAAAACCTAAAAAATATTCAAAATCATACTTTTCTAGTACACATCAATTCACCTCATAATAAACTTTTACTTAAGCATCATCATTACTTTGATTCTAATATCATTTGGAGATTAGCCCAAAAGATCATGAGAAGCACATAAAAGCTTATTTATTTATTTCCTTTCTGTTTATAATACAATTTTGATTAAGTTCCCATTACATTTAAGTACAAAATTAAGCAAAAACTTGTAAGTCCTAATATCATATACACATTGTGAGGGTGAGGTTAATCAGAATTGTATTATAAATAGTGCCAAGTGCCAAAGTGACTCAATCTCATGTATATACGTTCAATCCTCTCACTATCTTATTTATAAGTTTTAAACACGAGTTAATCTATAAAGACTTTACGAGTTTCAATGACAAACAAGATAATATTTGAACTCTTGAAATCTCTATCACAATAACATAACAATTTAGACTTTAGATCATGGTGTTAGATTAAAATTAGAATATCATTATTAAGAGTCAGCCATAAATGGAAGTAATGGGTAGTTTACCCACTTTACACAACATTCTAAATTTGAAGTTTTGTCTTTAGTCTCTAAAATAATAATTGAAACAAAATTTTCTTTTAAAAAGTAAATCTATACTATAAAGACTAAGACATACTGACGTCAATGTTCATTTTCCCCAATTTGTTATTGTCAAGTTTAAGTGCAACATCTAATAAATTCTCATTCTAATTATAATCTAAAAAAATAAAAGCACTAACACCCCATTCCTCATGTCTAAGGAACTTAGGAAGTACTTAGAAAATATTTGTTCATGCATATAATAAAAAATTAACAAGATATATGATTGGTTTGATGGTTGAGAAGAAAAAGCTTAAGATTGAAGGGAGAAGGGGAGAAAAGGTTATAGGTTCAAATGCCTTATTAATATTTTTAATAAAACTAACAAATTAGTATTTATAGACTAAAAAAAGAAATTAATAAAATAATTTAATGTCTGTACATGCACGCTGTGAAAGTTTTAGTGGCAGTTGAGTTTAAGGAAAGTGAAGCAGTTCAATTATAGGACTCATAGCCCACCATCAACCCAAACAAAAATGTTGCAAATGGAACTACTTATCACTATGTGTGTCCATCTCAAATAAACTTAATTTATAGGCCTGGTGTAAGTGGAAAGAGAACATTGGGCTGAATGAGTAAGTACACGGAAAAGTGAGCCAATGGAGTGAGATCGTAGGTCCTTCAGTTTGAGCCCTTTTGACCTAAAACCAAATTAATTTGGACTGCACCTGCAAGGCTTATGAGTGCTGCCAGGTGCACCTAGCATTATTGTTGGTGCAGCACTAACCATAAAAAGATAAAAATATCCCTTATGGATCAAGTTGATCCCTAAGTTAATTTTTAAGACTTACAGATCAACTTGATTTATAAGTATTTTACGGATCAACTTGATCCGTAAGTCTTAATAATCAACTTACGGATCAACTTGATCCATAAGAGGAGAAATTAGCAAGAACAATTTTACTATTTTTAAAGAATGCTGGGTGCACCAGCAATAATGTTGAGTGCACCTAAGAATACTCAAGGCTTATTCGTCTCTAGTTCAAGCTGGCCCGTTCGCTACCCAAAACAAAAACAACAACCTGATTCATTTAAGACGGGAAAAAGAATCACCTGCATGATGTATCTTATGTGAGTATTTGTAGACTTACTTTTGAATGTTTTAATTTAATGAAAATAATTTTAGTTAAAATTGAGTTCAAGTGAAGTAATATATTTTAAAAAATTATTGCAAAAAAAAAATCATACTAATTTTATTATAATTTTTTTAATCTAATAAAAAAGTTTTATTTTTTAGTTTTAATCAAATGTATTTTAAAGAACAAATTTAATTATGAGAAATTTCAAGTAAACACGATCATCTTTCTGAATTAGGTTTGTGTGTGATTTACAAATGTGATGTTGGAGTTTTGGAGAGCAAAAACGTTCTCTAAACAAGCGGAAATTTGGCATTCAGTATATATTGCATTATTTTGGATAATGTTTGTCTCACTTTGTTTAGATGTTAGAATTTATTTTTGAATTAAAGTTAAAAATAAAAAAATTAAAATTAAAATTCTGTAATTTTATAAATTTTTAGATTATTTTTTTAAAGTTAAAAATTATCTGGCAATAATATAGTGCATGTGCTTTAGATCTTGAGTAAAGAATGAGAAATGAAAACTCTAACAGCTAACATCTAAAAGTTATTTTCAAGTATAAAAATGTTTACACACACTATTAATATTTGAAAAATAATCTCTCTCTCTCTTACACACACAAAATAATTTAATATTAACGAAGGTGGTAAATAAAAAAAACTATAAACTCAAATGTTACTTTAAGTGACATGTGAAAAAATGTTTGAAATAAATTTTATTTACCAAATCTTTTTTTTTAAGTTAAACAACCTTATAATTAGTCAGATAAATTATATAAACTATTTTATTTTCATTTTCTAGTTTGAGTTCTTCTGTATAATCCATCAATGCAATATATGCGCTTCACATTCTTCTAGTTTAGACCATTTCTAGAGAATAATTACATACGTGACTGTCTTGGTCCCAAAGGAGACAAATCCATGATTAACATGGAGAATGTCTAACTCAATTAGAGGATATATATGTGCAGATTTTGGCTCCCACTTCATGTTATATGTCCTCTTACTTCTTGGGAAATTGCACGTGGCATGATGGGTTCAAGATTGGAACAAGCATGACTTGGGAACACACATACGCATTTGAGAAAGGGTTGGGGTTTATCACTTTTTGTTTGTTTCTTATCTCTTTGTTTTTGTTTTTTAATTTTAAATTCACTCATTTATTTCATTCCCATGTGAGCGAGACAATATTGTTTTCCTCTTGGATCAATTATTTTCATCGGCGGTGCCTTTAGGGATCAGCATACTCATTGTACAAATTAAGTGTAAGAAACGTGACTTATGGCTACCATCAATGCTGTTATTCCGAATTGTGCAGACTAACTCATAAAAAAAATATGTCGACTAAAATAGTGAAAAGCTACATATTAGTATAATTTTATATTAAGTACATATACGTGCCATCTATTAATTGTGTCTTCTTGCAAGAAAATTTGTCTTTTCTTCGATGAAAATGCAGCTTATTTGATTTCTTTGTTGATAAAGCATAACATGAAAGTAAGTATAAAAAATAGCAGATAATTAACGTGAAGGTTTTGGTGTATTTTCTACATCATGTAATCTTTATTATTCCATATTCATTGCAACACACACTATAATAGGAAAAAATAGTCATTAGATTTGTCTAGTTAATATAGTATTGTCTAAGAAAATTAAGTTAATCTTCGTTAAAAAAAAAAGAAGTTAATCTGTTAAATAATATAGAGACTATATTAATAAGATTATACACCTATGACATCCATATGCAATTTCTTATGCCAACGAAATCCACAATATCAATAAACCAATCTGTTTCACAAATATCATATTAATATAGGAGAAAAGGAGAAGCCTAATGGTTAAAATTTTCTCTCTCTCTCTCTCTCTCTCTATATATATATATATATAATTTATTATTATGAAATATATTTCGTCAAAACACGTACAAGCGGTCCATAAAATATATTTCAAATATTTTTAACTGCCCAATTTTAAATATAAGAAATAGTTAGCAAAAGCTACCTTTGCCTGGTGGTTAAGAAACAAAAGAGCTATATATGCTTGGATGTGTGGTTTGTTATAATATAGATCAATTATAGGCACACTTATAAATAACAAAAAATAATAGGCGCAATTATAAAGACAAAAATCGACAAAACCATTTTCTGGTGTTTTCTTATACGATGGGGATATAATTAATATAGATGTATCTGTACCAGACAATAATGCAAACCATGACTTCTCACCAATTCAAGAGTAGAGACTAGTCCTTTTCCTTCAATGATCTTATATGCATTTGATTTTAAATAACACCGTCAAATATATCACTTAGCCAAAGTTGCTCGTACCAAGATCTTTGCTGCGAATGGACCTTAATACGTTATTTTATTTGAAAGTTAGACGTGCGTATCCATCATACGGTAGAACATTGCTTTCAGGGAAGAAAACAAAATTATCAAATGCTTTGAAAATCAGAAGGTTTGTTCTAATGATATGATTATCAAGTTAAGTTCTTACGCCACTAAATATATGACGAAGGATCATATTACTGTTGCTTAGTTTGTTTTTATATATACGGGTGACTAAATTGAATCAGTGTTAATTACCTGTTACTATTTGTTTGACCATCACACCTAAATTAAAACTAGGAGACTAATTTTAATTTATATACATAACTCACCAACTTGATTCTGCTAATTGAATTTTCTTATCTATTGATACAGGTGGGGATTTGATGTGCCCGTAACTACTTGGTGGTGAGAACTTGATGGTATTTCAAGTGGCTGAGAAAGGTGTTACAGCGAAAAAGCACTGCAATACTTAAGTTAGTGATCAGTATTTTAGTAGAGTAATAATAAGGGAAATGTTTCATATGTGGAGGTAGGTCTAATATTTGCATGTCTAACATTTATAATCCTTTAGAAGAGTGTACGTAGGAATCTCATGGCGGTCTAGCTAGTTTTCTATATATAATATCATTAAATTAACTTTCTTTTACATAATCATTTTAATTACTATTCATGTAAGCACGCATAACCACCCCTATAATGAAGGTATGATATAGTTGGGGAATTAGTTCCAAAAATGATGCTGAGGAAATTGACCTAGCTAGATGGAATTAAAGACGAGAGTTGTGAATTGTGATTATGGTTTGCGATGACCCTTAGGTTGAGTGGAATGAAATTGAGATAATTTTTTAAAATTAAAGTAAAGTGTAAAAGTCAACGATCTAATCAAATTTTAAAATTTTTCACTTTTTTTTTTATTAATTTTTACATAACTCAACACTAATTTATATGTAGAGGGAAATATCAGTGTGTTTGGTTTTAAGTTTTAACCCAATGCTACAAGTTATTGCTTGCAAGTTCATTGTCAATATGTGGAAATTAACAATAATGCACTTAGTCACCTGTCTCGAGTCAAGAGAGATTGGTCTAGATAATCTAACTACGCGATCATTTTAAGCTAGTGCTATAGTAATTTTCAAACCTTAGACTTGTTAGTTGGTACGCCAAATTGAACTGCACGCATGTCACATAAATAAGATTAACCAACCAAGTTAATTTGAGATTCAATAAGAAATTTCAAAGGGGAATTCCTCCATTACTGGCCTATAATATATCGTTTTTACATTTTTCTTTCCCCTCTTAAGTAGAAGATGACGAATTGCATATGCATGCCACGCAGTTCAATTCAATATTTTGATCTGAGTAATGAAATGATTAGTTCCAACTAACGCAAACTAGGCTAACCTTGATGGGCCTGTTTTTTCTGTCAACGCTATTTACGACTCTTGTATGTATATAGAAGAAAGGTAGGTGTGGAGGTTGAGACCCACCCTGTGAATAGGTTCAACATTGAATCATCTTTGCCCCTTGATAACTATGTAGTGCTTAATTAAGTACAAGATATAGCATAATATTTTCATGCGATTATTATGATTAGATATGCCTGGTTATTACGACCTACTTGTGACAATTGTTATGCAGATAAAGGACATGCATGGGTCCTACCTACTGCAACTTCTCACACACCTTGAATGAGTAATGGTCATGGCCATCATTAACTATCTAAATTAGTTAAACCGGTACACACTATTTTAGTTGTGATACAAATTCATGATATGTACGTACATATATATACCTTACAACTTGTATAGTTACATGCTTGATTAATGATGTTGAAACTAATTAAGATCGTTAACCCTATCTGATTTTTACTATGGAGCTATAACTCAATGTCACACACACTACACAACCTAATGATATTCATATACCATCAAATTGTCATCTCTATCGAGACTATATAGCATGTAACCAAAGCAAATTAAAACAAAACTCTATCATTTTGAACTATATGTTTGTGTATTACTCTGGCACGTAATGTTATGACTCAAAATGTAGTCTTACAATTAAGTACCGTGCTAAAAGCGTTGAATCAGTTGGATGAAAATAATTCACTCTCCTAGTGTCATGAATATATATTAAGAAACATTATAGTGTTGAAAAAAGCAACCATATGGAGTAAAAAATTTCAGCAACTAGGTTGGGAGTACTATATATATAGTAACTGTTGAATGATAATGGCCTGGCAGCTTCATATGACAATCTGACACCTTAATAACAATGTTGGACCTGAACGTCAACACTCATCACCCATGATTGATTATTCCCTGCCACACATAATTGATCCTTCTCATAGGGCCAGACCCATCTTGTGTCTCATTAATTTCCTCACAATGTTGCTTTTCTGCGGCAATACACAATCCTGATTACAACAGTCCCTTTATGCCAATTCACGTTTTTAGTGACTCCATCCATTTTATTGTGTGTGGACTATGGAGTGTGGTGTTAGGTCATTAATTATAATCATTGTGTGAACATTTAAGATGTACACGTGGACGCCTTTAGCAAGGGCCTTTTTGAATGGTTGAGTAAAATTCGGATGTCTTTAACACTGCATTAGCAATGAAGCACATTTTAATTATGACAAGCCATTTTTTTATTTATTTATTGTAATTTTTTCCTTAAGACAAATGTTGTGTGTGAAAAACTAAAAATTACTTATGTGGATTCTTTGTTCATTAAACGTGTCTGAGTTGCATATTCATATACATATACCCCACTAAAAGTTAAACACCTATACTGTTATCCTCAATAAAACTTTTTTAATATACACAATTAAAAAATCTTTATAAACATATTTAAGAAATCTAACTATTTCCTATCTATACTGCACTAATTATTTAATTAGATATTAAATATAATATCTTAATTATAACTAAAATTTAAAATAATTTTGAATTTTATTTTAATTAATTTAAATGTAATATTTTCATTGGCTTTTTATTTTATTAATTTTTACAAATAATGTTAATATAAATTTTTTTCATTACATCAATTTATAAAAAAAAAATATTAAAATATTTTATTTAACGAAAGTAAGATTAATAAAATTGGATATAGATGTAGAGATATTCATTGAATTGAATATGAGCTCATGAGCTCACAAACGACTTAACTCCACAGGTCAAATTTGAATAATTGTTAACATAATTTTTTTTATTATAAAACAAATATCATATTTATTACTATTATAAATAAAAACATCTCATAACAGTGATAACACAATTACAAACAATTTAAGATTCAACTGATAAGTAAGTCTGTAAAAAAAAAACTGATAAGTTCAAATTAATTAAATGAAGAACTTTTAATATCACGAGTTGAAATTTGAAAAAAGGCCCAATTAATTAAGAAGGTCTACAGTTTCAATATAATTAACCAAACATGAATTTAAAAAAACTAAAATGTCAACTTAAAAAATCACATAATTTATTAACATGTTAAATGAAACATGTAATTAAGATTCAACCTGATAAGTAAGTTCAAATTTTAATTAAAGAACTCCTAATAGTGGAGTTAAAATTTGAAAAAAAAAACGCACAATTAATTAAGAAGGTCGACATTTTCAATTTCATTAACCAAGCTTGCATTTAAAAAAAAACTAAAGATGTCAACTTAAAATATCACTCAATTTATTAACATGTTAAATGAAACAAAACTATATTCATTTAAACTTAACATTGAAAAAACTTCATTTTGAGGGAATAGGTGAGTAATATGATCACTTAAGCAACAAATAGGGGATTTCCAGTTACGTCGCATTCATTATCTTATTTAGAAATCAGAAGTCAGCACCATGGAAACAAACAAACAAACCTGACCAGCTCTTGAGTAGAGTGAAAAAATGGAGAACTTAATAAAAGAGATTTTAAAAAAGCACTTCCCAAACCAAACCCCGTCCCGATCAACTAAACGACACCGTAGTTCAGCAGCTGTTCTCGCTTAAATAACCAGAAAACGACACGTCGTTTCTGTCTTCACCTTCACCTTCACTCTCCTCAATTGCACATTGATAAAACCGTCTGTTCCTCCCATTCCCACTTCCAAGCCAAACGAACTAAACTCACCGGCGATGTTGCCGGAGATTCCACCGGCTCCACCATCGCAACAGTAACCGATCCTCCGCCGGAACCATCACATTAACCACAATGTCGTCTTCACCGCAGAACATAAAACAGAGAGTCTTCACATGCCTGACAAAACTCTCTGACCGCGACACGCAGTCCCTCGCCGCCGCGGAACTCGAGTCCATCGCTCGTAACCTCGACGCAACCACCTTGCCGGCGTTCCTCTCGTGCATGTACTCCACCGATGCCTCCGACAAACCACCGGTGCGCAAGCAGTGCGTACACCTGCTAGGGTTCCTCGCGCAGACGCACGGCAACATGCTCGCGCCGTACCTGTCGAAGATCCTCGGCAGCGTCGTGCGGCGGCTCCGTGACGTGGACTCGTCGGTGCGATCCGCGTGCGTGAATTCCATTGCGGCATTGTCGGGCCACGTCAGCAAGCAACCGCTGAATTCGTTTCTGAAGCCGTTGGCGGAGGCGCTGTTCACGGAGCAGGACCAGAACGCGCAGGCCAGCGCGGCGCTGTGTCTCGCCTCTGCGATCGACGGAGCTCCGGATCCTGACCCGGCCAGGCTGGCGAAGCTCCTGCCGAGGTTCGAGAAGCTTCTGAAGCGCGACGGTTTCAAGGCGAAGCCAGCGCTGTTGACGCTCGTCGGAAGCGTCGTCGCCGCCGGCGGCGCGTCCGGCCACGCTCAGTTAAAGAGTTTGGTTCCCTGCTTGGTGGAGGCGTTGAGCAACGACGATTGGGCCACGCGGAAGGCCGCGGCGGAGACGCTCGTGGTGGTTGCTGACGTGGAGAGGGATTTCTTATCGGAGTTTAAGGGTGAGTGTGTGAGAGTTTTCGAGAATCGACGGTTTGATAAGGTTTGTGTGAAGTCTGAAGATATTTGTATTTTTTATTATTTTTTTGCGGTAATGTTTATTTATGGTAATTCGAAAGTGAATTGAGAGCGTGTGGTGTTTTGTTTAGGTGAAGTTAGTTCGGGACGTTATGAATCAGATGTTGGAAGCGTGGAAGCTAGTTCCTGATGTTTCGGATGAAGTTTCTCCACCTCCTAAATCGCAATCTTCATCCAAAGGTAATTATTTGATTTTGGTTGTTTAGTGTTTGATCAGAGAATTTGAGATGATGGGTGATGTTAGATTTCTTTACAGTAATGGAAATACTGATCGTGTTATCTTTGATGTTGTATCTTTAAAAATAAAGCATGATTAGTTAAAGTAAGGATAAGGGAAAAAAGGTGATGGTCAATTTGCCATTGATCAATTTTAGATGAATTCAGAATTTTTGTATGCTAAATTTTAGTGCGTATTTGGAAAGTTGTTGAGAAATAAGAAATCACGTCTCAAATGTGAAAGCTATTACTATTAGCTTCTCAAACGTGAAAAATCACATTTGGGATGTGGAAACAAACATGCTATTATTTGGGTCGTCATTTGGCAATTTTCCGATGTCTCTGTTTGGTTGTATGATTGATTTGTTGTGGTGAATTGTCTTTGATTGTTTCCCATAACTGTTTTCTTTCTGGATTTGTGATTTTGGCTCAGAGAATGCAAGTGATGGGCGCTATCCTCAGGTCTCTCAAAATTCATGTAGTCCTCGTTCAATGATGGCCAATTTGAGGAGGAAATCTACTCCTTTTAGCAGATTCAGTCCAGCAGATAGTTCTTCTGCTAGCAATGCTAAGAATACGAGTGCTTCAAGTAGTAACAAGAGAATGAGTTCATCTGTTTCCCGAAAATTGAACCATAAGAATTGGGATGCTCAAATTGCCGTGGCTGATCAGGGAGATCTTCAGGAGAGGGATGGAATTGTTTCGGAAAGGAGCAAAATGGATAAAAGCGGAGTTTCAAAGCCAGAAACGAAAAGGGCACTGCTAAACAAAAGTTCTGAGGATAAAATACAAAAGTATGGTGGGTCCAAAGCTGGATCTCGTGTGGTTCCATATCAAGAAGATGAGAGCCAAGACTCAGTTCCTGTCAGTATCGTCTCTAAAGATCTCCAAAGGAATGACAAAGAGAGTGAAGATTTATCGCTGATCCGTGATCAGTTACATCAGATTGAGAACCAGCAGTCAAGTCTACTTGATCTTCTGCAGGTTTGTTAGTAATAAATTCCCTCAATCAAATTATTTTATCTCTGCTGCTTAATTCTGCAAATTACTGGAGCGAAGGCTAGTTAATACTGTCATCGTGTTCAATTTTCTCTCTTTTTATGTCAATGTAGCATTTGTGCCAATTCTTTAATGACAATCATCTCCAACATGCTCCATATTGTGACAGAAATTCATGGGAAGCTCACAAAATGGAATGCGTTCTTTAGAGACTCGTGTGCATGGCCTTGAGTTGGCATTGGATGAGATCTCTTATGATTTGGCTATATCAAGTGGAAGGATGACTAAACCTGATCCTCATGGTAACACATGTTGCATGCTACCTGGAGCAGAATTTTTGAGCTCCAAATTCTGGAGGAAAACACATGGCCGGGATTCAATCACCCGATTCTCTAGATCAGGTGGCACCCCATCACTTGCTGCCATGAACTACCAAGCCAACAGGGATGCTGAAACCAAGTTGGCAAACCACAGATTCAGGCCTGATGGAGGCTTCATCACTAATCCGCTGGCAGAGATTCATACAAACTCGAGGAATTTTGCAACATCGGAGATAGCTTAAAAGAAGGTTAACTTTCCAAATGCCTCTAGACAAGGCATGCAATTTTAGATTAATAATATCAATTGGTGCCACTCTAACTCGTATACCCGTTTTTTTCTAATTCCCGTATTACTTAATTTTTAGCAGATGTGCTGCACAATCTAGAATGCAAATTTGATCATTTGATTCTCATATCAGCTTTGATGGAAGGACCCCCATTGATGGGTTTTGCGATTCAATCAGAATTCCATTTAGTCATGTTCCAAGTGAAGAAGGCATGAAGCGGGGCTAGACAATACATTATACGTTGCAGCGCAGAACATCATTTGCACATTCATGATAAATCTTGGACAAGAACAGCACATTGGAGTGAGTTCGCGACTACATACCACACTATTTTAAAATAAGGGTGAATTTGTATATGTACAGAGGAGTGAGAGGCTGCTTATTTTTTTATTTTTAAGTATTGCGTTGTATAATGTATTCGAGTTATGTTAAAGGTTCTCTACACTGGCATGCACTATCGGCATTTCATCATTTGATAGCAATGCTTTTAGTCTATTATTCTTCATGTGCCGTCTATTGTGCATTTTGTTTAGCTTCTTTTCCGGTAAGTCACGATTAGGCCTCTAAAATAGCTTCTTGTCATGTGCAAACCCCCATCTAGCGCTTTCTAGGTTGTCGCTTCCACATTTGGCCTACTAGATTATTCTACTTGTTTAAAAATTAAACTTTGACAAAAAGAATAATTTTACTTTACTAATTAATATTTTGACACTTTTAATTTTTTTTTTTAAAAAAGAGAAATATTACTAAATGACAAATATTTCTACATGTTATGTTAAAATGCTGTAAAGGTGTATAGTCTTTAAAGTTGAAAAAGATTTAACTTGAAAAGATAACTTCATACATATATATCCTATTTATTACAAAAATATTTAAATAGGAAATACTTGAAATGTATATTTACTATTGACTTAAGTATGTTTTTTATATTCTTAATATATTTTTTTAATTTATTACCTAATTTTTTATTTTTAATATATGTCGTTAGTCTAAATTTGTTAAATGATGACATAATATTTTATTAATTTATCATATTATCACTTAACAGATCATGTGGTATCAAAAGTAAAATTTTAAAATTATTAGACAGTAAAATTAAAAAAATGTTTTAGGTAGTAAACTGAAAAGAGAATATATTATAGGTTTTAAAAAATATATTTAAGTTTTTATTTTATTTTTTTTCCCATTTCATTCATAAGTCATGAAGCAACCATACCAAGGGGCCTTGGGCTAGGAGATGACAACCAATCCATACCCAACAAACGTGTTTACAAATTTCAAGCTTCTGCGGGAAAAAAAAAACAAGAATTCAATCTGAATCCAAACTCTAAGCAAATGTGCCAGGCGTGTCCGTGTGTATCGTCTTATATAACGAGATGAATATCAACTCTTGTATTAGAAGATGATGACGATGTTACTTCCATGATGGATTCAATGGAATTGAATATCAAGGCAGGAACAAGGGATATGATGCCAATGTTCAAGGTTGTTTCTTTTACTCTCCCTGAAGATGATCCTTGCTCCAACGGCAGGAACAAGATAATATTTCTATACATCATGACGACCTGACCCTTTCCACACTTCTTACATTGCTTTAGTTACTCGGCTTGCGCCTTTTAGCTTGAATTCCAATTGTTCTACCGTGCTTGCAATCTCAGTCTTAACTGTTCTAATATTTTAATCAACTGTTATAATTTCACACTTTATACTACATTTTGCCATTTAAATAGGTTACACATTGCTGAAATTTTTAACTTAAAAGAAAAACAGAATAATTATCGATTAGATATCAAAATAAAAAAAAAAGTCGAGAGTTCATGCCATAAAGATTATGGGCCAGTTTGTTTAAGTAATTCTGGAATAAAATAATTTAATTATTATATTTTGAGAGATTTTAAAAAAGCCAGAAGTTAACTTATGTTTGTTTACAATAAGAAATAATTACTCTACTTAAAAGTAGTTAACTTTAGGAGAATATATACAAGCAGATAAAAAATGATTATTTTTTTTAAAAAAGAAGTGACTTTTTAATAAATAAAAAAAACTTGAACAAATGGACCCATATAAGTCATAACAGATTCATACAACGCGTATGTTTAACAAAATGCATAAAAAAATATTTGAAATTTAAATGCTGCCACGAAAAGCTGTTACAACCGGAATAGATAAACGGTGATTTGAAGTCAATCCGAGAAACGGCTCATTACATGGAATTATACAACTTTAACTGCAATGAAAAAAAAGTTTGGACAAAACTTAAATCAAGTTCCATGTATCCATACTATCAAATCCTCCATTCAAATAATGATACAGATATATTTTTTCAATAATAAATAACTTACACTAAATATATGTAACAATTTTGAATAAAAAAATGTGTCATCATATCATATAATCATAAAAGTTGATGGTAAAAATGCAAAAAAGCTTTATATAAATTTTGTCCAAAAAAATTTAAAGCAACAAATCCATGAGAGAAAAGTCACAAGAGCTTAACAAGAAAGACAACTTTTTTTCCATCTCCAATAAACTAGACTACAAAATAGCCGATCAACATTCTTAATACTTTTTTATATATAAAAAAGAAACATTCTTTATACTAGTGTGTTGGATCTTAATTAAACTTTATCATATAAATATTTATGGATAAAGTTGTTTCTATAATTGAAAAAGAAATTATGTTAAACTATTTTTATATAAGTTGTAAGTTTTATTTACAACTTATCTTGGATAACTTACTAAAATAAGCTAAAAGCAGCTTCCGAATATATCATAAGCTATTTTTATAAACTCCCCTAAACACTTTCACAAGTGTTCGTTATAAACTCAAATAAGATACACATAACCTCTTCAAAAACACACCATTAATAAATCAAGCAAGACACTTATTTAAGCTTCACTTGTAAAAGAAATACTCAAATTCGACTCAATTATTTAACTGAACCAAATTAAAGTTTAAATAATTTAGTTAAAAATTTCAAAACTTGAATAATTGAATTTGACTCATACATGAATAGTAAAAATTAAAATTTAGTTAGTGGTGAGCTAAACACTTATAAAAGTCATGTTCATTTTTCCTGTAATCTTGATCATTCAAATATGATCTAATAGTCTCTCTCTCTCTATATATATATATGTGCGCGCGCGCACGAGAGTTATATAAATATAAAATCTACAAAGTTCAGATTATACTCATTTAAACTATCAAACCTAATTAAAAGCTTTAGTTTATTTGTTTATAATGAGGTATTAATGAGCTGAACTCAAATAATTCACCAGTAACTAGGGTGATTGACACCCCCTACTTAATATAACTTCATTGTCTACCATCGTATGTCGTATATGATCAGAAGTCGATTCCAGGAAGTCCATATAACACGTAAACAAATAATAATGTATAAGTACAATCTATCAAAAACCACAATCTACTTTTGCCAATTTACTAGGTTATTACTCGTGATTTTCCATTTAATTATTGGCTAATTAAGTGAAAAATTGTAAGAAAGAAACTCACATTATATTTCTACACAACATGATTTGAAATTTAAGATGGTGGGCTTATGAGATCAAGTCACGGTGCTTGCTCATCAGCATCTTGTTTGTCAAGTTTCTGCACAAAAGCAACAAAGTCATCAAACATTAAGTGAAGTCGTAAAGATATATCTGCTCGAGTACATTGGACAGTAAGATCACGGCACCATAACAAAATTCATAATATAAACACAACACATTGCATTATTCTACACTTTGCCAATGCCAACACAAAGACATTATAACAAAATCCATAATATCAAACCAACACAAAGACCTTATTCTACACTTTGTCAATGCCAACATTCGATAAAAACACAGCCAAACAAAGCAAAATAGCGCAGACTTGAAACGAGATTCAAGATTTCAACCACAACAATCATTACACGACGCATTGCAGAGACAAATGTAAAAAAATCAATTAACGATTAATCTGAATAGACAACAGCATTATACAATAGGAAGCAACAAATAATTTATGCGACTCCATACTCTCAAAAGGCTACAAAATACGTTTCAGAAATTGAATAAACAGGAATCGCATAAAACAAGAACAATCGAGGAAAAGCGAACACATTAACACAACGCGATGCTAGTTGGAGAATTGATTTTGAGTTCAAAATTGATTTTAGATAAATTTCGAATCAATAATTGAATCTGACATTATAATTGATTCTGAGCTTAAGTAACTTTGGTAACTTTTGCATTGAATAAAAGATTTTACACTGATTTTTACTCCTAACTTATTTTTATAATGAAAAATCTAAGCATAAACACAAAACTTCAAAATCAATTTTAACCAAAATCAATTTCATTCAAAATTAATTTTACCAACACTCATTCAAACAGCGCATAGGAAGCAACGAATTGAAGCAGGGAGTGCTATTGATTGGACACAATGATGGATTGAATCGAAAGGTATTCAACAAACAGAACCAAATTAGATTGATCGAAGCAAGTAATTGTAAATAAGCAGAGTAAGAGAGAGAGAGAGAGAGGAGTACGGTTTGAGCATTGTGCCAAGAGAGGCCTCTGTAAACGTTGACAGAGAAGGTTGCAGTGAGGTAAATAGTGGCGACTCCAAGAGTGGCGGTGAATGCCTTGAAAGCATAATCCCCAACCTTACCTGCTATTCCCATTCTCACCCAACTCCACTACCACTAGGGTTTCCGCACTTCCCCCTCTATTCTATTCTCTGCGTATTTCTATACCCTAAAATTGTGTTTTTTTTTTTTTTTGCAAAAATATATATATAATAATAACTAGTAAGTAGTAATACCCTAAAGTATTCTATATGTGCAAAGTTTTTCAAATTAGATATAAGGTAATATTTTTATAATTTAATAATTAATAAAAATGTAAAATATTTTTAAAACAAAGTAATTCAAATAACTACTAAATAAAACTATTTGTTGTGTCAAAATTCAACTTTCCAACTCTAACTTTTTAATTAACATAAACTTGAGTATTGTTTGTTATAAAAATTATCATTATTCATAGTATTTGTTGTAGTAAATGATGTGACGAATGGTAAACTGTTAAATAAATGTACAGCCATGTTGCGTCCAATTATTAAATGCATTAAACGTGTTAAAATTTAACTACAAAGAAACTGGATCTGTTTTAGATTGTAGTAGTATAGCTGAGGCCAAGGGCGTGGCTTGGACCTGGATGATCAAAGCACACATTTTGAAGGCATAAATATTCGTTAGCAAATGGATAAACAAACAAATAATCAAATGATTAGAGACTAATACAATCAAGTTAAGATTGAATTTATTTAATAATATCTGAATTCGGTGAAAATAATTTTTCATCAAATTTTATTTAACTCTCAGCTGAAATTCAAATTAGGCAGGTATAGGTAGCCAAAAGGGAATTGTTTAGCTACAAATAATGATCAAAGTGGGTTAGCACAGGGTTTTTTTTTCTCTGCAAGTCATCTTTGACTATAAGTTAAAACACGTGTGCCATGGGCTTATTTTAATGAGGCCCCCTTTTCTTTACACTTCAACACTCTGTTTAAAAAGAATTAAGATGAAAGAAATAGGAAAGATGGAAGTAAGATAAAAGTTATTAACTTTTTTTATTTGTTTAAATATGAAAGGAAAGGAAAATAGGATATTTACAGTAATACCGGCAAGGAAATAGGTTCCTTCCTAAATCTTAATTCTTCGTGAAAGTCATCCTTGAAGAGTAAAGAGTAATATTTTGAATGAGGTCAGGTTAGCAAGGGAACATGGATACATGCAGATTGAAGTGCAAAGTAATTCAGCTTATTAATACAGAATGTGGAACTCAGAATGCATGCTATCCAATTGTAAAAGCTATTCACGATATCTCTCAAGCTCAAATGGGTTTTGTTTTCAAGCATATTCTTAGGGAAAACAACTGTCATGCAGATGTATTGGCCAAACATGGGATGTCTTTAAGCAACAAAATTGTTTTTACAATTCCCCTCCTCCCTTTGTGTTGGACTCTTCAAGGGTTGATGTTCTTACCTTAATTGAGTCTGTGTAATCTCTTTCTCTTGGCCTTTTGTTCTTTGCCTTCAAAAAAAAATTCATTGGATCTGATATTTGAACACTTAAATAATTAAAAAAAACAACTACTTAATACCTGTTATTATTATTTATATATCTCTTCTTGCGCGTTAAATCATCAATTATATTAATCACTTATATTTCCTCTTGTCCTATCTCTCTCTATGTGTTTTTGAGCAATTTTTTTCTTATTTCACTCAAAGTCAAATGCTTTTGTTTTATTTTTAAAAGATAAATGGTTTTATAACATAATACTAATAATGATAATAATAATAATAAATAAATGGATGATTTTATATCAAGAAAAATAATGTAGTGATAAAATATTTTGTATAATTTTTATTCACTCTTTTTTGACTCATTCAAATAAGTGAGGATTTTTTTTTTCATTTCTTTTCTTACTCTATCCGTCCAAGTCATAAATAGTAGCTCTATAGCACGATAGTGTAGCATCCCTAGGTTGCTATGGGATTCAAAGTGAGAGGAGCAATTGAATATGTGTCTATGTAACTAACCTCATCCAATGAAATAAGACTTTATATAGTTGTATAATGACATTGCCAAAATATAGACTTTAAAAACCTATTTGTGCCCCTGAAACATGATTGTTTGGGTTTTTTTGGATTAAGTATTCTACAAAAAGTTGCATTTGTTTTGACTTCTATTCCTTCAAACTTCACATGACTATTTTCTATCCCTGGTTTGTTTTTTCTTCTTATTGACTGACTTCCCAATTCACATTTTCCTACTTTTTATATAATTGTTATGTTCTTCTTTTTATTAATTTTGCCATCATTTTTCATTTTTTGACTTCATATTATGTTCTTATTATTCCTAGATCAATGGCGATTGTGTGTGTAAAACTATGACCTGTTATTTATCGTGAATTTCTTTAATTTTGGATTTTTTTTGTTTTGTATTTTTTTTTAGTATTTGCATGTATATTTATATTATAATATTCAAAACAGTAGTCATCCCACTATAGAATTTCCAGAGTTAGTTACATTTTGCTATTTAAGATTGACAACTATGATTCAAACAACACTTTTTCTTTATTCTATTTATCTCTTTTTGTTTTTCTATTTCTTTCCTTCACACATTTCACTCCTAATCCATTAAAAGCATTAAAAAAATAAAATGAATAAATCGATATCTAGTATAAATTGTTTAAAGTTTAAACAATAAAGTAGGTTGGTCTTTAAGACTATGAGTACTGCTAAATTTAATTTTATTAACTACAAAAGTATCATTTAGATTTTTAAAATTAACATCATCTTAGCTATTGGTGTTTAATACCTAAATTACAAATATAAAGATTAAAATGATCAATATTTAATAATTTTAGAAAATAAATTTACTCTTTATAATTTTAAAGATTAAACTGTCTAGTACTGACAAGTTCAAAAGCTAATTCGATGTATTTCAAAAGTTTAAACTTTACTTGCAAGAGTCTACTGTTGTGTTTGGAAGAAAGAAAAAAAAACATGAATATCAATGCATTTTCTTTTATTTGGTTGAAGAGAAAAATAAAAGAAAAAGAAGAAAATTGTTTGACTTGTAGAGACAAAAATTTAAAATTTTCTTTCCTCTTATTTTATTTTCAATTCAAATTTTAAAATTTTGTTTTCTCCCATTTTCTTTTCTTCAATTGACACAGTAAAATTTTACAGGAGATACTCGATTCATTTCTACTTTTACTCACGGGTGTCATTATTATCACAATTACTTTCATAAAAACAAAAAAATGAACAGATTCAAACCTGCTGAAATCTCACCCCAACTCGAGTAAATATTTCAGACCCCGTTCTCTACCTTGTTATTGATTCTCTTGTTATAAGCAACGATCAGCAAAACACAGCCTGATTGTACAGTACTACTTTAAAGCAAAATAGCCAAACAAAGAAAAAAGGAAAATGAAAGGGCACCTACTCTTGTAAGGCAAAATAATGAAAAAGCAAGCAATATAAAATATTATCATCAGCAAAATTTGTATTGCAAACAAGACCCCCAGAAAAGGGTAGCAATAGTATATATAATTTATGTTTTATATGATATAATGCTAGAAATTTCTAAGCTAAGGATGAAAGAAAAGTTGATATACATTATAGTTATAGTAATAATAGTAATAATTTACTATTAACACACGCTCCATCAACGTAAAGCATCCTTAAAAAGCGCCACCTCCGGAAACAATAGCGCATTGGACTGTGCTTTGAGTCTCTTCCCATCCAACCAACTCATCACAGTAAATAGATGAATCTACTGCCACCATTTCTTCTCAGACAAAGATATGAGCTGCCAACAACATTGAAAAAATATGTTAGCTTTATCCCAATAGTTTTTCAGAAGACAAAATATCTTTCTAGTAGTACCAAGCAAACCTTGTTTTGTGATGTCATTTAGAATGTGTTTGGATGAACGTTGACAAAATTGATTTTAAATAGAATTATTCCAATTCACTCTTTAGTAGTTAGATGAACTTAATTCAAAGTCAATGAGAAGCTTGCTTCCGCAAAATAAGGGACCCATCATAAAAATTTCAACAATCAGATATGTCAGAATCAGAGACAAGTATTTGATTTTTATGGTAGTTCGCTACAAGAATGATTAGCACAAACAATCTCAATCTCTAGCCTGATAGCAGAGTTTCTATTTTAATTGCAATTATATGGGAATATAATGTAGAACCAAATGCCAAGGTCATTTTGGGGAAGAAAATGCAAAAATACGTAAAGTGGAAATTTCAATGCTACTCTAGAGAATCTACGACTACTTTAACTATAAAGAAGGTTAGTGCATTTGGAGGTCCATACTTCACACAAAAGTAATAATAAAAAATGAATAGATTGCTAGAAACATAGAAATAGAATGAACCCAAATCATTGCTAGCATTAAACAATGCTAGGAATTCAAAGCAAAATGGTGGACAGAATTTTTTTGTAATAAACAAAAAGGAGAGATACATATGCTAGAGGATAAGAAATCCTTAAAAACTAAACAAAGAATGAAATGGGGGGAAACAAAAAGATTAAGAACATGATATACATGTAACATAGCACGCTGATCTCTGTAAATCTACCAAAGACACCTCCTGAAAATTTCACTGGCAGGACAACACAAAGAAGCTAAGTGGGCTACTCAGTCCAAAAATGAACTTGAGCAGCAACACCATAGTGAGTCACTCTAGAATTTCTTCCCAACAATATACACCAAACAACTGCAAATAGGGAATAAAGCTAAAGCCTCTTAGCATCTCTATTGGTGTCAAAACCTTTAAAGTTAACACAGGAACTTCTGGAAACCCTTGGGGAAAACCCAATCTTCACTAACAAATATTGAAGAGCAAGGTGCCAAGGTCAGCTTAGGTAAGATAATACATTATAGAGTAAATTACACAGATCTCTCCTGGGGTTTACACTCCTAAACTAAACCCCTTTTTCTCCACCCCCTTCTCTTCAAGTTACTGCTGAAACCAAGCACCAGATTCTCTTAAACCAGAATTCATACCACACATCAGAATTCATGTTAAAAGAAAACCATTCTAAACAAAAATTTTACCAAATCAGAAAAAATGAAAAACAAAATCATACCAAATCAAAATAATTGAAGCACAAAATCATACCAACAGTTTCAACAACAACAACAACAAAGACTACAACTTCATCAAAATCAATCTCAAAATAGCAGCAAAAGCAACATGGGTCTCACTCTATGTGATGAAATTGATCAATTACTCCAAGCCCATGTACCAAATCTTCCTCCTTTCAGATTTCAATTTAAATTTAATAAAATGAAGAAAGAGTGAAATAAAAAAAGGGGATTTTATTTTAATTTTTGCAATAGAAATTTTAGTTATTTTAGGAGTGAAAGGAATGATGACTGTTGTGTGAGAATATCAGGGAGAGCAACTGCAGCGGGCATTGAACATGGCAGAGGAGGTGGTGGCATGTCGGCTCAGAGAGAAGGAGGTGGAAGTACAAATGGTCACAAGCAAGAACGCGAAGCTAGAGTTGAGGTGGGGTTATTGTCATTGGAGTTGAGCTGTGATTTGCAGCAACAGTGGGCTGTAATGGCCACTCCAACAAAATATGACATGATGAGCACAACATTGCAATGACATTTGTATACAGCTAGGTTCAAGTGATTCAACCATCATAATGTAAAAAAATTCTAGTTATACATACTACCATAATTCACGATTCTTAGCCTGTGTATTGGAATGCCACACTAATCATAAAAAATGAGATCAGTGGCTAGTGAAAGAGAGAATGGGAAGGACTTGAGGAATAACTAGGGAATTCAACAGTAGTTCAAAAAGAACTTGAATAAAGTTACGATCATCAATCATCAGCTCAAGAGTTTTCTTAACCAAACATAGGAGTATAATAAGAGTCTTACAAAATTACCACTTATAGAAACATGTGTATATTTCTAATTAGGTATTCCAAAAATTTATAAGATCAGTCAAGGTAATCACCCTTGTCAGCAACTAGCAACATAACTTCTACAATGCTATGACCATGTTTGAAAAAGAGAAGTAGTTTATTTAACACTGATACACAATCACATAGTTTGTACACACATGGATAGGCAAAGAGAAACATGCATAATTGCATGCTCAAAACAGTGAAAGATAGAAACAACCATTAACAAATCACCTACCTGGCGAGCAACTTGTGCTAGTCGTCGGCTGTCCCGAGATGATTCAGTCATTGTGCAAGATTTCTGAGGCTCCACATGATCATCTTGCTTCTCTCCACACTTTTTCTTTGAACTGGTATTATCTTGAGAGCAATCTACATCATCACAGCTAATGGCCTCCTTCTTACGCTTTCTACAGAATGTGAACTTAAACTTATCGCCTGTAGATCGATTAGAAACCTTCTCATCTAAATCAGATACTTTTGAATCCATTTTATCCAGTGACCCATTAGATGCCTCAACATCTTTACAAGCCGGAACCTCCACACTTTCAGCAGACAAACTCTCTTGTCTTGTTAAATCTGATTTATCCAACGATTCCTTGTCATCTTTAGTTATGTTCCAAGCACTGCCAGCTTTAACAAATACTTCCCCATTTTCAGCATTGCTATGAGGTCCTGATTTCTCATTTGTTGCAGTTGTGTCTGTCGGTACATCAGCAAAAGGAGACATTAGATCCTTCTGAGCTTCATTTTCACATGCCATAGAAGAACTCACCCTTGAGGGGTCATCGTTATCCAATACAAGTGTAGAATCTTTGGCACAAGACAGATGTGATTCTTTATTTGTTTCCTTAACCTGGTTAGAATGTAATATGGATTTAATAATAGCCTTCCTTTTCCCAAATTTTCTCTTTTTTCTTTGAACTGGAACTTTGACAAGGTCAGCAACTGCTTTCACCACTTTAAGTTCATCTGGTTTCTCCTTTTCAGAAATAATATCAGCTTTGGCATTAGTTGATACAGTCATTGTTTTACCTTCTTCATGTACACTGACTAAATTTTCATTCTGTACATTATCTAAGTTTCCTGAAACAGACATATTTCCATCAAAAAGGCTCCTTTCAAATGCATGTATTCTCTGAGTGCAACCATTTCTGTAGAGCTTGGGCTCTTTCCTCCTAATGACTATGGATGCAAAATCTGGATTATGAATGTAGCAGTTGTTTGTATGATCATGTGACCCACAGAACTTACTGCTATCATTTGATCCATTTACAATCGGATTCCTATTTTCAGAAATAGAGACAGATTCAAACTGTAAACCAGGTGCAGAATATATAGATCCATCATAAGGATCAAGTCTGTTCTTTTGCAGAAAACTTTCCTGAGCTGCAACTTCAGCCTCTGTGTTTTGTTCAACTAGGGGTTGCATTTGGTGTTTTGTCACATTCTCCAGCTCAGCCTGGGTTTCTCTCAACTCTGCCCTTAGATCTCTAACTATTTCCTCAGCTTCCTGGAGCTGAGCTTCAAGCTCCTCAATCTTCTTCTGCTGATTCAATGACATCAGCTCCGCTTCACTGACCTGTAAAATAGCCATTAATCAGACACAGTAGGAGATAAGAGACAAGACAAATGATTTACTTATAGCACTCCATTGCTTGGGTGGCATATTAATAACTGTTATGTGAGCATGTGACATGTGTTATAATGGTAGTAATCTCCCAAGGTTGAAAAGCAATTGCAATATTGCATTGCTATAAGAGAGTTGAATTTTGGCTACAAAACTGAAACAAATTTTTTTCGCATGCTCTTTTAGCAGGATCAAACCCAGTCCGTTATGGACTAATTGTAAGACAATTACCATACGGACTGAGGATGCCGATTAAAAAACTGAAACAATTATACAATGTATATTTCTTTACAGGATTCTACAGCTATGGAACAAGTTTAGCATGCAAAAATATGCAAACATGAAAAGTATCCAGCAATAATCTTTTGCCTACAGTCACAAACAACTTAGCTTCATTCTCAAACCAGATGTACATGTAAGTTGGAGAGTTAGGCAATTGCAGAAGTGCCAGTTGATCCCTCTGACACCAAGTCACAACTATATCACATACTTTCTCAAACATATATTTGATTGCATTCCTTTAATGACCACAACAAATGTCACATAAAAAATACATTCAGTCCTTTTAATTCTTAACAAGAATTAAACAGCCCTTTGTTTCAAAGATGAAAAAAACAGTAAGAATTAATGATTGAAAACTTAAAAGACCACAACAGTGTGACAATTCTGAAGAACTCTTGATCAGCGATATCCAAAATTTCTAACACTGACGATATCAATGGAATCACAAGTTAAACTTAAATAATACTGTCATTCAAGCATAACCATTACAAAGGCAGCTCACATTTAATCAATTGTAAGGTGTTTCAAGTACTCCACAAAGAAATAATCTATCTCCATTATCTGAAAAATTCTTTTATTTTCCTCCCACCTATTTGCTAAGAATTTTACATTGAACTCCACATAATGATGCAAGCAATTAGCCAGCAATCTGAATCAACCCAGTGAAACGGAAATCTCGAAACATTCTTAATTAAGTAAGAAAGAACACACACGAAACCAACGTCACAAAGCACAAGTGGGGTAATAAACTCAGAATCAAACACAGAACAACTCCAAGAAAAACAAAAACGAAGCGAAAAGGGGCAAAAAAAAAAAGGAAAAAAAAGACCCCTTTGGGAGACAGTGATTGTCAAACCTTAGAATCGAACATTTGTTTGAGTCTGAGAAGCATCCGAAGCGCCTCTTCCTTAGTGGAAACAAGTTCCTGCTGAAAGCGCGTGACTTTCCGCTCCGACACCATGATTCGCGCCGCCGCCTCCTTCGCCGTGTTCAGGATGATATCGGCGTAGGCCTTCTTCAACGCCGTCAATTTCTGATAAAAAACGCAAAAACACGGAATGAAAACCCAAAACACCAAACGCGCCAATCACAAACAACGCATCCCCATTCCCCAGAGAAAAGAAACGGAATCGATGATGTTCCTCATACAAAACAAAAACAACAACAGAAAAAGAAAACAAAAACCGCGGTTGGCGGCGGGAGAAGCAGTTGAAAAGGAACGGAACTGAACAGTTTACCTCGGAATCCTCCATTGTTGTCTAATGCATCCGAGAGTGAGTTTTGGGTGGTTCAGTTGTGAGACCAACCAGAAGAAGAACACGGACAACAACAACAACAACAACAGAAAGAAGTGAAGAAATGATGGGAGTTTGTTTCTGTTTTTTCTTTCTTCGTCTTCTCACAGTGTGGGAGGGAGCTGTATGTGTCTGTTAGGAAGTGAAGGGGAATGACCAGATTGCCCTCCGCGTAATAACAATACATTTTACCATGTCGCAATCACAAACTGTAACACGGGAGCGGGGCCCGCTGTTCGCTTCTCCTGCTTTATATTTTTCCAGAGTGGACCCCCCTGCTCTGCTATGCTCCACCACCTCCATCTCAGATTGCTAACGTGGATCCATCCATCAAACTAGGGGACTTAAACGCCCACGTTTTTGCTTTTAGCCCCCGCTTCAACGCAAAATCCATGTTTTATCCTATCGAAAAGGAAAGAATTACAAAATAACTAAACGAGGAAAAGAGACCCTAAGCTATATGCCTCAAACCATACATCACAAACTCATCCTCAATACTAGTAGTCATAGTTGCCAACACATCAACAAACACATGTATCTTCTACTTTGGAGTTTCAACACTATTTGACTCAAATAAAGTTATTATATATCTCAAAGCCGTCTCACTTATCACTTATTGGTCCAATTTGCTTAAAGTTATTTGTTAAAAAATGTTTATTTTAATAAAATAAGTAGTTTTCTATTTTTTTTTTAATGTGTTTGTTTGAGTGTTGCTCATATCTTTCAACGTCCCTGCAGGTTTCTAGCTTCTTGGTCCAGGCATAAGGACTACCAAGCTATTGTGCAAGAAGCTTGGAATGTTTCTGACCATCAAGTGTGCAGAAAGCTTGATAGGATGAGGCTCAAATCTAAATGGTTTAATGATCACATTTTTGGTGATATCTTCGCAGGAAGAAAATAGTGGAAGCTAAAGTTAGGGGTATTCAAAGGGAGTTGGACCACAACCATTCCTCTGACATGCTAGCCTTGGAGGTTGATCTTTAGACTGAGTATAAGGATGTCTTGAAGCGGGAAGAGATCCTATGGTTTCAAAAGTTTAGAGAGGAGTGGATCAAGTCAGGGGATCGCAACACCAAGTTTTTCCATACCCAGACTGTGGTGAGGTGAAGGCACAACACCATCCACACTATTCAGCTTACGTTTGGAATATGGTGCAGTGATATTTTTTAGTTTAGACTGAGTCTAGGGATTATTTTCGTAAGTTGTTTTTCTTGCCTTGTTATCACCATGGTAGTTAACTTCCTAACTGCAATATCCCTTCTCTCCCTAAGGAAGCTACACGGTTACTTACAACTAAGGTTACTTTGGAAGAGATCAAGAGGCACTTATGATTATGAAATCCTTAAATCTCGTAGCCCAAATGGTTTTCAACCTTTTCTCCTTTAAGAAATACTGGGACATCATTAAAAAGGATTTATGGAGGTTGGTTCGTGGTGCCTTTGTGAATGGGTTTTATGAAGCTAGTATTGTGGAAGTGCTTATTGCCCTGATTTTGAAAATTTATCATCCTAAACAATTTAAGGGCTTCAAGCCAATTAGCCTTTGTAATGTTACCCACAAGATTATTACTAAAGTCCTAGTGCATCGTCTCAGACCTTTTCTGGAGGAGATTATCAGTCCTCTTCAGGGGATTTTTTGCCTAAGAGGTGCACAACTGACAATGCTATTGTTGCTTAGGAGCTCATCCATTTTATGAATCGTTCCAAATCTAAGAAGGGTCATGTTGCTTTCAAGATTGATTTAGAGAAAACCTATGATAGGCTTAGCTGGGATTTTTTGAAGAGGGGTCTTTTGGGCTTTGGTTTTCCCCTATTATCGTTTCTCTCATTATGTGGTGTACCAAATCTTGTTCCATCTGTCTTGTTTGGAGTGGTTCTAAAACTGAGCCTTTTAGCTCGACTAGAGGTTTGCGCCAGGGAAATCCCCTCTCACCCCACCTCTTTATCATTTGTATGGAGAGATTGTCACTTTATATCCAACAACTTGTAAAGGATGACGTTTGGGAACCAATGTCTATTTCTAGAGGTGATCCTCAAATATCCCATATGCTTTTTGCAGATGATATTCTCCTATCCGCTAAGGCCAAGGAGCCTCAATTCGAGATGATTAACTCCACCTTGGATCTATTTTGCATGGAGCCTGAGCTTAAAGTCAACCCCCTTAAGTCAAAACTTATGTTTTCGAGGATCAGCGAGCTATTAAGAATATATGTCTCAACCTCGTGTTAAGGAAGTTCATCACTTGAGCAAGTATCTTAGGTTTCCTTTCTTAAAGGGAAAGGTTACTAGAGAGACCTTTGAACCCATTATGGAGAAGATTAGCTTCTTAGAAAGGAAAAATACTTAATAGGGAGGTAGATTATGTCTTATTAAATATGTGTTATTTTCCCTCCTCGTCTATCTTATCCAGCTTTCTCTTCTCCCAAAGTCCATTTCTAAGCATATTGATAGAGTGGCTCGAAATTTTCTTTGGCCTAGTCAACCTAGGAAACGTGGTTGGCACATTGTTAATTGGGATATTTGCACCCAAGGCTCAGGGTGGGCTTGGGATTAGAAAGGCTCATTAAACTAGTATTTCCCTTTTAGGAAAATTAATGTGGATAGTTTGTTGATGATTGTGATGCTTTGTGGGTCAAGCTTCTCACTCATAAATATCTTAACAAGGGTCACATGGTTGATGTTTCTTTTAAACATTAGGATCCATACATTTGGCAAGGTATTATTGCAACCAAGGATAAACTAGTCCTAGGGTTCAATTTCGTAATTGGTCAGGGTGACGCCTCCTTATGGTATGATTCTTGGTTAAGAGATGGTCCTCTTTGTCATAAAATTTCTTTTGTGCACTTCTTAGAAGTGGATATGCGTATGAGAGACATTATCTACAATGACTCGTGAAATATTAAGCAGGTTTATACTATCTTTCCCTATAATATTCTTCAAGCCTTACGGAAGGTGGATCTTGTTCTCGCACCTACAGTTCCTGATCAGTGATTGCAACTACTATCCTTCTTCAACATATAAATGGCTGACTTCTCAAGTGACTATTGGCACCTATATCCCTTTTGCTCACTTCAAATGGCCATGGAAACTTAGGATCCTGGAGAAAATCAAAATCTTTCTTTGGTTGGTCATCTATAATGCTTTGCCTACTAATGCTACTAGATACCACAAAAAACACGGTTCCCAATGTTGCTTGCCCTCACTGTTTTGAGCTTAGCGAGTCAGCCTTGCACTGTCTTCGTAGTTGCCCTCACGCTATATTGGAGTGTGGTTGCGGTTAGGGTTCCTTTCTTAACCAAGGTTTCTCATCTCTGTGTCAAGAAGTGGCTCAAGGAGCAACTGCTGAGTGATAGAGGATTCCTGTTTGTCGCTTTCGTTGTGTGGATTTAGAAATGGATGAGTAACAAGAACTTTGATCAAGATAAGTTGTTGAATGATGATTTGGTCTTATGCTATCATCAATAGGGATCTCATGTGCAGGCTTTTACTCCTTTAATGGTTGTAGGGAGGCCATTAAGTTTGAAATCATGGTTGTTCTTCATGGTCTTCAAAAGGCATGGAAGAAATGCTTCAATCACATTGGGTGTGAAATGGATAATCTTTCCTTAGTTCAAATTTTTCAAAATCTCCTTTTGCCGAACAACTCATTTACATGTTGCCCTCAAAGTCTTCGACTACATTGGTTGTGATTAGTTTACTTCTTTTAAGTTTGATGATAGATAAACTAATTGTGTAACCCATGTCTTGCCCAATGATGGGAATAGGCTGGGCTTTAAATAAGGGCCCATGACATGACATATTTAAAGTTTAGTCTAACTTAAATAAATTACGCTTAAAATTATAAAAAAATATATATATTAAGCTTGATAAGTCAACATATTTATCTAAATAATATTATAAAAATAAAAATACACATTACACTAATAATAATATTATCAATTAAATAAATTTATAAGATCAAGATAAAATTTATTATAGTCAAACTAGTGGTCTACTATTGATAGTGTAATCATTGATCACCAAGTTAGAAACACACAAACACATCTTTGGTTGCTTCGCCATCTCGGTTCTCAGTGTAATTTTAATTGATAGCTTTTTATATAGTTATTGGATAATACAAGATGTTGTGAATTGGGATTTGATTGTCACTTAAATGAGGCAATTTATTATTACATGAGCCTAAACTATTTGCATGAGAAGAAAAATTAAAGGGCCAAATACGCTTGGTAGTTGCTACTGGTAGTTCCTCTACGAGTACGTTAGATGAATCTTGCAAAGTTTTGGTAGGTTGGGATTTTGTATTTTAATAACATGGAATGAACAATTTTTTTAATCAAGTAATTAAAAAAAACAATTTTATACAAAGTAGGCTTTTAAACAAACTAATAGGTTAGATCGAGTTTTTAAAGAAGTCAGGTAAGCAAGGCCTATGTCCTCATTTAAAAAAAAAAACATATCAGATTTATTTATGTCTGGTTTTACTTGATTTATTCTCATGCCTACCTATGTCATGCCCAATTGTGATGTTAGATCCTCCTAAGGCCTTTTTTCTTCTTGTTTTTCCCTTAATTCTATAACCGCCTCCTTTTTAGGGATGATTTAAGGTTTTACGAACAATAAAAAATGTGTTTGTCTAAATTGCTTCTACTAAGAAAACTTTATTTATTTTAATAAGCAGATAAGATCATCTCTACTTATTAAAAAAAATATTTTCTAAAAGTTCTTATTTTAAAATCACATTTTATGATTCTAAATAAAATGACTCATTATTTATGACTGTGATGTATAAGGAGAAAATAATTATTTTCATATTTACTAGACGGTTATGAACAAATATTTTTAGGTATATTTTAGTTTTAAGAAAGTCACATTTTTGTATTTGACCAACTTTTTATTCCAGTGAACATGATAAGAATGTTATATTCTGATGTAGTGGAGATAAGTTCTATTGTGAAAATTATATATATCCTCATTGTTTAGTTTCATTAACTTGTATTATTCTTAGAAAATATTAAAGAATTCCCAACAATTTTAGTAATTAACTAAAAATATTTTCTTTAAATATTTTAAAATATCATTCCATCATTATATTTTTTAGAGTGTAACGCACCACATCCTTAAAAAAATGTAATATCAAATCACGAAACAGATGTCTCCTTAAATTATCAATATGTCATTTGTTTGATTAGAATTTGATTATTTTTTAAGTAATGTTGAATTTTATAGATGAAAAAAATATAGTTAAAAGAGAAAATTTCACTAAAAATGACTAAGTCTTCTGACGAAAATAATTATCTCAAACTTAATTATTCCTTCCAATTTCAAATATAAGCACACGCGCGCACGCACGCACTCGCACGCGCGCGCGCACACACACACACACACATATATATATATATATATATATATATATATATGTTGTTAATCTCGTATATAAGTAAATGTTTACTAATTTTAATTTTATCTTATTTGATGAGACATTCTCTAAAACACTTTTCATTTAATTAGAGTTTTATTTTTAATATTTTTTTTATTATTAGTGTGAGTTTCAAGGTAGAATAGTTTAGAAAAAAAATTATTTTTTAAATGAGATTGAAAAAATCGAATGATGCTGACTAGAGAAAAATGTTAATTATATACTTTCTAATACACTCTTTATTATTAGTTGAAATTATCAAAATTAGTTGACACAAGTGGTTTGACACTTGTGTTCCTACCTTTGGCTAATGTTTGGAGTTTAATGGAGTTTCAATGAAAGTATTATTTTATTAAAAAAAGATGAATCGACTAGTAAAAAGACAAGAGTTAGATATCAATTAAGAAGTCAAATATTTCACCTTTGCACACAAAAAATAAAATTATTGAAAATAAAAAATAATTCTCACTTATTATTTAATGAGTCTTACTCATAATTTCTTATTTCAAAATTTTTTAATAAACAATAAAGAATATATTGCAAACACTTCTTTGTCATAAAAAATAAGGAAAATGAATTTTTTCTTTTGTGACATTAGCATGAGATTATAACCCTTAATAAATCTTATTAATATCATATGTTTCTATTGTAACGTGAAAGTTTAAAAGAATAAAAAGTATACGCTAAAAAAGAATAAATAGTAAAATTATTACACCTGACCATTTTGATTTTATTTTGTTTCACTAGAGATGATCCCTTCCTTGAAACCAAACTTGACCCAACATGCTGAGTATATAATAAGGAATATTGTCTCCAGTGTTTTTAGTCCCATGATTCAACAATGTTTAATAGGAGTGATCATGGATATATACTACTAAATCTAGGTAAAAAATTCCAGCAAAATTAAGTTTACAAGTTTTGTAGAGATTTTTTTTTTGACATTTACTAAAGTTAAATTCATATCAACGGGTACATTCGAGCTGGGTCAAACTTAATAAAATTTTAGAAAAATTCCAATAAAATTACATTTTACTTTTTTTTGCATTAAAAAAATATATATTATAAAAAAGTTATGCATTTTGATCGAATTTGAGATAATTAATTTTATTTTTTTTTATCATATTTCTTAATAAATATTAACGTATAAAAATTAAAATTAAATATATTGACATTTAATTATATATTTTTATACATGATCAATTTGTTGAGTTTAATAATAATTATTTAAAAAATCATACCTAAACTATCTTTAATAATTATATATTTTCACCCAAACATACCAAAAGTTAATAATTTATCTGTAACAAATAATTATTTTTATTTTCTTATTTTATTTTTTTATCGATAAGAGTTCAAGACAATATTAGAAAATTTCATAATAAAATATATATATCTTGTTCAACTAATTGAATTAGACCCTTTAGAAAAGAAAAAAAATTCTCATTTTATTTCTAAAAATTTAACTATTTTGAATACAATTTTGACTATTACAAATAATGTAATGTCTTTTTTTAATAATTTTCTCACTTTCTTTACTCTCTTAATTAGGTATTCTCATCATTCAATTCTTTTTATTCTCTCATTTTGATGTGCATTTCACATAGGTAACTAGCAAAAGAAAAAATCACCTCTCCTCATCCTCTTTTTGTATTTTATATTTATATTTATTTGTATACCTTATATTCTTAATGACTTATATATCTCATTCCATTATTTTTTATTTTTTGTTTCTAAATTATTCATTATTTTTTCAAAGTAAAATTGTAATAGTTAAAATAATATCTCACTAGGATTTAATTTTTTAATTATAAAATTAAAATTTAATCTATGTATTCAAAGATATTTATTTATTGTAAATTTAATTATAAAACAATTTATATTTTAAAGAATAATTATTTAATATAAATTTAGTTATGTGATAAAAATATGTATTGTTTATAAAAACAAATTATAACATTAACTTGACTGCACAAATTGATTAATTTAGAAAATTTAAATAAATAAACTGTCTTAAAATTGCTTTTTAGCTACTGTAGTAGATAAACATGAAACTTATTATTACAACGATAATATTATATTTATAATAAATTATTATAAATATTCTTAAAAAATAATTCAACGTGTTAGTAGTATATTCATTATGAAAGTGAAGTGGTGCGTTGGGAAAAGTAATTGACAGTTGGCGGTGGTATTTGGGGCCACAGAGGTTAATCTTCTCTTTTTCTGTAAGAAAAATTATTTTCATTTGAGAGAAAGAGAAAAAGTGTGGTCCATTGCTACAAGCCTACAATGCAATAGTATCTTCATTCTTTAGTCCACTCTTTCAACCACATAGTAAATACTTACATGACTAAAGGTGTGCTTTGGATTAGAATTGAAATCACCTTCAATCCAGAAAATATATCTTTTAATGTAATTTTTTTAAAATAATTATGTTGTAATTTTCGTCTAAAAGTCAATTTACGTTAATTCAACCGTTTTTCAAACACACTAAATCAAAAGTAACACAATTATACTAACACTCCAAATCACATAATCCATGATAAAATGCTATATATGTAAATTTAATATTTTTTTATCTAGTTAATTGTATTTGAATGAATTGGAAAATGTATTTTCTTTAACATTTTTTAATAATTTTTTTATAATTTATTAAAAATCACTCATTTTGATACATATTATTTCTCATTTAATGATTCTAGTGTGAAACATACTAAAATTGATGATTTTCAATAAATTTTAATCAATGAATAATGTTAAAAAAGAATCTCAAAGAAAAAATATCCCAACATTTCTCTTGAAAGATACCATGTTGCTATCAATTCATGTAAAATATCAAATATGTTTTATTGAATATATAGAAAATATATTTTCCTAACTATTACTCTAAAGGCATAGAAAATAAAATAAAATAAACAAATGAAATTTTTATTATGAATTTAAATAATTACTGTTATCAACACCTCATTCTCATAAAAGTGATAAATTAAGTATTTCTTTTCAATTAATTATACAATTAAATAAACTTGTTAGTATCTTCAATTATTTGAAATAATATTTTTAAAACTATAATAAGATATTTAAAATCATCATTCAAATAATGCATGCAAGGCACATAAAGTCTTGTGATGTTGTTGTGCTTATACGATAATAGTTGATTTGCTATAATCACTTTGACAAAATTGACACTTTCACTTTATAAGACAATCTTTCCATTCTTGATGCCTAACATGTCCAGAAACCTATTTGCACCCTATACTTTTGGTAAATATTAACATGCCTTCCATGTTACTCAAGTACTCAATCACAAATATTCTGTTCAATCCTTTGACAAATTATTTTAAGCATTTTATTGTAGTGCTTTCACCAATGCATGCATTCTGAATACACTTATGTTTGCCTAGAAAGTTATATAGTTCATATTTCCGTAAATTTCCTTTCAAACTTATTATCAATTTTTTGAATTATAATTATCCATTTGAAAAATGAAAAAAGGAGTTAAATTTCCACATGAATATGAAATATTAGCTAGGTAGAACAAAAAAAAAATGGAATGGTGTAATTCAAATTGTAAATATTAAGAATATATATGAGATCCAATCACCAATGATTAGTTTGACTAAATAACTATTTTCATTTAGAAATTAGTTTTACCCAACAATGAATTTGATCATTTTATATGTCTTCTTTTTAATATATAATTATCAAACACAGTATTAAAAAATTTATAACATTTATATATCTTTCTTAATAAATTGAATTAGACTTCCATAATAATCATTTTACATTATTCCATCATCTCATGTATTTTTCATGAGAATATGAAACTCCTTTAAATCAAACAGATCTTTATCCAGAAAGAACAGCACGTGGCCTTTCCTCAATTACCAATTACGAACCTCAGTCTCCAGAGTCCATTTTCCATTCAAGAAGAACATGCCGCTTAAAATGACACTTACGCTTTCACCTTTCTCCCCCACGCTCCTCACTCCGGCCACCACCCTCCGCCAACTCCTCTTCACTAACTTCACACCGTCTCCGAAACGCAGGCTCCTACTCCAAGCACGTGCGGCGAAGCCCAATGTCCTCATCCCCATAAACCCCTCGGTGACGGTGGAGAAAGGAAAGTACAGCTACGACGTGGAAACCCTAATCAACCGCCTCACCGCGCTTCCGCCACGTGGCAGCATCGCGCGCTGCCTTGACCCCTTCAAGAACAAGCTCTCCCTCAACGACTTCGCCCTCGTCTTCAAGGAGTTCGCGCAGCGTGGCGACTGGCAGCGCTCCCTGCGCCTCTTCAAGTACATGCAGCGCCAGATATGGTGCAAGCCCAACGAGCACATACACACCATCATGATCACGCTATTGGGCAGAGAGGGTCTTCTCGACAAGTGCCGCGAGGTGTTCGACGAAATGCCCTCCAACGGCGTCGTCCGCACCGTCTACTCCTACACCGCCATCATCAACGCCTACGGCCGCAACGGCCAGTTCCACGCCTCGCTCGAACTCCTCAACGGAATGAAGCAGGAGAGGGTTTCGCCGAGTATTTTGACTTACAACACTGTGATTAATGCTTGTGCTAGGGGTGGGTTGGATTGGGAAGGGTTGCTAGGGTTGTTTGCTGAAATGAGGCATGAAGGGATTCAGCCTGATGTTATTACTTACAATACTTTGCTTGGTGCTTGTGCTCATAGGGGGTTAGGTGATGAGGCTGAAATGGTGTTTAGGACCATGAATGAAAGTGGGATTGTTCCTGATATTAATACTTATAGTTATCTTGTTCAGACGTTTGGGAAGTTGAATAGGCTTGAGAAGGTTTCGGAGCTTCTTAGGGAGATGGAGTGCGGGGGTAATTTGCCGGATATTACTTCTTATAATGTGTTGTTAGAGGCTTATGCTGAGTTGGGGTCTATCAAAGAGGCGATGGGTGTGTTTAGGCAGATGCAGGCTGCGGGGTGTGTGGCGAACGCGGCCACTTATAGTGTTTTGTTGAATTTATATGGGAAGCATGGGAGGTATGATGATGTTCGCGATCTTTTTCTTGAGATGAAAGTGAGCAACACGGATCCTGATGCGGGGACTTACAACATTCTCATACAGGTCTTTGGGGAGGGTGGGTACTTTAAGGAGGTGGTCACTTTGTTTCATGACATGGCGGAGGAGAATGTTGAGCCGAACATGCAGACTTATGAGGGCTTGATATTTGCCTGTGGGAAGGGAGGGCTCTATGAAGATGCCAAGAAAATTTTACTGCATATGAATGAGAAAGGAGTAGTGCCGAGTTCCAAGGCTTATACTGGGGTGATTGAAGCGTTTGGGCAGGCTGCTTTGTATGAAGAGGCTCTTGTCATGTTTAACACTATGAATGAAGTTGGAAGCAACCCAACTGTTGAGACCTACAATTCGTTAATTCATGCATTTGCAAGGGGGGGACTGTACAAAGAAGCAGAAGCAATTTTATCCAGGATGAATGAGTCTGGTTTAAAACGGGATGTACATTCGTTCAATGGTGTGATTGAAGCTTTTAGGCAAGGAGGTCAGTATGAAGAGGCTGTAAAATCTTATGTTGAAATGGAAAAAGCAAATTGTGAACCTAATGAGCTGACACTTGAAGCGGTGTTAAGCATATACTGCTCCGCTGGTCTTGTTGATGAGGGCGAGGAGCAGTTCCAAGAAATTAAAGCTTCAGGAATACTGCCCAGTGTCATGTGCTACTGCATGATGCTAGCTCTTTACGCAAAGAATGACAGGTCAGCATTATTTTAAAGTTATTGCTGTGCTACTTTCTGATCTGAGTTTGAAGTTATAATGACCTCAAGCATTTTACACTAATAGAATTGTGAAAATAACTGAATTCAACATAGGATAAAATAACAGCTGAGTAGTAATGATACCAACTCCAGTACATTATTCGGCAAAAGAAAAAAAAAAAAACCCAACTCCAGTACATTGTGTTATTTGTTTGTGAGAGTCTGAGACTGAGATTGGACTAAAAAGAAACAAATTATCAGTGCAAGTGCAAGGATTTTTTTGGCTCATTATTTGAAGCATGACTGCTTTTTCTCTGTTTTTGAACATAGGAATATTGAATAAACCCATGTGACCAATACCAGATGCAACTGATATGAATTCACACGATTAGATCTATTAACCTTTGCTAAATTATGAATTTCAGATCTTGAAGTTCCTTACAATTTTCTAGTATGGTTCATTTATACCACAATCTTTATAGATTTTTATTTAGCTACAGTTTGCATCTCTTCTGATAGAAACTGTCAAACTGGAACAGCATTATAGGAAGAAAAGTTTCCATTAATGATTCCTAGTAATCTGATTACAAGTGATTCCCAGGACTTTTGAGAGACCTGGACTCTCCCATAGTAATCTGAATTTTCTCTCAATTCCCAAGATAACATCTCCCTCTCAACCCCTTTACTTATTTATAGACAACATTCCTTATTTCTCTAATTATCCCTGCCCCAAATTCTGTCTCTCTAACTAATTATTCTACTAACTATGGGGATTACCTATGAATACTCTCCCCTAAAGTTTCACCTTGTCCTCTTGATGAATAGACTTTGGAATTTGAAACCATGTGCCATTGGGGTCCCAACAGTTGGAAGCAAGCCAACCCCACCATTGCAGTCCCAAAATAGCTTTGGTTCCAACTGGATCAAACACAATATGTAAGCGTGTTTATTCTACCACTGTCATCCCAAAATACTGAAAATAGCTCTGATTCCTCCTGGGTCAAACACAAAAATGTAAATGCGCTTGTTCTCTTCAGGTGCTCTGTTTTCTGCTGCCCTTTTGACCTTGAAACAGTGCTTATGCCTCTGAATTTGTGCTGAGATCCCATGGCCCCCATTGCAAATTGTATGATTGTAAGTTGTAGCAGGTTAGCAGCTGATTATTTGTGTTGCCCTCCCCTTCCTTAGTTGGGTTAGAATTGTTAGATAAGAAAAAGAATTTAGCATTTACCAATTTCTCTTTTCCTCCATCTCCAAGACCCATTTCCTGGCCTCTTTTCATTGGGCCTATCCCATTAGTGGTGGGAGAGAATTTGTTATGGCTCAATAGCGAGTGGGACAATAGGTCCAACAACAATAGCTAAAAATAGCCTCTGATATCATATTAGAATTCAGGGTTTGGACCTACAAAACCGGCTTGTAAGGTGAGGGGTTGCCCCCCACTTATGTACTTTAATTTGGCCATATCACTAATCAATGTGGGATCTCCAACAACTTTAATGGTCTTGGACTGGTCAATTTTGTCAAAATATTGACCTGCCTTCTGTAATTCCAGCCCTTTCCCTTTCCTCACCCACAGTGTTCGGATCTTGGCCTCCCTTTCCTTTTGCAGCTGGCCTGATCTGCCTTTGTGTTGGGCCCAATAGTTCTACCTCATCTCCACATCTTGACTTTTACCTATGCTTGTTGCAGTTCTAGAATTGAGGTACAATACCAATTTTCATTCTTGTCTCTAACTCCAACATAACATCAGCCACTGTCCAAGCCCCAAGGTATGGTGGTTCTGTCAGGGGAAGCTTAGATGCGCGAGTTCCAGAATTTAGTCATTGTTGATGACCCATCTCTCTCCATGGCAGAACCTGAATATTGTGGCTCTATCAGTGATGATGTGTTGATCATTAAACCCCTAACCTCCGCTGCTGTCACTTGTTCTTTCGACCTCTGCTTGTTTATGCAGCCACCTGCTTGGATCATTTTCCCTTCCATTCTTGTCTCCATTGATTAGCCCATTTGCCTCTTCCATTTTTTTCTCTAGTTTGGTTCCTCCCCCTTCCTTCAAAATTTCATCTTACCTTTTGTCTTCTTGCATCAAAGGTCCTTCATCTATGAGTTGCACCAAGTCTGTCACTGCTGATAGTGATCCACTAGAGGGCAGCTTCAGCCTTGTCCTCACCTCTTCCTCAGTCAAATCCAAAAAGATTTCATCAAGGTTCTGGATCATGGATGGTTGAAACCTCCTAATTTTAACAATCTTGAATACTGCCCCATGTGGCCTTGGGGGTGTAGGAGTTCCACCGTTAAAACCAATTCAAAGTTTGCCCCTCTCTATAGCTGCTTCCACCCATTGCATTGTTTCTTCTTGGTCTATTACTTCAATCTGAAAATATCTTTTCGTTCTGGTGGCCCACCCATAGGTGTACTCACCTGAGAACACAGGGATCTTCATTCTTGCTTCCATTCTTGTCTACACCATACTGCTCCCTCTGGATCAGAGAGCTTTGATACTACCAGTTGATATAACCTGGATCAGAATCATAGAAAGAAAAGTTTCTATTACTAGAGAAGAGTACAAATGATTCCCAGGACCTTCAAGAGGCCTGGACTCTCCCACAACAATATGATTTCTTCTCAAATCACAAGATAAAATCATCCTCTCAACCCCTTTTCTTATTATTGGCAACATGCCTTATTTCTTCAGTTGTCCTTGTAGCTAACTAACTAATTATTCTACTAACTATGGGGCTTACCTATCATCGTAGTAAGTTCTTCCTCCACATCCCAATACATTGTACCTCTACAATTAACTTTTTTGCTTTGTTATGTATAGCAAACTCAATGTTTCTGCAGTGATTTGTACATTATTATTCAGCATCTTTACATGGTAGGGGATTTTCATGCATTGTTCTATTAGTGGTGTTAATTGTATATGAATTTTACGTAGCTTAGTATAGATGATGTGATTTACCGATTGGCAATTTTGAAATTAAATTGTGGCAGCGGGTCCCCTGAAAATGATGGTACTGGAGAACTTCATGGAAAAAATTGGTTTTGCATTCAAACATTCAATTGATACATGTTATGACATCATTTTCTAGTGTGCTTGTATCACTGAACTCATGTTAGGGCACATTTAGTTCAAAAATCTCGATTAAGCACTTATTTAATTAACTTATGTTGATAGACTTCATGTTGATGCCTATTGAAATAAGCTAAAAAAGCTTATAGGAGTGTTGTAAGTCATTTTTATAATCTTAATAAAAAACCTATAAATTGCTTATATGATAAGATCAGCTCTGCAGGAACACTTCCAGCGTGCTCTTAATGAGTAATGCTGTCCTAGTAATGTGAGTTAGTGTGCTAGAATTTGTTTTGACAGTCTAAAATTTAAAATATCCTAAGAGCCTTAGCTCAGTGGCACCAAGTCCCTTTTGGGGACTACTAGATCCTTGGATGAATCCTAGCCAAGCCATTTACTTCACATTAGCCTATCATCTCTCTCTCCATACTAGGTCGTACCTTTGTAACCAAAATAAATAAATAAGTAAATAAAATTAAGGTTTAATTATCCTTTTGGTCCCTATAGTTGCAAACTTGCAACAACTTTTCCTTTCAATCCCTATAATTTAAAACATTCCATTTTAGGGCGAAATCTTTTTTATTTAATTATTTTTTCAATTTGCTATCTCATTCTTGTGTCAAGTAAAGGCCAAACTCTGAACCTTTGGTTTGACTTTATCACCTATCAATTGCATTTTACTTCTATTTGAGCTTACCTCCCTAATTTGTTGGTTTCAGGTTAAATGATGCCTATAATTTGATTGATGCGATGATCACGATGAGGGTGTCAGATATTCATCAAGTAATTGGACAAATGATCAAGGGAGATTTTGATGATGAGTCTAATTGGCAGATTGTGGAGTATGTCTTTGACAAACTCAATTCTGAAGGGTGTGGATTGGGAATGAGGTTCTACAATGCACTGTTAGAAGCTCTTTGGTGCATGTTCCAGAGAGAAAGGGCTGCTAGAGTGCTCAACGAAGCATCAAAGCGAGGGCTGTTCCCTGAACTTTTTCGTAAAAGTAAACTTGTGTGGTCTGTGGATGTACACAGGTATAGTGGCAATCAATTTTTTTAAAACATTTATTATTTAATAAAGGAAAACATATACAAACCCCCCTCAGTGTTGAGTCATTGACAAATAAGAGTCCTCAGCTTTCAATTCAGGCGATTCTGTAATTAGCCTTTTTAATTTCTGAGGTCTCCATACTTCATAGCTAATTTATGTTAATGTAGAATGATCAACATTTGCAGATTTTAGTACTGAATTATCATTTTCTCTAAAGCACCAATAGACGAATTGTTAGTTGAAGAAATTTAAGCTTGAGTACGATAATGCAGATGAAATGACTAAAAAGATGGGTGAATGGGACTATTGAAGCCTTTTTCAATTTTCAAGGGGCAGAGTCATTGAAATTGAAAATTGAGAACTCTAATTTTCTTAGCCTCCAAATTGACGTTATATGCATTTTTATCTTCAATGAATTATGTAAAATCTAAGACTTAATTGTCTTGCAGGATGTCGGAAGGTGGTGCATTAACAGCACTGTCAGTTTGGCTGAACAATGTGCATGAAATGTCCATGACCGGCGATGATCTTCCCGAGGTTGCAACAGTTGTTGTGGTGTAAGTTGCTTTTGCCTCTAAAAACTTGATCTTATTTATTTTTTGCACCACACACCTTAGTTTAACCATTGTAGTTAGAAATAAGGTGCTAAAAAATGGTGCATAATAGATTCGCATCTGATCCACCTTGGTTATGAATGTGGGTCGAAGGTACATTGATCTGCATTTCTTTTTATCAGAAAAAATGGGGGCTATATCCTGTACCTGAATTTAGATCACCGGTTAGTGCTTTCTTCTAACATTGATGTGTTTTTCCCATTTAAGCAGCCGGGGTCACATGGAGAAAACCACAGATGCCCAAGATTTCCCTATCGCAAAGGCTGCCATTTCATTCTTGCAGGATAATGTACCATCGTCCTTTGCTTTCCCTGGATGGAACAAAGGTCGCATTGTTTGTCAGCAGTCACAACTGAGACGAATTCTGTCGGGCACTGAATCATCATCTAGTAGAAAAAAAATGGATAAATTAATATCTTTAAGTAATACCCCATTGACTACTGCAGGAGCCATAACATCCAAATCTGATGCGCAAAGTGGTAAAGCTAATGGTGTTGATTCTAGAACCGATAGTACAAGAACAGAGCTTCTAACGAGTGCAATTTAGATTAGATTAGAAAGTATAGAATTTACATTCATCACTTTCCCATGCCCTGTTTTGGTCTATTTGAAATTAAGATTGGGGCTTATTTGTTACACTTCCACGAAATATTCCCAAGTGGGACTGGCTTTTTCAGGTCGCCGAAATTTTGGTATATATATTCTCAAGGTATAATCTATCTGAACAGTTGTCTATCGTCACCAATATTTTTTTACCTGTGTATTTGATTTCCTGATTCTGCATAGCATAGGGGACACCACGAAAAATACTAGTTTTTCTTTTTGGGGATATTTATTTGCTCCTATTATACATCTGTGACAAACTTGCAACAAATTACATTTTTAACATTAAGAACGCATAAAAACATTTTTACAAGTTTCTTCATGACAAATTCTGATGAAATGAGTTTTCACATGTTCGGTATAGGAGGAGAGGGATTGCTCCTGTTATGACTTTCTATTCAAACCAGCCTGAATATTGCCAGAGATGAAGTAAACAGCGTTTGTTCAATAAGCTCATTATGTAATTATTTATGTTATAAATTTAATTATAAAAAATGTTTAAATAAATTTATAGAAAATTATTAAAATAATTAAATATTAATTTATTTTCATAATTCAAAAATATTTTTTTAAGAAATTCTTTTAAACCTTCCCATAATCTTGCAAATAAAAGTTTTTATTTCCTTTTCTTTCCATATGTTTCATGTACACCATACCAGAGAGATCTGGATATGAGAATGATTTTTTACTTTTTACTGAAGATGATTTTACTTAAGAAAATATTTTTTAAATTGAGTTTATTTTAAAGCAAGTGAATATATAAACATTCTTAAATTTTAATATATTAAAATTATGGCCGATTCTAGCGTGGACCATTGAAAAATGTGGTCCATTTTGCACCAGTTTTTCTTGTCCGTTGGATATATTTATATAATAACGGACGGTTAAGATGCGTGACCCGCTACCTGCTATAACAGTTTTTAGTAAGATGCGGGGGAAAAAATGCTAGAAATGCAATTTTTATTAAAATATTTATTTCATTAAATTTTTTTACTTTCTTTTCATCTTTTATATCAAATCATATTAAAAGTAATTACTAATAACAATCTACAAAATTAGTTAATAAAAATTCTATAATTAAAGTCTTTTACATTTTTATCAATTTTAAATCAAACATATGTGAAAAAGAAAATAATACACATTATATTATACATAATATTGTAAAATGCAAGTAAAATACATGATATAAAACACACTTAACAATAAAACAATATAAGTATTATGGATTAGATTGATTTCAAAGTCACAAACAACAATCGATTGGTTTGAGCATACAATCATCCAAACAAATCCAAAATATATTAATTTGATTCAGTTTTCAATTTTTTAGTTGATTTTTATTTTTATTTTACATCGATTTGAATTTAAACTTGGATCTTTAGATATTTGTTCTAAAAGTGGTGGAGGCCAGGGTGTCCATGGGTGGCCTGTTGGGAGTTGTCTTGTGTGCAACCATGTGAAATTCACTAGCTTATATAAGTTGTTCTTCGTTCATTGAAAAATGGGATTCGTCGAGCCCATAAAGACATTTCCACTTCCATTGATTAAGAGTGAAATAAGAAAAATAAAAAAAAGAGGAATAACAGAAAATATATTATTTGCATGGACAAAAATAAGTAGGAATGAAATACAGATTTTTTATATTTATTTATATGAATAGAAAAGATAGTAAAAACAAATAATTAAATTATACTAAAATATTAATACTTATTAAAAAGTTTAACTTGAAAATTTTGAAACTTTATATTATATCATTCTTACATAATATAAAATTATTTATTATTTATTGTTAAAAAGGCTATTTTTTTAAAAAGACTTCCGTCTTACACTTTCCCCCTGCGACGGGAAGCTTTTCTTTTCTCTTTAAAAAGAATCTTATTTCTTATAATTTATTTTTGAGATAAATAAGTACATAAAATAAATAAGAAATAAAATAAAAATATCTAATGAGTTTCATTCTCACGTCTTTTTATTTTTCTCCTTTATTATTTCTGTTTAACCAAACATAATTACCTTTTAATTTTCTATCTCTTTCTCTCCTCTCCACCTTATTTCTGTTTTTCCAAATTAAAGTTTGTTTGACTGAGTAGATGTAAAACAAAGAAAAGAAATTAAATAAAAGAAAAAAAAATGTAAAAATAAATTATCAAAATTTTATCTCTAATTTTATTGTTTTTGATGTAATTGAGGTATGTAAAACTTTTATTTGATACTCAATTAATCTTCTTTTCACATACCTACTGAGAATAAAATAATATTTTTAGTTGTAATTTTATGTTTAAATTAAAATTGAGTGTCATGATCAAGTGAATCAAATTTAAAACTCATTGCGCACAATAGATGATCTAACCACTTTTAGTTTCTTTCTAACCAAATAAAGAAAACATCATTATCTATATTTTTCTTCCTTTTGAGTTTTAATTAATTTTTACCCAACCAAAAGTAACATTTGTTTGGGCAATAAGTTAATGTTGCAAAGTAAATTTGTCGTCGTGACTCGTGAACGTGTAGGACGCTTTAAAAATAGTTGTTTAGACTTTAGAGAGTGAGGAACTGAGATCGTGTCTGTCATTGACCCGCTTTAGGCTTTAGCTTTTCTTCAACTAAGTTTGATTCAGGCAACTAAAAAGGGAAACAAAGTGATTAAGGCTACGTGATACCCACGATAGTACATTTTATTTTTTACCTTTTTCTTTAAATGTTAAACAAAAAAAGAATAATCTTTCTGCTCCTGGTGGAGGAGTTCATTTAAAAAATAAAATGGAAAAAAGACAGAAATCATGATATAATAAAAATGTTTTATGAATAATGAAAATAGACAATAAAAAATTGTTCTTTTAATTTTAGAATTTGTTTTTAAAATACACATATGCGCAGAAGATAAAAACGTGAAATAAAAATAATTATATACTGCATCATAGATAATATTATTTTTATATTCAAATTTTGAAACTGCTTTATTCAAACAAAAAAAATAATGAAACTGCTAATATAAGTTCAAAAACAGCCAAAAAGTTCCATCCTAACAAAAAAAACATTCCATTGCTTTTAAAAACAACAACCAGTCCCTCTGGTCTTGCCTCTGCAAGCTGCAAACGCATACATAAGAAGCTATTAATTGGATTGAACCATTGTCCAAAACATCAAATTGGCCGACTCAATCTTGAAAAGTTCATTGCATTAATTAGGTATTGAACAAAAGTTAAATGTGATTTCTTATGAAGCAGGTTGCAAATTACAATGTGTTTGGATTCAATATGTAAATGAGGTGATATATTAATTTGGAAGTGCATGGTGCATACTACGTACTGTGGTCAAAATGTGGACGTAACTCATTTTCTTTGCAATTAAGAAACCACTTTTGATTGACGGATACTACCGGGTAGATTCATCATTCATAATCCATAATACAAAAAAGAAGAACAAGTTTCATGCTAAAGTCTGCGAAGCAGCCTGAAAAGGGTGGTAGCGACATGCTTTTGGTCGTTGGCTTCAATGGGACTTTGTGTGATAACTCAAAACATTCACGCTAGAGATAGAGTATCATCCATCGAGAAGTTTTAGGATGAGTTTGGTAGTATGAAAAAAAATAAAAATGGAAGAGAATTAAGAACAAATATTTAAATTAAAATAATATAATAAAGGTGTGAGATCTATATTATTTTTTGAAAAATTTTCTTTGAATAGTAATTCTTTCTTCACAATCAAACCAAGGTTAAGGCTTAAGAGGGATTCAAGAAATTAAACTCTAACTGAACAATTATTCATATGCGAACATTTTTAGTAGCGGCATGCATTCTCTAATTTCTAGCGTGAATATACAAAAAAAAAATATTGTGTTTGATTTCTATTTTCAAAATTTGAAATTAATTATGAATACATCTTGCAAAATCAACTCTGATGTATTTATGATCAAGTTTCACACACATTCTTAACTTGCCACAATTTTTTTTTATACAAACCATAGATTTCTTTTATCATAATTTAGAAGCAATCATGTTCAATTTTTTTTATACAAACCATAGATTTCTTTTATCATAATTTAGAAGAAGTCATGTTCAAGATGTTCAAGTAAGAAAAAACTCTGAACAGAAAAATTTTCAAAATATTTAAAATTCATGCTTAAAACTTCAATCTGAAATCACCGATTAAATTAAAATAATTTTATATTAATTAATTCACACACTCGATAATTGACTATAAAATAGTAAAAGATTATTATAGGAAAATATCTCATAATTATTTATTTTAAGTTTTAAAACAATTGTTTTGAAAATAATTTTCAAAGCTTGATATATTTTGGATAAAAATTATTGAGTAATATAAAATTATTTTAAAAATGTTTTTTATAACTAAAAATAATAAGGAATTCGAACATATTTACCATATGAAAAAGTTTTAAAAATGTTTTTATAACTAAAAATAATAAGGAATTCAAACACATTTGCTGTATGAGAAAGTGGTATTAAATTTACAATATTTACAATACGATAGAGTTAACTATTTTTAACATTTTTTTATTTCCACCACATTTTTTATATCAATTTGTGTACACTATATCATTGAACAAAATTTTCGCTAGATATATAAACTTCAACTATTTTTTTTATCAATATTGTACATTAAAAGCAATTTACAAAATTTTATAGTCACGTGACTAATTTCAGTATAAATTACGATAAGTACTAACGAGCTAGTGTTTTAAAGAGGCTGATTAAAGAATTGAAAATGATATATATTTATTAAAAATTATTAATATTTTTTTATTGTATTTGATTATTTTTTTTGTTAATTTGTTAACAATACCTTTTAAGATATTAATTTGCGTGACCTATATATATCTTATTTGTCTTCGATAATCAATTTTATATCCCTATATTAATTAATTAATTAAAAGCACAAAGCTCTAACAAAAAAATAAGTGAATCCAACTAAATGGAAAATGCCAAAGTGTGATTAAACTTAATTTTCTTATAAATTAATTAAACTTAATTAAAAAATATATTTTTTTCATGTACCAAAAAAACTTATTTTTTTTACAAAATAATAAATTAAAAAATCTATTTTTTATGCGTTTGTATAAACAATTTTTTTAAAAAAAATCAATGTTGCTTTTTTTGAAAGAAATAATTTCTTTCTCCTTCTTAAAAAATAAATTTTTAAAAATATTTTTTAATTTTTTTAAAAAATTTAAACAAACTAATTCAATATTTAATAATTTTCCATGGCGATAAGAAATGCTGAATTCGGCATGTGACGATTTTTTCAAGGTAAAATGTTGAAACACGGGAGAAAATACCGACGTGTCAATGGTGTCAGTTAAACGGTGGGAAATGCAAGACGTGGACAATTTAGTAGAATGAGAACATTATATTATTTTTCTACAAAGTTGCAAAGAGAATAAAAGAGGAAAAATAATAGTAAACCTGATGATTTTAGCTTAATTGAAGAAAAAATTAGAAGGGAAAATAAACATTTATCACTTGTTAAATTTACTTGTTTATTCATCATCAAATAAAAAATGTCAAATAAATTATATTATAAAATTATTTTTTTTTATCACTTTTTCAATTATAGCTTTAAAAAAGTATCATCTTAAAGTTCGTTTTATGTCTAAAAATATGTTGGGTTGGTCCTAAATTAGTAAAATATTTTTTTGGATCTTTAAGAAATTAATTTAATAATTTAAATTTTCCATACGAATAAATTTAGAGAATCAATTCAAATAAATTTACTAAAAATAATTATACACTTCAGCTTGACAGCATGAGACGAGACACCTACTTGTTGGCTCTATTTTTTTTTTAAGTAATTAGGTTAATTCGCATAAGTGAATGAAATATGAAACATATACTAATGCAAACATGATTTTATTTTTTTTTAAGAAAAAAATCTTGTACAAAAAAAGAATAACTTCAGCGTCAGGGTCGACAATTAACCTCGCACTCATACCTTTCGGCCGAAAGGAAAACTAGCAATTAAAAAAAGTTTAAATCTTATAATAATTTTCTATTATTATAATCTTCTTATTTTTTTATATGATAAATATTAAATATATTATACATTTTTAAATATTAAATTATATATATTTTTAATAAACCGTTGGTCATTATGACTTATCAGTCTTGAGATGAGGCACTTGGCTCTACCTCTTCTTTAATGCTTACACATATAAGTTGATTTTGTCCAGCCATAATTACAGAAAGAAAAGAAATACTGTATATATTATATTTGCATATATTGCGTGTATTAATTTTTATGTATAAGAAGTATCTAAATTACCACAAAATTATATATGTTTTTTTATCCGGTAGTTTTAAAATTAGAGTCTATTATTGCACTTTTTTTTTTCTTAGGTCGTCTCACATATTATGGGTGTATGTAAACTCTCTGTATCAAAGATTAATTTTATTTATAATATGTAATTGTTGTTGGTATGAAGAGAATGTTACACGTAAAAAATTAAACATAAATTATTTCATTAGGTAAATTATTCCTCTCACACAGCACTGTATTAATCTTATGGTTCTGTTACGTTTGCAATATATATATAAATAAGGGATTCTAGATTTTTCTAGGCAGCACTGTAGAGCCTTGATTGAGAAAAATGAAATTTAGAAGAATGGGATTCCCAGTGGAGAAGGAAACTAAATACTTCAAAAATTATGATTTTTAGTGACTAAAAAATTGTGATAAAAATTTAAGTTGTTACTAATAATATACATTAATGATTAAATTTTATTTTGTCATTGGTATTATTTATAATAGTGACAAAAAAGAAATTATCACTAATATTATTTACAATAGTGACAAAAAAGAAGTTGTATATTATTTCTTGATTTATTACAATTATAGTTTATATTATACACAAGTTTAACTTGTATATTATTTCTTATTTTTATGATTAATCATTGTAATTGATAGATGATAAAATCTTTGATATTGAATTCTAAAAGAGTCTATAATGATTCATCCACACACCACTCTTTTGATAAGGAAATGAAAGTTTTTACCTAATAATGCATCTCATGCCTCATAATTGATCAATGTAGAACAAGTTGAATCAAATGCAGGTACCTTTATAGAATAATCCTTAATAAAAAAGTTATCATTTAAAATTTTATAACTTATGTTATTTATGTTAGACAAGCAAATCATAAAGAAGGGACGTGGACATATAATAAATGCAAAATTTCAAAAGAAAAAGAAAAATCTTATGACAAAGGGAAAAAGTATCAACATTCAATTTCCTCCACCATTTTATAAGATTTGCGGAAAACATGCAAAATATTTCAAGTCCGAGGCACAAGTGTAGATGAAATGTGGTGACATATGAAGGTTAGTATATAATTAGGTCAATTATATTTAATATATTTATATATTTGAATATTAGTTATATCTTCAAATTGGTTTGATAATGTATCTTGATAGTATTTAATTTTTACTTTTTTCTTATGAAAACGTATGATATAAGGATGCTTTTAGTTTATCTGACGAGGTGAAAGAATATGCAATGAAGTAAATTCAATCTCAATACAAGAATAAACTTTTATCATTTACATCAAGCTTGTCTTAAAGAAAAAGGTAGACCAAAATTCGTATCTCCAGAAGATTGGAATTGGCTAATTAAAAACAAGTGAAGTGATTCAAAATTTCAGGTAAATTTATTTTATTATTTTGAACAGAATTTTTTAATAGGTTTATACTTATAATATAAAATCATTTATACTTTGATGTAGCAAAGAAGCTTGGCAAACAAAGCTAATCGAAGCAAGCAAGAAATAAAATCAATTATTGGCACAAAATCAATCGTGCAAAAGGTATTTGAAATGATAACATCTTTTAATATTTTATATTCATTTTCTTATAAGTTATATAATAATAACTCTTTTTTTATTTTGTGATTGTTTTTATATGATATATGAAAGTTTGGTGAAATTTTTATAAAGGTATCATGCATTAGATTATATTATTTAATTTGTCTTTTACTATATTTAATTTTAATAGAAAAAAGATTCAATATCTGGTGAATGGTCAGATGCTATGAAAGTTTGGAAGGCTACTCACATGAGATCTAATGGAGCTTGATGCATTCCAAAAGGAGAAGAAATTATGATAAAGAAAAAATCCATTTTAAAATCTTGATGTCAATATTAGAATTAAAGACATTAATTGTATTATGATATCATATCTAGTTATATTTTTGTGGAATGTTTTTCTTTCCATTTGTCAACTAATAATGTGAAGATTTTAATGTAAGTATGAAAATTATATATACTTTTTCCACATTATACAAGAAGCTTTGGAGAATGTGGGTGATATATATCAAGAGGAAATTTCAAAAGTTCCTGTACAACTTGTTGAACATTTTGTCATGATATTAGGAAGAAAGTCAAACCATTATGTAGGTGTTGATCGTGCATTAATAACAAATAAGTTTTCACACAAATAAATTATTCAAAATCAACTTGAAAATGCACAAAATTGAGCAAATAATTTGGAGTTGGAAGTGCAAAAGTGGACAAATACTACAAAAAAGTAAGAGGATGTCATTACCCAACGAGAGTTGATTGAAACTAACCGAGAACAAATGAAGCAAAATCTTGAAAATGAAGTCAAGCGCCAAATTGTAGGCATATTGAAAGAATTGTCGACCTCTGAATCACTTACTAACTCAATTGCTGACGTTAATAATACAAAGCTTTTTTATTGAATATTTTCTTTTAGACTTATTATGTGGTCATTTTTCTAAAACCAAAATATCAATATTTTTTAGTTTTATCTAATTTATTTATTTTTATATTTATTTGCAGGATTGAAACATACGAAGATACTACTTACTGTAGTTTTGGGATTGAAACTTACGAATATACTATTTTTTTTATTGTGATGTCTAGACTTTTATAAGTTATATACTTGGCTTTATTATTTTTATGAGAATCTAAATATTGTATTAATGTATTTGATTACGCATTTTTGGATACTATTGCTTTAGTATATCGTTCAACATGTAATGACTTTATTATATTTTAATGTAAACTTTGATTTATTTGATTATTTTACTTTTATTTCAATAAAATTATTTTAGCATTTAAAAATAATTTTCAATGCATTATTGATATATTTAAAAAATAATAGTGATAATAAAACAATATTTTATTTTAAAATAGTAATAAAAATCATACTAATTACAATTAGTAACTAGTTGTGACGAAAAATTGGCAATAATAATAATATTTTATCATTAATTATTTTGTCATTATAAAATCTTATAAAATATTGGTGACGATTACATAAAAATATTAAAAATATTAGTGACGATATTTGTTTTCACAATAAAATAGTATTCTTGTGACAACAAAAAATATTGTCACTCTTACAACAATGACTAACATATTAGTGACGACGGTGACAAATCAAAATATTATCACTAAATATTTTCAATGACGATTTTTTAAATTTTTAATCACAATTTTTTTCATCACAAAAGATATTTTTTTTCAGTGACAATTATATATATATATAGAGAGAGAGAGAGAGAGAGTCAAGAATATTGTGGCTGAATTTGTTGGATAGAGACTGGTGGCATAGACAAAATGCGATAGTGGAACCCCACAAAGCCTTATCCGAGGCTTATCCTCCATTCCCAGTTGCACCCCACCACCAAAGGTGAACTACCATTGATTCAATCAGCATATCATAATAATATCTTTTATTTATTAGATATAGGGAAATAAAAAAAAGAAGGTGTGTTTGTACCTGCGTCCATAGATAACCAAAAAATCTTCCTTGATCCCCTTTATTTTACGCCAATAATATTGACGAATATGTGTTAAAAAAGCCACCGGTGCACGCAGCATCTTCCATCCCCTTTTCGCATTAATAATGGATATAATGCAATCCCTTTCATTATCATTACCATCACAACTATAAAAAATATGCCCCCTCTTCCCCCAAATTCTATGATTAAATTAAACACCCAACATTGTGAAATATAAAACTTAAAGGGCAACTGTTACTGTATTATTAAGTGTAATTGCCAGTAGTACTAGTCTAAAAAAAATTATGGTGGTGATCAGGTGGGTTTAATTTAATAATATATCAAGTTAATGGGTATATACAGTGTTAGAATAATATAGTTTAACGCCAAGTTGCTGGAGAATAGTGTAAGGTTGACCACTGAAGATTAGAGATTTTGTTTGCATACATATATACATGCATGTGGCCCTGATCCTTTGTGCTTCATTTTTTTAACTTTTAAATGAAAGATAAGGGAGGAGCCCATGTGTCGGAGTTGCATTAGTGGGGATTAGAAAAATCGTTGCTACTGTGAATTTGTCTGGTAGCTGCAGCTCAATTTGGATAATATATATGTCGAATTTTAATCAATGTATTAAGGGTATTGGTTAAAAAATTTATTGTGTAAATTATAAAAAAAAACATTTAAAAATCATAATTAATATAATTTTCATGTCTCAATAAAAATATTTTTATTTTAAATTTCTTAAACAATACCCAAAAATACTGTTCAGCAACATCCAATATTTATATATCTATTCTACTTATTCACTCTTAGGATTCCTATATGCATGGGGTTTTGGTCATCTTGGTTGCTGCATTGCATCTGGTTTGGTTATTAATGCAGACTGGAATATTATCTCTGTAAGGTAGACACGTCGAGTGGTAATTAATTAGGAATGTGCTTAAATGTCGTTTTCCACGTCAAAAATATCTAGGGTGTACGTCCATTAATGTAAATGTGTATGTACCTCTATGTATATGGTGATACACTCATACTGTTAGAATTTTTTGAATTTAAACATTTTATTCAATTGATGTATTTAGTTTTATAAAATAGGTTAAATATCAATGTATAATTTGGTAGATTCTTTGAAAGTTTATATTATTATCTGATTTAGTGTGGATTTAAGAATTATAGTGCACGTATATTTGGATTTAAGTATAAGTACTAGTAGGCATGTTGAGTTATATTGTGTAAGATTAAATAACCTAAAATTTATAGTAATATTTATAAGAATGAGGATTATACTATTTATAAATTTATAAGATGAAATAATCCGATTAAGATAAGTAAGTTTGATTTAGGTTGGGGTATGACAAAAAAATTGATTATTTTTTTGTAAGTTTTTATCTTCACTTATTATCTACTTCATATAAAATTGAATTTCATATTGATGTGTAAGGTAAAAATATTTCTTATTTTTTAATGGTTAATTGTTTATTATTTATATTTAGTAATTTTTTATAATTATCACTTTACATATATATCTCATTAAATTTTTTTATCCAAAATATTATAAAAAGTTATATAAACATGACCAAATTAAGATACTTGATAACATTAAACAAGATTATAAGAACATCAAAATAAAATAAAAAATAAAGAAAAGACAAAGATAAAAACATTAATTACTGAAGTCTAAAATATACTAATATAAAACTTGAAAAAAATGATCATTTTATTGGATTTTGAGATGAAAAAAATATAAATTCGAAAATGGAATCAATTATAATTGGTTTGATTCACATTCAAAGTCAAAAGAACCAATATCATCTAAGATATATAGTAAGTATACAATCAGAAAGTATAGTTCAGTTTGTAAATTTAACTATCCGATGTATACTAATATTAATGGAATTACTTTGTGATTGAGAGGATATCAACAATATCTAGATAAAAGTCTGTTACACGGTTTTGTAAAAGCACGTTTAGGTGGAGGGGAAAAGAGTATAGATGTTTTTAAAAGTTCGTGTCATTAACTATTTCAAAGGGGAAAGAAAAAATTAAGTTATTTTACTAATAAGCCTTGGAGAAAAAGAAGTGCTAACAACGTTGATATAAGAATTCAATTCAATTACATATCGTTCCTTTTGCTGCTAGCCTTCACGCGTTTTGTTAATTAACTACGATTCACACCGACCCACACTTAATTGTTTGATTTAGATTGACACAATTGTTTGTGCTTCAAGGATTTAATCTGTCAATTAGTCATATGATTTCTTAGTTACTCCATACGCTGCCTAACGTGTAGCTTTTTAATACAAAAAAAATCCATAAAATACAAAGTTCTTGATCCCAGGTTATCCGTAGCATAACTTGCGGATCTTTGTAAGAACCTACTAGTTGACGAATGGTTTATTTTTTTGGGTCTTGTTACAACCTTGTAATTTGTTTTACTATCTTGATATCCAATGATTTTACGACAAATGTACTCAAGAATCGAACCCACAATTTATATTGTCGTCTCTTTTCATAGAATCGATGCCTAATAACATGCAAGATTGGCTGTAAAGTGTACTGTCAACCTTTTTTTTCTATCTTATTTGTACGACATCTTAATTTTAAATTTCATTATCAACATCGTACACCAAGTAATAACAATAATAATATTTTTTTCACTTATGATATATATTTAAATTTCAATATGACATTTGTGATTAAAATTAATTTTATTCACGTTTAAAATAAATTAACACTAAAAAAATAACAAAGGACTACTTAATTTATTTATCTTTGTCATATTTGACCAAACATACAATTGTACGATATTTTTTTTATTATAATATTAATATTAAGTAACTTCTGCCGGAAGGTCAGAATTCGAACCCAAGGTCTTGGGTACCATCTTAATGTGTTGTGGTGGATTAACAAAAATAAACCACCTTCTTAATCAAAATCATTTGGAAAAGGAGGACTAGAACTTGTTGACTTGATGTAAATTAGTATGTTGCGTAATCAAATAAATTATACAAGGATGTGTTACAAGATGTTAGTGTAAAATTACCAATATCATTAAGGCATCTTTTCTTAATTGAATAATTACAAAAATATGATATATTACTTTAATTTACCAGATGAGTAGGTATAAACTTGTAAAAAAATTTATTGTACGATGATAATGAATAAACATATCATCACTTAATCGATGTATTAATCATAATCATAAAATATCTAAATAATTTACATCCCGGATATATTGAGGCACAAAATATACCTCTATAAATTTAAAAAATATCCATTCCTAGATTTTGTTAATAATGATTAAATAATTGTTATCAGAGAATAAATAACACATAAAAGTTATTGAATATTTTTAAAGAGTCGATAAATCTTTTCCATTTGTTTAAAGTTGTTGACCTTTTTTTCATTGTCATTTCTTCATCTCCTTTTCCATGATACTAGATGAAGCCTAACTCTTAACAAAAAAAAAATGTTATATTTTTTAAGAGAAACTATTTAAAATAGTTTTCTATTTAGCTTCTTCAAAAAATTGATTTTATCTTGGACAGGAAACAAGGATAAAGCCCCCTGTATTAAGAGATCGAGCTGTCACTGAATGAGGGTATGTTGTCTTATGACTCGGTACATAATCGGATGATACATGACCCCTCAACTTTAAATGCAATAACACTAACAGACTAAGTTGAAGATGCAGTTGCTATACAACCTCTCATTCAAGTACAAATTGAAAATTTGATTGATATAAGATCAGGAGGGTACAATAATCAAACATTTTCTTTCACTTCCTTCTCTAGATTAAAAATACCATTAAAGTCAATTGTGTTAATCTTTGAAAGGTAGATTGCATGACATCTTTATACATTAACAAATATATAGTACATTTTTAAGAGTTCAATTTAAATATCTTATTACACAATAATTTATAAATTTTATTTTTATATATTGTTAATATTATATACCATTATTTAATTATATATTCTAATATATGATAAGATATTGGTTTTTATAATAATAATTTTAAAATTTACAAATAAAATAATTTATAATTAGTTAGTAGTAGTAGTATAAAAATATTCATACCAATGATGTATGATATTTAATTCCCTAATTTATAGATAAATATTAGTAGTGTAATAGAATTTAGTTTATTTATAACAAAGGAAAACAAGCATTTCGTGTCTAATTATTTTTTCATGTATTTTTTTTTAAATAAAATGAAAGGTAATAAGAATTAGTGAATGATTCGTGAAGGTAATTATAAAAATAAAATAATAGTATATAAATGTAATTACACCCTACTCTCTCTCTCTCTAGTTAAAAATATTGTAATTAGTTCTTATTAAAGTATTATTTTTAAGCTTAAAAAAAAATGATCCACATGGTTGCCACCTCATTGCCGTCTGACTCTATTATTATATATTAACCATGAGGCTCTCATCTTCTTCCCTTACTTGTCTCTGTCTCAACTTTTCTTCATTTTCTCTCTTCCTCTCACCGAGTCACGCACTCGCCTCGACTCGTACGGACTCCGATCCCCCCCGAGTCACACTCAGCCAGCACCACCGCCCGATCCGACGATGTCTCGCGCCTCTTCCGCCGCCTCCGGCGAGATCATGCTGTTCGGGGTCAGAGTCGTCGTCGATTCGATGAGGAAGAGCGTCAGCATGAACAACCTCTCACAGTACGAACATCCTTTAGACGCCACCACCACCAACAACAACAAAGACGCCGTCGCCGCCGGCTACGCCTCCGCCGACGACGCCGCTCCTCAGAACTCCGGGCGCCACCGCGAGCGCGAGCGAAAGCGAGGTTCGATCCGTCTCTCCGATCGATCATCATTTTTTTTCTCTTGTTTAATCTCATAATTGTTGAATTAATCGGAACTGTCAAACGCGATTATTGATTTTGCATTGACTGAGTGATGGTTTTGGTGAACGATCAGGAGTTCCGTGGACGGAGGAAGAACACAAGTTGTTTTTGGTTGGATTGCAGAAAGTAGGGAAAGGTGATTGGAGAGGAATCTCCAAAAACTACGTCAAAACGCGAACTCCGACGCAGGTTGCCAGCCATGCTCAGAAGTACTTTCTCCGACGAAGCAACCTCAATCGCCGTCGCCGTAGATCCAGCCTCTTTGACATCACCACCGACACGGTAATTATATATTCCTCTCACGCGCCTCCTTTGTTACTTTTTTAAATATTCGCTTTTATGTTAATTTTCTCATACAGTTTCTATATAGAAAATATCGAGATGCTTTACGTGTTAATTCGTGTTCAATTAGTTATATTCCTAATCAATGGAGCGTTACGGTCTTAATAAAATTACATGGATTTTTCTCAAGTCTAGTCACTAGTCAATAGTCAATAGTCAAGCCTTGAATATCATTACTCTTACCATTTCAGGGTTTTGAAAAATAAATAAATAAAAAAAGGAAATCAAGTTTCTGCTATCTTGTTAATTATGAAATTCCTTTGGTTAGTTGAAGTGTGTGTTTGAGTCAGCATTTGCAAAAAATAGATATAGGGATTTTGTTGCCTTCAAATTCAATTGGAAAAGTTGACTTGCCAAGAGTTAAAGCTTTCTAAAACTTGGATTGGAATTTGGGGTAACAAAGTTTTCATGATTTTGTCAATTTTTGTGCCAGGTCTCTGCAATTCCGATGGAGGAAGAACAGGTCCAGAATCAAGACACCCTGTGTCATTCACAACAACAACCCGTGTTCCCTGCTGAAACTAGCAAAATCAATGGGTTTCCAGCGATGCCAGTGTATCAGTTTGGGGTTGGTTCTTCTGGAGTGATTTCAGTCCAAGGTACTGGAAACCCAATGGAAGAACTCACTCTGGGACAAGGAAACGTGGAAAAACACAATGTGCCAAACAAGGCCTCTACAGTGTCTGGTATCATCACCCCCGGTTCTTCTAGTTCTGCCATTGACCCACCACCGACACTGTCCCTGGGGCTATCCTTCTCATCTGACCAAAGACAGACATCATCAAGACATTCAGCTTTACATGCCATGCAATGTTTCAGCAATGGAGATAGCATCATTAGTGTTGCTTGAGAATATGGTCCTTGGATTCACAGATTAATTACATATATTAATATTTCTCTAGTTTCCTGTCTTTTTGGTGGGAGAAAGAGAAAGAGGTTGAAGGAAAGGGCGATGGATTAGAGAAGGCAAGAAGAGTTTTAACAGACTGAATTTGATCCTTCTGTTCCTTGTACAGACCCCAGAAAAGGTCCTGTCCTGTTTCTTCTTGTTTGCTTATGTTAATTAATGTCATGACTTTAGATTCTTGTTTATTTGGCCGTTTACGTTTGTAGTAGTTGATGTAACTGAAAATAACAAAGTACACTCTGTTCTTTGCTGATAATGTATTAACGTTCGATATGAACTTTCACTGATGAGGTCTTTGTGGCTCTTTCAGTTGGTAGTCTGTGTCATTCCTGTTAGGTGTTAGCAGTTGGCCACGTTTATTTTTTCTCATGAATTTGCGTATTTACTCCTACTCACTAATTGTACTACATACTGGTAGCTGCGGTAGTATCATAGGAGTAATTGTTTTCGAACAAATGGATCATCTTATCTACACGGAAGTGTTCGTTTGATTTCCAAGTGAAATTAATTTAGGTCATTGTGATACAGTACTACTTTTCATTGGGAAATTAACCAAATTATTGACGAAGCTTATTTTGCAGTCAGATTTATTAAATAAGAATACATACCTCTAAAAAAAACTATTGCACATAGACAAGCGAGTTTAAGTTTTTTTAAACAAATTAAAAATATACAATCTTAAGTATATTATAAATTTAATATAATAGTAATGATGTTATTAATGATGTTATTATTGTTGTTATATTGTTTCTTAGCTAAATAAATTTTTAAAGAAGTCTTGATCCTACTTCGTACTTATTTAACAAATAGGGTCTAATTTGATTTGTGCTTAATGTAGATTTTGATGATAGGTTCTGACGAGCGGCCAAATTTATCTCCTAATAATATATTCCTTAGCATATTCTTTTAGGAATTTAATTAGAATTTGTTGACAAGGTAATTATTTTAGGTTGTTCCTAATTAATGTATTTGAAACATTTGTTAGGGAACTAAAATGAAAAAAAAAATATTTATTGGTTAAAACATACAAAAGCAAAAAATTATCTAGACTAGTTTTACACGATTACCTGATCATAATCCATCATTTATAATAAATTTATTAACTTTTATAAAATTATTTTAAAAATCATATAAACAATGATTTTAAATAATAATATAAAATTATTTTATATCTTTCAAGCATCACCATTAAATTCGTTATTTAATCATAAATTTAGTATAAACTAACATTACTTCGAATTTAAAATTATTGATGAAGCTAAAACAATTTTATAATAATTAATTTATATGTTCCACAGTATTTTTGAATCATATTATCATTATATTATCATTATATTAGAATGAGTAGAATTCAACTTATTAAGTAAGATTTTGAATTTTTTTATATGGAAAGTAAGATTTTTAAAATAAAGATCTCATTAAATACGTTGACCATATTTTTTGGTAAAAAAAAATACTAGTTATTAACAAATTGGTAGGTATTTTGCATTTCTAACATAATAACTAAAAAATGATAAATTTTTTAAATTTTTGTAATATTGATATTAAGAATAATATTTAGATTGATTTTTAATTAGTCGAAAGTGTAAATTTTTATATAGATGACGCATAAAAGTAATTTTTTAAATAATTTTATTATTAGGTGAGGTTTATAAGTTTTATTGAATAAAATATGTTTCACCTTTTATCTAGTGAGCAACACTGTCTTTTATAGTGAGTTTTATAATGAATTTTATTCGTGGTTCTCCATTAGTGATTGGCAGCTAATGCTGCCTTGCCGAATACGTTCTGAAATTCCCGTGCAAGGGCTGGCTATAGCATTGATCAACGAGAACCACTTTTTTAGAATAATATCCTTTCATATAGATATATAGTACATACTTATTATAAAGGGACCACTCGGATTAGCGATGGGATTGGGATCTTACATTAAAATGTATGGATTTTTTTCTTCTATCCAACAGAACGTTCTTGTATCATTATTTTACCAAAGGGGAGGGAGATTCGGATTAGATATTTCTGTGAACCACTCCAAACCAGTAATTTCAGTGGCTAGTGACAGTTTCTACTACTATTTTACTCCATTAGTTAGTGCCTCCTCTTAACAAAACTTTACTTATTAAGAATCAAATAATTTACTTTAAGTACTCTTCTGACGTGTTTGGCAGGGGTATCGGAGGATTGAATTGATTTTAAGATTAAATTTAATTTGGAAATTCATAATAAATTTATAAAATCTCATTTAAAATATTGTTATAAGAGCAACTCCAAATGTGGATTGCTCGGTGACAGCAAAAAAACAAAAAAACAAAAACATTTTTAACCGTTGGAGAGAAACATTGAAGTTGTTCTGATGACTTTGAGAAACATTTTTAGTTGAGTATTAAATATAAACTCCTAATACCTTTTGATTGTACGAAAAAAATGTTTTCATATGTTTTAGATTTTAATTTTTAAGTTAAAATTTTCTATTCACGTTAAGTTAGATTGATTCACGAACACCTTTAGTTTTTGAGATAATGAAAAAGAAAAACAGATACATTAAAAGTAGGAAAAAAAGGATAAATACCACTCAGATTTATGTTGTACTATCATAGTAATTTTCTTTCTTTATTTGTTTTCATTATTTTTATTAGCTCAATTCCTCAATAAACATATTTTATCAACTTTAATTCGTACCTGGACAAAAACCTTTTTTTTTTTCTGTCTGATTGTCAAATTTAGTACGTTAGGTTATGTACAAGGACAATGTCCGACATTACCGGGTGAAAAGCTGTAGGAAGAAAAAGAAGAAAAAAAAAAGGATCAAGAGAAAAGAAGTAATTATTTATGGGGCAAGGCGAATCTTTTTAGTTCTTGTGCGGACCCGTAAGAGATTATGTCTTGTTCCCTGCCCGCAGTTTTCTGTTTCATTTTGGTTCCATTCGGTTGTAGTTGTTGTGTAATTGAAGTGACTAGACTAGTATTTCATTGCTTCACATTTTTTTTTCATCAAGTGTATTAAAATTTTAATTTTTATTAATAAAAGAATTGCATTTATTATTTTTTTAACTATCTAACTCATCTTATATTCTTCATTGTTGACATCGCTGGTCTATTGCATATGCAATATGCACATTGAATAATGACTAAAATGACTAAATTATTCACAGTGTCTCTTATCTTTATTTTAAGTTGTAATTTAGTTATTTATTTTTATAAATTATTAAATAGTCTTTTATTTATTAAAGCTTGTAAAATGATTCTTTAAGTAATTTTTTATAGCATATTTATCCCAAAAAAAACTGATAAAGAGATTACTTAGGGATAAACATGTTATAAAAAATTATTTGAGAGATTATTAATTTATAACTTTTAAGAATAAAATATCAAATTATAACCTAAAATAAAGATAAGGAACAATAGAGTAATTTATCCTGCAAAATAATTGTTAATGAGTTTTCTTCAAATTAAGAATTTCATTTCAAAGAGTATAACTATTCGTGAAAATAAAATTTAAAAACATATTTTAATAACCTAACCTCGTAATTTATTATACATGTGCATTAAGTAATGATGTGATGTTAGCAAGAATTTCATTTCAAAGAGTATAACTATTCGTTAAAATAAAATTTAAAAACATATTTTAATAACCTAACCTCTTAATTTATTATACATGTGCATTAAGTAATGATGTGATATTAGTAGGAATATCTTTTTAAGTTAAATGTTTAGTTAAACTCGCATGCGACTTGGTTGGGTTTGAACAAAGATAAGGCCCAAAAGAACAATACGAGGTGGCCCACAGCACTCGCTCTTACTCTTACGTCCAGAACTATGTTTTGGAGAAACACTGGGCTTTAGCCTCTACATCCAAGCCCACTTTGAACATTTAGAAAATTATTAAGAGAATTTTTTTTTTTCCTTTTTAGGATAAACAAGAGAATCTTACTCACGGAGGAGGCATGCTGTTTTGATCTCTAATGATCTTCAAAGCGTGCTAGTAGAATTAAGGGTGCTATGTTCTTCCTACTTTTTTCTTTCTTTCTGTAAAACGACTAAAATTAAGTTCATGGCGTGCAAACAATCTCCAATTTCTTTGTGTAGAGCAATCTCTTGCTCTCTGGGTTCTAGAATAAAACCACGAGCCTCAATTTAACTATATTTGTTTGTTATATCCTTTCTATACATATTTTTGTGAACTTAATAAAAAAAAGGGTTTAATGTTTAGTAAGGAAAATGATTTTTTGTACGAAACAAATTTCGTATTAAAAGAAGCACGAATGATGTGGTTTGGTTTTGATTTATAACCGCAAGTTTCTTTTGGTTTGGTTTGGATTTAAAAGGATCCTTCTTAATCATTGGATATCCAAAATATAACAGTTTTTCATAAAATTATTGATTCTGCAACTGAAGGAAATCTTTTAGAAACTTCATAATCGAATTGCATACATGATTTTCAGAAGATAGAGCAAACTGAAGGACCTTTTATATATTTTTCATCTCTCTTATTTTTTACAAAGAAAATAAAAAGAGAAAAAAAAGGAAACTACAAGATAGCTAGAAAGAAAGTATCATCTCTTTTATATATCTTTCATCTCTGGCATTTGATTTGCTACTGCAAATTTTTTCATTTTCACTATTGCATTGTTGTCTTTTAGAAACAATTAGATATTAGTTATCAACTAGATATCACAGCCAGAAAAACTTAAAATCGCTGAAGCCGCTTTGGTAGGAGAGCATCCATGATTAGTGGGATAAAATCTCAGATATAGAATCAGAGATCTGTTATTTTTAAAAAAATATTTTAATTAATTATTTTAAAAATAATTATACATCAGAATTTAATTACACATGTTAACTGTTTCGTGTGTTCCCTACTGTAGTATTTCGTACTAAATAGCAGTACTCGTTTAGTAAATGCAATCGTATACAAGATTCTTAAATGAGGAGAAAAACATGTCACATGTGATTATGTTTATAGATCTGGGTCTTTGAGAAAGGAAGATTTTTTAACATCACCAAAATCAGGGAAGCGGATTTATAGTGAGATTCACGTGGATCCGACAGACTTGTGAGCATGCTATCATATGTACTGTATTACGTACAGAAGAATTAGCATCGCTCATAAAAATTCCAATTCTTTAATTTGCTAGGGTTTGAAATTCATATTAGTATTACTAAATGAAGTAGGTTTGTAATGCGTTCCACTTTCTATATAATGAGTTCTTCATCTCATTTAGTAGGTGTTTGAAAGGGTTTGTTAATATTTCTTTTGAAATGAGTAAACTTCTACTTTATTTTATAAAATTGTAAGCATTTGTCACTTAAGTCTTAATTTTTTATATATATATATTCTCATTTTAGTCCTTTAGTAAAATGTTACTCACTCTCTATTCTTTTTATACTATATTTTCCACTTACATTAATGATTAAAGTGAATGCCATTTTGAAACAAAAAAGACTAAGTTAGAAATTGAAGTGAGAATTTTATAAAATTAAAGACTAAAATAAAATGCTTAAAATTTCAAGACTAAAGTGGGAATATACTCCTTTTTAATACATATATCCTTTGAAATGAATGAAGCAGAAAATTATTATTCCCTCATGGTGTGAATTACCATGTGTTGTTGGATATAAAATATGCATGGAATATAAACAATTTTCCTATAGATTCTCGTAAAAATGGGTGTGAAGAGTTGACAAAATTGTTACCTATATAATCCACCAATTCTCTCCAAAGAACAAAGAGAGGTGTGAATTAGTTTTCTTTTGCTTGCTAACTGAACAAAAAGAAGGTAGGATTAACACGCATTATGAAAAGAAGAAATCAATAAACGTGTGAATTGAGATGGAAGAATCAAACGCTATACTTGACGAGGCAGTGACATGATCATCAACAGTCATCACACGCTGACGTAAAGTTTTGTTCACACTGGTGGTGAGGGATTGTGGAAGATTTGGTTCACTAGTGTAGAACACCTGATAAATTAATCATGGATTATTCCCATTTAGCTACAGTCATTCCCTTCAAAGGCAGAAGTTCCTTTTGTTGTGCACAAGCTGCATATATGCCGAACCGTTTAATTATTCAATGTTTTGAACAGAAGCTTGTCGCTTGCATCAACACAGAATTTGAATTCAAGACTTGCACAAGCTATGTGTTGGTCACAGTCACAGTGTTTTGCTTCTCACAAAGTCACAAGAAATGAAGAAAATATATATAGCTTGAGGTGAGATAATAATTCTAAACAAATTGAGGCATTGAGGGAGAATGACTCCACGGGATTCTTAATGGGCAAGGTAAAGTAAAATTACTTTAAAAGCATAATCAGAAAGTTAAAAGAAAAAAAAAAAAAGATGCTGAAACCTATTGTGAGTGAAAAGCAATATGGTTGGCCGGTCAAGTATAAGGCAGATAAAGTTGACATCTCTTTGCTGGTATTTGAGTTATGCTTAGCAAGCTTCTATTGATAAATGTAGCTTATGTTAACTTGAAAGCATGAAATCAGCTTATCACATAAAGGATATTCATAAGCTTGACTGGAAAATTGTTAAAGTATGTTTAATAGGGTTTGTTTTAGTTAGTTTATGCGAAAAAAACTTAAAGAATTAAGATAAAGAATTTATGTGAAGCTATTCTAATCACCTCCTAAACATAATTGGTTGCTATGTAGTATGTATGGGTCCATGAGGCCAGCACATGAATTACTGCAGTGACTTTTGCACAGCATATACAATACTCTTAAATTCTCTGTTTTATTCTATATATCTACATGGCCCATTTGAAGCTTAAAATTGTAGTTAATAAAGATTTAGAAGCTTAAATGTTGGTTAACCTTCCATCAGGATGTTTAGCAACAATATTCTTGAACCACTTGTTCACGGTTTCTAGTACTTTATCTTTTTATCCACACATGTAAGTTGGACCACCACTATGCCTGCAACGCTCAAATACTCGGTAATATTAATTTATTATTATATACTATCGATATTTTATTCAATTTTCCCAATGAATAATATCTTTTGATCTGCCATGACCTAAACAGCGATTGACTAAATAAATGATTTGGATAGAACAAATTATCTTAAAACCAAATGAAATACTTAAATATAATTCATGCAAACTTATGTTGAAAACTAGTCTACATGTAATACTTGTCCATCCAGCAAGGAATATTAAAGAAAGCATCAAGGAAAAAAGTTGAGTTGGGACTCATCAGCAACAGCCACATCATTTCTTTTAGCTAGAAACCCCAACAACTACAAAGTTTATTACAGCTGGTTAATGCGAACCAAAATGGCTGTTTATGTAAGTAGTATGCTACACGGAACACATAAAACTACGAAGACAATAGTTTTTTACTAGGAGCACATAAGTGAAGACTTTTAATTTCAAGTCTCTTCTTATAAACGAGAAATTATTACATGATCCAAGATCATGTTGATCTCAACCAATCTTCACGTGACAAGTTATCAACTCTTTTTGTAAATTGAAATATGAAGTTACATGTCACATAGAGAATGGCTCGGGACCACATGGTCCTGAATCATGTAATAATTTGTCCTTATACACCACGCCCGAGCTTGTTACGTATCTTACTGATATAGTCAGAAGCCAATCCATCAACACACTGCTCTTTCTTTGGGTTGACATCACCAGGGACTCTCTCTTGATAAATCAAATGTTGGGTTGATCCATTGCTCCCAGCTGACTTGATCACATATGTGGGGTTGGCGCGGCTCTGTGGTTGTTGTGACCTTTTGCTTGCTGCAGGGAATTGATCAGGAACAGGAACCAGTGCTTCCTCATCAGGGTACATATCAGACCCTGTACCAGCCTTTGTTGTATTGGTAGCTCCAAGAGTCTTCTGTGCAATAGAGAAAGAGGAAAACCTAATGACATTTACTACAACCTGCATCGATTTCTCGCAAAGAGACATCTCACTCTTAGACTTAATTCTATCCATGATTTTTGGCTTAACAGGTCCTTGGTGTCTCAAGAGAAGATGGTTAATACAACATAAAAGGCAAGCAAGGTCTATTTATAAGAGCATAGGATGAATATGGGTGAATTGGTCTTTTTGGCCTTTTTCTGGTTTCGTGTAAACCCTCATCCAAATATATCCTAATCAGGCTTCTTTAGTGGGTGGATCCCTTGCTCGTTCAGTTAAATGAAGGTTCTTTTGCAAAGAGTAGAGCCCACGTAATATAGACAGAATCTTGTTGCCTTTCTTGTCTGTATGATGAGTGAAAGCATGTAGTAGCACATACAACATTAATAATTGGTTTGGTGAGTTTGGTCCCTGGTTGCACCATTTGTAAAACCATTAAGATTCTCGGCTTTATAAAACTATAAATGGGCAAAAAGTAGATTTTAGTGACTAGAGTATGTGGCCAGAGATTGGGGAGATGTAACGAAGAATTTACCCTGATCTTAAATCATTCACGTAATTCACATGTTATGGAGGATTGATATTTTATTATATTTGTGTTCTGAAGTCGGGGAGGAATAAGATTCTTTGATACTGCTAATGCCTAATGTTCTATTTGTGTTTTTCAGAATGCTTCTCTCATTATTTGTTTCTTAATGTGTTCGTCTTTACATTTTAAATAACATTGCTCTCACCTTACTAGTGACGCTTTTGTGGAATCATTTCATCTTCTTTGTCTGACTCTACTTGTCAAACATGCAGTGATGGAAGAAGGAGGTCGATCTTAAACAACCACGATAAGACAGTTTGATTAGACAAAAGTTTTTATGGATACTATTGTTTAGTGTGTTCCTACTTCCTATTTCCTACCCCCCCCCAAAAAAAAAACGTGCGCTTTTGCAGGGAAGTAAACACAACCGAAGCATTGGTGCCAACAACTATCTATCTTTCTAGATCTTATAATATAGAACATTTGATAGCTACGTGTTCAATAGCTCATAGTTACATATACATATAAGGGGCAATGATAAAATGCATCAACCTTTCAGTTGTGTCGCTGCAAAAAATAGGACAAACACAATTTGACACGTGCAATTCTTTTGATGAATAATAAGTCAAATATGCTATAGCCTGTCACCCTCCTTTGGGCCCTGGCTAGTCAAATATGTTAATGTTGACCTGAATGGAAGGCAAAGCAATTCAAATCTTTTTCCTTTAAGACAAGAACTAAACCAAGCTGCATAAACATGAAAGGCCATATCAGAGCCACTAAACATTCTCTGTTTTGTGCAATTTGCCTTTACAATTTACATTTAAGAGTTAACTCTGAAAAACAGATTGGGTGGCACCTTTGTGAGAGAAGCTTTGGGTTACTTACAAGCTAAGAAAGCTTACAATCAGAAGATTTGGGTTGCTAGATGAAAGCCAAGGCCCTGGAAATGGTCACCTGCTGTAGGCGTGGGTGCCGGCGAGTCATCAACAGGCATTGCTGTCCAACATTGGTCAAAATTAGCTGTACAATCTTTTGCAGACACGTCTGGTTTGAAATTTGGTTCCAGTTCTCTTGCCTCCAATTTTTTCCAATTGATTGACCTAAACCATTTATGACTTTTGATCTGATCATCTCCATTTGGCCCATTGCCTAACCTTGTCGATGGATCCTTTTGTAGCAACTGTAACAAGTAAACAGAAATGTGCAGTTTTTAGCATTGGACCCCTCTGTTTCTCTCCTTACCAAGGCTTTCTTCTTCTTCTTCTTTTTTTTTTTTTTTCATTTTTAATCTAAAACACAAAAATATTTACAGAACATCATGTCCCAGAGCACGAACTTTGCCTGTATCCATGCATTCTCCTATATTCTTTTTCAAAATTATCCTTTGAATGTTCACGCTTTGTAGCAAAATAACGTCTACAAAAATGTGGTCATCAATGTTTTTCTTTTTCTAGAACTTGTCATTATATAAAGAGAAGTGGTTATTCTCATTGTGCAGATGCTTTTACTACATTCAATTTTGTACTTAAAGAATTACTTTTCTGAGCAAGATGATTGCATCTTTTCAGGATAACCTTGAAAAGCATTAGAAAATTACCGATTCACAAACAGTTGCAGGGGAATCATGGTGTATTTTTTCCACTAATTTTTATTAGAATATTAATATCAATTAAAATTTATGATTTATTTAATAAAAAAACAAAACAAACGCAAGTGAAATCAAAGTAGATTAACAATAGACATCAGGTTCCATTTACATACGCATGAAATAACAGAGATCTGCGTTTGAGTTTAAAAATGTTTTGATAAATACAATGTGTTTACAAATTATAGGATTTGTAATTTTGAAAAGGCGAATTTTAATTAACTTAGAATGGTTTTCAGAAAGATACAAATCGCAATATGCCTATGAATAAGCAATGCCCCGATTCAATAAGTCAATATAGTATAAATGTCAAATTTAAAATTTTAATAAATAGAATTATCCAAATAGAATGTAGATAGGATCACTTTTGGAGTAAAGTAAACCCTGACATGATTTCAACAAAAAATCATGAAAAAATTAAAACATTGGCATAAAAAAGGACACCAACGAAATATTAAGGCAGTGAATTCAGAAATCTACACTATAAAACCTTTATGCCATGCTTAGAAAACAAGCATTTTATACTTGTAAGTTGCAAGTATACTATAACAGGATAGGAGACTGTAGAGAAACAAAAAGGATGAAAACCAGTAACTGTTGTCTACTTACTCCGTTGAGCAAAGAGTGAGCTTCACTGGTAAGGAATGGTGGAAGTTTTACTTTCTCTTTAATAATTTTCTCCTGAAGTTTCTTTCTGTTATTGTGTTTTGGTGCCTGCCAAATAAAACTCAACAATCAAGAAAAACTGAAAGTACATACTTTGTAACATAGCAAAAGCCCTTGGTATGGGTTAAGAGAGATTCTGCAAAGTGGTGCTAGGTGTCCTAGAGTAGGGAGCCTTCAAATGCTGATAGCTTCAACATGTGCTTATATAGAAAAGAAATGAAATAAAAAAGGTTCCTAAACAGCAAATAAACAGATTCATTCACATACCAATTTTGAAATAAAAAAAGAAGATTGATCCTCTCAATAAGATCCATGTTAATATAATGCAGTTCACAACTTTCCATTACCATATAATTTGAACTTAAATCAATAAGGTAAAATTTAGAGTTACAGGCGTCTTTTCACCTTTTCCCTCATTGCATAAGCAACTAAACCTGGCCAAGACTTACCTATCGTGATTCCTAATGTTCTCTATTCAAGACTTGATTGCCAGAGACATAATGGATTCTAACCATGCATAATGTTATTGTATACCCACATATAATTCCAAATATTCAACTTAGTTACCTTCAAATATGCACACGTGCACACACAACCAACAGTAATTACAGATAAATGATGAAAGATATGGCATTACCTTCCCTGTTAGCATTTCATACAACAGAATACCAACACTCCACCAATCTGCATCCTTATTATGGCCTTTAGCCAGTAGGATTTCTGGAGCCATGTATTCTACAGTCCCACAAAAACAGTTAGATCTTCCCAATTCATCAATCTCTTTTGACAGTCCAAAATCAATTAGCATGACCTATACAGGCAGAGCAAACATCAAAGTTGAATAATACACCTCTGTCTTCCAAGATATTCTAACAGTGAACTTGACATATCGGGAAGAGGAGTGTTAACAATACATTTCCAACAAGCTTTTCCTAACACACTTTCTACTATTGGTTAAAATTTATTAAAAAATTACAAAATCATGGGTGAAACTTATTAAGTAAGATGTGGGACCCACAAAAGATCATGATTTCTAATAAATTTTAGCAACAGATACATAGATCGAAAATCCAAAATGTTCCTGCAAGAAAACAAAGCATTTGGGGTAGGGGCATTATTACATGCCCATCAGCATCCATAAGAATGTTTTCGGGCTTAAGATCTCGATGCACGATGCCATTTTTGTGAAGGGGTGAAACAGCAGATACTATCTCAGCAGTGTAAAGCCTTGTCTGATCATCACTACTCAACACATACACCAAACCAAAGCCATAATTAAAATTATATATATATATATATATATATATATATTTAAATACGTAGGCTGCAATACTTAGCATGATGAAGAAAAAAAATACCTGAAGATACCCTGGCGATATAATTGAAAGAAGAGATGCCCCCCATTAATGAAGTCCAACACCAAATACAACTTAGATTTGGTCTGCACATAAACACATAATAATAACAAACTCATTAAGTGTGTTTATTAGTGGTTGAAGGGAGAGTTCATGGGTTTGAATCCCTGTAATAACAAAAACTAATAAATTAACAACTAGCATTTGCCAATAAAAAAAATATTTATTGTATGACTGAATTGAATTGAATTGGGTTATTAGTTAGTTAGTTAGAGACATGGAAAGAGTAACGGAGCTTAACGATGAAAGGGTGAAGGACTTTGGTGAGAATATCTCTCTGGGCTTTCATGTAATCGACGTGGTTTTTTGCTTTTTGATTTTCAGTTAGTTGGTTAGTTATGTGAGGGAGAGAAGAGATTAGTTACATTGCACTTTGCACTGAGTGAATTCAATTGCTGTATTGAATAATTTGATTGGATTTGACGAGCAATGGAAATGGAACTTGGAGTTGTTGGAAGGATGGGTCCACGCGCTGAGATCATCGCATCAATAATTGATGGTTACTTCTGCTTCTCGACCAATAGATGATTTAATGAATAGGATCTTGCTAATAAGTTCTTTAATTAATGTTCGTAGGACACCAATTAACTTTTATCTTATAAATAAATCAAAAATAAAAATAAACTTTGATTTTTCTTGTCTTTTTCTTTATCATGATTTTCTACACCAAACCATGCATTGATAGTTATGCCAGCCGTTTTCTCTCATTTTGACCTAATAACAATTCTCTTTCTCTTTGTATCTAAAAATAATAACAATTGTAAATCTAAACATGTCAAAGTTGGGGATTAAGAGTCACACATGGAAAGACATATTTGTATCCCAAGTAGAGGATGTCGCAAATTAACACAAAAATTAGAAAATTATTTTTTTTTGGCAGAAAATTGTTTTTTTTTTAACAATACTGACAACAAAGTTAAAACCTAAGGGATTGTATAATTTAACCAATTTTTCCCACATTTTGGTCAATCCAAACTGATTCGTTATTCCTTTTTTTGTAGCGTTGAGTGTATATGAATGTTAAAATGAACTTTAACATTTGTCCTTATAGTCTTACTACATTTTGGTTTTGGTGCTCTTCATATTTTTCTTGTGTGTTATTCTAGGCAAAGAACATCGTTATTAACATGATTATGATGACTCCAGAAAGAAAGATGATAATCTCGTATACCCTTGATTGAATTTTAATTTTGTCTATTGTTCTCTATTGCCCATGCATGATGAACGCTTATACACTAATGCTCAGTTTTGACAGCGACAAAATGGAGTGAATGGACGCAAATGGATAAAAAGCAGTGTATTTGATACAATAGATTTACAAGAAAAATAAATTTGAAGTAGTGGATCTTACTTGAAAAGTTTCTTGTCACCTTTCACGTGGGAAAATCCAGACCATTGATCTAATGACTTTTGTAACATTTTCTTTTTCTTGTCGATGACCCTACAACTCAATAATCACAAGGGTATAATTTCTCACCTATTTTTCTTCAACTAAACAACCTAATATTCTATTATATTTCTACTCTATTTTCCTTGTTCAAATTATCTCTCTTTTATTTTTATTTATTCTATTTCTCTTCTTTCTACCAAACAAAGCATAAGAGGTCCATCTATCAAAAGTCCTAACAAGACCATTATTCCTACAATATTGATTGCATCTATCTCATTTCCTACAATGCTTCTAACATAAATTCCAAACCATCCCTTCAGTAATGGGTGCTCAAATGAATATTGAATGTTTAGGATTTATGTGAAGGGAGTTTATGTGTATGTACAAGGACTTGTTAGCAACCTACATGTTGCTCTCATGTAAGCACCATAGGCATCTTTAGCAACATGAGTGACTAAGGGAATAAAACCAAAAATCAGGTGTAGGGATTAGGAACCAAAATTGTTAAGTATGAGGAATAATATATATATATATATATATATATATATATATATATATATATATATATTGAGAGATTTACTTTAAGAATGACTCTTTCATAATTACTTCTCTTCCTTTATAGTATTAAAGATTTATTATAACCATTAGATTACAAGAAAATAAATAATAAAAATGAAAAAAATTCTCAAAAAAATTACTCTTAAAATAAGTTGATTTCCATATATATAATATAACCTTTCTTTTTTCTTTTGCCTCCTTTTAAGTAAAACATTTACCTAGTCATTGAAATTCATATCGTCAGTGAATTCATTACCAAATAATTTTTACCATTAACAATAACAATAAATCACAGGGCCAATTTCGCTCAAATGGACAAAAAAAGACTAGAAAAATTATACAACACAAATGGTAAGCTTGTAGTAATCCAAATTCACAAGCATTGCTTTGCAAGCCCAACAAATTGCTAGTACATCCAACATAAGATGAACAATTTTAATATTGCATTTTCATAAAGTCAATACATATTGTGAATATGTAAGAATCAAACATGTGACCTTTAGGATATTAGCACGACGTTCTAACAAATTGAGCTAATAGGCCAATTACGTTACAAAATAATTAATGTCGCTATATATAACACTAAAATTTCTAATGCACATATAAATTTATATAATAAATTTTGTGACAATTAATTTGATCTAATAGTTAATTTATTTACATATATAAATTGTAAATAAAAATAATAAGTTTAATAAAAATTTATATATGTAAAAAAATACATTATTAACATAAATCTAATAATGTATTTTTTGGCCTTATTACAATTAATTTTGATCTAATAATATTTTTTTACATATATAAATTTTAAATAAAAATCATAAGTTTCATAAAATTTTATATATGTAAACAAATTAATTATTAGATCAAAATTAGTTGTCACAATTTATTATCTAAATGTACATGTGCATTAAATATACATTAAAAAATTTAGTGTTATATATAACGACATTTAATTATTTTATAACATAATTAATCTATTAGTTCAGTTGATTAAAGCATCGTTCTAATAACGCAAAAGTTACAAAAAATCATATGGACCACTAAAGAATTGACAATTCGTATTGGACTTATTGATTCACAATCCGTATCAAAGGACAATATTGAAATTGCCCATCTTGTACAAGATGGGCCATCAATTTGTTGGGTGCACAAAGCAATGCCCCAAGTTCACCCTTGCACTAGACCCTCGTATAGTCCAATTTTAAGAATCTGTTGAAACTCTTTGGTTTTTTCTGTGAAAAAAAAAATCAGAGATGGCTTATCCACTCTAAATTTAAAAAGGCTGGATCCCAAAGAGCTTAACATTATACTCTCATGGCATCAACACAAGTAAAAATCGGATCCAAAATGAGTCCAATGTGCCGCGTATTTTCATCTGAACATCCGCCTCCATTCATTTTAACAGATTGGTCCGACGAACTGAACACAATTCAGTCACAGATTCCAAAATCGATATTCATTCCAAACTTGAAAATTTGCAGCAACTTATCAATGTACTCTATTTTCCCCCACCTTTTCTGTTTCCATTAAATTACAACTGTATACCATGTAACCTCCGCCCCCCAAAAATGACAACCGGGACAAACATCACTCACCAATCCCACATCTCAAGAATAAAAAGATACAATACCCCCATCGAATTTCTTCCGGCCAACACATCAGAGCATGCAGGGGCAAATTCTTCTAAAAAATTGGAGAATGATAATGGATAAAAAAAAATGAATATAACAGATAGATAATACACAACCAACTAGCCTAACTAACAGACAGGACCCTAAACAAAATGGCCCTCTCTATCAATGGCATTTACCAATCCTCTATGATACATTCACCATATTCAACTCAAGCGGTCTCAAAGCTTCCTGAACTATTTCCTGAACGGCCCTGTTACGTCGGCAAACATCTGACAGCTCTTCAACAGGAACAGTAAGTCCATTAGTATCCCCTCCGGATGCTGCATCAGAAAGTGCTTTTAAGAATCTTGATCGCTCTACATCTGTAACAGCTGTTGATGGAATTAACAAAACACTCTTTTTTGCCCATTCCAGCGCTTGCATCCCATATGATCGAGTTAATGCCAGGAGTGTATAAGATACCTGAGGGAGGTGCAGGTGCACACAAATTAAAAAGAGATAGTTGGACTTCATCCAGTAAAAAATGTGAATGAAAGACAACCAACGTTGACCTGAGAAATTACCACATCCACTCGAGATTTAGGAAGTGCTCCCGTTAATGAAGCAACCAAAATTCTGGTGATGCTGGCACCTCGAGGAATTATTACACTATCTCTTATTGGTATAAATTGCTCCCCCACAGAAGAATTCGCAAGATCAAAAATGTCAGCCAAGAAATGCAATATGGAATTCGAAGCCTCCCTGCAGAGGAGGAAAACAACAAAAAGGTTAAACAACCACACTACATAGAGGAAGTAAGCCATGAAGCAGCATGAAAATTTGTTACTACAGGATTTTTGCCTCTCAATAAGTAGTAAAGAAAAGGATCAAAAACACACGTAACACCCTGTCAAAAAATGGAGGATGCTTTCAAGGTTTTCCTTTTTGTCGTACGCGTGCGTGTGCATGTGAGAGAGTGTGTGTGCGTGTGTGTGAGAGAGAGAGAGAGAGAGAGAGAGATTGTACCTATGCTGTACTGTGATCCCAATCATAGAGCAATCCACTAATGAAGGAAAAACAGACGAGGGAATAAACAGTTGAGGACAGTAGCGAATACACCTTGAGGCCAACAAAAAACAATCATCTGCTATATCAGGCCGGGCTGTGAATTCCTGCAGCAACAAATATAATCAAACATCCAAACACTATCAACAGATCTGAAAGGAAGGTCTACAGCAAAGTCACTACTTAAGTCACACCTGAATATTTGTGAGAAGGAGTGTTGTGTGCTGGAAGAGTGCCTCAATCAAATTTTTCAGGTAGTCAGCACAAGATGGATCAGAACCAAATATCTGAAATGCAAGACACCAACTGTCAAAGTTATGGCAAACTAGTTCATTGACCACACCATGAACAGGAAGGGGGAGGAATTTGTAGAACCTATAGTTGATGATAATTTTTTTATACAGCAAGAAATTTTTTATTAGGAAAAAAATTAGGGGAGTAAATTAATTGAGGAAACAAAGAAGCAAGAATACACAAGAAGGGAAAGATGGTAATAGGTAAAGCTTGTTTTTATTGATATTTCAATCATAGAGAAATAGCATAGAAGTAGAATAAGAAACTGGGGGGTAATGAGAATAATATCTATCAAAACTCCTTTTTAATTTAGAATAAGAAATTTTATTAGGAAAGAAAACTGCAGGAGTAAATTAGTCAAGAATATGAAATCTTCAAATAAGCAAGAACATACATCTAATAAAGAAAGCGAGAGAGACAGATAAAATAAGTAAAGCTCATTTTTCCTGATATCTATCTATCAAAGGGCTCTTATCTCTTTACTGCTTGTGAAAACTATAAAATAAAACTATAAAAGAAGTTCAAAGATTGCTGCATAAATCTACAGTTCTCTGGATACTAACTAACCCATATTAAAAACACAGGAGGCAAGTGTCGGAATATATGGCTACTAGTGAGAACACATAAAATAGAATTTACTACTGTGGTCTAATCTATGAATCACAACAACTCATTTTGTATTTAACCCATGTGCAGCACACAAAAGAATATTACCACCTTTGGGGGTTGGCAAACAGCTACAAGTCCTTTTTGGGGAATAGGGTGTTGTTGGCCAACAGAATGAAGGTGATGCCCTTTAACATAGATGAGACCCAATCTGCGTTCATTGAGGGAAGACATCTATTACATAGTGTTCTCATTGCGAATGAGGTGATTGAAGAGGTCAAAAGGAACAGCAAACCATGCCTTGTATTCAAAGTAGATTACGAGAAGGCATATGATTCGGTTTCTTGGGAATTTTTATTATACATGCTGGAAAGAACAGGTTTCAGCTCTAAATGGGTCAAATGGATTGAGGGGTGTTTGAAATCAGCATCCATCTCAGTTTTGGTGAATGGGAGTCCCTCGGCTGAGTTCCTCCCCAAAAGGGGTCTTAGGCAAAGGGACCCATTAGCTCCTTTCCTGTTTAATGTGGTGGCTGAAGGTCTGAATGGGTTGATAAGGAGAGCTAAGGAAGAAAACCTGTATAAGGGTTTCCAAGTAGGCATCAATAATGTGAATATCAGCATCCTACAGTACACCGACAACACAATCTTTTTTGGGGAGGCAATCATGGAGAATGTTACAGCAATCAAAACTATCCTAAGGACGTTTGAACTTGCCTCAAGCCTAAAAATCAACTTTGCAAAGAGTTGTTTTGGAGTTTTTGGTCAATCACAACAATGGAAGCAGCAGGCAGCCAAATATCTGAATTGCAGATTGCTGGCTCTTCCTTTAGTTTACTTGGGAATACCAATAGGGGCAAACCCGAGGCGAGGACAGATGTGGGATTCTATCATCCACAAATGGAAGAGAAAGTTAGCAAAGTGGACACAGAGACACATATCCTTGGGGGGGGAGAGTGACACTAATACAATTAATGCTAACATCGACCCCTATTTACCTCTTTTCTTTTTTCAGGGTACCTAAATCAATGGTGGATAAGTTGGTGATATTGCAACGTAGATTTTTATGGGGAGGCGCACCCGACCAAAACAAGATTGCATGGGTCAGGTGGGAGACAGTGTGTCTACCAAAAGAAAAGGGTGGTTTGGGCATTAAGGACATCAACAACTTTAACCTTGCATTGCTCAGAAAATGGAGGTGGAAACTCATGCAACACAAAGGAGAACTATGGGCTAGAGTAGTGGAATCCAAATATGGAGGATGGCGGGGTTTGTTTGAAGCAGATAGAGCAGGACCTGAATCAGTATGGTGGAGAGATTTAAAAAGAGCCCTCATTCATACACAACAGGGGCAGCTTATTCAAAATGGCCTGAAGTGGAAGGTAGGCAGCGGAGATAAAATCAAATTCTAGGAGGATAGGTGGATATGTGGGGAGGAGTCACTGGCAGAAAAATTTCCTAGACTTTATTTGATTTCCTTACAGCAGCATCAGGTCATCCAACAGATGGGAAGCCACAAGGATAATGGATGGAAGTGGAATTTTACCTGGAGAAGGCCGTTGTTTGACAATGAAATTGACTGGGCTATCAGTTTTCTAAATGAGGTTCAATATAAGGTCATTCAGCAACAAGGATCTGATCGGTGGGAGTGGATTGGAGACCCAACAGGCCAATATTCAGTGGGAAACTATGTCATGGAATTTTTCCTTATCATAAACAAAACAACATGATAAGTGCACGCTCAAGCATAGTTACCCTGCTGCTTTATGTGTTACTAAACCTGTTTTATAGATATTCTCAGTTTTCCCCCCATTTTACATCAGAAATGCATAGGGTTTCAGATTTGAGTCACCAGTTAAAATCTCCCCCTTGTTGAGACCAAAAAGCACAAGGCACTTGTGTTTTTTTCTCTGACCAACTAGCAGATCTCCAGAGTCATTTTTATCGAAGCCAGAAGATCTCCAGCGCTGTTTCCAATCACCCCTTTGTTCATGTATCATAGCACAGCTTTGGACTTTGTTCTGTTTTTGTACAGTTGTCTGTTTTTATAATTTATTTTTTTTATGTTCTTTCTTCACACTTCAGTCTATATTTCCTAAATTGGTCTGCATTTTCCCAAGTCCTTTGGCATTTGTTTACACATCTGATTGTGTTTATTTTTTCTTACATAATTCCATCTTTCTTTTACTTCATTTCGTGCAGTCTCATTTTTTCTTGACAGCCATGGCATCATCCACTCAATTGTGACTACATTGCTTTTGTTGTAACCTTAGATTAGGGATGATTGTGTGAATGTGAGCTTAGAATTAAAATATGACTTTTGATTATTAATTATTATTGTCGTTAATTTTTAGTTTTATTTTTTAGCATTGATGTGCATACATACCACTGTTTGCTATCCTGCTATGGTATTTTTGGGCTTGGCCGTGCCATGCCGCAGTCAGGGATTGATAACCATGCACTCATGTTCACCTACGGTAAAAAAGATCTTCATTTTAAAGTTGAAAGGTAGTTCTAAGACCACCTTTGCATGCAGACTCATTCCTATAATTCTTATAATAAAAGATATTTACTAACATGCAAAATAAAGGTATCAATTGAGCTAAAACCATATATAACTTCGGCAACAATTGGTTATTAGGAATGGCCAATGGTGTAGCTAGATATGAATACCTTTATAACTTCACTGGAGAGATAAAGAAAGCATGGTTGGTGGTGCTGCCTATAAAGACTCTGAATCTCTTCCAGCATGGCACCAATTGTGAGCCCCATGAACCTTCCAGAAGTTCTCACCTAGAAACATGTGATAGAATATTGCCACATAGCATTCAATAATACAAACTAATCTTTTCAACGTTGATAATGCATAGAACCAGAGTTGAGCTTGTACAGACTCTTTAGGAGGAAGAAGCCACCAGGGAACTGACATTAAATTTTAAATTTGTATCACAGACATGGCTGAAAAACAGCCAACTGAAAACATGGCTTATATTGCATGCTGGAAAAAGAACACATCATAAACATAGCGTGTTGTGATCTCATGAAAATTATGCATGGCCATATGACAGGTTGAGACAAATAATAAGCCTAAGTTGAAAGTTGAAACTACAAATAAAAATTGCAGTAATAAGGAAATTTAGGATAAATGCCTAATCCAAATTGAATGACTCAATACCAATTCATGTCTTGTCATTGTAAATGTGCAAATGGAGCAGAGTTAATGGTTTAGCTTACAGCATATTTACATGCTCGGCAGAGAGATTCCATTGTTCTCATGTCCCAAGCACGACTGGCATCAATATCATCATAAACATGTCTTAGACAAGCAAGCAAGCTTCAAAAAATAGAAGAAAACAAAAGAAGAAATGATAGACATCACATAAGCAACTAGAGATTACTTACATATCAAAAATAGCCTTAAAAATTGGCCATAGCCGTTGAATAGCATCTGCCACAACTTGAGGATGATTTACAAATCTAGAAGAAGATTCAGTCATGTGTTCAGGATTGTAGCCAAATTGAGTTAAAAGAAAAAAAAAAGGTAGTAGGGTGCATAGACATGACAATATTAATTATGGAACACACCTAAAGATGTAGGCAAATCGATCAATATGAACCGTTAACTGCCGAGAAGGTCTTTTACTCAAGCTTTCTGGACCTTGATTGATAGCTTCCTGATGGAGCAAAATATAGAAAGCAAAACCATCAAAAGAAAATGTTTAACTAAAAATATCTCTACAGTTTGGACACTAACCTGTAAAGGAGTTATGACTGGTATGCATAATGCCTCAAGAGCTCTCTTAGCATCATCTGGAGGAAGTTCAGTAACAACCATACTGCACAGAAATTGAAGATGTTTAAATCAATACCTACCATTCAAGATAGAAAAAATAGCAAACAATCCTAGATGCAAATATTTAAAGGAAGCAAACTACCTCAACGCTTCAACCAGATGCAAAGAGTCTTCGGCAGGAACTTTAAAACTATCTTCTCCATTAACTGTCTTGTTGTAGATGTGGAATAGACCTTCTAAGCATCCACAAAGCTTTTTCCGGCAGTCTGAAATCAGAACAAAATCATAGAGTAATGATTCACATATCAAATACTAAACTGCCAATCTCCAACTTGCCTACACAGGCAAGAGCCCTTTGGACGCACTTCTATTTAAAAGAATAAGGACAGCAATGATTGAATTCTTGACCACATGATCAAGAACCAACTATCACCCAAAAGTTTAAGCTGTAGGGTGAAGGCTTACTAACGGCTTTATATCTAACAAAAATCATATAAAATTTAAAGCAAAATTTAATAATTTGATCCATCAAATATTCTGTCTGAATTAACAGGCCATAGCAAAAATAATGGAAATAAATTAAAACAACATCTTCCATGTTCTCCCCACCCAATATTCTCTTTTTTATTCATCTTCTGAAAATTTCTAATCATTACAGGTTTTATTCGGTAAAAGCAGATATAAAAGTAAAATGAGAATGCTAGCAACACTCTATCGTACTCTTTTAAATACACCCTCTACCATTGGCTGAAATTTATTGAAAATCTTAAATTTTGGAGGGTTCCACCTCTCATTTAATGAGTCTCTCTCATAATTTTGTAGTTTACAATAAATTTCAGCCAATAATAGCTTACTAAAAGAGGTTCATCTCATAAAAGCACAAGTGTTTTTCATCACTGTGTATGAAAATGACCAAAACAACTGCTCCATGTAACACTTCATAATCAAACCACACAGTTCAGAAATCAGAAGTTTATTCATTATTGTTTAAACTGGAGTCACTCATCTTCGCTATGTTTGCACTGAATACTGTTGTAACTAACCAAGCTAATTCCTCAACATTCCAAAGGATAAAAAGAAAGTGCAAAAATATACTCAAATAGAAGTTGACTATACCATCACAGATGTGTCTAAATGCCAAAGCAGCAGCAGCTGCACATTCTTCAGATGTACCCATGCCATTCATTAGGATATCTAAAACTGATGGCAGTACAGACAGTCCACAAGATGCAGAATCAAGCCATTTTGAATAAGCTCCAATAGTTAAACACACTGAAAATACAGCAACAAGACATAACAAGCATTTTATAAGTCAGGTACCATACAAATTGAACTAGAAAATCTACAATTTGCGTTAGATATAAAATTACAAGATGGCAAGCAGGAACTAAAAAGTTGATTGGGAAGAGAATAACATAATACACACACACACACACACATATATATATATAAAAGGCAGTATAAACATTACCTGTCTGAAGTAGTTGGGGTTGATGAGGAAGTTTCGGAAGCAAAGCCATGATCTGTATGAAGGCAAAAAAAAAATGAAACTATAAAACAATTTCTTATGAGCTTGCAAGAGAAAGGACTTGGATAGTGTCATCATACTAGCCATTGAAACAAGGGGCGCTTAATTATGCCATTTCAGATGGTGCTATTTTACTAACCACTGAAGTAAGGGATGCTAAATTATGCCATTTCAGATTGTACTAGACCCTGAACTAGGGGACATTAAATTATGCAAAAAAAACAAACGTACTGGTGGTAGCCACTAAAATAGAGTACCAAGCATATTGACATATTGAAGAGGTTAAAAATTAGTACGACTTTGAAATCCTCCTTCATAGTTGTGTCTCAGTTCAAAATTGAAGTTGTAAACCACAGTCAAATCATTAGTATATCAAACAGGTTGTAGATAAAGGTAAATTAAATTAACTTCCCTGGGATATGGCCAAATATCAAGACCACTTTTTAATATTAAAATTCACTCCATTACTGTTCACTGCTATATTGATAGAACCCCAATTGATAAACTAATAGAATATAATACTAAACACAAATCACATACAGTACAGCAATACACTTGCTATAGCAAGGACAATAGTCTCCTACAGAGAATATCCTTTACTCACAAACCACAGATACAACACGCTTGCTTAGTTATACACCTTATTACCAGATATAATTCTAGTACATAACTGCCATCAGTTATTTTCTATGAATAATTTTCATCATTCAGTTTATAATGCAGAACTAATACAGAATTGCTAATACAGGATAAGTTATTTTCTAACACATAATCTCCTAATAATAACTGCCTCCAATCCATCAATGCATCCTTCCTAACCCATGAGGAATACTCTACCTCTCATCAATACCTCCTGCTGAAAAATCAGCCTTGGGGGAAGAAGCTTCTTCCTTGTTCTCTTCATCCACTCCATCCCATAGCAATTACCTCTCCTTTATTTAGAGCTTCGTTATCTCCCAAAAGGCAAAAATCACCAACCTTAAAGGATGGAATTTCTCTTGCATTGGTGTAAAGGATGGAATTTCTCTCCACAAAAAAACATAACCTTAAGTTTTTGCCTCCATAAATTCTTGATAAGTTAAATGTCACAACCCTTACCTTTTCTCAACAGAATTCCATTGATCCCCTTCCTTCTTCCTCCTTGTTGACGTTGAAAAGGAAAGGTCTCTGTTTTGAGAAAAAAACTCTAAGCCATTAAACCAGAATTCATGCCATTTCTCATTCTAACTGCAACTTGGCTGGGTTGCAGCAGTTTAGAAATTAGCTCCCAATTTTACATCCCTGCTCCAAACAGCGTAACCAATTGCATTGCTTGAAGGTGGGAGTTGCGGATGGTTGAAATTGTGTTTGATAAGCCCATGAAACCTAAAGCACTAACACTTATTTATGCTAATCATAATCCTAACTAATTACCTATTCTAGCATTCTATAAGGGCCACCGCGACTAACCAACAAATCCCATCCTAACGCACATATACTCCTAATACTAATTGCCTCCAGTCCATCAAGGATTCCTTCCTAACCCACTTGAATCTTGGTTCTCATCACATCTTAAAAAAAATCTTTGTTGCCAGAGTATTATTTTTCTGTTAAGAATTACTTTGTATTGGAAAAAACCCAAGTCTCACATCAACTAGAGATAGTGTAAAAATATAATATACATAAGTGTGGGGCAACCCTCACCACCTGAGTTGACTTTTAAGGTTAAGTTAGGTTCAAACCCACATTTTAAGATGGTACCAGAACTTATCCTAGATCCATTAAATGAGCCACTCATCATGTCATCCACGCACCAAACTCAAAAGTGTTAGGCATGAGGGAGTGTATTGGGAATAACCTAAGTCCCACATTGGCTAGAGATAATGCAAGAGTGAATAGGCAATTTAGTCCCTGAGATTGTACCCATTTTGTATATTAGTCCCTAACTTAATATTAAATTCAAAATAGTCCATATCTTTGCATAAGTGTTGTAAAATAGTCCTTCCGTTAAATTTTAAAGTAACGTCGTTAATGAGGTCAATTTTAGTGCCACGTGGACTATCCAACGTGGCACTAAAGGATGACGTGACATGACACGTGGACGTGCCTCCTAAAAGATGTCACGCCATTTGATGAAAACAAAACGAGTAAATAGGCAATTTAGTCCCTGACTTTGTGCCCCTGTTGCATATTAGTCTCTAACTTAATGAAAAATTCAAAATAGTCCTTATCTTTTGCATAAGTGTTGCAAAATAGTCCCTAACTTAAAAGATGTCAGAAATCGCGCTTAAAGTGTCCATGCATTGCAAAGGTTGTGCCTTGCACGATTTCTGGCGGTGCAGATTCCTCCTTGAATTCCTTGTCATCTTTTGATTCCTTGCAAAATCAGAACCCAGAATGATACATTGATGGTAATTGAAGAAAAAAAAAGAGGAAAAGAGAATGGTTATGCAGACCTCGCCCATTGGTGTTGACAGCTACAGAGATAAGGTTGTTGCTGTGGATTTTTGGTTCTTTTTATTTGTGCAAGTGTGTGTGGATTATTTTTTGTATATATGCCTCAATTGGTTCAGAACCATCAAATTTGAAGAAGCCACTCATTCTATCATCATCAAATGACGTGGCACTAAAATTGACCTCACTAACAGCGTTACTTTAAAATTTAACGGAAGGACTATTTTGAATTTTTCATTAAGTTAGGGACTAATATGCAACAAGGGTACAAGGTTAGGGACTAAATTGTCTATTTACTCGTTTTGTTATCATCAAATGACGTGGCATCTTTTAAGAGACATGTCCACGTATCATGCCACGTCATCCTTTAGTGCCACGTTGGATAGTTCACGTGGTACTAAAATTAATCTCACTAACGGCGTTACTTTAAAATTTAACGGAAGGATTATTTTGCAACACTTATGCAAAGATAGGGACTATTTTGAATTTAATATTAAGTTAGGGACTAATATGCAAAATGGGTACAATCCCAGGGACTAAATTGCCTATTCACTCATAAGACAAAAATAGAATATATAAGTGAACGACGACCCTTATCCCATGAGCTAGCTTTTAGGGTTGAGTTATGCCAAACCCACATTCTAAGATGATATCAGAGCCTATCCTAGATCCATTAACGGACCATCCACCAAGCCCAAAGTGCTGAGCGTGAGGGGGTGTATCGGGAAAAATCCAAGTCCCACATAAGCTAGAGATAAGGCAAAGATAGAATATATATAAGCGGGGGCAACCCTCCCCCCATGAGTTAGCCTTTGGGGTTGAGTTAGGCCCAAACCCACATTCTCAAACTTTGTCACTTCTACAATCTCCTTCAAGGTGAGGTTGAAATGACAGGAATGTTTTCTCATATTTTCTGTTTAGTATTTTGATATAGATAAAATTTAATAAGAGAAAATAAATAATAAAAAAACATTTTTTTCTATAAAAAAATTCATTTCCTTTTGGAGTTTCTTTAATATAAATCACAAGATACTCAAGGAGTCAGGTTCTATGCACCTAGATATGTACAAAAGGGCTTAAGTACAGATAGAAACCATCTGTGAGGACAAAAGTGTATAAAATCATGGAAGGATTTTATAATGTCACATTAAAAGCAAAAAATGAATTGTGATATTTCAAAGTCAGCAGGAGATTCTACCCATTTGGCTACATTGTAGAGATAAACTATATAATAATTATTAAAGGCGTAACCATACCTGAGGCATTACTTCTGCTTCGACAACCGACACATAATTTGATATTGCCCGAATACAAAACAAAGCAGCCTCTGCTGGACGCCATTCCTTGTGTTCATTATTACCATGGCCAGATACAGCCTAAACAGGGGGACAAGGAAGTTCAGAAAAAGTGAGAGGCTTAGGAAATAACATTCACACATTATTTAAGCAAAAGCACATATAAGCAGAAAAACATAGCCAACATCTACAATCTACTTACTGATATTAGGGTTAATGCAGAAGAATAAACTCTAGAGACTCACAAGTTCAGAATGAAACTTATGCACTAAAATTTGATTAAACAGATAAGCAATATCCACCATTACAATAACCTTATATTAATAATAGGTGAAGCATATTTAATTTAAATCACTTCAAGATGTATTCCGCACCTCAAGCAGTTTCATGTATAGAATTTTAAGTGTGGCATCACCGCCAAGAACTGATGATGCATCTGTTAATACATCCGCAACAGCTGAAACAACAATTTGCAGTTAGCCTATGAGTAATGTCATCTAATTCTGGTTGAAATAAAAACAGCCCTTATATGGTTTGAGTAGTATTATATATAGTTTTGTTGATAAGTAACAACAATCTTTATATGGATTGGATATCCATCCACGAAAAAATAATAATGGATGAGCTTGATTTTTTTCTAAAATGAATCATAATGCACTAATGTCTGTGATGCATCCATTTCAATCCTACTCAAAATGTATCCAAACTATCTATTTTAAACCCATTTATAACATTGAAGGACCAAATTGACATCCAAATTCTTTCTGAGGGGCCAACCTACTGTCTCCTATTGGAGGACCACCTTGAGTGTGTGTGTGTGTGTGTGTGTGTATCAAAGCAGAGAAATGGTATTAACTGTCAGCTGACACCACAACAGAAGTAATCCATGCAAATTATTGTGTTCCCATTCAAGCATAATAACAGGGTAAAAGTTCTATAACTATACATCCATCCACATTGCAATACCATTATTTCACAACAGATTAGGAAACTCACTATAAATTTGCAATTCAATACTCAGAAAATTACTGTAAAAAATATGTATATTGCAAAGCCCCAGCAACTGCAACTAAAAATGCCATATCTAAAGACAATTAGAGTGTGCTTGCGGAAAATATATTAATTCAATAATTAATTATAAATATAATATTTTTTTCTTACAACCAATTATAATCAAATCTTTTTTTGTTTGGGTATATTTGTTGAAAGCAAAAATTTATTTTGTTTATACTGCATAAAAAAAGTTACTTTAACATAAATTACAAAAATAAAGAATATGGCATTATTTGTTATATTAATAATAGTAATGATTTATTAACATTTAAACCTTTTTGAAATATAGTTTAGGGTTTATGGTTTATGCAAAAGAATATGCAAGAGAAGTAGAAGAGAAAAGAGAGTTTGGGATCAGCATATGAGAAGTAAGGTCACAGGTAAAAAAGATAAATGAGGTCTGTTGTGGTAAATGCGGTTGCTGCTTTGCAATAAATGCAACAGTCAGGGTAAATGAATGAAAATGGAAATTTGACATTTGAGAGAGAATATAATATAAAAAATTGAATCAAAATGATCAAGCTGAGAGATGGAGACTCAACAGCATTTTTTAACCATGAACAGCTTTTTTGAGTTTTCATCTCAATTGCCAAACATACTAGCTTCTCTCTAAAACAGCTTAAATGTGAAATCAATTATCAATCTAATATACCCCTGAATATAATCAATCTAATGCACAATAATATATGGAAAACAAGCAAATGAATCACAACACCACCAACCCATTACCATATTTAGTCTGCTTAAATTCCTTAAGATCCTCATATGAAAGGTCTTGATAATCTTCAGGATACTGAACCCGAAAGATAACCTACAAAACATCCATGAAAAAAATAGCATAAAAATAATGGCAGGTACAGAATCGAGTCATGACTGAAAATAAAAGTGTTGTGCATGAGTAACACAGGCAATAAATCATATTTCATAATGCAACAAGAATGTTGAGAATAATCATGTAAATAGTAGAAAGTCATGCAAATTTTTATGGGATATAGATAATTACAAAACTGGTTTTAAGGTAGCACACATGAGAGCTGGAAATCATGCATAGCAAGGGTGTTTTGACAGTTTCAGAGGAAAATTTGAGTTCCAACTTCAAGTTTCCAACCAGGAAGACTCACCAGCGATACAAGTGACTCATATGCAGGTCGAAAAACATGCAGCCTTCTATTTCTCTCAGCTTCAATGCATGTTTCGTTGCCATATGAAATATAGGACTCCCTGACAGATTATGTAATAATCATATTTCTGGTTAAAGCAATGCCAAGTAAAAACAGTACTTTCTAGAGTGAAGAAAAATCACCTTTTAGTCAAGTTTAACTGGAGACTATGCCAAAAGTTAAAAGTCATAGAAGCAATATCATATTCGGCATGTGAAGCAACTTCCAACAGTGCATGCACTATTAACATTGATTCATCTGAACCTGGAAAATTCAGTCATGATGCAGACACAGTAAGTTCAACACAACCAAGAACCATGAGATACTAGCCATGGCAACAAAGTTTTTCACAGAGCATGAGAAAGCATCAATTCTTCTCAAAGAGAAACCAACAAAGATTATATCCAAGTACAAGTACCAGTTGCAATCAGTTCCACATATGAATCACCCATGTCTGCAAATAACCTAGCAATTGCCTTCACATCTTCCTCGTCCTAAAGGCAGATAAGAGGATCATGAAAAGAAGACTCAAGTATAGCAGGCAACTGTCTTTAAATTAAGAATGTCAATATCATATATAATGAACAAAACATCGCTATGATTGGAATACAAATTAGTCCTTTTCTATATCCATGGTCATTCACATAGTCATACAGTTTTACAAACTGAAATCCTTAAAATGAATTTTTAATTAAAAAATCATTAACTTATTACAGATGATATATTTTTTTCAGAAAATCTCGCAGATTATTCAATTTCTTGGTGAATGAGACACCTCAACAAATTATAGAGACCAAGTGTTGCACACAACAGCAGTAACAGGTACACACACACACATACAAACAATAATTTGGCAAAGTAATTTAAATACCTATTTATCCATTAGCCTGAAAAAAATAGCAAAAAATGCAAGTAAAAAACAAGAAAAAAAAATCAATACTTAACTGACCATTGATTTTGAAACCCTTACAGCCTAAATTAAAAAAAAGAATTATAGGGTAAACTTCCAAAATATTACAACTGGAACTTGTGAACTTTAGTAACATCAGAATGTGAGTTTGCTTTGTAATATCATCATACACGATAAAAATTATACAGTTTAAGGTAGTTGACCTTGCTCTTGTATCAGTGTCACCTCACCTCACACAGCCTGGCTGCTATGGTATGTTCACCAAGTCATGCTTTTGGGAAGAAGAAATAACAGCTGTCTTTACAGTCAAATAAAAGCTGTCAAGATACTACATTGATGGGACAAAAATTCCTGTTTTTCCCTGCTTATGTTTGACTACCACACTGGTCTTGAAAAGGCAATTTTTGAAATTCAATTCCTTTTTCACCTACGAGATATGAAAATAGGATAGAAAATCCCTTATGTTTCAAAGAAAAATGCCCTAGATTGTTTGGCTACTGCTCTGTTCCTTTAAACTGCAGCATCACACCAACAGACATATACACTTTGATCAGACTCGCGACCCTGTCCTCATTAACTTTATTTTACAGTGAACACAATGTCTGGCAAACAAGGGGGCTGGGCCAAAGAATCACCGGGTTACTGGAAAAAAATGTCCTAGGAAGCTGGAGGTACGGAGGTGCTAGGCCACAATTAACAAGGTCTATAGGAGAAGGAATAAGAGGTCCATATTAGAAGAGCCCATCCTGTTAATGATAGGATTGTTAGTTATGATAATGAGATGAAACATAAAGTTAGTTATGATAGTAAGAGGGAAGTAAATAGCAACAGGGAGAGGGGGTATCCGAATAGAAGTCTCTTCCTCTGTGTTTTCTTTTCAGTTTTCTTCCTTTCTTAAACCAGTATCTTACAAAAAGATATCTGCAAGTGTAACCCAGTGGTTTCCCAACCAAGTCATTCTGCTTTGAATGTCCCACCTGTTGGAAGACTTCTCACATGATGCATTTCCCAGTAGAATCCCAGTAGGCAGCAGCCAACCAATTTTTCAGCAAAGCAACCTAGGTTTCAGCATGAAGTAATATTTGCAGTCCCCCTACCAGCCTCACCCACCACTGTACTTTTTATTTTGCCATGCTTCTTGAAGCTAATTTATTAGTTAGATTAATTATTATTGGCTTTTTATATGATTTATGATTATTAATGCTGAATATGACTTCAATTTCAAGTATTTTATATTTTTGAGCATTTATACATGTGTAGTATAAATTATTTGCGTTCTATGTAATTTCTTTGGTATCGTGGCTGCTATAGGTCTCTTAGGGTCAGCTGCCCAGCACTGGTTTAAAGGTTGAGTGCTATGATATAGAGTGAACACATTATATTCCTGCCTTAAATTCTGAGTGAAATTGTCAACCAGAACAGAACATAACATTCAAGTAGCTAGCTGTTAGCTGCCCACTAAATAAATAGAGAAACCATCAAAGGCTGGCATGATTCACTAAATATTTGGTATTCACAGCATGCCCCTAAAACCATAGCTGCGACTCCCAATCAACCATTTGATGCATTGCAAACAAAAAATCTAGCAGTTTAAATTTTACGTTACTGTTGACTATAACCATCGAGTAAATGCCAGCAGAGAGAACAGAATCAGCAATATCACAAACAAAAACTGTTCCAGTATGCTTCGGAATTATCAAGTAGGCAATCTCTCATGCCCCAGAGCATGCAGATTGAATACTAAAAAGTGTTTACCTTCGTAGAATCACTAAGCTGGGCTTTTAGATTCATAACATGAGGTACAATGACTTGAATTAAGGGCATATTTGCAGAAACATCAATGTCCCCTGCTGTTGTGTAGTGTATTAACTCGGAAATCACTGCAAAGAGAGCGCACACAAAAAACAAAAAGAATATTATGTTGACAACAGGAACACCAACAGCAATAATCAAATGGTGGTAATAATAACAAATGCTGAAAGTGAAAGCAACATCAATCATTAAAAATATCCAACTTCTAAGCAATCAAGCAAAGACAGCACAACTACTGCTGCTGAAGGAAGGAAGTGGGAGACATGGAACTTTATTTGGATGTCATGCCAACACAAAATTTTATTATACAAACAAGCTTATAATACACATTGTACGGATTCATTTTGCACTAGCAGTTCTTTTCCTTCTCTAATAATATTCCAATTTCCTTGGGGTAACATCATATTTTTTATTTATTCAACATTTTTTTAGAAGAATATCTCATTACAGCAAGACTGCAACAATAAGCTGGTAAACGGTAACAGTTCCTGGTTTAAATTGTAAAACTGTATAGTGTGGGATATGAAGTGTTAATTAACCTAAATATTATATAATTTCTAGACCAAATCGTGGTGGGAACCCAATCCAACATCTAAAACTAATAGGGTTTTAAGATCCAAGGCTCCAACCAACACTTATATGGACCAGAGAAAATGCCTAGTTTATTTATTTTGGGAAGCCTGTTTATTTCTCATGAGCCAATCACCAAGTGACTAACTTCTTTTATTCTATAACACCAAATTGCTTATTCTTTTTAAGTTTTAAGGGTCTCTTTGATAACAAATGACCCATTATTTCTTTAAATATGAAAGACTAAGAGAGGCATTAAACAATACAAGTCAAAAGTTGATGAGAAGTCTTCCTAAACAACAAAAAACAATAATGTCAAAAAAAAATAACAGCAGAAATAATGCTTTTTGAGGAGTGCTAGCAACACTCTCTAACACACTCCTTGTAACCCACTATTTTTATTTATTCAAATTTATTGAAAACTACAAAATCATGAGAGAAACTCATTAAATAAGATGAGAGATCCACAATTATGATTTCCAATAATTTCAACCTATTAGAGAGAGTGTTCAAAAAAGTGTGTTAGAATGTGTTCCTAGTATTTCTCGTGTTTTTTTCATCTTAAGACAAAATTTTAACCTTGAAATATTATTGCAAGCTTTCTTAATGAGGATTTGCTGGCTTAGCAATGTCAATATTACTTAAATGGACTTGAGTGAGCAAGAAAATAGCTAAAAATAAAATAAACAGAACACAAGATTAATGTTTTCCCACTTGTCAACTTGTCATACCATTTACAGATGCCTCTGAAAGTAACTCAGAATTCAAGCTTGACAATGCCGTGAGAACTAGCGGATGAGAACTAAGAACTGATCCAGGAATCCTGGAGAACAGAAAAAAAATCACTGGCCAATAGAATCAAATACTTTTTCCCCACTAGAAGATTGAGAGAAGAACAGACCTGAATAAGTTTATAAAGAACATATATAACTTAAATAGTCCATCTAAGTTTCATCAAGTAGTAATAAACAGTCCCCCAAGCCTCTTCATTCAACTTTATGAATGCTAAACTATAACCCATTCCCAGCATTTTTAGATATGCTTCCCACACCTTCTATCACTTTCACATAACAAAAGCAGTCTATAAATGTAGAACTCAGATAAATTATCCACTCCTAACATTCTTTCACATGAAAGCCAAATTTTAATGTTCATTAAAACACACACACAACAAAAAAGAAAGACTTTTAAATCTTAAACTGGGGACAACAGAGCATTTATGCGATTTTAACAAAAGCTTACGGTCATTCATTAAATGGTTTAAATGAGTCATTGATACCCCAAAAGTTCTTAAAAAAATAACATTGAAGAAGAATAACATATTACAATTATCAGTAATGCCCCATGTGATGAACAAAATTTAGATACAGGCCTAAACAAAGAGAAATTCCGTACCCATGCTTTAGGCGAAGCCATGAAGCAAATGCCTCAAGAACCTGACCATTTAACATGAAAACATCGCCATAAGACCACTTAATAAACCTAAGTTGAAAATACCTCACAAGAACCACATAATGGACAGTGAGTAAATGGATAATATCCACTGCTCACCTGCTCCTTAAGTTCAGAAATACTCAAACACGCTGTCAAGATATTAAGAGAAACTTCCATTTGAGATGTAAGCTCTTTTTCAAATTGACGTCGCCTTTCTGGGCGAGCTGCTATCTTATAATTTAATACTTCCTGTGTATAAAGAAAAAATATACAAAAGGCATAATATGCAACACAAGCGTACCAATTGTTAATAAACTTATTTTAATTAAAATACTTTTTTACAACCATTTATATAAGAATTTATGAGTTGCGTGATGTTAAGCTAAGCACTACATAAACAACAATATCCAAGTCCAACAAGAAAGCAACTTTGTAAATTATAACAACTTGGCGTTGAGTTATTCAAAGTTCAGACATGTGCCTAATTAATAAGATGAAAAGATGACGCATGTTCCTCACACGCTACTGATGTCAGCTTATATACCTCAGGTAGAACTGTAAGTAACTCCAAGAATCCCGGTATATATTCCGGATGGGAATCCATCTCATCCCTAAGCCATTTAACTATACCACCATCCCCCCAGTCTTCTGCAGGCACGTGCACAGCCAAGGCAGCCACTGCAATGCTAATCTACAGGTGCAGACAATTTTGAAGAATACATTTGGTTACATTAGATTTCCATATAAAAAGCACAAAACTAACCAATAAGACAAACTAAAAAGAAGACAGAAGGTTGCAAGGGACTTCTATATGACACCTGTGTTCTGACTTTTGGAGGACCCTTGTGGAACTTTTTCAGTAAGGTCTGCATTCAAAAACAACTATGAAAGTAAAGCATATAAAGTATTGTTTCTACTTAAACATCAGCATGGTCATGGGTCCATAAATCAAACAATTTTACACTGAGCAGGTTTGAAAACAGGAGTATATATGCAGTCCTTTTAAGACGGAATAAAATTACACGTCCCAAACTTAAATAAACACCCTAGGAATAGCACCAACAATACATAAACCCTCACTCACATTCAATGAGTCACGCAACGGCCGAAAAGCTGTGGAAGGGAGCTCCTCAAAGTCCCTTTGTACCTAAATCATACCAAAAACAAGTACTCAAAACCCGAGAAGAAGAAGTAGCCCTCTCAGCGCAAGTATTTTGCATTCAGAAACTAACACCCAACATTCTTAAACACGCATAAGCGTTAACTACACATCAACATGAAGTAGAAGAACAGCAGAGTTACCTTGCTTCTCAAGGTCTGAGAACAAAATATCAAAGTTTCTAGATTGCTACTGGGATCATGAAGTAAATTATCACCCACCTGCAGATAACAAAAGTAAGAAACGTATGTACAGTACGCAAGCCCGTTTGCAACTTTGTTTCTGCACCGAATTACAGAGCTCACACAATTCAAAAGATGAAAAAAAGCCCTAAGTGTCCTTGAAATCCAGAAGACACAGAAATAGAAACATTCACAAAACACAGCTAGATAAATAACTCTCAGCGAAGTTCACAGCTCCAGCGGTGGTCAAATCAAGTACCGAAAAATAAAAGATAGCATCGACAAACAACACCATTATGTAGTGATTCAGTGAAAATCAAATCGGCGCGCGGCGAAGAGAGAGACAAATCGGAAACGAAACGAAACGAAACGAATCGAGTAGAGCAGAGAACGGATAGATGGAAGAACCTGCCACGCGTCCAAAGTTCGCTGGAAATCCTGGAGATAGCGATCGGCTTGCATGCGCACCGCATCATCGGGGTGATGGTACAGTGCATTTAGGGCTTCTTTGACAGTGTTCTGAAGGTCCATGCTCCTCAAATCGAAACGAATCGCAGCACTGATACAAGAAGACGAAAGCAAAGCTCAATCTGGCACTTTGGGATTTGTATCTGCAGCTTTTTCAATTTCGGTGTTCTGGTTTGGGCACTGCGTTTGAAATGAGAGAGTGAGGTTTGTTGATAAAGCGACGAAAGGGGTTTTTGGCGCCCGGTGAGAAAGCCTTGGAGCCTTGGAGCCTTGCACTTGCTTCTTTGGACCGAGACACTTTCTCAGCCGTTTGATCTATAGACACTAGGTCAACTTATGTGTCTTGCGCTTCTGATCTAGACACGTGGCTGTGATCATTCAGGTTTCAGTGTTGGGGCCCATTTTACACACCGTCAACGTGTGAATCCTCGTGGAACGAGGACGCCTGAACTGCGGTTGTTTTTTTTTGTTTTTTTTTTACCTTTCACTTCTTTTGTAATTGGCATCACATTTTTTGTTTAAACTTTTATTAAAAAAATAAATCTTGTTAATGCATATAGTTAGGATATTAATTAAGAAGTTAAAAAATAGATTATTTTATATAAGATTATAGAAAAATATAAAAAAAATTATAAACAACATAATTTTATTTATCTCAATAAAAAAATAATTTCTTAATCAATATTCAAATACCGTGGTTAGCATTTGCAAAAAAATAAAAAGTTTGAACTAAAAATTTTGTTTGAAGGTCACAAAGGCGTCCATAATAAGATTCATGTTACTTGATTGGCGGACTCACTCCATAATATTCATGAGACAAGTTTGATAGTGTTATTTTCTTATTTATATTTTGAATTAGAGTTCAATTAGTATTTTAGTTTCTATAATTCATAGTTTTTTATATAATTAATTTTTTTTAATATGTAAATATTTTTAAATATAAAAATTATATTATAATTTAAATTTATAATATAAAAAAATTAAACATATGAATTATATTTTAAATTTATGATAAATAATTTATATTATGATATAAAAATTGTTTTTAATTGCGATCATTCACGTGTGAATTATATAAATATTAATTATTGATATTTTTAAAATATTATAATTCAATTTAAAAAATAAATATGAAAGTGATAAATTACAAAGATAAATTCGCCTTTAGCCTTTTAAAGTATATGAGATTAGGATAAGAAACATAATTCAATGAGAGTGAATAAAAGTCTTTAAAATGTTATCTAAGAAAAACTTTTAACAAAATCTTATTTAAAAAAATCTTTATAAATACTTTCATTCAATACCAGAATTCAAATTTATAATATTGAAGTAAATTATTGTTTTCTTATTATCATCATTAGGATTTAACTTTTTAAATAAATGTTTAAAGAATATAAAAAATATGCATATTAATTTGTGTTTTTAGAACATTAGTTAAAGAATTAAAAAAATATTAGAATGCATAAAATTATACTTTTTTTACATTTTCTTATATTTTTTATAATAAATATTTTATTTTTAGTTTATTAATCAATATTTTTAGGACTCCGGTTAATAAAAAAAAATATGTATCTATCAATGTTTTGGTAATGACTAAACTAATTTATAAATATCTCTATAAATTTATTTATTGAATTCTTAGTCCAGCTCTTACCCTGCTGAATCGGATCTAACAATATTTTTAGGACTCCGGTTAATAAAAAAAATATATGTATCTATCAATGTTTTGGTACGACTAAGCTAATTTATAAATATCTCTATAAATTTATTTATTGAATTCTTAGTCCAGCTCTTACCCTGCTGAATCGGATCTAACAAATGACACATATAGACAATTCATGTTTCCTCGTAATGATAGACAGCTTGTTCCACTCAAACTAAAACTGGGGGTTTTGAATGATGCCTTTCTCTTTCTCTTATAACCACAAGGATCATTTGTTGTATTGGCAAATGAAGGACTATGAAGTTGATAATTAGTGGACTCAATTATTGAGATTCGGTATTGGTATTCCGTGTAATAGGTTGTGAACAACAGGTTCTCCAGTATTTGCTTTAATTAGATGACTATCTAGTAAAACAGATAAACAAAAGCAATAAGTAGTCACACAAATTTCTATGAAACACAGTGATATAAAAATTTGGATATTCATAGTCTCAAAAGGTGACAAAATAATACTTTAACTTGAACAAGGTGAAACTAGGCTTGGTACGAAATCATAATCATAGATGTGTGTTATGTTGCTGGAAATTGTAAAATGATCTACTTTATTATATTATCTCTTTGGCCGTTCAACACTGCATGCTTTCAAAATCTTGGCATTATCACGATGCCACCATTCTCAATCAAGCGTAATCTTGGAAATAAACATTTTTGCAACCAATTATTAGGAACTTGATCATAACCAATTATGAATAATTGAGTCCAAGAATTCGCAATTCCATAATCCTTCATAGGTTTCATCTGACATACATAAATGGGCCTTGGACTTGTAAAAGAAGATAAACATCATCCAAATCCCCAACGTTAGTTCGATTGGATCAGGATGTCTATCATTCCGAGGCAACATAAATTGTCTCCTTCGTTAGATCTATTGAAACAACCAAATTCTGATCCCTGTCATGATAGGAGTGATATGTTAACCAATTTAAGAGTACCCTTCAAATATATACCATCAAATCGGAAGTGTATAGAGATGGGAAAAATAGGCAAATGTTGAATGTTTCTCCAACAATAGTCACCTATGTTGTAAACTTTCACCTGAACTGCTGGTAACATAGCTCTATTGTACCAATTGAAAATGATTACTACGACTTTGTAACTGGGTTCCACAAATAAAACAGGTATTTTTTATATGAAGGTAAAGCATGATTAAATGGCAGCATATGTGCATTAGAAGGGCTATCACCACCAGCATAACCAATCAACCCATTACAGGAACCAACAATGTGATGTTCCTTGGATGGCTGAACAATGGTACTGGTGGATGATGGGTTCTCCAGAACATTGCAATGTTTCAAAGAGCCACTCATCTTAAATAGGGTGCTGGCATTTTTCTGTGACCTCTGGAGATGCAAATTCAAGAAACTTGGATTGGAGGTTGAGGATTTTAAGGACGTGGACACACACCTGAATCAAACAAGAGATTTCACAGGAAGCCATGGCAGGATTTCAACATACAAAGGATTGGCAGCGGCAATAGCAGCTGCTACATCATATTGTGACAATTCTGGTTTTTGGTTAAATTTACCATGCAATTTGAACTGCTTGTTCCTTTGGGGGCGGGCCTGTTCTTATATTAATGAGTATTAGGTTCTTGCTTCCATCTATGTGTCGGTTATTAACTATTGACTGTGGCAACCATGTGTATGATTTCTTGGCAAAAAGATTGGATTGGTGCGAAGGAGGGAATTATGCAATTGAGTAAATTTTCGATTGGTTTTAGTTAAAATTTCAAAATGATAGGTTTTTTTTATTCAGAAATGAGAGGTTATTAAAATAGATATAGATAATTCATCCTCAAAAATAGATATAGATAATTCTCAAACATTTGAAATTAGTATGTTACTTATTTTGTCGTAATCAAACATTTGAACTTCAGACAAGGACTCAATTACGACCTTGGGGTAATTTTCATAGTGTTTTTTGGAAAAGACAAACTTAGGCATCAGAGTGGAGAGAAGAATCCTACCACAGCAGAGTTTTTAATACGAAAACCAAACCACAATAAGATTATTTCAATTGCTAACATAGTGCAGCACTACATTCCCAGTCAGATGATGCGCGAGGAAATTAGATGCATTTCTTACAATCGATATCATACTATGACAAAGAACATACAGACCTTACAACATTTTGCATCAATTGACTAGGTTGTTAATAGAGCAGACCATGCTAACCAACCAGCCCAAGTGACTTTTTTCCTTTTCAATGTAAAACCAACCACACTGATTGATCTGTCATTCCCTATGAATCTCCCTTGAATTATGTTGCTTTCTCAAAACCACCAGCTATCTGCATATGCAGCCATCCCATTTGTGATCCTTGAGCATATCCCTTGGCCGGTTGTGATCCAAATATTATTCCGGCCTGAGTGCAAACCTGAACCAACAAAACAGCAAATCAAAATCACAGTATTCTGCCATACCCCATTGCCCAGAAGCTCCTCACCATGAGAAAGTATGGGAGAGGGATATTGTACGCACTACACAGCGTTACCCTTGCATATGCAAAGAGGTTGTTTCCAGACTCGAACCCATGATCAACAGGTCACTTAGGCACAACTTTACTGCTGTGCCAGGGCTCACCCTCATCAAAATCACAGTATAATGAAAATAAACAGTCCCAAAAAAAATGATGTGTTAAAGACATGTTCTAGGTCTAAGTAACAATACTGAGATGAACATATTGCCCCAAGAACATGACACACAATGATTCAATGAAATCCATGCAGGTCTTAGTCCTGATTTTGTTCATCCTACATTACATAATAGATTTGACTCAATCATAAAGAATGTGTCGACAAGAGTGAGTCAAAGAGTGTGTAACTAGCTCTCTACTTGTCCCAATTGAGATTATTTCTTTGATATACACTGCAAATCTTTTAAAATGGTAGGAGGGTTCGTTAACATAGTGTTTGGAGTTGACTTGCTAGATTACTTGCATTTACACCTAGAGCTATGCTAGTACAAGTATAAAGGAAAAAGGGTAAGTAAAAAAAACCCACATTGTAGAATAATATATTTGAAGCCAAAAGTAGTAAATTCATTATTGACTCACATTACTTGCAAAGAAAAGTTAATTTTTCCGTGACTTGGAAAAGTTCATTAGGCATCATCACTGATTGACTCTTTTTTTGGCATAATTCATTTTGTAGTTGATACAATAGAAAAACTAATTTTATTTTTCTCTTAATCTTTCAAACACATGCCAAAAGACCATAGATAAGTAACCTGGGTACAAGAATCTCTAAATTCTTTTAGAAAATTAAAACTAATAATGAGAAGGGAAAATCTCATGAATGATGCCCAAAATTATGCAGCAAGCATACCAAAGAAAAATACGGACAGTAAAAAGCCCAAGATAAACATGAATCCCAAGGAAGTTAGCAATTAGTAAACCAAGATGCAGATCTGGAGTGCAAGATTGTGAAAGCTTACAGAACATTCCCTAGAATCAGGTAAATATACTTGACAGCAGGGTTCACTTGAGCTGAGGATTCATGCATCACTGTACAATGTTACATGTAGTCATGTAGATCACTGTATTGCGATAGTGATAATTTACATTGACAAGAAACCAATCTGGATGACAATAAACAAGGTCAAAGGATTCTGGGTTCACAGGTTCACAAAAAGATTCAACTCATTTTCTTAAGCTTCTTCTACTTTGGCTTTTAGACACCCAAAAATGTTTGCAATGTCTCAATAACTGCCACCCCTGCTGGAATCAGACATTCAAAATCACAATTTCAAATTGATCCGGTGCTGTTGCATCATTATATTCTTCCTTTACAACATTTCCCCATAAACTTCTCTTGGTTGGAAAATGAATTTTACCGTATCATTTCAATTTCTATCAATATAAATTATTTTCAGTTTTCCCGTTACCATTCTTCTTTCCTTATCCATGTTACCATGTATGAAACATCAGTATATGTTAAAACCAGCACTGGGCATTTCCTGGGAGTTCTAAAACACCAATAACACCCCACGATGTAACATTTTGCTTAACATTTTCTAAATGGAATGAAATCATGAATTGCTTTGGCGTTAGATTAACATACTTACGTCAATACACTTACTTCTTTTGAAGGAAAACATTCAAGAGTAGGCTTCATGCTCAATCTCGAACTAACTGCCTCAAGCTTCATTGAAAGGAACTGCAGAACAAAAAAAAAATCAAGTTATTTTGCATAGAATTAGTGCATCAAATCATTCAAAATCACGTTAAAATATAATATAACGTAATTTTAGATAAATCAATGTTCATACTATTTAGTCTCATATTAAGAAATTGATTTCGAGTTAAAATAATTTTAAGTAATTTTTTTCGTTAATATTTATTAGTAACTCTTAAAATAAAAACATATAACATAGACAATTTCATTTCAAATTCAATCTTAATCAAAATTAATTTTGTAAAATCAACTTCATTAAAAAAAAAAAGTTAATTTTGTAAAAGTTGTTCAGCTAAGCACACAATTAGATTCATTTCAGTGGCGAAAGATAAAAGCAAGAAACGGCATTGGGTGGTAATGCTAAACAGACACCCACCTCAACCTGACGTTGCAGTGACTGGACATAATTAATTATCTCATCCAGCACAAATGCTTTACCAATTACCTGAACGGAAAAAAATTATACAATAACACGAAACAAAATAAATATGGAAAATAATAATTTAGCACTGAAGCAACGAAAATATCATGTTCAGTTATTGTCGTGCAATCGAGGCGAGATTAGTATGGGGAAGATTTAACTAATGAATCATGAGCAATCATCTAAGTGAATCTTAGACATAATATTTTAACCCAAAATCTTAAGATTCAAGTTTATAGGTTTTTCCTTGGTACTCAACTTCTCATTCCTACATGAGAGACTTCACCTAATGTTTAACAACAGATATTAATTAGTTACCTTGTTGCACCCGGGGACTAAATCCTGAAGAATTTTCATCCTCTCACTGATTTTTTCCCTTCTAGCCTGCCAAAACGACAATAACAGTTATTGAAGATACAAAGAGAAAGAGAAAGAGGTGAATAACGGAATTGTGAATTACTCTCTCAGCCAGACTGTGGTTATCGGTGGCTTGGCCTCTTCTGGCTCGCACGTGTATATAGTCTTGCTTAGGTGCCTGCTCCGAAGAACTAGGTTTCGGGGTTTGTTGAGGTAGCTTGTTACCGGCCACGGAAGTCGCGTCTACTTCACCAACCTTCAACGCACCGTTTTGATCCTGGGATTCTGGTGCTGATAACTTGATATGTTTATTGCTGGCAGAATCACTCTGTTCAATTCTCAAACAGAACAGAGGGTGAGAGAATTGAGAGATTAAAAACTAGGAAATGGAAGTGAAGAGAGAAAGGAACGAACCGAGGGGGAGAGGCGCCTCTTCCTGGGAGTGTGATCGGAGGGGAAATGAGAGGGCCAAATCTCAGACAAAGAAGGGTTAGCTGAAGAGAATGTGGAGTCGTTGAAGAGAAGAGGTTCCATTGAGATTCATTCAATTCAATTAACTAAGCTACTATTGTTTGGTTTCTTCGTTTTCGTAATTTCATTTAATAATAATGAGTTTCCAATTCAGAGATGACGATGGATGAAAGAGAGTGTGTGAGAGCGAAGGTTAGGGAGTGGTGGAAGCAGCAAAGGGGGTGTGGTGTGGACAGTGGCGTACTGCGCCTACCGCGCTACTTATCTATCTCTTCCCACTTTTATCTCATCCCATCTCACCTTTTTTAGAAAGAAATTTTAACATCTCATATTCTACCCCTTTCCTTTCATGCACAAATTAATTAAATTAAAATAACTTATTTTTTATTTTATTTGAATTATTATCTGATTTTGTTAGCTCTCTTCCTTTTACTCCCAATTATTAATATGCTCTAGATGTGTTAGAAATATGATCAATGTTTCTTATAATATTTGGGTAATCTTTTTTCCTTAAATTGATTTTTGTTAATATACTTAGATTTAGCGCATGTTTTGTTTCTTGGTGAAAAAATATTTTTGAGGTAAAAATAATTTTGTCAAAGGTTCATCATTCTTGTTTTTACTTTCACTTTACTTTTATTTATTAAATTTACATTAGAACCCGCATACAATATTTCTAATTTCAATCCAAAAATATACTTGATTTGTATCTAACACAGTATTAAAACACACCTGATCTTAATATTTGATCACACGCGTGTCCATTGTTGTAAACATCACTCTCTAGTGTCCAATCTTGAACGTGAAAAATGTATGTTAAGATGTCTCTTACTGTCCAAATAATTTACGTAGTTTGCATTTTCTTACCTATCATTTATGTTAATGTATAGAGTGAATTCTTGTCCTCCCATGCTCGGGTCAATAAAAAAATATTGATTCAATTGTTGATGGGATAAATTGCACTAATTAGAAATTTATGAGAACGTATTATTAAATGTCATGATTAGTGTAATATTATGAAATGTTATGATTAGTGTAATATTATTAAATGTTATCATGAATGTCTTGATTGTTACGTTACCTAAGATATCTCCAAAATTAGTCTTGATTGTAGTTAAGTTATTATAATTTTTTAAAGAAACTCGTGTATCTTAGAGTATAACCTTGCATGAAGTAAAAAAAAAGGTATACCATGTATATAGAAAAATTACAAAAACAGTGTATGTGTGTTTAATGTATATGGTTGAAAATTAAAATCATCTAAATTTTGATAATTAAAAAAACAATTTTTTTAAGCAAAAGGTCGGAAACTACCAAGGGAAGGGGTTGGTCACATCCCAACTATGTTGGCACCGAACCAACCACCCCCAAAAAAGCAGCTCTCGAATGAATATATATATAAACAAACATATCCAACGACAACATAGGGGGTCAAGCCAAATCCAAGCAAGCAAAGAGCAAGAATTATCTAAATCAGTAGCTAGGAATGCTTAGCTTGTCATTAACGAAAAAAAAAATTATTAGGGAAACTTGGCATAGAATCCCACCAAGAGAAACCAAGATTATCCGCACCAAGAGTGGCTAGCCCATCTACACAAGTGTTATCCTCACGAATCAAAAAACTAAAATTAGAATGTAGAAGTATTTTAGAGGGTGTTTGTTTTGGTTATTTTTTATTTTTATTTTTAATGAAATTAAAAAATGATGATGGAAATGCGTTGATTGAATTTCAGAAGATATTATCAGTGAACATATTTTCTCAAATAAATCAAAGGCTAAAACCAATAAAATCTCATTTTTCATTGAAACCAAGAAACTCATTTTGGATAAAATGAAAATGTGGTGACAATCAATGTAATTTTAAACAAATCTAAAAATACATTTCCTTGAAAACACAATTTCAAATATTTTTATTTCTTGAAAGTAGAAAACAAAAAATCAAATCAAACATATTTTCAGAATTTTAACCTTTTAAAAATAAAAACAATTTTCAAAAAATAAAAATAGAAAATAAAAATAGAAACTAAACACACCCTTATATTTTTTTCATCTAGTTTGAGACGCCAAGGGACTATGGAATGCTACTTGACCGCAAGCACAATCAATAAAGGAGTCACATTCTATCCATAATCTCCTCCATCCTTTCTATTTAGCAACAATTGTCTGTACCACAACCAATAGTTCTATGAAGAAAGCATTTTGGCAACTAGCGTGGAGGGCGAAACACCGCAAAAAATCTACCCTATGATTTCTATGAATCATGCCACTCCCTGCTAATAATTGTTAGTGCATGTTTAGTTTTTACACTTAATTTGCACAACAATTATCTTAATTTTTCTCATTTATTACTTAATTTATTTTCAATAATTTAGAATTTAATATTTTTTAGACTTTTTAGCTTATTGAAGTTAATTTTATCAAATTTATTAGTTTTAGTTGTATTTTGTAAAGTTTTGATACACCAACAAGGAAGAAAGCATTCTTAGGTTAACAATATAATTTTTAATATATATTAAAATGAATAATTAAAATGAAAATGTCATGAAAGTTAGTTATCATAATTTTTAATATATATATTTTTATCTTACATTTCAATGAAAAAATTATTTATTAATTTCTTAACGATATACTCCAAGAATTCTTTTAATCTGCATGAAAAGTTATGCGTTTTAAAAAAATGGCCAGTTAACTATGATTGTGTCTGTCTCTTAGTCTTAGGTACAGTTGAAGTGGTGGGCTGCGCCAGCAGCAGCAGCTGCTACAAAACCTATAACACCGGCAAAACAAATTCTTTAAAATTACCGTTTGAGTTTTTTTTAAATTCTTTAAATATTTAAAAAACTATTCTTTATTGATCACTGTTTTTTCTTTCTTTGTTTTTATGAAAAAATTGTCCTCCTTTTGCTTTCAACTCATACCAATTTCTCATTGATAAACCTAATAACCAAATGATAAGAATTTTGAATAATTTACGTAGAGTCTTTTAAATTCTAATTTCATTGTCACTACTGTAATAAAAAATAAGCTGATAAAAAAAACTGTAATAAACATATAGCCCTCGATGATAATTACCACAACTGATTGGTAAATTGCACTCAACTTTGCAACTAACGCTTGAATTTAAGAATTTATTTAAAAGATTCGAGCTCAATTAAATTTATGAATACTTAAATTTTTTTACTTTATTAAAATTAATTTTTTTAATGTTGTGACATAGTATAATAAAACATTTAAATTGGGACTTTTGCATACGATTTGGATGGCGAACTATTGCAAGAATCCGTCCATTCTAACCACTGACTGTCCAAGCCCAATCAATGGACAAATGAAATGGGTTGAACATGGCCACGCATACTTAAAGCCCATGGGCTATGGCTGCGAACATGGCAATAGTAATGAAAATTGGTGTGGCTTGATGAAGAAATGTTCTATTTCAGTTTGTGTATTAATTATCTAAGGACAAAGTTAATTTGATTAAAAAATATATTTACAGTTAACGATGAATGATGTATCATAATATAAGCTTCATGCCCACTAGGATTGGAGTGAGAAGACTAGGGGTAGTAATCACCTCCTACTCATTACAAATATGCCTCATATTTGCTGCATATCCACACTAGTATCCATTATGTGGATACTTAAGATTTGATAACAATTTACGAATATTCATAAACATTTTTTTAATATTGAAAATTTATTTAAAATATTAATAAAATCAGTCTACATTTAACTTAGCTTTAAATTTGATATACTTATAATAATAATAAAATATTTAGCATAATAGAACTCTATATATATGTAAGACACTTAAGAATGAGGACCCTACAACCCTCTAACTTCTGGAGACCCTCTTTTATTGTCTCAAAAGATACAATAGAGAGAACCTCTTTCATTCACCGTTTAAACCCACCTTTCTTTTTATTGTGAAATGTGTTGTGTAAAAATATAGCTTATTTTTATGCCATTGCATTTTTAAAATATTTTTAAGTAAGTTTCCATTTTAAAAATCATAATCGAGTTTGTATAGTTCCAAATTTTTTAAGATTTTCCCTAAATTCCTTTTATTCTTAAGTTCTTATAAGAGGCCATAAAAAAAACCCATCAGGGTTGGCCTTGTGATGGGTTGGAGTAATAAGTCCGAATTAAAGTGGGACAATTGTATATATAAAAAAAATAAAACAGAAAAATTAAATCAAATTATTAAACAACAAAATTTATTTAAATTTTTAAACTATAAGAATCTACTTAATTTTTTTTAATACTGCATGATCATGTAGATTAATTTAGTGTTTTTTCTGGCGTATTCTACGTTGAAGCAATGTTATAATGATAGATATGACCATGGGGTTTGTAGGCCATAGGGTATCCTCGAGGAAGTGCCAAGGGTACATTTGGATAATACATTAATGAGTAGTGAACAAAACGAGATAGCAAAAGTGCATCAAGAACACAAACATTTAGGAGATCTGAGAGACCCTTTTTCCTTTTTAGATTGTCGTCGTTCTCGATAAACTTCTTCATAGAAAATAAGGCATGGTTTCCACTTTCCACCAAGCTGCAAAGTACATATACAACCGCCCCATGCTTTTTAATCCAATTTCTTGCCGAAACCACGTCAACTATGTTGTAATACTAGTACAATTGCTGTTTGGTTTTAAAAGTGTTTATCTGCAAATGTGAGATGATACTTGGTCTTGAAACTATTCATCAAATTAATGACATGTGGATATGAGTAAATTAATTTCCAATACGAGAGAAAAGGAAACAAAACTATCATGGCTCTTAATATAGAAAAATCCCACTAAGCTCCTTCTCATTAAATTCAATATTTAATGTAATTCACGTAATTAATAGAACCCACCGAAACTATAAAATTCAGGTCATAGAACCATATTTGTGAAATTTGGAAGACATGACATCAAATATATATACCAAACCCCACTGTCCACTGCTGCCAACAATTTCCTGGTTATTCGGGTCAATGCAACAATTTGAATTAATTTTAGCTAATCTATGCAATGGAAGACGAGATTCAAATTCTTTATCAAAGGATTAAGAACTTGTATAGCTCCTCACACACGAGAAATAAGAAATGGACAAGAATGAGGATGGGGACTCATGCCTAAAATTTAATGCCATGGACCCCAAATATATGTAAAAGTTGAATGATTGCACATTTTTGAAGGCAAGAAGTAGTGAGCGAGAGCGACGTGAGAATACAAACAGCCCCTTCTGTGCCCTTTCATGACTACGAACAAAATGCTTGATCAGATTAGAAATCCCAGCTATTTCCATTTTCTTCTTTACTTTAGCACATTGTTACTAAGTTATTTGATAAACAACAAACACATAACAATGACTGATAGGGACACTATATTTGGTAGTCACGATATTGCTAATATTGAGATAGCAACTAAGATGAAGATTACCCCCTACCAAAATTTGTAACTAACACAATATGGCAACATCACATGTTAAGCTGCAGTTTATTAAAACAATTTAGAAGAGCATACCCTTCAAACATAAACAAAACTTTTTAATCATAATGGTTAGCCAGAAATTTGTTGTTAAAAATATGAAATGTCCGCATACTTCAGATACAATTGGAAAGTATGAAATACTTTATAAATTAAAATTCTAAATAATTGTACAATCAAATTCGATTTCAGTCAAAAAGATAGGTACATATGTAGATACACAAACAACAACAATCGGTGCACGTTGCTTGTAAAGTTGGTTTCTTCAATTAACTCCATTTGTTACACCGCATTAGCATCTTCAGACCCACTTAGGTAGTAGAATTAAACCGAAACAAAGTGGGTGATCCCTTTTTGAAGCAGAGGTAATGTGCAGAGGAATGCTGCCACTCTAAGCCCTTTTTTTTTTTTCTTTCTAAGATAAAAATGTATCCCAAAAATCTTATGTTCTGAGCAATAAAGAATTCACCCTGCTTCAAGCTGCTTTATGTACAGCGGTCTTAAATAAGAGGATGTATAATTTTTTATCCATGGAGAAATATAGAAATCCTCCAACAGAATGGGTCACAAAAGACCCAAAACTAGTCCCCACAATACAGTGCCATGCCGGCCCATACACCCCATCAAATTCCTGCAAAAATCACAACCACCCAACCAAATTTCATTGACCAACCAATCAAACCACAGAGACAAATTTTGAATCACCAAAACTTACTAGTAAGTTCCAACACGAACAAATTAATAAAAAAAATCAATTGAATAATAATAATACATACAATGATTATTGCAAAATTGTACCTTCTTGAGGGAGAGTGCAAGGGTCTTGGATGTGAACTTCTCCATGCTATCTATGGCCTTTCTAGCACAATCCACAGCATGGATCTGCATAAAGGGTGGCATATCAACCGAAACCATTTTCGCACCATTGATTGCAAAGACATCTCTTAAATCAGCCTGTGTCCCACAGAAGGATCTCCTTCTACCCCCACCCCCACCCGGAGCCAAAGACACGGACATTCTCTCAGCAGCAGCAACAACAACATCATGTTTCTCCAAATGAGGATTCCTAGGTTTTCCTTTTACAACCTTAGCATCCTCCACCATACCCTTGTCATTAGGATCACCAAGTTTCCTCCTTTCCAATTCCAAACAGTGCCTTTGGGGCTTCTCTTTGTGGGTTCTCTTCACAGGCACGGTACTCTCTTTCTCTTGTATGGCAGAGGTTGCCATGGCTTTTGCCTGCAAATGGGTGTCAATAAGAGGAGAGTGTTTGTGGGGTGGACGGGTTTTGTGTGTTTGACTCAGGTTAAGGTTTGTCAAGTGTTTTACCAAGAAAGAGGGTTTATAGGTTTGAATGAGATCTGGGTTTGAGTTTGGGGTTGTAGGGTTAGATTCTGGAGCTGCTAGATTCCGACGTTGTGAGGAGTGGTGTGCCATGATAGAACGGTGTTGGAAAATGGAGAAGGTGGAAACTGGGGAAAAAAAGAAAAAAAAAAAGAAGGGAAAGTGACTCTTTTTTTCTCTTTCGGTTTGGTTTTGTTTTGTTTGTGGGAGAAAAGATGAGATACAGAGAGAGTGAGATAGATATGATGGAGTTGTAACGTAGTAGAGTTGTTGTATTGTATTGTATTGTAGTATTGTTATGTATTGTAGTAGTTCTTTTTTATTTTTTTGGTGAAGGTATTGTAGTAGTTCTAGGCGTTGTTGGGGAAAGTGATAACTTAAACTGAAGAAAACAACGGTGGTGGTGGTCACTTTGCGTCTTCATTACCACTTATACTGTGCAATAGATGGGGACTTGTGTGGTGAGATCGAACATCACGCGCCATGGGAGGGTGGGACCGGGGATGGGGAGTTGTTGACCGTTGACCGGATACTCTTACTCTTACGTATGAGAATGGGTATTGGGCACAGCTTTGTAATAGTAGGGTAGGTCAGGGCCATGGGTACAGACAGAATAGAATAGATTATTGTTGATTGATATTTTGAACCTTTTTTTTCCCAAGCTAAGAAAATGGTTTTATTGCTTGCTGCTGTTGTTGCCTTGTTAACGCTAACGTTATGATGTTTAAAATTTTGTAGGTTTGTGTAAGGTAAGCCTAAGGCTTGTGTATTTTATGGAAAAATAAAAAAATATATTCAAATGTTTCAATTGTAATCGTGTTTCTAGATTGGTGGTAGTCATAGCACACATGTGGGTGATAATGGAGTCGTAGTTGTTGTTCGGTCTTTGTTTAGTTAAAGGCCAATGGGGGAAGGAAAATGCTGCCATGATGGACACTTTACATGTCATTAATTGGAAGGAAAATTTGCTTTCCCCCCTTTTAATCTAACAACGTTCATTTACGCATTAATTAAAATTTATTATTCTTTGAACATTTATATCATTGGCTCCTCTAAAATTTAAAAGCAAAGAGATATATTTAAAATACTTTCTAATCTTAAAGTACTTTCCAAGCTTAATTTATTTTAAATTAATATTCTTAACAACTATTTTTTTATCAACCTATATTATTTGATTTTAAGACTTCTGAAGATAAAATGATTTTTGAAACCCTTAACAATTAGTTTTGAAAACTCATTTAAAATTTTAATCCCCTAACATTAATAACTTATTTAGAATATTATATATATATATATATATATATATATATATATATATATATATATATATATATTATGATGACATTTAATCATTACACTTTGAGTTTGACTTATTCATGATTTTATAAGTGGAATTTTGTTGAGTGACTTATGATGAGTTAGGTCACTTATATCCCATTTGTTGAAAAAACTTTGATTTCATTTGTATACTTTTTTATTCTTATAGTTTTATGTAATTTTTTCACAAAAAAAGTATAATTTTAGCGTATATAATATAATAATTTAATTACACATTTGATTCTCAAAACATTTCTAATCTATCATTAATCTGTCATCCAAAATTAAACAAAAAATATTGATATGACCATGATGGGTAACATTGTGTGACTAACTTATTTAAATAGAAAATTAATAATATTAAAAAAATTGCTTTGATATATTTTAAAAATTATTTCTTTAAAATAAGATTTTTCAATTTTTAAAATGTATTAAAGTAATTTTTATTCTTTGATTTTAATACTATTTATTTTCTACATGAATAAGTCAATCAAACATATTATCAATCACGACCACCTCAAAATTTTTTTTGTATAATCTTAGATGATAGACTAATGCTAGAGTAAAATTGCTTAATTTTAAAAATGTTGTGGACCCAATATGCAATTCCTAGCGCATCAACATGCTGGGCAAGACCCCCATCAGGCATGCGGAAATGCAATGTAGATGCCTTAGTTTTTGTGGAGCAAAACCTGTATGGTCATGGCATGTGCATCAGGGATGATTTCAAACAGTTTATAATTGCAAAGTCAGGTTTGCGCAAGGCATTCCAGCACCTGCAGAAGCTAAAGCAGCAACCCTGTTAGAAGCTCTCAAATGGGTTCACCAAATGAACATGCAGAATATTATTGTGGAGATGTGGTTGATACACTCTTAAGTGATTCACTTCATTTTTCAGAGTTAGAACATATTGTTATGATGTGTAATAAAAAACTCTCCCACTTAAAAAATGCATAGAGATATTTTATTAGGACACAAGTGAATCATGTTGCTTATACTCTTTTAAGGGTGTCTAGATTGTATCTCGTCACCATATTTTTTAGTTTGTTCCTTCTTATATTTTACCCTATGTTGAATGAAATGATATAAGCATTTGTAAAAAATATATAAGGACTCATTTAACAAAAAGGTTTAATTGACTTCGAGTGTTTTGAATGTAAAAATAATGTATATTATAATGTTGAAATGACGTTTACTGTTCAGTATAATGTGGACAAATCGAGCAGAATCTTTTATACTATTTCAAATTTTCAATGAATTCGCAAACAATTCGGTCGACACCATTCCCCATCCCATTTCTCCTTTTTAAATTTCTCAAACTACATCTATGAATGTTCTGACAATAGAAGAACGGAGATGCATATATAACAACTTATTCTTTAAGTTGAAATTTTAGTTCGATACCAAATAAAAAGAGAGAAGCATTATAGAAGATCTGTATGAATTATGATTGTATCCTTGACATTAGCAAAGGAACTGTTTCTTTAAGTTAAAACTCTTTATAAATGCATAACGTAACACTCATCATATTTCACATCTTAAATTAATTGCTTTAAAATTTTGAATTATTAATAATAAAGGATCAAGTCAGCAAGAAAAAAAAAATAGTAAAGGATCAGAAATCGTTCAAAAATATCAGAAAAAAATTGTTTAAAAGTATAGATGTAATTATTTTCGAAAATAATTACATTTATACTTTCCAATATATAATTATTTTCGACAATACACTACCCCGTGAGCATATAAAGTAGTAAAACTGAATCATTGACATTTTGGTAAGAAGCTAAAAAAGAAGACAAACTATATTTGACTTGTCCTTCTCTTGATCTTGTTGATAGAAGATTTCAGCAGTCATATAACATCAACACATGGTCTTGCACGTTGTAATTTAGAGACTGATGGATACTTCAGTTCTAATTATTTTGATTTGTAGCGAAATATCTTTGAGCTTTTTCTAGTAATTATGTTGTTTGTGAATAAGTTGTGTACTTGTGAGTTGTGTGTGATATATTTTGAGTTAGTTTAGGTTTGTAAGCATGCTAGGTTATTAGAGGCTGATGGAATATTTAGGAAACAAGTTTATTGGCCATTTTAGTGGCCTTATATACAAGTAGGTCTGTTAGAAGTATATTGGCCTATTTAGGGACAACCCAGCTTATTTCAAGTCTTTAATATAGAATTACTTCTACATAAATTTTAAGATTAGGTCAGATTTATACAGACCAGGTTGGTCAGGTCATAAACAAAGTTTGTAAGAAATAAACCAGTCAAATAAGAAACAAACAGGTTTTGAAAATTAAAAATTAGTTAGCCTATTTCTATCTCTACAGTGAAAAGTACAAACACAAACAATTACCTCGTAACATGAATAAATATTTTTTTGTCCATCTAAATCTTTTTGTAAATCCTTTTTTCCGGTAGAAATACTTTTTTAAGTCTTCTTTATCAACATTTTTTTTAGTTTCATAAGTCGATATGTTTATTAATTAAGTGATTCTCATGGATTTGTCGAAGTGGATAACCCAAGTTAAGATGAACAAAAGCCCAACTTAGAACGACGTGTTCAGAAAATTTCTGGTCCAATGTCATTTCTTCTGCAAAATAAGGGAATTGCTATTCGTACTCCTATATTTACTATTCACATCTCTCAGGTGGGCTTTGTTTTCCCGAACGAAAATACTATTTTCATTGAAATACTGTTGACCAACACAAAAAGGAATTGTGTTTCTATTATGTAAGAACTAAGAAGGGATAAATATATATATATATTCAAATTTGCATCTTAGAATTAGAAGAATAAATAATTAAATTGAACTTTTTAAAATCAAATAGAATATAATTTAAGACATAATTATAATTAACCTTTTCTTTTTAATTCATGTAAAGTAAAAAATAACATGATATGGCAATTTTCTGCTTTTGAATCCCACCACCGTTTCAACTTTGAAGGTGGATGGAATTGGAAAGTTTGTAGCAAAAAAAAGCCGAACAGAAAGTGACCTGAAAAAAGTGCACTTGAGATGCATCAACCCCAACACAATGCCAACAACAAGAACAAAAACGACGTCGTCAGGGTCACCACCAACCTGAAACGAATTCTGAAGCCCAAAGCAGAGATGAAAAGAGGGAGAACAGGCAAGTTCGACAATTTGGTCGCACTGAGCAGACAACGATCCATTCAGATTCTCATCGCCATTGCGCTCTTGTACGTCCTCTTCCTCACCCTCGAAATCCCCTTCGTCTTCAGAACCGCCCAACAACCCACTCACACCCGCCGTCAACTCGTTCGCCGCCAAAACGGCGTCGTCTCCGCCTTGGTCCTAAACGACGCCGCGTTCGATTCGGAGCTCTACCAATCCGCCTGCCGCGCGGGAAAGACCGTCTGGGAGGAACTAAGATCAGGAAGCCCGCCGGGCCCCATTCCGAGTCCTGAGAATCGATCCGGGCCGTGTCCGGAATCCGTTTCGGTGTCCGGGCCCGAGTTTCTGGGCCGCGGAAGTGTGATGGTGATTCCGTGTGGGCTCACGTTGGGGTCCCACGTAACGGTGGTTGGGAAGCCGTTAAGGGCGCAACGGAAGACGTGTCAGTTCGTGATGGAGTTGCAGGGGCTGAAAACGGTGGAGGGTGAGGAACCGCCTAGGGTGATGCATTTCAACCCTAGGTTGAAAGGGGATTGGAGTGGGAAGCCTGTGATTGAACTCAACACGTGTTACCGCATGCATTGGGGTACTGCATTGCGCTGTGATGGTTGGAAATCCAGAGCTGGTGAAGATACTGGTAAGAAAAAGTATGTTTTATTCACTATGGTTGTGATGTATGAAACGATTCAATTCCGATACTTTTTGGATACTTCAGCTACTCCTTTTGTCCCTAAATATAAGTTTTTATTTGTTTATTTATAATTTTGTCTGTCTCTTTTTATAAGAATCTTTGGCTGACTGTGAATTAGTTAGTTAAAAAAGTCTTATATTTATATTTAGGAACGAAGAGAGTATTTGTGAAGTATGCAAGTCTTAAAAAAAGTTATGAAAATCTAATACGCATGCATATAAACATGTATAATATTGAAACATAGAAGCACTAAAAGATGGAAATTGTTCTCTTTACGAATGATTACAAGAAAGGAGTGAGATTGATACTATTCCAACTTGTAGACTATAGGAAGTGATTTATAATTGCAATGATTTATAATTTTTATTTTGTTTTTCGCAATGTCAAAGTAGTATGTTCTTAATATGAATTTGCAAAATTGCAATTATACATTTATTTATTGCATTTTATATTTTTTTTTTATACTTATTTAGATATATCTTGTATGTGTCTTGCGCTATATCTTTTTTGAGAATAATTGTATCATTGTTTTGTATCTGATACACTTATATTGTGGCTTGTGTTTTATACAGTTGATGGGTTGGTGAAGTGTGAGAAGTGGATTAGGGGTGATGATGATGATAGGGATGCAGTGGAGACCAAGGCAGCGTGGTGGTTGAAGAGATTGATAGGGCGGCCAAAACGAGTAACAGTTGACTGGCCATTTCCATTTTCTGAGAACAAGCTATTTATTCTTACTCTTAGTGCTGGATTGGGGGGTTACCATATTAATGTTGATGGGAGGCATGTCACCTCTTTTCCTTATCACACTGTGGGTAATCAATGTTCTACAACTTATCAGCCTGAAGAGGGTTCTGCTATATAATAATGTTAATGTTTTTAATTTGAACAGGGATTTACTCTTGAGGATGCCACTGGTCTTACTTTGAGTGGGGACATTGATGTCCATTCTGTATTTGCTGCCTCTTTGCCTTCGGTGCATCCCAATGTTTCTTCGCAGCAACATCTTGAATTTTCAACCAGATGGCGTGCCCCGAATCTTCCTCGCTATGGTGTGGAATTGTTTGTAGGGATCCTTTCGGCTGGAAACCATTTTGCTGAGCGGATGGCTGTGAGGAAGTCATGGATGCAGCATAGCTTTATCAAGTCTTCTAAAGTGGTCGCTCGTTTCTTTGTAGCACTGGTAATGTGAACAAGTGTCTCAATTTTATTGTTATTTTGTTTGTTGCGTAGGTTTCTTAATAGTTGAATGGTTTTAACAGCACCCGAGGAAGGAAATTAATGTGGAGTTGAAGAAGGAAGCAGAATATTTTGGTGATATTGTTATAGTTCCTTACATTGATAACTATGACCTTGTTGTGTTGAAAACAGTGGCCATATGTGAATATGGGGTAAGTTGTTGATTGTTTAAAGTTCTTTCAGTTTGATAAAGGAAATAGTTTTAAGTTAATATATGAGATGTGTTGTGCTGTTCACAGGTTCGCACAGTTTCTGCGGAGTATATCATGAAAGGTGATGATGACACTTTTGTAAAAGTTGATGCTGTTATGAATCAAGCAAGGAATGTTCCACGTTCTATGAGCTTTTATATTGGGAACATTAATTACCGTCACAAACCCTTGCGCCGTGGTAAATGGGCTGTGACATATAAGGTAATCAGAACCTGTTGGCTGCTGCAATGCTTTTATGATAGTTAATTAAGCAGTGAGCATTGTCTGGGAAAAATATTTGTTTGTTATAATATGTCACTAACAGTGTCTATATTTGATCCAAAGAATGTATGATCTGTGCATGAGCACGGTTTCTTTAGGCACAACTAAGCAAAAGCTCAATGCAATATTATTATGATATTAAAATAACTTCAGTACCGACTTGACTTTAACACAGACTTCATTGTTATTTTAATACTTTGCAAGCTTTTGATTGGTTGTGCCTAAATAATTACTGTATGCAAAAATTGCTATTCTTCCCACTCTGCAATCAACCATCAGGTCCCCATTGTTTATGGTTAGCACCTAGTTGCAGCACCATATTGTCAGTTGTCTAAATTTTATGGGCTGTGGAGACCACGATCCCTACCTGAATTTACCATACACAGCATTCAGTCAAAAGTTTAATTGAGTATTCAGAGCACTTACTTTAATAGAATGGGCTGTGATTGATTTATAATTTAACAATGGCTCTTGCTTCCTTACTGTTGTCACATCTACTTGCTGGTGATAATTTATTTTGGTGTTCTTTATTGTTGTCTTTTGCTTTCAGGAGTGGCCAGAAGAGGAATACCCACCCTATGCTAATGGACCGGGTTATGTTTTGTCTTCTGATATTGCACACTACATTGTATCTGAATTTGAGATGAATAAATTAAGGGTTAGTGCACTAATGTATCATTGCACATTCTCTCTGTTGTCCTGTAATGTCTCAAGTATCTTAATGCTGGTGCATATGGTGTCCATAGTGGTTGAAGTTGACGGTGTTTTCTTCTTTATGCAGTTGTTTAAGATGGAAGATGTGAGTATGGGAATGTGGGTAGAGCAGTTTAACCGGACGAAACCGGTAAACTATTTGCATAGCTTCAAGTTCTGCCAATACGGTTGTGTAGAAGGCTATTACACAGCCCATTACCAATCGCCTAGGCAGATGATGTGCCTGTGGGACAAATTGCAGATGCAGACAACGCCTGAGTGCTGCAACATGAGATAAAGTTGAGGTATTGGTTGCCATTGAATTCAGTGAGGAACAAAGTAAACAAGTTTTGCAGTCATAGCTTAGCTTCAACATTTTGTATATATAGTGGAGCTTGGATAGTTAAATTAGCCCTGTGTATAAAATGTGGCCTTTTAAATTTTGTTGTTTATTTATTCATTTGGAAAGACAATTCCATTATTTAGGTTACTCGATTTTGTTTCGTCATGGGATTGAGATTGGAAGATCAACGTGAGGGTGGGCGGGAACTATGGGTAGGAGGACCATAGGTAGCGGGAACATTTTCTTTTTTTTGAGGGAGAGCAAGAACATGTTAAATATACAAGTTCTGTATTTATTTTATCTTACTCTTTTTGACATTTTATACTTCATCTCATTTTCTAAAAGATTAATTTAATCTGCAATAAAAATAAAAATATTTGTTTAATCTTTATATCTATAAAACTAGGTTTTACTAGTTGAGTTTAGTGTTACTCGCAATACTGAGTCCTGCCCTGGGGCTATTTATGTAAAACAAGGAAGTCTTGTTCTCTTCATTATTTTTAAAAATAAGCTGTAAAATAAAATTAGCAACTATGTATAATTTCTCAATAAAAAAAGACTTGAAAACTTTTTGGGGCACATACTGAAAAAACAAATAGAGACCTCAAAATAACAAGGGTCAAGTCGACCAATGAAACGATGAGAAAGAGATTGCTCATCAATACAATTCAGACCAATGAGACGACGAGAAAGAGATTGCTCATCAATACAATTCAGGTCATTAACTTGTACAGCAGACAACATCATCATCCACCTGTACAAAATCTGAACACAAAAAAAAAAAAAAAAAAAAGCAGAGCAATAGTTGAATCTAAGAGCCTTCTAAAATTTGATAAACTAGTTTACTATTATAATGGACAACACAAACAAAGTAGCAATTCATTTCTCCCAACTGAGAGTAAAATCGATAGTTTGATTTTATACTTCAATGATAAAATAGAGAATTAACCAAAATTGCCGAGGGATTCAATGGTAATGATAATTTTTCACTTAACCTTCATCTAGGAGTCAAACTAGTGAACCATTTCACTAGTCAACCTAAATTATACTCCAAGGCATCCACCGAATTCACAGGTCAGATTTGCTAGCCATGTAAGTATTTGGTTAAACAAACTCTTTTAGATGCAGTAGGATAATAACATTGTGTTAGGATTTATACATAAATCACAATCCTATATCAACAGTTCCAATTATTCAAAAAAGAAAGGAGAAAAATAAATTAATAAAAAATAATAGAAATTTCCAGAAATGCAAAAAGAAAGAAATAATTATTACATAACTTGGCAAAAAAAAGAAAAAAGAACATAGTAAGTACAAAAATCCCAAATTAAACAGCAACATTTAGGGAATAAACCAACAAAGTTGAAGAAGATTCCGTGTACCAACCAAATCAACTCACAAGAACAAACTATGTTATCCAAAAAAACTCGTAACAAGAAGTTGATTTACATATCCAAAAACGCGAGAGGAGCAGCGAACGAAGCCAAGTGAGAACGAATCAACAAACCAAATCCATTCTGTGAACTAATATATATGAAACGAGAACGAAGTCGAAGATAATATAGAAGATAGGCAACTTCAAAGGAGGTACAGATAATATAGAAGATAATGTAATTTCATAAGATGGATCAAAACCAATTACAAGAAAATGCATCAATCAAAGCTCATCCTCCATCCTCAAGTACTCTCCCACATCGGCCTGGTGCAGAACAACAATCCCGTTCGGATCCAGCTTCCTACAATCCAGCGTGGACTTCGCGGCGACACCGAAACCCAACGGCACGTCGGCCATGGAGAACACGACAACCCCGTCGCCGGCAGCAATGTTTTCGGAGAGTTTGCCCAGTGCGCCCTTCAAGACATGGTTACCGTACAAGAAGGACATCTCGGACTGCGGCTTGAGCCAGACCTTGTGCTTGGCGTTGGCGGCGAGCAAGTTTAGGGCCTGGACGGTGAGGTGGAAGCTGCCGCCGTGGGTGTATTTGCCGATGCAGGTGCCGAGGGAGACGAGGTTGGGGCGCGCGACGTTGGTGGCGCGTTTGACGAGGGACTCGCTGGCGTAGAAGATCTTGTTCTTGTGGAGGCGGAAGCAGTAGCGGCCAGGGTTCGAATCAGGACCTTCGTGTGAGGGGTTCTCCACGATGTTCTTCAGGTTGTTTCCGACGAATTTGAACAGCTTCTCGAACACCGCGCTCGTCTCCTTCTCGTCTAAAGGTCTCATCCTTCCTCTTCTTCTTCCTCCTTCTAGGGTTTTACACCGCAATTAGGGTTTTTGCAACAGAAGACAAGAGTTGAAAACTTGAGACGAATAAGAGACGAACGTCAAAAAAATAGTACTAAGGCCCAAGTCTAAGAAATACGGGCCTCGTGAACAGAAGCCCACTACAAAACAATTCAGGGAACTACCATTCCCACTACCAGAAAGGGATGAAATGTCTCTTTTGCCCACAAGTCCTCAAGTCCAAATCCCTACGCCCCCCGACCCCTACGAGACTTCTCCCCTTTGACACGGTTGCACGGATAGGGTTCAGGGTGGCTATTTCAACCTCTCTTTTCCTTTTTTCACCATCTTCTAGTGGAAATCACTCTCATGTGTTCAATGATAAGCACACAAGGGATGACAATTGCAACCGCCATGGTCGTCTTCAACACGGTGTTCCTCCTCACGGAAAACTTTTCTCCCCTCGCATGCATGTACGCAGCCTCTGTGTGTAGCAATGCCGTTGCGAGTTCCTTTCTTTACTCTTTGGTTTCGCCATTCGTTCACAATTTTCATAGAAAACATCATTCAAGAACAAAAAAATCCAAAGCAAGCAAATAATTAACATTCCTGATGGCAACATTAAGTTGAAAGTTCAAAAGGGTTAAAATAAAGAATTGAAGATAAAAAAAAAATTGTTGTTAAAGTGATGCCAACTTTATTCTCTTTCTCTACTTTGTGACTATCCTACACTCTCAAAAAACTCCACCGCTAATTTTTTTTATTATTATATCCAAGGGTGTGAAAGAGTTTGGCACTGTGCATGACTTGAGGGCCTCACACACGCTAGACTTCATCCTTGTTTGGGTTTGAATCTGTGTTGTTGTTGTGTTGGGTTTGGAATGTGTTAGGGTGCTTGTCCAACGGAATCTCGTTGGCAGTTGCTTAGGGCACCTAACAACTCAGGTGAAAGGGCTAAAAGGTCTTTCACCCATTGGTATATAATCAAATAGTGACTTGTTCGTACAAGTCACTATCCCCCTCCCTTGCAAACGCTTCTTCTTCCTCCCTTTGTCTTTGACTTCCTGCTTCTTGTTCCGTCTTCGGCTTGGTGTGTTTTCTTCCTACGGTGACGTGAAGACGTGTGTGTTGTTGCTTCCTCTTCCTTTTTCTTCCTTCGGCTTGCTACTGTTCGTGTGGTTGTTGCTTCCTCTTCTTCTACATGGTTTTTCTTCGAGGTAAGTTATCCTTCTTTTGATGTTTGTTGGTGATTGTTGTTGCTTGGATGCTACCATTGTTGCTGCTTGTTCTGCTTCTTTATTGTGTTTTTGTTGGTGTTTATTGCGATTGTCCTTTTTTATTGTATTAATCTTCTTCTTCAATGCGCTTTATCTTCCTCTGCATGTGCATTTGGTTTGTGAAAAAACCCATACGGATCTGCAATCCGTCAGAGTTTTTTTTAAAAAAAATAGGAATAAAGAAAAATATTTATATTTATTTTAGTTTGTTTATTATTGAATTTATGAATGATTTATTTATTTATTCATTTTATCTAAAAAATGTTAGTAGGATTAAATTACAATTTAGATTAGATTAGATTTTTAAAACAAACATTAGATTTTAGAAAGAAAAATTAGATTAGAAATAGGAAAATGTTAGTAGAACAAAAATACTAAAATATTATTTTGTCAAATATATTTCCAAATGTCACGCTCTCATGCGTCGTCGTCACGTTGGACCAGCCTCAATGAGGAATGGAACAGCTTCTTGCAAATGTGCCTAGTAAGAATTAACATATAGTTACTTGAATGTTAATTCTGTTTTGTGCTTGAATGCCTGCTAATTGCTTGAATGTTAATCATGTCATAATTAACAATTAAAGAGCAGAGGGAATGGAGGGAATTGGCAAACATGATGCAGAATGTGGTGGCTCCACCAGAGGCTTTTTTTCAGACCATTCACGCTAGGGACCAGGTCATGTTCATTTTGATTTAATTAACATTTGATTTTTCTGTTATTTCCTGTAACTGACCAATCTTATTTTGTGATATGATATGTAGATTTTTCGGTGAAGTTGGTAAGGTATATGCTGTCAGGTGGAATGACGTACTGGACGGTGTGTGGCATTTGGTTGACAAAGACGAAAATTATCATAACGTTGTGTATAACAAAGATTTAGACCAACCAGCCATTGTAGCAGGGTGGACAACATTACGAGATTTTTACCAGCTGACCGGAGATCATCTAGTATCCTTGCATTTTTATGGTAGCAGTGCATTTTTTCTTACCATATTCAAGATCAGTTGCTTGCCCAGATCATTCCCAAGATGACACTTTTTATACCATCAAGTGTCAGGTTCTGTCACCTTCAAGGTTTATCTCACTGAGCAGAAAGTTACCTGTAACAATCTGGTAAGCAACTTCCTAATTTAGTTGTCAACATTTCTTTATTTTTTCAAGTTTTAAATTTCATAACATAAATTGTTGCATAACATTTCTTCATTTGTCAGGACGTTCCAAGTAGCATGTATTATTTTCTTAAAGACAAAGGCTGGACACATTTGCACTTGGAGGACGTTGTAGATTGTCCGCTCATGTTCAACCATTATAGGAAGACACTTAAAATTGGAGTCGGATGGAAACATTTTTGCGAGACGTTATCGTTGATCGCTGACATGAAAATAGTTTTTGAATTCATTGATCCCAATGTTAACCGTGTGCTCTATTGGCCGTGTTTATGAACAATTTAGGATTTTGAACATTTTAATTATTATGAACATTTTAATTGTTATGAACATTTTAATTATATATTAGTTTTTTTACAATAATTGTTTTATCATGTGTTGATTCTAAATTTGTTGCAACAATGTTCTTACATATAATAGTTGTTTTGTCATGTATAATATTATCCCATTGTTTTTGAAAAAATTTGGTCATGTTTTTGAAATAAATTATTTTTACTTAATGACCAAATGAATTTTTTATCATTGTTAAATTTAACCAATTACTAAATTAATCATTAAAATATTTTTAAAATTGTTTTCTTTTATCATTGCAAAATTTTGTAATCTGTATGGCCATAACTGAATTAAATTTTTGTAATTGATTTGTTTTAAGCAATAAGTGAATTAAATTTTTTTAATTGATTTAATTTATCATTGTAAAATTTAAAAGAAAAAATTAAAAATGATTTCTACGTACGGATTGACAATCTGTATGGCCATACGGATTGCCAATCCGTACGTACGTCAAATTCTTTTTTGCACCTCTCTCCTTTTATGACGACGGAAATCAACCAAAATTCGTCGTATACTCCTCACAAACGCACGTACACCACTGGAAACTAAATACGCTTCCAAACCGCCCTTAACGGAAGCAACTTACACTAAGTCACGGAAATTTTACGGAAAAAAATGACGCTACATAAATGAAAAATTTTACCTGCTATTTACAACCGAAAATACCATAAGGGTATTTTCGGCATTTTCAGAAATTGCAGGTTGCCCCAGCAAAGATGCTGGGTGCTCCAAGCAATTCCCAATCTCGTTTCCATCTTCTCTCTTTCTCAATCGAAGTGTATTTTCGTTTCAGTAAGAAGGAGCGTGAAAAAAAAATAACGAAGCAATACCCAACAATTCATGGGGCACCAAAAATTTTCAAGGCTCTTGCTGTTCACACTACCTGTTGTTTCTAAGTCCACTACAAAAGAATTCTGGGTGTACTTAGCAAAAATGGATGCTAATAGTAAGTGCCAATTTTTAATTTTCCACTCTCACTGTATTTTACCAGTTAAACAAACTTATTTTTTCAACAAAACTCTTAAAACTTATATAAATTTATAAATCAGGCCTAATTTGATTCAAAATTAATCTTGGGCCAAATTAGGCTTGTCATGTTTGGATTCATATAAAGAGAAGGAAAGGGATAGAAGGTAATGAATTTATGTTCCATTACTTGAATTAAAAAATAAAAGATGGAATGAACAAAGTGATGTACGTAGCTCATTTTTATTTAAAAAACTCCTAGTACCCAAAGCTAAATTATAAGACGAATAATGTTATTATATCTTCTAATTATATTTCCTATTAAGTTTTATAATATAATATTTACTTTTTAACAATTCTAACAGAAGATATTTTGAGAGAAAAGAAAAAGTTTAAAAATCAAGATATTATTAGCCACTGAATTCAAGGTTACAATTTGAAATTTATAAAGTGAATAGTTAGTTATGAAAAGCTGTCATTAACTAACTCACTAGAATTAACTAGAGTAACTAATACAAGAGAAGAAGTTGAATAACTTCAACTCTTACAATCATCTAATAGTTTCAAAAGTAAAAAAAAATGAAGGATAAAATAAAAAATAATTCTTTTAAAATTACTTTTTGAAGTAATTTGATCTTATTGGAGCATAAAATATTTTTATTTTTTTCATTTGGAAAGTGAACTATTTTAGAATTATTTTACAAAATAAAATAAATTATTAATTTTTATATAAAAATGATGAATGGCTGCTTTAAACGACTTAAGTTGTAAAAATATTAAAAACAGCTTAGTTTTTCTCAAAACAATACGTTTCAAAGCTGAAATTCAAGTTTAGTTTTGTTGTTACTTACACTTAAAAAAAATTAGTGACGGTACTAGCGCAACTATATTAAAATTATTAATGCTTGCAGTTAAAATTATTTTGACTGGAAATATATGATAATTTATAGGTGCCAAATTTCGAAGGAGATTAGGTTACTTCACAATTCAAACAATATATTAGTCATGGTTGAAAGATATGTTTTGTAGAAATGATCTCTTCCAGTTTCACAAAACAACAACATATTACATATCCAATCTTCTTCTGGGTAACCTTACCTATCCATGTTGTGGAGTGTATCCGTGATATTAGGTTAAACCATGTTAAATAACTCATTATCTCTTGTCAACAATGAATATTAGGTTAAACCATGTTAAGTTTAGTTTCAAATCTTGCTTCCCCTTATTTTCAACCAAGTTTTGTATCATAACAAATGTATATAGAAGCTAAGAAAAATAGCATCATTTGTTTTTTAAAAAAGTAAACAGATGTTAACAGACATAGAATGGCCAAAAGGAGGAGGGAATGAGCAAAGATGTAAGCTTGTCAAATAGCAAAAAAGACGAACCTGTTACCCATTTTATTTAAATTATGAAGGAGGAGACGACGTTGGTGGCGCGCTTGACGAGGGACTCGCTGGCGTAGAAGAACTTGAACAGCTTCTCGAACATTGCGCTCGTCTCCTTCTGGTCCAAAGGTCTCATCCTTCCTCTTCTTCCTCCTTCTAGGGTTTACACCGCAATTAGGGTTTATTGACTCTGTTTTTACAACAGAAAACAGAGTTGAAATGAATAAGAGACGAACTTCCACACACCACATCTATAAAAACTAAAACTATTCCAAACAAACAGAATTCTGAAATTTATAAACCAAATCCACCTACATCTCCAAAACCAGCGTCATAGCCAGCATCAGAAATCATGTCCCCAATTAGAAGTCCACCCAAGGCTCCTCCAAGCAACCCCGCTCCCAATCCCATTCCGAAATTGTTCTACGCTGGTTTTTGAACCGGAGGAGGAGGAGGAGGTGGATAACTGTACCCGGGTTGTGGCGCGTATCCGTAAACCGGTTGAGGCGGAGGCGGCGGCGGCGGCGGCGGAGGATACAATTTCGGAATGGGATACGGTTTTCTGGTCATATCCTATGTTCTTTCACAGGATTCTGAATTGAATTGGAAATAAAACGTCTCTTTTCTGCTAATAAATGGTTTATCTACTATCAATTCATTAGCTAAAGGGTGTCAAGTGTCAACCCAGCCTGTTCAAATTTCAAAGGTGGCGGCAGGTAAGAGGCATCTCATGGGCATTACTGTGGAGTGTGAAGAGATTCTGCTGAACTGTATAATTGACATTGTTAGGGACATATAACACACAGAACAATTAATTTTCAATTTGATTTTCTTCTTTCCGCCAAATAAATATTCTCTTCAGTTTTTTTTCATTTAATTTAAAATAGGTTAAATTAATACTTTATTCCTCTAACTTATTTTTTTAGATTTAATTTGGTTATTTTTTTTTATTTAATTCGATCCTTTAATTTTTTAAATTAAATCAATTTGTTCATTCTGTTTAAATTGTAAAAATTCAGGTTTTTTGTAACAATTTAAAATTGTCACTAAAAGGTAAACCATCAATAAAAACATTTTTTTTTTAAAAAAATGAATCGATTTTAAAATTAAAATATCAAATTAAAAAAAAATTAAAGGATTAAATTAAATCAGTTTTAAAAATTAAAGTATCAAAGTAAATTAAAAAAAATAAAGAATCAAATTCAATCTAAATAATAAATTAAAAACTAAAAAATTAATTTAACCTTTAAAATATCTTTTGTACACAGTTAACGAAAGCAGCAGATTTCTTCACCATCAAGAAAATTACAGTTAGTTACTGAGTTACATTATCTCTGGGCTTGAACAGTATATTAGATTGACTATTAGATGTACTGGAATGTTGTCGATAGTATTTAACAGAATCCTACTCTCTTAAAACAAATATTTGTATTTTCTCTGGGCTAATTAATTATGTTTTGTTTTGTGTTTTATTTTTTATTCTATTTTTTTGTTCACAATAGGCAGCAAAATTCAAGATGGAGGGCATGTTTGTATTGCCGTTGGAATTGCGACAGTGTGAATTCCAAGGCTTCTTCACCGCAGAATTAACAAATTTGTGCATGTTTGTATTTGTGGTAGAAGTATCTAAGTTGATACTTTTGAAAACGTAAGTTGGACTGTCGTTACCGGCAATCCAAACATGCATAAAGAGAAATTTTTTTATTATTAAAAATTAAAAATTAAAAATAATATATATATTTTTTATAATATTTAAACACTATGCTCAATTAATGCAACTAAATCTCTTTGATGATTTCTTTTCTTTTTAACAAGGCGTATTTCTGGTTCTTTATTATCCAATTTAATTATGAGAATCTGACCCACCAACCATATCAGACCAGATGTACATATATGGCCAGAAAAAATATTGGAGAAAACGTAAGTACGAAAAGAATTACTCAAGAGCCACTAATTTGATGACCTCAAGGTTCTTTGCATCATTATAATAATAAGTGAATACTCCGTCACACATTTTAGATCCAGGTTAAACAATGAATATACTTTAATAATCTTAGTGGAAAATTGTAAAACTGGATAACAAACAAACATCTAACATGGATCTAATTTGGAAAAACATTAGTGGCGTAACTTTATTAACTTGAAATATGCTTGTAATTGTGTTATGTTTCAACAACTTGAGGAAAATGACAAGAAACTGCAACAAACAATGAGAAATAGACACAGGTACTTGGAAATTTTAAGTATAGTGAGCATGAGAAGGACCCCATTATGTGGTATGTTGAGAAGCCCGTCATCTCCATTGACAGGCTAGTAGCAACCTCAAATAGAGAGGGTTTAATTTTCACTAGTCATGCACAAAAAAAAACCCTTGCATAGATAGGGGGCCACATTTGTTTTGTTTTTTTTTTTTTTATTGTATTTGTCAAGTGGTAATGATACATATATCATTTTTCATTTATTTATTTTTATCTAAATCACGTGTTTTCTTCATCCAAACTATCATATTTAAGTTTAGTAAAATTATTGTTGATGACAAATTTTTTTTCTAAGTATTTTACATACCCAGTATTCAAATCATCTTTTATTTTAAATATTCCATCAACATTTTTATTTTTTTTATATTTTTTATCATATCATAAATCGTATCATATTTATAATTTTTTTTTCTATTTTCTCTTTTTAAGTGTTGAATATATTTAGTTAAGTGTCTATCAAATATTTTGCTTCTCAGCTTCAGTCTTTCAGAGCGTCCAATAAGACACAACATACCATGAATCAGCTAATAATTTTTAGGCTCTTGGACCACCTTCCACATAGTCCCACCAAATCAAAAAACACTTAGTGGAACCTAATATTCTATCTCACTTGTCCTTTTCCAATTATAATAATACTCCACACCGCCTTCGGTAGTGTCATTTGACTCATTTTGGTTATAAACACTCACTGTCCGTTCTCTTTCTGAATTCTCATCCCCACCCACTCACTCTCTCACACTGCTTTTTTAGTTTTTTTTCTTTTTCTTTTCCCTTGGCTTTTTTATAACACACCAATTTAAAACACCCCCACAAAAGAGTTGATCAAAATCCAACATCACCATGAAGATAAGTGAGATGTGGACAACAATGGGGTCAACCTTAGCCAGCTTCATGTTCTTGTGGACGATCATGAGGCAGTACTGTCCCTACGGTGTTCAACGTTTCTTCGAGAAGTACACACACAGGATCATGAGTTACTTCTACCCTTACATTAGAATCTCCTTCCATGAGTACATGGGAGACAGGTTGAAGCGCAGTGAGGCCTATGCAGCTGTGGAGGCATACCTCAGTGCCAACACATCAAAGAGTGCCAAAAGGCTCAAAGCTGAAATGGGAAAAGATAGCAGCAACTTGGTTTTGACCATGGATGAGTATGAGAGAGTAACGGATGATTATGAGGGTGTGAAAGTTTGGTGGGTCAGTAGCAAAGTTATGTCACCAACAAGGTCCCCAATGTCTTATTATCCAGAACAGGAGAAAAGGTTCTACAAGCTCACTTTTCACAGCAAGCATAGGGACACAATAACTGGGTCCTATTTGGAGCATGTGATGAGGGAAGGAAAGGAGATTCGTTTGAGGAACAGGCAGAGGAAGTTGTATACTAATAGCCCTGGCTACAAGTGGCCAAGTTACAAGCAAACGATGTGGAGCCACATTGTGTTTGAGCACCCTGCAACGTTTGACACAATGGCCATGGATCCCGAGAAGAAACAAGAGATCATTGAGGATTTGGACACTTTCAGCAAGAGCAAGGATTTCTATGCAAGAATTGGGAAGGCTTGGAAGAGGGGTTACCTTCTCTACGGCCCTCCTGGGACCGGAAAGTCCACGATGATCGCGGCAATGGCGAATTTGTTGGCCTATGATGTCTATGACTTGGAGCTCACTGCAGTGAAGGACAACACCGAGCTGAGGAAGCTTCTGATTGAGACAACAAGTAAGTCCATAATTGTAATTGAGGACATTGATTGCTCTCTTGATCTTACTGGGCAGAGGAAGAAGAAGGGAGACAAGTCGCCGTCCGACGACGAGGCCGATAAGGATGTTGTGGGAAGGAAGGAGGCCAAGGAGGAAGGAGGGAGTGGCAGCAAAGTCACACTCTCAGGGCTTTTGAATTTCATTGATGGGATTTGGTCTGCTTGTGGAGGGGAGAGGTTGATTGTGTTCACAACCAATTATGTGGAGAAACTTGACCCTGCACTCATTAGAAGGGGGAGAATGGACAAGCATATTCAGCTCTCTTATTGCACTTTTGATGGCTTCAAAGTTCTTGCCAATAACTACTTGAAGCTTGAGGCTCATCCACTGTTTGATACTATTGAGAGGCTTATTGGGGAGGTCAAGATCACCCCAGCTGATGTTGCTGAAAACCTTATGCCTAAGTCCCCACTGGATGATCCTCACAAGTGCCTCTCAAACTTGATTGTAGCACTTGAGGAAGCTGCAAAAGTTGAGGAGATGAAGCAGAGTAGTCCCATCAAGGAGGAACTTCTTCAACAAAATGGGTCCATTAAGGAAAATGGTGAGCTTCATGGTGACAAAGCAATGAATCAGTGCCAGATGTGGCTCGTTAATGATACATAATGTTGTGTAGAAGAAATTCTGGTATGAGAGGCACATTTTCTCATTTTACTATGTATCTATGTTAGTCAACTCCATGAGATGATTAAAAGGGAGGGATTATATACTTTAAAACGCTCTGGTTTTGGTTCAGATTGTAATTTAGCGTCTGAAATCTTTGGTACCCTACTAAATCCTCCTACTTTTGGGATTAATTTTGAACTTGTATTAGAGAGTTGATGAAATTTAGTTATTGGGATAGGTCCCTTCCTAATTGTTCTTTTTCCCTTGAAACAACTAGCTGTTGTGACTCCAAAATTGCGACATAAATATAATATGAAGATTAGTATTGTTGCACGGAGGATAAACCAAATTTAGTTTCATGTTTTGCAGGAGCATAATTGAACCTTATATTATGTGGGCTATTGCTGAATATTGTTTCTATTCTGCTACGATGTAAACCTTTGGAATCATGATTGAGGGAAAAACAGACAGGAGAGAGCTCAAGTTAACGTGGAAGAGGGAATATTTTAGTGTTTTTGGTTGCATGTAAACGGACAAGCACCCCCCCTTTTTTTTTCTATGCTTAAAGTTAAAATAAGAAAATGTTTTTTTTAAATTACTCTAAAAGTTAATGTAAAAATAAAAATAATTAATAACTTAATTTTTTTATAAAGTAAATGATATCAAATAATGGTGAAACAAAAATAAAGAGTACAATATAAAAATATTCACAGTCTTTAAAATAAAGAGCTAGGAATATATTCAAAAGACAAGTATAAGCATCCTAAAAATAACTTGTATGGTCATTTCACAGTTCACATTTCGATTTTGTTTTTATCTAGTACTACTATCAGATTCCCTCGTGAATTGAAATGTGTAAAGCGATTGTTAACCAATAAATTTCTAATGCATGTAATATTTATATAACCATTCCAACAGTGTCCTAGAAAAATAATATATTCGATAAAAAAACAACACACGCATTGCCATTTAAAGGACATAATTTATATTAGACTTGAGTGCTTGTCAATAATCTGTCAAGAAATATAGCACCACGTCATTGTTGATTGTGTATTAAAATTGAAAGCGACCTACAAGCACAATTGAATCTAATAAAAGATTATTATTGGAATAATCAATTTAAAACATTGAGATTTTTTTTAACAAGGCAAAAGCATAGATTTTATTGAAATAAACCAGAATTTAAAAAATTGAGTTTAATTTTGATATATTGTTGTTGTGGTGATTTTTATATTTTAATAAATTAGAAATGATTATAAATATAACTTTTAAAATATTGTGAATACTCTAATACTCACCAAGGCCTCTCAATGAGTTATTCTATGTTGGTGTAGCAACATGCTAACTTTACTATAAGACAAGGTGTGCAAAGATGTATTGCAAGAATCCTAGGTTAATAGTCAGCTATCCTACACGAGGTGTTGACTTCGATCAACACTTACCAAATTAGATTGGCCCTATGCTTTGGGCTGAGCTGGATAGTCATTCAACAGTCTAGTCCAACATACTTGTCTCCCAGCTCAATATACTTCATAAGACCATCTCTAATCACATTTTTTGGAGGATTTATTGACTTGAGAAATTATTTCTTACACTTTCTTTCTTTTTCATTAGAATAAATTTAGATGATAGGAGACTTTCTTAAAAATAAAATTTATGATTTTTAAAAAAACTATTCTTACCAATAAAAAAAATATTTATCTAACAGAAATCAACACCAATCTTCAACAAGCAAGAGGAAAAAAACTAAAATGAACATTGTGGGGGAAGAAGATGAACAACAGTGCAACAACATGAATAGGAAGATACAAAAAATTCAGAACCACAAGTCCACAACACCTCCATGTCATCTCTGTGGTGCTGAAACCACCATGGTGCCACCACCACTCCACCTTGCCGTGGTGGGTAGGTTGCAGATTTGAGTCGCAACGAAGCTCCCTCTTTTTGTGCCGCCGCAACTCCCGCTCGGATCCACAAAACTTGACCACTGTGGGCGTCGGAGGAGGAAACACAGAGGCGAGGAAAAGAGCGCAGAGAGGCAGAGAGGAAGACGAAGAGACGTGGAGGCAAAGAAAGACGCTCGAGGAAGATGCTACGGAGGAAGATGGCTACGGAAATTTTGAAAAATGAAAAAGAAATATGGGTTCACTGAAAAATAAAAAAATTTAAAAACGTAGCTTTCTTATTATTACAGTAAAATTGTATATACATTTTTTTATAATAATATAACACTATAAAGACTAAAAATATGAATTAAAAAATTCACTTAAAGAAATTATCATTAAAAATGATAGAGTAAGCAAGACTTTCTGATCGAGTTTTAAGATTTTTTTTATTTGAAGATAAAGTGTTATTTTTAATTAAAGTGCCATTACAACTTTGTCTTTTCAATTTTTGTTTGATTTGTAATTTAGTAGTTAGTGGGACATGTGCAATTTTTGGTTTGATGCCAATCCACATGCATTTGAATAGTTATAAATAGGGGCTCCACTTCCTGTCATATCCTTCTTTTTTTTTTTTGAGTTTCAAATCTTCTCTTACTTCTCTTGTCATTTTTTTACACTGCACAACTATAACTTCTTTGCTCTTTTGGGATGACCTTTCTTTTTCCCACTTCCCTCTACCATAGTTAATGTCAGAGAGGTGGAAGAAGCAAGGGTGAGAGATATGTTAGAGTCTCTACTGTCGTGGCTAGATCTCAGCCACGAGTATTTTCAACAACAACCTTAAGGGATGAGTCTTCTTTTTGAATTAGTTTTTAAAACCGAGTTAAACTCCTACTTATCTTTAATAGAAAGAAATATAAATTGTATGAAAAAACTCAAGCATTGCAAATGCACTTTTTTATTATTTAAATAATTAAAATTATAAGAATATACATTACCATTTTTTTTAAAGTAAGTAATGTTAGATACTGGTGAAACAAAAATAAAAAGTACAATATAAAAATATTTTCTCACTTTGAAAAATAAACAACTATAAATATATTTAAAAAATAAAGACTACAATTTTTTTTCACATTTCAAATGTTTTTTTTTTAAAATATTTATTAGATTTCCAAGTGAATTGAAATGGGTAACGCGATTGTTAATCAACAAGTCTCTAATACATGTATATTTATATGAGAAAATAGGTTAAATATTGTCAGATTAAGACAATGTGAAAACGGATAGATACTTATAAAAGATACTATGTTGTTCAAGTTATTAAGAACTTCTCTAAAGTGACGATGTATACTAAATACCTAAGGTTTCTCATGGTTAATAATATATCTTATTTTAGTATAGCTACAAGGAAACTTTATTTCTGGCTTAGGTGTAATTCATTGAGTACAAATGCAAGTTAAGGGTCATGATTATGGTGTTGATCTCAATGGTGTATGTTTGGATATACATTTATAAAATTGATTTTGAATCAACATAATTTTAAAAAAAATGATTTTAAATAAACGTGAGTCAATTGTAACATTATTTCTATTTAAATAACATATTAAATAATTGATTTTGACACACAAATTTAGAAACTTCCAATCAAAATTTATTGTGTCAAATTTCCAAAATATGCATGCACATGTGTTTGATCTTTGTTATTCATCATGACTTATGCACATTCCTTGATTAGAAAAAATGACAGCCCCTTTACCTTCAGATGGTGACTTTCTCCACTGATCAAGAATATTATTTTGGTGGAGACGCATCTCCAAAATATTACTTGCTCGAGAAACAATACCTACCTCATTGAGATGAATCTTTTACTAGTCTAGTTGAAGTGACTCAGCAATCTCTTCCTCTAGATTCTCCTTTCCTGAATAGCATTTGTGTAGTTTGTAATTGTGGCGGTATTGACACCCTCCTCACTATGATTAACCTAATATTATGTTCTGTATGAAATTAACCTGATTTTTTTTTTTATAAATATTATTCTTCTACTGTGATGCTAATCAGTAATGAGTATCAAATTCAAGAAGAAAAAAAAAAGAAGCTAAAGTACGGGGCATGATAATCTGAAATCCACATCTTTTTTAAAGTACCTGTTACAGTTATTGTACACGGATTGGATGGGCTGAATAACGCCCAACAATTTCTCATTTCTGGAGGACCCTTTGAATGTAAAAATACTATAAAAAAAATGACTATCTAATCTACATAACTGAGTATCACGCTGCTTCTGGTTGCAAAGCATGGACCAAGGGCTGCTTAGATTGTGCCACAGGAAGAGACCTGCTCATAACTTCCTCTGGGACTTATAACAAAATTTATAGTTCTATCATCATACATACACATTGGCCTCCCTGATAGGAAACTGCACTCCCTGCTCTCAAGCATAATGGGAAGCTTCAGTAATCATTGTCTTCATCTTTCATTATTGTGTTCGGACCATCATCGAAACCAGTGCTAGGGGCAAGCTCATTCAAATCAAGGAAGCGTCTCTTTCCTGTGCTGCTCTCAACTTCCTCCTGACCAGGACTACTTAATTTTTCAGGAGGCTGGTTTTGTTCATTCTCTTCTACTGCAGGATATGTAACAGGGTCATCTACTTTCATTTCTTGTTCTTCATTATCACTGTCATCTGAATCTTCACTTTCCATCATGTATTCACCATTCTCATTGGGATCTGAGTGATCAGCTGATGAATTAGACTTCTCAGATTTGATAAACTCTGTTTCTGATTCTGATACCTCACATTGTCGGTAATTTATACGATTTTTAGTTGCCCTCTTACTACGTCTTAGACCCGATTGTATCTCACCCACAGACCTGAGTTTGGTTTCTCTCCTTGTACGACCATGCAACTGCAGCTGTTTGACCTTACGAGGCTTGTCACTATCCTCACTGATGCTCAAGGAATCGTCATCGTCGTCATCATCTTCTTCTTCTTCATCTTCAACATTGTATTCGTCCCACTGATATTCTTCATCTCCTTCAGAGCTACTAGAAGACATCCTTTTCTGCTTGCGTTTCTTGAGATATTCTTCATCATATACGGCTTCTCCAACAATATCATCATCACTGTCGAAGTCTGCCTCATTATCTGATACTGCTTCAACAAACTCTCTTTCTGAATACCGTTTAGGTCTCCGTCTTTGACGATTGCTAATGTTAAAATGAACTTATTAGTGAAAATTTGGAAGAAAACACTTGAACATATCTGAAAGAAACAAAAACTGCGAACCTTCGATCCAAGTTGTCAGTTTCATTATCTTCTTTGTCATCATCAGAATCAGATGATTCTGGAGATGGTATACCAAAATTCCGATCTTGTGTGGCATGTGGAGGACCATATTTACCATTAGACAAAGCTTCAGCTTTTGCTACTGATTCTCTCCTGGGCATACATTCTGGAGATGGCTGTTTCTGCCTGAAAATGGAAGAAACAGATACATAAGCCATGAGTACACGGAACAAACGAATGAATATTACCAACCCATCTCCTTCCCCACATATACATGACAAAGAGAGAAAGGATATAAGTGCATACTTGGTTACTTTAATTGCCTCATTGATTGACCGATCATAATCATCTGCAATAACAGTAATTTCAAAAGTTAGGCTAACATAAAAAAAGAACATAGTGATTTTCTGAGGGTGTAAGTGGATTTGAGTCCAACCAAAAAGAAAATCAGGAAGTTCAGGCATAACAATTTGAACAAAACCACTAGGAGTGGGTTAGATGTACGCGTTTTGGATAATTTGCAAATCATAGGTTCAGACCATCATGCTCAATGTAAAAAAAAAAGTACACAACTTTAGCTTTTACAGAATGCCAATGTATGAAGTTGCATCTTGCATAAAAATGTGACAATGAAAAATCTACAAGGGAAGACAACCAAAATTACTTGTTTTTTGGATCTTGAACCACCATGATTTGAAAAAGAAAAATCTACAACCATTGCGATAATGGGAAAGGTTACATACGCTTTTACCCTTGTGAGGGGAGTTGTTTCCATATGCCTAAAACCAAGGACTGCCAAATCACAAGGTCAAAATCTTACCATCACAAAGGGCCTATCCTCTTAAATTACCCAAGAACTGAGTGTGAAATAAAGAATTCAAGATTTTTATTAAAAAAAAATTACCATGTTGAAACAAGCTGACTGGTAGAGATGAAAAATTCAATGTGACATTGTTTATCAAATTGAGATAGTTCCAAGATAGAACAAGCCCAAGTACTATTTATCAAAGGTCCTATTTATCCCAAGTACTAGTACAGAATTTACTAGAACAAGCCCAAGCTCATTAATACAATAAAATTATTAATCTTAATTAAATAAGAAAACAAATCAGGAAATGTCGGGAAACAACTCCCCAAATTGCTTCCCCAATATAAGGATCATGTAAGATGCACTAAAACATTCAAGGATAGAATCAAGATATTTATGAGATGTTTTTTCAGATATTCTAACATTTATACAAAAGGAGTGCAGACTAATCAGCCTATAATGTACGCATTAACTACCAATACCATGAAAAAATTGGCTCCAGTTATAAACTTTCATGCTCTTACCAAAAGTGTAGGTAACAGGTTTCCTGTCACGAAGAGAACGCCCAGGACCAAGCCCGTCAACAACCAAGTAATTCTCAAGCAGAAGAGCTTGTCTGTGTTGCTTTTTCAGCAACTTCTCCTTTTTCTGTGCCAAACAAATCAATTTGGTATCATTTTGAATTTAGTATTACAAACACCAGTTCTTCTCAAATTTCTCAACCCTAGAGTACCTTGTGAACTTTCTCAATTTCAGGAAGCATGTCTATCTTCAGCTTTTTTCCCATGGAAGCCTCTGTTCTGTTTTTACTTGAGAAAAGCTTCTCCTGTGTGAGCAGATGAAAGAATTGATTAAATTCATGTGACGCAGCTCAATGTAAAGAAAATAGCTAAATAAGGGTGAATCCAATCATCTGGATAAAGTTTTATCTGCTAAAATAACATTGACCAAAAGAGCAAAATCATAAAACAACTGAACAGGAAAAATGCTTCCACTTTGAACATTCAATCTCATTAATTAATAGAAACAGCTAACTTTGACCTCTGTAGTTTGCAGTACAGATGAAGACTGCAGTGAGTATAATTATAATTCAATAAAGGTTTAGCTACAAACATTTATAATGTTTGCTTGTGAGATCAATAAAGGTTTAGCTACAAACATTAGAATCAGGTATTATGAAACCTACATAACAAAGCTACAAAGATGTCTTGGAATTTTGAGAACCACCCACAACATGAATGAGGAAGATTTTGCCTGCCTTTGAGTAAAAACTGTTAAATCCAATAAGTACCAAGTAAAAAAACACTGCATTTGTTTAGCAATTTATTATATTAAAGAAAATCTTTGCAGAATTTTCAGAAATCACGCTTTATCACTTCATATGTTTGCTTCTGTGAACCCATGGGCATTAATGGTATGTTTGGTTTAGGGAAGAAAGTGAAAGTAAATAAATGGGAAGGAAAGAAAATGAGTAGAAAGTGAGAATTTTGTGGGTTGTGTGGTTGCTTAAATAGTGGAAGGTAAGAAAAAAGATATATATATATATATATATATATATATATATATATATATATATATATATATATATATATAAAACAACACAAATATCCCAAATAAAAAAAGGAAATGTATCACAAATAAGGGTATTTTTGTCTTTATACTCTTATAAACCGCTGTCTCTCTCTAAAATGGAAAGAAAAAATATTTAGGTAGAGCCCACATATTTTCTTTCTTTCCTTCCTTGTCCATGTTGGTATGTCCTACCAAACAAAGGAAATATTGAATTTTTTCATTTTTTCCTTCCATCATCATTCCTTCCTCTTCTTTTCCACAGTATCAAACGAATTGTAAATGATGTTCTTTTTTCTTTGTAAGATTAAATAATGAAATAAACAATCAATAAAATATGTAAGAAATAAGAAGCTTTGGTAATTTTAATCAAGCAAGTTTTCATTTGAATTATTATTAGATTCTGATAAGCTGTGAACCTAACATGTTCAGAATAAAGGGATAAAACATAATTTGGATTTCCAACAAAGTTAATGTTTTTTTGCCTTAACAAAGTTTGCTTAGAGTACTGATTTGGGTTTCTAATCATAACTAGTGTGTGTTTTCCAACATAACAACACTATTATGTAATTTACTTATAAATTTATTAAGTGATTCATTATCTAAAACACCAATGTCCCAACTCCAATCAAGCCATCCAACAATTACAACAAACATGTTAGTTGTTCTGTGTTTAAGTGATAAGTAAGTCACTAAAATGAATGGAGATCAACCAGCTTTAGTAACTTACAGAAACATCTTCAAATTCATCAAAATTGGTAGCAACTGCTTCCCACTGGTATGATGTATTAGAAAGAACCTGGGAACCTCTTGGTTTCCCTTTCTTCATTTGAACCACTTCAGTTTTCCTTTTTTCTCGATACAACCTATGACCAATAATGGGGTCATCTTCATACCTGCACCAGTCAAATTTCAAATGATAAAACCAGACCTAAATGTACAATACTTTGTAATATAACATTTCAAAATTTTACCATGACGTCACAAAAACAAAAGTTTATTACCAATAAGAAATTCCATGTGAATCACCTCCAATACGCTCTTTACGGAATGTTGAAAGCTGAACACCGTGTTTAATTGAGTTGTCAATATAACTTCGGATATCTTCTTGCTGCAAAATATTACTTAAATTTGATCATTACATCACTCATACAATACGAAAAGGGATAACAGAGTAAGAACATTTGCGGAATTGAGGGTGCAGTCAGTGAGTTTTGATCTTGGGGTCCTGGCTTCTCTGACCCCTTAAAAATTCTAGGAGGCCTAAAAAGAGACAAAATTCATTGGCCCTCAAAAAAAGAAAATAGAACATAGCCACACATGTGTGGATTGTAATATTGAAAATGCTGTTTGGTATGAACAATTTTTGTAAAAATAGTACAGATGAATATCATTGGTTGAGAACGTTAAAAGAAAAAGGATGCAGAGTAACAGAAATGGAGCAATTTACAAGGACCCACCATGTATGGTCAGTTATTTTCCAATATTTGTGCTCCCTTTTGCAACAATTGGTTCATACTAAACAGCACTACTCTAGTAATATGACATGACAATATATTGATGCTGATATAACAACTTGTTAGATACGCAAGCATAACAGACTCGTTTATGTGAAAGATAGAAGGAGCATGACAAAATAAGCCAAATAAAGAGACAATGCCATGCATAGAACATAAACAGCATTTGACTCAGTGAACAGCATGAATGGACTTTGTATATAACCATCCATTAAGATTCAAGCTGATATCACATAAAGGGAGATCATTCTACCATACCAAAGTTCACCCATTTAAGATAAAAAAAGATATAGATAGATGAATATTAGAAAAACAAAACATACCTCCACACGAATGTCACATAATGCTTTTAAGATGACAACACGGACCCCTGGATCAAGTGATTTATATTCTTCAATCTCCACCCTGTCACATTAGCATAACCTGAGACTTGAGATATACGAATATTAAGATTCTAGGGTTACAAAAATTGCATGAACACTTACCCATGTGAAGCAACAATTGGAAGATCCCCATCGGCAACCTACATTTGAATTTCATCATCTTATTAGCTCTAGAAATTGTAGAATATAAATTATTATAAAATATCAGCTTGCTGATTAAGAATAATTTATTACCCAATGCCACCAATCTCTCAATTTCCTGCATAATACGGTTATCCAAGTATCGCGTGTGAGTGCCATTCGTGTAATAGGAGGGATTGCCTATCAAAATGTTTAATATATGTTATTATCAGACCAGTAGCAGCTCTGCACACATGGGGAGAAGAAAGTACTGATTTTCTAAAGGAATAAACCTTGAGAAAGATCATTGCAGAAGAATTACAGCTAAATCCACAACTTCAAAGTTCAAACACCTCTTTTGAGATTTGAAACTGTACGACTGCTTACAATTAACAGCCTTGACTTCCCCCCATTTGATTTAATAGAGACTAGTGCAACGTTGATGATTTTACAATACTCAAGTCAAAAACATAATTTATATAAAGTCATAAACATAAGTTCAAGTAACACCACTGTTTTGATTCAGTCCATTACTCATTAGACTGAGATCAGGGACTGGTGAAGTATCCTGCCTTTAATATACATTTATAGGCACAGGAACATCACAATAAAGTGTTAAATCATCAAACTTTTCAGAGTATACTATTCTCACAAGTCACAATATTTGAACCTTGTAGGAAACTACAGTTCAAGTTAGAAAATTTTCAGTAGTAATTAGGTACAAACAATGTAACATCCCAATCAAATCATACCAGAATGAAAGAGATTCAAAGGCTGTATAGGTATGAGATTGAACAACTAAGGATGACATAAATGAATTAATTGATACTACTTATACCAACAAGATGCATCTACTTTTCGGTAGCCCACCACTTAAAAACTTCATAGTTAAGCGTGCTTAACTTGGAGTAGTTATGGGATGGATGACCTTTTGGAAAGTTTCCTAGAAAACGTGTGAGAGAACAAAACACGCTGAAAAATCTTGTATTGGTTTGTGAGGTCAATCATTGATCCTGAAAGCAGGCAAAACTGATTTTTGAGATCTTGGAAAGGATTATTTACAGAGGATTCTGACTAGTGGAAAGTTTTAACCAACAAAGATGTTGAATGAAGTGTTATCGTGTGAAGTGTCATAATGTGAGAGCCACCGAAAAGTCAATAATCAGGGACATTACAAACAAGACTTTTGTACCCTAAAGTTTAGAGAAATCTTCTAAATTGGCCTTTCCTTTTAGTATATATTACCCCTTGCAAAAGCAACTTTGAGATTGATTTGCATCTAGAACATTAAGCGAGGGGCCAAAGTCAACACATTGATATTAAAACTTATGCAAATTGTATTGGAGCTTGTAACCATTTCATAAAGAAAACACTACCATTTTTGTTCTTAAAAGTGACAACTGCATGGAATAAACAAACGTCATGGTTGCACTTGCATCCCATGCTTCAGCAGGGAAATGGGCCTTTAGATCAGCTTATCAGTTATCACAACTCCCCAATTTAACATTCATGCATGGAGATGCAAGAACATTAAAACTTCGTACCCCATTGCCCAGAGGCTCTTCGCTATGCGAAGGTATGGAGATGCAAGAACAATGCAAACTCATATTTATCTTTTAGCTATTGAATAAAGGGCTTCTCATACTTGTAATAAAAACCTCTGTCAAGCTGCTTTCTACTCACAAATCTCTGTCAAACTCAATTAAGCAATCAGTCACAAACAATTATATCCATCTCAGAATATTATATTAGCCAAATTCATTGCAAGGTCATCAATCTATTAATGTAATTTAAAAACTAATAATAACAAAGCTTCAATTTTGGATTCCTTCCATCAAATCCAGTATTACAGAAGCCAACTACCACATCAAATAAAGATTCAGCCCAACTGCTGGAAATTCCTCGAGTTTATGATCTGGGTTCAACTCATTCAATTAGAAAATTTACACAAGTTCTCACCTTTGTCATAAAAACATCCGAAAACATATAGCTACATTTATGCTTGCACTAAGACTAAACAACACCAATGCAAATGTCTGTCTAATCCACTCTACTCTCTTCCAACCACAGCACCTTCCTATCCTATGAGCATGCCATAATTACAAACACCCTACTTCATAACTCTGAAATTTCTTTACAGTTAAGCATCCAACTCAAACAGGTTACAAAACCATATTCTGCAATTTAAGGAGCAAATTTGGAGTATAAGCATTGAAAATAAGTGAATTCAGCACAAAACAGAAAGAAACACAATCATAGAATACTAATTAAACATGTGCAGAGTAAAACCACACCACAACAACAGGCTCTAAACAAACTCAATCCACAAAAGATTAATACCTACATTCACAGAAGAGTGATGAAATTCCATAAACATAAAAAAAAAAAAAAAACCAACCTTTAGCAAAGGCATATGTATATGAAACAAAGTCTCGTTGGGGGTAAGAAGAGCTGTCTCGAACTCTTCTGCAGAGAATTCCAACGAGATATTCAAAAGAGGCCTAAACAGCTGCAGAAAGGCACAACATTTCAGCATACAGAAAACACAGTGAAAAAAAAACGCAATCCAAAGAGAAAGATTACACTTTGCAACTCACATGCATGAAATTCAGCACGGAAGCGAACTCCCACATCGACCGCAGGTTCCACCGCGGCAACTGCGACGGCGACGGTGGCTCCACCAGCGGAGTCACGATCTTGCTGCATTGCGACGGCGGCGGTGGCGGCGAATCCTCCTTCTTCGCAGGCGCCTCCTTCTTTACCGGCGCCGGCGAGGAATGGAGGCGAGAGGCGGCGCGCATGGTGCACGCGCGGGAGGGGCGGGTGCTCCTGGTGGTGGGCGGAGGAGGAGCGGCGGCGGTTTCCTCCTTCGAATCGGAGACATGGTTCGGAGGATTGGGTTCCGGCGAGGATCGTTGGCCGGGAACTGAAGGAGGGGATCCGTTGGCCATGGCGACGGAGATCAAATTAGGGTTTAGGGAAGTTATTTTGAGATTACATGTAGAGGATCAAGATTCATGGGTTACCATTAGATTGTAGAAAGAGTAAAGAAAAAAGAGAGAGGAAGGACCAAAGGGTCCAATCCAAACCCTCAATTCCAAGTGTGAGTGTACTCTATCTCTATGAGCTGCTCATCTGAATCAATGTCACTCACTGCAAATAGGAAAAAGAAAAACACTTTGAAGCAAAGTGATGAGAGAGAGGGAGAAGTAGTGGTCACTGGCAGTGGCAGTGATAGAGAGGTAAAATAATCTGGAATTTGGTGAGGTTAGATTTGCTTTCACCTTGGGTCAATAGGTAAAAGTAAAAATAAAAATAAAATCTACTTTTTTGTGCTCTCCTGGGTTAGACTGTTGACTAGGTTTACTTGGATTTTCTTGACTATGTACTTCTTCTGTTTTTATAGTTAGATTAAGATAGTGTTTGGTCTAAATTTTTTAGGTGAATTTAAGATGAAAGTTTTAAATATTAACGTGAGTCTCATATTTTTATATTCTATTTTAATTTTAATATTTCATTTTTTTTATTTTTTTCATTTTTTGCATTTCTTTAAATCAAACAAAGAGTAAGTGTATCTTTGTATTAGTGTTATAAAGTGTAAGACAGATTGACACAGGAGTTAGATTAACTATGTTTGGATCAATATTACATGACAGACTGACATATATTAATCTGAAGTATTTTTTTTTATCTATTCTGCATTATTTGAGAGATTTTCATGTGAATTTGCACATGATTATAGACTTAGATCGTCTTGAAACAATTTCTACTTATATGTGTGTTATTTGAGAGATTTTGATGTGAATACCAAACGCTAAACCATGTAAGTTTGGTTTTGTTTTTCAAACTCAAATTATAGTTTTGACAAAAATTACGATTTTATCAAACAGTAATTTTTAACTTCTCGAAGCTAACCAGACATGTTAAGTTTACAAACATAAAAGTCTAATGGTTGAAACTGAAGAATTTCGACATTGCAGATTTTATTCCCCCCCTTTTGGTTGGCTTAAAAAGGAAGACAGGTTGAATTTTTTGCAAATTCATTAGTGAAATAAAAGTTTAAAGCAATTCAGAAAGAAATCAATTTAAAATGCCTTTTTGCTGAGAGAAAAGGGAATAATAAAGAAGTGTATAATGTTAAATTGTATATTCATATATGGATAGATGTCAAGTTTATCATTGTTTTAGTAAATTTAGCTAATTAACTGTAAATGTTTTTTTTTCTCTCCAAAAAAGTACGTGTTTGAAGAATGTCAGGGAGGTTTTCCCTTATGATCAATGTTTTGTTTTTAATAATTGCGGAGGCAGGGAGGGGGGCTTACAAAACTGTAATTAATATACTAGGTTTTCTCCTGTGCATGCATGTGGGGGCATAATCTGCTCATCATCATGCACATGGACAAAGCTAGATTCACTTGTTATGTAATTATTACTGGTAATACTGAAGAAAAGACCCACATAAATTTATAAAATAAAATAAAAAGAAAACAATGTAATTTTGGGAAGACCAAGTTTTATTTCCACTTCATATCATATTATGCTTCGAACTTTTCTATCAGACAATCATCAGTGTAATTGGCAACATATGTGCTTTATCCTAACTAATAGGTTTCGCTCTCTACGAAACTTGATGCTGTATGCAGGCATCCCCTATTTTTTTTTTTCATATCTAGTGTTAAAAAATATGTGTTCCCTGATCCTTAATTTTCTATTTTTCATGTGTATTATGCATAGTTGCATACTGAGCTTGATAGGTGGGTTTTGTATTTTCTTTGCCAATGGACGTACAATCCTATATGGAGAGGTGTTTTAGGTAGCAAATGAATTACAAGTTCTTAACAATTTACTCAATTAATCCCAAGCTATTAAGAAGAAATTAAAATATAAATGATGAAAGCATGAATTTTGTTAGTCACTTTTTGGTTGATATTCAATAATCTTATTAGCTTCCTAGCTACAATGGCAACTAGAAGACATGTTCTTTCTTCTGAATATTTTGAAAGGTGTGGAAGAGGTTACAAGAATAAAAAGGAGAAACTATAGTCAAAACCAGCGAAAGAAATACTCATTAAAGCTATTGCCGAAGGTACTAGCTTACTCAATGAGTTGGGTCAAGTCAATTATTCTACTCTCAATATGTAATGGAATTTGACTAAACTTGATTGGGTCGATCTTGACAAGATTCTGGTAGGGTCACAATACAAATAAGCTCAAAGCATGTTAGTGGAATAAATCAAGAAATCCTTATTCTTATGTACTTTTTGTAATAATAAGGTATTCAAAGATGCTAATTAAATGCATGTTGAGTGTTTTACTTTTGATATTTTTAATATTGTTCTTTAATTAAAATTTATCTCAATAAAATGTTTGTCACGCATATAAATTAATCATTGATGTTATTCATATATAATTTTTATCACATTATTACAAAATAAGATATCAACATAAATATTTCATTTTCCCTAAATATAAACGTGTAAGAAATTATTCGAAAAATTAAATGACTTGTACAAAATAAGTTTTAAAAAAGCAATCCACTCCGAAAAATGATAATTAAGAATAGGAATTTGATTATTATCAAACAAGCTGTGGTCATGGTTTTCTCCCATTCTCATTCATTCGTAAAACTTAAATTGGGTAACAGGCTGGAAAATCATTCAACAACAAGTGGTACCTTTTTGACAACTATCTAGCCAAATATTTCATCTCCTTCCCATGAAATGCATCCCGTGCAAAGAGTTGCGGTCCAGAATTTAGAATGTGAGAGGCGAGAAGGTTTTGGAAACGCAGTGAATCGTGTTGGAAAAAACTGCGATAAGCTTTGACATATTTGAAATACATGGTGAAACACAGCATATTTTTTATTTAAAATCACCACTGAATATTAACTAAACACATTATAAAGCGCGGTGCAAGTGCAGTGCATAATCAAAATTTGACAACATTCATGGTTCCCCACCACGTGAAACTTCAGCCATCCATCTACTTCTTTATGTCCCGGTACAACCTTAAACATGCATCCATCGTCCAAGACAGATATAAGAGATTTACAATATAACTTACGTTGACGGATCAATCAACTGAATTAGACTTCTAATGGTTGTTGTATGTGCTCTCATAACACTATCTAATTAGCGGTGGATGACGATGCCAGTTTTGTATTGATCCAGGGACTTTGATGGTGAGATCGATCTGCATCCCATCCTGAAAGGGAGTTCATCAGCTTTGTGTGCATGCAATGATATTATCACGTAGCGTTGATATTGATAAAGAGAGCAAGTAAGTATATGCCACCAAAACAAAACTGCCTATAAATATTTCTCCTATAATATAAAATCATTTTTACACTTGAAACAACATCTAGTAATTTAGTTAGAATATATTAAGAGTGCAATTTAAAATTCATCATTTGATAGTAATTTTTAATTAATATTTTAATAGTTATATTGTCAGTGGAAAATATTTTACATTAATTATCAACCAATTAAAAATCACTTATATGACTTTTAGAATGATTTGTATCAAAGTAAATAAACTTATTATAAATATTAGTTTATGATTTGATAACATGTAAGATAAGTTTACATTGTAAATGTATATGTTGTGTGTAACTCATATTTTATAAGCAAAATTAGAGAATATAAGAATCACTTGGATTAGGATTGGGGTGTGGGGGCCAAAACCCCCCACGGAACGCATTATATTATATGCGGATTAAGATATATAAAATAATATGTGTAAAGATAATATAAGATAATGTACACCTATATTTTATATATATATATATATATATATATATATATATATATATATATATATATATATATATATATATATATTATCATGTTGTAAATTCTTAATTTATCAATAAGAAACAAAAATTGTTATGTTTGATGCACACTTTTCGAATTTTGTTAAATTTCTTGTTTATGTATTTGTGATTTTTCTCATTCTTTTTAGAATTCTAGAATTCAAGGTGTTATTGCCAACAATATATAATTTTTTCTCTTTAATTAATTGATAATATAAAAATATACATTCATCATGCACGGAAATTAAACTTTTAAAATAAACTTAACCGGACAAGTTTAATCCATTATTTTTGAATAGGTTTAATAATCAGACATTCTTGGGCTCGGTTAACCCATTTGGTCTTGATTTTAGACGCAGGTAAGGTCAGGTCTGGTAACATGTAAGCACAAACCCCTGGAAAGGATCTAGTTTTGGTGTTGGTTTAATTCTTGAAACAATGTATTATAAGAGATATAAGATTGATCTGATGACTAAAAAGAAGAGAGATGAAAAAGAGAGAAATCACAGCTTAAAATTTCTCTCATTAAAAAGAAGGGAAAAGAGAAAAAAAAGAAATGACAATTTCAAATTTCTCTGATCGAATTTCTAAGAAACTAACATTTATTGATAAGAAAAATCTATTATAACCTATGAAGCACGAACACGTCAGTCCCTTGTCGTGTCCGGTGTCCGACACCGATACGACACCCGTATTACGTTCTATATTTTGGACATTATAAATGTCCATGTATCCGTGTCCATGTCCGTATCGTGTCCAGTGTCCGTGTCGATGTTGGTGCTTCATAGATTATAACAACAATGATGTAACATTAGTGGCTAACTTGATTGTTAGATGTTAGTACATGCTGTTTAAATGACCTTCCTTTTCTTTATATAGCATATTGATTGAAGTTCGCTTTTCGTTGGTACGTGAATGAATTGAGGTCTTGAAAGTGATTCCCATGTCCCCAATTTCCTCTGTTTAAAAGGACATCAATTGATCAAAGGAATTCAGTGTCAGGTTGACCAATGTGTCTTTTGCAGTGGGTTGTCAATTCTCGAGAGTTGAGACTCCAGGCTGATTTTACCTCTACAACTACAAGTAATTGCTAATACAGCTGTAACCAAACCGTCCCAAAACTATAATGCCACTCTAAACTGACACTTGTATGGATGAGATCGTCAACATTGGTTATTTGCTTTGCACACACCAACTGGCAAATAATGTACCTTACTCTTGGTGCTGCAAACAGTTTAATTTCTCAGTCTCATGAGTTCAATGATATCTTTTCAAGAATAGTAATAATAAGTTGGACTGTGGCGAATGGTACAGCTAAGACATGCATAAAAAAAAAAAACTTTCAAGGCTTGCAGTCCACGAAGCTCATAATTATTGAATATTGATGACAGTATAACTATAAGGAATGGGCCAAATGGGGAACCTGTAGGGTGCAGCTGTAGTAGCAAATTGTGTGCCGCATTTAACCAACTAGTCGTACTAACATAATTATATCCAGCATTTTTAGATTATAGTATTTTATCAAGGGCTCTAGGCATGTTTAGAAGATAGTATTTTATCAAGATTCTAGCTGAATTGATTGAATAATATATATGAATTATTGTTAACTTTTTATACTTGTTTTCAATTCTTACGGATATAAAAAAATTATAATATTTGGCATACTCCAAACCTTAATTTAGATAGTACAATCGGAAGTTCATCCACAAATAATATATGATTTTGAGTTTCAAATCATAGTATGGTTTTAAACTGTGGACAGAATCACCTAATGTAGTCACAATATTATGATTACAGCAGCATCTGTAACGGCATGACAATATCACGTGACAATTGTGGAATCAATTCACATGTAACGGCCACAACTCAAGTGTTGCAACTGGTGATAAGCTGATACTATGTGGAAAAAAGAAGAAAAAAAATGATGAGTATATATTAATAAAATATTTGAAAGTTGCTTTTTGCTTGACCTAACTATTTGCAAATTATGATTCAATCATGCCAGAACTCCTTTACTATACCTTTGATATATAGTCCAACTCATCAAATGGAGAAGAGTTGACAGAAGAATTAGAATCTTAATACACTCGTCTTTCAGTAATTAATCCTGCAGAAGGAGAGCAAAAATAGTTGAAAAGTAGAAAAGAAAGGAGAACCGGTGAGTTAAATATTCTCTTATCTACACGTTAAGTGCAAAGATTACAGTATACTATATTATTAGCAAACACTACATAAAACCTATCAAAAGCAACAAAAGGGATGAAATATGCAGAAACAGATATCCAGAGAAGTAACTCCAACAACAGCTTGCATGAGATGGAGTGGTTGTTGTTGCCTTTTTCTTTGCCAGTGAGCAAGTGTAACTGCAATGACTTGGACGAGCAACTCGGTAAACACCAGTGCTTGCAAGAATATAAACATCTTTGTTGTTGTCTTCACCAAATGAATAGATGTAGCCCAGAGCAGGAAGGGAGCTTTCGGGTACAGAGTCACATTGGATAGGAGAATCATGTGCACAACTGTAATGCATTTTGCTAGTGGTGAAATTTCCACTATTTTCTGGCTCTTCGATGCCTGCCCATATTTCATCTGCATAAAGATCAGTATAAAAGTACCTGAAAAATCAGTGACCGATTGTTAGCAAGAGCTGATAGCCTGATAATATTGCATGCATGGTGTGTTATTTGTTCCTATCAAGAGTTTATGTCACCATAGGTCATATTAGAACGTGGGCTTAAGATCTAATTCAACCTTACAAAATTGTCATATAAAATGAGCAGTGGCGTGGTTGTAGCCGGGGAAACCATGCCCCCCCACCCACCACACACCAAATTTTTTTCTTCCTTAAACAAATATATGACTTTTCTTATTATATATGATGCTATAAATAAATGTAAGTATATGTATTTAAATTACTTGCCCCCCTCAAAATATTCTAGCAAGATCCGCCGCTGAAAGTGAGAACTATCCAAATCTTATAAAAACTATCTATAGGTCATATCTCTAATCCATGTTGGAATCTCAACAATGGGGATGCTTAATGAACTAAAAATCTTGTTGAATAGATAAATTATAGGTTTATTTACTTATTTAATCCTTATACATAGAAATTGTTTTTGTTTTAGTCCTTATACATCTATTTTTTAATCTCTATAATTTTGGACGGCAATAAGTAAAATGGATTAATAAGTGTATATATAAAGACTTAAAAACAAGTAGTTTTTAGTTGTAGAAATGTAAAGATTGTGTCAGCATAAGATCAAAGGAGTAATTCAACCTAAATTGTAATTTGATATATACCTCGACGGAAGAGTTTCTGTTTTTCCTACAGACTCTTCAACTAAATATTTTAAATGAGTTGAAGGCCATGAAGGGAAACACAAGCTTGTTTTACCTTCCATACATGCAAGGATCAGTGGTAGATCGATTGACATAACCACCAGTGCTAGATGCGGATCCTTCATTCGTGTTTACTTCAGAATGGTTGTGTCCCAATATTGGGCGAATTGGATTTATGGAATTAAGGGAGGTGTTGCCACCAGGTGACTCAGTAAGAGTGGAAAGATAGGGTCCCTCATAAACACGCCAACCATAGTTTCCACCCTTTGTGATGAGATCCACCTCCTCAAACTGATCCTGCAAATGAATTATGTAATACATTTCACTCAACTTTTTTCTGTAGTTCTAGTCATGTCAGCTTGTAGACTTCTGATTTCTCCAATGCTCTTTCAGTCTTTCTATTGTGTCTTCAAGTTCATCAACACCTCGAATTTATGCAGGGAAGTTAACAGTAATGTAGTCACGCTACAAACAGGCCTATTGATGACCTTGCTGTGAAGAGCTTAGCTTATTTTGTATTCGAAGTAGTTTATGAATAAAATCCTACAGAAAGATTTCATGAAACAAAAAATATCTTGAAAATTAAGCAAATTCAGACATGCACTAAATAATATAAAGATTTTATTAAAGAATACCACGAGTCCACACTAGTGCTCATGACATTTTATTTGTACAGGTCTCTCAAGAGGAGCAGGGAATCAAAATTTTCAGAAACTCTTTTCTATATACTGAGGAAATTGGCTACTATTTGTCACAAACAGACACTTTTCCCCTCTCTTGACGAGTTAAATTGCAGATTGCATTACAGTGCTATATAAATTTAACTACCATAAGATTTATTTTTGGATAAGCATTCACAAACCTGTCCAGCATCTGCACAAAAAAAGTAGGAAGACCTTTGTGAATCAAAACTACATCGCCATGGATTTCTTAATCCCAAGGCCCCTATTTCAGGATGCAAATTTTTGTCTTCACTAAATGGGTTATCCTTAGAAATGGAGTAGCTATCCCAAAGGCCAAGTTTGCTCATTTCTGATGCACCTGAAGATTTGTGTTAGATGTCATTCTCAAGAGTGAGGGAAAAATGATAATTAGTACTCAATAACTTTACAATATTAATGTGCTTTAAGATTCCCAAGGAATCCATTGTATTGAATGGCCAGCATATGAGTAATTAAATGGTATAATATTTTAGAATTAGTCCTCATGCTTCATAATATGATGCATAACTCACTTGGAATGTTGTTTATATCAAGCCTCATAATCTTTCCAAGCAATGATTTCTAGTTTTGGGCAAAATTGTATGGATCACCTAAACCTCCACCATCTCCCATCATGAAGTATAAATATCCATCACTAGGTCCAAAGAGTTTGTTATGTAGTACGGTGTCTGTGGCCAGCATAGATTGCACTGGTTTAGTAAGTTCTAAATTATAACCCAACACCAGTTGAAGGCGAAAGGCATCTGCTAGTTGTTGATGTCACACGATGTCGTCTAGTGACTCACAAGCATGTGCTAGGTCAAGGTGGACCTACGTTCAGCAAAGGCACATTTTTTTGGCCTAAATTCTTCCAAGAGAGTCCTAAGCGGTGAACGGGCTAATTTAAGTTCATGTTCACCAGTTTAGCCCTCTAACTTAGATAAAAAAAAGTTTAATAAGGGATTCACAAAAAATACTACGTCCAACTTGACCACAACACAAGTAAAAAACTAATAGTTAAGATTCCAACAGACTTTGAGAAACTATACTGCATTACAGTCTATCAATAAACAAATTGGAATTGTTTTACGTCATTCACCAAACAATAAATGGCCTGATAGGATACGGGCAGCAAGCGGAGTTTCGTTGTCTATTCACACTTTCCCAGATAAATTTTCTTTAAAAAAAAATCCCTTTGGTGGGAAAACAGGTTATACTTCGAGGATAGATTCTCTTTTGTTAAATTTTCACCATGATCATATCTCTTAAAATTTACTTTCTCAAACACAATTTTAATATAACCCATCCACACTTGTATAAATAGACACAATTTCCACATGACATAATCATGTAAAAATTCAACATAAGGAATTAATATATGCATTAAATAAACAATATAATAAATTTTATAAACAACAAAATATTATTAATTTTATTCACCAAAAAAAAATATGATTAGTTTTATTTGTTTAATCCACTCTTATACAATAAATTGGATATACTTTTTAAAAAACATTTACACTAGTTTACTTTTCTTTAAAAAACGTTGCATGTCAATCTTCACTTCTTTTCTCTCAATTTTAATTTTTTTTAAACGTAGCTATAGAATGTAACTTTTTTTTTTATTGAAGTATCAACACACCATTGGTTAACAATGCATATATTATTATCAACTAAAAGTGCACTAATTTAAACTAGAGAGATAAAGGAGATGAATGAGGAGTCACAAAAGAGAGTATACATGGTCTTGATGATTAGACTTGATCACCAAGAATAAAAAATTGAGTGAGGTCACGAGAGAGGATATTTGAACTAAGCAAATTTCATTGTGCACGCCCTCACCATCATCCAGCACCGGCACTCACAACGATCTCAACCATCAAGTGCACCAAGGGCTTTCATGTCTTCTAAGAAAGCCGTATATGAGTCATCAATGCTCTGTGTTTTTGGAGCTGATGACAAGCTCACCGACTCTGATTTCACAATAGTTGGTCCAGATGTACCAGAGACTGCCCTAGAGGTTGACACTGCCGGTTTTGGCTTTGTTTTAGACATTGCCGCTTCTCTTCTCACTCGCACAGATGCAGGAACCTAGCCAAAAACAAGATATAGACTCAATTAGAGAATATATACAAAGAGATTGAAATAATAACAAGTGATGCCAGTTTTAAGTTCTCAATCATAAACAGTTCAGATATATGTTAAATTAACTTATTTAACAGCTATCTTTCCTCATGATTCAACTCACAGATAACACTTCTTCCGTTAAGAAAATATGTCCCATACAAGTAAATGCACAATAAATCATTTAGTTGTTATTAGTTTGGTTTATATAATCACTACATACCGTAGCAACAAACAATTACCACCAGACTAAATTACAGAATGATGGCATTAGCTTCTTTCGAGTTCAGGAAAGCTTATAATCAAAACACTGTTGAAAGAAATTTTTACTTGAAAAACTCTTCAGTTATAAAATTAAGCAAAAAACAAACAAGTAATAGAGATCACTAAAAGAAGAAAAAATTAAGAGCCAATATAAAAAGAAGTGCAAAAAAAAAAAAATCCTCAACTTACCATGGCTGTTAGTTCTGGAGTGTGTTGAGCTAATGGCCTTTTAACAACAGTAGAAGCAGCAGATTTAACATATGATGGTTTCGGAGGAGGAGGAGGTGGCCTAGTTGCTATATGATCCTCTTCCTGGAAGTTTGGAGGAGGACCAGGAGGAAGTGGAGGTCTCATCATTGGAGGAGGACCAGGTGGAGGACCATATGGTGGCCTTGGCATTAGGGGGACCATCATTCCAGGAGGTGGTGCCTGAGCATGTAGCCCTGTGACGGACAAAGAAGGTCTCATATCGGGTGGTGGCGGGGGTGGAGGGAAACGAGATATTCCAGGGAGTAATACATCAGGCTGTAAACTTGGGATTAAGGTGGGTCCTGGAACAGGGGGTTGTTGCCTTGGAGGAGGATGCCCGGCAACCATTTTTGGGATCTCCTGGCTTGACAGTGAATTCTTATTCTCAGTAGAAAGCACAGCACCATCAGACTGGATAGCACCAGCCTTGGGTGGCACCTGACTAGGTGGAGGAGGTGGAGGAAGCTGCACCTGCATTTATAAATTATGTTACTGTGTAAGAAGCTTCTGTTTAGGAGAATCATACCAAGTCCTGGGTTTTAAACTTATAATCAAATGTAATGTGTTCCTCCCATTTGGCAACCATGATAAATGTATACTACCTTGATTACCTTCCCATCTATTAAGCATGAATATGCAAAAAGCTTCTCATCTACAAAGCATGAATGAATATACCAAAAAACCAGAGGCATACCTGAATCAAAGATCAAAACACATACAAGAAAAAAATGTCTCTAATGTGTCCAAAATTCAAAAAAAAATGTTTTGCAATGTTTCAAAACATGATAAAATAGATTAAAAGATTTACACAACCCTATAAAATCTTTAAAATCTGTCTTTGGTGCTTTTAAAATGAATATATATATATATATATAAGTTTTTTGTTATATTTTTGTAAGCATACTTTTAGTATTCATTCAATCAATATCCATGTCATATCCACATCCTAGATTTTGAAAGACAGTAGTATCCAGGTACTAAATCATTTCAGATACCTACAACAGCACCAATGAATGCTTTCAACATTATCAATAATTTCATGTTCTTTAATACCTTTACCATCAGATCATGCCTTTAAAGAGAAAACGTATGTCATTTAGTTAGACAAGAGCCTACCTGGCCAGGCTCCTTGGAAGGTGAATCATCTATCAATGCAAATGCAGACTGATTTCTCCCTTCACCTCCACTGGTACCAGGTGGAGGAGGTTGAGACTGTTGTAGGGGCGGGGGTGGAGGGGGAAGAGTGCGATTTGCAACTTGTTCTTTAGGTGGGGGACCAGGAGGTGGAGGAGGCAAAGGAGGTGGTGGTAATGATGTAGGCACAGCAGTAGCAGGCTTTGGAGGCATGGGAGGGGGAGGGGGCAATGGCAAAGATGCAGATAAAACGGCACCATCTGCTGAACTCGCACTGCTACCATCAGGCAGTGGTGGCGGCGGGGGAGGTGGTGGTACAGTTAATACATCATTCTCCAAATCTGTTGCCGAGGATGATGCAGCACCAGACAAAGGAATTCTGGGTCCTGCATTCCAGCACAAAAGTTTACTAAATAAGGGAGATGTCAAACCAACATCATTTATAGATTCACGATTTTACAACACAAATGTGAAAAAGAAGCTCAGCATACCTATAGATGATTTAAACATAGGAGGTTTCCCTGGTGGTGGAGCCCCTGTAGGGTTTAATGTAGGATGATAATAAACAGAGTCCTGCAGTAAAAATCAGTAACTCAACCGTTATCGACAGCTACACCAGTTTAGTTTGGAAGAAAAGGAAAACATAAACACACGCACACACACAAACAACCTAAAACCTACCTCAGGCTTCGGGTGCTTAACCCTCTCTTCTTCTTCTGCAGTTGTTCTCCTTCGAGGAGGCCCCAAATGACTGCCAAAAAGACATCCTAGAATGTGTGAACTACACAAACACAAATTGGGAATAAATCCATATTTTAAAATGACGTGAAAATTCTTAACCTGAACATAACTGGGGTCTCACCCTTTTCCCGCATTTTGTCTTCATATTCCTATACAAGAGGGATTAGATCTAGATCAATAATTAACAATTGGTAGAAACCATTTAACTAAATAAAGCATATAATTGGACGTTGTGTTCAAATTCTGAACACTGAATTTTCAGTCCTCCACTAACTATATACATATAACCAGACAGCTTCTGCTACTAAAACAATATCAAACTCACTTCATGAATGTTCCATTTACATTAAGTTCTGTTTTGCCTTGTTTGTACCACTCAAGATTAAAATTGTAGTAAAAAAAAACATGTGTCTCAAAAGTCAGTTTAACAATGACCCATTACAGATGTGTTTCGGTGTTTCAATAGAAACTCATTACAGACTGTAACCAGGATCGCACAACCTTTTATATGGGTTTAAGAAAATATCGACTAAAACTACCACTTACAGAGTGTGATAAACCCAAAAGGGGGCCATTCAGCTACTCTTAATGGGACTTGCCCATGACAAGAAAGGTACATCAACCAATGTGCATGTTACAACTGGTTTTCAGAGGCACCAAATTAGCAATCACACTATTTGCGATAACACATGGTTTTTAATCATGACAGAGAAAAAGAGACTGCAGACTATAAAGAACCAAGAGGTATTTTGGATCATAGCAGGCACATTGGTTGATGCTGATCTGGATTATGATGTAATGAATATTTTCATTCATTGACAGTATACGTTTCTATTATACTCCATAAAAACTACCAATTGCGGAATGTGATAAACCAAGAATCCAAGAGGGACCTTAAGGTACTTGAACGACACATGCCTGTGGACAAAAATGGTACAAAACCAAGGTGTTTGCCATAAGCCTGGTTTTCAGGGGTCAGAAAATCGCAATTACCCTAAATGTTATAGCAGTTTTTAACCAAGTCAAAGAAAAAAGAGACTAAAGATGATAATGAACCAAGAATAGTTTTGCATTATAACGCATTGGTCAATGCTGCTCTGGATTATGATGTAATGGACTAATGAGTATTTTTCTTCCATCAGAAGTATCCTGTTTCTACCATACACTGTAACATGAACTCTCACTATCTAAAACTCACCAAGTTTTCCTTTACTTCTCCATGTATGAGAAAGAAGTTTGATAGGAAATTTTCTCCAAAGTAGTCAAGGTATTAAAATATGTCACATGATCATAAGAGAAATAGTTTAGATATTGGCTTTAGAAATCCAGAGAACAGTCCTCACCATTTTATCTTATTTATTTACATTCAATATAGCACATAATTGTGCACAGCACACAAAGTACAGGACAATCTGCAAAGCAATATCAAGTAATAGAGAAAAGTGGCCCAACACAAAGAACACATAATATGTTCTTACCCTCCTCTTCTTTATGACAAGATTAAGTGTATCTTGTAGCTGTCTCTTCTTGTGCTTTCTTGCTTTATCCAAAGCACCATCAGCCTCTGCCACAACCAACAATGCACAGTGAATTTGAATAGTTAAAAGAATTGTAAAAAGACATCATACTTAATTTACAATTATACAACTACATCCCAGAAAACAACTATAGTCAAGTAATAAATCAATATATCCAGAGTTCCAGACCAGTTTATAAACAAAAAGTGGAAGGTAGAGAGTATGAACAAAAAAAAAACGAATAAAGAATAAACAAGACAATCTAGAACATCCCCACCCACCCACCCCCCACACCTCAGGAAGAAAAAAAAAAAGAAGCTATTCTGTAGATAAAAACTCCCTGTGTCTGGGTATAACCCCAAAAAAACATATAAAGCAGTAAGTAGCACACCACATGAGTCCATGTATATGTAGTAACATTATTTCCCAATGCTACTATCTGGTAGAAGCAAATATATAAATGTTTATGTTTCATACCACAACATCTATATAAATAATTGCATATGACATAATTTCTTATTTATCCAATCCACATGGAGACATAATTCTTGGTCCATGCTCCATGGAGACTAAAGGGTATCCTTCAAGGACAAAAATAACTTTGGACAGAATTCAGAGGGAACTTCCCTGTGCACTGTAATGCCATGTTTTGATTCTCCATGGTCATTTAAGAGTTCGCCATCTTTAATTTGAAATTTTTACTAGCAAGCTGATGAAAAAATTTGTATAAATCAAATTAACTAGTTCTCTTTCATCAGCACAATATATTTAAGACTAATGAAAACTTCAATAGTTGTTACTACTCTCTACAAATTGGTTCTTACAATTACACAGAATAAGAGATTCATTCAAACCACAACAACTACCAGATGCCCGATCAAATAGTCTATCAACAGTTCAACACTCAACAGACATTTTGTCATAATAATGATAAGCAAAATAGATGATATCACATTACATGACTTCCAGTACAAAATAAAGCATGACTTACTCATCATTTCCAAGTTCTCAATCTGCTTCTTCAATTGATCAGGATCTTTCTTCAAAATCCCCACCTCCCTCACCTTCTTTCTTTCTTTCTTATTCTGTTCAACGAAACAAAACAAAAAAGTGGAAACAGAACCAGACCATGAGCTCAATTCCCCAAAAACACAAGCAATACACAACAGAAAAATACATAACAATAACATATACTTAGATGAAAACAGAAATCACGGCAAATAAAGTTAAGTTCATTTCATTGAAACAGCTCCTTGAGTTAAAAACCCTATTAGCATCACTATTTCATTATTATTTTTGTAGAATAGCTACTTGCACTTCAATCAATTGGCAATGAAACATATTCAAGGGATATAGCAAAGGAAGAATTAGGGCACGGATGAAAGAAAAAAGTGAAAGAAAATCAAATTAACAGCGAAGGGGAAAATGGAGCGTAGGTTGAAGGAAGTGAAGAGTACCCTTTTCAATTCTTTCTTCCGAATCTCCTTTCGGTAAGCATCGGTAGGGTTCATGACCTTGCCGCCCTTCGTCGTCTTCATTTTCGAACACTGAACCCTCTCTTTCAGAAGCTCCTTATTATTCCTCTTCCGAAATCGAAACCCTTTCCCCTTTTCTTCGTTCTTTTTCTTCTGTCACGATTTTCAAATTGGGAATAAACAAACACGGCACAGAGTTATAGAGATGAAAATTGGCAAAACACTTTCTTCATGCACCAAGCATCTTTTTAATACACCGAGTGAGAGAAAAAAAAAAAAAATACTAGTACGAGACTTAAAGATCATATTATATTAAAAATATATTTTATGAAATAATTTAAAATTAATAATTCATATAAGTCTTAAACCTCTCATCTTTACATTATTAACACAATATTTTAACACACATAGTTAATAGGCTAATTATATTAAAAAATAATTAATATTATATAATACTAAAATTTTTAATATATATTTAATACATATATAAGTTTATATAATTATTTAATAATGTATTTTTTATATATATAATTTTTTATTAAACTTATAATTTTTATTTAAAATTTATATATGTAAGAAAATACATTAGAAAGTCATGCATATATTAATTGTTACAAAATTTATTATATAAATTTATATATGTATTAAATATACATTAGAAATTTTATTAGTATATATAACAACGTTATTTGTTTTTTTAACATAATTGGTTCATTAACACAGTTGCTTAGAGCGTTGTATAATTATGGTTATCAAACTCTCAAGTTAACTCGCTAACTCTTACCAATTTATGAGTTCACTTATTCTTTGTGAGTTAGTTAGTTGATTCGTGTGTAAACTCTTTTTTTAGTAGACTCTGGATAAACTCAATAAATTATAAGTAAACTCGATAGACTCTTGAGTTTACCATCGAATCAACGAGTCAACAAGTTAAAAAAATTAAATCAAAACATGTTATTTTAGGTTGTTTTTTATCTGTTTACTATTTAACATACCTCTATTTAGTGTATCGCCTCTGAATCGAAAAATTCTCACTCCTAACAATATCAAACCTTTTTTTTCAATAACATTAAACTCTCGATGAGAATACTCTACCACTACTATATGTAAGTTATTATCTAGTAGTGATGCATTACTAGACTTGGTTATTTAAGTATTGTGAAATTTATGATTTACTATTTTGCTTTATTATGTTGTTGAAATATTTAATTGGTATGTTATTTATAAATATTTTGTTATTATTTTCATATAAAGTGAACATTTACGAGTCTACGAGTTGAGTTCATAAGTCGAGTCTATAGAACTTTCACGAGTTTTCCTAAACTTTTGAGTTTGATAACTTTGCTAATAACACAAAAGTCACATGTTCAATACTTGCATGGACCATTAATCTAAAATTATTTGATAAAACCTATTTTTAATAATTCGTATGGGTCACCATAGATTGCTAATTTGTATGGACTCATACGGATTGGTCCATATGTATTGTCAATTCATATGGATTGACAATGTGTATAGACTATATGTAAGGGTAATGTTAGAATTATAAAAAATATTTTGGGTGTAAAAGAAAAATCCAGGAAGAAAATCCCCTTGTGATGCGAGGAGTGACAGAAACGAAAGCCCAGCCCACTAACCTCTCCGCCTGTTGTTTGGGCCCAACTTCCGCCTTTCCCTATCTCAAGCAGAAATTCTCTTTCTGGGCTCCCCAAACATATATATTTGTTGTAACGTTGTGTTGATTTTAAATAATCAGAATAAAAAAATTTATATCAAAAAATATTTAATGCATTGAAAATACAAATGATAATAAATAAGTACTATATTCTTTTCATAATAAACATTTGAAATGATAAGTCAACTTATTATTAAATGATAGCAATCAGTCAAGTCAAATAATAATAATCTCTTGGGTAGCCAATTTTAAAAACTAATTTAATTAACCAATAAAGTACAAATTGTCAAAGCTATAAATTTTTTCCATGTTTAAAATTTATTTTTAGATAAATTCTTTATTCTGTGTAGATTTTTATCCTTTATGTTTTGTATTTAGTTAACTAATGTAATCTCAATAAATTTGATGATAATTTAAATTTTGTTAGGAAGTTCAAATTCATTGTAATTCTATACGTAAACATTTTTTTTATAAATTTCGATGATAATTTTTTTCTTTAATTTTTATCTCTCAATTTCTAATATTTTTTCATAAAAAAAATCAACAGTTATTAGAGTCTAAAGGCAGTGAGACAATTTTTTACTAAACATGAAAAACAGTGAAGTTGAGTTCAAACACTAACAAAGCTGAGTGATTTATTTTTCAGACATTTTTTATGCAAATGTGTCTACTTCTAGCAATTCTTCATATGCATGATTTCAATGTTTAAAGGTAAAAACTATCACATTTGACTTGTCGAGATGATTTTTTTAAGATCTCAAGTTTTATGGAATGTTGTGATCTCTAAACCTGGCCTACCAATAAAATCTTACTATTGCTCAAATTAAAGCTTATGAGAAAGGAGAGTTGAAGAAAAATAAAGTGATCACTTGTTTGTATTCAGAACTTGCATATCACATTTTTTACCAAAATTATGAACTTGGAAACAGCTAATCATCAAGTATGGAAAAAGATCCAAGATGGATTAAAGGATAAAAAAAAGCTCAAATATGTTATGTTCCTTATATTGAAGAGAGAATTTGAGTTGATGAAGATGAAAGAGAATAAATTTATCAAAAAGCCGAAGTAGAACTTGAATATTTCCCAATACACTCTCTACACGTCCAGCACTTATTGGACTTGGTGCGTGAACAACAATTGCTCTAATACCAGGTTAGATTTCATCTCAAAACCAATTGACATTAAGTGAAGTTGTCCAATAGATATATAAGTTGCACTCCAAGGATTGAGGCAGCCGATTTGAGACTTGAGTATTTCTCAATATTTGAGCTTGATGAGACATTTACATATAAAAAGATTTTTTGTGAGACATTTACATATAAAAAGATTCTAAAAAAATCGTGATTTTAAAAAGTTTGTAGTCAATATATTTTTTATTGAAGAGTCTTGTGACTTGCAAAATTCACACACACAAAGTGAACTATCAAGTATCATGCACAAAAGGATTTCAATGAGAAATGATGAAGCTATTGAATATGTCTTTCAAGCAAAACACAACAGTAAACATAAGCATATTTTTCACTATATTTTTTTGCAATAGACTTGATCGTAGTGGAAAGTATTGCAAAATCAAGAAAAAATAGTCTTGGTAGAAACATTGAAGAAGGCAACAACGACAATAAGCATTTGTTTATGGTATCACAAGAACTCAACTCACATGAATTGAATATTTAATTTGGCTCATTGGCAGTGATAATTGCACTAGCCACACGACCATATGTCTATTTTTTTTACTATGTGGCCATCTGATGCACTCAACATCTTTTCAGCTACTTCCTTGTATTTATTTCCCTCACAAATTAAAATACAAAAACAACTTTAGTAACATTTGTGATGGTACTTCCAGGAATATACCTGTTTAATTATACCAGCCCAATATGTAGCAAGTCAACTGGAGACATGCAGATCAGTTATTATTTAATGTTATTATGTATCTTATATTAAAATATATTGTTCATATTGTTGATAACACATTTGCCATTGAATTTCACATTACTTACACACGCTGGAGAATTACGAGAAGTTTTCTAATCCTTTGATGACTGTTTACAAAAGCTGATAAAGTACGGCTTTTGGAGTTGCTAGTTACAGCATAAGTTGCATTATAGTTCTAATGTCTAGCCATCAATATTAAATTCTATAAAAGGGACAATGGAATTCTACAGGACAATATTAACATCTTTTCACTTTGTATGATTCCTGTTTCAGTAACTCTATCATTGTCTTGTCTCGTTGTCATTTTACATGCTTAAAAAACTCTTACCGAATTGTTCAAGATTCAATTTGCCTGTCCGAATTAGCTGAAGTGTTAGGTTGGTTTTTGAATTTTGTTATCAATACACCATTTATCTTTGAAGTGATAATTTTTCTTAAACCATCAGAATGATTTGCAGTTATATTTTAGGATGTTAGATGCGTTATTGGCTGAAGAGAGATATTCTGATGAGCTTTCTGGTCAAACTCAGGTTTGTCAGCTATTTTTCTTATTTTTGTTGCGTTGTTGTATGGTTTTTCAAAATGCGTACTCTGATGGATCCTGTAATAGTTGCAGGTTATATTATGTAACGACTGTGAAAAGAATGGAGAGGCTCCCTTCCAGTGGCTCTACCACAGATGCCCTAGTTGTGGTTCCTACAACACTAGAGTTCTATGATTCTTCCACTGAGAGCATAAAGTTGCTTCTCCCTTATTTCTTTGTATTTAAACGTTGGGTTGTAAAACATTTAATGTTCATCTGTATTGCTTGTGCCAAAATACTCATTCTAATTTAAAAATATCTTCTTGTTCATAACATTTTATTGATCTTGCACTGCAAAATATTTAGAATCATTATTGCATCTTCAGTCTGAAAAACAAGAAAAATGTCATTCGTGATAACTTTCTACAAGTAGACATTTGTTGTCCACTTTGTTTTAGATCTCAGACTCTTTAAACGCATACAATAAAGTGTGGATAACGCCATAATATTTTAATTTATATTCATTAGATTGGTTTTGTTGTAAAATCATGGTAATTTTCATTCCCTTTGATTATAAAATTATCACCGGATATAAGGAAACTTTAAGATAAGTATAATTTTTAAGAGAGAATACATGATCAACATAAAATATTAATTTCACTTACTCAAACCTTCAATAGGAAATCATGTTATTTTTCATCTAATCCTCACATGTTTACAAAACTTTACCATAGACTTCAAAGAAACAATTAGTTCACTAAATTTTAATGTAACTGCTTATACATATGCAATAACACTTTCATTAGTCTTAATACATGACTTGGTATTGGTTGGATAAGAAGCATATTCAACACTTAACAAATTTAAAATGTCGGCATGCTCTAAATAGCAATCAAATTTTGACATTGTATTGATATATGAAATAGATTTGATTGCACAATTAAAATAAAAAACCTGTGAATTATTTTTTTGATAAGCTAAGATTTTATTAATATGGTATGATTTTCTTTCCTTTCCCATACATACCAGACTCATACGTGCCCCCTCCATTATATCTTAGAACCCTAAATCCCCTACCCCTTAAGAAAACTTCATTATATCAAGATTTATTGAGACACCTCATTGCATCCAATTTCTATAAAGATTGATGAAGATGAATCAAATCTAAAGGTTAGTGCTTGCAAACATCTTAGAGTATCCCTCTTCTCTCTTCTTTTTTAAGGAACCCATCACCACAATTTATACCAATAATTTTTTCATAAATAAATGATATAAGATAATGACAAAGTTATTGATGGTGATGATTTTGAAAAAAAAAATTGAAAACGTGAAACTTCAACATGTGTATTTTAGGTTTGGTTTGATGTGCCACTTTTTTTTTGCTATTGCCAATAATAATAATAATAATTAATATAGTTTCTATTGATAATTGAAATTTTAGAAACTTAAGATATAGTTTCTAATAAAACAATCATAGAGATTTATAATAATTTTATTATTCTTTCACATTATAAATTCATTCATTTTAGGAGAAGAAATTGTATTGCTGACTTGTAATTTAACTAGATAATGTTTTAGAACTTATATTCGTTGCTCTTCCAAATTCTGTATTTCGTGCTTCATAAAGTATTTAGTGTAAGTTTCTTCCTTCTATTAGGCATGTTAAGGTATTATTTTTGTACTTTTGGAATATGGTTTGGTAAGTTACAAGACGTGTCAAGCCATGTTGAGGTTTCAAATTCTTTAATTGCATATTTAATTTGATTGGCGTGAAGAATTGATTCTGAGTCCTGAATTGATTTTAAATATATTTTTGCATATTTAATTTCATGTTAGAAAAAAAATTCAGAATTGATTTTAAATGTAAAATAATTCACAATTGATTCTAAATCTAAAATTAATTGAGTTGAAACAAAACTTGTGTTACATCCAAAATTTTATATTAAATTTTATTTCCAACTTGATTTTATAAAAGAAAAATATCACTTCTCGGTACCACCGAGAAAATCAACACTAAGCTTCCCCAGTATACTAACGAGAGAGAAAAGATCGAAAAAGAAATATGGAGAAGCTGTCAACAAATCAAGCCTGTCAAACTTATACCATGTAAGAAGATTGAGTGAATCTTGTATAGGACTGATAGCGTCCATATTTTTTCTTCTCTTGTAACGAAATCATTACTCTCTTCATAAGAGAGACACAAATCATACTAAGTTAATGCAGCCACAAATCGTAAAGCTCATCGAATAGGAGAACTTCCATAATAATATCCCATTGAATTGATTGAAACAATAAAAGATGCAATGAGTATATAAATACTCTAGAACTTGCTAAAGTTAACAATTTTTTCTAACAACCCTATTACTCTTAAAATCAACAACACTAATATGAAAACATGTTATGAAATTAAATTTTATGCTAAACAAACACCACTAATAACGTGAGTAGAAACGAAGACAACATGGAAATAAAGAGCTTACTATTTTTCATTCATGAGAAATTCTTGAAACGTTTCTTATAAAAAACATCAGACACCAATGATCTCTAACAAAATGTCTTTACACGACATTAATTAGCGTAATATTTTGCACCTAGTATTAAAAAAAAATAACACAATTAGGACAAAAGTGTAATAATTAGGACAAAAAACAACACCAAGTATTAAATTGCACTAATGTATATAGAATAATTAAGTATAATAATGCATCTCACTTACGCTACTCCGAAAAAGTGTAGGACAAAATTGTGCCAAAACCTTTCAGCTTTTTCCTCACTCAAAGCTAGAGTTAACATCTCCAACCATAAATTGATAAAATCAGTTCATTACCTTCAATCATACTCAACTTACGGATCCCCATCCCACACCACCCACCCAAATGGAAGAAAACAAGAATAAGGTAGTGTTGGGGATCCAAAGGATGGAAGCTCCTCAATTTACTGTTGCACAAAATCTGCCATGCAGCACGTTCCAACACAGGTTTCTTGGAAGGGAGAATAGTAGTGCAGTAGATCAGAAGATCAGAAAGACACTCCTTTTACAGCCTAAGTGACAAGAAGCTGACATTTTGACATATCTAATTGTATAAGAACTATACAGATCCCTTTTTTGTTTTGGGGGAAATGGGTGGGAGGGAAATTTCTTCGACAACTGATGAATAAACTCCCCTCGTACAAATGCTATATATATATTCCCGATAATAGTGGGCAATTATTTCCATCATAAAACAGCCAAAGATCTTCTCATACATTGCTGGCCAACCTCTCCACAAATTGTGGTTCATCTAGCAAAATACTAAAACCTGCTTATTGGTAGGATACAAGGAATGAATCTGATATTCTCAAAACGAACCAATTGTGTTCAGTGATGCTCGGTACCAAACACTCTGGGCTCTTCTAAGTCATCCTGTTACACTAAATGCATTTGTCATCATTATCCCTCGCCAGAACCTGCTCCTATTAAAACCCTGAATTGTATTATAAATTTTAAAATGCTATACATCCCAACAGAGGTATGTGTGCCAAAACTAGTCGACATCACTGCAACTTGCAATTTTATTTGCCTAAACCACTTTTGTGTTATGCAGACATGCAATGCATCTGCATAAACAGGGCCCCACCAGAAACCAATTGAATCCCAAACTCAACATTCTTCAGTCCAGCAAATGATGTTATCAGTTCCACCAAAAATTTAGTTTACAGCTTCAAAGAAAAGAACCTGAGGTTGTAGATGCCCTCTTTCACACATTGTAAGAACATCCGCCCATCCACCAATTACCTGGTCATTGAAGAATTTTTTTAACACAGCAAGAATGACAAACAAAATAATTGCCATCTGTTCATAGATTCAACTCACCTTGACAGTCTTGTCATCATACATAATCCACTGTTCATGGTCATGGCTATAAGCAAAGCAATGATAATGCTGGCCATAGTAGCAAACCTAAAGGTTAAACGGCACATTAGCATATATATGATGCAGAAAATCGTGGCATGTTATATAACAACTTTATTCCACTCAATAGTCAACAGTAAAAATGTTGCTCAACCATCTAATAAAAAATGGAATAATGTAGGGGTTGCATAAGTATATTATTTATCTGCATTTTTCATTTAGATTTTTTCCTTCATTTTATGGAAAGATAAGCTCATTTAGTATACAATTGAACTTTTTCACTGTCCAGGGCAGTCCTTTCAGGACTTCAATAAGAAAAGCAATATTTTTAAAAAAAAATCACTGGGGAAATGTTTATATTGTATTGTGTTCCTTTTGCAATAAAGCAAAATTCATCACTAAAGAGGCAAAGAATAAGCAGTCAAACTAAATATAAACATTCCTTACATATTAACAATAAAATACATACCACTGACACCAAGTTATGGACGCATTTAGGATCTAAACCACAATAAAGGACACTGGTATCTATCTTGGTGCTTAGGGCAGCCAGAGTCTCTGTTATATCATCGGCACTCTCACTTGTATTTTGCCAACCTAGAACTGTAAATTACAAACGTATAAGAAAAAGTACCAAAAGCATATATAAAAAAAAGTCAACAACATTCCAAAAGCAACAACTGAGGTACCTGTCATAAAAACATGGGGTGGAGTTGAGAGAAAGTGATGGATGTGGTTGAGCTTGCCACAGCCACCAGCTTCTAGATCACAAGCCAACTGATGATTCATCTCCACAAGATTCAAAAGCTTATCGAAGGAACTTTCAGCAAACGTATCCTAGCAAGTAAAGAAGGGATCCAGCTAAGGTACTTAACATAATAATTTGCCCATGCTCCCAGCAGCAAGAAAATCAGAAGCACTATGATTTTAAAAGAAAACGTTAATAAAGATACCTTCATTGTCCGGAGGGCACTGGCATTTATATTGTGAAAGAAGGAAGTATATTTCATATGTCTGGATTCAAGACCACAGTGATAGCAGTTCATTTGTTCGAAAATGTTCATTCCAAAAAGTGAATGTGCTATACAACTACCATTTGCACAATCCCAAGATCCCATGCAGTTGCTTTCAGCTGATTCTGCATCAGAAACACTTGAACCACAAATAAATGACCGATGGAGGCAGTCAAATATCACTGACAGTACCTCAGAAGCATCGTTCATCTGAGCCTGTCAAAATCAGCATATTAATCAAATCGTCAACATAAGAAATATCTCCATTCTTTGTCTGTCTGTCAATGAAGTTACCTCCTGGAAGAAATTACTGTGAGGATACAGATTGCTTAGAGCTATCCGGAGGGATGTAGGTGCAACTGCTTCTCTCCTTGAATCCTTTGATGCAGTGTCCAGTGCAGTAAAGATTTCATACAATGCACAGACAACACAAGGATTACCCACATGATCATGCTCTGATCTTGATCTGCCAAGAAATTCCACCCGAAAGCGTCTTAAATGCCATAGTGACTGAGCTCATACAGGTACAAAAAAAACATTTTAGGCTATGGAAAATATAACATCAAAAAAATAATAATGCACTAGCCAATATTATGATTAAGTGGAAAACTTTCAAAAGACCCACCTGTATAATAACATTGAGAAAACAATTATATTCACCCACTTCATTCTTCAGTCCAGTACCAAGCAATGTAGCCCCATTCACATTATCAGTTGAGTCTTCCACAGGCAGACAATCCACACTATCTTCCTGTGAAGAAGCTCTCTGTGGCATTCTTAAACTGGAAACTGAATGCAAATTTCCACGAGCTTGATACGTGTCTGATAAGAGTATCTTTCAAAGTTAGAGAATTGTCATAGTTCCATAATTCTTCAAGATGAACCCAGAATTACTTTTTAGAGTAGGAAACATAAGCATTACTCTCAGGATTCAGCTAATAGTCTATGCCAAATTTTGCTAGTGGGCCAAGTAGAAATTATACATGTGTAGGAAAGTTTCTTTTGTTGAGGGCAAATATCTCCTATTTAGGGACTGTATATCTTCTGTAAATATTTAGGATTTGACATGTTTTCATAACCTCATAGTTATATCATATTTGAGATTGTAAATCACATATATATAATTCATCCTGTGGAGGCGAGTACAGAAAACAACATGCCAAAAGATCAGAATAGGAAAAAGGAAAACTTTCAGAGAAATGAGGATTCAAGCTCATTTCATTTCTCGAGGTCATTTACGGTGAGGCAGATTTTGCATGAAGAAAGAGAAATAACTAGACATGCATGGAATGAAAAAATTATACCCAGGCTTTGGCGTACAGCCATTTTAAGATCAGCTTGAAATCTTTCCTCCTCTGCATCTTCTACTTGCAACTCTCCCATCACCTTTGATCCATTGTTTTGCCACACTGATGCACATCCAAGCAACAGCAACTTAATTAATTTTCATACTCAAAAGATGCTTTAATTATTAGTATTTTAAAAAACATATTATAAATGACTTAAACTAGGCTCACCAACTGAAATAAGATTTCTGCGTGAACAAACCATTTCAACTAACATATTGACATAATCCTCCCAGGAAAGAAAGCAACAATGATACTGATAAGTTTTCAAACACTACCAAATCTTATTTAGAATCTAATTTAATATTATACTGCAGCAAACATTTTAACCAGACTTTTTTATGAGAAGGAAGAAAGTCCAATGGGAAAAAGAAAGATCTAAATAAGCATTACCAGAGAAAGTATAACTGAAACTGATCTCATAAATCATACTATCATTCTATCCATACCGACCAGATAAGATCATAAATTCATAATTATTCATCCTTCAAAATAAAAAATATAAACCTAGCCATAAAATGATCTCGATATCATATAAATATTCATAAAATTGGAACATGTTTTAAGAGAGCCATATAATAGAGAAGGATAACATCATGACAAATGGATGGACTAGGTAGAACAAGATATGACAAAACAAGCACCCTTCAATTGATTTTACAGATTACACACTTCAAAAGATTAGGCATGTGGTAGAAGTGATAAAAAGCAAAACATGAGGTTTAAATCAAGATCTTGAGCCCACAGTTCTACCACTGGCAAATGAATAATGATATCAAGCCACCAAAGTTCAAACATAAATAAAATGTTGTAATGATCTTGACAGGGGAAAGTCTTCCCCACTGCTTCTTCAAATTTTGAGCATCAATATACACTTTTGTAAGCCAAGCTATACAATAGCACAAACTAGCAGCCAGTAGTTAATTCTGAGTTGAATACTACTTTTGAAAAGAATTGGGAGTCAAATCAGATAAATAAAACTAATTAGATAATTATGCACCAGCATTACATCAAAAGAGTATTTTGGCAAAGTTACACTAACCATTATTAACATCTTGATTGCTATTAAGTTTGAATTGCTCTCTCAGGTGATAATCAGTATGTGTATCTTCAATATTCTCTTGTCCTGATGAAACAGGTTCAAACTTTCCATCAACTTGTCTGGAAGAATTTTTCCGTTTATGTTTTTTTCCTGCACGGCGATCTAGACCATTCTCTGGAACAACTCCATTAGGCAAACCTGCTGCGAAAATGAAATAAATAAATGTGGAGAACCTCAAGCAAAAAAAAAATAATAACACCACATCTGAGACACTCAAACCACCAACATTGTTTAACTTTTGACTGATGCGAATAATTATCAAGGGAACCATTTGCTGTGGGTGTAAGCACACCATCCAAATTGCTTCGGGATCCATTCTCCTTTACCAGCTGGTCCTGAAAAATTGTATAAGTTCAAAAATGTACAAGTTCAGAGGTATATTTCCTTAATACCTAATCATTATTTATAAAGTATTATTTCCTTCCATTAGTACATTTGAAGTAGTATATTACCTTCCACTAACCATGCAACAGTAACTCTAAAACTAGTGACTAGAAATTCTGTCTCCCTTTAGGGGGCACTTGGTACAAATTTTTAGTTTCATGGGAATCTTAAGTTGAAAATGTATGTTTCTCATGTTTGGTTTGTTTTTTAAAAGATGGCATTCCCAGGAAACAATGTTTCCCAATAATTTTTTTGGCTACATTTCCTACTACGGTAAACATATCATGATACTCTTATTAAATCATTTAGTGTGGTAAAGAATTGAAGTTTGTGATAAAAATACTATGTTACTCCTTTATTTCCAAGAAACTTATATGACCAACCAAACAATTTTTTTTGGATATCAACCAAACAAATTTACTCATTCCTAGGCATCGCGATTCCCATGATTCATGAATCCCAAGAATAATAATTCCCGGGCATAAAAAAACTAACCTTGTACCAAACACTCCCTAAGCACAGTAGGAGAAGCTCAAAAAAGAGATTCATACCTGCACAAGTACTCCAACATGTTCATGAGCATCTGGTGGATCAGCATCCACCTTTGTTTCAGAATCTTGAAGTTTGTCTACCACTCCTTCCAAGTATAACCCAGATGATTTTTTTTGTTGCTCTGCAAGGTGCTTCTGTTTGGCTTCATTTTCTATCCTTCGCTGAAATTCCAAAGTTTCTTCAAGCTTTTTTTCCTCCTCTTCTAACTCAATCTTACGCCTAAATTCCTCTTCAAGTTGTTCCAAGTCATCATCGTTCATAGCAACAACCTCATTATCTGGGAAGTCACTTTCAGGTGCAACTAGATTGGAACTGTAACAGAAACACATCAAAAACATTTTTAAGAAGAGTGACAGAAAAATAAAAAATAAAATAAAAATGAAGCATATACTGACTCAGGAGTTGTTGATCCAAGTGAGAACTGTGCATGACCACTAGCGACCTGCAAGAGAAAGAAACTTTAGTCAGTTGTCATAGACAATGGCCCATATAAATGAACAAATTCCACAAGCATGATGAACACCTTCAAATCTCTTGCTTTTCTGTGATCTTTATTCTTCTTCTTATCTTTTGTTTTCTCGACATGCCTTGTGCTCTCACTTCCCCCCTTAACAGCCTTCTTGGAATCAAGAGCAATTTCAGCCAAAAGTGCTTCACTTACAGCATCAGACTTCTCTCTTGCATCCTTCTCAGCCAAATCATCCAAAAGAGCCTAAATTATATTAAAAAAAAAAAAAAGAAGGAACACTTAGTTAAGTGAAAGGTAAAGCAGTGGCACATGTTTCAGGAGTTTGAATACAAACCCTAAGGTACGACTTCACTAGAGGCACTAATATTGCTCGATAGTCATTAGCAGAAATAGGCCCAAGCTTGAATTCCAGTTGCTGCATCTCTGTAACACTTCTAATTATTCGGGCATCAATTTTGCTAAGCTACACAATGAAAAAAGGAAGGTTAGAACATAAAGGCAGAAGGACATCCTTGCTGTTTGTTATCTTTGTGGACATATGAAACAAATCAACAAACTGACCTCTATGGATAAATGCTCTTTCAGTTTCTGAATAGCATTTTCTATACAACCATCCATTTGATGCAAGTAATCCTTCATTCTCCATTCATCTTCTTCACCAGATTCCAAGTCACATAACTGAGAAGTCACACCAGCATAAGTTTCTTCATAGCCAAATTGATTAACATTTCTTGCTTCTGCTTCTTGCAAAACATTTGATATAGCATCCAACTCAAACCTATTGCTGACATACATCATGTCATTCTCACTCTCAATGAGCTCTTCTCTTCGCTTTCTTAAGACAGATTCATAGCTTCGCTGGACAAACTCACCAACAGTTTCCCTCTTCTTACCTTCTTCAAGACAAAGATCCTCCACTGTTTGCAGAGCTTCCTCATAACTTACACGCTCACCCTTCTTCTCACATAGGCCCTGTAGATGATAAAACTCCTTCTCAAGCAACTGTACAATTTCCTTTCCTTTATTTAGTTTATCTTCTCTGGTCCGTAGCCATGATGTCAACTGATCCCCGATAGGTGAACATGAAAATATCCAGGATAGCAAAGCATCGTTATAGCATGAAATTCCATCAGGAGAGCTTGGGGTGGTCACATCATCCAAGACAGTCCCCTGAACTGTACCAGCAGTGACTTGTGTTTGCAATAAACACTCATCCAGTAGGAGGCATGATGCATCTCCATCAAGTACAATCTTGTCTTTAATCTCAGGACCTTGACTGATATTGAGCAAATCATTTGTGGGACTACCACCTTTATCAGCATTTCTGGCCAACCCACAAGCATGAGATATTTCCTGCAGAAATTGGAAAATTGTCTTAAGCTGTGTAGCTCCTAGAAAGCACATGCACATTGGTGTTTGGTCCACACCATGATTCAGAAGTTGAGAACCAGCAGCAAGACCCTGTATCTCACCCATAGTGAACTGTATGACCTTGTTAAGATGACTAGCGGCAAGACATTTGTGCTTAATAAGAGTCTCAAAAATGGCATGAATTTTCCCCAGGAGTTTTGCACGCTCAGGGTCATCAGATACCGGCCAACAGTCAATAATGGGATTAGCCATAGAAAGTTGGTCTTCAACACCTTCTCTTACATCATTTTCTATAATTTTATAATGGTTGTTGCATTCTACTGAACAATTAGGAAGACTGTCCCCCGAACTTTCCTTCTCAATGTAAGAGCTGCTTGCATCTTTAAAACAATCATTATAGTCCAGAGCATGATGATCCAAGTACAAATCCTCAGGAAGTGAAGAACTTTTGAACTTTGCTTTATTATAAAGCATTCTAACTGCAGCTAGGATATCCAGAGGCTTCCAAGAACAATTAAGAATCATCTCAATCCATTCACTATCAACATTGTGGGGCAGAAGTCTCTGCATTTGTGGCGAAAGACTCCCCATGTGTTCCTGCACAACATGATGCCTGTGAGAATCCGGGTTGGAATGTTTCTCTTCACAGTTGCAGCAAGGCCAGAATTTCCATGTTTTATTGGCCCCAGCATAAAACAAAGCTTCTGACAAGATATCATTTGGCAAAGTATCCTTTGAAGACCCATAGTGCGACTTAAGATCATAAATTTTAACCCTAAGAAAGTCCTTCTTCATATCCATACTAACCGAATTCCAATATGAGTGCACCCACTTCATCCTCTCAGCTGAAAAGCCACTCTTCCTAACGTTTCCATGCCTCCTCCTATCGCCAATCCTCTGACCAGATCCTGCAGATGAATCCAACTGCCTATCATCCCTATCTCCCTCATTCGCCGATTGTGGCGACTCTGAATTTTTCTGAATCAGCCTAGCAGCAGCCACTCGGACTTCAATTTCCTTTCTTCTCTCCTCAGGTGTCTTGGTCACCTTCTTGATCTCATTAGGCCTCCTTGTTTGAACCAGCCTCACCTCCATAGGATCCTCCGGGGTCCTCCTTATCGGAATCAACCGAAACCTCTCCTCCCCATTGCTCAAATTCTTCATCCAAGACGACAACGATGCTATATTCGACTTCTGAATAAGCTGCCTCAATTCATTCTGCACGTGCGCAATCCGTTCCTCAAGAGAAGAAGCTTTCTGCTCGCTCTCATCCTGCAATGTCTCCTTCGCAGGATCACTAGGGTTCTCAATGGCGAGCCCCCTCTCACACTCGTGCACCACCTCCTCATAATCCTTCCCTTCACTCGCAGCCTCCAACATCACCGTGGCGCGGAAATGCGCGTACTCGACGGAATTCGGCATGAGCTCCACCGCGCGCCGAGCCGACTCGAGCGCGTTCCTCAAATGCCGCTGCTTTGAGCTCGGGTCGGTGATGACCGTCGCCGTCTTGAAGCACATTAGGCTGTGGACTCGGTTGACGAACGCGGCGTGAGGCGAGCCCTCCTCTCTGGCGCAAATCTCCTTCAACTGCTTCATTGCCTTGGTGTGGTTCCCGCGGCGGAGCGTGGTGAGTGCGCGCTCGCATTCGAGCTTGATTGTGGAGTAATCGGAACCCTCGGATTGGAGCGTGGCCAATTCGATCTTCCTAGGGTTGTGATCGGAAACATTGCAGGCGGTGTCGGCGTCCGGCGAGGTGGCACCACCGTTGGCGGTGGCGGCCGCGAGGGATTGTTTCGAGCGCGGCGCAGGGTTTCGCTTTTTGTGCCCCATCGACGATTGAGTTCATGCAAATCCGATTCGCGTGCATAAAAACAGGTGCGAGAATCCGCAAAAAAATGAAGAAATAGAGAGTGAGCTGACCTAGATAAGTGTAGGAGCAAGCGAGTGAGTGGTGGCCGAAGACGGTGGAAGAATCCAGAAGGGTTAGGGGAAGAAGAAGAGAGCGACAGAGACTAGTGATAAATTTATCAAATGTCAATTATTTATACCTAATAAGCGGCGTAATCAATCAGATTAAGCCCCACAACCACAACCACAACACTTTTCATTTCATTTTTTCAATAGTTTTTTTAAAAAATAAGTGATCATTTTAATTTTTTAAATAAGATAAAAAGGTAAAGTAAATTTTTTAAAAGATAAATGATTATTTTGAATAAAATCAATGTCCAAAACAGTCATTTAGCCAATTATTTATTTAGTTATTTTCGTGGATAACAATAAAACTTAAACTACAAATTCATGAAAAATACTCAAAGCATCGTATTTTAGTTATTATAAAAAAAAATTATTTGACCTTAGTTTTATATAATGTATATTTTTAAAATTTATTAGTAAATTAGTTATATTAAGGAATGGCGTGACACTGGGTTGTATCATCAGTCAGATTATTTATCACGTGATCTTTCCTCCAAACTCATCTGACAGTAGGGGTTAAAAACATATGTATTTTAATTTTAATAATATAATATATTAAACAAAAAAAGAAAAAGAAGAATTGAAATAAAAAAATGTTTTTAAAGAATGAGAAACGTATATAAACCCGAAAAAATATATCACGAGTTTTATAATACCTGTTATATTATTTGTATAATAATTTTCAGTCATTTTCTTGAAAATGATATGATATCTAAACGTTATCTTATCTTATTGAATAATTATTATTTTACCTTGTGAAAAATACAAGATAAATACTTGTCTTGTATTTTTTTCTGAATAATATTTATCTAGAGAAAAAAAAAACACAAGATAAATATTTACTTTAAATAATAAAAATTCATAATAAAATATTTTAAATATAAAACTATAGTAAATATATATTTAAATTATATAAATTATATTTTATATTCGTAATGAAAATTATTTTTAGCTATTGATATTTTTAAATACAACTAATTGAGACCTAATTTAGAAATAAAGATAAAACGTAATTAAAATAGATAAGAGGTGAAGAAAAATACTTAAAAATGTTTTCGTTATAAAAAAATTCTACAGATACACTAATTAAAGAATAGTTCTTAAAATTCTCACATTTAATATAGTTGTTTTAATAGAAGATCATGTGTTTTTCTAATTTTGGATGGTTTTTATGTAGAGATTCATACTGAAAAATAATATAATTTTTTAAAAATAATTAGTTTGGGAGAACTTTATCTTTGAGGGAAAAAAAACTTGAATGGAAATTTTGAATGTAATTAATAGTTTTGAGATTTTTTAAAAAAAAGTTAAATAATGATAAAGTCACATGTTATAAGAATGTATGTTTTTTTTAAGAATGTATGTTTAAGAGTAGGAGTAGGTATATGAATTGGGATCCGTGGATTAGTCTATTAAATTCATGGATCGTACGGATAATGGGTCTAAATAAAATTTGTATCGTCTAATTATTATGAATTTTGAGTCCGATTAGTTGAGTTAGTGGATTTTGTAGGCTAAATTCATGAAATTCATGGATCGGCCTGTGAAACTCGGGAATACTAAAAATCAAGAGTTAGAATTTGATATGCAAAGTAATTCCTGTATGTTGCAATTAATTATTTTTCCTTTTAACTAATGTTTTTTTTTTTTTGTATTTGTACTTAAAGAACTTTTTAGGTTTGTTGTCAAGATATTATGACTTTGATATTTGGTTGGTTTGTGTAGACTTAAAATTGCTAAGACATTAAGACTTTGTCTTAGTTAGAAGGCAAATTTCTTAAACTAGGTTACTTTTAGAAACTAATTTTTAAAAGGGGGCTGTTTTGAAATTTTTTTCAGGGGGTCTGTTTTTGAAGGGGACTCGCAAGTGGGGTTGGCGAGTTAGACACGTGGCGGCGCCTGGTGGACTCGCCAGTGGAGTTGGCGAGTTGCTGTCCACGTGGCGACCACGTAGCGGGTCCCGCCCCACGTGGCTTTGATATTTTAAAACAGACATATTATGCTTTTTACGTATGCTTTTTACGTGAAAGCTTTGACTTTGATATTTTATTTAAAGTATTTGGTGTTTTATTTAATCTGTTTCTTTTTTAGAATACTTACATATATTAATTGAATGCTTACATTATAAATAACTTACAAATAATTGTAAGTTTAATATATAAATATAAATATAAAATGATTATATATATATATATATATATATATATATATATATATATATATATATTGTATTCTTACTCTATATTGGTTCCTTGACTTAAAAAAAAATCTTATCATTTGACAAATTTGTGATTTTTGAAAAATAAAAATTAAAAAATCCAACATTGTCATTGGTTTTACGGGCTGATTTGTTTAACCGTGGGTTTCACGGGTTGAATGAAATAAGTCCATTTAAATTGTGATGTGGGCCGGCTAATCTGTCGGACAGAAAAGTAGGCTTCATGTGTCCAGCCCTAAATATGACGGATCGGTTTGTATATCAAGTTAAGAGTAAAATTAATTTTATAATATATGAGAATATCTTCTCAACAGAGAAAAAAATAATAGTTTTTATTCATTAGATTAAAATGAAAAATTAAAATTAAAATATTTTAAATTTAAATTAAAATCTCATTTAATTATATTTTTTTTTATAAAATTTAACAAACAAAAATCAAATATTTTAAATATTTAATTTACATTAAAATTGTCATCACAACTATTATCATCACCTTAAAAAGTTTTATTTTAACATAACGAATCAGAATAACCGTTCTCCTTCTCACCTAAGAGAGTCATTTTCATATGATTTTCTCTCTATGTATATGTATATTTATTTTCTTAAATATTCATTTTATTTTATTTTGCTTTTTTCCTTTAATTAATATTCAAAAAAATTATTCACATTAGATATATTAGAGCATTTTCAATTCGTACAATTTAAGCAACACATTTTGATGTTAATTTGATTCCTATAATGTCATATCATAGTTAAGCAACTCATATATTTTGCTCCAATAACAAAAAAATATATATTTTTACTCATAAGTAACCATTATTTATACAAGCAATCAAACTCAATTTTAAACAACTCAATATGACATGTAGATCACCTATAATGGTACAATAAAAAAAAACAATAATATTAAAAAAATCGTTAAACCACTAACGTTTGAGATATTCTTAAAATACAAACAAGTTATCCATTTCCATCAAACTCAACTCAATCTCCCTTTAATAAGATTTTGGGTGAGTTTTGTGGATGAAAATTAAAAATCATTTAATTTTATTTTTTTTTTTGTTTGAGGTAAACCCTTTATTCTTAAGTATAGACCCCACTTTTTTAGGTGAATTTAATGACTTAATCCACAAAAATAAATAAAAAAGTATTCAAATGAAAAATCAATTTCAAAAGATTTAAAGCAAGGTTCATCCTAACCTAATCCTAATGAAATTAAAAACTCATAAAAAGGGAAAAGAAGCATAAATGCATGAAAGAGAGACGAGGATGGAGTGGTGAATCTTCAAGGATTGTTTTCACTTCTTTCAATCTTCAATGGTGGAAAGTGATTCTCAAGAGTCTTCTTTCTCGCTTATGGTTCTCAGAGGAGTTCAAGAATGCTCCAACAATGCAAAATTTTCAAATAAATAACAAATGTAAGCTTTTCAAGTTGACAAAAATCGTTGAGTCCATTAAAAAAACCAAAGATTGGAAGTGGCAAAGCACGGATCCACCCAATGGCTCATAGAGGTTGTGCGTTGAAGGCCAAGTAGAACTAGTACCAAGGCAAGAATTCAAAGATATAATTATGTTATCTATATTGATTCATTTTAGCAATTACATAGGATTACACTCAATTGGATAAGTTGCACCGTAAAAATCATTAAAAAAAATTGTACAATATCAAAATGGCACGGGGTCAGTTGCATTGCAAAGAGGACACGTAAAATTACAGCATCACCAAAGAAAATTGAATGACTAAATACTTGTTTTAGTCCCCAAGAATATAACGTCAAAAGATTAGTCTTGAAAGATGAAAAGAAACCAAATTTAAAACAAGTATTTAGTCATCAAGCAGTTGTTTACCCAAATTAATTTATTAATACTACACACTTATGGACATCAAGCAGTTGTTTACCCAAATTTAAAGCTAAGATCTATAGCCTTTCCAATCCAGTTTGTGATACAGGACGAAGACATGACAACACTAGGCATCACACATAAGACATTCTCAAACAACTAAGCATGGCATAGCACACCAATGAGTAAAACTTTAGAACTCATACAAGATACACAGACATTTATTTAACATATATATACACACCATGTCTAAAACTTACACTTAGCATAAACATATTACACACAAACTCAACAAAGCAAATGTTGTCCAGCCAAATTTTAATATGAAGTTAACCGTTGAAGTAGAAAATGTAAAACGATAAATATGTACATGTTTATATGATATTTTTATAAATAAAAAATTGACATATATTTTGGAGTAATTATATTTTTAGTTTTTAATTGTTTTTAAACTCTTGTAATTTTTATCTATAGATCAATTATTATATTTTCTTCATATTATGCATTAATCTTGTATCATATATTACAATATTCCCAGCCAAGTTTACAATAAACTAAATTATCATACACTTAACTATTTTACTATTTTACTGATAAAAAAATTAACATACACTTAACTGAAAAAATCTCATACTTCTTTCATTATGTTAATTAATGTAATAGAAAAAGTATCTTAAAGTATAATATTTAATTTTTTTTAGTAAAATAGTTTTGTTGTACTTATAAGGTGTTTTATTCTACATATGTTTATGCCCAATTTATCCTTATAACTACATCTATAAGTTATTATTTTATTCCTATAATTACCTTCTCAAGAATTTAATGTTTATGCATTAGAAGTATAAAATATTTTTACACCAATATTTAATTACAAATCATTGTTTAAATTACTTTAAAATAATTATTTTAAAAGTTAACAAATTTATTATATATGATGAATTATGATTCCACTGTGAAAAAAATTACATTATCACTCCCTATATAATCCTTTTTCTCCCTTCACAAAGCACTCACTAATTTTTATTATCTTTCTTTTTATTTAAAAATTAAAAAAATATGGAAAAACAGTTAGGCACCAAGTGCCTGTTTTCATGGTAATGAATAATATAAATAGTAGCTGGTTAAAATAAACCGTGTAAAAAGAAGGGGAAAAACGTTAACGTGTGCAAAAAGAAAAATTAATTAGGAAATTTAATGAGTACTTCAAGAAGGGTAAACAGGAAATAAACTAAAAAAAAGTTAAAAACTGATTTTTTAAAAAAACCACGCGCACGCTCACAGAGAGAGAATTCTAAACCCTTCTTTAGAGATACCGAGTGGTGAAACAGGGGATTGACATTTTTCTCTTCCTATTGTTCTCTCGCTTTTAATGTTTCAAAATTTAAAAGAAAAAATATATTGTAATTTTTGGATTATATTAACAAAATCATTTGTGAAATTTTTGGGTAAAATATGTATTAGATGCTTCTAAAACGATTAATGTTCAAAATTGATACCTCTTGCATTATTTTTGTTCCTTTAATTTTAAAACATTTTTTAATTCTCTAGTTTTGAAATACATTATTTTTTGTCTTTTAAAATGTTTACGTAAGAATAAAACCGATTTAGATAACACATAGAATAAAATTAAAAATACATCACAATTTTTTTTTTTTGTGTTAAAAGTTTAGGTGAGTTCTATTTAGAGGTTTACCAGGATATGTTTTAAGACTCAATGAACACTTACAAAAATACTTATATATTATACCTAAAATATATTTTGCCTGAAATCTAGTTAATTTTTTGTTGCTTTCATTAATACTCATAATTTACTCCCGGTGTCCCACAATAATTGTCATGTAAGAAAAAATTAAATTTAAAATAATTATTATTTTAGTTTTTTGATACAATATTAGTTATTAATTTTCATTTATACTCATAATAACTACTTTCTTCGTTCCATTGCAATTGTCATTCTATGTTGTTTTATAATGATAAAAAAAATTAATAAATAGATAATATTAATTTTATAAAATTAACCTTATTATCATTAATTTATATTTATTTTTTGTTGCTTATATCATTAATATTAAAAGAAATACAAGAAAAAAATTAATTTACATTAAAGAATTAAGATGACAAATAAAGTATCATGCCTGTGTTGCATCGTTTCCAATAGATAAGATTAATAGTAATAAGATTAATTTGGTAAAATTATTATTATTTTTTTAGTATAAAGACAAATGGAGTATAAGATATATCAGATTGTGGTATCATTTTACCTGTACCAAAAACAAAAAAATACCAGTCTTACCATCTTCTTTCCTTTTCTAAACCAAATCGAATAAGCAAACTCATTCCTCTCTTTCTCTCCATTAACCCAAACATGATGTTAGGAGGGAAAACACCGTTAACCATTCGTATCTTAAAAGCAACCGTTAACGGATCATGAAGGTAACAATTTCCCAATAACTTGCCTTTTAACTTTTGGATGTATTTCGCTATTAAGTACTGATTAACAGTTGCAATGGGACAGTTTGTCCGTGGTCCTCAGCAATCAATTTATAATAATTTATTACTGACAAACAATCAAGATGATCAACACAAAAAAAAAACATATTTCTACCAGTTTTGACCAGAAAATTCACTTTTAAAAAAATGATGCAACATGCCTAGAGATTTTGATTTCAATTAGAACAAATTATAGTGGTATATCCCTTGCGAAAGTTGTGATTTCTTCAAAATTCACATTCCTCAGTGTATTCTTGTAAAAGGGGATTACTGTAAAGTTAAAAAGGAAAGAAGTAATTTTGAACAAATTACATCAGTGTAATTTGCTCTTTCGTTTATATTTACAAATAATAATATAATATAGAAAGCATAGACTATCATAGAGGATTCGTTGTTATTTTTTGAGGAACAAGGAATTTAGAGGTATGGGATGATAGCCAACTACAGTAAATGCATCCTTTCCACATAAGAGTGGTTCAACCATTGGCAAAGAGGCTCCCCACATCCCACAAAACACCCTGAATTTCCCTTTTCAGCCAAAAATGGGAAACTGAATGTGTGCAACAGGTCCTGCACTGCCTGTCTCACCAGAGAAGATCCTGTCACCTTGCTCCGACGACCCCATCCTGTGATAATGTCTACCCGACTAGGGCGAATCCCGGATACCAGCATACGTTGGCGAAACCAAGCAAGTGTCCTAGACAATGCTGTCACAGCAGTTCCATCAGACATGACATGAAGATTTATAAGCCAATAGCGAGAGCTTTTTTCCTTAACAGCATCTGGATACACATTCCTTTGTGCAGCAGCCTCCCAAACTGAACCAGCTTCCTCCTTGAGCCCAGACTTGTTTAGAAAATTCACCACTGAATCTACAAGCCCCCTTTTGCCCTCTCTATCCTCGGTGTGCATCATATCCAAGAATTTGCTTACATGATCCCGCACATTTTGACCATCAGGTCCTGCTGCAGGCATAGACAGTAAAAATGCATGAGCAGGATGGCCAGTAACCGCCATGAGCTCACAGAAAAATCCCATATCATGTGCTGGTTGTGCCTCTGTACAGCAACTAAGGAGCAAAGTATAAGTTTGCAAAGAAGGTCTAAGGCCAAGAGCCACCATGCTTTGGACAAGATTATAAGCATCTGGCAATCGATGCAACCTGAGGAATGCACTGAGAAGGGAATTGCAAGTAGGTACATTTGGAAGTAAACCTGCATTCAGCATAGCCTGATACCATTCCGAAGCCTTCTCAACGTTACCAGCCTTTCCCCACAAGTCTACTAAAAGACCATAAACAGGTTCATCTGGCACCCAGTTTTTCTGTTGCATCTCAACAAAAACTGATTCAGCTTCCTCGAGATAACCACAATGGCCAAGTGCCTCCATTACTATGCTGTAAGTAACTTTGTCAGGTTGAAATCCCGCATTCTGCATGTCATGATATAGTTTCAATGCCATCTCATAATTCCTTGCTTTAGCTTGCAAGGCAATCATGATATTGTAGGTGACCAGATTAGGAACACAACCATGTTCAACCATCTCACAAAAGAGCCAGTGGGCAGCAGCTAAATTGCCAGCTTTTCCAAGACAATTGATTATAACACTGTAAGTAAAAGTGTCAGGAGAAAGACCAGCTTCTTGCATTCTTTTATACATAGACATGGCAACATCAATAAATCCAGCTTTAGCATGGATATCAATGAGTGTACAGTATGTGACACGATCAGGCTCACATCCCACCTCCTGCATTTCATTGAACACATTCAGTGCTTCTTTCAGGTAGTTTGCACAGCCATAGCAATGAATAAGGCGGTTGTATGTTACAACATTGGGTTGGCATCCATCCTTTACCATCTGCTCTAGCAACTTGCTTATTGAATCAAACCTTCTAGCACGGCCCAGGATACCAACCATGGTGGTGTAAGTATGTCCATCATGCCTGAAACCTGGTTGTCGCCTTAACCAGTCAAAAAAACCAAGAGCAACTGAGGGGTCTTGGAGTTGTTTCAAGATTTGGTTAGCTTGATATGCATCCATTGAAAAATTCAGGTTATACAAAGCCTTTTCTGCAGTGGGACCCCACCTTAACTGCCTTAGTATGTCTGAAACCACTTCCACAATACGCCTGTTCATTGGAGCAGTTCTAGCTGACATTTTCAGATCCCTGGGATGTTTATTAAAACTTTCCTTGATTGTAGGAACCACTTCCACCATCTGTGTGTTTGAAGCACGCATGTAGGAACCAAAATTTGTCACAATGTGATTTGATTTTGTTGTTGTTCTCTGTGGAAAGGCTCTGTGTTCATGATTATTTAAAGGAATATTTGGAGACACCACTGACTTTTCCATCCCAGAAGAAGGAATATGCTTAAAACCTTTACCTAAATTTGATTTATCACCTTTACACTTTCCACTATGATGATGACCAGCACGCTTAGACCTCGAATTGGTAGAAACAGATGGTCTTGGATGAACACTGGTAAAGTTCTCCCTTTTAATCTGTTTCACGTTTGAAGATCTGATGTTGGGTGGGGTTCTGGCAGTATCAACCATACAGTTTTTAGAGTAGCTTAGTATGCCCTTTCCATTTGATAAAGGAAACTTATAATTAGCTAAATCAGAAAGAAAATTTATAGCTGCAATACTGGCCCTGTAAAACTGGTCAGAATTGAGAGGAGACAAGTGCTCAACATGTTCCTGAACACCATCAATATCACAAGCATATGTTACAGAATCTGATTTACATGCCGGACTTGAAGCAGACCTGATTTGCTGAATACAGCTAGATTGGTCAACACCCTTAGCCTTGCAGCAAGCTGGCCCATTTACTGAGTTTTCTGAAACCAATGTTTCATCCACCTCAGAAGTAGCTTTGGATGCTAGGGAGGATGGCTTCTGTGCAGGTAAAACATGATTTTTTATATGCTGTCGTCTAGAAACACAAATTTCATCCTCAGTGCAAGAGCATGAACTACCATCTGCTGCATTACAACGCGAACCACCAATGAGAAAAGTCCTAGCACTGCTAGAAAGTGCAGTGATCTGCTTTGCTCGTAGCATGGTCTGCAAATAAAGTAGTTCATAATCAAGAAACTTAACACAAAAAGTGAAAAAGGTAGAGTTTCCACAAACTTTCTATACATGATAAACACACCATGGCAGCAAACAAACAACACATCTACCCCTACAAAGTAAAGATGCCACCAGGCAAAGTCCTACTCTAACTTATGAAGCTAAAAATATTATAACATTGCAACATCAGCTATAAATTTTGTATGCACCAGCACCAACACTACTAATGATTTAGATGAGCTAATATAAACTCTTAGCATGTGTACTTTACTAACTAGCAGTCTACTTTTCATCAACTCAGAGTAAAAAACATGTGGTTTGGAAGCAATAGAGAGGAATCAGGTTCATTTCTTCACATAAATATTAAGAATTAAGAACAGTGGAGACACACCACAGTACGTTTGACATCAAGTTCCTTTATCCATCATCTCGATATGATTAGTTTGGCTCTCAGAATATTGAGAGAGGCCATATTCCATGTCATACTTCTATTAGAAACAAGACAGATTAATACCAAAAGAGTATAAAGTATTATAAAACCACAAGGAACAAGATGCTGACTTGAATTATTCAAACAAATCACTCTCCAACCCAAGAGTTCCAGCACTGCTAGAAAAAATCAATGACTGAGGGGAAAATACATATAATAAAATAGCATTTCTAAAGGGCAAAGTAAATAAATAAATAAATACCACAATCTTTCAACCCACTCAAGAGATTATTTACTGCATGTGCATACCAGAAAGACTGAATTTTTACACCAAACATGAATCAAAATGTTATCTAAAAGCACCCAGTATAGAAGTGACAGTAACTTCATCATTGACCCATGAAACCAGTGAAGTTTATGATGCAAAGATGAAGAATTGAATGAAATCAAGAGAGGTACCTGCATGGGTCAAATTTCAACAGTGTTGAGAGACCATTGAAGGGGTTACACGGAAAGAGAGAGTGTTGTGTGAGTGTGTGGCGGCTCGGCTTCCAACCGAGTTGGGAACTTGGTTATGTTTATGATTGTAAAGGAAATGAATGACCTAATATTAATATCACTTTGTTCTCCCTAGCAACCTACACACTCCGACATTGTTGTTTGGTTTTCAATTTACAACACGTGGCTTACGCCTCACCATTAGAAAAATCCGGTTAGAATTTACTACTCCTTTCTGATTTTTTTTTTCAATATTAAAGTACTACTTTCGCCATTAACAATTTACATTGCCACTGACTCGATCTTTACATTGCCATTAACAAGAGGTGATGTTAGATTAATTTTTAAAAATAATAATTTAACATATTAATTTAAATAAATTAAAAATTATTTCATTTTGAAAGATAAAAAATCACTTCATTTTTTCAATTTTAAAGATTAATGATAATTTAATTTACTAATGATAAGAAATGACATTATTTAATTCCTAATTTATACATAAAAAATATATATTATTTATACTATTAAAAATATTTTTGTGAAAGTAAAGTGATGTAACGTTTATTCTTTTTATTTAAAATTATAAATATATCGGTTACTCAAATGGTTAATTAATTAATGTAATATATTCATGACATTTTAATATTAATAATTATTTTTGGGTTGAAATTATTATTTTTTATTTTATTTTTTAATGGTTAAAAAAATAATGGGACCTTTTTATATTTCGTTTCTACTTAAGTCGATTAATACTTCTCAAATAGTAAGAAAAAATATATAAATTCCCAAACCTAATCACTTAAATGGACCAAAAATGCCCAAAAGAAAAAGAAAACAGAGAGATCAAACCTGAAATTATGTAACTTAACTCTAACCAGTTGTGGGTTTGAAAACAACTTCATGCACACTACAAAATTGACAATAAAATTTCATTATTGATCAAGAGCATAGGTCCTTTTTTTCCCTTCTTCAATGAATATATAATAAATTATTTGAAAATAACCTTTTACGCATTAGTAGAATTATTATATAATCTTAAGATATTGTAGTGGAGATAAATTTGATAATGATTATAATATTTGTATATCTATTGATCAAGCTGAATTATGGGTTGTGAGAGATGGAAGCAGAATGAATGTGTGGCATGATAAATGGATAAATACAAATACTAGATTGATTGATGTTGTTCCTCCCTCTCTCCATGCAAAACATAGTATGTGTGAAGGGGCTTGTTGATGAACAAGGTAATTATAACCAAAATTTGTTGGAATAATCAATCCTGCCAAATGATGTTATTAATTTTATCTTGGCAATTATGCCACCTTATGATGAAGCTGGCGGATAGAAGAATGTGGCCATGGGAGAAAATGGGGAGGAATTCAGTTTAATCTCAATACTGAAACTGGACGTGATGATTTGAAACCTTGGACAGATGTTTGGGCTACAACGTGTTACTTTTTATGTTGTGGAGAAATAAGCAGGTTCATTACCAGATTTTATGCGTCCTCCTAAACCTTGCTCCACCAATTAATGGAAGGATTCTGTATCAAAAATAGTAGGTAAGGTTAAAACTTAAAAGGCTTCTTTCTTTCAATATATATATAAAGAAAAATTTTCTTTATTTTCCAAAAAAATGTGTGTTTTTAAATACACTCTTACAATAATCTTAATGTCACTACTTACTTAGTAAATATAGTCAACTCAAATCAAGTCTTGTATGTGTCAAGGTGTACTTGACCTTAACTTATTTCATGAAAATATTCGATGTGAATTAAATTTGACAATATCAGATTGATTTAAATTAGGCTTTAATATATTAAAGTGTGATTTATTTCTCAAATATAACTATTCAAGAATTATAGTGTGTTTGTACACATATTCTTAATTTACGTTTTTGTTACTTTTACTTCATTTCTGTAGAGATCTAGAAGTTTTATAGTATTGTTTTTGTGTCAAGACGTAATCATTTTTTCAAACACCCTTAAACTTTATTAATGTATTTAATACAGACATTTCGTGAACTTATATTTAACAGGAATGCATAATTGATAGGTTAATTTAAAATTTAAAAAAATGATTAAATAAGAAATATTTGATAAAAGTATTTTTTATACAAATTATATTTTTGTTTTAATGACAAAAATATATTTTTTCATGTAAATGTAGTTATCACTTTAGTTATTTTTTAAAATTCAAAGATTTTTATTATAACTAAAGGTGACAAAATGGACTAGTTGTTGGTCTCAGTAGTACCGGACACAATCCTCTCAAGTAAAGTCTCAAGTTTAAGTTTTGTGAACGAAAAAATCTTATTAGGAGAGGAGAATTCCACTAAAAGTGATTAAATAGGTTTCTTAACAATGACTAATCATGGATAAAGTCAATGATAGTGTGTGGTTAAAAAAAGAGGATTAATTTTGCTTGTCATGTCTTGAATCAATCTTCTAAAAATTGGGCTAGGGATAGTTGCTTCCTGCACCTCCAAGTTACTTCCCGGCTTCCAACACACTCTTTTTGGCTTTTGAAATGGTCAATCCAAAATGTAAAATGACAGTATGGAATACAACATTTTTTGGCTTATGGAATGACCAGAAGGTAAAACAAAACATTCTAGAAAGGATGCAGGAAGCATCTTGGAGCTTGGAGCACAAGGAAGTAACAATCCAAGGTAGGTATGTTGATTGGCCCGTGCTTTTGAGATCCTATTTGATCTTGGCACCACCCACCTTTTTTGTAATTTATTTTGATAAAAAAATACCCTTGATGAAAACTAGTTTATGTGATTCCTCACCCCAATGTTTTGTTGGCACCCCTCATTTTTTTTTATAATCCTCCATTCAATTGGAGAGTTGATTTCCAAAACACTTGGTCGAATTGTGGGTATGAGAGTAGAAGGTTCTTCTAAAGAGTGGTGATTCCCCTCTTAGCCTTGAACGATAACGGGGTTTTGAAATATAATGCCTTCTTTTGTACGCCGTCTCTTGTTCATCTCCAACAATTCTTTTGATTCTTTGCATTGAATTGTTTCTTAACTGTTGCTTTTCCATTCGTTATTGAATCTAAATTTTATTGGTATTAGTTGTTCCCTTTTTTATGTGGGAATTAGTTATCAATTCCCTGACCTTAGTTATAGGGTTTGTGAATTTTTTAGTGTTTTTCTCATGGTTTGGTGATCATTTATGGTGGAAGATTGCAAAGCATCCACTTCTTTGGTTGGGTGGCGGCATGATGGTAAGTTTGGTGAGGTGTGGAGGTGGCATTGGGTGGTTGCGGTGGTGATGTTTGGGTGCAACGATGGTGTTGGGTGGAGGTGGAGTGTGGTAGTCATGGAGGTTTGGAGGGAGAGCTGACTAGGGTTTTCTAGGAAGAGGAAGGACAAAAAGGAAATACTAGGAAGTTTGGGGGTGTACCAAGCAAAAAATGAGGTGCATCAAGTAACTTTCCAAACTCCATTAGTTTTTTCTGACATGTATGTAGTGCGACAATGGCCCATCAACCTCATCAATTGCCTTATCCGCCAGATGTAAGGTCTTTATATACAAAATTATACAAGTTCATTTTAAAAAAATATAAATATACACATTCAGCAACATCAAATACACGTAAAATGAGCTGATACTAGAATCCATAGGGTAACCTTGCATGGAAAGTTAGCAGTTATCATACGAACTTAAATAAATGGCCACGAAATAATTTTCTGATTTTCTCCTCCCTTAGATAAATTATTTTCCTCATGGGTTCAGAAGGGTCTTTATCAATTTTCTTGGGGTGCGAGACGAGCGAGCAAATGAAATTCACTTGCTTTTTTGCAAACCTATCATCCAACACAATCATCGTGTAACATGGGCTTTATTATGCTTCTTTTCGGCTCTTTTCACCCAAAAAAATATATTTGTCTAAACGGAAAAGTAGAAAGCCATGCCAATTGCCAAGTGCATAAAGATATATATCACTTTCTACGTGAAAGGATGCTTCTCCATGTAATTATTCTATCCACATTCGGAAGACGTCATGGTCTCCAAATTAAACTTCCATCATCTTATATGCATGGAGGAGGTTAATTAAGGGTGCTAAATCCAGTTAGTTCGATCCTCTCTGTAGCTTTCATCATGTCCTGATTTCTGTATAATCTTTCGTTAGGTAACACCTAATTAATCTTGTGATTCAAAGATTCTGGCATGATAGTACTTTTCTTAACATAGATTTTTACATTCTTTAAACTCCCAATTAAAAGTAATGCAATCAAAAGCTTTATATATAATATATATTAGGTATGTAAAATCTAGCAAAATAATGACAGTTTTTGCTATAAGTATACGTTTATGTACGTATATCTATATACTATTTTTTTATTCTTTCGTTCACTTATTTAAATAAAAAACCTCATTTATTTTTTCTTATATTCTAATTCTCTTTTATTTTCCTCTCTTTCTATTATTTTTGTCCCTTCTATTACTTTTTTTGGGACAAACTAAGTGTAATAAGTGAAGCCTACTTTAGTAATTGGCAGATATATAGTTACACTATAATACTTTGTATACTATAGAAGAAGAAAAATAATGAACAAAAAGTTTAAATTGAAGAGAAAATTAAAAAAGTTGAATTTTTATTATTATTGTTTTTCCAATAAAGATACATTATTGTTTATGCTTTTATCGTTTATTTTATTTCCTCTGATTCAAGTGGACCAAGAATGTGATGTATTGCTTATAATTAAATACAGGAAAAGAAGTTGCTTAAATGGTTTAACTATAAAAACAATGTGATTTTACTGCGTGTGAATTGAATATTAACAAATTATTCTTAGGGTTAAAAGGAAGGTGGTCCGTGAGTTTCTAGAGAAGAAAAACATACCCATTACCCAATAGCCAACACTTTAACCTTTCAATGTAGGAAAAGCTTATCAATTATCATATGCTTGTTCTCTCTCCCCCTTTTTTTTAAGAGAAAAAGGGGTAAAAGTCATTATTATTCATTGACAATATTGGCATTGAAGAAATATTATTTTCCTCAAGTGAGACATAGTCATGCTCACATGTAGTTTTGTAAATAAAATACAGCTTTTGGATTTTAAATATTAGGTTTAGATATTGACCATGTCAACAGCAAAAAAACTACAAATCATTTTTCCAATTTCATCCTTCCTTTCGTATCTGATTTTTGGCTTCCACTGATCAGGAGAAAAGGTTCCAGGCATGTAAGTTTTTCGTCGTTTGGTTTAAGTAGCAGTAAAATAATCCAATTAATGTTATGTCACAACACAAGATTTTCCATTTTTGCTGTAAAGGATATACCATGACGTTAGGTGAAGAAAAAGATACTCCAGACTAGGACCAAGTCACAAAATTAGTGGGAAAGCTTGATAGCTGTTGCAATATTATTTGAGAAACTCTTGGATAGACACATACTCAAATGTGAGTTGTTAAACACAACCAATCAAAAAGTGATAATACATTAAAATTTTAAAATATAAAATATAAAATAAATAGTATTCAATTAATTAATTCTTATCGGGTCCTCTTCATCTTCTTTCATCTCAAAAGACAAATAATCTATATCATTTTTTTTTCCGACGAACACAAGTGCTGATGAAAGGATTTAATTCCCTCTTGAAGCTGTTTGGCACTACAGAAAGCTTAACTCAGGTCCTTCTCATGGAGTCACATGCATTGCATCTTCATCTACATTCTCTTTCACTGCTCACTCCTTCCTCTTTTTTCCTTCTCTCTTTCTCTTTTATTTTTAATCCGCAAATCCTTCTCTCTTGTTTCAATTTCCCTTTCCGAAATGTTGTTGGTTCTCTTGTGTGGATTGAAGACCCAAAAATGTTTTCAATTAATGGATAAGAATAAAAAACCAATGGAAATAATTCTGAAACTATCAACGAAAAAAAAATTGCTCCAAGATTTGAGTTTGCGTTCGGCAACTTTTTTTTTATTATTTATAATTACTATCCATGAAAGCATTCTATCTTTAATAACCACAAAAGTATTAAACAGATCAATCCCTTTTTTTATTTTTGAATTTGAGTACAAGCTAATTTGTTGAGTTTCTGCAACGTGAGAATCAAAATGGAGATGAAGAAAATTTAAGAGGGGAAGAATTTGACGAAAAAAAAGAAGGAAAATAACAATAAAAGTCGAAAGTAAGAATTGATGTGTTTTCAGGTTGTGTTTATACTTTTATGCTTTAAATTTTTAGTGTTTTCCTCTACTAGTTGAAGAAGATAAGGCCAGGGACAGACGCCACGTAACTATAAAGTTATAAATTAGACTTGAGTTTTTGTTTTCTATTTTCTATTTTAAAATTTTAATGTGTTGTCAATCTCTGATTGATTGTGTCTAACACTTCGTATTTAAGTATGTGTATGTCCACACAAGTGTTTCTCATATTATTTTATCTTCGAAACTTTCAATTAGTAAACTTCAGTCTGACCTGTTTGTAAGCATATGGTATATGATGATATGAACAAGACCAAAGAAACTACTAATACGAATTGTAGTGCCAACTATGACTTTTTTTTGTGCATAAAATGTTGTGCCAATTATAACTACATCAACCCATGTTACTTGTAATTAAACATTTTGTTACCCCTTGACCCATATAATCGAGCTTTTTGTAAAAAAAAAAAAACATTAACAACTTATAAAAAAAAGGTTTAAAAAATGTTAAAGTATTATTTTTAGGGTTAGAAAGAAATTGATTGCTTTTGTTATTTTTCTGTTGTAGTTAGTTGTAAGTTATCACTTCTATATACTTTGTATAATAGGTGACATAATTTACTGTCAATAGTGTGAGAAAACACTTTGTTTATTCATGCGACGTACACCTGAAGACGATTGGCAAGGGTGATCTTCACCAAGGCCTTTATATTCTTTGTCCTCACTCCTCAGTATGTTCAATCAATCTCAAATTCTGTTTCTGTTTCCACATAAGTCAAATAATCTTGATCATGTCCTTTGACATACAAGACTTGGTCATGTATCTGCAAAAGTTCTTAAGATTTTCAATGAGAATATGAAATTACATCTTTAGTCTACATCTTGCAATGATTGTTCTATATATCCCCTATCCAAATTTAGGTGTCTTTCATTTATTTATAATGCAGTAATATTTTTTCTGAACATGCTTTTGATCTTCTATATTGTGACATACGAGTACCTTACCATCACCCTACACATCATGGTAAGCAATATTTTCTTACAATTGTTATAACATGAGATTTTTTTTAATAATTTTAGTTTTGTCAAGACTAACACAAATAGCCATTTTCTTCCTAACTAAACAGTCTATAAAACCATCTTATATTGTTGCTTATTTATTTTACTTTCTTTTCTTTTTAGGACACACCCTTATTTCACTAGAGCAATTTCATTAGGTTAAGTTTAATAATTTTGCGTGCAGATTAAAAAGAAATAATAATAAAAAAGAACAAACATGGAGAAACCAGTTTGCAATTTTAAGTACAGTATATATAACTACAGTTCTAAAAAGTCTCAAGCAGAGCAGAGGCCCCAACCTGACAAAAAGTAATAATCGCCGTGGTTCCTCGGTCCCATCAAACACTTTATAAATTAAAATGAAAAAAAAACACATTTTCCAAGTGTCATAACCCCACGCAATGATCCAGAAGAATCCAACCAAATAAATGAAATTATTATAGTACACTAAATGCCTTTTTGGTGCGGTTCCACAGTTTTTTTTAAAAAATCAGTATAAGAAAAAAATAAGTGTAAAAGAAAAAAAATAGTTTATATATATATATATATATATATATATATATTACATGCCTTTTTTTATAGTACTAGTACATTACATACTCAAATAAATGAAACAATAATAATAAGATAATTCGAACCAAAAAAACATTAATTCAATCAAAAAATTAAATCTGTAGTACAAGGCATTGAAGGCAGTTTAAGGAGAAACCTGCGGCGTCATCCGATCTGTTATTATAATTTTAAAAAAGACAGAGAAAATGATAATACGTATTTTGTTAATAAAATAAATGCGATTTTAAGAGTCAAATAACCTTGTCAGAGTCAAACAACATCCAAAGTCATCATCAGCTATCTAGCTTGTTCTCTTTTATTTTTTTTCGGTTCACCGGCGGCATGGGGAACTGCAACGCCTGCGTTCGAGTCGATGACGTGGCAGACTCAAACCGCGGCAAAAAGAATAAGAAAACCAAACCGAACCCCTACGCGGAGGAAGAGATACGCTCCGGCGTTCCGATCCGTGTGCTGAAGGACGTGACGTCACGGAGCCTCATCGGCGACAAGTACGTGATAGGCCGGGAGCTAGGTCGTGGCGAGTTCGGGATAACGTACCTCTGCACGGACCGCGAAACGAAGCAGGAGCTCGCGTGCAAGTCGATCTCGAAGCGGAAGCTGAGAACCGCGATCGACGTGGAGGACGTGCGGCGAGAGGTGGCGATCATGTCGACGCTGCCGGAGCACGCTAACGTGGTGAAGCTGAAGGCGACTTACGAGGACGAAGAGAACGTTCATCTCGTTATGGAGCTCTGCGCCGGCGGGGAGCTCTTCGACCGGATCGTCGCGCGGGGGCACTACAGCGAGCGTGCCGCCGCGAACGTGGCGAGGACCATTGCTGAGGTTGTTAGGATGTGTCACGCCAATGGTGTTATGCATCGAGACCTTAAACCTGAGAATTTTCTCTTTGCGAATAAGAAGGAGAATTCTGTTCTCAAGGCTATTGACTTTGGACTCTCCGTGTTTTTCAAGCCAGGTATTTGAGTGAGGGAGTGAGTTTCTTTGTTTCTTTATTTAGTTTTTCTTTTTCTGTTTAAGTCTATAGAAGTTAGTCCTTTTATTCATGTCATGGTTTTAAATTGCGGTTGTGGTGAGTCAGAAAACCTTTATATTACGGTAAAATGCGGCTGTGGTTGCATTGCAGTGTGTCAAAAGATCTTGACATTGTGTCCTCAATTGTGATTGCGGAATGCTATTTAAAACCATGATTCAAATCTTAAACTAGACTGCTGGTTAAGTTAGAATAAGTTCATGAGTATTCAGTTTCTTTATTTGGATTTGGTGAAGTGTAGTTATGTTTTTTTTTAATGAATGAATAGGGGAGAGGTTTTCGGAGATTGTGGGGAGTCCTTACTACATGGCGCCGGAGGTATTGAAAAGGAATTATGGGCCAGAGGTGGATGTGTGGAGTGCTGGGGTGATTCTTTATATTTTGTTGTGTGGAGTTCCTCCGTTTTGGGCAGGTAGGTGTTGAGTTTGTGCGTGTTTTGGGTGAGTTGTGGAGCTGTTTGAATTTTAGTGAGATGTTTTGTTTTGGTTTGATTTGGTGTAGAGGACGAACGAGGGGTGGCTTTGGCAATATTGAGGGGAGTGATTGACTTCAAGAGAGAACCGTGGCCTCAGATTTCAGATAGTGCTAAGAGTCTTGTGCGCCAGATGTTGGAGCATGATCCTAAGAAGCGCTTGACGGCTGAACAGGTGCTTGGTAAGTACTCTACTGTTTGTGCAGTAGGATGGGATCACAATGTTTAAGCATCTCAAAATTTCCATGTTGTATGATCTTTGTTTCAGAATTGACCCTTTGCTTCATTAACTACCCTCTCCTTAAAAAGAAAAGAACAATTTTTTGCATATTTGAATCCCTAAAATATTTGAATACCTAATGTAGAAAGTGATACTAAATATTTACCATCCTTGTTTACGGTTGCAGAGCATTCCTGGTTACAAAATGCAAAGAAAGCTTCAAATGTTCCATTAGGAGATATTGTGAGAACAAGGCTTAGGCAATTCTCTTTGATGAATAGATTAAAAAAGAGAGCACTTCGGGTTAGCATCTATTCTGGTTTATGCATAATTGTTAACTCGAGTTCTGTATATAATGGAGGTAATAAGGAAGTTAGAATGTTGGTGATTTGGATTTCTTTGAATGAATGCTACAGGTAATTGCAGAGCATTTGTCTGTTGAAGAGGTAGAAATAATCAAAGACATGTTTACATTGATGGACACAAACAAAGATGGCAAAGTAACATATGAGGAGCTGAAGGTTGGGTTACGGAAGGTTGGTTCACAATTGGCTGAGCCAGAGATAAAGATGCTGATGGAAGTGGTAGGCTTCTTAAACATTATACCATTTATAATGTATTTGCTCAATATAATTTCACTTCTTTGATTCTCACTGCATTTATTAGACAATCAGATGGAGCCTTTTGAAACCATTTTCTGTAGCATGATTTCTTGGAATAGTATGCAATTTTATGATGAACATGAATACATGATGTCATGATGTTGCACCCTCCAGGAATGAAGATTTTCCCACTGTCATTGATGTGTGCAAGACAAATGTGTCCTAACTGGTTTTGGACTCTGTTGGATTACGTAATGTAGTGTTAGATGCCAAATTTAATACCTTGTTATTTTTTGGTGTAAATAATCCCTAAATTATACTCATGGAAATTTTGTTTTGTGGTAGTATTTGCTATTCAAAAAATGATGTTTGAGGTTCTTTCAATTTTTATGTGAAGATTGTCTGTTTCTGAAGCCTTAGCTTGATGAATATGTTGAGAGTATCCTAACCCCCCCCCCCCCCCCCCCCCCCGGCAAATAAAAATAATTGCATAAACGTGTCAGTGAAATCCACTGTCCTCTGATGTTATATTTATATTACCTAGTAATATGGAAGTACAAGGTAAAATGAAAATGAAGTGAGGAAGCTATGCTATACTTATCTATATATGTCAACTGAAAACAGCACCAATTTACTAGATGCTCCTCACTTTGCTCTAAGGCTGATGTAATCTCTTACTCTTATTGACATATACTGCTTCACATAACACCCATTTTTATTTGAATTGAGCTTTATTTATCTAAAAGGATAGAATAAATTATATTGTCATTCAAGCCATGATTTGTAATAACAAATTTGTGATTCAAGGATGGTTTTTTTGCTGTCAAATGCTTAGGCTGATGTTGATGGGAATGGAGTACTTGACTATGGAGAGTTTGTAGCCGTGACAATTCACTTGCAAAGAATGGAGAATGATGAGCATTTCCGCAAAGCATTCATGTATTTTGACAAAGATGGGAGTGGGTATATCGAGTTAGGTGAGCTGGAGAAAGCATTAACAGATGAGTCGGGAGATACTGATACTGCTGTATTGAATGACATCATGCGTGAAGTTGACACTGACAGGGTTTGGCAATCTTGCTCATAACTCATTGTTTTATTATCCATTTAGCAGGTTCTATACTTCTTATTGACACTGCCAATGCAATGTAAACAAAAGCAGATATGCTTGCATTTCTCATAAAATGTGATTGATATAATAATCATGTTACATCTCATATACGCCCCACATGTTTTCCTCAAGTCCTTAAAACGATTTTCTATTTTTCTGTGTTCACAGGATGGTCGTATCAGTTATGAAGAGTTTGTGGCCATGATGAAAACTGGAACTGACTGGAGAAAAGCATCTAGGCAGTATTCAAGGGAGAGATTCAAGAGCTTGAGCATAAATTTGATGAAGGATGGCTCACTTCAGCTTCATGATGATATTAGTGGTCAAGCTGTAGTGGTTTGAGTCCGAAATTGTAATCTTAGTGCTCACTCAGTTTCTCATCTTCCTTCACCACTTAATATGCTTGAAAACATGGTTTCTTTACTCTCCCTGAAAGCAAACAACAAGTTTAGTGTTGGAGCATTTTGAAGCATACTGATTTACCTTGGGTTTGAGTTGGGTTGCTTAGGTTTTCGATTAGATGTTAGATGCCTGAAGCTTTAAGCATGCGTTGGAGGGTTTTGCATACTAAAGTCGTTTTTTAGCTTGTCAGCACAAGTTGCGCGGGCACATGCTGCAGGCCTCAAAATGTCACATATTCTTTGTATATGTTTGTCGTGTTGTTCGTGTTTGATAATTTCATTGATAAATGTGATTTTTCTAACTTATGGGCTAAAAAACAGTTGGGGTTTGTCTCATTGGCGGTGTGAAATTCTGAGAATGTAAAATACCTTTAAAAGCAATTCAAAGTTTAAAATATAGATATCTTGTGCCCAGTTTTTTCTTAATTGAGTTTAATCTTTATGTATATATATGGTGTCATTTTAATTAAATTCAAATAAATTACTCCTCCCACCATTTTCACGCACGGACTCCACCACTTCAGTCTTTGTCCAAGGAAAATGATGAGGGGTAGATGCATCAATAACCACTCCACTTCAGTTCTTGTATGCATTTTAGTAACAACCTTTACATGTTTAATATATATCTTTCTAATTAATATATATCTTGTTCATCAGTTGGTCCACATAACTAAAACATCTAATTCTTAAGTCTTTTTATTTTAAGTTGTCGGTTAAAACAGCTGTAACAAATTACTAGAAATAGTGTGTTATCCATTTGTAAAACCAGTATAAATAGTTCAATTACACTTTAGATTAGGAATTGATTCTTTTTCAATTCTCTCTCAAGAAAAACTCTCTGTAATCTAAAACTCATCTTGAGAAAGAAATTCTAAGATTCATGTGTATCAATTTTGTGATACTTTGCACAATAAACTGGTGCAATGAACATGGATTGATCATCCATGGTGTCTGCAAAGTATGAAGTCGAGAAATTCACAGGCTAAAATGATTTCGGTCTTTGGCGATTAAAGATAAGGGCTCTTCTTGTGCATCAAAGTCTCAAAGATGCTATGAATGGTGAAACCAATCTTGATGTGAAGATGGAAGATAAAGACAAGAAGATCTTGCTCGACAAAGCACATAGCACCATCATCTTGAGTCTGGGAGACAAAGTGCTTCGACAAGTCTCCAAAGAAAAGACTGTAGCCGAAATTTGGTCAAAGTTCGAAGACTTGTACATGACCAAATCTCTATAAATCGCCTTTACCTCAAACAAGCACTGTATTCATTAAGAAAAGAAAATAAAATGGTAGAAGAACAGTTAGATGTCTTTAATAAATTGATTCTTGATCTTGAAAATAGTGATGTTACTATTGAGAATGAAGATCAGGTATTACTGTTATTGTATGCTTTACCTAAGACCTTTGCTCATTTCAAAGAAACACTTCTCTATGGAAGAGATTCTTTCACTCTTGTTAAAGTCCAATCAGCCTTGAATTCTAATGAATTAAATGAAAGAAATGAACAAAGGTCTTTTGTACATAGGGAAAGACTCATAGTTCATGGAAGACATACAAGAAGGATGATAAGACAAAAGTGAAAAGATCTAAGTCACAAACTCGATTTGGATCTAATGTATCAAACATTAGATGTTACCACTATAAAAGAGAAGGCCATGCTTAGAGATTTTGTCTTGATAGACAGAAAGGAAACAGGCAAGATCGATGTAAAGAACCTAGAAATACTGCTTTAGTTGAACATGGTTATGAGTCAACTGGGGCTTTAATGGTGTCTCATGAGCACACTGAGACAAAATGGATCTTGGACATTGGGTGTTCAGTCCATATGAACCCAAACAAGTCTTGGTTTGAGGATCTTGATGAACAAGTTAGTGATTCAGTCCTACTTGGAAACAATAAGTCCTGTAAGATCATTGCAATTGGGTCTGTGAGGTTCAAGCTTCATGATGGTACTGAGATAGTCATCAATAATGTAAGGCTTGTACCAGATTTGAAGAGAAATTTGATTTCTCTGAGTAGGTTTGACAAACAAGCTTCATATTTTTTTCACTGACTACTGTAAGAAGGCTGGAATAGTAAGGCACAAGATAGTAGTAAAAATACCTCAACAGAATGGTTTGGCTGAGAAATTTAACAGAACCATTCTTGAGAGAGTGAGGTGTATGTTGCTGAGTGCTAATTTGTCAAAAAATTGCTGGGTTAAAGCAGTCATGACTGCTTGTTACTTAATCAATAGTTGCCCTTCAACAACTATAAACATGAAGACACTAGAAGAGGTATGGTCAGGGCATCCTCCAAGTTATGATACACTCAGGGTGTTTTGATGTGTTGCTTATGCTCACATAAGGCAAGATAAATTGGAACCTAGAGCTATCAAGTGTATGTTTCTAGGATATCTTGAAGGTGTTAAGGGTACAAATTATGGTGTCTAGAGCCAGGACATAGAAGATGCATTATAAGCCATGATGTTGTTTTTAATGAGTCTGAAATGGCTTACAAAACAAAAGCAACTACAGAAGATAAGGTGGTCCATGCAAGCTCCAAAAAGGATAACATTGAGGTGGAGCTCAATGAGGAAAACCAAATAGATCAATCTGAAACTTGGCACAGAGAAGAATCTGATACTCAACCTCAGATTGATGATGATGGGGAAAAAGGTAAATAGGGTTATTTGTTGGCTCGAGATAGAACCAGAAGGCAAATCAAACCCCCTGAGAAGTATGGTTATGCAGATTTGATGGCATTCTCTCTTGTTGTAGTTGGTGAGATTCTGAATGATGAACCAAATTGTTACAAAGCTGCAGTTGATTGCAAAGAGAAGGATAAATGGCTTATGGCCATGGATGAAGAGATGAAGTCTCTCCATGTAACCATACTTGGGACCTAGTAAAGAGACCTGCAGTGTCAAAGTTAGTCAACTGTAAATGGATTTTCTAGAGGAAACAAGGCATTCCTAGAGTTGAACAAGGAAGATTCAAATCTAGGCTAGTATCTCGAGGCTTCACTCAGAGGGAGGGAATTGATTACAATAATGTATTCTCTCTAGTGGTGAAGCACAGTTCCATAAGAATTTTGCTATCAATGGTTGCCAAGTTTGATCTAGAATTGGAGCAAATGGATGTTAAAATTGCCTTCCTATATGGAGAACTGGAAGAAACCATTTACATGAGACAACTTGAGGGATTTATAACAGAAGGAAATGAAGACTTTGTGTGTAAACTGAACAAGTACCTATATGGTTTAAAGTAGTCTCCAAGGCAGTGGAATAAAAGACTTGATGAGTTCATAACTCGCATTAAGTTCAAGAGGAGCAAGTTTGATAACTGTGTCTATTTCAAGTTTACCTTAAATCATAATTTTGTCATTTTGTTGCTATATGTAGATGACATCCTAATAGTAAGCAATAACAAGGATGAAACACACAAAGTTAAGGCATACTTGAAAAAAGAATTTGAAATGAAGGATTTGGGTGGAGCTAAAAGAATATTGGGTATAGAGATCAAGAGAGATAGAGACAAGAAGCTATTGTTTCTATCTCAATAGATGTACCTAAAGAAAGTCCTAAATAGGTTTGGTATGTCAGATGCTAAACCTGTCACAACACCCTTGTCCCAACAGTTCAAACTTAGTATGGATCAAGCTCCTGAAAACAAAGAAGATAAGGAATTCATATATGAAGTTCCTTATGCAAATGTAGTAGGTTCACTCATGTATGCCATAGTATGCACTTAACCTGACCTTGCATACTCAATTAGCCTTGTAAGCAGATTTATGGAAAATCCTAGAAAGACACACTGGCAGGCTCTAAAATGGATCCTAAGGTACATAAAAGGGTCAATTGGAAATAGTCTAATATATAGAGAAGTTGAGGGTTACCTGGAAGACATTGTTGTAATAGAGGGGTTTATAGATTATAATTTTGTTGGTTGTTTGGACACCAGAAAATCCCTCACAAGCTATGTATTTATTGTAATTGGAACTAAAATTAGTTGGAAAACTAGTCTTCAAAAGGTGGTTGCATTGTCCACTACTGAAGCAACGTATATTGCTTTGACAAAAGCAATAAAAGAAGCACTGTGGTTAAGGGGAATAACACAAGAACTAAAGTTGCACGATCATGTTATCACTATCCATTGTGATAACCAAAGTGTTATTCACTTGTCAAAGAACCAGGTTTATCACGAAAGGACAAAGCATGTAGATGCGAAGCTACACTTTGTGAGAGAGACTATTGTTGAATGAGTTGTGTTTGTGAAGAAAGTCTCCACTGAGCATAATCTCTTTAATATGATCACTAAAGTTCTACCAAGTAGCAAGTTTTTCTACTACTTGGACCTTATAAATTTGAAGTAATGTCAGCTAGTCTAATGTCAAAAAGAGCAGTCACTTTGATCCCTGTTTAGTTATGTAACCAAGGTGGAGATTTGTTGATCAATTGGTCCAGATAACTAAAACCTCTAATTCCTAAGCCTTTCTATTTTAAGCTGGTAGTTAAAACAGTTGTAACAAACTACTAAAAATATTCTTCTTACTTTAAAACAAAAAATTGTTGCTCAAGAGACAATGAGCCTCTTGATTTGTAAGGATATCTGAACACAAGAGAAGGGTATCTCTGTGTGGTTCAGAATTTGTAAAAGGAATTTACAAGTTAGTGGAAATCTCAAGCGGGTTGCTTGAGGACTGGACGTAGGCACAAGGCGTGACCGAACTAGTATAAAAACTGAGTTTGCATTTCTCTCTTCCCTAAACTTCTTTAATTTATTGCATTTTATTATTTCTTTGCTTATTTTAAAGAAGTGTCATTTGAATTGATCTTTACTTCATTCATATTAAGTGTGCATATTCTATTTCAAGAGAGAATTAAAATTTGATTAGGGGGGAATTTTTAAACTTCATTCACCCCCCTCTTAAGTTATTGAGGCCACTTGTTTAACACTTGTTTCAACTTGCAATACAAAGGGCATTGTTGGTTATTGGTTATGACAAGAGAAGGCATTCCAAAATTATTATCTTGAAGAGTTTGCATTGTTGGTGTTGATGAAAGGGATTGTTGAATGGAAGCACTGCGATGAAAAAGGCTTAACTGGTTTGAATTTGAAGATTGAGTCCTAACTAGTCAATGACATGGTCCTCATGGCTGGGAGTGGGGGAAACTTTGGGTAATTGGTTATGAGTAGTAACCACAATGATGGGGATAAGAACATTTATTGATTCTTACACCTAGTGCCAAAATGATCTAATTGTTCACAGGATCTGCTTTATAATGGTGAAGGAGACTAAAAATTGAACATGTTTGATTTATGATTGTAAAATTACAGTTAAATTTGCATTAATATATAAACTACAATATTTTTAACTACAAACCAAACATATATGAAGAAGTTGGTCCAACAAGAAGACAAATACATGGCAACACCTGCACTCGATGCCTAAGTCAATATGTGTAGCATAGTGACAATATTGAGAGAACATTGCGTGGTCTACTTGGTAATGTTGAATGTACTTTATTTACAATCCTCAAATGCAATTGAGTCACATCTATGTCAATGTCATCCATTTATATAGTCATGAGATAATTCTAATAGATATTAGAATAAGTCATTTTCATCGCTAAATATTTTGGAATCCTTTACGTGAGAGTGTGAGCAAGTGATAAAAATTTATGCTTTCTAGTGTAAAAATAATGTGTGATGTAGACTTTGGTGCATAAGGTTTTAATTTGATTTCTCAACCATTGAAATGATTTAAGCATCTTACAACCTAAGACTATCTCGAACTTGTTATGACATATGCCTTTTTTTATATTGAGCAATTTAGGTAAATTGGATCTCAGGAACTCACCTGAATCAAAATACGTCTTAAGACTCATTGAACGATTACATATTATCCACTAACATAATTCTTACATTGGCAGTGAAATTAAACTCATGTTTTTTTAGATTATAAGTTCGTTTCTTACCAACTGGACCAACATTTCTTAATAATATGTCTATTTGATGAAAATCTTCAAAAAAACCTTTGCTACAAAGTCACATATTTACAAAAACCAATAAGTTATTGAACAAAATTGTCGGAGTCTTTGAAATTTTAAGAAGTCAAGTCGTTAGTTTTGAACTTTTTTTTTCCTAATTATATATGATTTGTAGGGAGTTATGTGTATTTTAGCGAATTGAACTTTTTATTTTTTTAATATATCATCCGAAAGGTTTTTTCAAATTTTGCCACAGATAAAGAAATTAGTTATTTTCTTTTTTTATTATTATCATCATTGATATAAAGAACATAGTTGTTGCATCAAACATTACGTCTTGGACCTGAAGTCCAAAATCACCCAAGGATTAGGCCCAGCATATTTTGAAGCCCAAATATGGATAAATCCACTATGGTGCCCGTTGTGAAGAGCTAGACCAAATGACCCAAAAGCTCCTTATTTGACTACATTTGGATTTCCGTCAACGAAACCCGAGGGACAAATCTTTGTGAATCTGGTACGTAATTGATTCAATTATGGAATTATAAATGATCATTTATTCAATTGTATATAATAATCTATCTTTTTTAAGTTGCAGTTTTTCTTCTATATAATAAAAACCTTTTTTTAAAGTAAAGTATTTTAAGGTAAGCACAATTCACAAGATAGATTGTTAGTTAATTTTAGAGTTTTTTTTATATCTTTCTACACATTGTTAGTTGCCTAAGATTTTCTTAATATTTTTTTAAAAAAAATCATATGTATCTTTCATTTGAGGTGATCCTCTTTGAGGTGGATAGGATCATTATAAATAATAAAGTCCTTCCGAGTATATTTAATATAACTTCATATCTAAAATTATAATCGAGATGACTGGTTAAGCTGAAACAACATCAGATCACGCCAATTAAACTATGTAGTTAATGGTTAATATTTTCCTATTATTATACTTTACATAATATATTATCATATCTGTATCCCACTTTTAAAAATAATGATCATATGTACCTAATATTCTCCAATCTCCATGTACTTATGCAGCATAATTAACAATAGCAACGTGTTATAGCCAGTTGCTAAAGCTACCTAATAAGAGTACTGGACCTACTGGTATAACTCAAACTCTCCCCTTGAACTACTGAATTGCACGTTGCTACTTGCCTCCTCAACTATCTAACTCGCGCAGCATAAATTCATTACGTCTGGATAAGACATGTTAGGATGTCCCTTAAGGTAACCCCCTCTTCCAAATGTAAACAATTTAAGATAAGATATTTGACAATAATTAATGGCATCTCCCTCCTGAAAATGTACTTTCGTTCTATTTATCACTCATACTCAGAACTCATTTGATCTACTTTGCACTTTCATTCTACATAACACTCTAATCACGTATAGCTCATTTGGTATACTACGAAAATAAGTTTCATCGTAACATATTTTTAAAATAAATTTGTGATTGAAATTATTTTATTATGATAGAAGTGATAAAATTAGGAGGCATTCCTAATACTACCGACTAGGACATTAATTGCATGTTGGGACAGTTGAAAGAGACACACTTAGAGGATTATTGTACAAGCCTGAATTGTAAGGGTTCCTCAAAATTTTAATTTTCTCTATTTAAATATGACATCTCCAAGCTAATTTAGTTCTAAGAATAATTCACACGTATCTTCAACTACACAAGATGTAGTTTTGTCATTTAAGTATTCCGTATCATAGTCAAAATGCGTGTAATATGACAATGAGTAAAAGTTAGATTATATATAGTCTATCACTGACATATATTAGCTCACTCACCTTTCCAACAGGCTACTAGTAGTCAAAGTTTGGATGGCTAGAAATATTGATATTTTGGCATTGCTCAACCTCAAAGCATGCAAAGTCATGTTACTAATTTGATTGATTCCTGGTTCGGATCGCCAACAAAAAATTCTCAATATTCCGACAATGTAATCTCTTCCCATTCATACCCACTTTCAGCTTTCAGCTATCACCTTTTGGTTGCTCATTTCCTGTGGGCTTTGTTTTGTCGTTTACTTTCGTATATAGTTTGATGTGTAATGTGTTTATCTAATCTAAAGTATTGCCACAACCAGAAATATATCATATATGTAAGCCACAAAGTGATTGGCTCATGAAACATGTATATAACAACAGGAATTTAAACCTCGAAATATTTCATGACTTGGGAAGGGCCAATTATTGCATCAACCCAAATATGATTGGTTCCCCTTAATTTTTAGAAAGTTATTTGTTCTTTTCTCCATCTAACTATGTATCCATCTATGTGTACGTAAGACATGGAAATCAATCTTATTTTACTTTTGAAAAGTTGATAACACTTCCTTCTTTTCTTTTGAGTTGGAGCAAACGTAGAGAGATTGTACTTTAAATCATTTCACAATGCTTAAAATGTCATAATGGCAAACGTGTAAAGTATGATAAAGTAGATGAGAATCTGGTTAATTTGATAAGGAGGTACCCCTACGATTTCACTTGCAAAAGCAATTCTTTTTTGTGTATATTCTCCCTCCAATGAAATCATTTTGCTATAGAACGATTCCTTTTTACGATGGTAACCCAACGATTATTGTACTAATGCCGAAGCTTCTTTTTTGTCAATTAATCTCCATTTCATTTAAGTTATTGTTTTCACATAATTTCCTTTTATGCTATATGAAAAATTAGAGGTGACAAAATAAATTAATCGCTTATAGTTTAGTTCCCTAAATCATTATCATATAATAGTGGGGTCTTTATCCAATATTTCTCTCATGTCGTGAACAAAGAAACAGCCATGTCCTACACATGAATGGAGTCAGGATTTTATGTAAGAGGATCAATATAAAAAAATATGACTTATAAAAGAACATTTAAAATTTTACATGCATGATATTTATAAAAATTTTAAGATATAACTAAATGTTTTTTAGGAGCAAAAATAAATGTATAATTGTGTTAAGCACAAGAGAGATACTATTCACCAAATGTAATTAACACATAAGGGTCAAAGATCAGTATCAAAATAAGAAGGAACTAAAAAAATCAATTAAATCAAGTGAAAAGAAATTTTTATAGTCGAAACATATTATTCAAAAAATAATAATAATTAAAAAAATAGGTAATTGAATCACATAAGAAATATTTGGATTAACGAATCACATGTAATAAATATTTAGATAAATTAATTAAGTATAAATGAATCACCATGATTGTACGGGAATGTTATGTAATGTTGTTGAATGTTTTATTTGTTAAGTAGTCGTTATAATTTTTAACTCAAAAAACTTATACCATTTCCTCCATAATTTGGTGCTTAATACAAGTTGAAATAAAATCAAAGTTTTGATGACTAACATGAGATCTAGACGTCCTAGTAAGAGAATGAGTAAAGGTGTATGTGAGTTGGTTTGGGTTGGGTTTTATAAAATTTGTGATCCAACCAGTAATAGGTTAATTTGAGTTGATTTTTCAACAACAAAATTAAAACTCAACTCAACTTGTTTGTAAACGATTTAGGTTAGGTTAGGTCAACAGGTCAAAACATGTATTTTTATCTTTTTTTTAATTTAATATTTTTTATAACCTAAATTTTTTATTAAATGAAATCTTAATACATTACTTATAATTGTTATGCTTAGTCAAATAGTGAAAGAAGATATCAATGGAGGAATCACATTGTTGTTATCATCATCACATAAGCTAACATAATATGTTAAACATGATTTAAAAATTAAAATATAATAAATAAATTCAAGAACCAGACCCATAAAGCCTAAACTCAAAAACTAAAACTATCACAACATAGTTTAAAAAATCCAATGTTCTCAAATAGTCAAAATGATTTAACTAAATCTAAAATGGTTTGAAACAATTTAAAAAACAAAATAAATGATCTACAATCAATAAGGAGTTGAAATCCTAATTTCGTAAGTGACCGAGTAAAATTGTGAGAATTGGGAAAAAAAAGATAATCTCACTCTTAGTTAATAAGTCTGATAATAATAATTAATTTTTTAAATTATATATATATATATATTATAAAAAGAAATAATAATTAATACAATTAACATGTCAATGGACTAGTTAGCAGATTAATGAGTCACAACATTAAAATCTATAATAACTCAAAACTAAATCTTAAATGGATTGAAATTTTGATCCAAATACAAAAAAAATTAAAATATTAAATTCAAATTATTTGAATTGATTTAAGTCAATTTGGTATTCATAAACATTTTTAAGAATGAGTGACTTAATTTGCTTGCTTTCTAACGAACTTAACCGAAAAGTTGGAATTTTGCTTGAATTTTTGCTTTCAAATATTCAAAATAAAATCAAACTGATAATTGTTATTGCATGTGCGATTCATAGTTGAGTTTGTGCGATTCAGAATTGTTAAATAGTCATTATTACTCCTTTATTTCCCCTGTTATTTGTATTCCTAACTTTTTTCTCTTTTCCATTAATTCGCCATCCTCTTCATGCTAATCTTTGTCCATTCCTCTTGGTTCGGCTTTCCAGTTTTGGACCATAATGTTCAAAAGAATCAATAATAATAGTATAACAATCTCAGCCGTTTTATTTTATTATAATTATAAAAATAACGTATCAACAGGTTTTTATGTTGTTGGAGCATCAGTGGGAAAAAAATGTCCTATTGCAGCAAACTGGAATCATATTATATCTTCTTTTTTTTTCAAAATTACTGTTATATTACTCGCTGTATTTTTTTTTCTTATTTATTCTTTGTCTAAATATGCATATCGATTCATGTTTTTTTAGAGAATCGAGTCTTCGACTTGCCTAATATGCAATAAAACTGTTGAGAAAATTTAAATATAAACAAGCTTGATGTGAACAATAATTAATAAACAAAGTTAATTATTTTTTTAAGGAGAACAATATTTTTTTTAATTATAAGTAGTAAAACTCTTTCATTTAGAATTTAGCGTATTTGCATGTTCAATCATCAAACTTAAAATTAGACGTGATGGAAATTGGACAAATTTTGTATTATCATTAATAATAAAGCTTAAGTGAAATGTTTTTAGGTATTTTTATTAAATGTTAAAATTCTATCTTCCTAATCAACACTAACTTTAATCAATATTTATATTCATTTGGTGTGAATTATGATATTCTTAATCAAAAGTTAATGACTAATTCATCAAAATTCATTTAAAAGACTTATTTTTCAATAGATTTATTTTAAATGCATAAGTCAAAAATTGAACTCATGACCATAAACTTAAAACATTAAATTATCTATGGAACATGTCAAATTATTATTTATATTGGTTTTTATGATGTGAATTGCTGAAATAACATACATAAATGAGTTTTTATCTAACACTACTAGTATTTCATTGATAGCTTTGGTCATCTAGATTCTAGGGAAGGAAACATTGGGGTGGCAGCCTCAGCGTGTCGCGCGTGTGGGGTATGGCAAGGTATTAAATGTTAGAATAATGGGTCTTAAGACAGGCTAGAATGCTAGATATAGGTCCCTCTATGGCTGTATACAAACACATTGACTCCGAAACAGTGAAAAAAACATGAAGATGAAGGAATACAAAACTATTCGTATCTTTCTTAGCTTTACCATCCCCACATTGCTTAAACCTTCATTAAATAAATTTCTTTATCTGAAACAAATACCTTTTTCTTTAAGAGGAAGGACAATTCCCCGTACTAGCTTGAAACATTTTCGTACGTTAACTGTATAATTTCCACTCATAAAGTTAACAATAAGTATGCGCTCTTATTTCATAATAATGGTTTTGGTCCCTATATTGGTAAATGTGCTTTCACTTTTTTTGAAAGCAGAAAAATAATAATAATAACTCTGAATTTTGTTTCACGTTAGTCGTTAAGTAGATTTTTCTTAGCCAATTTCATTAAGGATCAATTCAGTAGACTAAAAAATGAAATAAAATTTTTAAATTAAAATAAAATATAAAAAATGTGACTCTCAAGTCTTTCTCTTTCTCTACAAACAAACTTAGGGTGATGAATTGGCACATTAAATGCCACTATCTTCCAATAATCAATAACACAATTGAACAGAAACCCATATGCTTTTCACCTTTAAAGAGAAATTGCATGAACAAAGGTAAACTAACAGTTTCAATTTGGTATATTTAATTAAGTTCTCCTTCGTTTCCTTACCTGTGAGAAAGAAAATTTAGGCTAATTCTCTTTTCTTCTTCTTTATTTTCTCATATTATTCCAAGATTCTAAAAAAGGGATTTGAGTAAACTTTTTGAAAATATTAACTATGTGGATAAATAGAAGAGTGATATAAGAACATCGTTGTATAACCATTCCATGGGAAATTGCTATGAAATTTACCTAAACTCAGTTGCTACTAACTTTCTCCAAATTTCTTTCTTTTGTTTTCCCCCATTTTTCAAAATAATATATCGTTATCATAGTTAAAAAATTGTTGTTATATAAACAGAAAAACTTGAATCAACAATACGTCGGAGCTTGTTAACATAGCAACAACCACAACAAAAAGGCCACCACCCTGCGGCATTTGTTCTCTCATTTGGACCTTTCGGGTCTTGTTTCAATATTCTTAGCATTTTCATAAGTTGAAGCACACATTTTGCAATGGGGATAACAAGCAGAGAATGAGAGTTTTTTTTTTTTAATCGACAAATGTTAAATGCTAATGGTTAATTATTATTTTTTGTTGATAATAGAAGGATTCAAATCACTTTCTTCTTTCTCCACCATCAAGTCAATCTTATAACCTCTGGAATGGAAACTAGGAACCCACCCTAGAGGATTTCGCCAATAAGGTTGTTATCCCATAATTCCAAACTTGTTGGTGAAGCAGTTGTGGGAAAGGTTGAGTGTTCCGACAATGGAGGAGAGAGCGGTGAGAAAAACTATAAAGAGAACCAAAGAGAAGTTTGGAGGAGAGGACGTTATTAAGCTGATGCAAAGGGATTTAGTTCCCTATTTGAGAAAATATTGCAACTTTGAATGCAGAGAGTGGAGTTTCTTCGTATTCTTTGTTCTTGTTTCTGTTTGGTTTGACACTTTGGGTGTGTCTGGGAGACAGAAGGGAAAGACAAAGAATGGAAAGGAGAGTTGAGGAGAGAAAAATAATAGGTTGAAGAAAAGGGTGAAAGAGGAATTGGGAAATTTTGTGTTTTTCTCTAAAATACTTTTATATAGATAAATGATATTTTTTGTTCTTAAAAATATAAATAGTTGATAATTTAATATCTGAAAAATGATTTTTTTTTTTAATTTAATCATCAAATATGAAAAAAGTGATTCTACCCAAATGCTTGTTATTTGTAATTGTAAATGGGGTTTCATGTGTGTGCTTACTAAGAGGGACTAAAATGCCCGGAGAAACTTTTGCTTTTTACAAATTTTTTCTCTTTTCATCTTCTATGAGTGAGACCGAGAACTCTGATGACCTCTATGCCGTCGTGACAGAGCATTTTTGTTATGTTATTTGAAGACGAAAGCCAACCTTTTGTGTTCTGTAATACATGCTAAGGTAAAACAACAAATACACTATATATATACCTTGTGTGTGACTCCTCCATGCCCTTTCATTTTGCCTCTCTTTCCACCCTTCACAACCTCTGACCTACTACCACCCATTCAACAACGACCCACGAAGCTCAAACAAGAGACTAAAGAAACAAAAATAATGCAACAACGTTATTGATGGAGAAGAAGATATAGAGAATGAGAGAGGAAGTAGTCGTTGGGGTTTTAAAGTTAAGGAGGAAGGGAGAGTATTGTAAAAGAAATAGAAACTTTCACTTGTGACAATTTAATCTATTATAAGCGTGTTGACAAGTTAGTACATTACATTCATGGCAACCTACTTACACACATGGAGTGTGAGAAACTCACATGCATATCACATGTACACACATGCTAAGGATAAAAGTGTTCAGTTAACTAAGTGAAGAATTAATTTGTGGTATTTTTTTACATTCGAAAACTAAATTAATTTTTTTATTATTTATAGACTAAATTGTTCATATATTACACTAAAATGGTCATTTGTCCTACTACTTTTATTTTAGTCTTTTTTATGGGCCATGATGGATGGATAGATAGGTGACCCTTGAAATATTATACAAGATTTAATCATGTCAAATAATTACTTTTAATATATTATCTCTAGTCTTATATATAAGAAATAAAAGGTAACATTTTCTTAGTTTCTAATGATTATTTCTAAAAGAAACATTAGATTATTTTATTTTTAAATTTTTTTATCAGTAATGATTATTCTCTTTTTTCATTAAAATTTGTGTATTTATTGGATTATCAATAAAATAAGACACACTTGTTGATAGAAAAATTATCTTTTGAATTATAATCATATCTTAAGTCATTTAAAATCATGGATAATCTTAAAATAAAATTAAAATTTATAAAATAAATTAATTAATCTAACTACTTTTAGTAGTCTTAATAAATTAGATAATTATTTTTTATATATAGAATGGAAGGTAGTAATAATTAATGTTAGATTGAACTATAAAAATAACAAAAAAATTAAAACAAAACCTTTTTAAAAATATGACAATTAAAAAGAAACAGAAAGATTAATTTTATAATTTAAAAATGTAATATTACAAACAAACAAAATTATGAAAGACACTTGTATGAGATTATGTCAATAAAAGACTGTGAAACACAGGAAAGACATGGGGTACCCAAAAGCTCTGACACGATATTACACGGTACGGAACGTACCATGTTGTGATGCCTGAACTGACACATATCATGTGATGTGATCATGATTTCGGTGGATGTTGGGCTGGCCACCATGGAGTTCTAGATCTGGCTTTAAATTTTTTCCTTGGGGCCCTTTGGTGTCACATTTACTGTCTCTATTCATATATCCCTATATTCTTCATACGCTCGCAATCCCTCTTAAATATTTGGATAGTAAAATGAACATTAAATCATTTCATATGGAAAATTTAGATGGGGATTAAATTTGGCTAATTTTAAAATAAAGATAGTTAATTGACTCAAAAAATTTAATAGGACAAAATCACACATAATTCAAATTAAAAAATAACAAATGTAATTAAACTTATAAATTAGTTTACCACCATATGAATTAATTGATTTATGATTGTTTCTGTTTAATTAATAATTTTGAGTTTCAATATTAAATATATAAATACATTAGATATCTAGAGAGAACTTTAATTTATCTCTTATAATAATCCAAACGAACAAGATTATTTCTCGTAAAAAATATATATGATCTAGACAAAATACTTATAAATTAGTTTATGAAAAAAAATGTATAAGAATTTTAAAATTAAGTAAACCTAACATGTTAGTAATGTTTTTTTTTACGTGTTGTTAGTAGCGTTGAGTATGGCCATACATATCTTTTACAATTTATGGCATATAGTCAATAACCGTTTAAAAAAAAGTTGATCACACAAACTTTAATAGTATAAAAAGAAAAATTAGAAACAAATATTTTAACAAAACATACGGGTGCACTAAGGATGGTTATAAAACCAAATATTTTAATAATAGAGAAAAAAGATTTATGTTGTAATTACGGTGTAAATTATTTTACATAATCATTTCATCACAATATTATGATAAATTTATTTATTCTTATCAAAACTATCTTAAATAATAGAAATGATGATTTGTAATTAAATTATAAAGTAAAACTATTTAACATTGTCAATGCATAGCCATTAATTTTTTTTTTTAAATCAATTAACTAAATTGATCTCATTTTAGTTACATCATTAATTAATTTATTAGTTTTAATTTAAAGTCAAATTAAACTAATCATAATCGATTCACTTCTTAGGTCATATTTGACAAGATATTTTGATTGATTTCTAACTTTTTTCATTTAATTGAAACTTGTCTAACTGTTCCATAAATATTTTTTTTAATGACTTTTAACATTTTTTAAACATTATTAGAAGTAATGTTTTTTTTTTAAAGTCAACTTCTAACTTTTTATATTTTTATTCTCAATATATTTATCCATTTTCCTAGTTAGGTTTTTTAAATAGATCATGATTTTATTATTTTTTTATTATTTTACATTTTTTAACTACTCCATCAGCCAATTTTACTGGATACTTATAATTTAATAAACTAGTTTTTCAGTTTTTAACTTTTAGCTAACTTTTTAACTAATTTTTCCGAACATAACCTTGGTAAATGTTACCTTTTTTATTTGAAACAACTACTTTATACTTTGGTTATGTTTGACAAAATGAAAGTTGAAAAAATAACTTATTAGATTATAAGTGTTCATAAAACTAGTTGTTATATTAGCTAAGAAGTATAAAATGACAAAAAAAATAAGAAAATCATGATTTATTTATAAAAAGATAATTAAAAAATTGGATAAATATATTAATAATAAAAATGAAAGAAAATATAAAAGTTAAAAAATGATAGCGTTTTAAAAATCGTTAAAAACTAGTAAAGAAAACTTATTTATCGAATAATCAAACAAGTTTATGAGATAATAAAAAAATCAAAAACTACCTAAAATATCTCACCAAACATAATTTTTATATGAAGAATTAAATTTTAACATAAGTATTAAAAAAATACAATTAATACTTTTACATTATGTAACTTCTTAATATATAATTTTATATTTCTAGCTAATTATTTTTTATCATTTACTAGACAATAACAACGACTTCCACTAAGGATACTCTGTGAAAAAAAATAATATTTATTGATTCATTAATTTTCTAAAATGATATTATTGTAACTACTATATATATATATATAAGAAATAAATATAAAAAAATAAAAATTAATATTTTTAAAAAATGTTACTTCTTCAAATAATGTTTCACAAAACATTAAAAGTTATTAAAAAACTTGTTTACCAAACAATCAAATAAATTATTTAACTAGTAAAAAAATAAAAAACTAACTAAAATATCTTATTAAATACTCACTCTGTTCCAAAGTATAAGTGATTTTAGAAAAAATTAGATTAATTTAAATTAATTTTAAGAATTAGCTTTAAATTAAACTTGTTTATAAGTAATTTTGAATTAGTTTTAAATTAATTTTAAGAATTAGACTAATTTTAAATAGATTTTCTAACTGTTTTTTTCAAAAAAAAAAAATTATTTAGTTGAAAATTAGTTCCGAACCAATTTTATAAAAAAAATAGTTTTATAAAACAATGCAGTTGTTTTTAAAATCAATTTGAATAAAAAGCGGTGGGTTACCATCAGGTTGGGTCAAAACAGCTACATCCCTAGTGGTTGATATGCCATATGCACGGGGATAGAGATCAAACATTAGAATGAATTATTTAAAAGATATGCAAAAAGAAAGCGTCACTGTCACTGACTCTCCTAACTTTTTATTTTTTTATTCGTTTTTGATACCGCATGTTCAATTCAATCCACAAGCTGTCTTTTCCTGACTTCAAAGGAATCCTATCTTACACTGCAAAATGGACAAAAATTTCCCAAGAAAACAATTTTCTTCTTACTTTCTTATTGCTTTTTGGTATCTTTTCAATACTTATATGTTTCATGTTTGTTTTTTATTTTTCATATATATATAATAGATATTATAAAATGATAGGAAGAAAAAGATAGATAGAAAGATAAATATTAATGAGATGTTTTTAATAAAGATATGTCTATAAATTATTACTCTTTTTATATAGAAATAATTATATTAATCACGTTAAAGGTTTTGTAAAATTATATAAATATTTCTTACTTTTTTAACACTTATAAAAACCTTCCTTTGAGGGGGCTTGCATTGATGTTTTCAAATAATTAGGTTGTGTTTGTTTCCAATGATGAAAATAATACTCAGAAGATAAAGAATGAGTGTTGTTGGTTTGGTAGCAATGATAAAAGTGAAAAATAAGTTTAAAAATATGGAGTCCATTTGTATTATTTTTTATTTATTTTTATTCATCTTTTTATATCTCTTTATCTCTTTTTTATTTCTCTTCCACCGAATAGTTTTATTTATAATTTTATTTTTAATTTATTTCTATATTTATTTATTTTTATTTCTATCTACTTTATTTTTCTCTTCTATACCAAATACAACCTTAAGAGGATTAATGTAATATACAAAGAGGTGTCAATGTATATTTCCATAAATTAAAAGAGATTAATGTAGGAATAAGAAAAAATAGGAAGTGTTTATTTAATTTCATCAAATTTCAGGAATAATGAATGTAATTTATTTTTTTTATAAAAATAAGTCACTAAGTCTTAACTTTTTTTTATATTAAAAGATGAGGCCTAAGCCTTAGGAGAGGAAATAGGTCACACAATTTGTCAAGGGCCTACTAACGGGCCCGCGAGAGGCTTGAGTGGCTTGTATAATATAAAGGCTAAATTTAGGCTTTTAAAAAGTTTTTTTAATTAAAAATGTCAAATTTTAAGTTTTAAAAAAACCTATAAGATCGGACAGATTGATCTATTTATATAATAAATTAATAATATATAATATTCCATATATATTATATAAAACTACATCACCTTTTCACCAATATTTTATTTTATATTAATAGATATTACTTGTAATTAAGTTTTATACACAGTCTTTTGTATATTTTGTGTTTGGATTTGACTATTAATAATTATACATTTATAAAAAAAAGTAAATTTGAATTATTTAACAGTGGCTTGCTGCTTACTGAAATTTTCTTTTTTCTTTAATATTATTGGTCTTTAGAAAACATAGAATAAATTAGGTGATGAATCCGTTGACCTATAAATCTATAAACTTGTTTATAGACTTTTATATAAAACAAATAAATAAATTTTCAAATCAAATCAGACTTTTAAATCGATCATACTAAAGCTTAAAAAAAATTATAATAGATAAATTGACCAAGCTCATGCTTAATAATTATAATATAGATCAGACTTATTCCATGAAAGTCTAAGTTGATGAGACCTTTTCCCACCCCTAGTAAGCCTCTCCACACAAACTAGATTAATACCCACGAGGGTAAAGAACAAAAGTTACACTGCCAATAAAGGAAACAAAAGGAGCAAAATGAAAAATACAAAAATCACTAGCCACAACCCATTCTTTGCCAACTTATTTGCAACCTGGTTAGCTTCCCACCAAATATGCTTCAGATGGACAACACGAAAACGTTTCATCCCGGTGCAAATGTCTTCAATCAAGTTAAAACAAGGATGAGTGCGAAGATAAACACCACAAACAAGAGACACTGATAGCAGAGAGTCACTTTCAATAAAAATAGCATTGAAACCTTTCTCATGGGCAACATTCAGGTTGAGGAAGATGGCCCAAAGCTCAGCTTGAACCGCTGAACAGTCACCCAGATTCTTTGCAAAGGCCTTTTTGAACTGCCCCATGTAATCACGAAACACTCTCCCACAAGCCACTTTGTTATGTTATTGATCAACAGCTCCATCAACATTAAGCTTTAGAGCTCCTTATTTAGGAGGATGCCATGAAATAAGTATCATCTCTTACTGAACAACACGGTGAGTATGTAAAGTAGAGCACTCATAAGCACTCTCCTTCTAGACCTGGGCTAGATGACTAACAGTGAAGACAACCTTGTCCACATTAGGTAGAATATTCCGGAAAATGAAGTCATTTCGAGCTCTCCAAACACCATCAATTGTTAGGGAAAAAAGGACACTCCAATCTGATTTAGCCACAGAAGACTGGTTGAGATTAGAAATCACCCAATCATTCACTGGATCATTCCAAAATGAAGGGGGAGTCTGATTATTTATAATCCTTTGCCAAGCTGAAACAACAGAAGTACACTTTCTAAGCACATGCAATAACGATTCCGCTCGCGTAGTACAAATAGGGCAAACATCATCCAAACTGATATGGTGATGCTTCTTAAAAACGTTAGTTGGAAGCACACGACGAGCCACTTTCCAAAGCAAGAAACACAACCTCTCTTGACCTTTCCAACACCAAATCTTCTTAAAAAGGTTGGATGAGTTAATTACCAAATCCTGGTTAATAAAAAACTTGCAAGCTAGAGACATTTTAAAACTACCATCAGGTGATTCCTTCCAGCTAATCTCATCCTCCCCTCGACTCCCAAAGGGAGGGCATAAGCCTTGAATCTACTCAACAATATCCTGAGACAAAAACTGGGATATGTGTCTCAAATCCCACTGACCATTCCCATCCACCAAAAAAGTAACACACATATCATTTGTCAGATGTTGTTGATTATGAGGAATAACCTCAACTAGAGGACCCTGATTAGGAACCCAGTCCAACCATCACCTATTATCCATACCAAATTTGACGAAACATCTTTCCAGGAATGACAAATTCCTCGCCATAATTTAGTCCCTGGCTTATCAACATTCATTCTAGGAACAAGATCCTCCCAACACCAGTACTTTATTTGCTTGAATAACTCGAATCCACAGATGATTTCTCTATTGACATAGCCGCCACCCCAACTTCATAAAACTAGCATGATTGGCAAATTTTATCCCAGCTTCTTATGCACAGGCCACCAACTTCTTTAGGAACACAAATTTTATCCCAGCTAACAAGATGGATATGCTTTTGATGATCTGAAGTGTCCCCCCAAATCAATTCCCTACATCTTCGGTCAATATCATCACAAATTGATTTTGGCAACATAGTTGTTTGCATCACATAGCTAGGTTGCGCTTGCAAAACGGACTTAGAAGGGTAACCCGGCTAGCTAGAGATAAATTACATGCCTTCCAATTATTTTGGCATTGATTCAGTTTATCAATGATAAACTGATAGTTGTTCGTAAACTTCCTTTTATGAATGAGAGGATCACATAGATACTTTCCCGCCAGATCAGATGTACATTGAAATCCAAATGCATCAGCATTTGATTTCAAGTTTGCCAATGAACAATATTCAAAAACAATATTCTAGTTTTATCCATACTCAGTGAGTCTTAACCCGACCTTAGTATTTTTGCATAGGTATTTTTAGATTTATTTTTATTATTATATTATAGAATACAAAATTAATGTAATATTTAAAATCGGTATAATTTGTTAATTTAACTTGCGTAAAATTAACATTTTTAGTTAACTTGATTCTTAACATTACTAAATTAGTTAATTTAATTCAAGAATTTGATGACTACCAATTAGTTTAATATTAAATATGAAATTGATTGATACAGTTAAACTTAATGATTAAATTACTTTTAAAAGTAATGTCATGGGTGGTGAAGAGGGTTGTACTTCAGGTCGGAGCCTCATCTTGGCTATTTTGTGCTGATGCGTTAGCTAATAGAGCGTGTCATATGAAGGAGGAGTTTTTTTTATGGCCAGTTATTGTTTTTTTTATTCTATTAGAGCTGTGTCTCTGCGTATAGTTCAATTATGGTGTTCTTGTTTTTGGGCTTTTAGTCCCGTTGATTAAAAAAAAAATATATCAAACGTAATAAACATAAAGGCAAGAGATGTGAATGCATTAATTTGTTCAACTAAATAATCTCTTGATCACGCACTAAACGGCTTAAGGCGACATCTATCCCAAAGAGGGTTATTATTACTTTTTATACATAAAAGTGTCAATTCACTCCCTATTATGTGATGTTGTTATTATTCCCTCGTCTGTACTATTTGTATCAACTCAATGTATTTGTCCCACAAAAAATTCCCTATCTCAATAGAAAAAAGAGAAATCAGATAAATTGTGATGATGAAAAAACTATCCAAAAAGTTTATACAACAAAAAAGAAAATCATAGAAGGAAAAATAAGAGAGAGAACATGACTTTAGGTAGTAAGTGCTTGCATGTGCGGCTGCTGGCACAGACTTAATGGCTAATGGTCCAGCCTCCCACCTTCTCTTCTGCGCCGCACCGCGCCACACATGGCATAACACATCCATTTCCGTCATACTTTATTTTAGAAAAAGGCTATTTACTGGAACAATACAAATTTATACCTTTTTGGAAAAGCTTCAAGTAATATAAATTGCTTACGATAGAATTAAGTTTGGATCTCTTAAATACAATGCTAGGTTTATGTTCTATAGATAAAAAAAAATGTAATTATAAATGAAAAAAATGTAATTAAAATGAAGTAATTAGTTAGATTTTCTATTAAAAATCAGTTATAGGAAAAACTAATAAATATATATTTTTTTTTAATTTTTGCATTAAATTTACTTAATTATTCCCACCCCTTACCTCCCTCACACCGCCCCCAAGTCTTTACAGCATTATTAGCTTTCCCTTATCTTATTGTATCAATTTTGCTTCTCTATTTAATTTTTTTTTTCTGCAATATACGTCAACTGGAATTTAATTTTTTCTGCTATATACGTCAACTGGAATTTGATGAACAATATTTGACTTCTAACAATGTATCATTCAAGAAAGATGCTAATAAGCACAAATAAAAGAACGGAAAGCGCTTAATAATTACTTTTTGAAATTAACATTCTTTTTAATATGTTTTATCATTATAACATTGGTCAGTGATAACTAATTTTCAAAAAATTTAATTGATAATCTTTAGTGAGATTTTTCTTCCCAATCACATTTTGTTCATTTATAGAGTTCGAGACTTACTTAAAAATCAAACACATAACCACTTATATCATCGACTTATTATTACTTTCTTTTTAATATTTTTTCAAATATTTGCATGGAATTCTTACAATAAATAACTTAAGAAGATATAAATTTATGTGGTGATATATTACTAAGGGGAGAGGCTAATGTATGTAAAATTCAGGAAGATTACAAGGACGACCTCAAGCTCTGCTTCTCGGAGAAGAAGAAGAAAATGATGATGATGATAGCATCAATGGAAGCCACTCTTCATTTTTTTTTTTTGGAGAAGTGTGGGGGAAAAGGGTAGGTAAGAGAAGAGAATATTTAAGTAAATTCAATTAAAAATAGAAAAAGGAGGTATATTAAATAATTATGAAAAATATATTTAACAATTGTCAAAATAATTGATAATTAAATAGCTATACATCAATAATAATTTTTGTTAGACTAATTATAATTTTTTCATAATGTATTTTTATTATTTTTTTGCTTATTAAGTACAAATATACTAAATACTTTTATGTTTTAAAGACATTAAGGATATTTTTTTTATTAAATATTAAGAAGGTTAATTAAAAATATTATGAAAAATATAGCACTGTTTTTTAAATTAACAGAGAAGAAGTAACGTTCGTTCTCGATTAAGAGGTGTTCTTTTGATTAGGAAAAGATACGTTAATTTAATTAAAATGTAAAGTATAAAATTTAAAGAAGAAAGATTATTATCCTTTAACAAAATCATATACCTTTTTTTATTAATTTTATAATGGAAAAAATCTCTTAATATAAATATATTATTAAAGGAGCATTAACCGAAAAGATCAGTAGAAAATTTAAATATATTCCCTGTTTTGAAAAAAATAAAAAAATTGAAATAATTTTCTTTCACAAACTAAAATCAGTTCATGCATAAATTCAAACTAAATTTTTAGGAAAGTATAAATCATTTATCTTTTAAAAAAATAATTTTATCTTATATTTATATATAAACTAATTTAAACGTATAAAAGAAATTTGTTTTATTAGTTTTTTTATAAATATGATTTATAAACTTTCAACAAGCATCTTTAGTATCACCGTTAATAAACAGAGAAGATGGCCCTTTCGAGGTCCAATAAAATAAAAAGAGGTTAATTTTAATACATTGGTCAATATAAGATTTTCAGATAACTGATTGTGAAGAAATAATTCTAAATATAATTTCAAAAGAATTGTTATAAATTTTATTAATTTAAATATATCACTATTTCAAATTCATTCAAATACCATAAAAAGTAATTTAATTAATTAAAATATAAAAATAAAAAAAAAATATATTAAATCGATGATGGAATGAAAATTATGAATTTTTTAAAATGTAAAGATTAAAATTATGAAGAAAATAAAGGGACTATAATTGTAAATCAAGAATGAAAGAAATACCAAAATTATAATTTAAATTATTTTATATTAAACAAAAATTTAATATTTTTTTTTATACTTTTACTATTAAAAATTCAATTTAATAATGACATATGGACATTAAATTAAAATTTTAAAACGCATATTTAGTGAAAAGTATTTATTATTAGAAGTAACATATACAAATTACTATCATTTAAGCAAATAATTTACTAACATAAATATAAAAATATAACTTTTACACCTAACAAATCATAGGTTTAAATCTGTCCTGGCCCAAGCCATTATCTCCTTCCCTAAATTTTCATATATATAAAACACAATTTTGATATATGTTTTGTCATTTTATTTTATATTTTATCTTGTATTATTGACATTTTCAATTGAGAAATGTTATTTATATAACAATTAACAAATCGTACAAAATTTTATCAAGAAAAAAGTAGTAGATGTCATAAATGAAGTAAAAAATTATGTGATATAGAGATGGAGACATAAAATTGTTGTAAGAGATTATGGTATTTCCAATTTAACTTCGGACAGCTTATAACATGCGGATAGATAAAGTACGCTTATGTCCATATTCTTTTTTTGTTGATAAGTTGCTTATGTCCATAATAAAACGTGAAATTATGACAACTTTATATTTTTGAAAAAATCAAATCAAATTTAAGGATAAAAAGGGCCTGAGAAATAATAAGGATAAGCAAAGATAAATAAAGATGTGACTGTTACTGAGCAAGTGGCTCTAAGTATGTATATGTATCTACTTACTATAACATGATGGCTTCCTTCACAATCCATAGGAGTTTGTGTTTGTGCTTTTCTGTACTGTGTTGAAGAGTAGTAGTAGAAGTGGTTCGATCCCCAACAGTTAGGTTGTCTACTACTCCTACCCATAACCATACCATACCATACGCCCCTTTCTACTTTGCACACTTTTTTTTTTCTATTTACTTGTACTTAGTGCCAACTCTTTCGGTTGGTGCACTTCATCCACGCACGCTAACTCTCTAATTTCTGAACGGTTTTTGTAGTGTGAGAGCAAAGTTGGTAGCTCTAGAGTGACACAGAGAAGAACAAGATGGGGGACAAGTCCCAAGTTTTGGAGGCCGTGTTGAAGGAAACTGTTGATTTGGTAACATTAAACATAGATAGATCTGAATCACTTCATCCTTATGTTGTTCCTTGTTATGTCTTTTTTTTTTTTTTTTTAAACTAACGGGTCTTTTTCTTTTAATGAATATGTGAATGAATGCAGGAGAACATACCCATTGAGGAGGTTCTTGAGAATCTGAGATGTGGCAGAGAAGGGCTCAGCAGTGAAGCTGCTGAGGAGAGGCTTACCATTTTTGGTCACAACAAGCTTGAAGAGAAGAAAGTACTACTCTATCTTGTTTTTTTTACTCATTGATTAAATCCCACTTGAAAAAAATTGAATTTTTATGATGAACAATCTTCTGTGGTGTTGTGCAGGAGAGCAAATTTTTGAAGTTCTTGGGATTTATGTGGAATCCTCTGTCATGGGTTATGGAGGCTGCTGCTATAATGGCTATTGCGCTTGCAAATGGAGGGGTGAGTACACTTAGTTCTCGAAAGTTTATATTGACAATGAAGGTGAGTTTGTAGGTTGATTATGTGGACTTGTTTCTTATAAATTTGTGCAGGGGAAGGCTCCTGATTGGCAAGACTTTGTGGGTATCATTACCTTGCTTCTCATCAATTCAACTATCAGTTTCATTGAGGAGAACAATGCTGGTAATGCCGCAGCAGCTCTCATGGCTCGGCTCGCTCCAAAAGCAAAGGTATCAAACTCAGTCTTTCTTTTTTGTTCTATCTCAGTACTGTGTGGATTCCTTATTCTTGTTGGTGCAGTTTGCATTTGGAAGGAATCTTTTCTTTCTTTTTCCCTTTATAGTTTCATTTCTCATGAGTGTGTTTGTGAAGGTTCTTCGAGATGGTAGGTGGAATGAGCAAGATGCGGCGATCCTGGTTCCCGGTGACATAATCAGCATCAAACTTGGAGATATTATTCCTGCAGATGCTCGGCTTCTTGAAGGGGATCCTTTGAAAATTGATCAAGTGGGTTATTTGTTTATTTATTTATTTTTATATATCTATCATATAATATTTGCTCTTTGAATCCTCCACATGTCTAATTGGTCAATTATCCTCTTTTTCCTTGGTACTTCGTACTTTTCAGTCTGCCCTTACCGGTGAGTCACTGCCAGTGACAAAGGGTCCTGGTGATGGAGTATATTCTGGTTCTACCTGCAAACAAGGAGAGATTGAAGCTGTGGTCATTGCTACTGGTGTTCATACCTTCTTTGGGAAAGCTGCTCATCTTGTGGATACTACCAATCAAGTGGGACACTTTCAAAAGGTAACTCCCCCGCCCCCCCGCAGTTTTATTGTTATTCATACTTCAGAATTTCGGATTTCATTTTTGTTGTATTTTTTTGCCGTCTTTTTCAGGTCTTGACTGCAATTGGGAACTTCTGCATATGTTCAATTGCATTAGGGATGGTTGTTGAAATTATTGTTATGTATCCCATCCAAGATCGGCCCTATCGTCCTGGAATTGATAACTTGCTTGTACTTCTCATTGGAGGAATTCCAATTGCCATGCCCACAGTTTTGTCTGTGACCATGGCCATTGGTTCTCACAGGCTATCTCAGCAGGTCAGTTAGGTTCTTTTGGTTGAGAGCACCTTGGATTTGGGTGGACATATAAGAACTAATGGTTGTAATTCTGCAGGGGGCTATCACAAAGAGGATGACAGCCATTGAAGAGATGGCAGGCATGGATGTGCTTTGCAGTGATAAAACTGGGACTCTGACATTAAATAAGCTTACTGTTGACAAAAATCTTGTTGAGGTTGGATGCTGAATTGCTGAATGGTGTTGTTGGCTTGTTTTCTTTGTGTTTTATATGCACTTGTTCTAATATATTTTTTTTTAACCGTTAAGGTTTTTGCAAAAGGAGTGGATCCAGATACTGTTATTTTGATGGCGGCCCGAGCTTCAAGGCTTGAGAATCAAGATGCAATTGATACAGCCATAGTTGGGATGTTGGCTGATCCAAAGGAGGTTAGTCATAGTCATAGATTTATTGTTCGCTGGTATTCTTCTTGAAGCATATTTTTTAGCATCAAGCCAGCAACTATAATCTGCACATTTATATACATTTTTCTAAATTAAAGTTGATCTAGCTTTTTTCTTTTTAACTTACTGCTACTGAAGGCACGTGCTGGCATACAAGAAGTGCATTTTCTTCCTTTCAATCCTACTGATAAGCGGACAGCATTGACTTATCTTGATCAAGATGGCAAAATGCATAGAGTAAGCAAAGGTGCACCAGAACAGGTAATTTGACAACATCATTGGCATAATTTTATGTTAATATTTGGTCTTGTGTATTGTCATTGTGATGTGATTTATATCATTATTGTTAGATCCTGAATCTTGCACACAATAAGGCAGACATTGAACGTAGAGTTCATTCAGTGATAGACAAGTTTGCAGAGCGTGGTTTACGATCTCTTGCTGTAGCATACCAAGTAATTAATTTATTGCTCAATCAATTGGTGCATTTGTATGCCTATGCTTTAAGCTGGAAATGTTAATTGAGGCAGCTCCATTTTATACAGGAAGTTCCAGATGGAAGGAAAGAGAGTGCTGGAGGCCCGTGGCAATTTATTGGCCTTTTGTCTCTCTTTGACCCACCTAGGCATGATAGTGCAGAAACAATACGGAGGGCACTAAACCTTGGAGTCAATGTCAAAATGATTACAGGTTTATTACATAAGATAGTGAACACCTTTCCTTTGCTTGTATTATGATAATGAAATCATTGCTCTTATAGTTAATGACTTCAATAAGGATTATAAGTAAGCGGTTGTATTATATAAGCAACTGATGTGATTGGAGTCCTGTGAATGCTGGTAGTTCACTAGTCCCGTGGCATCTGATTAATGTTGTTTGTTATTCTGGGATTTAGCAAATGTTAATATGTTATTCACCAAACTTGTTTTACTTATGATGGAATTTAATTTTACAAATTTGTACTGGTTGATGAAGGCTTTTGCTTTAGATGGGTTGACAACTTCACAATTTCAGTATCATTGTCGTAATGTACTGAAATTTATGTGATCCATGGTATCATTGGAAATTAACTTGTGCATTTAGAGTTAAGGATTTGTTTTTCAGAATGACCAACGATATAATGCATGTTTTAAATTGTCAACTCCATATCCTCCTGCCAATATTCGATTATGTATCTTACTTTTTTTATCAGGGGATCAGCTAGCTATAGGAAAGGAAACAGGTCGTCGCTTGGGAATGGGTACCAACATGTATCCTTCATCAGCTTTACTTGGGCAGGACAAGGATGAATCCATTGTTGCCTTGCCAATTGATGAACTAATAGAAAAGGCTGATGGATTTGCTGGTGTATTTCCTGGTATACTTCGGTGTTGTAATTGCAATTTATTGTTTTGCTTATTGTTTGACATTTAATAGATGGAATAACTAACTGTAGTAATTTTGTATCGTATGATTTTTTTCTGATGTATGTTGGTTTATATATTTGGTCAGAGCACAAGTATGAGATAGTGAAACGCTTGCAAGCTAGGAAACATATTTGTGGAATGACTGGGGATGGAGTGAACGATGCACCTGCCCTCAAGAAGGCAGACATTGGTATAGCTGTTGCTGATGCTACTGATGCAGCCCGGAGTGCATCTGATATTGTTCTAACAGAACCTGGACTTAGTGTTATTATTAGTGCTGTTTTGACAAGCCGAGCCATCTTCCAGAGAATGAAAAATTATACAGTAAGCTAATGAATTATTGTTAACATCTTCTCAACAATTTTTTCCCACTTAATCATCTTTATCGTTGTTACTTCAGCTGTTATGATACTCCATACGATACATTAGTTTTTGGGAAATTTTTGTTTTGTCCTGGCGATCTCCACTTGGGATGAGTGTTTATTTTCATTTGACTAATAAATTTCCTCTTTCATGCAGATTTATGCAGTATCAATTACAATTCGTATTGTGGTAAGTGAATTGTTTTGCAACTCTGGATTTATTTTCTGCCTGACATGGTATTTTGGACATTGTAATTATTAGATGGGCCTAATTTTTTGCTGCGTTCTACATGTTTGACATGCTTATAGCTTGGTTTTATGTTGCTGGCTCTCATTTGGAAGTTTGACTTTCCACCCTTTATGGTGCTTATTATCGCTATCCTAAATGATGGTTCGTTGTTTCTTCTGTGTCATTGTTTCCTCATGCTTGTATTATGCAGCATGCTTCCATGTGATCCTGAGCTTATTGGTGGCTAATATTCTTTGGCATTTTAGGTACTATTATGACAATTTCAAAAGATCGTGTAAAACCATCACCTCTGCCAGATAGCTGGAAGCTAGCAGAGATATTTACTACTGGAGTTGTGCTTGGAAGTTACTTGGCAATGATGACAGTTATATTCTTTTGGGCGGCATACAAAACAAACTTTTTCCCGGTATATCTTTTGTGTCTTCTAACCCTAATCTGAATTTATTGTGACATCTGTGCATGTTCATCCCTTGATGGCAGCAATGCAAGGAGACCCATTACTGTTCTGATCTAATGTTTCTTTTTTATGTGAAATGTGAATCAATACCAATTTATTCCTTTCATGGATTCTGTTTTTGACTTTTGATTTCTTTGGATGCCCCATTGATTTATCTTGTTCTTCTCTGTTATGTTTTCAGCGAGTGTTTGGAGTCCCAAGTCTTGAAAAAACTGCTCATGATGATTACCGGAAACTTGCCTCTGCAATCTATCTTCAAGTGAGCACTATTAGTCAGGCTCTTATATTTGTAACTCGATCTCGAGGTTGGTCTTATGTTGAGCGTCCTGGTTTATTGCTGGTGTTTGCTTTTGTTGTTGCTCAACTGGTAAGCTGCATAACCTTTTAATTCTGCTGTTTTTTCCCCTTCATTACATCAAGTTTGACGATGAAATTTTTGTGTGCAGATTGCCACTTTGATTGCAGTATATGCCAATTGGAGCTTTGCTGCAATTGAAGGAATCGGTTGGGGTTGGGCTGGTGTTATATGGTTATATAACATCATATTCTACATCCCACTTGATATCGTTAAATTTTTAATTCGCTATGCTCTTAGCGGTAGGGCTTGGGACCTTGTCATTGAGCAAAGGGTGAGTAGAGCTTGTTTTCTTGAGTTGATTTATTCAAGGTTGATTTTAGTTTTTGCTCTATGCTTATTATGGATTTCATTGTGTTGTAGATTGCATTCACAAGGCAAAAGGACTTTGGAAAGGAACAACGTGAACTTCAATGGGCACATGCACAAAGAACATTACATGGATTACAACCAGCTGACACCAAGTTCAATGAGCGTACACATGTCAGTGAACTCAATCAAATGGCCGAAGAAGCTAAAAGGAGAGCTGAAATTGCAAGGTAATTGTTTTTGTTTCATAAGGAATTAAGGTGGGATAAACATCAAAACATTGCATTAATGATTTCAAGCGCATAAATATATTTCAATAAATTTGTAAGTTTGCAAGTTTGATATTAGCTGCAAAAGATAAAAATGTTTTGGAGAGTACGGAACAACAAAAAACTACTACTACTAATTCTCCTAGGGAATGAGATCAGACACATGACATCATTGTGTCTTTCACGAGGGTAACATACATATATTTCATAGTTAAATTAAGTTGGTTCCTAAGTTATTTATTTATTTTCTAATAATTGTGTGCAGGTTGAGAGAACTTCATACACTAAAAGGTCACGTAGAATCAGTTGTGAGATTGAAGGGGCTTGACATAGACACAATTCAGCAAGCATACACACTCTAAAGATGCTTAATATATTTGCATACTTATACTGTAAAGAGTTACATTCTAATGTTGCTGAAGAACCATATAATGTAATGATCACACACGTTCTGTCCTTTTTACTCTGCCGTCTGTTTCGAGCACTTAAAGGAGTGCTTTTTTGAGGTCAATTTATGTCATCTTGTTTCTTGTTATCACTCTACCTGTCACGCATTCTCCACAATTTCATGATGCCATGAATGAAGAGAAATTCACCCTTGTATCCTACGCTTCTGAACTCATTTTCTATCTATGTACCTCCTCAATTTCTTTCATCTTTGGAAATTAATTATAAAGTTCCATGTGAAGAGGCAGAAGAGCGTGAAGTTATCCACTTATCCGTAATTTGCGTTTGGTTTGTTTATAAGCATAGATGTTACGGAGATAAATACCTTATTAAGAAGAGTGAATGTGGATATTCCGTGTTGAGGAGAGTATTCTAACAATAAAGTGAGTTGTTGTAACATTTGATGAAAATAGAGGTGTCAATGTGAGTTGCGGCTCTTTAACTAATTGGGCCTAATTCGGCTCACTAGACTAGTGGATTGGGTTAGTAAAAAATGTGCTCATGTTTTTGTGGGTTAAAATGAGTTTCTTCACTTAACTGTGGATCAAGTGAGTACAAAGTTTGCTAACTTTTTATTATTATTTTAATTACTTAATTAAAACTTTTTTTTAAATGAGGTTATTAAAATCGTACTTAGTTTCTAAATGATTTATAATATTTAGATTTGTTGGTAGTAATATTTTATTCTTTTTTTTTCTTCATTATATATGTATGTGTGTGTATTATTTGGTTTATAAAAAAAGTGACTTGAACTGGGTGAACCTACTTTTTCTTCAACTAGGGTAAGTCAACTCAGTCGAGTTGAGTAACTTTGACAGCTTGAGATGAAAATGAAGAGTGAATGCATCGCTGTATTTGGCCTCATATTAGCACAAAAAGTGTCCTTCCCTCACTCACGGTTTCTCCAATTAGAATACTTTGCACCAGGAAACTGGGATAAGAGATCATATATTTGTGGTCCTAATAATAACTAACATTTGAATTATTTTTTTTGTTCCCAATCGATGATAGAAAGAAAAGAATGTGCTTTGGAGCAAAGAGCATCCATATCCTAGAAGCCAAAGGGTTTATGGCAGATAACATGCTAGTGCAATGATGGTATATTACAAGTATGCATTTGTCGTTACAAGCTCTTTTGAGATTCTTCACTTTTTGTGGCCATGCCACTTCCTGAAATATGATTAGCAGGGAGGTTATAGTGACTACTATATGTTATAAAGATACCATCCCAAGAACTTTTCCAACTGAAACTTTTAGGACCAATCAACCATCTTCGTGACTCTGAGGGACACGGCCTATTGATTTTGCACCTTTCTTTTATAATTGTAATTCCTTGTTTTTTTTTTTCCCCATTAAGTGTACCCTTCAATTCATTTAAATATTTTTTTATTAAATGATAATTTTGGTTCTTTAATTTTTATTCATAATTTTGATTATTTTTTTTCTGTGATTTTAGTTTTCGCATTTTACAAAATTTATAATTTTAGTTAAACTCTCAATGTTGGTATACATTTTTTGTTTTTTATATTTAATTAATTAAATTATTTTTTAATAATACCTTAAATGAATATCTTAACGTAAGATTAAATTGAATTAGAATAAAAGACATAAAATATATATAAGGATTGAATCAAAATTATACATTTCTTAAAATATGAGACTATAATAAAAAAATAAAAAAAATCAAAATCACCAATAAAAATTAAAAAAAATCAAAATTATAATTTAATCAATATTTTTTTATGTTGAAGTTAGCGATGTTTTCAATGAGAATAAATAAGAATAATAAATAATGTGTTATCTTAATCATTGTATTATATATATATATATATATATATATATATATATATATATATATATATATATATATATATATAAGATCCATAGAGCTTACCTTTAAGATTAGTGAGAATGCTAATTTATAATTACATTTACATGCTAATGAGGCCTTGATGGTGATTACTCTTAATCAAATTTTCTTCCTTAATCTTCAATATGGAGTCAACTTCTACCTCATGCGTCTCCAAGTAATATTTGGCCATGGCTGAAATTAGAGTCTATAACCAAACTAAATATTTACTAAACATTATACATGAACATATGTTATCCTAACTTTTTGTTTAACTGGCACGTGCATTTCAAATTTTAAGAGGAGGTATCATAAAATTAACACGTGGCATCTGAACTTATTATTAGATTCATAAATTTTATGTATAACGATAATGATTTGTGAAATTATTTATAATAATTACTATCAAATTTAGTCCCTAGATAATGATTCTGTTAGTCTTGTTTCTCTTAGCTAGTTAATTCAACAAAGCAAAACTATGTTGATAATACTTTGGAAAATTAATGAACTAAATTGTTTTTTTTATTTAAAAAAGCTAAACTTTTATTGAAAAGAATATAAGGTTGAGCACAAATTGATGACACAATTTTTTCAAGGACTAAATAAATAATTAATGCATTTGTATCTTTAGATAATAAAAATAATAGTGTATTCTTAAGAAATTTATTTAAAATTGAAAACTATGATGTACATAACAAAATTGAAACGAAAAAAAAATTGGATACCGATCTATAGATGGTTTTGTCTCGACACACAGAAAATGTCTATATGATTCCTCCAGCCCTGGAACAGCCTTGCGTGTGCTATCTTTACTTTTTGAAATAAGACGCACTATTTTGCAAAAGTTAAATTATGGCGTGCTTGGTTTGATAAACATTTCACATTTTTATTTAATACTTTTATATGAAATTATAAAAATATATCATTAGTTTCATACGACCATTTTTTGTTTTGAAAGATTTATATGAAAAATAGACATATTTTTTAAAGATTTTATTAATTTTAAATATTTTTTAAATTAAATAAATAAAACAATATTTTTTGTCAAACTGAACAAATTTTAAGCTTTTCATTTTGAACTAATTAGCAATATGAGAAGAGAAAAATCTTAACATGCTTGATAAACTTCTTGTCATAAATCATATCCTCTCATTAATTTAGTACTGTATTATAATTAAGTACTTATGAAATTTTTCAGTAAACTACTTTTTAAGTTGTACTCTGTAATTACAATTAAACAACTATTAGTAGTATTTATTTAATTTTTTTATAGCAGTGTTATATTTTACTATTAGTTAATTTTGTTTTATAAAACTCAATAAATTAAAAGTATGAATATTTAATTGATCGCGTAAAATTTTTAACAGATGATAAAACAAAATTAGTACGTAAAAAGAATCGTATCGATTTATGTGATGTTGGCATATCTTGTACAACAGGTACATCTTATTTTATATCGTATGCATTAAAATTTTCATTGGGATCCAAGTGATGTGGAGCAGAGGACTCAGAGCCTTGGAAGCTTTCAGGTATAAGTAGTGAAGGTTCGGTGGGAATTATACTTGATGCAACCACAAGATGTTTATAGTTTTTCTTTTATATAGTTGTATAAAGATAAGTGTATTTTTTTCATTAGCAAAAATTAAAATAAGGTCCTAAAATAACTCATGTATGCACATTACTTGAACCAGGTCTTCTTAATAAAGATAAGCGTATATTCATTATATTTTGGAGATGAAAGAAATAAAAAAATGTTAAAATAATGTGATAAAAATAATATCATATTTACATTGTTTTGCTATTTTTTAGATATATATATATATATATATATATATATATATATATGTATGTATGTATTTTATAAGAGATAATCCTACTTGAAAATAAGATATAATCATCTCAGATAGTAAAATTTTCTCTTTGAGTATCAACAAAATTATACACTCAAAACTACTTAATAATTGATGTAAGTTGAAGAAAAGAAAATAAAGCAGAAATAAACATGAACAATAATGTCCTTTTCTTTGTTTAGTTAAACAGAAAGTGAAGAAAAAAGAGAAAAAAATTAACTTCTATAAATAAAACTTGCAAACTTTTTTCTTTTAACTTTTCTTTTTTTGTGGTTGTCTTTCTTCTGAATTAACCAAACATAAAGTACAGGTTAAATAAATATTTTTTTCATTATAACATTGGTAATTTAATGTATAATATTTAATAATTTTGATGATAATTAATTTTTTTGGAAGAACCGGACTTGGATCTTCTGCAACAAACTTCTCTTTAACCCCTCCAAATCCTTTGTAACTTTCTCTATCTTTTCTTTTTCTCTCTATAATCTTACTTCATTTTTTTCTCTCTCTCCATTTTCTATTGTTTTTCCTGGCTGCAGAGGCAGAACTGCATTATACAATCTAAATTCATCAACAACACTTTGATATTAAATAGATACTTGATGTTGTTAATCAGTGTTTTTAGAATATTAATTAAGAAACTAATAACAATATTTAATATGTAAGTCATAAAAGAACATAAGAAAAATATGAAAAATGTATTTTTTAACCTTTTAATAAAAATATTTTTATTTTAAATTTTTTAACCAATGTCTTAATACACTAATTAACATTTACTTACTTTTAAAGGAAGACTAGACATTTTTTGTGTCGAGGATATATTTAATTGGTAAAGGTTAGGTGGATAATTAGTTTGACCAACATTGTAAAGAATGATACACAAACTGTTATATGGTGCGTTTCTCTGATTTGATGTCTTAACAGCTGACCATTTTTGTCGTATTTTTGGAACAGTGCTGCTGCCATGGTGTCTGCGTCAATGCTTTATGAAATGCAATAGAAACCAATCACGACAAGATAATGTTTGAGAAATAAGGGCATTGTAGAATTTCTTTAAAATAATGAGAAAATGATTAATTTTATAAATAAAAACATAATCTGAATAATGAGAAAATTCTTCTTTTTTATAAATCAACCACAGCACTACAGCTTTGTTTTGATGCTGACAGAAAAAAAAAACATATTTTGTTGTTATTTGAACGAGAGATACAAAATAATAATTTATATTAATTAAAAATAATAATATGAAAATATAATTATATCAAATGGTTTCTATACTCTTTTGATAAAATAGTAACTAATGTTTAAATGGATAAATTTGTTATTTTATAATTTCTTTTTCTTTCTCATTTTCTCTTGAGTAGATAAAAAATTTAACCCAGCAAATTTTTTTACGTTCTATTTATTTTTCCATTTTTAATTATATTGTAATTTTTTTCCTTTCTCTAATCATATATACATTTTTTTTTCTCTATCCATATTTTTTCTAATTATTTTCATTCCAACCAATGCAAAGAAAATTCATATTTACAAGGAAATATATTCATGTTAATTCGAGAAGATTACAAGTAATTGACAAATTATTGTCTTAAATATAAATAATTTATAGAAATCTTCAATTGTTAAGTAAAGTTACGTACCTTTCGATAAAGAAAAAAGTAACGCTACGTTCAATATTGTTAACATAAATAATTTTCTATCTAGTATACCCAATCACCAGAGGATCTTTTTGGCTTCTCATTCTACACACTCTTTTTATAAGGAAAACTCAATCATTAAAAATGAAAAGTTATTCTAAAAATATTGTTTTCAATTTATTTTTTTATCATAATTTAATGGAGGTAGATTTTTAGTAGAGCTAAGAGTAATTGTTAAGATATTCTGGTTCAATATCGAATAGAGATAGATTTTTTATTTATTAATTTCTTAACTAATATTCTTGCAATACTAATTAGGAGACCCTTTGTTTTATTTTTTTAAAAAAAAATGTAAGAAAATATATTCGTTAACAAAAATCTAAAACGTAATTTAAATAAACTTTGTTTTTTTAACGGGAATAAGAAATTTTAATATGGAACCAAAGTTTATTTAAATAGTTACTACGAAATATACTAGCGCCTCCTACTAATTATAAGATATTTTTTAGAAATTTATTTGTTTTTTTATAAGATATTTTTTTAATTTTTAGATGTATTGATTATTTTTTCCCCACATATCTTTATTTAATTTTTTTCCCAAACATTAATAAGAAATAATTTAGTGGATAAAGAGATAAGAAAAAGATAATTTTGGGATGATAGTATAAATAATTAAATTTTTTAATATAATTAATTAAATTAGCTATTTTTTAAGAAATGTAAATTAATTGAAAAAAGGCTATAATTAGGAACGGAAGGAAGGAGTAAAAGAGAAAATTAAGGTTCAAAATGCATATTTAAGTGAAGTCAACGAGTCAATTTATGTTTCTTTTTCTTCTAGAAAACTTTTGACCTTTACGCGTAACTTTGACTATATTTTCATCTCTCATCGTTGAAGACACTGAGAAGGAAACTGTATTGCCCCTTTTCTTCCGCAAACGGAACTTTAGTTTAGTGCATCCTTCATTTCTGGTCGTTGGTATTGGCACAACCAAGTCACTTTGCTATTGTAGCTAGTCGGATTGTTTTTTTAAGTTGCATTATCTATATAAT